>NC_084483.1:147063424-148384674 GCF_030035675.1 Rhineura floridana | reverse complement strand
GGGCTGATTTTGGTTGGGCAGCTCCTAGCACTACTACTCAGTCATTATTCTTTACTGGGGGCAACAAACAGAATTGCAACTGACTTTTGGGTTCTACATCCTGCTAGGTTCCATTCACATAGTAGGCATGACATAGCTGAGCAAGCTGGAAAGGGTCAATAAACTTGAACATGCCATTCTGACTTTTTTATCATGTGGCTATGCTTAGGACTTGCTTGAAATGTTAACATCTATTTTAAAATGTTAAAACCTGGATTTCTGGCTAAACTTTCTATTAAAAAAACACACACAAAACAAAACAAAAGCCCACAGAGCTAAAATGGGAATGACATAAAGGGTGCGCGGGGTTTTGTTTTTAATCAATTTCTAAATTAGTATTATAATGCTTTTTCATTGAACAAATATTTTAATAGTTTTTAAAATAGTTATTATAGCACTGGGATGGGGCTGGATGTCTTCTCGGGATCCTTTCTCGCTCTGTGATTCTACAGTGCAGTCTGCAGAAGAGGACTGCTAAAATGGTCAAACCAGGTTTTTGTTAGGTATGTTGCCCTGGCAAAGTCAAGCATCTGCTTTGTAATGTAAGCTAGGACAATAAGTTGCCACAGAAACTAAACAGCTGGAGACATTTCTGGAAGATTAAGGGTATGTTTTTTCTTCTCTTCCCATTAAAGGTTCTCTACATGAAAAAAGATAATAGACTGGGAGTCATCGCCACAACACTAAAGGTCCACTTCCTATGTTGTGCGGAATGGACCTCCTGATAAGATGGCATCTGCAGGAGGCCCTCACCTGCAGAACACAACGATAGACTAGGTATATGAGGGATAAGATGATCTTCCAGGTAAATAAAACTTTGTATCAGAGAAATCAGTTCAGTGACCTTAATTCCAATGAAACTAATCCCAGAGCATGCACTGGAACTCCTTACGTTCATGATCAAGTTGTTCCACTGACTTCAAGGGGTCTTAAGTTCAATTAACAGTGCAATCCTAACCACATTTACTCAGAACTAAATCCTATTGGATTCAATGGGGCATACTCCCAGGTAAATGGGATTAGGATTTCACTATTAATTAGTCTGGATTCCAACCTCTAGTGTGGAAGTACTCCAAGACTAAGCAAGCAAGCATCCTTTTTTGTGAAGAACTTTGGTGATTCCCAGTCTGTTTCTAAGTGCAATTTAGAGTGCTGGTGTTAAAGTCCTTAATCAGGGACTATGGTACCTAAAAGACTGTCTGCCTCCACATGTTCCTGCCAGGACATTTTAAGATTTTCTTGAGGTTCTTCTCTGGGCCCCCTGCTGGATGAGGTGCAGTGGATTGCTACAGCTGTTGGTGGTGGAGCCTTTTCAGTGGTGGTGCCCCAACTGTATATCATCCTCCCCTAGGGTTGCCAGGTTCAAGGCCTGAGACTGATCCTGTATCTTTAGGAGGAGAGAAAGTCAGCCAAGTGCAGGTGTTCTTGCAACCCTGTAATGGGAAAAACCACAAGGTGGAATTATTTATTTTATTATTTATTTATTTATTATTTCAATTTATATACCGCCCTTAGCAGAATAGCTCTCAGGGCGGTGAACAAACAAGATAAAATACAATATATCATAATAAAAATCATAAAAACATATACAAACAAACAACAAAAAACACTACTTTCATTATCCTTTCCCCCTGCACAACTTTTAAAGATACAAAAGACCAACAACACAGCTCCCTATTTTTAAGTCAAAGATCTCCTGCACTAAAAAATGGTAAGTACAGTTGAAACAAAAGAGTCTTGAAATCAGGCGAATCTAGCTTTTTATTACTGTAATTCTAGTCGAGTTCCTACACCTTTACCAGCTGCCTAACAGGCAAAAACATTCAAAAGGTAATGCTTTTCCCAGCATAGAGATATGAAAATGGAAATAGACTGCCTTCAAGTCGATTCTGACTTATGGCGACCCTATGAATAGGGTTTACATGGTAAGCGGTATTTGGAGGTGGTTTACTATTGCCTTCCTCTGAGGCTGAGAGGCAATGACTGGCCCAAGGTCACCCCGTGAGCTTCATGGCTGTGTGGGGATTCAAGCCCCGGTCTCCCAGGTGGTAGTCCAACACTCTAACCACTATGCCACACTGGCTCTCTGTGTAGACATATAGCTATGACAAATGTTTTATGGTTTGGGTTCCTGCTAGTCACACTGTTGATGAAGACCAGGAACCCTGATCTGGGTGTGTGTGGGGAGGGAAAAACCACCTTAACCTTGTGTTAACTGAACTTGGGCTGGGTGGAGTTCAAGCTATGAACCTTGCCATGCTTTGGGACAAGTTCACCCGTCACACAGGTGAGTACAAATGGAGCTCTCCATCAGGGAGCACCAGGATCTTTCTCAGTCCTGGGGAACAGTGGAAGATCACATGGTAGATGAATTAATTAACAAGATAACTGAATGCATCCAAGTATTGACAAGATAACTGATCAGAAGGTTAGAGGATTTTGATTAAGGATGGAGTGAATTCTAAACTTCCTACATTCCTTAGTAAGCCAACCCTGCTGAAGCCAGGCCCCTCAGGGCACCCAAATGTAATTAACACAGGAGATTCACCACTTCCCCTAATAAAGATGACAGGCATAATCTCATAAAATAAATGAGAGACAGTTCCCCAAGGTGATCATTCTAGACAGAGACATGTCGCAGCAGCTACAATGAAGTCTGTAAGCACCTGCCACTAGAGGGTCTTAAGCAGCAGGATGCTCTGACCTGGCTTTCAGTGAAATCTGCAGTGTGTGGGAAGGAGAAACAAATCTCCTGGGGACTCTTCATATATTCATGGCATCATGTCTCACAGTGTGGTCCTAAGACATGGAATGTTGGTCCTTGGTCCTTGGGATAGTATATTCCAACAGAAGCAGTAGAACAGTGTAATAGTACATAATGACATCATTGCCGTGGCATTGGAGGCAGAAAAGGCTGTTGCAAATATTTAAGATCAAGGGGCTCAGTCATGATCACCTCAGCTGACCTCGCTGTATTTTCACACCTGTCCATAATGCACTACTTAGGGAGATTTGCAACAGCTGTTTTCAAAAAACAGTTTCAGAATGAAGTAACTAATTTAAATGCATATACTGCAACATAATAATAGAGGGCCAGTGTGGCATAGTGGTTAAAGTGTTGGATTAGTGAACCTAGGAGACCAGGGTTCAATCCCTGCTTGGCTATGAAGCCCACTGGGTGACTTAAACCAGTCACTGTCTCTCAGCCTAGCATACTTCACAAGGTTGTTGGGAGGATAAAATGGAGAGTGGGAGAACGATGTTTAGATGCCACCCTGAGCTCATTTGGATGAAAGGCAGGATATGAATGTAATAAACAAATAAATAATTTCTCCTCTTCTTAACATAAGAACATAAGAAGAGCCTGCTGGATCAGGCCAGTGGCCCATCTAGTCCAGCATCCTGTTCTCACAGTGGCCAACCAGGTGCCTGGGGGAAGCCCGCAAGCAGGACCCGAGTGCAAGTCCCCTCCTGAGGCTTCCAGCAACTGGTTTTCAGAAGCATGCTGCCTTTGACTAGGGTGGCAGAGCACAGCCATCATGGCTAGTAGCCATTGATAGCCCTGTCCTCCATGAATTTGTCTAATCTTCTTTTAAAGCCATCTAAGCTGATGGCCATTACTGCATCTTGTGGGAGCAAATTCCATAGTTTAACTATGCGCTGAGTAAAGAAGTACTTCCTTTTGTCTGTCCTGAATCTTCCAACATTCAGCTTCTTTGAATGTCCACGAGTTCCAGTATTATGAGAGAGGGAGAAGAACTTTTCTCTATCCACTTTCTCAATGCCATGCATAATTTTATACACTTCTATCATGTCTCCTCTGACCCGCCTTTTCTCTAAACTAAAAAGCCCCAAATGCTGCAACCTTTCCTCGTAAGGGAGTCGCTCCATCCCCTTGATCATTCTGGATGCCCTCTTCTGAACCTTTTCCAACTCTAGAATATCCTTTTTGAGATGAGGCGACCAGAACCGTACACAGTATTCCAAATGCGGCCGCACCATAGATTTATACAACGGCATTATGATATCAGCTGTTTTATTTTCAATACCTTTCCTAATTGTCCCTAGCATGGAATTTGCCTTTTTCACAGCTGCCGCACACTGGGTCAACATTTTCATTGTGCTGTCCACTACAACCCCGAGGTCTCTCTCCTGGTCAGTGACAGCCAGTTCAGAACCCATGAGCATATATGTGAAATTAAGATTTTTTGCTCCAATATGCATAATTTTACACTTGTTTATATTGAATTGCATTCTGGAAAACTAAACAAAGAGATGCACAAAATCAAAAAGCATATAAACTATTAATGCAATTGCAGTAAAAGAATCTAAAGCAGGAAACTATACAGCAACACAGGAGTCTAATAAAATCTCGCCGTTTTATTAAAATCTCGACAGATATACATTTCAAAGCATCAGTTAGAAAACCTTTAAAAGCTTGAGATTTAAAAACACACACTATCCCAGTGAAACAAAAGGGTCTTTAAAAGATGCCTTTAAAAAACCCAACAATGACACAGAAACATAGGAAACTGTCTCATACTGAGTCAGACTGGCAGCGGCTTTCCGGGCTTTCAGGCAGGGTTCTCTCCTAGCCCTGCCTAGAGATCTATTTGAATCTGGGACATTCTGTATGCAAGACACATGCTCTACCACTGAACTATGCCCCTTGATGGAGGCTGGTGGGCCTGCAAAAGGGTCGGCTATGCATTTTCATTATTGTAAACAACTTATATGTTGCAGACATCCCCCTTTCCTTTGCTGCTAACATTACTTAGGGAACTATGAACTTGAATAGGAATACTGAAATATTGGACAATTATATGATTACAATGTTTGGTTCTGGAATGTTAATATATGCACTAGTAAGTAAACACAACTTGCATTTTACAAGTGTGGATGAATACCTAGCAGCCACTGGAAACCTTACTCCAGTCCTCTCCCACTGAGATTGTTAAAGTATCTGACGAAGAAACTTCCAGTTTATTGCATGTACCATTGGAAATGCTCCCCCTTCAGTCTGTTCAAGTCTGTGAAGGGAAATATTTATTTTATTTATTTATTTCATTTATATACCGCCCCATAGCTGAAGCTCTCTGGGCGGTTTACAGCAATTAAAAACAATAAAATCAAACATGTTATTGGTGTTTGCCTTCAAGTCAATTACGACTTATGGCAACCCTATGAATCAGTGACCTCCAAGAGCATCTGTCATGAACCACCCTGTTCAGATCCTGTAAGTTCAAGTCTGTGGCTTCCTCTATGGAATCAATCCATCTCTTGTTTGGCCTTCCTCTTTTTCTACTCCCTTCCGTTTTTCCCAGCATTTTGGTCTTTTCTAGTGAATCAGGTCTTCTCATTATGTGTCCAAAGTATGATAACCTCAGTTTCATCATTTTAGCTTCTAGTGACAGTTCAGGTTTAATTTGTTCTAACACCCAATTATTTGTCTTTTTCGTACTCCATGGTATGCACAAAGCTCTCCTCCAGCACCACATTTCAAATGAGTTGATTTTTCTCTTATCCGCCTTTTTCACTGTCCAACTTTCACATCCATACATAGAGATCGGAAATACCATGGTCTGAATGATCCTGACTTTGATGTTCAGTGATACATCTTTGCATTTGAGGACCTTTTCTAGTTCTCTCACAGCTGCCCTAGCATTCTTCTGATTTCTTGACTATTGTTTCCATTTTGGTTAATGACTATGCCAAGGTATTGATAATCCTTGACAAGTTCAATGTCCTCATTGTCAACTGTTACATAAATCTTCTGTTGTCATTACTTTAGTCTTCTTGACATTCAGCTGTAGTCCTGCTTTTGTGCTTTCCTCTTTAACTTTCATCAGCATTCGTTTCAAATCATTACTGGTTTCTGCTAAGAGTATGGTATCGTCTGCATATCTTAAATTATTGATTGATGTTTCTCCCTCCAAGAGCCTTTCTTGTAGAATCTTGAGCATTACTTTACTTGCATGGGATATTAAGACAATAGTTCGATAATAACTGCATTCCCTGGGATCCTCTTTCTTTGAAATTGGGATATATATTGAACGCTTCCAGTCTGTGGGCCATTGTTTAGTTTTCCATATTTCTTGACAAATTTTTGTCAAAATTTGGACAGATTCAGTCTCAGTAGCTTGTAGCAACTCTATTGGTATGCTGTTTATTCCTGGTGATTTGTTTCTTCCAAGAATCTTAAGAGCAGCTTTCACCTCACATTCTAAAATTTCTGGTTCTTCATCATATGGTTCCTCCATGAATGAATCTGTCATCCTGGAATCTCTTTTACAGAGTTCTTCGGAGTATTGCTTCCATCTTCCTTTTATTTCATCTCAGTCAGTCAGTGTGTTCCCCTGTTCAACTTCCCTACTCTTGGTTTAAATTTCCCTTTCATTTCTCTAATCTTTTGGAATAGGGCTCTTGTTCTTCCCATTTTGTTGTCCTTTTCTATTTCTGTACAATAACTATTGTAATAGTTTTCTTTGTCCCTACATACTAGTCGTTGTATAGTTGCATTTAGGGTTCTGACCGTGTTTCTATCTCCTTTGGCTTTTGCTTTCCTTCTCTCTTTAACCATTTGAAGAGTTTCTTCAGTCATCCATTGAGGTCTTTCTCTCTTTTTAACAAGATGTATTGTCTTTTTGCATTCCTCCCTGATAACGTCCCCGACTTCAGTCCATAGTTCTTCTGGTTCTCTGTCGACTAAGTTTAAAGCCTCAAACCTGTTCCTTATTTGATCTTTATATGCTTCTGGGATGTTATTTAAATTGTTTGGCATTATGATTGCTTTGTTGTTCTTCTTTAGCTTTACTCTGATTTTCGATACGACCAGTTCATGATCTGTACCGCAGCCTGCTCCTGGTCTTGTTTTTGCAGAAAGTATGGAACTTCTCCACCTTCTGCTACCAATTATATAATCAATTTGATTCCTATATTGACCATTTGGTGATGTCCATGTGTATAGTCATCATTTCGGTTGTTCAAAAAATGTGTTGGCAAGAAACAAATCATTGGCTTCACAGAATTCAATAAGTCTTTCTCCTGCGTCATTTCTGTCACCTAACCCCATTTCCCCACAATTCCTAATTCTTCTCTGTTCCCTACTTTTGCATTCCAATCCCCCATGATTATCAGCACATCTTGTTTTGGTGTGTGATCAATTTCCTCCTGTACTTCTGCATAAAATCTCTCCAGTTCTTCTTCTTCTGCATTTGATGTTGGAGCGTAGACTTGGATGATGGTTATGTTAATAGGTTTCCCATTTAATCTCACTATCACTCACTCGGACCTTGCGTTGTAGCTCCTAATTGCTTTTGCTACATCACTTCTCACTATTAAAGCAACCCCATTTCTTCTTGATTTCTCATTTCCTGCATAAAATATTTTGTAGTTGCCTGATTGGAAATGTCCCATTCCCGTCCATTTTAGTTCGCTCACGGCCAAGTATTGTAAAGTTGATACGCTCCATTTCTTGCTTGACAATTTCTAACTTTCCCTGGTTCACGTTTCTCACATTCCATGTTCCTATTGTGTGCGTCGTACAACTCTGGACCCTCCTTTCGCATCTGTATTATTATTATTATTATTACTACTAGTATTAGTATTATTAGCATTTATTGACCATCCTTTACCCAGAGGGGGTTACAACAACCTTAAAGTACAGCTTTAAAAACAATTAAAAACAACCAGAACAAAAAAATAAGGTAAGTTCTAAGACTATATTGTTGCTGGACATTTCCTCTTCCTTCAGAGAAAATTTCTTCTCCAGACGCTTTCAATATCTGTTGCCTGTGACTTTCAAAATTTTTAAACAGGTTCCTATCTGTTATAATATGCGACGTGGATCCTGAGTCAATTAAAAATCTATTTTTACAGTCACTCTTGCTTGGATAAGACACATAGCTAAAATCCTCTGTTCGTGGGTTTCTTTGCCTTTATTTATCTGGTATTTGCCTGGGGGCTTCCCTTTCGAAGTCAGGCTTCTGTTTAAAGTCAGCCTTTGCTCTCACCTGCCCCCTATCACAATTTTTTTGAAAATGGTTTAGAGAGCCACATTTGAAACACAAATCCCGCCTGTCTCTTCTCCTTTGTGGATTGAGCTGATGACCCATCCGGCTACCTTTTGTTTGTTTGTTTCTCCCCACAGTGAGGTTTGCTTGCTCTGAGACAGGCTGCATTTCCTGTTTTTCCCTAAAGTCCTGATCCTTTAAATACGACACAAGCTGATTTAAACTTTGATCAGAATTTTCCAGTACACAGGAAATTAATTTATGATCCTCATTAAGAGAGCTTAAAAGCAATCCGTTCTGTAATTCTTCATCTAATACTCTGCCACATCTCCCCAATCTTGCAATAAGGCTTGTAAAATTCTCTAAGTGTTTACTTAGACTGCCCTTTTCATTAGTTTCTTTCAGAGAAAACAACTCTTTGTAAAGGTACAAGATACGGCTATTTGTTTTCTTGTTACAGACTTCTTGCAACTTTTCATACATCTGTCTAACACTGTTGCAGCCTGTGCACAGATTCAGTGCTTGATCTGATAGAGCAGAAATAAGCAGAGCTTTTACTTTAGCACGTTTACGTATCCATGAAGCTGTTGCATCTTCATCCTCAGCTGAGGGCTCTCTCTCAGTCAGGATTCCTTCCAGACCCTCTCTGCCAAGCAGGGCTCTGAATCTTAAATCCCACAGATTGAAGTTATCCTTTTCAAGCCTTGGAATGTGTCTCTCCAGCAAAGATACTTCAGTCATCTTTTCTATCTCTGTTCTGCTTTTCTTTCTAACTTAAAGTCTCCCTTGTAAATTACATACAAGCACTTTTAGCTTCAGCTACAACTTGCATTCAACTTAGTTTGCTGGGCCTGTAACCCTTTGTTGCGCTGTGTGTAGTTATGTTGCTTAATTTAGTTTAAAAGCACACCACAGCAGCAGAGAGTAACAGCAGATGTTGAAATGCGAGTGTGCCAGCGTGTGCGTGCATTTGCCTAAGAAAGCAGGCTTTTACCCTGCATCAGGATCACTGGGACTGGAGACTTAGTGACATAAGAAAAGCTACTTTATTTATAGAAATACATAGTAGATAGAAAAGGCATACCTAGTTCTAACTAACTAGCTACATTGGAGGCATAACGCCCAGGTGTAGGAGTTAGCCCCATGCTTGGAGAGAGAGCAGAGACAAAGGGATGTCTCCTCTTTCCTGGACAGCCAGAGGACAAAAGAGTGGAAAGGGAAGAAGGAGGAGGGGCAGGTAAGCTTCCCTAAAGGCATCACAGTCTAGTGACAGAAGGAAGTCAGTCAGAGCATCACAGGTAAAAGGTAAACAAAGCCTATCCATCTGGAGGACCCTAGCCCTATCTTCCCTCTGGAGCTTAAACAAAAAAACAAAACAGGAGTTGCTCTTGCCCCACTTCCAACATATATACCTGAGGTGTCAAAGGCCAGGGTAAAGAGGTGCATCTTCAGTATTTGCCTAAAGCTGTACAGTGAGTTGCCAGATGCATCTCAGTGGGTAGGGAGTTCCACAGCTTTGGGGCTGCCACAGAGAATGCCCTCTCCTGGGCAACCTCCCTCCAGAGCTTCTGAGGGTGGTGGAACTAGCAAAAGGTCCCCTCTGCTGATCTCAACATCCAAGAGGGTCTGTAGGGAAGAAGGCGGTCTTTCAGAGTGTTGAAGAAACTGAGAGCAATGCCGTCAGGAGTCTAGACCAAGAGGCTAGACTCCTAGCAGGGGCACCCATGGCTGAATGGTCAAAGTTGAGACACCAGACAATGCATCCAAACTCAGAGGAAGGCAATGGTAAACCACCTCTGACTACCTCTTACCACGAAAACCCTATGAACAGAGTATCAAAAATGCAACACGAGATAGTGCTGGAAGATGAGACCCCCAGGTCAGAAGGCACTCACCGAGCTACTGGGGAAGAACAAAGGACAAGTATGAGTAGCGCTGTGACTAATGATGCAGCTGGGTCAAAGCCAAAAGGAAGCCCAGAGGCTGATGCGCACTGATGCGAAAGGAGAGTCCGGAGTTGTACAGCACACACAATAGGAACATGGAATGTGAGAAGCATGAACCAGGGAAAGTTAGAAATTGTCAAGCAAGAAATGGAGCGTATCAACATTACAATACTTGGCATGAGTGAATTAAAATGGACTGGAACGGGACATTTTCAATCAGGCAACTACAAAATATTTTATGCAGGAAATGAGAAATCAAGAAGAAATGGGGTTGCTTTAATAGTGAGAAGTGATGTAGCAAAAGCAATTAGGAGCTACAATGCAAGGTCTGAGCGAATCATATCAATGAGATTAAACGGGAAACCTATTAATATAACCATCATCCAAGTCTACGCTCCAACATCAAATGCAGAAGAAGAAGAATTGGAGAGATATTACAAAGAAGTACAGGAAGAAATGGATCACACACCAAAACAAGATGTTCTGATAATCATGGGGGACTGGAATGCAAAAGTAGGGAACAGAGAAGAACTAGGAATTGTGGGGAAATGGGGCTTAGGTGACAGAAATGAAGCAGGAGAAAGACTTATTGAATTCTGTGAAGCTAATGATTTGTTTCTTGGCAAAACATCTTTTGAGCAACAAAAAAGACAACTTTACACGTGGACATCACCAAATGGTCAATATAGGAATCAAATTGATTATATAATTGGAAACAAGATGGAGAAGTTCCATACTTTCTGCAAAAACAAGACCAGGAGCAGACTGCGGTACAGATCATGAACTGATCGTATCAAAAATCAGAGTAACGCTAAAGAAGAACAACAATGCACTCATAATGCCAAAATACAATTTAAATAACATCCCAGAAGAATATAAAGATCAAATAAGGAACAGGTTTGAGGCTTTAAACTTAGTTGACAGAGAACCAGAAGAGCTATAGAGTGAAGTCAGGGACATTATCAGGGAAGAATGCAAAAAGACAATACCTCTTGTTAAAAAGAGAGAAAGACCTCAATGGATGACTGAAGAAACTCTTAAAATGGTTAAAGAGAGAAGGAAAGCAAAAGCAAAAGGAGATAGAAACACAGTCAGAACCCTAAATACATACAACGACTAGTACGTAGGGACAAAGAAAACTATTACAATAGTTATTGTATAGAAATAGAAAAGGACAACAAAAGGGGAAGAACAAGAGCTATATTCCAAAAGATTAGAGAAATGAAAGGGAAATTTAAACCACGAGTAGGGATGTTGAATAATCAACAGGGGAACAACACACTGACTGACTGAGATGAAATAAAAGGAAGATGGAAGCAATACACTGAAGAACTCTACAAAAGAGATGCAAGGATAACAGATTCATTCACGGAGGAACCATATGATGACGAACCAGAAATGTTAGAATGTGAGGTGAAAGCTGCTCTTAAAATTCTTGGAAGAAACAAATCACCAGGAATACGCGGCATACCAATAGAGTTGCTACAAGCTACTGAGACTGAATCTGTCCAAATTTTGACAAAAATTTGTCAAGAAATATGGAAAACTAAACAATGGCCCACAGACTGGAAGCGTTCAATATATATCCCACTTCCAAAGAAAGGGGATCCCAGAGAACGCAGTAATTACTGAACTATTGCCTTAATATCCCATGCAAGTAAAGTAATGCTCAAGATTCTACAACAAAGGCTCTTACCATATATGGAGCGAGAAATGCCACATGTCCAAGCTGGATTTAGAAAGGGAAGAGGTACCAGAGATCATATCGCAAACATACGTTGGATAATGGAACAGACCAAGGAATATCAGCAGAAAATCACCCTGTGCTTTATAGATTACAGCAAAGCCTTTGACTGTGTAGATCATGAAAAACTATGGAATGCTTTAAAAGAAATGGGGGTGCCACAGCATCTGATTGTCCTGATGCACAACCTATACTCTGGACAAGAGGCTACTGTAAGGACAGAATATGGAGAAACCGATTGGTTCCCCATCGGAAAGGGTGTGAGACAGGGTTGTATTTTATCACCCTATTTGTTTAATCTGTACGCAGAACATATCATACGGAAAGCGGGATTGGACCAAGAAGAAGGAGGTGTGAAAATTGGAGGGAGAAACATCAATAATTTAAGATATGCAGACGATACCATACTACTAGCAGAAACCAGTAATGATTTGAAACGAATGCTGATGAAAGTTAAAGAGGAAACCACAAAAGCAGGACTACAGCTGAACGTCAAGAAAACTAAAGTAATGACAACAGAAGATTTATGTAACTTTACAGTTGACAATGAGGACATTGAACTTTTCAAGGATTATCAATACCTCAGCACAGTCATTAACCAAAATGGAGACAATAGTCAAGAAATCAGAAGAAGGCTAGGACTGGGGAGGGCAGCTATGAGAGAACTAGAAAAGGTCCTCAAATGCAAAGATGTATCACTGAACACCAAAGTCAGGATCATTCAGACCATGGTATTCCCGATCTCTATGTATGGATGTGAAAGTTGGACAGTGAAAAAGGTGGATAAGAGAAAAATTAACTCATTTGAAATGTGGTGCTGGAAGAGAGCTTTGCGCATACCATGGACTGCAAGAAAGACAAATAATTTGGTGTTAGAACAAATTAAAGCAGAACTGTCACTAGAAGCTAAAATGATGAAACGGAGGTTATCATATTTTGGACACATCATGAGAAGACATGATTCACTAGAAAAGACAATAATGCTGGGAAAAACAGCAGGGAGTAGAAAAAGAGGAAGGCCAAACAAGGGATGGATTGATTCCATAAAGGAAGCCACAGACCTGAACTTACAAGATCTGAGCAGGGTGGTTCATGACAGATGCTCTTGGAGGTCGCTGATTCATAGGGTCACCATAGGTCGTAATTGACTTGAAGGCACATAACAACAACAACAAGCCCCCATTAGGAGAGGCAGTTCATTTGTATTATGCACTGCAACTATTAAATGTAAAAATACTTTACACTCAACTGTCATGCACCAAATTTCAGTTTTCAGATACCATTTGTCATGGAGGGAGGGTCCTAAGCATTTTGATGACAGTATTATTGTAATAAAACATCAGTGATAAAATACATCATGTATTGATTATTCTAGATTAGGGGTAGAGATGGTTTAACATTTCCTTTTCTTCAGCAGGTAGGGTTGTTCTTTTCCGGCAAGTATCAAGACTTTAAAAAGTGGAAGACAGACAGAAATTAAATAGGTGATACATTTGTCTTTACTGCATCTTCACTCAGTGAATTTCTAGATGTTGCAAAGGAACAGGAGTCTTTTCTGCAACAGAAATATGTTATAAGTGGCAGGTAACACTTTACTGAAAATTAGAAAGTTCAGTAATACATGCACAGTATGGTATATAATCTAGAAGTAGCTCTTAGTGCTACTAACGTTTAAAGAAGGGGACACTACTTAAAGAACAGTGGGCAGGTAAGCAATTAACTGCAGTTGAGGGGAGCAGTCTGGGGAGAATGTAACCAGCATTAATTTGCCCCAAGAGAGTATAGCCTGGCAACAATAAATCAATATCACATAAGCAGCAAATATAAGCTAAGAGCAACCTATTCATTTCTTGACCCTTAAGCATCTTAAACCCAAGGTGAAGCTTTGTCTTCCTGCCTACAAAACTAATTATAACAACTTAAATAAGATTTATGCAAGTATCAAGGGTGAGATTGTGGCTCCACTGCAGGCATTCACTATTTTGGGCAGAATTGTTTCCTTAAAGCATTACATAATTACATTATTACATAAAATAATAGTGGGATTAGTCTTGATTTATTCCAGAATATGTAATTTACATACTGCCACCTAAATGGATAAGATTGATGTTCTAATAGTGATACATTGTCAACAATGGGCCTCCAGTCTGAAGAACTCTGGAGCAGCAAGGCAGCATCCAGTAGCAGTGCCTGCTGCTTAACTGGCCTTTCCACCACCCTGCTGTGGGTGAAGCTTCCCTCCTTGTTGCAATCAGAAGGAGCAAATAAATTACCTGTTTGAGCACCAGGATGCCTCCTAATGTACCATGATTTATAAGCTCTTCACATTCCAAGCACAGGTGTTATCTCGCAAACAAGTGTTTATGTTCACACACTTCGGTTCTTTCACCTGTGAATTTCATTCCATTCTCCACACCAGTTAGCAGAGCTTCATGGAATGTATCCAGGCTATTATTTTTTTGTCCCTCCCCTCAATCATTCCTCTCTCACCTTCCACTAACTTTTCCCACTCTGAGTAGGCATGCAGGTATTTCTGTGGAAACACCTTTAAAGACAATCCAGGAAGGGGACAAGGGTGCAAGAGAAAACATCACAATGGGCAATGTGGAGGCTTAACTTCAGAACAAAAATGGGCAGGATCAGGGGTGTTAATTTTAAATAAGCCTACTGGCTTGTCTGCCCTTCCTCGTTTGCAAATCTCCAGCAAATCAGTTCCGTCTGTTACGTCTGTGATTGCAGAACTGAAGAACTCACCACCACCTCTGTCCCATTTAGGGTTGTCAGGCTCAGGGCCTGAGACTGATCCTGTATCTTTAGGTGAAGAGAAAGTCAGCCAAGTGCAGGTGTCCTTGCAACACTGTAATGGGAAAAAACACAAGGTGGAATTCTCCCTTCCCCCTGCACAACTTTTAAAGATACAGAAGACCTCTTGGAGGCTGGGCCTGGCAACTTGGCCGACTTTCTCTTCTCCGAAAGATACAGTATCAGTCTCAGGCCCTGAACCTGGCAACCCTAGTCCCATGCCTTCCATTTCCCTCTCTCCGTGTGTGCTAAGAATTTGCCCTGTCTTGCTTTGTTTGTGTAAACATTTAGTTTGAAAGGATTGCAAAGAGAGCGGAAAGGCCTTGATTCAGAGTAAACATGCAGGATCATCTGTCGTTCTTGATATGAGAGGGATGGTATATCAGTATCTATATATCTATATCGTCTATATGGTTAAAGACCCCTACTATTATTATTTTAAAAAATCCAGTGCTTTGGGACTCCCTTCCATGCACCCTTGGCAAGCTGCACTTTTTTATACAGGCAGTGGCAGCATCATTAATTAGGGGTGGGGCTTTCTTCACTTGCTGGATGCGTACTCCATCCCAGCCCAACCCTTATCTTAGATGCTGGAGCCCATGCTGCAAGATGGGTCAGGAGTTGCAGGATCACCGATAGCGCCAAATGAGCAACTTGCTCCAACACAGATTGAAAGCAAACTGAGCCTATTTAAGCCTCTGCCCTGCAGCTTACCACTCTCAGGCTCCACCCGCTTATGTGGAACTTAGATTTTTACAGGGCCAGCCCTCTGTCCTGAAGACGGGCACTGAAGAGTTCTCTGGAAAGTGGGATTGATTGTTAAATCACTCATAGCTGCTATGTCATGCCAACTGGTGTGAACATAACAAGATCTACACACAGAAGAAGCACAATTGTGGGGGAAGCCAACTGCAATTATACTTGTAGTCATGACTGGGTAGCACTAAGAAAGCCTCATTTAGAAGCAGCCTATGTCTAGGACTGGCCACCCTAATGTCAGCATTTGTGGGTTTTGTATCATGTTGCTGGGAGAACAGACAGGAAGCAGAACCAGCAATGGGATCCTAGAGGCCAATACAACCCTGAGCTGTCATCAACTGACAGAGGTTTTGTAGGAAGAGTTTTGGTGACAAGAGGGAGCACCGATGCTTTATTTGGCTATAGCTACTGTAACTTATTAGGCAAATTTGGTTGTCTTGTCCAATCTTTGGGGTATAATTGCACATGAATTGCATGTGTGCTTGAAAATAGTGCAAACACACACACAGAGAGAATCTTTAAGTAATATCTGCACTTACAGAAATATAGTGGAACAGACATTATCTAACCAGCTATGATCTGGGGAGAGAGAGAGAGAGAGAGAGAGAGAGAGAAACACCTGGGGGCAAAGTTCATTGAAGTAATTTATCTTGATCTTGAAATATACCTGCTGTGGCTTGAATTTGCCTGGAGTTAGATGAAGCCGATATCATCAGACCATCATATGTTGCACGCACGTTGTGAATAATGCTGGTGACGGCTAATAAAAATGAAGAGATTAGCAGCCACTCTCTATTAGTATGGAGGCACTATGATTCAGAAGCTGTGATTTAAGCAGGAAGCCAGAAAAAGTTGAAAGAAGGAAAGCAAGAAAGATACAGAGACAGTGACCATAACTAGTAAGAAGCACAAAAATGGTGGAATGCTTCCTGAAGAATAGAAAAGAGGGGGTGGGGAAAGAATTAGTCTAGGGTTAATGAAGTCCATTTTAAACAGATTTATACATGGAATCTGGCAGTTCTGACCCAATCAAGCTTTGTCCACTTCAAACCACATCTTGCATCAAGCACCCACTTATGTCCAAACCACTTGTGGATTGTCTAAAAAAAGGCTGACTAATTATGCAAAATTATATGTAAAATGTGTATATTATACATGTAATACATAGAGCAGAGTAATAGAAAATGTACTAAATTTCTGCAGTGTAATTTTATAAATACACAATTATTTTATACAGTTGTATGCATTGCTGTATGCACTGGCTTATATGCTGATTTCTTTAGGAAATCTGCTATGTATATGTGTATAGTATGTGTATAATAATGCAAATAGTACATATAATATGCTATAATTGTTTGTGGAACTGGTAAAAAAAGCCACTTCCTTATCACTGAAATTAAGGAGCAAGGCAGGAATTGCAAAAAATCCACACAGATATGAGCAACATCAAGATTTTCAGAAAATTCCATCTTCCCTCTGTCTGTCTTTTGGAAAGGCTGGCAACTGAGAGTGAGCAATTGTTTGTCTCTAATAGGAAGTGGCATGGAATGAGTAGCACTCAACTGCTTCCATGTACACCAGTTCAGGGCTGTGGTGTTCTTTAAATTTGGCCAAAGGAAAAAGGTTTAGAGTCAGAGTAAACTTTTGACAGCAGACTGGATTCCTTGGCTGCTGCCCACTGCTGCAATGTGGGCAAAAGAATTGGCCCAATTTGAATGGGGGAAGCAGTGGGTATTGCATGTTTTTGTCGATTTATTAAGTTTCACCAGTTACAAAACCAAAAAGAAATAGAAGGGGAGTTGCTGATCCCCGTGTGTGAAATTCTTGACAAAATGAGAGTAAAGAGAGAAGCCTACATTAAAAATAACCTCTGCGCTCTACATTCTATCATCCATTTCACTGGTCAACACTAATTTTATTGTCAATGATGTTTGATCGATTTTAGGGTAACTTTGTGTCGCTGATTCCGAATATGGCATCGGTTTTGCTAGATTGGCTCTAATTTTTGAGATAATGGATGTCCCCATTGAAAAACATAACAAATTCAAAATCATATTCTTCTTTAAGTTTTGTTGAGTGAGCAATTAGAAGAGATGCATAGCGGTTACCATTGTGCAATAAAACACATTTCAAGCTTCTGGTGGAGCTGTCTATAAAAAGCCGCCAATCTTCTGGTTGATATTCCGGTAGTCCCATTTGGAGAAGAAGTCCAGGAATGTTATTGCAGTATACAAGTTCTTCATCTTGGCTGAAGTATGGAAGAAGTCCCTCCTCTCTTGTCCGATAAGCTGTTATGTTAGCTTCCGGCTGTAGACAGTTCTTTTCCATTAGCCTGGATGCTAAAAGTTCAGATGCTTGCTTTGACAGACTGAGGTCTCGTATCAGATCATTGAGTTCCTTTTGGGAGAACTGCTCAGGTGTTGAAAAGCTTTCTTCATATCCACTTCCAGGGCTACCACCTGTGCTACACTCCACGTCCAGCATTTCTTCAACATCTGACAATGGAAGGTCAGGCAGTGAGGTAAACACTGGTATGGGAACGTCTTCGCTGTGTGGCACAGGTCGCCTTGCTGAGTCCAAATCAGGATACTCCCATTTATGTTTCTTGTAGCAATTGAAGCCTTTCACATTCACAACACAAAAATAACAATCATTGTGATGGTTTTGCGGCTCTCTCCACACCATAGGCACACCAAAGTTTAAATGTTTCCTTTCTCCATTTTTCCACTGTCGTAGGCACTCTACACAGGTTTTGTAAACCTTATGGGGAGCCCAAGACTTATCTTGATCTCCAAGCTTCACTCCAAAATAAGCAAGGTATGCTTGTTTTACAAGGTCAGTGATGTTTTTCCTTTGTTTTTGCAGAGTGTATTCGCCACAAATGTAGCAGAATGCATTAGGATTGTTTAAGCAGCACCTTCGTGACGAACTCATATTCTTCAAAAAAAATAAATAAATAAACAATATGATATTATATGCAATGGATAAACTTGCAAAACAATGTTAAAGGGTAAAAAGACAGACCAAACCCTGCTGCATATGTCAGCAGCTACAGGTCGTATTGGGGTACAATTGTCATTTGAGGGGTATCCATTATCTCAAAAGCTAGAGCCAATTCGGCAAAACTAATGTCATTTTTGGATTTAGCACCCCCAAAATACTCTAAAGTCATTCAAACATCCTTGGCAACTAACAAAAAATATTTTTTTGTTTAGTGTTTAGTGTTTGCAACACTTTTTAAAAAGAAGGGGTAAAGTGCAGCTTCCCAAAAGAAGAAAAATGAAAGTATTACGCTGGGGGGAAAAAGTCGGGTGACTGTGAGTGCCATCAATGAGTACAGGTCTTTCCCAGCCTTTTTACCGAAGTAACTGACAATGCCAGGGCACATAGAAGAACAAGCCTTGCTGAAGCAGAGCCAGCATGGCTTCTGCAAGGGAAAGTCCTGTCTCAGTAACCTATTAGAATTCTTTGAGAGTGTCAACAAGCATATAGATAGAGGTGATCCAGTGGACATAGTGTACTTAGACTTTCAAAAAGCGTTTGACAAGGTACCTCACCAAAGGCTTCTGAGGAAGCTTAGCAGTCATGGAATAAGAGGAGAGGTCCTCTTGTGGATAAGAAATTGGTTAAGAAGCAGAAAGCAGAGAGTAGGAATAAACGGACAGTTCTCCCAATGGAGGGCTGTAGAAAGTGGAGTCCCTCAAGGATCGGTATTGGGACCTGTACTTTTCAACTTGTTCATTAATGACCTAGAATTAGGAGTGAGCAGTGAAGTGGCCAAGTTTGCTGACGACACTAAATTGTTCAGGGTTGTTAAAACAAAAAGGGATTGCGAAGAGCTCCAAAAAGACCTCTCCAAACTGAGTGAATGGGCAGAAAAATGGCAAATGCAATTCAATATAAACAAGTGTAAAATTATGCATATTGGAGCAAAAAATCTTAATTTCACATATACGCTCATGGGGTCTGAACTGGCGGTGACCGACCAGGAGAGAGACCTCGGGGTTGTAGTGGACAGCACAATGAAAATGTCGACCCAGTGTGCGGCAGCTGTGAAAAAGGCAAATTCCATGCTAGCGATAATTAGGAAAGGTATTGAAAATAAAACAGCCGATATCATAATGCCGTTGTATAAATCTATGGTGCGGCCGCATTTGGAATAGTGTGTACAGTTCTGGTCGCCTCATCTCAAAAAGGATATTATAGAGTTGGAAAAGGTTCAGAAGAGGGCAACCAGAATGATCAAGGGGATGGAGCGACTCCCTTACGAGGAAAGGTTGCAGCATTTGGGGCTTTTTAGTTTAGAGAAAAGGCGGGTCAGAGGAGACATGATAGAAGTGTAGAAAATTATGCATGGCATTGAGAAAGTGGATAGAGAAAAGTTCTTCTCCCTCTCTCATAATACTAGAACTCGTGGACATTCAAAGAAGCTGAATGTTGGAAGATTCAGGACAGACAAAAGGAAGTACTTCTTTACTCAGCGCATAGTTAAACTATGGAATTTGCTCCCACAAGATGCAGTAATGGCCACCAGCTTGGATGGCTTTAAAAGAAGATTAGACAAATTCATGGAGGACAGGGCTATCAATGGCTACTAGCCATGATGGCTGTGCTCTGCCACCCTAGTCAGAGGCAGCATGCTTCTGAAAACCAGTTGCCGGAAGCCTCAGGAGGGGAGAGTGTTCTTGCACTCGGGTCCTGCTTGCAGGCTTCCCCCAGGCACCTGGTTGGCCACTGTGAGAACAGGATGCTGGACTAGATGGGCCACTGGCCTGATCCAGCAGGCTCTTCTTATGTTCTTATGTTCTTATGAATCTTAATGCCTGCAAAGCACATGAGCCCTGGTCAGCCATTCACTGGTATAGAAATCAACATATGGAGGAGGAGGATATCAGGGTTGTGCCCAATAGTCCTGCCCTTGACCTCACTGTTTTCAAGGGTCTTTGGGGTGCACCAAGCCTACACACACACACACACACACACACACACACACACACACACACACACACTTCTACCAAAGCGAATGCCTAAACAGGACTCCAGGCTATGAGTGACCTATGGGTCTGCCCCAAAATTACACATTTCTTCCACTGACAACTGAGATATTTCTTGGACTTAATACTAATTGACAGCAGAGAACTGGAATTACCCAAGAAAGCATAAGGCTCACAAATTCTCTCCATGCTTTTCAAAGTGGAGAAATGAAAGGTGTGAAAGTAAATGATTTTCTAATGTAGCTGGAGGCATTTTCTTGAAACAATTTGATTTCTTTCTTAGAACTACTAGTTCTGAAAGTTAAACCAGCAAAGCTAAACAGTCATGGATACAGTAAAAGTCTATGGTAGTGATGACAGATGTTATTTGTAGAATGCAAATGGGCAGTAAAGTCTATCAGTTAAGCACTACCCTCTTGTATGCACAACTTCAAATACTGAATAGCATTTCAAGTCATTCTCAATGTGGAGAATGGAACTTAAGATTGGAAAATGATAAAATGAGATAAAACTAAAATGGATAGATTTGCCCATCCCTAGCTTGAGCAGATTTGGGGAACTCATAGGAACTGTATTTTCCACTGTCTTGAGTATTTTTACATCACTATATGTGTCTGTATGAAAATGTAATTTTAAGTTATCAGAAATTACAATCCTCTTGTGTTCATGATTCCTGATCCTAGGGTGAAAGAGAAGTGCGTCAAGATGATTGTGCATCTGACCTTACAGTTGATCACTCTGTCAACTGGCTTCAACCTCTGATTCATCCTTTCAGCATGTGAACAAAGGATGAAGTAGATTAAGTGGTTATTTGAAGAATAACCAAAAAGACCAAAAAAAACCAACAGATTTTTTTAGGAATACTTTATTACAAGAAAATATCCTACTGTCAAATGGATGAAAAATAAGCAGATATGGAAGTAAGAGACCTCTCTTCAACCGTCTTACCCACAAATTACATTCATAGCTTGTAGGAAGCTCAATTTATTTGCTCAATTTATAAACTACACCATAACGTCTTCCAAAAGAGCTGTCTTTAAGTGCCTTTTTTAAATCAATGGAAAAGTGCTGACAAGTGTTGTCATGCAGAAATTAATTCTTTCAGCAAAATCTTCCATGGATTAGAGTGATTTATACAGTGTAAAATATTTGGCAAAACTGAAATCCATTTATCCTGTTTAAACAATGGAACAAAAGTATGAATGAAAACATTCCATTCAGCTCAGCCTCTTGGTTACTGGCTTTGAAACCAGAATGTTCATAATTGTAACATCCAGTTTAAAGCCCATTAAGTTGGCACATAAATAGTTTTCACAAATGCTTGAAAATTTTTCCAATGAGGAGGTGGCGTCTACTGCTTATTTGGGGCTGATAAGTGATTTTCTATTGTGCATTAAAAAAACTATGGGTGACATCCATCCAGTGCTAGTCAGATTCTGACTAGGTTACATATGTATGGGTATATAACAATCTACTTGTCAGTTGAAGCGTCTTCCAATGAAGTGGACTCTGCTCCATGAAAGTGTACATCATAATAAATTTGTCTTGTGACACTTTTAAGACTAACAGATTTTTGATGCATCTGATGAAGCAGACTGTGCTCCATGAAAATGTAGGCCATAATAAGTGTAAAATGCCTACTATATTTAAGTCTGCAGAGGATCTAATGAGATGTAGAAAGTTAAGAAATATTTCCTGAAGTTAAAAAAATGTTTGTTCAATTCATTTACAGATGGTGTCTCCAGACAGTCTCTATCTTGCAAGCACGATTCAAGTGCATACTAGACACTTGAATATAGGCCTGCACAATTAAAGTGGATTAAATCACTCTGTCATCCTAGCACAACAAATCGATTTTATTTTATTTTTTAAGACTTTTTGCGGTTAGGAACGTGATGGGGATATGCATTGAGAAATGTGAAATGAACAAATGGTTAATGGGAAGACATAAATACTCTGGAAGCAAATCTAGAAGAATGCTCATTGTATAACTATCTTGCAAACAATCAGAATAAAACGCTTAATAAAGACCATACATAGTTTAATCTCCATGTAAGCTTTGTGCAAGAAAATCAGAATGAATGCTCAGTAAACAGGTTATCAGGAGGAATCCTAAATGAAGCATAAATACTGTTATATTAGGCATGAATATTCACCTTGGAGAAACGTAAGGGGTACATACATAAACACATAGCATTATATTTGTCGCTGATTTCACTTATAAGCTCAAAGACCACTGCACCAATCTGTACCAAAAGATGTCATTCAAAAGGGAAGGGAAAAAATTCACAAAATGGGAGGCTTGAATTTCGCATAAGGTTTCAATTGCACATACCTTGGCATTCAGACTCCAATGGTGCCAAGGCTAGCAAACCAAGTTATGACATCAGACTAGGTAAAGGCAACAGCAGAGAGTTATGACAAAGCTGCATGGCCAAAGGCACCACAACATTACAGCACATAATCAATC
Organism: Rhineura floridana; assembly: GCF_030035675.1. Lineage (NCBI taxonomy): Eukaryota > Metazoa > Chordata > Lepidosauria > Squamata > Rhineuridae > Rhineura > Rhineura floridana. Next base: position 148,361,908 of record NC_084483.1, on the reverse strand, counting down.
ATCCATCAAAAGAGAAGCAGAAACATCAAAGCTAGAGATTTCAACAGCGCAGAAAAGGTTTGCTTACATAAGGGTTTATTGTACTTATGATCCCTTAGCAGTAATTTTAAATCATGTGTAGAAAATAAATAATAACAAACTATTTAATTGGATTGTAAGCCTGCTGGCGGGACCTCTATTGTATTTAATTCTTGTACAGCACCTAGCAATTTTTGGCACTTTAGTAATAATTATTTTTTAAAAATGTAATAGACTTGGACATGGGAAGCCTGAGTTCACTTATGTCATCAATGCAAATTTCAACACACTTCCAGGGCTATGTGAGGATTGTTGAGTGAAAATAGACTATAGTAGAAATAAAACTGATCTCGGTTTATTTAATAATAATAACAACAACAACAACAACAACAACAACAACAACAACAACAATAATAAATTTAATTTATGCGTCGCCTATCTGACCAATGGCCACTCTAGGCGACTTACATGTGAAAAATTAAAACACAATACAATAATACAAAATACAAAATAGAACAGTGCGACAGCAAAAGCAATAATAATACAGGGCATGAGGCATTTAATCATAGCATTTAGCCCTCCCTGGAAATCCCGAAGGCCTGTTGAAAGAGCCAGGTCTTTAAGGCTTTTCGGAAGACATTTACGGAAGAGGCGTGCCGTAGATCTTGTGGGAGGGAGTTCCAGAAGGTGGGGGCCGCCACTGAGAAAGCCCTCTCTCTAGTTCCCGCCAATCTAGCTGTTTTTGTTGGCGGGATTGAGAGAAGGCCCTGTGTGGCTGATCGAGTCGGGCGGCATAATTGGTGGCGTTGAAGGTGCTCCTTTAGATAAACTGGGCCGAAACCGTATAGGGATTTAAAGGTTAATACCAACACCTTGAATTGGGCCCGGAAAACAACAGGAAGCCAGTGTAGATCGAACAACACAGGTGTGATGTGATCCCGGCGGCGACTATTCGTAAGTAGTCTAGCCGCCGCGTTTTGTATAAGTTGTAGTTTCCGGACCATTTTCAAGGGTAACCCCACGTAGAGCGCATTACAGTAATCCAAACGAGAGGTGACCAGGGCATGTATTACCAGTGGGAGCTGATGAGCAGGAAGGTAGGGTTTCAGCCTTCGTATGAGGTATAGTTGATACCAGGCTGCCCGGCTCACTGCCGAAATCTGAGCCTCCATGGACAGCCTGGAGTCAAGTACCACCCCAAGGCTGCGGACCTAGTCCTTCAGGGGAAGACTCACCCCGTTGAACTTCAGGTCAACATCTCCCAATCTTCTCTTGTCCCCCACAAGCAGCACCTCGGTCTTATCGGGGTTCAGCTTCAGCCTGTTCCTTCCCATCCATCCACTCACGGATTCCAGGCACTTGGACAAGGTCTCCACAGCCAACTCTGGTGAAGATTTAAACGAGAGATAGAGCTGAGTGTCATCCGCATATTGGTGACACTGCAGCCCAAATCTCCTAATGATTGTCCCTAGCGGCTTCATGTAAATGTTAAACAGCATGGGAGAGAGGATAGAACCCTGTGGCACACCACAATTGAGAGGCCAAGGGTCTGAAACCTCCTCCCCCAATGCTACCTGTTGGCACCTATCGGAGGGAAAGGAACGGAACCACTGCAATACAGTACCTCCAATTCCCAATCCCTCCAGGCGATGTAAGAGGATACTGTGGTCGACAGTATCAAAAGCCGCTGAGAGATCGAGGAGGACAAGAAAGGTGAATTCTCCCCTATCTAATGCCCTCCTCATATCATCTACCAGAGCGACCAAGGCTGTTTCAGTTCCGTGACCAGTCCTGAAACCCGATTGGTATGGATCCAAGTAATCCGTTTCATCCAAGTGTGCTGACAACTGGTTGGCTACCACTCGCTCAATGACCTTGCCCAAGAATGGAAGATTCGAAATTGGGCGAAAGTTATTAAAAACTTGGGGATCCAAGGAGGGCTTTTTTAAGATGGGCTTTACAATTGCCTCCTTGAAAGCTAATGGCATCACACCCTCTTGCAAGGATGCATTTACCACCGCTTTGATCCCCTCGCCCAATTTCTCTTTGCAGCTTATTAAGAGCCACGATGGGCATGGATCAGTTAGGCAAGTGGTAGGTTTCACAGTCGAAAGCACCTTGTCCACATCCTCAGAAGGGAGAAGCTGAAACCGATCCCAATGTACCGGCTTGCAACTGGCCAACTCTGGTTCACTTACTGTGTCCACGGCGCATGGGATCGAGCTCCGTAAGTGTTCGATTTTATCGGCGAAGTGCTTTGCCAATATGTCACAGGAGGCCTTTGACTGTTCCAAGGGTTCCTGAGCAATTGGACCGACCAGGCTTCGGACCACCTGGAACAGCCTCCTGGGACAGCACTCCGCGGACGCAATAGAGGCAGCAAAGAAAGCCTTATTTCCTGCCCTTATTGCCACTTGGTAGGCAGCTACTGCTGCTCTAACTTGTGTCCGGACATCTTCGGAGCGGGATTTCCGCCACCGGCGTTCTAGTCGTCTCACCTCCTGTCTCAGTGAATGCAACCGTGGTGTACACCACGGTGCTAACTGAGTTCTATTCAGGGGGAGAGGACGTTTCGGAGCCACCCGGTCTAATGCCCCGGTGATCCCATCATTCCACTCCCTCACGAGGGTTTCAACCGGGCGGCCTTCAGCAGGTTCCAATTCCCCAAGCGCAGTTAGGAATCCTTTTGGATCCATCAGGCACCTGGGGCGGACCATTCTAATAGGTCCTTCACCCCTGCGGAGGGGGTGCGGCATTGAGAAGTCTAAGTTTACCAGATAGTGATCTGACCATGACACAGGAGTGGAATAAACCATTCCCAACTTCAGAGCACTTCTCTCCTCTTCCAGGACAAACACAAGGTCGAGAGCATGACCGGCTACATGGGTAGGCCCCCTATTACTAAGGTGCAGTTCCCAGGAAGCCATGGTTTCCAGGAAATCCCGAGGGGCTCCAGTGAGAGTGGACTCGGCATGCACGTTGAAGTCACCCAGCACTAACAATTCTGGGGACAACGCCCGTACAGCCGAGACCACCTCCAGCACCTCGGCCAGGGAGTCTGCTGTGCAGCGGGGTGGGCGGTACACTAGCAGGATCCCTAAACTGCCCTTCGAGCCCAACCTCCAGTAGATGCAGTGAACACATTGAGTGCTATGGAGAGGGAGTCTGGCAAAAACCAATGACTCTCGATAGATGACTGCCACGCCCCCTCCCCGCCTACCCACCCTCGGCTGCTGTGCATAACGGAAACCTGGTGGACACATGGCCTCAAGAATGGGAGCAGAGGCCTCATCCAACCAAGTCTCCGTAATACATGCCAGGTCTGCCCGCTCATCCAAGATCATATAATGGATGAGCGAGGTCTTTTGTACCACAGACCTGGCATTACACAACAACAGTTGAAGGTTGGTAGGAACCTTGCGTCCCCCAGTTTTCGTCTGGTTCTGGGCCGACCCGGAACAGGGGATGGGTATAATGCATCTATCCCCTGTTCCCCTATTCTGGCGTGGTCTGCCAGCAGCACCCTTCCAGCGCCTGCCGCCCAATCTTCCAAAAACTTGGACCCCCACCTCCCTCCCTGACTTGCACATGTTTCTTCCCCTGTCTATCAATCAACAGGCCACCCACCCTAAAGCAATATTGGTCTGGAGACCCGCCTCAATACCCTAAAGCAACTATAAATTTATAAATTAAATTAAATAAATTAAATTAAATTAATTAAATAAAACAATAAATATGATACCACCCTAATTTCACATTCAGACATTCAGACATTCACTCATTCATACACACCCCATCTCAGACCAGCAGAGCCTCCTCCACACTACACATCCAGCAGCGGTCCAAACGCTATAGCGATACAAGGGCCAGGCAAGCAGGGGGCGGCAGCGGTGATGGAAAAACAGGCCGCAGAGATGACTCCCAGAGGTGACACAGCCTGTAGCAACAACAACTGCAAGGCAGGGCCGCAACAACGGCACCCCGGCAGCTGCCCGGCCCGCAACAGCAATGTTCCTCCACGGGGTCTGTTCTTTGCCACCGCCACTGTTGCCGTCCGCCGGGACCCGCAGCGCTCTCACCGCCGCCCTCCAGCGCACCAGAGCTCTCCACGGCCTCCCAGCTCCGGCGCTGCTGCACCTCTGCGGCTCTCACGCTGCCCCGGCGCTTCCTCGCGCCTCCTCGCTGCTGCTGGGCCAGTCCTCCTCGGCGTCCTCTTTCCACCGTCGTCCGCGGCCGCTGCTGGATTAGGTTGGGTTCCAGCGGCACTCTCACCGCCGCTCCCACTGGCCACTCCTCCCCGGCGCTTCCTCGCACCTCCTCGCTGCTGCTGGGCCAGTCCTCCTCGGCGTCTTCTTTCCACCGCCGTCCGCGGCCACTGTTGGACCAGGGTGGGTTCCAGCGGCGCTCTCACCGCCGCTCCCACCGGCGGCCCGCCGCTCCCACCGGCGGCCCGCCGCTTCCCAGTCCAGCCGCCTCCCGCGACGCTCTCACCGCTGCCGGACCAGATCACTCCCCTCCACCAGGCCGCCGGGCACCCCACGCAGCGCTCTCCGACTACAGGACACCACCACAGGAAGACCGGCCTGCCACCGCATCCGTGCCGATGCCACCAGGTAAGGAGGCTAGCTTCATCAATTTAAGATTAAAAGTGAGACTCCACACCTCACTCACACGGCTCCAACAGATGCAAAGGGTGGCAGAGTAATAATACAATAAAAGTAGGTGGTAAAATAGTTATAAAGGTGTTAAAGGTGTTAAAAGTGTTTAAAAGCTCGGCTCGGCTTACGGAGCTTATTTGCCCCTAACCTGACTTTCCCAGATAGCTCTACAGGAAGAAAGTGATTCAATCTACAAACAGAATCCACACCTCCATGTTTATTGAGCCTTAGTAGAGACATGTCAAAGGATGAAAGCCTTTGCCCCACAAGAATGTATTCTGTAGGAGCCTGGGATCTCTGCCTCTTGTCTATTTGTTTTGATGTTCCCTGTTAGTTGTTTTCAGGCATCCTGGCACCAGTTCTTATCTCAAGGTTGTATAATATGCAAGACTGATCTCAAAAGGGGGTGACATGTCCCTGGCATATTTCTCGCCTCCTCCTCTTGCCCCTTCCCCTCTCCTGACCTCTATACTGCCATGTAGTATTCTTTATGTTTTATGACGTTTTTCTCCCCTATTCTGTAACCTCTCTGTGAGGGTATGTAATCTGGACTCTTTCAATAAACGGGGTTCCCATCTCTGGAAAGCATCTTGCTGGATGGATTGGGACCCCTTTGCAAAGGTACTTGTGTCGTGTTTTCCTGGCCTCTGGCAGTGGAGGAAAAGTCACTCAACTCCGCACTCTTCCCGGGGTGAACTAGAGGTGAGTAAGGTTGTGGACGGCTCGTGGTTGGGTTTGGACCTAACAGGATCATCACTACATTTTATTTTTAACTGCAGGAAAAGCATTAATCACCATCACAGTTAAAGCATTATGTAACGGAGGCACAATTCAGAGCTTCGAAAGGGGGCCATGTAGACCTGACCCCCACCCTTTATACTGGGTCTTTCTCACCCACTTCTATCCTATTGCCCCATTCCTCCCCCATTTGTTATACAGACTCGTCAACTGGGCTTCACCCACCTCTCTGACAGATTTTAAAGATACTAAGCAAAGGAAGCTCTACACTGAAGAAAAAGTTAAACATGATTGAAAAGAAAGGGGATAGTTGGGAGAATTCTTATTTCTTGATCCTTTCTTTCCTTCAAGGAAAGAATTCAGGGAGAATTCCTTGGGACTCCTTAGTCTGAGAGGCTGCATTCTCAGCCATCCACGCAGAAGCAGTTCTGAGAAACAGAATGATGAACGACACCATGAGAAAGGCAGGAGGCCGCAGCAGGGGGCCATTTCAACTGGTGCTGAACAGGCTGTGCAAAGAACTGGCTGCAATCTGGGGTAAGCCGAGGCATCTGGCAGAATTTTTGTGGACGAGATGAGGCTTCCTGGTTTGCTTACATGATAATAAATGGATAATAATGGCAGACATCCATGTTATATGAGGGGGAAAGGTCTTTCTTTTGGACAATGGGGGAAGCTGGTCTGTTTGTTTCCCTCTAACGCTGACATTCAGTCCTTATGATCGCCTTCCAGTTATTGTTTTTGTTTTATTTTGTTCTTTAAAATATTGCTTAACTGATTTGGCTTGTTTAACATTCAGTCTTGAGCAAGGTGAGGGGTGGATGAAATCTAACTAATATAATAGCTTTATATATTATTTGCCATCTAAAACTATAACAAACGTTCAAAGGCTTTTGGATGTGTGTTCAGATCAGATAATTCACTTCAAAACAAAATGCTAGATTTAATCCACTGGAAAAGTGAATTACAGAGATGCAGCAATACAATCCTATGCTTGCCTACTCAGAAGTGAGCTCAATTGAATTTAATTACTCTCAAGTTTGTCTAGGATTACAGCCTAGAGGAAGATGTGACAGAATGAGCAGGCCAATACCAGCGACCACAAGCTGCAGATTTTTGCATTTGATTGATAAATGTTTATGACATTAGAAAAGAAATTTAACCACCTTTTGGTTAGTTCAGACATGTATGTTTGTTTCTCAGTGACTGCAACATGAAAAGGTAGCACCAGACACCACAGCCTGACATTCCATATTGCACCTCATCTTCTCAAATGCAATGCTTTTCAGTGCAATCGGTGCACAAGTTCATTTGATTGTTACTGAATTACTGGAACAGACCTAATTAAATGAGCAAATAATTTATTGTGACGGGCAATCTGTGCTTGTGTGACCTCAGAAAATATGGATTTACGCAGGTCTTGAAGGCATATTTTGCAAAAGAGATGTCAAAATTGCAATCTCAGATGATTAACAACCTCTCCTTAACACCAGGAGAATTTATATAATACCAGTGTGAAACTGTCTGGTACTTTGGCGCTGATCATTTTTTGTATTTCACCTCCAGAGAAATGTAGTATATCATCAAACTGGAGTGCAAGACAGAAGCACCGCTAGAAGCATTAATTTAAGGGAAGACTAAATGAAGAAGACCATGGAGTAAAGATAGCATACTTTACATGAGGATAACATGTTAATGGAATGACTGGAACTAATATTTAGGAATTTTCTTGGCTCCTTTTGGTTAGTGGTTAATATAATTAGTGGTTTAGATTAGGATGTTTTGGCTTCATCCAACTCTATTAAAATCTCTAGATTTGCAAATTATGACCTATACATCCTCTCTCCAACCTCCATACATCTGAGGACTGTGTAAAGAAGAATCAGCTTGCACATCTTCCTGATGGGAAATCTTGTGTTGTCAATATGGATACAGTTTGCACATCTCCGTGATTATTTATTTATTGCATTTATATCCCACCTTTTCTTCAAGGAGCTCAAGGTGGTGTACATGATTCCCTCTCCTCCTCATTTAATCCCCAGAACAACCCTGTGAGGTAGGTTTGGCTGACAGGCAGTGACTGGCCCAAGGTCACCCGGTGAGCTTCACGGCCAAGTGAGGATTCAAACCCTGGTCTCCTAGGTCCTAGTCTAGCACTCTCACCACTACACCACACTGGCTTAGGTTATGGAAACAGGATGCAACAATCACTGTAATCTAATATATTAAACTAAACTGCTGTGAATTATCACTTCCGAATGCACAAAACAGGAAGGAAATAAATTAACCACTCTCAGAAAGATTGCTTTTCTTTTCTTTCTTTCTCTGTTCAAGCATACTTCTAATTGTCCTTCTGAAATTGCATTGTGATATCTCAGAGGCATTTTAAATTGTTTCTGAGAAACCCAAAAGTTTTGACTTGTCTCCCTAGGCTTGCTCTTTTATCTTTTCAGGTTTTAATGACAACAGTCTTATTTTTCTAGTTCTGGAAGCATACAGCCTGGGAATAATTTGCTTGTAATTGTTCTTCCCAAATTCTGTTGCTTGATTTGGTAGATCTCAGCCTCATTTAATACATATCTGATTAACTGGAACAATCCTGTTTACATCCATTTTTGAAACCAATCTACCATGTCACAGTTTCTTAGTTTGAATACTGCAGTCTTCAACTTCAGGAGTCTGTGATTTCTATTGAAGAGGTGGCTACCAACATTATTTATCTTGCTTCCTAATCAAACAAATAACAATTTAAAAAGGACTTTGCTTACTTTCTTTGTTTATATCTAATGAAAAGTATGAGCATGTGCTTTTTTACACACCTGTCTTTGCTCTCCCTGGTATCTCAATTTTCAGGTTAAGTTCTGACATCATGTTTTACACCCATGGGATAAATTTAGTGCAGTGCAATTCTGTGCACATTTACTCAGAAATAAATCACTAGGCTTATTTTTGTTAACATTCTTTAGTTGGAGAACTCCATCACAAAATTAGGGTGAAATTTGAAGGATGGCTGTGTTTCGGTTTTTACATTGTTTCGTAAAGTGCAAATTTGATAGATTCGGCTTTATATGTGAACTGAATCCCTACTTACAGATGATCCTAAGAGCTAAGACCAGATTGCTGATTGTTTGGAGTAGACATGTATAGGATTGCACTACCATAAATAACTTTTCTAACTTGCTTTATGTGTCTTTTAAATATTTACAGTATACTTCATGAGGTTTCTCCAATTTCACTTTCAGCTATCTAACAAGGTTTATTTTGTTTATCCAATTTGTGCAAAGTACCATTTAAATTTTGTGATATATCTTTCATTATATAATTAAAATGAATCATAATTTAAATATACTTCTAATGCATATGGATCTCTGCATGAAATTGTAGTAAAAGTAAAAGAGAATGTAGTAAAATAGATAAAATCAAGGCCGTATCCCAGGACAACAGGGGACTTGCAAGCTACATTCACATACGCAACTGTGTATGTCTTGTGTCTTGTTCTGCACATTCCTTCCTGCCTGGTTAGATAAGCCTTTGTGTGCGCCTCTCTGTGTAAGCCGTTGTGATCTGCAAAAACATATAAAAAGGGGAAGCAGAAAAGGGGGGGCGACTCATGCGTCACCCATTGTTGTGTAATGTATGTGTTTGCCCTACTGCAGTTGTGAATAAAGCCTTGGACTCGCTGCTACTTGTTTGGTCTTTTCTCTACCCGAGATAACTCCTACAAGTTTTACGACAGTTCTTGATGTCCCTGGGTGGGCTCCCGGGTCATTCTGGGGGCTGACTTCCATCTCTTGCCCTGTGATCACGAGCTCACCTCCTTGTTGTGCGGGATCCTGGACCGAGCGGGTGGTCTTGACTCCGGGCCATAAAGGAGCCTACTGAAGATCGAGTAGCTGTGACTTCAATGCATGGTGAGTATGTCCCAGGACTGTAGTTAAGAAAGTACCTGGGAGGGTACTAGACAGGTTGGGCTGTGTCTGGGAACTGGAGCTTGTCATTGATTGTCAAAGCTCCACATAGTTGGAAAGTGCTCCCTGCGTAAGTCCTTGTGAATCAAGGCAAAAAGGCTTGCACACCCACACACAACAGATGCCCAAACCATGGCTTGCCCAGGGCAGGCCGCTGAACCATCGCCCAGCCGACATTAGGGATCCATTGAATCCCATAGGTGATGTTTTCTGTGGCCTCCTGGGGTGAGTAAAAGGCTATAAAGTGGTCTATGTTTTATTTCCACAGCAGTTTAGAAGTAGAATATTATATTCCCTGGTACAAAAATTGCTTTGGTGTGAATGCATGGTGTGTTTTGAGTGCCTGGTATCTTTGTGTTTGTCAGCCTAGTGAGAAGTGCATAGTTGCAAGTGCCTGCGTTGTCCCAAGAAACAAGGAAGGGGTCTTGGATTGTCATAAGGACAACCCCCCCGCAAAAAGGCAGAAATTCCAAGAGGCGCCTGTGCCACACAAGGATAGGGAAGGAAATGGGTTTCCACACAGTAAGATAATGGATGGAACACCATTAAAGAAAATGTTGCAGGTGTGGGACAAAAGAGTAACCTCCTGGTTCTAAGGGGGATGAGTAAAAAGGCTGTGTTTTTGTGTGTGTGACAAACTGGGAATGTGATGCAGCACAACAGATTTGGCTAAAAATGGGGGACGTTTGATTACTGTAAATTGAAAGCTCTTAAGCCATGGCTACAAGACTGGGCAGCCTTGGCTGATGGGATTTGTCCCTCAGCCAACATTTCAATATACCCTGTGGGTTTTACTCCCTGGCCCGCCCATGATCCAGATTGGAATTATAACAATTGTGTGCAGGCTGGCTATTGGCAAATTTTTGCAAAGGGCAAAAATAGACCCTTTTAGAGCGCGCAAAGAAATATCAAAGAAACTGGTACGCTATTGTTCAGGTGCCTGATGAAAAATCTGGATACTTGCTATGTTCATCTATCAGAAGCAGCACAGAAATTTGCACAACAAAATGAGAGAGATAAAAGCCATATCTGCTGCCTTTTTCTATCAGACTGTATTTCCAAAAAGTTTTTTTTCCAGGCTGAAGTGAAAAGTCAAGGAGTGAGATAACGGGAAGGGCAACATGAGTGTTTTGAAGGTCGGAGAGAGAGAGAGAGAGAGAAAAGGTCTTTTAAAACAGAATGCATTGAGGGACATAACCGGGGAGAGACCTGATTTTGGATCAGAGCTCTTCCACGTAACTTCAGCTAGAGAGAGCGTAAGGATGATTTAAAATTGTTGGCTAAATTCCCTACAGGTATTCAGAGATGGTCAGAGGAGGATCCAGAAGCCGAGGCAGAGGCTTCGGGGAGGCGTTTGGAAGAGGAGGAAGGAAGAATTGGAAAAATTCAGCCTGTAAGTACAGAACCTCCAAATGTTTTTATTGCAAAAAGAAAAAGAAAAAGGCCACAGAAATGAGACAGCTGGCACTTTTATCAGCAAGGTCTGGACCAGAAGAATTTACAGTTTCCAGAGCCCCCACAGCAAATCCAGCAGTTTTCAGCCACCTCCGCCCTGGATTTATTTATTTATTTATTTATTAAATTTATATACCGCCCGACTAGCAATAGCTCTCTGGGCGGTGAACATAAAACAGCATAAAAATACAATAAATAACAAAACAATACTAAAATACAAGCAACAATCCAACACAATAAACATTTTTAAAATTAAATCAGTGTAACTTAAAATGCTTCAGAGAATAGGAAGGTTTTGACCTGGCGCCGGAAGGAGAGCAGAGTCGGCGCCAGGCGTACTTCCTCAGGGAGACTGTTCCATAGTTCGGGGGCCACCACTGAGAAGGCCCTAGATCTTGTCATCACCCTCCGGGCCTCCCTGTGAGTTGGAACCCGGAGGAGGGCCTTCGTAGCAGAACGTAGTGCACGGGCCGGTTCATATCGGAAGAGGCGTTCCGCAAGGTATCGTGGTCCCGCACCGTATAAGGCTTTATAGGTTAATACCAACACTTTGAATCTAGCCCGGAAACATATTGGCAACCAGTGCAAGCTGGCCAGAACAGGTGTTCTATGCTCGGACCGCTTGGTCCTTGTCAGCAATCTGGCCGCCGCATTTTGCACTAGTTGTAGCTTCCGAACTGTCTTCAAAGGTAGCCCTACGTAAAGCGCATTACAGTAATCCAAACGTGAGGTTACCAGAGCATGTACCACTGATGTAAGGTCCTCTTTACTCAAATAGGGACGTAGCTGGGCTACCAACCGAAGTTGGTAAAACGCATTCCTAACCACCGAGGCTACTTGAGCCTCAAGTGAGAGGGAAGAGTCTAAAAAGACTCCCAGACTACGAACCCGGTCCTTTAGGGGGAGTGTAACCCCGTCCAGGACAGGGTATATATCCACCATCCGATCAGAGAACCCGTCCACCAACAGCATCTCAGTCTTGTCTGGATTGAGCTTCAGTTTGTTAACTCTCATCCAGTCCATTGTCGAGGCCAGGCAACGGTTCAGCAAATCGACAGCCTCACCTGAAGAAGATGAAAAGGAGAAGTAGAGCTGCGTGTCATCAGCATACTGATGACAACGCACTCCAAAACTCCTGATGACCTCTCCCAACGGCTTCATGTAGATATTAAAAAGCAGGGGGGACAAAACTGACCCCTGCGGGACCCCATATTGGAGAGCCCGCGGTGTCGAGCAATGTTCCCCAAGCACTACCTTCTGGAGACGACCCGCCAAGTAGGAGCGGAACCACTGCCAAGCAGTACCTCCAACTCCCAACTCCGCGAGCCTCTCCAGAAGGATACCATGGTCGATGGTATCAAATGCCGCTGAGAGATCAAGGAGAATCAACAGAGTTACACTCCCTCTGTCTTTTTCCCGACATAGGTCATCGTACAGGGCGACCAAGGCTGTCTCAGTGCCAAAACCGGGCCTAAAACCCGATTGAAATGGATCTAGATAATCAGTTTCATCCAATAGCGCCTGGAGCTGGCCAGCAACCACCCGTTCCAAGACCTTGCCCAGGAATGGAACATTCGCCACTGGCCTGTAGCTGTTAAAATTGTCTGGGTCCAAGGAAGGCTTTTTCAGGAGTGGTCTCACCACTGCCTCTTTCAGACAGCCCGGGACCACTCCCTCTCGTAAAGAGGCATTTATCACTTCCTTGGCCCAGCTACCTGTTCCATTCCTACTAGTTTTTATCAGCCAGGAGGGGCAAGGATCCAGTACCGAAGTGGTTGCACGTACCTGTCCAAGCACCTTGTCCACGTCCTCGAGTTGAACCAACTGAAGCTCATCCAACAAAACAGGACAAGACTGTGCTCCGGACATCTCACTAGGATCTACTGCTATAACTTGAGAGTCTAGGTCCTGGCGGATACATGAGATCTTATTCTGGAAGTGATCGGCAAACTGATTACAGCGGGCCTCCGATGATTCCACCGTGTCCGGAGGGTTTGAATGGAGAAGCCCCTGGACAACTCGAAAGAGCTCCGCTGGGCGGCAAAGAGATGATTTAATAGTGGCAGCAAAATGATGTTTTTTAGCTGCCTTCACTGCTCCTACATAGAGCTTAGTCGAAGCACTAACCAGCGCATAATTGTATCCGTCGGGAGTTCGTCTCCATTTCCGCTCAAGCCTCCTCCTATCTTGCTTCATCGCTCTCAGCTCCGGAGTATACCATGGAGCTGTATGAGCTCTACACAGGAGAGGGCGTGCAGGAGCGATCGTGTTTACAGCCCGGGTCATCTCCGTATTCCACAGAGCGACCAGGGCTTCAGCAGGAGCGCCAGTCCTATCAGCCGGAAAATCCCCCAGAGCCCTTTGAAAACCTTCAGGATCCATTAGTCTCCGGGGGTGGACCATTTTAATAAGTCCCCCACCCTTGCAGAGGGAAGAGGTTACTGAAAGTCTAAACTTCAGCAAGCAGTGGTCTGTCCATGACAAAGGGAGTGTTGTAAAACTCCCCACATCCAGATCACTTTCCCCATGCTCAGTAGCAAAAACAAGGTCTAGAGTGTGCCCCGATACATGTGTTGGACCACTAACATATTGAGACAGCCCCATGGCTGTCATGGAAGCCATGAAGTCCTGAGCCGCGCCAGACAAAGTGGTCTCGGCATGAATGTTGAAATCCCCCAGTACTATTAGTCTGGGGGATCTCAACAATATATCCGAGACCACTTCCGCCAGCTCAGTTAGGGAAGCCATTGGGCAGCAAGGTGGGCGGTACACCAAAAGGATTCCCAGCCTGTCCCTCTGGCCCAACACAAGGTGCAAACACTCCAGGCCAGTAACTGAATGAACATGGTGCTTAGTGAGTGAGATGGAACTCTTATAGACGACAGCAACCCCACCTCCCCGACCCTCAGATCTACCATGATGCTGAACCAAGTACCCCGGTGGGCAGAGCTGAGAGAGACCAACTCCTCCCTGCTCACCCACCCAGGTCTCGGTTATACATGCCAGATCGGCTGCCTCATCCACAATCAAATCGTGGACGAGGGAGGTTTTATTATATACCGATCTGGCATTTAATAACAGCAACTGGAGATCTGAGAGTTGGCTGATAGGACTACCAACGACCTTGCGGGTGTGGGAAGGACCGGAACAAGGCACAGCCACAACATGTCTGGACCGCGTTCCCCTTACCTGGCACGTCCTTCTCACAGCGCCATACCTTCCTTTGCCCGTCACTACGGCAATTGGGGCCCCCTCAAGTCTCCCCGCCTGATGGATAAAACTCTCTCCGAAGCACATAATACAACTAAAATATACAACAATTAAACGTATAAAAACAGCTATATATACAGCCATATATACAGCATATAAACATACACACTCACTCAGACATACATTCATATAATCAGGCACCCATTCATCTCAAATTGCATCAACACACCAACAAAAAAGTAAATAATAATAATAATAATAATAATAATAAAAAATAATAAAAAATAAAAAATATAAATAAAAAAAAAGAACGAAAGGAGCAGCACAGCAGCAGCAGCCTCTCCTTCCCTTGGGCGATGCTTTCTTTCTCCTGCAGGGCCTGCGTCTCCCAGGCCACCTCAGCCAGCCGGCTTATGTATCCCTCCAAAGAGGGACAGGTGGTAAGAATCAGTCCTGGCTGGCTGGGTACCTGGGGCCTGGTCCTGCCAGGCAGAAGTCCCTCAGGGAAGGGTGGTGGAGGTGGAGGTCCCACAGTAGCAGTAGCAGCAGCAGCACAGCAGCAGCCTCTCCTTCCCTTGGGGCGATGCTTTCTTTCTCCTGCAGGATGAGTATGACACCTCGACATGCAGGGAAGGGGAGGACTCACAGGCATAAAAGGTGGGGGGTGATGGTTTAATGTTATAAGCTGCCTGTGTTCCAATATAAATTGTTTACCATTGCCTTTTAGATACTGAATGTGTTGCCAAAGTTATTATAGCGTAAAAACACAAGGAATAAACCACATTATAGGAGTGGGGGGAGAAAGACTTCATTGTAAATATATTTGATGAATTATGTGTAACTGTCTAACCCACCAGTCTCCTGTTAGTCTTTTAGGACGTGCTCTTCTCTGTAAACTGAGGGCCACCATCCGTTGCACTCCTGATATTTATTTTATTGGACATTCCAAATTCTCAAATTCATAATTTGACCACGTTTTTAGATGCAGCACCAGTGCCTTCACCTTTGCCACCAGAACTGTACAGCGTCACTCCTAGCTTATGGGGATGGTCCTCCACTGATGTGGGACTATTGAAATCAACCACCCCAGTTGTGATCCATGTAAAACATTCCACGGTACCCTGCATTCCACAGTATCCTATCCCATTCAGAAATAAATTGATGCCTATTTGACACAAGGAATTCTTAGGCCAAGGCTTTACCTGCAAAATTGCAGTTAGCAAATACAAAGGTAAAGTAATTGAGATATGTTATTGCCCCTGGCCAATGAGAATTGCCTGAACGTATTCAAGCTATCTTGCAGATCCCGCTACTTACTTCAAAGCACCAAGTTCAGGCCCTACTAAGAATCCGAGCTTCTGCAGACCATGGAGTCCAGTGTTGGGTGAGTTAACCAAATTTTTGGTGGAATTGACTGTGAAAGATGCCCCGGACAAGATTGTACCACACCAGAGCTCACCCAGCTCTTACAAACTATTAAATGTATTCTGACCAAAGCTCCAGCCCTGGGCCTGCCTAATTATGAGAAACCCTTCAGACTGTACGTGCATGAGTGCCTGGGAGTGGCCTCTGGGGTTCTCAGCCAAGAGTTTGGTGGAAGGCAACAACCTGTGGCTCATCCAGTACAACTTGATCCTTTAGCCAGAGGAGATGTGGGCTGCTCAAGGGCACTTGCAGCTACTGTTCTACTGGTCCAGAAGTCTAAAGACCTACTCATGGGCTACCCATTGCTTGTCCTGGTCCCTCATGAGGTGTCAGCCATCTTACTTAAGTGTCAAACTCAAGCCTGTTACACCAGCGTCTAGCTAATTATTAAGCTAGATTACTGATTGCATTACTGGCTGCCTCCAATTTAAAGCTGGAATGACACTCCACCCTGAATCCTGCTACTCTACTCCCAGATGTGGACTCAGCTCCTACTGCTGAGCATGACTGTCTTCTGGGTCGCTCTGACAGAAACCTGCTGTACAGCAAAAGTTTGACTGTGAATATTTACACTAACTCAAAACATGCTTTTGACATATGCCATGCCACTGGAGCATTGTGGAACCAAAGAGACTTCTTAACAGCAAATGGCCAGCTCATGTTGGCCCTCTTAGATGCCATTTACCACCACAAATAGCTGTTATGCATTTGTTCAGCCCCTCAGAAGAACTCTTCTGCAATCACAAAAGGTAATACCTATGCTGAGCACCCACTTCGCACTTATGTTTGAAATGACACCCTTAAGCAATATGCAGATTTTCTCTCCCCACAGGAAATTAAAGACTGAGAACAAAGACATGAAGCACAGTGAAGTGAGGGCATTTGGTAAGCTCCTAATGGACGCCCTATAGCGCCACGAAGACTTCTGCGCCTGTTATATTCACAACTCCATGATAAAGGACATTGTGGTACTCAAGTACTGGTGGATGCCATTCAGGCACATTGGTTCGCACCAGGTGTATACCAGGAAGCTCTACGTGTCAAGCCTTCAATACTGCGTCTAAGCCTAAAAGCCACAAAGGGGGGTGACCCTGGGCTACTTTGCCATTTGAGAAGCTACACATTGATTTCATTTCCTTGCCTCCCTCGCAGGGCTACAAGTTCATCCTAGTCTGTCATGATCAGTTTACACATTGGATTGAAGCCTGTTCTGCTGCTCACACCACTGCTGCTGTTGTCCTGAGATTCCTGATGAAAGATATTGTCCTCAGATTTGGTCCACCTCTTGTCATTGACTCTGATCAAGGCACACACTTCACAGCTGATGTGTTGGCATATTTATAATAATAATAATAATAAATTTTATTTCTGAGTCGCCTATGTGGCCGAATCAACGGCCACTCTAGGCGACGTACAATTTCATCAATAAATACAATAAAACCACAAAAATCATAATAATAATTAATAATATCAGTCTTAAAACTAAACCACCCCAGAGGTCCCGTAGGCCTGCCTGAACAGCCAGGTTTTCAAGGCCCAGCGGAAACCTATCACGGAAGGGGCATGGCGAAGATCGAAAGGAAGGGAATTCCAGAGGGTGGGGGCCACAGTCGAAAATGCCCTCTCTCTGGTCCGCACCAGCCTCACTGTCCTAACTGGTGGGACCGAGAGAAGGTCTTGCGCGGCTGATCTCGTGAGGCGGCATAATTGGTGATGCTGGAGGTGCTCCTTCAGATAAACTGGGCCGAAACCATATAGGGCTTTAAAGGTCAATACCAACACCTTGAATTGGGCCCCGTAAACAACTGGTAGCCAGTGTAGATCTATCAACACCGGAGTGATATGATCACTGCGGCGGCTGTTCTTAATCAAACATGCCGCCACATTCTGTATCAGTTGCAATTTCCGGACCGTTTTCAAGGGTAACCCCACATAGAGCACATTACAGTAGTCTAGGCGAGAGAAGACCAGGGCCTTTATTACCCCTGGGAGCAGATGGGCAGGCAGGTAGGGTTGCAACCTCCTAATCAGATGTAATTGATACCAAGCTGCCCGGCTCACTGCCGAGATCTGAGCCTCCATGGACAGCTGGGAGTCAAGAATGACCCCGAGGCTGCAGACCTGGTATTTTAAGGGCAATCTTACCCCATTGAACACCAGGTCTATATCCCCCAGCCTGCCCCCGTCTCCCACAAGCAACACCTCAGTCTTGTCGGGATTTAGTTTCAGCCTATTCCTTCCCATCCATCCACTTACGGATTCCAGGCACTTGGAGATGGTATCCACAGCCAACTCTGGTGAGGACTTAAACGAGAGATAGAGCTGGGTGTCATCCGCATATTGGTGGCACCTCAGCCCAAATCTCCTGATGATGGCCCCCAGTGGCTTTACATAGATGTTGAATAACATGGGGGAGAGGATAGAACCCTGTGGCACTCCACAATTGAGAGGCCAAGGGTCTGAAACCTCCTTCCCCAATGCCACCCTTTGATGCCTGTCTGAGAGATAGGAACGGAGCCACCATAAAACAGTGCCCCCTATTCCTAATCCCTCCAGGCGTTCTAAAAGGATACCGTGGTCAACGGTATCAAAGCCGCTGAGAGATCCAGGAGGACGAGGAAGGTGAATTCTCCCCTATCCAACGCCCTCCTCATATCATCCACCAGAGCGACCAAGGCTGTTTCAGCTCCATGTCCAGTCCTGAAGCCCAATTGGAATGGATCCAGATAATCTGTTTCCTCCAAGTGTGTCTGTAACTGTTTGGCCACCACTCGCTCAATCACCTTGCCCAGAAATGGTAAATTAGAGACTGGGTGGAAGTTATTTAACTCTTGGGGATCCAAGGAGGACTTTTTTAAGATGGGCTTTATAACTGCCTCCTTGAGGGCTAATGGTAGTGCACCCTCTTCCAAGGATGCATTTACTATAGCCTTGATCCCTTCACCCAGTCTCTCTTTGCAGCTCATAATGAGCCACGAGGGGCAAGGATCCAGTAGACAGGTGGTTGGCTTCACAGTAGAGAGCACCTTGTCCACTTCCTCAGAGGGAAGAGGCTGAAACCGATCCCACCGGACCGGAATGCAACTGGCCGGCTCTGGCTCACTTCCTGTATCCACGGCGTACGGAATCAAGCTCTTCAGGCGCTTGATTTTATTGGCAAAGTGTTTCACAAACGTGTCACAGGAGGCTTTAGACTGCTCCATGGGTTCCTGAACAACTGGATCGACCAGATTCCGGACCACTTGGAACAACCTCCTGGGACAACACTCTGCAGACGCAATAGAGGCAGCAAATAATTCCTTCTTTGTGGCCTTTGTTGCCACCTGGTAGGCGGCTATTGCTGCTCTAACCAGTGTCCGAACGTCTTCAGAGCAAGATTTCCGCCACCGGTGCTCTAGTCGTCTCACCTCCTGTCTCAGACCCCAGAGGCGTGGTGTATACCAGGGTGCTATCTGAGCTCTATTCAGGGGGACAGGACATTTCGGAGCCACCCGGTCTATTGCCCTAGTGATCTCCCTATTCCACTCTGTCACCAGGGTTGCGACCGGGTAGCCTTCAGACGGCTCCGAATCTCCCAGCGCATTCAGGAATCCTTTTGGATCCATCAGGCGTCTGGGGCGGACCATCTTAATAGGTCCTTGTCCCCTGCGGAGGGAGTGTGGCATTGAGAGGTCCATATTTACCAGGTAGTGATCTGACCATGACACGGGGTTAGAAGAAAGAGCCCCCATTCTCAGAGCACTTCCCTCCCCTTGCGAGACAAACACAAGGTCAAGAGCATGACCGGCTACATGGGTGGGCCCTATATTACTAAGGTGCAGTTCCCAGGAAGTCATGGTTTCCATGAAATCCCGAGGGGCTCCAGTGTGGACGGTCTCAGCGTGCACGTTGAAGTCCCCCAGAACCAGCAGGTTGGGGGAGAGCACTCGTACACCTGAGACCACCTCAAGCACCTTGGTCAGGGAGTCTGCTGTGTTGCGGAGAGGGCGGTACACAAGTAGAATCCCTAAACTGCCCTTTGGGCCCAACCTCCAGTACATGCAGTCAACAAACTTGGTCTCATGGAGAGGGGGCCTGGCAAAAACCAAGGACCCTCGATAGATGACTGCCACCCCCCCTCCACACCTACCAACCCTTGGCTGCTGTGCGTATTGGAAACCGGCCGGGCACATGGCCTCCAGTGTAGGAGCCGAGGCCTCGTCCAGCCAGGTCTCCGTAATACACACCAGGTCTGCGTTCTCATCCAAGATCATATCGTGGATGAGCGTTGTTTTCTGCACCACAGACCTGGCGTTGCACAACAGCAGTCTAAGGTTGGATGGAGTCCTGCGTCCCCCAGTCGTCTTCTGGTTATGTACAGGCCCGGAACGGGATGGATATTACGCATCTATCCCTTGTTCCCCTAAACTGGCATGGCCTGCCACCCGCACCTTTCCAGGATCTGCCGCCTAGCCTTTTATTATGATGGCTCCCCATCCCCCCCACGGTACCCCCCTCCGGTCTGCACATGCCCCCTCCTTATCCGCCAGTCAGGCAGGCCCCTCACTCCTAAAACTGCGATCCTCTGGGTGGAAGACGTGATGTTCAAAGGAGACCCACTAAAACCAGGGTCCCAGTCTGTCTTCTTAACCGTAGACCGCTCGCTCAGGGGCGTAGGGCAAGCCACGACACAGTCCCCCCACAGTCAGACGGCAGCGCCGTAAGATCTTCTTCAAAAAGCCCTCCACAAAAGGGAGGTGGTGCTGCTTTCGCTAGAGTAAGCTCACTGGCATTAGGCCAGGATCACTGGGGGCAGCGGCTCTGTGCCTGGCTCAGTGGCCGTGCTAAGGCGATCATAGCGTGTGGCCTCCGCCAGCTTCCTCCTCCTCTTCCAGCTTGGAAAGGCCCCGGCAGCGGCGGCGGCTAGGGTTTTCCCAGAGGCAACGCCAGCGAATGGAAGAAGAGACGCTCAGGCCTCGTGGGCTGGCTGGCTGGGCTAGGCAGAGGGGTCGGCAGGCTGTATGACGGGCGCTGCAAGTTAGCGACAGTACCGTCGCTCCTGCCGCCACTGCCTCAACCGCCGCCTGAGAAAAACAGACCAGCACCGTCCGGCCGCCCCCACCACTCCTCTTGCTCCCTGCCTCTGCTCTCTCCGCGCCGTCACAGGTCACCCGGCTCATTGGCGTTTCTTCGCTGGTAAGTCCACAGCAGAGCCCACAGTGGAGAGCGTTGAGAGCGTTTTTCTCTCCATACAGCTCCAAGGAAGGATGTTTTAGGAATTTGCTGCAGAGCTCCGAACGCTGTATCCTCCTACGTCGCCATCTTACTTTGTTTTCTTACTTTATACTCTTCTTTTGGCATTGCACGTAATTTGCATCACCCCAAAAGTTTGGAGGGTAGTGGTAAGAGAAATTAAGTCCCTTTTGGGTAAGTTACCCCAGGAGACACAACTGAGGTGGCCTCAGGTACTACCAGACCACGTGCTGACTGTGAGTTGTCACCATATGAGATGCTGTTTGGGCACCCACTGCCCACCACAAAAGGATTAAATCCAAGGTCCCTGAGTCTAATGGGACGGGGTGATTCCTTACATGCCTATTTGATTTCTCTTTCTAGAAGCTTTGAGCGTCTATGGACTGCTGCAGCCCTTACTCAGACGTTGCCACTGGAGGAACAGCTTCATCCCTTTCAGCCTGGTGATTGGATCTGGATCAAGTCGTTTTCCAAGACTTCGCCGCTGGCTCCTTCCCGGTTGGGCCCATTCCAGATTCTTCTTATGACCCACATAGTGGTCAAGGTTGCTGAGTGCAGTACCTGGATTCATCACAGCCACATCAAACCTGCCGTTGTTGACCACGGCCAAGACGTTGCCAGTCCTATTCCAGCTCTCAAGTTAAGGAGAGACCCAGAAGAAGGTAAGTGGTTCATTGCCAACCTGTTCCAGGAGGTCTGATGAACACCATCCAAGAACTGTGTGAATCACACATTGCTTGCTATTCAGTATTATTAATTTGTTGCCTTATTTTTCTGTGTCTCTGCTGTGCAAAACCTTTGTATCAGAAATATTGGTGTGGCCAACCTAAAGAAGTACAATGGTGGGCTTCCTACGATCTGTATCAACCGTCTTCCAAGGGACCATGGCCAATCTAATGTTCATGCTATTGCTTGCCTATCCTACACTTACATTTGCCTACACCTTTCTGGCAGTACATTGTAAACTCTATAAGGGCAATCAAACTTTGTGCTATCCATGGGGACCAGATTTAACTGTTTGTTCCTTATGGACTGCTATTCCACTTGACTATATGGGTACCTATAGTTATACAAAACCTGCAAATGTCTTAGTTAATGATACATGCATGGACAACACTGAATCCACATACATAAATGTTACAGCACATACAGAAGTCCATTCCAAGTGTATGAAGGAATGGGAGTTTACCTGTGGAACAATTTATACTGTTACAATGGACAGCCTCACTTGGGGGGTCCTGGCTTCCTAACTTTGGTTGGTTAAGAAGTCTTGTTGTTAGTCTGATAAGCCTCATCTTCTGTCTTGTTCTAATATACTGCATGTATTGTGATAGTATTAATAATGCTTTGCTGTTGTTTGCAATGTTTACCAAATCTTATTCAAATGTGTGGAAACTGGATAACCCCCCCCCCCCGTGATAAATCCAATGAGCTTTCATGAAAGAAGGAAATTAATGATCCAACAAGAAATTTAACATCATGGGAAAGATGTTAAAAAGGGGGGAGAATGTAGTAAAAGTAAAAGAGAATGTAGTAAACTAGATAAAATCAAGGCCGTGTCCCAGGACAACAGGAGACTTGCAAGCTACATTCACATACGCAACTGTGTATGTCTTGTGTCTTGTTCTGTACATTCCTTCCTGCCTGGTTAGATAAGCCTTTGTGTGCGCCTCTCTGTGTAAGCCTTTGTGATCTGCAAAAACATATAAAAAGGGGAAGCAGAAAAGGGGGGGGTGCGACTCATGCTTCACCCATTGTTGTGTAATGTATGTGTTTGCCCTACTGCAGTTGTGAATAAAGCCTTGGACTCGCTGCTACTTGTTTGGTCTTTTCTCTACCTGAGAGAACCCCTATAAGTTTTATGACAAAATGATTGCAAACAAACTTCATTAGTAAGAGGAATTTTGAAGGTTTAAAAGAGATTGAATATTTAAGACCTGAAAATGTATTAGAAACACATATACTTTATAAAGTGTATGCATTTTGTTACTACAGAAAAAAACCCCACTGATTTTGGAACAGTTTTGAATGGCTGAGAACACCAGCCTGAAAACCCTAATTAAGGCCTATTAGAAATAATGAGATTTGCATGGCAGAAGCCAGGGTCTTACAAGGATAAAAAAGAAAAAACACAATGGAAAAGGTTATTAAAAACATATACTGCCTAAAAATGCAAAGGACCCATCAGCTGGGGCCTCATTACTGAAGGCTGACTCAGTAAAAGTGTCACCACGTTCAGAGACTTTCCCATGAGGTTTGGCTGCAGAAGTTACACAAGATAAGGACATAGTTGTGGAAACGTCTAAACTAATGAGATTTGAAAGTCATTTGAAATATCCCATTGGCCTCACAGATAGGATACTTATTACGGTATCTGGATCAGACTCCCTTTTTGTCTAACAAACTGTTGCAAAGCTGTGCCAAGTCGTAGGCAACAGTCCATGAAGGTGTCTCTCGGCTATCCAACACAGCTACGGCCTATCTAAATGAATTCAGATCAAAACCAATGTGCTCACCACCACTTTTGTTTGCAGACATTTTTGTAGGATAGTGCAAGCAAGACAGTCAACTATGATTACTTCATTAAAATTGGCTTCACTGCTACCTACGTGACTATCTGCTTGAGTGCACTGGTAGCGAGCCAGCTCCAAATGTAAGTCTTGAAAGTCTGAAGAAAAGTGCTTTATATGTATGGGTTCTATGAAGGCTTCAAAAAGTAATTAAGCCATTTTTAAATAACAAAAGGCTAGCCACTGGGATGTGGGGTTACATTAGTAATTAAAATATCATTCAAGAATACAAATGTGGACCTTTTTTCACTTTAAAATTATTCTGAAGCTGGTAGTAACAGAACAAGAACAACTGTTTTGTTGGGCCTTAGTAAAGTATTAATCTTTAATGTATGTGGTGTATGTGGAAACTAAACAAATAACACTGACTTTTGATTGATCCCATATTGGCCTCAAGATTTGTGGAGTGCTGTGGAGGTTTGTGGGGAGTGTACTGTTACCATAGAAGGATAATTCAGGTGTTGAGGTGGTAGGATGTTACTTTGTAAGATATCTTTGTAAGGATGACATTTTAATGGTATTCATAACCATTATTATTTATCAGATATTGGGAACATATGAAAATATTTAGTCACTCAAGTAAGATGTTTGAGGAATGCAGCCTTAACAGTAAACCATAATGTCTGGAAATGGTGGGAAATCACACACTTCTGTACTATGATCAATGAGTCTGAAAATTTGAATGAAACTTTCCATATTGATTAAAAAAATCTGCCTGATGCCTATCTTATAAAACATTTCAGGTGACACAACCCTTGATTTTCTTGAACTGACATCTCATCTAATCTATTTTATTATTTACTTTGAATGACACTACCTATAATATATGCAATATAGCTGCCAAATCCCTATCTCACTATTGAAAGGAATGGATTTTTAAAAGCTGGTCTTGAATGTTTGTTATATTAAGAAATTTGGCAATGCCCCAGTTTCACCCAAAGTGAGCTGTTTATGAAACAATGCTAAACAATTGCTAAAATACAGCAAAAATAATGAGAACTGAAATTACAAATTAAAAAACAGCTTTTAAAAGTCACAAAATGTAACATGAGGCAAATAGGGCTGTCAAGTTTGTGCATGCTTTAATTAATAACATGATTTTAATTGCAGTTATATTTAGATACATTTAAATTTAAATAAATTGAAACATTGCCAAAATATCAATAACATCAGTCTTTTGGATGATATTGTAGAAATGTAGTAGTTTCCCTGAAAATGTGAAATAACTTACCAGTTATTAAACAAATTTACTACTCACTGTAGAAGGAAATCTAAAGTTTTCTTTTTCATGAGTTTCAGAATATGGAATATTCATTATTACAGTAACACATCAGATTAAAAATGGACCAAAAATCCCTTCAACCCATAACTGCGGAAGATCCAAATTTAAAATATCAATTATGTTTCTAGGATCAGTTTAAAGTGCTTGTTTTAACCTCCAGTTTTCTTAATGTCTTGAGACCAAATTATTTGGAAGATCTCCTTCTTCCATATATACCTAATGGGACATTAAAAGTATCTTCAGAAGTCCTGCTTCGTGTGCCCTCACCAAGGGTCGTGATGCAGACAGATACTATGGAGAGGATTTTCTGGTGGTGGCACCCTGGTTATGGTATGATCTCCCCAGAGAGGCTTGTCTGACACCTTTCCTATGATCTTTTTGGTACCAGATGAAGACCTTTTAATTGAACCAGGACTTTCAACTGTTTCTTGAACAGCTTGTGCTTTTTAAAAAAAGCTTTCAAGGTCAGCGTTATCCTTCACTTTATAATCTGAGCTACTAATTCATTTTATTTTTCTTCTAGTAGAAAAAAATGTTTTTAAGGCTGCATTCTACTGTTTTAATTCTTGCACTTTAAACATTGCATTATATTTTAATATTGTATTTTATACTTGGTTCTGTGAGAGTCTCAGAGAATGTATGTTGATGGGGGGCCATGCAAGTATGGTGAAAAGAATGATAAAATCTAACTACTGAGCACCATTAGCTTCATTTGCATAGTTCATATTGCTAGAAGAAAGCCCACAACAGTTGCATCCTGAAATACAAAATACCTGCTAATTCAGATTACAAACTGGAAGGAAAAAAACCCTTAACATGGAGGAAGGAACTGGCATGTGATGTGGCCTGCACAATGCTATGTTACTCAATCCTAGTCCCACAGGTTAAGGGAAAGGACTGTAGCTCAGTGGTAGAATTTGCATTCAGAAGGTCCCAAGTTCAATTCTCTGCATCTCCAGGTGTGACTGGGAATGTGCCCCATCTGAAACCCTGGAGAGCTGCCAGTCATTGTAGACAATAATGAGCCAGAGAGACCAATGGGCTGATTGAATATAAGGCATTTTCCTGTAGGAGGCAAATTCTAATTCATCTAATTTAAGTTAATAAAGTGCTTAATGGTGCAATCCTATGTATGTCTGGTCTGAAGAAAATCCCAGAGTCCCACACTTCTCATAGGCAAGTGTGTATAGGATTGTGGCTTTAGTAATCAAATTGATTAATTAGCACTACAGTCACTCCTTTGTTGTTGACTCGTGAATCATTACCAACACATACAACAAATTTGTTTCAACAATATTGCGCCAAGTTCACTACCACACAATTATAATAAATAATAATAAAATTTTATTTGTGAGTCGCCTATCTGGCCGACTGAACAGCCACTCTAGGCGACGTACATTGCCACAATAAAATACAGTATAAAACCCAAAATACAATAATTAAAATTAAACAACATTTAACGAAACAACATTAAAAACTGACCCACCCCCGGAGACCCCATAGGCCTGCCTGAATAGCCAGGTCTTCAAGGCCCGGTGGAAACCTGTCAGGGAGGGGGTATGGCGAAGGTCGAAAGGAAGGGAATTCCAGAGGGTGGGGGCCACAATAGAAAATGCCCTCTCTCTGGTCCGCACCAGCCTAGCTGTTTTAGCTGATGGGACCGAGAGAAGGTCTTGTGTGGCTGATCTTGTCAGGCGGCATAATTGGTGATGCTGGAATTGACAATGACTTTTTGGTAGTGCTTTGTATTAATAAAATGTGAACAGTTAGCATGCACAGGATTCCAGAATGTATTCTGGGTGGCTGCTCAACACCTTCAGTACTCCCTCAGTCTAGAGATTGATCAACCCGAAACCTGAGGGCAAAGAGTCACACATTCTTTTCAACGTGTAATGCAGTTGGAATGGAGATTGATTTAGGGCCAACACAGAGACATCTAAACGTTGGGAAACTATAGAGCTGGAAAAACTCTTTATATGTCCAGATGAGAAAATGAAGGTTAAAGTCTTAAGTATGGTGAGATCCAACCAACCAAACCTGCTTTGCACAAACTGAAAACTACATTGCGCAGTCATGGCAATAATATGGGCTACCCTCATTGAGTGATTACTTTCCATGGCAATGCCACATCCTTACTGGGACTACTGCTACTGGACCTCATGGTCCAACCAACCAAAACAATTGACCCTTGCATATATTACTGCTGCAATGTAGAGCCTGACCACATGAGAGTGTGTCCCCCCCGTGCCCCTGGTGGCTAACATGTTGCCTGGGTAATGTATGAATTAGGCCTCTGTGTGCAAAGCACTTTGCCATTCCTTCCACATTCATCCTTACAATAGCCTTGGGAAGGAGGAAGGTCATCGTTATTCCCATGTTAGAACTGGAAAGCTAAAGCTAGCAAGAGAGAGATTTCCCGAAGACCACACAGTGAATCCTGAAGTGAATCGGGATGTGAACTCAGGCCTCCCAGGCTGAACGCCAGGCCAGCTTAATATATATTGGGTCACCCTGGCTTTTCAAGTATTTGAGTTAATGCGGGAGAGAGGAAAGTTTTGTTTGCAGCACTTTTGCAAGTTTGAGGTGCATCATTTCATGGCTTGACCCAGTTTGTATCTTGCTCTACAGAGCAAAAACGGAACTGGACAGAGGAAGCTAGATTCACGAGACAGGCTAAAATGGCAAAGCAGGAATTTATTATGCTACAGTTTGGTAACCTACAGTGAGTTTTCTGTCTCACGCTGCTCTGTGTACCCAGGCTCTGTTGCTGGGTAGCTCAGAATGATTTAATTTAGATAGAAACAAGCCTCTTCACAATGCTGCAACCTGGAATGGTTGAGATGATGAGTTCCTAGTCACATTTAATCACAGCGTGAGGGCAGTGCTGTTTTTTTAACCCTAACAAGATCTGTCATTAAAAGTTACTGGAGCTTGACTTTTCTTCATTTGCTGCTAGTCACCCACATCCGAGGCTATGGAGACAGCTCAGCTCCTGCGTTGCTGTTCTGCAGACTTTGTTTTCACTTTTGCTGGATAATGAAGATTGGCGGTTCTAGTATTCAGTTGTGGATTTGTTCTTCGCATAAAAGGCCTTGATGAATTACGGCTCCCACAAAGGGACAAATATATCAGGTAATTTTGGATACATCTCTCCCGCCCCATTGCCTATTAAAGTGAAAGTTGGTCAAAGTAAATTCATATTTCACCAACCTCCCCTTCCAAAAATCCACATTTATTTATTATTTACTTAATACATTTATATCTAGCCTGTTAGAAAAACATTTTGTACAAGCCAAGGCAATTTACAATAATATAGAAATTATAACAATATAAAAAAACCTCATAGTAAACCTAAAACATTATCTCACCCACTACATAGCCAGCCAAGGGGCATCCTGTAGATACCATCTTATCAGGTGGTCCATGTCAGAATCGTTAAAGAATTCACTCTCACAAAACATTTAGATGGTCACCAACTAGAATGGCTTTAAAAGAGGATCAGACAAGTTCATGGAGGTCAAGACATATTTGTGGATATTAGCCATGATAGCTATGTTCTACTTCCACTGTTCTGGACAATACACCTCTGTATACCAGTTGCTCAGAATCACAAGCGGAGACTGCAGTTCATATCAGATCCTGACTGAGGGCTTCCCATAAGCATCTAGTTGGCCACTGTGAGAGCAGGATGCTAGACTAGATGGATCTTTGGTCTGGTCCAGCAAGAATCTTACGTTCTTACAGGTGATATTCAACATCATGCGAGCAGAACTCCACTTGCCTGATGGGACTTCACTTTTCCCTCTTTCCCCCTCTAGCTCCACATTCTCCCAAACCCAGAGGGCCCACCAATTCTCCAGAGCCAATAATGAGGTGAGACTGCAGGAGGAAAAAGAGGAAAGGAAAGCCCTGTTAAGATCATAAGAACATAAGAATAGCCTATTGGATCAGGCCAATGGCTCATTTAGGTCAGTATCCTGTTCTCACAGTAGCCAACCAGTTGCCCATGAGAAAGCCGCAAGCAGGACCTGAGTGCAAAGAACACTCTCCTCTTGCAGTTTCCAGCAACTGGTATTTGGAAGCACACTGCCTCTGCCTATGGAGACATAGCACAGCCATCATGGCTAGCAGCCATTGATAGCCTTTCCCTTCATAAATTTGTCTAACCCTCTTTTATATCCATCCAAGTTGGTGGCCATCACTGCCTCTATGTGGGAGCAAATTCAATATGCACTGTGTGAAGTAGTACTTCCTTTTGTCTGTCCTGAATCTTCCAACATTCAGCTTCACTGGATGTCCTCTAGTTCTAGTGTTATGAGAGAGGGAGAAAAGTTTTTTCTGTCCTCTTCTTCCATGCCATGCATAATTTTATACACTTCTATCATGTTACCTCTTTATTATATTTTCTCTAACTAAAAAACCTCAAATGCTGCAACCTTTCCTCATGGAGGATTTGCTCCACCCCCTTGGTCATTTTGGTTGCACATGGAAGTCTATTCTAATGGCAGGCAGACACAATTGTACATTACCCTATGTCTTGTATTAGACCAACTTAAGCTGCTTTGGAAATATGGAAACTTTTAAATTTCACAGACCTCATTTGTGTGCTGAAAGCTTTGTGAAACTCAAAAGCTTGGGTAGTTGTGCACTAACTTAAGTTGTTCAGGTAAGAAATTTTGCTCCATCTCCAATTTACTACTTGCTATTTTTAAAATAGATTGAAGGCTGCCAACTAAGTAACAATGTTTGACACCCCAATTCTAAACATACTGGTCATAATCCAGAAAGGCCTGACACACTCACTGGAGATTATGTGCTATTTTTGGTTGCTTTTGATCTAGCAGAGTTTTCTTTGCCCCATACTTCTGCCAAGCTGCAAGTCATGTTTGAAACACAGAGGAGTTGTAAGTAGGGTTGCCAGGTCAGAAGCATCCCAAACCCTTAGATTTCAGGGGCGGGCCCTAGTGAGGTCACAGGGGCAGGCCCTAGTGATGTCATTAAGCATCAGTCACAGTTGCTTGGAGCATACAATTCAAACAAAAACAATTTTGTATGAATTGTATGCACCAAGTAACTGTGGTTGATGCTTAATGTATCATGCTTAATGACATCACTTGGACCCGCCCCATGATGTCACTTGGACCTGACCCATGACATCACACAGGCCTGCTCCCCAAATCTTAGGGTTTGAGATGCTTCTGACCTGGCAATCCTAAATCTGATGCAGATACCAACTGACGTGTATATATCTGAGGTGTCAAAGGCCAGGGTAAAGGGGGATGTCTTGAGCACCAATAACAAGGGCCAACTTCATAATCTTCCAGAAGAGCTGAGCTAGCTCCAGGCTTTGGAGGCACTTGGGCAAGATGCTTCCTCTGTGTGAGCCCATTGACTCCTTGACAATGTCTACTACTCATTCACTTGCCACCCTGCCTGGGCCCAACTTGCATAACCACCCAGAGAGACAGCACCGCAAAGCAATCAGAGGCCTTCCATCTCCTCACTGTTGTCACTGATTGCATGCTTGGAGGAGGACATGCAACAGCAAGGAAGGACACCAGCAGGGCCAGGTGATTCTGGGGGACAGCAGTGGGCTCCTACAGGGGTGTAGGCTTTGGCAGGTGCCTGACAAGGACAAAACCTGAAGCTAGTCCTGTGTTCAGCCCACTTCCAAAACTTATGATTTCTGTTTTTTATAATATAACAAATGCTTGGAAACACTTGATTTAAAGCACAAAGATATTTTGTTTTGGAAGCCAACTATAGTTAACAGGGTAAATGGCCAAGCCACCTGCATGATCCACAGGGCCAAAAATGGCTGAGCCAAGCAAAATCTGTTTCACACTTAATGGGTTTGGTTTTGAGCAATTTTATGGAAACTCTTGCTTTGTTGGTTTGGCTCAAATAAATTCATGACCAATAAATTTAGTCATGAGGCTCAGGAATGAACAAATCCAAACTCTCTGAGGAGAAACAAGGGGCTTTTGCGGTTCATACTGTTTAGATGAACTATCCCACTCTATTTGTATGAACCACTTCAAAGCCATAAATTAGGATCTGATGCTCAGTTAGTGTTGCCTGAAACCCAAACCTAATTCCACATTTGTACACACAAAATACCAAAACTACAAGCTGGACCCATATCTTCCATGGCTACTTACAAATAAAGCGAAGAGACAGACCATTCCTATTATTTGGGTATTAAAATTTCCCCCTCGAGGAAGGCAGAGTGTCAAATAAATTCCTTGAATGAAGGTGGTTTAAGAAAATGCAATTCAACCATAATTCTGGTGCTCTTCAGATGCAGGCTGCACATGAATTGAAGCTTTTAAAAAAAACATGATACACTCTCATGGGTGGCTCAGAGTTGTGTGTAAATTACTACCACAGGTTCTGCATCAGCACCCAACATCCTAAGGCAGTTGCTGGGACCTCAGTGCCACAGCTATTCCTTTTAAGTGGAAGGTTTTGTTTTTACACGAATTGCCAGTGTAGGGGACATGATCTAGATTGAGGCCCTAATATATGTGTGTAAGAGTCAAGATTTAACCCTTTGTCTGTCACTATGGTCCAGATCCAGACTGGGACTGGAATTTGCTTTGGACAAAAACCCTCATTGCTTTTTGTAAATCAATACGTGGCATGGCATCAGGGTATATTAAGGGAAGTCTGGATTCAGTGGACCAGCTGAGTGACATACCTACTGACCTCTAGAGGACAGGGCCTTTTAGGGGACCCCTGAAATGTCACAGAGGGATTACCAAACACACTGAATAGTAAGAAAAGCTGCATAATCTGAACATATACTTAGGAAAAAAGCTAAACATCTGGCCATGTTTTGTTTTGGGTTCTTGCAGAGTTGTATATTAGCTGTAAGTTCTTCATTTATTTACATTTATTTCCTGTCTTCAAGCAGCTGAAGGGAGCATATTTGGTTCTCCTGTACCCACATTTTATCCTCACACCAACCCTGTGAGGGAGGTTAGACTGAAAGATAGTGTCAGGCCTGGGTCACCCAGTGAGCTTCATGGCTGAGTGAGGATTAGAATCTGCATCTCTCCAACGTAGTCTAACACTCTGCCCACGATACCACTCTGGCTCTTTACTAAAATATTTCCAGTCTTCACTTGCATGTGAAAAATCTTTTTGGTTGAATGACTCTAGAATTATAATCACAACCAGTGATGTTTCTTCTCTGTAGCTTCTCCCATTCATGAAAACATCATAAGGAAAACTAGGCAGATGAGTTTGTCTTCACTGCACATTCTACAATGGGATATATGTTAAACAGAATAATCATGTTTGTTCTGCTTCAAAGTCATATACAACAGACGGTGTTTGCTATATAACATTAGCACATTGCTAAGTGGTACTTGCAAAATGGTAACAGTCTTGTGGTGCTAAGCTAATTTTTAATACACTACTTAAGCAACACATTTTGAGCCTAGAGACAAATTTCGTTTTGATTTTGGTGTGTAACAATGCAAAGGTGCATAAACATAATGAACTCATTAATGCATAACCTGCCACACAGAAAAAAAGATATAAATAACACCTGGGTTCTGCTCTAAAGACAGAAACACACCCTTTCTTTTTTTAATTAAGGGCTCATAAGAACATAAGAACATAAGAAGAGCCTGCTGGATCAGGCCAGTGGCCCATCTAGTCCAGCATCCTGTTCTCACAGTGGCCAACCAGGTGCCTGGGGGAAGCCCGCAAGCAGGACCCGAGTGCAAGAACACTCTCCCCTCCTGAGGCTTCCGACAACTGGTTTTCAGAAGCATGCTTCCTCTGACTAGGGTGACAGAGCACAGCCATCATGGGTAGTAGCCATTGATAGCCCAATCCTCCATGAATTTGTCTAATCTTCTTTTAAAGCCATCCAAGGTGGTGGCCATTACTGCGTCTTGTGGGAGCAAATTCCATAGTTTAACTATGCGCTGAGTAAAGAAGTACTTCCTTTTGTCTGTCCTGAATCTTCCAACATTCAGCTTCAGGGCTCATCTACATGGAAGCATTTCTTCATAGGAAATACACTGCATTTACCTTCATAATAGATTTGCACTGTGTGCAGTTCCTGCACAATGTTAGCTGCCAATCACTTTTTCCCATTTACACGAGTAGGCATTCCTCTGGAAAGGATTAGTCTTGCTGTTTCCATGTGTCCCAGCCCTCTAATTATACATTTCCTTCTGGTTGCTAGGTGACAGAGCATGCTCAGTCTGTTCTACCAGCTGCAGTAGGTTCCTTTAAAAAAACCCCACGAGTGTGAATATCTGTGTTTTCCGAGCCTATGGTTGGTAGGATACAGATGAAATACAAATCTTTGCTTGAGCAGTATTATACCTTTATGCACAAGTTAGGGGAAAAAGAAAATAAAGACACCATTTGCAGCAACAGAAAAAAAGGGCAGCAGAACGTAGGAGAGCAACAGGAAGTTGCTTGTCAGCCTACAGGAAACAAAATGAAAGAAGGGAGAAGGAGATAGTGGGCATGGAGAGGGGAATGATTGACACACCCACCTAAAAGCATTGAGCAAAGTGTCTGCAAGCATTAGCGAAATGGAGTGGAGACTTTTTGTTCCCTTTTCATATTATCAGTGGATTGGGTTAGTATGGATTTACAGGGGGGAAACTATGTGATAGCTTCTGTTTGCTGGTAATGTCATGTGAACCATGCAAATTTAAAGGAGATATGAGAAGCACCAGACACATAGTAAACCAATGGGTAGATGAGCCCTAAGATTTTGTGGCTCATAAAAAGCTACTTTTAAACCATACAAGGCAACTTAATTTAAACATGAGAACAAACAGCATGATGGTATAGGAATAGGGGACAATAGATCTGCCTGCGGCGACTAGACAAATTCACAGAGAATAAGTCTGTCAATGGCTACTTGTCATGATGGCAGCATACTACCTCTAGGATCAGTAACAACATGCCTGAGAAGACCAATTGCTATGAAACAATGGCAGGGGCAGGATATTGCCCTCATGGGACCGGCTTGTGGGCTTCCCACTGGCATCTGATTGGCCATTGTGGCTAAAAGGATGCTGGACTAGATAGGCCTTTGGTCTGATCCAGCAGGGCTCTTCTTATTTTCTTAAGGTGTAAATTACAAACTAGATCAGTCTTCTCCAACCTAGTGCCCTTTAGATGTTTTGGACTACAAGTCCCAGCAGCCACACTAGCTGAGACTGATGAGAGTTGAAGACCAAAATATCTGGAGGGTACTAAACAACAGAAACCACTCCATGGTTACCTAAAGCAGGAAGGCATGAAGAAGCTGCCATACTCTCACATACAATAACACAGTCATTGTTTGTTTACGAAACGTAT
The DNA here is from genome assembly GCF_030035675.1 of Rhineura floridana. Taxonomy (NCBI): domain Eukaryota; kingdom Metazoa; phylum Chordata; class Lepidosauria; order Squamata; family Rhineuridae; genus Rhineura; species Rhineura floridana. The sequence goes on along the minus strand of NC_084483.1, from coordinate 148,328,013 downwards.
AAACCACCCTTCCTCCTAAAGGAGTCCATGGTGCCAAATACACAAGTGATAAGACAATTAGAACATCTAAAAACAATTCCAACAGAGATGCAGACTGGGATAAGGTCTGTACTTAAAAGGCTAATGAAAGAGGAAAGTCTTTCGTAGGCACTGAAAAGACAACAGAGATGGCGCCCATCTAATATTTAATGGGAGGGAGACCTTAATTGAGATCTTAATTGCCACCAGCCATGTGAAGAAACCTAGACAGACATCATTACTTCTTCCATAGACATAACTGTTCGGAACCCAAATTACCTTAATCCTGCAGAGTATCAGGCAACAACATAAGCATGATTCCCATTTCATAAAGGAGCTACACCAGTGACAGGGTACTCAAGGGATCCAAATATATTTTACAGGGTTTTTTTAATAGCTTAGGGGTGGCCTACTGGCTGCTACTCAAGATGCTGGAATAGGAGAAAAAAGAACTTAAAATAGCAACAGTGACGACAACAACAATTGACCAGAAGAAATAACTCTACACTGCTACACATAAGGCCATAATGAGCTTGGAAAAGTTACTTTTTTGAACTACAACTCCCATCAGCCCCAGCCAGCATGGCCACTTGATTGGGCTGATGGGAGTTGTAGTTCAAAAAAGTAACTTTTCCAAGCTCTGCAAACCTTTACAGAGTCCAGTGTATACAAATGCAGAGTATTGCACTCCAACCTGTGTACTGTTTGAACTGTGCCTTGCTAAATAATACATACTGAGTTTTAACAAGAATTTCACCCCACATTAATGGTTGCAATCTGCTGCAACATGATTCCCAACTTTTAAAGACTGAGATGTGAAAGGCAAAAGTCAGGGCCCAGATTCTGAAAGGTGATGCTATACTAGGCTGAGCACATGACCAGCATAGCGTGACTGGCCTGATAAACTCAAGGTGTAGTATCATGCCAGGAACTGCCAATTCTTTTGAATACGCCTTTGTTATCTCCCAGGCTGTAAGCTGCCAGCTTATGTGGTTTGGCAGAGTGGAAGCGGATTTCTTGTTGTGTTTTGTTTTTGTTCCTCTGTGTCAACACAGTAGACTTGTAGATCAAAAATGCGTTATTATTAAGTTCTTGCATGCATGAGATATTGGCAAATAAAGCAGCTTCCTGATCATTTCAACAACTGAGAGCCACAGGATGTAGCTGTGTCAATACCGTTTGCACTAAGCATGCTGTGGACGTTCGGAAGCACTGGAATGATTTGCTGTATTATATGCCAAAATGAAGAGTACCAAAATCAAAAAGATAGTAAAGCGCTTCTCCTTTCCTGCAGTGGGGGAGGAGAGAACTTAAGGATGCCAATCTCACTTCTTAAAGAGAGAGCCATCATACATAACCCCACAATTCTTGTTCTGTTTTTATTAGCAGGGGTGGACTAGCAAGGCTGCTCTTGCAGTACATGCCTCCAAGTTACTAGCTCTTTATGGGATTGAAAATGTGGATAATGTCTGTTGAAAACCCCAAAGCAAATGTGGTGAAGAGGGGGACAAAAGGATTCCAGGGATCAGGCCTTCAGTGTGATTTCTTTGCCCTTCTTCATGACTAATAGAAGCAAAATATACCGTGCTGGGGAAACACACACAGACACTCAATTTGCAAAATTTATATCGCTTTCACAGGGTGGTATTCAATGCTAGTTTTACTCAGAGTAGACCCATTGAAGTTAATAGACATGGCTAACTTAGATTCATTAATTTCAAAGTGTTTACTCTGAGTAAATTGAATGCAACCTATGCCCTCCACCAACTTGTAACACCCCTGTTCTAATGCCAAGGTTTATTGCCTGAACTGTCCCCATACGTGCACACGCATGTACACACACACATCATCCACTGCATATTGCTAAAGGCCTCAGTACACTGATAGTATAGGGGTAAGGTCAGGAGTGTAGTTGTGTGGGGACTTGGGGGGCTTAGACCCTTTACTTTTTGGGGAGCAGGGTCCCAGCATGGTCTCTATGTCTCCAGCATTCTACAAGCCAATCAGCGTGAAAGAGGAGTATATTAGCCACTGAGAAGAGTCTTCTAACATGCTTCCTTGTCCTTTCCTGCTGATTGGAGCCAATCAGAGTGAAAGGTGGTAAGTCAGCCACTGAGAACACTTCTCAGTGCTAACACTCTCCTCTTTTATGCTTATTGGTTCCTAGGCATTAACAGCTTGGAAAAACAGAAGGAGGTAGAAAAAGAGGAAGGCCAAACAAGAGATGGATTGATTCCATAAAGGAAGCCACAGACGTGAACTTACAAGATCTGAACAGGGTGGTTCATGACAGATGCTCTTGGAGGTCACTGATTCATAGGGTCGTCATAAGTCGTAGTCGACTTGGAGGCACATAACAACAACAACAAAGGCATTAACAAGGATTTTCAACTCCCAGCAAAAAAAGTGGAGAGGCAGCACGGCTGTGATTAACATGAGGAGACCCTGCACTTCCGAATTTGCCGCTATGCTACTGGGTAAGGTAGAATAGGGTAGGAGTGTCATATTCCAGTCTTCCAAATCTGGATAGTCTAACTTGCGTATTATGCAAATCTTGTAGTGGGTTGGGGAAGGGTTAAGCAACCCCTCCCCTTCTGACATCCCACTCCAAATTACCCCTTTCAAAATTTCTTTTATAGGAATGAAGCAAAAGGTTGGGTTTTCTTGCATTTGCATTTGAACCCACAAAGTCTAAATAAAAAATAAATGTAATTTGATATCCTGGAAGAAGTCCAAGGCTGCAATCCTTTCCTGAGAACTACCCCCACTAAACAGTGAGGCTTACATCTACATACATAGGACTACATTCTTAGTCTAATAAAATAACTATAAACTAACAGCAACATCCCTCATAATCTGTCCTTCCTTTTATTTTGCATAGGAATTCCTTACTATATTCATCTCAGTATGTACTGTACTTGGTACTCTCTTTTTTGGTCACTCTCAGCTTTTTTAGGCGGCATTTTTATCTCCGATACACCTGTAAAACAAAAATAATTAGTACAATCCTATTCATGTCTACTGAGAAGTAAATCCTACTGAGTTATATGGTGCTTACTCAATGGGACATTTCCAATGAACATCAGTGACAATATGCTTCAGGTACTTTGAAGTCCTGAAGATGGGACTGGGAACAGGGGGGCACAGCTAATGCAGGATTTAACCCCACCCTCGCACCCATCAGATGACATCATGGGTGACATCAGCTGATGTGCAGGTAGGCATCATGGGTGACATCAGCTGATGTGCAGGTAGGTTTGAGGGGCTTGGTACAAGGAATCAATGTTTCCTTGGTGCAAACTTGGATGGACTCTCTCCTGACTTTAGTGTTCAGTGATACATCTTTACATTTGAGGACCTTTTCTAGTTCTCTCATAGCTGCCCTCCCCAGTCCTAGCCTTCTTCTGATTTCTTGACTATTGTCTCCATTTTGGTTAATGATTGTGCCAAGGTATTGATAATCCTTGACAAGTTCAATGTCCTCATTGTCAACTGTAAAGTTGCGTAAATCTTCTGTTGTCATTACTTTAGTCTTTTTGATGTTCAGCTGTAGTCCTGCTTTTGTGCTTTCCTCTTTAACTTTCATCAGCATTCGTTTCAAATCATTACTGGTTTCTGCTAGTAGTATGGTATCATCTGCATATCTTAAATTATTGATATTTCTCCCTCCAATTTTCACACCTCTTTCTTCTTGGTCCACTCCTGCTTTCCGTATTATATGTTCTGTGTATAGATTAAACAAGTAGGGTGATAAAATACATTCCTGTCTCGCACCCTTTCTGATTGGGAGCCAGTCAGTTTCTCCATATTCTACCCTTACAGTAGCCTCTTGTCCAAAGTATAGGTTGTACATCAGAACAATCAGATGCTGTGGCACCCTCATTCCTTTTAAGGCATTCCATAGTTTTTCATGATCTACACAATCAGAGGCTTTGCTGTAATCTATAAAGCACAGGGTGATTTCCTTCTGAAATTCCTTGGTCCATTCCATTATCCAACATATGTTTGTGATACAATCTCTGGTGCCTCTTCCCTTTCTAAATCCAGCTTGGACGTCTGGCATTTCTCGCTCCGTATATGGAGGGGAGGTTTAATTCCCACCACTACCCCTTGAAACAAAATTCCTTCTCCATGCTGGGGCCTTTTCTTCTAAGCCGAACTGAAGCATGGGAGGCAGGATGTTGTTGCAATCATTGGTGTGTGTGTGTGTGTGGGGGGTTTCCCCACATAAAGTATTCCCAGTGAACATCACCCCTTACACCTACAAGTAACACAATTAGCATAATATGTAGTTAGGCCTTCAATTTGCTTGTTCCCTTCCTACCTCATCCCTTTTTCGTTTTGTCATGCCTTTTAGATTGTAAGCCTGTGGACAGTGACTGTCTTGTTTATTATTGATCTTTTTTAGCCAAACAGTGGTGTAAATGTGCATAAAAGGTAACTTACATTAACAGAATATTAAACAGGCAGCCAAAAGCCAAAAATAGGGATAAAATAGTGATTCTGTAGTTTAACATGGACTGCCCTTATTTTTTCTGGTGACTTCCCTTTGATAAATCAAGACAGTTGGAGCATATGGAATTCATGCAGAACTTGACATAATTTGGTGCAGAATTTTTCTCCCACCCCCTTAAAAAAAATAGTAAACACAAAGCCCGAAGACAGCCTAACAACTACTTGCACGGAATATGTAAACAATTTATTCTGGGCAAGAGGTTTTCCAGAGATAGCTACTCAAGCTATTCTAAGCATTCTATTTTGTAAACCACCCAGAGAGCTTTGGCTGTGGGGTGGTATATAAATGTAATAAATAAATAAATAAGCAGGCAGGCTGTACAAATCATTGGAGATCTTTTGGTCAAGGCTTTGCAATTACCTACGAAAACATTGTTTCCCAGTCAGGAATCAGGATCTGGTGATTATTCATTTAATATTAATTGAATTTAATAGTAATTGAAAGGATGAAGCTCCCCTACCTAGATTTACTAGAAAGTGTCAAAAAATCTACTTTAAAGTCCCACTGCCACTTGGCTCTTAATACATCCCTTGAAGAATTAAAAATTATGTCTTATATATCATTTACCTGATGTCCCGGAAATAAATTATCTGAGAAAAGATAGTTTAATGTTTGTTTTTCTTTTATTAAGGGAGCACATTATTTAGGTCTGTCAAGATGGGTGTGGTTGGCTGTTCTTCAAACTAAAATGTGCTCTGAAAAATTTAGCAGCGTTTGGCACAGTTTCAGATAGAAGAACATATATCTGTATACAAAATGCCACCTAATGGCATGTAGAACAGCCTTCTCCCCTGAAGTTACATGAGGTCTTTCTGCCGTGTACAAAGAAATGAAGTGAGCTGGCTTCTTCATCAACCCTAATGAAATATGGCATGTGAGAAAAATCTCACTGACTATCTCATTGTGGTTTTAGTGCATATCATGAGAAAGAAGCTGAATGAATGCATGGAGGCTGCACCTAGCAATAATGCACAGGCCTAATTACAATGTAAAATGATTTACATTAAAGCCTTGATTGAGTAAACATTAAGCAAAGGGTTGTTCCACAGTTGTAGCTCAATTGCTAGGCTACATCTCAAACTGAGGTCTGGGATCAGAATAGGTATTTTATTCCTTGCTCTCCCACTGAGGGCTGATTCACATGGGAGGTAACCTTTGGATTAAAGATGCAGCTTTTGCCATTGCAATAGATTTGCAAGGTTCACACTACCTTCCAATCCACTGTTTTCTACTCACATAGTTGGCATTCCCATAGAAAGGTTTAGTATCGCTGTTTCCTTGTGGCCCTGCCCCCCAATTTACATGGAGTATTGCTAATGGAAAAGGGGAGAGGGTTTTGTTTCATTGTTTCTTGTCAATTGCAGACTGAAGCCCAGAGCCTGGGGGGTGCAATTAACATGAAAAACTTTTTTCTGTGGGTTTCATTTCTTCCTGACATGTTTATAGCAACCACCCTTTTTTTAAGTAGGTGTGACATGCTTAGTGGAAGTGTGTGTGTGCGCACATGCACTTTCTATCACATCACTCATACAGTGCACAGATTTCTAATTATCTTGGACAGTCGCTCCATGTGGAGCCAGAACTTGCCTTTCTCTTTTGCCATGTAAGGCCAATGGTTATTCCCCACCTCCTACTGTTCTGCCTGTTCTCTCTCCCCTCCTTTCCCCTCAGCCTTGCGCAGAAAGCAAAGTCTTAACTGTGGGTCCTACCCTGAAGTTTCCCTTTTCTCTTTCAGTTATTGCTGATCTCTGGGAAAAGAATGGGTGATGGGGGGGCGAGAGAGAGATCATCATGGGTTACGCATGTGTGCATGCTTATGTGCAGCTGCTGAAGTTGTTAGTTATGTACTCTGGGCTGTTCCGTTTCTGTTGCACCAGGGCATTGCCACCGCCTCCGCCATATGCTTCGCAGCCCACTATTTGCTTCCTTCCTGCAGATTGGCGGTGCTGTGTGGGAAAGTTGTGGGGGTAGTTCAGCTTCGCTTTTGCAAAGCCTGAGGGAGTTTGGGTGGAAACAGTTCCAACTGTGCTGAAGTTTTTTTAAAAAAAGAAAGTACAGTGTCAGTTATAGTAGTAGTGAGCACCAGTAACAAATCACTTCCTCCCAATGTGGGAGGACAGAGCAAGTCGGAAGTGGCTGTTTGAGCCACTGGAAAGAAAATTGAATTCATGGAAAGCTTAGTGAGCGGAGAAAGGGGAGTATCTGAAAGTGGCAATCCACCCCCCAGCAAAAAACATCGGAGGAAAGCACCTACACATGGAGTAACACTGTGAAGCGGAGACAGTTTTTCCTTCACTTTTCGCATTATCTTCAGATTGGTTTATTGTGGATTTAAAGGGAAAAACTGCACCCTAAGTTCTCTTTGCCTGCAACGTCATGTGAACCATGTGAATTAAACGGGGATGCAAGTAGCATCAATCTCACAGTAAGTCACCGTGTGAACGAGCCCTGAATTTCCAATAGGGCGGGTACTGATTCAGAGACTCCGCTATCTTAAGGGGGGGTGAGGTTAAGGAAGGGGTGGACAGATGTCTTGCTTATGATGGCAATGAACTTACACAACCACACCCAACAGGGAATGAGCATAAGAACAAAATGGTACTTTGCAGCACCTGAAAAGACTGTTGTCATGCAGTGTAACCACCTTCTAAATCCTGCCCAATAGATAGGATCCCAACACAGCCAGAAGAACCAGAGAGATGCTGTGGCCAATGGTACTGAAAGTTGCTGATAAGATCTGGCCCACATCAGCATCCAGGGAATCAGTTTCCTCCAAGAGAACCTGGATCCGACACACTAAAACCCACTCTACCACATATGAAGGGAATGCTTGAAGTTAGTTGGGTCAAATGAACCAAGTTGGAGTTTCTTCACTGAAGGTCTTACAGTGGCCTCTTTGAAGGGTGCTGGTGGAACAATCTCCCTATTCAGAGAGATGTTAATCCAGGGATGGAGAATCTGTGGCTCTTTCATATGTTGTTGGATTCCAACTCCCCTCAACCCTGGTCAGTGTGAGCAATGGTCAGAGATGAAGGGAATTGTAGTCCAAAAATGTCTGGTGCACCACAGACTCCCCATCTCCTCATTAACCAGAACCGTAGTAAACTCAGCCAGCCTCTGCCAACATGCTAGAATCAGGTCGAGCAAGGATCCAGAGCTAGTTGCAAGAACTTTGTCCGCATCTTCAGGCCACAACAACTGTAACTCAGCCATGCAACTGTGGTATTATGAGATTCCAGAAAACCCATGGGACAAATCTGCAACCAACATGGGGTCCAGGTTGAAATTAATGCAAGTGATTTTATCTGTAATGTGCCTTGTAAACAGGTCCCAGAGTGACCAAGCAAACACACATGTATCTGGAAAAATTACAAGCAGAGCATGAAGATAATGATCAGTCTCTACTGATCTGGGACTCAGAAGTATTCTCTGAACATGGAATGTTCCTCTTCTCTCTACCTACCTCCACCTCTAGGTCCATACGACTGCTTTATGAGTATGCCAACTGCCCAAAAGAGAAAGGCCTGCCACTAGTATCAAACTATGAGACGCATATGGGAGTCTGTGTACGCCACCTGCTGCATATTATCTCTACTGCAACAGAAGCCATGAACAATTAATGAAATTCTGTGTTCGAAATCCACATGTATTGACCTCAAATGAAAAATTAAGTACTTTGAACATTTTAGAATTACTGAAGCATGTTTCGGTGTGGGTATGTTCACTTTCAATTTGAATCCCTGGCAGTACCCTGGATGCGTCTTTCTTTCTTCAGAATATTTTATGTCCTGTTCCAAAGGACTCGCAGAGCGGCTGACAGAAAATCTTAAAAGACAATAGCAAAAATATAATAACAAGAAAACAATACAATAAAAAACAGCAGAGTAGCCAGATAGCTTTAGTGTGAAAACAAGCGTCTGCAGTGTTGAAAGAAGGACTATAGTTCAGTGGTAGAACATCTGCTTTGCATGCAGAAGGACTTAGGTTCCATCCCCATCATCGCCAGGTAGGTCCAGGAGAGACCCCTGTCTGAAACCTGGAGAGCTGCTACCAGTCACTGTAGAGAATACTGAGCTAGATGTACCAATGGTCTGACCATACGAAGGCAACTTCGTAGGTTCCTACAATCCTATGTTCCTAAGATATATATATAGAGAGAGATATATACTGTAGATATAGAGATATAGATATTGAAGAGCAAATAAAAAAAAATCTTCACCTGGTGCTCATCAGACTAAGTGAGCATCCCTGGGCAGAGCTTTCCTAAAGGCAAGGGAACCATGGCAAAAAAGCAAAGGGAAAAAAGACTGCCTTATCAGAGTTTATAGCAAAAAGCATGTCCTATAAGTATATGCAACAGATGTATATGGAAGCTGCCCCCCCCCACTTCCAATTAGTCATGAAGACTGGATTCTTACACATACTTTCCTGGAATAAACCCTGCTGAACACAGCTCTGAGTAAGCATGCATAGGGTGGCGATTTAAGTCAGGATACTCCATACCCATATAATGTTCCATAACATACTATCCCCTGTAAGGGGTGGGCTGACTTCAGTCTGTTTTTCTGAGTGATCTATTTTTCATCCTCCCCATGTCCACTGATATGTTTTTAGTTTTGCAAAGCAAAAGTATATAATCAGAATATCTTAAGACATAACTAATCTTAAGTATCCTTGAAGTATGGTTAAGTCCCTTACTTAAGAACCCAAGTACCTTGAAGGATCCAATCAAGGTTCAGAATTCTCCCCAAGGATTCCAATTAGAAAGTGGCCATTGGTCTGTTGGGAGACCAAAATCTACCTTCTGCCTACCTTGATACAGATTATAACAGAGGAAGACTGATGTTGTGGACTACAACTCCCATCATCCCTGACCACTAGCCATGCTGGCTGGGTTGACAAGAATTGTAGTCCAAAACATATGGAGGGCACTGTATTGGATATGTACAGTATCATTGGTGTCAGTGGAATGAACAACACACTTCGTAACTAAGCAAATCCAGGACCAGCCCAAGACATATTACTTCCGGAGGCAAAGAACAAGATCCCCCCCCGCCAGTTGCATAGAAGCCTTACTTCCACACCCATGACAGGACAGCAGTGCCATACAATACACTTGAAGACAGAAGACTAGTTTAGGGAGTGCATGGGAACAACATGGCACACACAACTCTGCTACTCTCTGTGCCCTAGCACCTGCTCCTTCAGGGGACTGTCTCTGACAAGGGCTACATGGAAAGCTGAAATTAATTCACTGCCATACAGAGAAGTGTGCAGATAAGGTTTGGTTTGGCAGAGGACTTTTTATACCTTCACCTTAATCTGAAATGCTGAGATAAATCAAACATTGGATAAAAAATAGTTATCCTGATTTGTTTTCTTACAAAACAAAAAGATATTTACATGAAATTGTTGATACTGCAATAGTGAAATAACATATCACAACAGGATTATTGACAGGTATCAAACAATGCACAAATGCATAGAAAATGTTTCTGTTGATGTGTTTTTCACACTGAAAAAAGAAAAGAGAATACTCAGGACCCCTCTCACTTAAATGCCAACAAAACTACAGGGAAAACCATCAACCGTCTGGAAAACAAAAGCTTGCAACATGTTTGTGACAGTCGCTCTAAATCCCCAAGCCTGGCAAGATAGATTCTTCGTATATACTGTATCATGAAAAGTAAGCCATGCTAATGGCACAAATACATACCAGAATAGTTAATTCAGAAAGGATGAGGGATAGGGAAGGGCTGTAGCTCCGTGGCAGAGCATCTGCCCTGCATGCAGAAGGTCCCCAGTGTCTCCAGGAAGGGTTGGGAGAGATTCCCTGCTGGAAACCCTGGAGTCTCGCTGCCGTTCAGTGAGGACAATACAGAGGTGGACCAATGGTCTGACTCAATATAAGGCAGCATCCTCTGTTCCTATGAAAATGAAACATGAGAACTTTGTAACACCACTATCCTTCTCTCAATAGGTTTTTTTTTAAAGAGTGTTGTTGGTGGAGCATGAATGTTTACCTCTATCTCTAGTGATGTGCTCTGCTAGTATCAGAATATTGCATGGGTATCCTCTCTGCCTTATCCATGCCATGAGCAACTTGACAAGTGATTTCATATGCACAGAGGGCTATCACAATCACCCTTGCATGCCCCCTACTGGGCATTCCACATACCAAGTGACTACTAGATGGTACACACATGCAACTCAGTCTTCCACCTCCACTTAAAAAAGTGACAGAAGGAACATGCTGATTAAGGAAAGACACATATGACTAGGAACTCATGTCTCATATCATATCAAATAATGGTGGGGTAGGTACATGTTGAATAATCAACAGGGGAACACACTGACTGACCAAGATGAAATAGAAGGAAGATGGAAGCAATACATTGAAGAACTCTATAAAAGAGATGCCAGGATGACCGATTCATTCACGGAGGAACCATATGATGAAGAACCAGAGTTTTTAGAATGTGAGATGAAAGCTGCTCTTAAAATACTTGGAAGAAACAAATCACCAGGAATAGATGGCATACCAATAGAGTTGCTACAAGCTACTGAGACTGAATCAGTCCAAATTTTGACTAAAATCTGTCAAGAAATATGGAAAACTAAACAATGGCCCACAGACTGGAAGCGTTCCATATATATCCCAATTCCAAAGAAAGGGGATCCCAGGGAATGCAGTAATTATCGAACTATTGCCTTAATATCCCATGCAAGTAAAGTAATGCTCAAGATTCTACAACAAAGGCTCTTGCCATATATGGAGCGAGAAATGCCAGACGTCCAAGCTGGATTTAGAAAGGGAAGAGGTACCAGAGATCATATCGCAAACATATGTTGGATAATGGAACAGACCAAGGAATTTCAGCAGAAAATCACCCTGTGCTTTACAGATTACAGCAAAGCCTTTGACTGTGTAGATCATGAAAAACTATGTAATGCTTTAAAAGAAATGGGGGTGCCACAGCATCTGATTGTCCTGATGCGCAACCTATACTCTGGACAAGAGGCTACTGTAAGGACAGAATATGGAGAAACAGATTGGTTCCCCATCGGAAAGGGTGTGAGACAGGGGTGTATTTTATCACCCTATTTATTTAATCTATACGCCGAACATATTATACAGAAAACAGGATTGGACCAAGAAGAAGGAGGTGTGAAAATTGGAGGGAGAAACATCAATAATTTAAGATATGCAGATGATACCATACTACTAGCAGAAACCAGTAATGATTTGAAACGAATGCTGATGAAAGTTAAAGAGGAAAGCACAAAAACAGGACTACAGCTGAACATCAAAAAGACTAAAGTAATGACAACAGAAGATTTATGCAACTTTACAGCTGACAATGAGGACATTGAACTTGTCAGGGATTATCAATACCTTGGCACAATCATTAACCAAAATGGAGACAATAGTCAAGAAATCAGAAGAAGGCTAGGACTGGGTAGGGCAGCTATGAGAGAACTAGAAAAGGTCCTCAAATGTAAAGATTTATCACTGAACACTAAGGTCAGGATAATTCAGACCATGGTATTTCCGATCTCTATGTATGGATGTGAAAGTTGGACAGTGAAAAAAGCGGATAAGAGAAAAATAAACTCATTTGAAATGTGGTGTTGGAGAAGAGCTTTGCGGATACCATGGACTGCAAAAAAGACAAATAATTGGGTGTTAGAACAAATTAAAGCAGAACTGTCACTAGAAGCTAAAATGATGAAACTGAGGTTATCATACTTTGGACACATCATGAGAAGACATGATTCACTAGAAAAGATAATAATACTTGGAAAAAACAGAAGGAAGTAGAAAAAGAGGAAGGCCAAACAAGAGATGGATTGATTCCATAAAGGAAGCCACAGACCTGGACTTACAAGATCTGAACAGGGTGGTTCATGACAGATGCTCTTGGAGGTCACTGATTCATAGGGTTGCCATAAGTCGTAGTCGACTTGGAGGCACATAACAACAAGGTACATGTATGAGGCCCTGATATCTCACCATGCATATGGAAGCATGGAATAGAATTATACTAATTTGGGGGAGGTGGGGGGCGGAAGAGTGCCTCCCTTTCTAATGTCTTAAAATGGAAGAGCTCAGTGGCCAATGACAGGTGATAAGCTTCAAGCAGGACTTTACTAGAAACACAATTCAGTAACAATACTATAAGAATTTCAGCATCCACTAATGGGACAGCTTTGGGTTCTTTTTCTTTCTACGCCTGATTATTCTTTGCCACTTTATTCTTACCAGCTGACTGAGAATTCTGCATACTTGAATCCAAATTGCAAAATTAGCTGTGTGGCAAAGGAGAAAGAGAGCATGCAAAGCTGCATGTTGCTGTTCTGATTGAAAGGAGAGTTAGAGATCCAGGGTTAAGAACATAAGAACATAAGAAGAGTCTGCTGGATCAGGCCAGTGGCCCATCTAGTCCAGCATCCTGTTCTCACAGTGGCCAACCAGGTGCCTGGGGGAAGCCCGCAAGCAGGACCCGAGTGCAAGAACACTCTCCCCTCCTGAGGCTTCCAGCAACTGGTTTTCAGAAGCATGCTGCCTCTGACTAGGGTAGCAGAGCACAGCCATCATGGCTAGTAGCCATTGATAGCCCTGTCCTCCATGAATTTGTCTAATCTTCTTTTAAAGCCATCCAAGCTGGTGGCCATTACTGCATCTTGTGGGAGCAAATTCCATAGTTTAACTATGCGCTGAGTAAAGAAGTACTTCCTTTTGTCTGTCCTGAATCTTCCAACATTCAGCTTCTTTGAATGTCCACGAGTTCTAGTATTATGAGAGAGGGTTGTATTCAACTGAATCCTACTTGGAGAAGACCCGTTGAAATTAATAACGCTCAGTTAATTATTAAAGACCCTCAGTTATGTCTATGAACCTCAGTGAATCTATTGTGAATAGTACTAAAAATGAATGATCAGGGGACTGGAAACAAAACCCTGTGAAGAGAGACTGAAAAAACTGGACACGTTTAGCCTTGAGCAAAGAAGCCTGAGGGGAGATATGAGAGCACTCTTCAAGTACTTGAAAGGTTGTCGCACAGAGGGCCAGGATCTCTTCTCGATCATCTCAGAGGGCAGGACACGGAGTAATGGGCTCAAGTTACAGGAAGCCAGATTGTTACTGAACATCGGGAAAACCTTCCTAACTATTAGAACAGTAATGGAACCGATTATCTAGGGAGGTGGTGGGCTCTTCAGCACTGGAAGCATTCAAGAGGCAGCTGGACAGTCACCTGTTGGGTCTGCTTTAAATTGGATTCCTGCAATGAGCAGGGGATTGGATTGAATGGCCTGATAAGCCCCTTCCAACTCTACTGTTCTATCATTCTATAAATATTATCCCCCATCATGAACAACTGTTGCAAAACGCATATAGGGGTAGAAAAATAGAGCCCTAGGCCCACAGAGGAAATTAAATTGAAACTGGACTATGGGAGCTCTCAGCTGCACTTCTCAACCAAAGTCATGATCTCCGCCTACAGCAAGGATGAGGCACCTGTGGCTTTCCAGATATTGTTGGACTCCAATGCCCATCAGTTCCAGCCAGCATGGCCAAAGGTCAGGAATAATGGGAGCCACTGTCCAGCAGCACCTGGAGGGCTACAGTGTTCCTGTCTCCTGCTGACGGAATGGCTGGCATAATTGCATCCATATTGAGCCTGCCCTGTCTGCAGCCTCCAAGAACAAACGTGATTGGAAAAGTATACAAATATTACAAAACAAATAGATTAATTAAATTGTATACATTGTGGCACCATCCTCTGCCCTCTAAGAATTAAATCACATTGTTCAATGGAGCTGACTCACCAGTCAGTATGGATTCATGGATATTAGTTACGTGAGGTAAGCTAGCAATTGTTCAGGAAAACGTCTGCCTCCTGTTGGTTCCTGCAGTGTAGGCATTTCTTCAGGACAACGGTACTGGACTGTTTTGCTTATCCTGCTTATCCTCGGGATCACTAGTAAACCAGATCTGAAGATTTATCACTCTAGGTCAGGGCTGGGGAACCTGTGGCCCTACAGACAGACTATAGCTCCCATCATCCTTGACCATTTGCCATGTTGGTTGGGGCTGATAGGAGTTGGAGTCCAACTTTTGTAGGACCACAGGTTTTCCAGCCCTGATGTGGAGTTCAACCCGTTTCCAAAACAGAAAAGCACAAGAGGCTTATGATTGTCCTTGGAAGGACTCCCAGCTAATTGGTAGGCATAGGCCCTCATCAGAAACAGCCTGAGGCACCAAATCCAAAAGTCACCTATCCACGGTGATACAAAAGATGTAATAATTAACTAAATCATTGACTGCCTTGTAATAGCATCGCTGTAGTTGCCTCTTGCAGTAAGTTGCTTCACCCTGGCTAACAATTTGGCTGGATCAGACTCCAACACAGAGAACCCTATGAGCAGTAGAAGGCGGCATGTGGGTCCCTGTGCCTATATGTAAGTATTAATACACAAACTTTGAGAATACGGAGAACCATGTGGATAAGGCAGGATATTCCTTTTGCAGTATGCCTTTGCAAGGCGAGTTGTCTTTCCTTTCCCTCACTCACAGTCTTTCCTCCATCACAATACCCACTTCTGAATTGCATTCACTGGATTAAGACAACATAATGCAAGGCATTATATTTCGGGCCACTTGCCTAGCATCACTGTTTGCATATTTCAGATTTTCCTCTGAAAAACTAATAAGCTTCTTCCAGCTGAAACACATCTGGACATGCCTTGCCTTATGCTCCATATGTATGGAAGGTTCCTATGCCACCATGAAAGGACTACCCTTAACTTCTTGGATGCTTTATGCCAGGGACGGGAGACCTCTGGCTCTCCAGATACTGTTGGACTGAACTCCCATCATTCCTGACCATTGGCCACACTGGCTGGGTGCTGATGGGAGTTGGAGTCCAATATCTGGAGGGGCACATGTTCCCCAGCCCTGCTTTACATTATTTTCTGATACATGGAATAGTCCCAAAGCAATCACTGTTATCATGTAGTAACTAAGCCCAAGTACATGCTGTTAAAGTTATAATGTATTCTTCCCATGCCTACACATTCCTCCTTTCTGGTGTTGCCATGTGTTTGTTTTAGATTACAAGCCCCTTAGGGTACGGAGCTGTCACACTTTATTATTTGATTTATATCCTGCCCTTCCTCCCAGCAGGAGCCCAGGACAGCAAACAAAAGCACTAAAAACACTTTAAAACATAAAAAGAGACCTTAAAATACATTAAAACAAAACAACTTTAAAAACATTTTTTAAAAAAAGCTTTAAAGACAACTTTAAAAAAAGGGTTAAAAACATTGTTTGGGGGGGGGGAAAGGTTTTTTTATTTATTTATTTTTATTAAAAAGCAATTCCAACACAGAAGCAGACTGGGATAGGTCTCAACTTAAAAGGCTTGTTGAAAGAGGAAAGTCTTCAATAGGTGCCAAAAAGATAACAGACATTGCGCCTGCCTAATATTTAAGGGAACACTTGCATACTTTGTAAAGCATCACTGACACAGATGGCACAATAAATAATCATTGTAATGTAGAATAATCTGAAAGCCAAAGAGCAACACATCTGAGAAAGTTTGAGCAAGGAAGTCATATACTCCCAAATTATATTTCATAGGGATGCCATCACTACACTGCTGTAAAATACTAGCATTGAAGTCAATGTAAATACATTATCTCACAAAAGGATATCATTTAGCATCTCTGATAAATGGGTCTACATTGTACATACATATATATCTGAGAGTGAGGGCATTATATTGAAGGGTTGGGACCATTTTATTGAAGAATGATCACTGCAAAAACTAGTAAAAATTCACAGGAGAATTCAGAATTAGAAGAATGTAGAAGAGGACACAGCTGGATGCCTGAATAGATTTTGGTTCATCGAGACATAATTCCACACTCCTTGAACTGAAGTCTACACCGTTTCTTCTACACTACTGGTTTCAGAATGGCACTGTTTATTGTGAACCTCAGGTTTTCATCACTTTTACACACCACAAATAACTTTCTGTGGTTGAATGTCTCAACTTAAAAGCAGGGCTGTGGAGTCGGTACGCCAAACCTTCGACTCCCGACTCCTCTATTTTTCTAGTCCGACTCTGACTCCACCTAAAATTGCTTCCAACTCCACAGCCCTGGAAAGCGCTGTAAATGTCTTTTTAAATTGGAAGCTCTCATAGGAGCATTTTTATTGCTGCCTGAATATGTGCTGATCTTGGCATCACAACATTTGTCTTCATCTGGGTCCTGTGATACACTGACACACAAAATGTTTTCCATCTTGAGTTATGGTGAAATGCTCAAATACAGCTGACTTCATGGGAAGCTTCTTTGACATTTTGAATTATTTTTAAAAATTTGTCAATCAAAATTTATTTTGAAGCCGGAGTCGGTACATTTCTACCAACTCCGACTCCACCCACAATTGCTCCCGACTCTTGACTCCACAGCCTTGCTTAAAAGCCAGTCAATTTCAATGATATCCAAACCATATTCACCATTTTCTTGAGGCAGAATATACATCACCTTCGTAAAAATGCCTTTCCAGAAAACAGTAAGGGGGGGCACTGCAGGAGAGATGGGCGAGTAGGAGGGAATACTCCATCTACAGATTCTTGCCCACAATCTTCCCCTCTTAAACCAATTTTTGCCTAGTTACGTTTATTGGTGGTCTCAGAGGTAGATGAGGAAAAATGTCTGGGAAAGAAAAGTTGTAGAGAATGAACAGGTGGTCTAATGGTTAAGCACTCCCCACTCTAACCACCAAATCTTTCCTACAAATGCCCACCCCAAGTAGGATCAGGGCAACCCCAAATTTGCAACAAAATGTTTAGCTCTGCTCTAATTGCACAAACAGTCCTTGAAAAATTGGGCATGGAAAGTGACACAAGATGTAGAGTGGGTCTCTAGCAAAAAAATTAACAGTCTAATCCACAAATCAGATAAACTGAATTATTTAGATTTAAGATACTTTGCAACATCAACCTGTATTAATGAGTCAATACAATCGTAACTACACATGTTGAATTGTCTTACTCAAGTCAACAGGACTTCCTTCCTTAAAAATATATTTAGAATTGGAAATGAAGATTTTGCGATACAGCACTGTTGGTTTATCTCAGCCTTAGCATTTTATGTGCTGGCATAGCAAGTTTCCACACTGGACTTTTAGTTTAGCTGAAGAAAATGGGATTAGTCAGTTTTAAATTCCGAGCAGTTCAGCTTGACTAGGATGTAGATTTGATTGCTGGTAACTAGATTCTTCTGAAAGAAAAAAAAATCAGTAACTAACAGAGAATTTTCAGATCAATAGATTTCTGAATTAACTCACAAATATGCTCATATATCATACAGGTAAGTTTGCTGTTGCTTAGTATGTAGCTTAGAGCCAAGCCTTTACTGTTTTCATGACGTGTGCACACAAAGCATATCTGAACCTGTCATGCTGTCTGTGCCACATGTAAATGCTGTTACTGCAAGTAAGATTGTAGAAATCAAATGAACATGGTAGTTACACTAGTTTTTTTTTACAGTTAGCATAGAAGACAACCTGATTTAAGTGTCACATGTAAAAATGCCCTTTAATATGAACTCGAGCAGGCTAAAGTCCTAGGTTCCTCCGTGGAACTATCACACACATTACAAATACCAGCCAACTGGCTAATTTCTAAATCAGCAACTCCTTTGTTTTGTAAAAGCTGTGGAAGATCAAGAACAGAAGAAATAATATAGTGAGGGACTGAAGAAGTGTCTTTTGGGGCCATTACTGTTTTATTTATCCAAACTGTTGCTTTCAAACCTGCATTCAGGCCTCCTTGAATATCTGTATCTAGAGAGTCACCAACCATCACACAGTCCTCAGGCTCAACCCCTAGAAGTTCACAACAGTGACGAAATATAGAGGATGCTGGTTTCTCTTCTTTGTGCTCTCCTCCCACAACAATGGCATCAAAATATGGCTGACAAGCACAAGCTTCAATTTTTTCTCTTTGTGTCTGTGTGTCTCCATTTGTCAGTAGAAGCAAACGGACAATTTTTCTAAGGTCACTGAGCATCCTCCGTGTCTCTTCTGCCAAGGTCAAATGCTGCAGGCGGGTGGTTTTCCAAAGGAAATAACATTCTGTGGCTAGATTCCGATTGGCTGTTCCTCCCTTTACTTCTTGTATAGCTTCTCCCCAGTGTTGAATCCTTAGGTCAGTAATACACATCTTAGAAGGATCATGGCACTCTTTGAGGAGTTTGGCTTGGACTTTATCACAAATCATGCGAGCTTCTTTTTCATCACAATGATGCTCTGACTGCAAGATGTTTATCACCTATGAAGAGAGGATTAAAGCAGGACAGGATCAATTTGGGAAAGACTCTACTGTTTTGCCTTTGTGCTTACAATGACTTATTCTACAAGATGTTTCACAGGAATGAACAACAACATGAATCCAGGAACCTACTATATGATTAACACATCATAGCCACACAGCTAGTACTCACCAGGAAAGTCACCTCATAGACACCATTTCAAAGAGCACAACTCATCGCGTCTTGCATTCTAGAGCTCATTCAGTCATTACAGTCATTACAAGAGTCATCTACACAGTGTAATACATGGCATGAAACTCATGTATCTCAGCCATAACAATTTCCACATTATTTAGAAGTCCAAAAACTATCTCCAAAAATCACAGAAATTGCTACAGCCTACGATTTCCCAGTTCTTCCGTTGCATTGTTCAAGCAAGTCAGCAAAGCAGCCGAAAGTAAAGGAAGGATGCTACACCTGCAGTCCTCTAATCTGCATCCCGAAACAACATTGGTGCTATTCAGTCTCTTCTACATTTACAATAGTTCTCCTTTTGTGATGGTGATCTATGAGCTAATTACTGCAAGGTGGGATGTTAGAACACTAGAGCTTTCTCTGTACAAGGACACATTTCTGAACCCAGCTACGCAACAGCCTTTTACTAACAAATAGAGCACATGCGTCATCAATCCCAATAAGCATTCTGCTTTAGAACACCTAGGACTCATTCTCCTCCACTTTCACCCAGCAAAACATGCCACAGAATGCAATTATGCTGCACATCCAAGAGTTGGTGCCATTTTCAAATTCTTCATGAGACTTTCAGACTGATCTGTCTATTGCACAAAGGCAAAGAGTATGCCAGAATCTCTCCCTTTATTCCACTGCTGTGCTTTCACATGAAGTACAAAGGCCCATTCTCTTATTCTGGATTAATCAAGTTTCTGATTACTGTAATTGATATGTACTTAACACATTAAGGGCCACACCTCAGGAGGGAGGACCGTGGCTCAATGGTAGAGCAAGTGCTATACATTCAGAAGCTCCCATCTCCAGGAAGGGCTGACAGACACCCGTCTGAAACCCTCAAGAGCCACTGTCATTCAGTGTAGACAATACTGAGTTGGGCGACCAGTGCTCTGGCTCCGTACAAAGCAGCTTCCTGTGTCTCTAAGCATTCCTGACATACCCCCACAGGTTCATCTACTGAGTCAGTAACTCAGATGCAAACATGCTCTAGCAGAGAATATGCAATCTACCCCCAGTGTTCCCTAATCTACAGAGGGCAACGGAGCCTTTGCTGGAAAACCTTCCAGAAAGAGCTCCCACGACGACCATAGAAGGGACACCGTTTCCCGTTTATCGGAGTCACGGTTTAAAAGGATAATCACCACCACATTTAGAATAGGAACTCTGAGGCAACAAGGCTTTAACGTATTCTTCCTTATTGTTTTTATGGAAGGGGACCAAGTGGGAAGGAGATGGGTGCAACCGGTACCTTCTCAATAGCTCTCCTGCCTGCAGCGGCGGTGTCGATCAGAGTGTTGTCCAAGTCAAAGAAAACAGCTTTGACCCCTTGCAGCCCCATAGCAGTTGTGATAACAGCAGCGGCGACAGCCTCACTCCAGTCGCACCAGATCTTGCAGATAAAGAAAACAGCCACGTTCGGCTCGACCCTCCACTAACCTCATCTAGTTGATTCATTTGCTTGTCTCGCGAGAAGTGGTGACACCCGAGTAATACCGAGATCATACTGAAAGGGAAGCGAGACGTGTCCGTTTCTCAGGGGTGGGGCTTCCGTTGTTGTGGAATTCTCTCAAACCCATGTATATAGATTTGTGATAGACTAAACTACAGAGCCAATTTCCGGGTTCTTCTCTCCAAATAACATGCGTAGGATTGCGCTGTTATGGGGGTGTTTACATGGAGTCCGTTTTGAGGTGAAAAGTCGAGACAGCCTCAAACTCTAAACGGTGGTCTATTTTGCAACGCAATCATAAGAAAATGAGCCACAGCCAGACCCCCCCCCAATAGTACTATAGCTGGATTACATTACAAGGCTATTGTAAACTACTCTCAGCTTCCCCACCTCAGATATGCAACATGGGGATAATGAACTGTGTGGGACTGGAATTTGGATACCTTTGGCTATTGTTTTTAAATTAAAAACAATTATTATTTTCCATACGGCATGACCCAAATTAAAAGAGAAGGAAGAATTCTCTTTGCTTTTGTTTCTGGTGGTGATGTCAAATCAAAGGTACGGTAAAAATCTTACATTGATTTATATGGAGCAGCTCTCATTTCCGCTCCTGGGGGAAATTTCAAAATGGTTCCTCCTATCTGGTCTCAGAAGTCACCACAGCAGTGAGATCCTCACTCGATTATTTTTATATCTCTGTGGTCTTCCCTCACAAACGATTGTTGGGAGCAAAGGGAGGGGCCAAGCATATCGGCTTTCCTCCTCTCCTTAGTGTCTCAGCACTTCGCTCGGTGGGGGAGGGGCATACAGGCGCTCCTGTGTGCGCGTGGGTATGCTTGCGTGTGTACGTAAGTGTGTGTGTGGGCAGTAAGGGGGTCATTTTTTCTCCCTCAGGAGCGCTTTCTTCTCTAGAAAAAACATTTCTCTTGGGACGCTTCTGGGCGCTTGGGAAAACCCCTTTTATTTCATAGCAGCTCCGTCGACTGCCTGTAGATAAAAACAGAGGAAACAAACCCAGTATCAACCCGCCCCCTTCCTTAATGGCTGCTCTGGTATTCTGCAATGCATGTTTCCAGAAGCCCCAAAGAGCCACTCAAAAGTTTTGCCTGACCAACTGTGGCCATGTTATCTGTGAACAGTGTCTCCAGAAAGGTAACCTGCACTGTGGATAGTGACTGATAAATTAACCAGCCCTTCACCCATGATATTCACAAGACTTCACTCTGCTCTTCAAGAATAGACAAACATTCTTTTAAGTAAGATTATTTCAGTAGCCAAACTTAGTTGCGTTGATCAATGGCAGGAGTGGCAGAGACTGACAGTGACGTGGCCTAGCTAATACTATTATTGCCTCCCCTGACTTTGAGAATATCCATAGAATATGTCGCCAAATAGCATCTCTTAATCATGAAAAAGAAGCCCTGAGATCATACACTGGTGTTTCTGTATTATCAATATGGACTCTTCATACCCAAATCCCAAAAATCTGTTGCATAAGAGAACTCTGATACAGGGTGTGGGGGCATAAAGTAAAACCTTCAATCTTAGCCTGCTCTTACAGACCTTTACTCACAGGCTACCAGCACCTTAAGAATTAACCGGGAAGACCATAGCTACCACAATCCTCAATGTTTTATCTTAGGGAATAGTGGACTATTACTTATCCACAAAGAGACTTTTCTCTTTATGGCTTTCTTGTTAGAACCTTTGTCTTCTTAATTCCACTTCCCCAGCAACTCTGCAAGAGGGAAGCAGCCCACGATTTACCTTGGTGGAGGGAAAGGAAGCTTTCACCAATACTTGGTTGCTAAGATGGTGCTTCAGAGGGAGGGAACCTACAACCATAAATACCCCATCCACACAAAGTTAGTACAGCAATTATTGTGGATTCAAAACAAAACATACCTTTCCCAGCCATCACACTTTCACTTGAGATTCTTTGGCATGCTAGAAGCTGCTATAACTGTTCTTCCCAAAACAATTGGCACCAAAATTAGTGTTGTATCAAAGAAACCTGAATTCTTATATATTTGTACACTAGAGGTCAAAGAACTCATAGGCTCTGATTTTCATATACCGTATGTTTGAATTCTTACACATCTGGCAACATTGTTACACACTCTTCATCGTTCTCCCATTAGGCTCAATTGCTTGAACCATCATGCAATTAGCTGTTTAGCAACCCCTGATGAGAGACCCTGATTAGTGTTAATCACAGTTAATGTCACCCAACACAACACTGATAAAACCTTGGTTAAGGCCAACAGGGGAATTTGCACTAGAAGGGGAGTATGCAATTCAAGAGACCACTCTCAGTCTCTTACCAATTGTTAATAGTTATATTATAGTCTTAAGGGGTGTCAAGTTCTTCATGAAGTTCTGATGCTGGTGCTAGGAAAAATATTCCCACTGTATGTACTAGCTCTCTATGAAGAAAATGGAGCTCCCTGCAATTATATTAATATTATGGAGAAGTAATTTTTTTGCAATTCATCTCCACAGGTAATGTGATTATTTATATTTTAAAAGTCTGGCACTAAGGCTTAGGGCTGTTTAACGCGTCAGATCCTTCTTAGGCTCAGTTTATGGAAAAATGCATAGAACTGTGGGAAAATCCACAGATACCAATTTTGCAAAATGTACATGAATTGGGAAATCTGCCTCCAGAGTACATGTAGAAAAATGTTGAGTGGCTTTGCATAATACATCAAATGATGAACTTTAGTATATACCCAGGTCCAAGTCCATCTTTTAATTTTGAAGTTTATACATGGCATGAATCAGTACATAATGTCAATTGTTGGGAGAGAGGGTTCTTTTAACAATTGGTCATACAAACTCATCCTGAATTAGCTGAGCAGTACAACTGTGGTTTGTGCAGGCACAGCTATAATGGCAGTCTTAATCCCCTGCATCCTTGTTTCTAACCTTCAGACATCTCTTGAAGACTTTGTGTCAACAAGTCTGTTCAGTTTAAAGTTTAAGATGAGCAGGTCATTTTTATGTGCTGTTAATGATATTTTATGTCTTTGTAAATCTTGTACAATGTCCTGAGATTTTGAATGAGGGGCAGTCTATAAATATTTTTATAAATAAATCTTCCACGAGGTTAGACTTGCCTTTGGCCTTAACAACCCCCTTTCCATCTCTACTCTGAGAAAAGCATATGCTGACTTTTCTCTCCTGTGGCTGAAAAGTTATATTGATTTGGGATATCCACTGTTGATTTAAGAATCATTATTTACTTACCCCATTCTGTTTTGAGCATAAATACATATAAAATAAACCATTTTATTTGTAATTTGTGTGCCTCTATCAAGTTTCAAGACTTAACACCAACATTCCCTGTATTTTAAGATCAGGTAGCTCTCAGTGGGAATACTGTAATAGCTAGACTTACAATATAACCTATACATATCTACTCAACAGTAACTCACACTGAGTTTAATGAGCATTACTTTCAAGTAAACAGTTATAGATTGCAACCTTAAAATTCTGGTTTGCATCCTGAGTTCTCTTTCACCTGCAGAAGCATCCCATGAGCAGAATTCAGCGCACAAGATGTGCCTGCTGGCAAGAGAGGACAAGTTGACTTTTGCTGATTCCCCTTCTGATCCTTGAACACCTGAAAAATCTGAAATGGTAGAGAGATTGTTCAGAACAGTGTGGGAGGCTAGAGGAAAAGGAGGAAGTCTGCAAAAATTGTCTTCTCTTTCTACCTGTGGGATCCTCCACCTGCTCAGATGCCTTTCTTGAATGGAAGTGGTCTTTGGATCCATACCAAGATGCTAGTCTTAATACGGGAAGCTTTCTTAAACAAAGCATATGCACTGTCAAAACACACTGCAGTTGTTACCTACTCCAACAGATCAAATTAATTAGCTGTAGTACATTCTGTAACACAATGAATAAGCCAGTGAAAATTCCATAAAAATATTTGCCAAGTTAGGCTTTATGAATGAAATATTTTATATGTTTTCCAGAAAGATAGGTATTAGTCTGTTGCAGCAAAACCAACAAAGAGTCCTGTGGCACCTTAAAGACTAACTGGCATATATTATGCCATAATAAACTTGTTAGTCTTTAAGATGCAACAGAACTCTTTGATGTTTTTATATGTCATCCTTCAGAGATTACAACACACACTTTCCAGTCAAAATGACATGTACAATGCATTGATTTTTATTTTATAGGTAAAAAAGATGAGTGTGTGATTTGCAGAGCTCCTTGTCGTACAATAGTCCTTTCGAAAAAGGTACAGAATAAAAGTTGCTAACTACGGTGTGCCTAATGATTTGCAAAATGCTTAACAGAAATATTTTTGATTGGCACCTCAAATATTACAGATATTTAGTCATGTTGATTACATTGGAATAGAATTCCAAAAAAGTTTGCTTGCATTCTGACTACAGACCTACTGTTCAGTTCTGTTAATATTTTTTATTATTTATGTGACATACACCACTTAATGTAATCAATCTCTCAGTGGTTCAGAAAACGAACATACAAAAACAAACATACATTTTGTTATGTGCCTTCAAGTCGATTACGACTTATGGTGACCCTATGAATCAGCGACCTCCAAGCGCATGTGTCATGAACCACCCTGCTCAGATGTTGTAAGTTCAGGTCTGTGGCTTCCTTTATGGAATCAATCCATCTATTGTTTGGCCTTCCTCTTTTTCTACTCCCTTCTGTTTTTCCCAGCATTATTGTCTTTTCTAGTGAATAATATCTTCTCATGATGTGTCCACAGTATGATAACCTCAGTTTCATCATTTTAGCTTCTAGTGACAGTTCTGCTTTAATTTATTTGTCTTTTTTGCAGTCCATGGTATGCGCAAAGCGCTCCTCCAGCACCACATTTCAAATGAGTTGATTTTTCTCTTATCTGCCTTTTTTACTGTCCAACTTTCACATCCATACATAGAGATCGGGAATACCATGGTCTGAATGATCCTGACTTTGGTGTTCAGTGAGACAGCTTTGCATTTGAGGACCTTTTCTCGTTCTCACAGCTGCCCTCCCCAGTCTTAGCCTTCTTCTGATTTCTTGACTATTGTCTCCATTTTGGTTAATGACTGTGCTGAGGTATTGATAATCCTTGACAAGTTCAATGTCCTCATTGTCAACTGTAAAGTTACATAAATCTTCTGTTGTCATTACTTTAGTCTTTTTGACGTTCAGCTGTAGTCCTGTTTTTGTGCTTTCCTCTTTAACTTTCATCAGCATTCGTTTCAAATCATTACTGGTTTCTGCTAGTAGTATGGTATCGTCTGCATATCTTAAATTATTGATGTTTCTCCCTCCAATTTTCACACCTCCTTCTTCTTGGTCCAATCCCGCTTTCCGTATGATATGTTCTGCGTACAGATTAAACAAATAGGGTGATAAAATACAACCCTGTCTCACACCCTTTCCAATGGGGAACCAATTGGTTTCTTCATATTCTGTCCTTACTTTAGCCTCTTGTCCAGAGTATAGGTTGCGCATCAGGACAATCAGATGCTGTGGCACCCCCATTTCTTTTAAA
The DNA here is from genome assembly GCF_030035675.1 of Rhineura floridana. Taxonomy (NCBI): domain Eukaryota; kingdom Metazoa; phylum Chordata; class Lepidosauria; order Squamata; family Rhineuridae; genus Rhineura; species Rhineura floridana. Next base: position 148,301,916 of record NC_084483.1, on the reverse strand, counting down.
GCATTCCATAGTTTTTCATGATCTACACAGTCAAAGGCTTTGCTGTAATCTATAAAGCACAGGGTGATTTTCTTCTGAAATTCCTTGGTCCGTTCCATATCCAACGTATGTTTGCGATATGATCTCTGGTACCTCTTCACTTTCTAAATCCAGCTTGGACTTCTGGCATTTTTCGCTCCATATATGGTAAGAGCCTTTGTTGTAGAATCTTGAGCATTACTTTACTTGCATGGGATATTAAGGCAATAGTTCGGTAATTACTGCATTCTCTAGGATCCCCTTTCTTTGGAAGTGGGATATATATTGAACGCTTCCAGTCTGTGGGCCATTGTTTAGTTTTCCATATTTCTTGACAAATTTTTGTCAAAATTTGGACAGATTCAGTCTCAGTAGCTTGTAGCAACTCTATTGGTATGCCATCTATTCCTGGTGATTTGTGTCTTCCAATAATTTTAAGAGCAGCTTTCACCTCACATTCTAAAATTTCTGGTTCTTCATCATGTGGTTCCTCCGTGAATGAATCTGTCATCCTTTTATAGAGTTCTTCAATGTATTGCTTCCATCTTCCTTTTATTTCATCTCGGTCAGTCAGTGTGTTCCCCTGTTGATTATTCAATCCCTTTTCTTGGTTTAAATTTCCCTTTCATTTCTCTAATCTTTTGGAATAGGGCTCTTGTTCTTCCCATTTTGTCCTTTTCTATTTCTATACAATAACTATTGTAATAGTTTTCTTTGTCCCTAGTCGTTGTATAGTTGCATTTAGGGTTCTGACCATGTTTCTATCTCCTTTTGCTTTTGCTGTCCTTCCCTCTTTAACCATTTTAAGAGTTTCTTCAGTCATCCATTGAGGTTTTTCTCTCTTTTTAACAAGAGGTATTGTCTTTTTGCATTCTTCCCTTATAATGTCCCTGACTTCAGTCCATAGTTCTTCTGGTTCTCTGTCAAATAAGTTTAAAGCCTCAAACCTGTTCCTTATTTGATCTTTATATTCTTCTGGGATGTTATTTAAATTGTATTTTGGCATTGAGTGCTTTGTTCTTCTTCTTTAGCTTAACTCTGATTTTTGATATGATCAGTTCATGATCTGTACCGCAGTCTGCTCCTGGTCTTGTTTTTGCAGAAAGTATGGAACTTCTCCATCTTCTGTTTCCAATTATATAATCAATTTGATTCCTATATTGACCATTTGGTGATGTCCACGTGTACAGTCGTCTTTTTTGTTGCTCAAAAAATGTGTTGGCAAGAAACAAATCATTGGCTTCACAAAATTCAATAAGTCTTTCTCCTGCTTCATTTCTGTCACCTAAGCCCCATTTCCCCACCATTCCTAGTTCTTCTCTGTTCCCTACTTTTGCATTCCAGTCCCCCATGATTATCATCATATCTTGTTTTGGTGTGTGATCAATTTTCTCCTGTACTTCTGTGTAAAATCTCTCCAATTCTTCTTCTTCTGCGTTTGATGTTGGAGCGTAGATGAGGTTATATTAATTGGTTTCCCGTTTAATCTCATTGATATGATTCGCTCAGACCTTGCATTGTAGCTCCTAATTGCTTTTGCTACATCACTTCTCACTATTAAAGCAACCCCGTTTCTTCTTGATTTCTCATTTCCTGCATAAAATATTTTGTAGTTGCCTGATTGAAAATGTCCCATTCCAGTCCATTTTAATTCACTCACACCAAGTATTGTAATGTTGATATGTTCCATTTCTTACTTGACCATTTCTAACTTTCCCTGGTTCATGCTTCTCACATTCCATGTTCCTATTGTGTGCGTCGTACAACTCTGGACTCTTCTTTCACATCTGTGCGCATCAGCCTCTGGGCTTCCTTTCGGCCTTCTGACCTGGGGGCCTCATCTTCCAGCACTATCTTGTGTTGCATTTTGGATACTCTGTTCATAGGGTTTTTGTGGTAAGAGGTGTTCAGAGGTGGTTTACCATTGCCTTCCTCTGAGTTTGGATGCATCTTAGTCTGGTGTCTCAGCTTTGACCATTCCGCCATGGGTACCCCTGTTAGGAGTCTAGCCTCTTGGTCTAGACTCCTGATGGCATTGCTCTCAGCTTCTTCAACACTCTCAAACCCCCTCACCACATTAAGGTGTGCATCCTAAAGGGGGAAACATACATATCAAAATAAAATAATTAATGAAAAATTTCAAAGTAGCACTTTAAAATATAAAGCAAAAACTGAGTAGTGTGATCTAAAAATCCCATCAATATGTACACTTTCAGTAGAGGACTCAGTGTTGGTTCTGATAAGACCTTTGCTGGTGTAATTCCAAACTTGTGCTGCCATTGAGATTCTAAATTAGATTCAATGTGAATATAGTGGTGGCGCTTAGAGAGTGCCCTTTTTGTTCTATGCTGCACGTGAGGCATGTACACACAAAGAAGGGAGCTGAGTGTGAATATTTTTCCTGCAAAGTGGCATACTTTTGTATATTCCAAAAATATTTATATACTTTGATTATTTTTGGTCATGTAATGTGTTTCTCTGCAGGTGAATTCAGATATCCAGTCACTGTTTACGGGAATTGATGGATTATGCAGAAAATATTCTAAAGAAGTCACACAAGTGAGTTGTGATCTGAGTGATTTTTCATCAGAAATACACTAGAGATTATTTTCATCATTAAACTGGCACCATACAGGGTGTAGTAATCTGGGGCTGTGGGGGGGGATCATAGACCTCTTACTTTTTTGGGAGTATGGTCCCAGCCAGGTCCCGTTGTATGAGCCAATCAGCATGAAAGTGGGAGCATGTTAGCTACTAAGAAGAGTCCTTATCCTTTTGTGCTGATTGGAGCCAATCAGAGTGAAAGGGGTGTTTGTTGTAGTAGAGTGTGGACTTGCAGATGACATGGAGAACAATGGAGACAAGGGAAAGTGGAAAAGGGAGCGTGGATGTGAGGGAGCATGGTGCGACTATTATGAAGCAAACCTGCACTTCTGATTTTGCCACTACACTACCGGTTATCAACCCACAAGAAGAAATCCCATGCTGTGTTTGGTACTGGCAAGTAATGAATATAGGATACATCAAATAGTTGTTAGAAATTACTTATGATGCCATCTTTCAATGGAAGAAAATTGCATTTATGGTGTAGAACATTAGTACAAGAGAGTTTAAACTTAGCCATAATTGAAAAACAATATTCCCATCTGGATAATTTTGTAGTTTATTTAATTTCTTATGTTAATGATCCCTTGGTACAGTGTTACTCCACTCAACATAAATTGTTCTAGAGTGATCATATCACTACATAATATTTGTATTCCACTTTTATTTATCTGGTAAACGCCATTTATATATCTGATGCTATATTCTTTCTGTACTGTAAATTCTCCCACTTGGTTATTTTGTGTGTAACTGTTTTGCTTTTTCAATTTGTAGAATTGTAAGTATTTCAATAAAAATATAGTTGAAAATGAACTTAACAATGACCTTTGAACCATCAATTATGATATCATTCAACTTAATTTTTCTGGAGAGAAACTTGGCTTAGCTGCTATTCATACTTCCATCTAATTTCAAAACCTGAAATGGACAGAGGCAGGCAATTTGCATAGTTCGGTAGCACATGCTTGTTTTAAAAGTTTAAATATGAACTGCACAGAAAAGGTGTGGGTGTAACAGTTCTGGCAAAATCTTTCCCTCATCTTGCTATTTGGCATGGAAGGAAGCTGCCATTTGCACCAGTGCTGTCATGTATTTAATGAAGATTCCTCTAAAGTTTAGAGTCTAAACCAAAGCCCTATCTGCGCTACACATTTAAAGCAGTATCATACCACTTTAAACAGTCATGGCTTTCCCCAAAGAATCCTGAGAACTGTAATTTGTTAAGGGTGCTGAGAGTTGTTAGAAGACCCTTATTCCCCTCACAGAGCTACAGTTTCTAGAGTTCCCTGGAAAGAGGAAATTGTAGCTTCGTGAGGGGAATGGGGGTCTCCTAACAACTCTCAGCACCCTTAACAAACTACAGTTCCCAGGATTCTTTGGGGAAAGCCATGCATGCCTATTTACAATGGTTTAATACTGCTTTAAATGTATAGTGCAGATTGGGCCCAACATTATCTAAAAAGGAATACAATACTGCAACAGTATGGATGCAACTGGCTGTTAGCTTGAAGCTGAGGCCTTCTTGAGAACCACTTTGGATCATCTAGGATCGTCTCTAAGCTTTGCACACAAATATGCACAGACGCAAAATACTGTCAGCAAACATTTGCGTGGTGCCACAAGAGGAGAAGAGTAGGCCACTGGCTGATCCAATGTGAAGTCTGGGGGGACTGCTCCTCAGCTAGGCCAGGCTCACTGATGGGGTAGCAGAGCTTAGGATGGGAATATCATGCTGAACGCCACCTAAGAATCCTTCTAAAACTTGTACTCCTTGGTTGGAGAGAACAGGATGGTGGCCTTAGAGTGAACTGGCTCTGGAAAACAATGAAAAAGTTTTGCTGTGTTAAAATAAAATACATGATAAGCATTAAGTATTTCATTTCTGTTATTTTTTATTGTCGCTCTTCAAGTTGTTTATCACAGCAACACTATTTAGTGATACCTAGTACTCTTTTTCCTCTTAATTTTTAGATTGCCCAATTCCAGGAAAAACACAGAAGGCAGTTATTGGCACACTACAGAGGAAAGGTACCTTGAATATGTTAAATAGAAATAATGGAGGGGGGGTTGTTAGAAGTTATGTTTACATTTTTATATTGTATTCCTAAAATGTAACAGATTGACTAATGCATCAATATTATTAATATTAAATGTCAAAAGGCAGGGCAGCACAGTGGGTTCTTGCTTTGAAGAGATGTATGCCCCATCTGACCCTTTGTCTTACCTGCTAATCAGAATGTTATCACTATGAGCTGTCAACCACTTACTCTGGAGCAATCTTGTTAAAAACAATTGGTCATTTATTTATTTTATTTATTATTTCAATTTATATACCGCCCTTAGCAGAATAGCTCTCAGGGCGGTGAACAAACAAGATAAAATACAACCACTTACTCTGGAGCAATCTTGTTAAAAACAATTGGTCATTTGTGGATGACAATCCAAATCTCAATTACTGAAATATTTTATTCCATTCAGATTACAAAACTGGAAGGCTATCTTAAGAAGGCAACACAACAAATGCAGCATATACAACAGTAAGCAGCTCCTACTGGGAGGAAGGGTGGAATATGAATTTAATAAATAAATAAATATTAGCATGACAACTGAATTATTAATAGTATAGGGGAATGTATAGTATGGTAGTATAGTGGAGGGCTGTTGCCCTCATGCCCATTTTGCAGGCTTCCTGGAAGTATCTGGTTAGTTACTATGGAAAACTTGTTGCTGGATTAGATGGAACTTTGGTCTGATGCAACAGGACTTGTATATTCTTACTTGGAAACGAAAGATACTAAATCTCACCTACATTCAAGTCCAGTCTTACAAGAATTTATTTGGTACAATTTTCAAAATCAAATACAAAATTGCTTCCTTTGAATCCAGTTAAGTTGTACAAGTGTGAGCTGCTAAAATTGTTCACCTATCATTGATAGCAACTTTAGAAGTCGCAACCCTACATTCACTTCCCTAAGTGTAAGCACCATTGTACTCGATACACCTACTTTTCTAAGTAGACATATAAGATTACACTGTAAGGGTACAATCCAACTCGCATTTAAGCTGGGCTGAGAGGCGTTGGATGCTCCTGTATGGCAACTGGGTGCGGCAGAACTTTATGCCAGCTTTTCTTGTGCTGGCATCACTTACACTGGTTTTCCCCGAGTTGGATTGCTCTGCTCATCTCTGAAGGAAGTGATAACCATCGCGTTCTTCATGAAGGTATTTGAAGAGTACAGATTTGCCTGTAGCCTACTAGAAAGGTATATGGCATGAGAGCATATATGGTTTCATATTTATAGCTAGAAGTTCACTCCAAAAGGCTTTAATGAAATATAGTTTCACTGAGGAATGCTGCAATGGGTTATTGTTTGTAACTAAACAAATTAAATATAACATGTCAGTATGACATAAGTTTAGTGATATTTGATCTCTACTAGCATTATTTTATTTTAACATTTAACATCTTGCATATGTGCCCCAATCTCTTACCAGGAGGGTTTCATCAATGGAAGTAGATCATGTGCCATCTTTAATGAGGAAAGTAAGTGGTTTTCTCTTTTCTACATACAAACAGTTGCAGTTAGAAATCTTCCATTCTAATTCCCAGAAACATATGTAATATGTCAGCAGGGGGAGTGGGCTGCAATATGATTGGCTGCAATATGAACATGTTACATATGGCAAGGTATTAATTTATGTTTGGGGTGGCGATGAGATACACACTCAGGAATAGCAAGGCTCCATGTAGTTCTCTTTATGTTACCTCACATACTTGAGTCTCCTTTCCCACATCCGACTTGCTGTTAGATTGTAAACATTCAGGTAGGGAGTTATCCTTTTAGTAGCAGTGAGAAGCAAGACTTTTATATTGAGACTGTGGAATGGACTTTCAATTTTGCCAATTTCTTTCATGCTGCCTTCAGTTCAGCTGGCTGATTAAGAACATAAGAACATAAGAAGAGCCTGCTGGATCAGGCCAGTGGCCCATCTAGTCCAGCATCCTGTTCTCACAGTGGCCAACCAGGTGCCTGGGGGAAGCCCGCAAGCAGGACCCAAGTGCAAGAACACTCTCCCCTCCTGAGGCTTCCGGCAACTGGTTTTCAGAAGCATGCTGCCTCTGACTAGGGTGGCAGAGCACAGCCATCATGGCTAGTAGCCATTGATAGCCCTGTCCTCCATGAATTTGTCTAATCTTCTTTTAAAGCAGTCCAAGCTGGTGGCCATTACTGCATCTTGTGGGAGCAAATTCCATAGTTTAACTATGCGCTGAGTAAAGAAGTACTTCCTTTTGTCTGTCCTGAATCTTCCAACATTCAGCTTCTTTGAATGTCCACGAGTTCTAGTATTATGAGAGAGGGAGAAGAACTTTTCTCTATCCACTTTCTCAATGCCATGCATAATTTTATACACTTCTATCATGTCTCCTCTGACCCGCCTTTTCTCTAAACTAAAAAGCCCCAAATGCTGCAACCTTTCCTCGTAAGGGAGTCGCTCCATCCCCTTGATCATTCTGGTTGCCCTCTTCTGAACCTTTTCCAACTCTATAATATCCTTTTTGAGATGAGGCGACCAGAACTGTACACAGTATTCCAAATGCGGCCGCACCATAGATTTATACAACGGCATTATGATATTGGCTGTTTTATTTTCAATACCTTTCCTAATTATCCCTAGCATGGAATTTGCCTTTTTCACAGCTGCCGCACACTGGGTCGACATTTTCATCATGCTGTCCACTACAACCCCGAGGTCTCTCTCCTGGTCGGTCACCGCCAGTTCAGACCCCATGAGCGTATATGTGAAATTAAGATTTTTTGCTCCAATATGCATAATTTTACACTTGTTTATATTGAATTGCATTTGCCATTTTTCCGCCCATTCATTCAGTTTGGAGAGGTCTTCTTGGAGCTCTTCGCAATCCCTTTTTGTTTTAACAACCCTGAACAATTTAGTGTCGTCAGCAAACTTGGCCACTTCACTGCTCACTCCTAATTCTAGGTCATTAATGAACAAGTTGAAAAGTACAGGTCCCAATACCGATCCTTGAGGGACTCCACTTTCTACAGCCCTCCATTGGGAGAACTGTCCGTTTATTCCTACTCTCTGCTTTCTGCTTCTTAACCAATTCCTTATCCACAAGAGGACCTCTCCTCTTATTCCATTATGATTGGTTAGTTTAGTGCTGTTTATTCTTTTTGTTGTAATTTTTATTTTATTAGTTTTACTTTTTTGCATGATGCCTTGAGCATTTAGGAAGCTGGTTAGCAAATTTATGTTAATAAATAAACAATACATTAGTAAAGTAGTTATTAATTTGTAGTACTTAAATTAAATTTCTCAAGAAAGCATTACCTTACTGGCAAGCTAAAATGTCCATGATTTAGCAGCAATGGAGAAAGAAATATTTCAAGAAGTTGAAATTATTTATGTTCTGTGTCTTTACATAATTTACTGTACTGTTAATATCTCTGCATACATCTAGACTGAGACAGTGGCTGGACCCACAAGGATATCATTGATAAGCCCACCTCAGAAAGGGCATATGGGTAAGAAGAGTTAATGACCAATTCTTAAAAACTGAACACAGGAATACATATAATTTGGCTTGCACCTTGGTAACGTGCACCTTCACCACTTGCTATCCTGTCTCCAAGGAGGAAGGAGAAATTCATACTGGGAGCCAGGATGAGATAGTAAGAAGTGGTGGCTTCTTTGAAGATGGTGGAAGCCAGTGGACATCATGGATCATCATCATGAATCAGTGGATCATCAGGATCTCCTCACTTTATAGTCAAGGGAAGGAGGAGAGACTTAGTGGGCCTCTCTTGACTTTGAGGGAATCATCCCTGCCTTCTACCCCACCCTTACTCTCTTGGGGATTTTTTTCCCTTGAGGATGGATAAGGTAGCAGGTAATGGAGAAGATCAAACTCTTTAAGTGTTCTTTTGAATACTCAAAAAATCCTTGAGGGTTTTCAGGTGTTCAAATTGAATGTTTTCTAGCAATCATGGTGTTTTGAACTACGTAGATTTCAGTTGCTATCTGTTGTGGAACAGGGGATTCCTTTTCAACACAACTATTAAAGGTATAGGAATCTGCTCTCTTTTTCATCAACCACCCATGTATTTTAACAAATTTGATCCATCGTTATATGAGTAAGCGAGGTCCAGAAGAACATAGACATTGTTAGGAAGATACTAAAAACCAAAATTACAGAAAAATGTTACATAGGAATAAATCATGTTTTATGATTTAAAAAATGTTATCAGTGAATTTGTAAATTTTTAGAAAATCATGGTCCATTTGTAATGGTTTACATATTATTTTTGAAAGTTTTACTATTAACTGTCCTGCTGGCTTAAAACAAATGAAATAATTTTAAGTGATCTAAAGGGCACTTTGACTGAGATTTCACTTTTTCAAAGACATATTTATACATTTCTGGAAATGAGCTTTCAAAATAATGTAGTATGTCAAATAAATTCTTTAATGTTTTAATATATTCAGGAATATTATTTACAGGCAGTGTTACATGCAGAAGTTCTCAATTGTCTGGAATGACTTCTTGTCAGAACAATACATCAGGGTCTGTAAGGTAACTAAAACCAACTTTGCAATAGGAGGCAACTTTTGAGATGAGAGGGATATGTTTTATCACCTTGGGCTACAATCCATACCTTCCTTATGCTTGGCTGTGTGTGGATATGTATGCGTGGACTGAGTGGAGGCATCCCTCCATGTTTTCTCGCCTCTGGCTTAGACCTCCCCCTTCTGCCTTCTGATGGCATTCCTGCTGGCAGAGCCTGGTGGATAGCTCTGAAGTGAGGCATTTTGAGGGCAGGTTGGGGACAGGGGTTAGCCAGCCTGGGATCTCAGGATCCCAAGCTGCTATCATAGGTAATGCTGGCTGGCATTGGGCTTGATCTGGGCCCTGTTGCTGTGTCGCTCTGAAGCTGGCACAGGGAATAGGCCCAATCTGTCTGTACCCCCACTACTGTGAGTGGTCAGACTGGACGCAACAGTAGTTCCGTAGAGCCTCAGCAGTGAACAGTTTTGATTGCAGTCATAGTCATCTAAGCATGTTGCTTTTCTAAAGAAAAAAATTATTATTCAAATAGGCTTCCATTTACAAATATTTTTGTTGCATTCCTGTACTGTGGAATTTTGTATGCCAACTTTTATGCAAATAATAGTAATTTTGCATTTCTATTTATTGTATTAAATACAAATAAAATGTGTACTTCGTTGAAAAGTAAACCCTAATATTAACAATTCCATTCTTTTTTATTCTGAAAGGTGGGATCTCCAACACTATGTTCACCAAATACATAGCACGTGGCTATGTATCGTTTTCCTTCATTAATTACAGGCACAGGAGAAGCCAGCACATGGGGACTGGGAGATCTCTTCACATTATCTGTCCTGGAATTGGAATAGAGATTTCCTGCCTTCTGGGAGCTGCTGGGAGCCTTAGGGAAAAAATGATCCCATTGGAGACACAGGGACACTGATCTCCATTGTGACTGTAGTAGGGAATGAAGAGAAAAGTTTCTGTATGTGCTGCCTTTCCAGTAAGAAATAGGGTCCTCTGTGCCTGTAATTATTTAAGGAAAAACAGATGCATAGCTGCATGATACATAATTAAGCAAATGTCTAATTTGGCCTTTGGATGACCAAACTATTCTATGCATATCAGATATCATATCAGGGCTCCTACTGGAAGGAAGGGCGGAATATATTGTTGTTGTTAATAATAATAACAATAATATATTGTACTATTAGCACTCTTTTGCCTTATTTTAATTTTGTAGCACATATTGCCGTAAAGATGGAAATAAATTAACATGTTAAAAAGAAATGGATGCCTAACCCAAAGGTACATAGCCTAAACAATGCAGGAAACAGCAGGCCTTCCCTATTTTCCTTATTAATCCTGTTCCCTATTCACATCCCATATCCTTTATGCTTCGAAGTGGTAAACCCTTAAAAGCTTATACTATCCTGGAACATCAACATTCTAAAAAGAGCCCTGCTGGATGAGACAAAATGCCTATCTAGTCCAGCATCCTGTTCTCACAACGGCCAGCCAGAGGCATAGCTTTCATAGCTAGTAGCCATTGATTGTCTTATCATCCATTAATTTAATGCAGGTTTGCCCTAATCCCTCACTCAAATATACCATAATCTGTCATGGGTTTGAACAGCAGGCAATTTCCCAGTTGTTTTTTCTCCCCCTCCTACAACTGACACTCAACTGACTTTAATATTCTATAGGTCTTGGAAGTCATTTAGTGCCTGTTCTTGATGGGTCATTTCCTTTCTTTTAATATGCAAGGTAATATTTTTCTACCTGCAGAGGGAGTTGTCAGCAGAAAGCCCTTTCACTCCCCACCTGATTCTGGACTGCCATGTTTATTTTATTTTTATGTATTTAGGAAATGTATATACCACTTAACACTTTTAACAAAATCTCTTAAGAGGTTTATAGGATATCATAAAATATTAAACAGATCAAAATAAATATATTATAAAACCTGGCATTTAAAACAAGCCAATTAGCAACTGAATAGGATAGTCCTTCTAAACATCAGAATAGATCTGAGCAAACAGATGGTTTTGTACACAAACGTTTAGAACATCCAGCCAGTAGAGTCTCCTGAATCTCTTTTGGGAGAATATTCCAGAAAGTTGGTGCTACAACTGGGAAGGCCTATTTCCGTGAGATTTCAATAAGAATCGGCTGCCTAGTAGGGCCTTCACTGAAGATTGCAAAAGTTGACGTGACATGTAGTAAGGGAGGTGGTCTTCTAGGTATCTTGGTGCCAAGTTATTTAGGACTTTATATATCAGTAATAAAACTTTGAACTTGGCTAGGTAGCAAACAGGCAGCTGGTGCAAGTCCTTAAGCACAGGTGTAACATGTGCATGCCTAGATGTACCACTCAGTACTCAGCATTCTCCACCAATTACAGCTTCTGAAGCAAGCACAAGGGCAGCCCCTTGTGAGCACATCACAGTAAGTGTGAGGTTACCAATGCATGGCCAGTGACTAGGCTATCCCTGTCCAGAAATGGGTGTACCTGTTGTACTAACCAACATTGTGCTGAGCATTTTGTGCCACAGAGGTCACCTGGGGTTCTAATGACAAGGATGGAACTAGAAGTACTCCAAGACTTATGTGCCTGTTCCATGAGAGGGAGCGCAACCCCATCTAGAACAGGCAGACATCCCAGTTTTCAGATCTAGGAACCACCCATTCATAGGTCACTTTTAATCAGATTTCAGTCTCAGTTTATTAGCACTGATCCAGCCCTTTGCTGCATCCAGGCACTGGTTCAGGACATGTATGGCCTCTCCTGGATCCTGAGTCAGATATTACAGAAAAATAGCAAAATGTTGCAGGGTATCTCATAACAGGAATGTTCTTCTTCAGGGTTCCAGCCACCTACATTTATCTCTTTTCCATTTTTTCATTTGTCCAATAAACAATTTTTACTAAACGTTTAGCATTCTATAGATGGTCCAAATAGTAAAAGTAAAAATGTACATCCTGCTATAATTGATTATACTTTATGTCTGTCTTTCTCAATATGCTATGCAGACACAGTCTTGTCCATTGAATGTCTAGGTCATCACCCTTCAGAATGCCCAGTAGGAAGACTTCTTATATGTCACCATTTGTATCATCACAAAATAGTAGAGATCACATATCAGATGGTTTTGGACAAAGAACTACTCAGCATTATCGATGTATACCAACACCTTCACTCTCGTCAGTAACAAGACATCCAATTAGACTTGCTGATCTTTTACAAAGACAACATTTAGGTAAGCATGTTTAGTGAATGACTGAAATAACTACATCAAAAATTAAGTTACTTTAGTTCAAAGTGCACTGTATTGATTTCATGGGCAGTAATAACACTATATAAGCCTGGCAGGCAATTGCTTCTGAAAATAATATGGTAGGGTGCAGTCTTACGGTTCCTGGGAGGGTGTCTCATGGGCCAAAGGATAAACAGATATCCTTCTCTGCATGCCACCAGGGGAGACCTATGAGTAAAGAAGAAGGTCTGCCTTGGCAAGTCTTCCTGTTGCAGATGCAGGGAGGAGTGTCACCTTTGACATTTTACCACTGGTGACCCTATGGTGTTAACAGAAAAAATGGGGCATGCCCTAGACAGATTAGGGGAGACTTTGAATCTGCTGTATCCATTGACCTCCATTCCTCTGACACACACACACACAACAGGGGAGTGAACTACTCTAGCCTTAAAGGTAGAATACTAATTTTCCTTCCCATTGATCTCAATGGAAAATCCAAAACATCTTCCACATCCAATGGAAGAAGAAAAGTGACGTCTCCACCTTCTGCCCTGCTGGTGTGAGCCTGGCAGGAATTTGGATTTAGTGGTTCTCCACCTTGGATTCTCCTCCATCCACAGCTATAGGATTTCTGTGTTCCTCTGCCTCTCCCATAAAGAATCCTATTTAGTATCTTCACAGGCTGCCCTGCACCCACCGCAACACTGAATGTTCAATAGTCCAGTCCAATAGTTTTGGATCACCTTTCAGAACCTGTAATATATGTTCTAATGCATTACAAAGCCCTGATATGAGGAGCCCCAGTTGTGGATGTTTTATTTATTTACTTATTTAGTTAGTTTTCTTTCGTGGAAATGGCTAATGCATGCCTTACCTTAAATAAATTACCTGCTTTAAAACTGTAGTTCACTGTACTATAGCTACATTACTGTTGCATTACAGTTGACTGACATTTGACATTTTTTAGAAAAATATTAAAGGAAATTTTATGATAGCAATTTTTATCAGGCAGTGGTCTCATGCAGGAATTCTCTAAAAAAAACCTTAACATTCCAATTTAAGGTTGAATCTGAATCTTGAAGCATATTTGGCTAAATAGGATTTCTTCCATTTTCAGTTGTTTAATTTTCACTATTACGATCATTAAAGTAATTTTCTTTATAAATAATGCATTTAGCTTGGCTAATGAAATTTATTATAGTTTAAAATCTCTCTTTTTAGGATCCACTGGGCTTACAGGACATTCGTTACATAAATAGATGTACTTGCAAACTCCATTCAACACAGAGAACTAAACCACTGAATATTTTAATTGTATATAAAAAGCATATAAAGATTCATACCACTGTACAATATCTAGTTTGATTAAAATGTTTAAGATTGTTTTTTGTTTAATTTATTTTTATCTCCTTTTTGCATTAACATGTACTTAGTTACAAAATAATACAAAAAACCTATTAACTCCCTTTCCGTCCCTTTCCCGAACCCCTATCACCCCCTTCCCTCCCTTTCCCCTACTGACTATTAACTTTCAAGATTTTATTTTGTAGTTTTCTTCTCTGAGAAACTTCCATTCTGTTATTGTTTTTGTTACTCCTTTTTACTGCAACCTCTCTTCAGAGAAAATACAATTACAACATTTTGCTACTACTAAGTACTCCATTCTGTTCCAGAGTTCAGTGTGCTTAACCTTTTCTCTTCTTGGTAGGTGAAAATCGCCCAAGACTTGGCTAAGTGGGAGGGAAATATTGTTAACATTTCTTTGAGAGAAGGGAGAGCAGAGGAGAGAAGTGTCCTCTCCTCCTTCACTAGAAGCTTCACCTCTCTCCGCAGCTCCAGTAACTCACTCCTCAGTGGAACAAAGGAGTGTGTCATGCTTGCTTCTCCCCCTGCCACTACCCTGTCAGTCCCGCTGAATTCAGTGGGTCTTTCTTACAGATAAGTGTACATTAAGACTGCAGCTATAGATGCTGGTCCTTCACCACTGATTTAAATACCAGAGGGATGTTCACACATCATGCTAAGTCAGGCCTGTTGGCTTATTGCGGTTTATAAGGATTGGGCAGTGTGCTGCTACATGCTGCTCAGTTGCTCCTGCTTTGTTCCGTCCCTGGCATAAGTGGGAGAAACAAACCAGAAAGCCTCAATCAAACATGACTTCCTGTTAGGCCAAACCAGGGATCTTAGTTTGTTGTTCCCTAACAAGCCACATCACTAACCAGCTTTACACCATGTCTTATTGATGGTTTACAGATCATGGCTTTTTAGGAAGCAACAAACCATGATTCTGGATTTGGGTGTAACAAGAAGCCAAGATGAATTGCAGCTTCCTGGTTTGTTTCTGCTGTTCACGCCAGAGGAGTAAAGTGGAATGACCAGGAAGAATGGACTGGCATGCTGCTTGATTGAGATAAATTACAATATGTCAGCCAACCTGATTTATGATGCAGGCTGTCCCCTATTCATTCCCAATCATGGGCCACAATCTGTCTCCTTTTCATTACAAATTACAGGGTAGACCTGCCAAGCCTTCCTGAAAGGGCTTCAGCTCAGCACCTTTTATTTTAAGTATTAATTATTGTACAGCACTGAATAATACAACCCTTCCAGGCTTCTTGAATAAAGAAAGAAAGCAAATAGTAGAGATTTCATATATATTATATCTGATGCTCCTAGGGTTGCCAGGTCAGAAGCATCCCAAACCTGAGATTTTGGGGTGGGCCCTAGTGATGTCATAAGGGTGGGCCTGAGTGATGTCATTAAGCATGATGCATTAAGTATCAACCACAGTTGCTTGGCGTATATATTTCAAACAAAAACATTTATCTGATTAGAAATTAAGATAGAAATCTTAGCTAAAAGATGGAGTCTGGGTAGGGAACATTTAATCTAGCCTACTTGCTTCTGACAAAAAGGGTTTAAGTGCCCTTAGGCCAGGCCAGTCACCAGAAGGCCATTGTAGGAAGAAAGGAGCCTAGTGTTGTAGAGATGTTAGATGGGAGCACTCAGGAGTAAAGATGGATGCCCCCAAAGGCTGCAATTCTAAACACACTTACTAAGGGACTAAGCACATAGAACTCAATAGGACTTCTCAGTAGATATGGTTTGGATTGTGTTGTTGGTAAAGCTTGACCTGGGATCCTCTGCGAAGATATCCATATCCAAGTAGGGTTGACAACCCCCTGCCTGGAATGCCCTGCCCCTACATTTTAACATGGCTGCTCCAAATTTCTTTACAGATTTGACCACTTCAGAAAGAGGTCTGAGAAATTAGTAATATAAGAAGATTCTCTCATCTTTTCTGTCTCTCCTGTGGGCTGCTATAAACTCACTTTGACAGCCAACCCAATTCCAGTGAAAAACTGACAGAGAGAAAACACACATGGTTTGGTTTACCTTCATAGGCAGCAGCTTGGGAACAACAACAATTGCAGCCACACTTTCCAGTATGTGAATTATCTCTTACCATTATTGGGCAAAACATAAACCATCATGCAAACAACAAGGTGCATCACCAGCGGGTTTAAGGGGGTTGAGCGGAGCACATGGAACCACTGTTGTTGCTTCTATGGATGAAAGGGAGTGAGGATAAAGGTAAATGAAATGGAAATGGAAAAAGAAAAAAAAAGACAGTGATGATTTCCTAAACGCAATGCCATACCAACCACAAGATTCCTATGAGTAAGGCAGAACCAGAACTGGCTACAACCAGTCAGGATTCCTAACCAAAAGCCAAAACTAAAAATATCCTGGTAGCCAGTTAGCCACAGTCACAGAAATCCCTATGCAGCACAACCTGACCCGGGGGCTGCAGTTAGTGCAGAATGCTGTGGCACAATTGCTGACAAGAGTGAGACCCTATCAGCACGTAATACCTCTGCTCTGAAATCTGCACTTATTGCCAATTTGCTACCAGGCTAAGTTCAAGGTGTGCTTTCCATGTTATGGGTGCCAAATAGTATTTGTTGTGTTCTTGTAAGAAATCAGTCCTGTAGTGTGGCAACACCTACGCTTTCAAACTCCCTGCCTATTGACATTAGGCAGACACCTTAATTGGAGAACAGCAGTGGAGGAGCGCGAGAGAGAGCGGCCAGGTGTGGAGGGCCGTGAAGAGCGTTGGTCCGGCGGCAGTGAGAGAACGCCGCAGTGGAATAGCTGGAGTGTGGGCGCGGTTCGAAACGACTGGGGAGCATCATAGAAGGCGGCCAGAGACTGGATATGATCTCCCCCCTCGCCTCGGCAAGTAACTTGGACACAGCTTGGATGGTCGGGGGGGTTGGGGAGTACTGGCCTGGTGGGTGCTCAGACCCACGCCTCCAGTGGCTGCTGGCACTCTCCATTGCTGGTTCTCACAGTGGCTGGGTGGGGGGATAACGGGATATTTTGGCACTTTAGGTGGTCCTGTCTGGAAGTGGGGGGACTTTACTTGAGTCCCGGCGGGAGGGAGGCATGTGCTTGGCAGAGAAGGTTCTTGTGGGGAGGGCGGATGGCCACGTTATCGAGAGGCTAGGCGGCAGATGCTGGAGGGGTACGAGGCGCAGGCTATGCCAGCTTAGGGGAACAAGGGATAGATGCATAATATCCATCCCCTGTTCCGGGCCTGCACACCACCAGAAGACAACTGGGAGATGTACGACTCCACCCAATCTTCGACTGCTGTTGTGTAACGCCAGGTCTGTGGTGCAAAAAACATCGCTCATCCATGACATGATCATGGATGAGCATGCAGACCTGGTGTGCATTACGGAGACCTGGCTGGATGCAGCGGCAGCACCTGTGCTTGAGGCCATGTGTCCAGCGGGTTTCCGATATGCACAGCAGCCAAGGATTGGTAGGCGGGGAGGGGGAGTGGCAGTCATTTATCGGGAGTCCTTGAGTTTTGCCAGACTCCCTCTCCACGAGACCAAGTTTGTTGACTGCATGTACTGGAGGTTGGGCCCTAAGGGCAGTTTAGGGATTCTTCTTGTGTACCGCCCACCCCGCTACACAAATGACTCCCTGACTGAGGTGCTCGAGGTCGTCTCGAGCGTGCGGGTTCTCTCCCCTGACCTCTTAGTCTTGGGGGATTTTAACCTGCATGCGGAGGCTGCTCTCATAGGAGCTCCTTGGGATTTCATGGAAACCATGACTTCCTGGGAACTGCACCTTTGTAATTTTGGACCCACCCATGTAGCCGGTCATGCTCTCGACCTTGTGTTTGTCTCAGGAGGGGAAGGGAGTGCTCTGAAAATGGGGGCTGTTTCTTTGAACCCCGTGTCATGGTCAGATCACTATCTGGTGAACATGGACTTCTCACTGCCACATACCCTCCGCAGGGGTAAGGGACCCATTAAGATGGTCCACCCCAGACGCCTGATGGAGCCAAAAGGATTCCTGAATGCGCTGGGAGATGTGGAGCCATCAGAAAGTCGCCCAGTCGAAACCCTGGTGACGGAGTGGAATAGGGAAATCACCAGGGCAATAGACTGGGTGGCTCCAAAACGTCCTCTCCCACTGAATAGAACTCAGATTGCACCCTGGTATACACCACGCTTACGGGGCCTGAGGCAGGAGGTGAGACGACTAGAGCGCCGGTGGCAGAAATCTCGTTCTGACGGCGATCGGACACTTGTTAGAGCAGCAATAGCTGCCTATCAAGTGGCAACGAAGGCAACAAAGAGAGAATTCTTTGCTGCCTCCATTGCGTCTGCAGAGTGTTGTCCCAGGAGGTTGTTCCAAGTGGTCCGAAGCGTGGTCGGTCCGGTTGCACAGGAACCCTTGGAACATTCTAAAGCCTCCTGTGACAAATTTGCCAAGCACTTTGCTGATAAAATCGAGCACCTGAAGAGCACGATTCTGTACTCTGTGGACACAGGTAGTGGGCCAGAGCTGGCCAATTGCATTCCGGTCCGGTGGGATCGATTTCAGCCCCTTCCCTCTGAGGAAGTGGACAAGGTGCTCTCTAATGTGAGGCCAACCACGTGCTTGCTTGACCCTTGCCCTACATGGCTCATTGTGAGCTGTAAAGAGAAATTGAGCGAAGGGATCAAGGCAGTGGTGAATGCTTCCTTGGAAGAGGGTGCAATGCCATTAGCCCTCAAGGAGGCAATAATAAAGCCCATTCTGAAAAACTCCTCCTTGGATCCCCAAGAGTTGAACAACTTTCGCCCAATTTCCAATTTACCATTCTTGGGCAAGGTGATTGAGAGAGTGGTGGCTACTCAGTTACAGACACACTTGGATGAAGCGGATTATTTGGATCCATTCCAGTCGGGCTTCAGGACTGGACATGGAACTGAAACAGCCTTGGTCACTCTGGTGGATGATTTGAGGAGGGCGTTGGACAGAGGTGAACACACATTCCTCGTCCTCCTGGACCTCTCAGCGGCTTTTGATACCGTTGACCACGGTATCCTCCTGGATCGCCTGAGGGGAATGGGAATAGGAGGCACTGTTTTACAGTGGTTCCATTCCTATCTCTCTGATAGGCACCAGCAGGTGGCATTGGGAGATGAGGCTTCAGACCTTTGGCCTCTCAATTGTGGTGTGCCAAAGGGTTCTATCCTCTCTCCCATGCTATTCAACATCTATATAAAGCCGCTGGGGGGCATCATCAGGAGATTTAGGCTGCAGTGCCACCAATATGCGGATGACACTCAGCTCTATCTCTCATTTAAGTCCTCACCAGAGATGGCTGTGGTTACCATTTCCAAGTGCCTGGAGGCCGTAAGTGAATGGATGGGAGGAAACAGGCTGAAGCTGAACCCCGACAAGACCGAGGTACTGCTTGTGGGAGGTAGGAGGAAGTTGGGTGATTTTGACCTGGTGTTGAATGGGGTAAGATTGCCCCTGAAGGACCAGGTTCGCAGCCTCGGTGTTGTTCTTGATTCCCAGCTGTCCATGGAGGCTCAGGTCGTGGCGGTGAGCCGGGCAGCTTGGTATCAATTACATTTGATACAAAGGCTGCGACCCTACCTCCCTGTCCATCTGCTCCCACGGGTGGTACATGCCCTGGTCTTCTCTCGCTTAGACTATTGTAATGCACTCTACGTGGGGCTACCCTTGAAGACAGTCCGGAAATTACAGCTGGTACAGAGCGCGGCGGCATGTCTGATCAAGAACAGCCGCCGCCGAGACCATATCACTCCAGTACTTAAAGATCTGCACTGGCTACCAGTTGTTTACTGGGCCCAATTCAAGGTGTTGGTTTTAACCTTTAAAGCCCTACATGGTTTTGGTCCAGTTTATCTAAAGGAACGCCTTCAGCATCACCAGATAGGCCACCAAACGAGATCAGCCTCCCAAGACCTTCTCTCGGTCCCACCAGTCAAAACAGCTAAGCTGGTGCGGACCAGAGAGAGGGCATTTTCAATTGTGGCCCCTGCCCTCTGGAACTCTCTGCCTTATGATCTCCGCCATGGCCCCTCCCTGACAGGCTTCCGCCGAGAACTGAAAACATGGTTTTTTAGGCAGGCATTCGAGACCTCTGTCTAATTTAGTTTAAATTTTTGTATGATGGGGGTAGGTTTGGATTGAGTATACTTATTGTTGTTTTGTATTATATGTTATATTTTACTCTATGTTATATTTTAGTCTATGTACGCCGCCTAGAGTGGCTGTTAATTCGGCCAGATAGGCGGCCTAGAAATAAAATTGTATTATTATTATTATTAATTGTACTCTTTTCAGCACCTGCTAAAAACATTTTTGTTTATGAAAGCCTACCCAGGCAGGTAAAAACTATTGTGTTTTTTAACTCATTGTTGGTTTTATTATTTTGAATGTTTTTAAATACCTGTCTTTAACTGTTTGCCAATTATTTTATTGTTTTAATTCCTTCTGCAAACCACTGAGGTTTTTTTTATAATAAAGCGGTATATAAATATTGTAAATAAAATACATAAATAAATGTTGGAGTCACTGTGACCCTTGGGTCTCTTTCCACTTTTAGGAACAAAGGAATCTAACTTATACCGACTCAGGCCACTTGCTACCATCTACCTCAGTACTGATGACATGGACTAGTATTGGGTCTCCAGGATTCCAGGCAATAGTCTTTTCCAAAAATTGAATTTTGGACCTTTGCATGCAAAGCATATGACTTACCACTGAGCTACAACCCTTCCTGTTTTTAAAAAAACTTTTAGAATGTTCTTTTCAGTTCCCTAATGAATGCACATCATACCTTATGCAGATCCACACAATTCATTTAAAGCACACTCAACACATATTTGAAGCACATGAATCGCACCACAGAATCATGGGAACTGTTGTTTGTTAAGGGTGGTGGTAACTATAACTGTGAGGGGGAAACTACACTTCCCAGGATTCTTTAGGAGAAGTTATGCACTGGATGTGCTTTAAATGTATTGTGTGGATCTACTTAATAAGCTTAATAAAACAAAATGGAAAAAATATACAAATAGAAATATGCAAGAAAAATTAACTTACTAATTTACTAGTGCATAAGGCTTACTGTACACAGTGGGACTCACTTCCAAGTAAACATGCACATGATTGAGCTGTAAAAGATTTATCATTATTTATTATATTTATTAGTTGCCTTTTTCCAAAAAGGTGAACTCAAAGTGACTTAAAAAAACATTAAAAACAAAAGTAAAAAGAGCCTCAAAATATCTGATTTTACTGCATGTCAACATGTTTGAAACACTTTCAAGTTCTAGAACAAATGAAAAATGCCCAGATTTTTAAACCTTTTAAAGTTCATGTTACCTAGTTTTCCAAAGAATCCTAAAATAGGGAAGGCTCTAGAGGGTTTATTCTATGCTTTTTTTCTGCTGCACAAGTAGCCAGCACACTGCCCACCCCTGAACTAGTCAAGTAATTAGTCCAATAATATACTATTAATATAAAATTATGAAAATGTTAAATGAACCATTATTTATTTTCATTTTCTATTTCTTTTAATCTTTTCTCATACATTTCTTTTTAAAGAAACTACCTAGCTGTTTATTAAATCCCATATGCCCAACTGCACAAAAACTTACTTCAACTGCACACATTTTTGACAATGAGCAAAATGTGTCTAGCTGCACATTATAATAAACCTTGATGCTCTACTATATTACTACCATTCTTGAAAGAGAAAGGAGCTCTTTAATCTTACTGTATGGTTTCAACCTGTTTTTCTACCCCTGCAAGGGCCTCTAGCTAGTGATGCAATCTTTTCCCCAGATGATCCCACCCCCCCAGAAAGGTTCCCGCCCAGCCACTAAAAGATTAAGTAATTCTTAATTCCTGAAGCCGTAAATTCAGTTTAAGTTTACAAGTTAAAGGCATATATGACACTTTAGCGTGAGAACTCTTGTGATTCAGAATTGCTTCCTATTTTGCAATATCCTTTTATTGGGCAAGAACGTAGCCTGCAAGACTCTCACCTCTCATCTGGTCACGCAAAGCTGAATGTGCCTTTTAAAAGAGAAGGCAACGAGACGGAGGCAGCCAGCAAGCATAACATGGCCCAGAAAAAGAGCAGTTTCGTGGAACTCATAGATAATTTTTTTGCTGCCAATCAAGAGAATGAGAATGAAGAGCTGCTGTTTACTTTCCGAGGAGTGTTATATCCTAATCGCCTTTGTAGTGCCAAGACCTTTGAAGCACTGGAAACCATGGAAGCTAGGAAGGATGATATACTGATAGTGGCTTATCCAAAATGTGGTGAGTATCTAATTTTTATGAAATGGAAATGGACTGCCTTCAAGTCGATCCTTACTTATGGCTACCCTATGAATAGGGATTTCATGGTAAATGGTATTCAGAGGGGGTTTACCATTGCCTCCCTCTGAGGCTAGTCCTCCTCAGCTGGCTAGGGCCTGCTCAACTTGCCCCAGCTGCACAAGCCAGCCCCTTCCTTGTCCGCAACTGCCAGCTGGGGAGTGACTGGGCTCCTTGGGACTGTGCAGCTTGCCCACGCTGCATAGGTGGCAGGGCATGTAACCCCTAAGCCACTCACTGTGGAGGTGATCTTTAGCTGGCCCTTGACACCCAGGAGACACGAGCAGGGATT
This sequence comes from Rhineura floridana, assembly GCF_030035675.1. Classification (NCBI taxonomy): domain Eukaryota; kingdom Metazoa; phylum Chordata; class Lepidosauria; order Squamata; family Rhineuridae; genus Rhineura; species Rhineura floridana. The sequence continues at coordinate 148,279,460 of NC_084483.1, read as the reverse complement.
TGAACTCACAGACTCTGGACTCCCAGCCAGGCTGTCCTCCCCACTGTGCTATAATTAAAATTGAAAGGGAAAGGATTTGGTTATCCATTGCTGAACATATGTTCAGCTAGAAGAAAAAAGCAGGTCGCATTCTGATGGAAACAAATGGAAATAGGAGGTGTGTAGCATTGCCATATTGCCTGGTTAGTCAGGTTTTACCTGGATTCTAGCCATGCTACCCAGTGCCCACTTAGGCCATTAGGTGGGCCAGATTCCCAGCTTTCATTTTTTTTAAAAAAAGCAAGTCTCTAGCGGCCATTTTGGATCCAGAGATACAAGGCAAAATGTGGAGGCAGTTTTCTGCCCATTTTGTGAGAAATTACCCTATTCCCACCTTCCATTGTTCTTAGCCAATGAAGGATACCACAGCTGTCCTGAGAAAATCAATAATTTTAGTCTGCCTGCTGCATATGCAGAATCTAGCAGTTTAGAAAACTGCATGCTTACTTAATCTACACATGCAGCTCTGCCACAGACTTTCTGGTTGAGTCAGCAAGGAGAAGCAGGTGTCATCTCAATTGCCTCTGTGTCTCAGGGTATGTGTCTTAAGTGGTGACTGTAATGGGAATGTCTGCCTGCCATCATGGAGGATGGAAGAAAGGGGTTTCAATCCACCAAACGCTCCCTCCTCTGAACATACACAAGATATAAAAGCAAACTTATTTTAATTGATGCTTTGCTGGCTTTTTGTTTTATGCTGGATTTTTATACTGCTGCATTGACTTGTTTTATGTTTGTTTCTGTTTTGTGTTTTGTTATGTTTTTATATTGATTGTGTATTTGTATTGCTTTTACTGTGTTTGTAAGCTGCCCTGAGCTGTTTTTAACAGTGGAAAGGCAGGATATAAATCCTCTCGATAAATAAATTTCATAGTGTTGGAACTAGAGTCCAGGCATTTAAGGCTGAAAATGCAAGTTTGTTTAAAGAAAAGATTCCTCACATCCTCCCCCAGTTTTTGGTGGCAATTACTAGGCACAAAAACAAAATGACTAGACCATGCAACAATTAATATGCTTAATTTGCATAATTAGCAAATAATTTACATAATATGCAAATCAATCTGCTTGGATTTGTGCAACTGGGATATGGCAACCCTAGGGGTGTGACAATAAATGGCACCCAGCGAAACATCATAAAGAATATGAAAAATCCCACCCACACAATGTTCTTCCGTGCATCCACAATCGGGTAACATGCCATTTTATATTGAGTTTTCTTCCCTTACTGGATCAACCATGCATCAGGTGAAGTAGGCTTTATTCTAATTCAGAAGCTCTTTAGCAGGCCCTTTCTTGCAAAGTTCAGGAAAAAACAGTCAAATTACAAATCAGTCACATATTCTTGAGCAAAAAGGCTTAACTCTCCTCTTCAAGTATTAACTTTGGGGATGTGTAGGAAAGTCCTGAACACCTTAACAAGCTGAAAATGACTACTTGGGAAAGAATATTCTTGTTTCATACTGATTTGGGTGAAATGGCAAACTATGGTTTTCCTCTTCAGAGACGGGGATTAGGACACATGAGGGTGAAGAAAGAGCACAGAATCTCAAGATTCCTCCCTGCTTATCTACAAAATGCCAAACGATGGTTTTGTGGGATGTGTGAACCACTGCACAATGAGCAGAAATTCCAAATTCAATTTCCTGTGGAGCCATCTGGCAGGCAGATTTGGAAACATCTGACTTTCGGTCAGACTCAGGCCAGTCAACTCCAGAGATCACAGAATTATATCAGAATCATATCAATTCAAATATAATTTGGATATATAGGAAAAGGAAATAAATTCAGATCCATAGTCCTACCTAAAGGGTTGCAGCCCAGTGACACATTTAGCACCTAAGTGAGAACTAGCCTTTCTGTACTATAAAATATTGGGTTGTAGCCAGCTAAGTTCTACTCAGAGTTGACCCATTGTAATTAATGAACCTAAGTTAGTCATGTCTACTAATTTCAGTGGGTCTACGCCGTAGGACTAGCATTAGATACAATCCATTGAAACCATTTTAGTGGCATTACATAAATCTGTGAGTATTGGATACCTTACGTTTAGCAGGATATTACAAATTTGGAAGCTATTGGGATAACCTTATTATTATTTCAGTTAAAACAATATAAAATAGAGATAAAAACACTTATCTCAGGTGTCAAGACCAGGGTAAAGAATGGTGTCTTCAATATAAGACAAAAACTACATAAGGAAGATTGCAGGCACATCTCTGTGAGGTGGGAATTCCATAGCTTAGGGGCTGTTACAGAGAATGCCCTCTCTCAGGCTGCCACCCTCCGAATTTATGAGGGCAGTGGAACTACCAAGCTTTTGCTGCTGATCTTAACATCCAACGGAGTCTATAGGGAAGGAAGTGGTCTTTCAACTGTTCGGGACCTAAGTATAGTAATAATTCAGTTAACAAATCCTCCAGGAATGAAGCTTCTTTTAAGGTAGGCTTTTTAAAAGATGAAACTGACTAGATTTGCTTTGCTAAGGATAAATGTTCAAGCCTGTGCCTTTGCTTTAACCTGAAACTGAGCAGTCTCTGTCTTTGCTTTGCCATCAATAAACTGATAAGCCTGTGCCCTTGATTTGCTAGGGTGAAACTGATAAGCCTGTGTGTTTGCTTTGCATTCAAGAGATCTCTTGCTTTCTTCCAGGGCTGGGGAGGGAAGGATCCAATACATTCAGAGGAGGAAAAGGAGGGGAGTGGGAAGGGGGGGAGTGACTGGGTGCCAGGTAGGCATCCTTTAAAGCCCCTGTTGAAACTGCCCCTACCATCTATGAGCAGATGTAGGAACCTATCCCCATTCTTTCCATGTTCCTACCTCTGGTACCAAAGTTTCTGTAAAGAAGTAATGTCCAGGAAAGCATCTACTTTGTTAACTGAGATATTACTGTAATTTACTTGCTGGTAGATACTAAATACTGAGAGCAAAATGGTGACAGAGTTAATGCAAAGTGCTAAGACAATTAGGCCTGTTAAGATCACTTAAGTTCTCTGTCTTAAATGAACAGAACTGTGCTCTTGATTATGCAGCTTATGCTTCTGGAATCCATATGTGTCTCATTTGCCTTTATGTTGCAGGTACTAACTGGGCACTCAAAATTGTAAATGACATGATAGCCGCAGTTCCAAGTTCCAAGGATTTACCACCTCCAGAAAACTTCCAAATGCTGGAATTTGGACCCCCCACAAAAGTTCAGGTTTGCATGATTTCCAAGTTTATCTAGCAAATTATCGGTGTTTAAATGTGTTACTTTTACAGTGTACCACAGAGAAGGCAAACACTTTTCAGCTGTTATATGTGATTGTGTAACTTTCATACAGTTAGATTCCTTGAATATTGAAGCCAATTCTGTTGTCAAATAAACACAGAAAATATATTATGGACCCTTAAGATGCAAGAAAATATAATTTGCCCTTCAGTACTAAGCACTTTACTTGGAAGCACCATTGATTTCAATAGAATATACTTCCATGTAGCTGCCCCAGTCCAGAGCCAGATGTGTGTTCTAATGTGTGTTCTAATTTGTGCCTTGGACAGTGGGAAAGAATGCTTAGGTGGAGTTGCCTCTCAACTGAAGAGAATGGAGCAATGCTTACAGACACACGCTGTGTGGGCATTGGAATCTTACCACTGTCACCAAAAGAAAAAAATGAATTGCAGTAAATGGGTTTAGGTTAGATTAGGAGGTTGGCAACTGTATTAATGAGAGGGAAGCCAGGAGAAGCACCACTGTTCCTGTTACTAATGTTATGTTCCATGGAAGACATGGTATTAGTCAATGTCATTCCTAAAGAAAGAAGTGAAACATTGCTATTAATAAGCATACTGGTATGCCTCTGAACACTAGTTGATGGGAATTACAACTGGGGAGCAGGCTGCTGCACTGAGGTCTTGCTTGTGGACTTCCCATATGCTTCTGATTGGCCAGTGTGAAAAGAGGATACTGGGTTAAATGGACCTTTGTTCTGATCCAGCAGGGCTCTTCTGATGTTCTGATGAGTATTGGACTAGGAGCAAAGAGATCCAGGTCATACCCCACTTAGCTCTCTAGGTGACCTTGAACCAGTCACTATCTCTTAACCTGATTGACCTCACAGGATTGTTGTGATATTAAAAGGGGGAGGGAGAACCACCTAATGCCATCTTGAGCTCCTTGCAGGAAATAATTATGTACTTAATAGAGGTATTTCAAGAACAGTGAATTATTAGTATGTACTTTCTGCATTTCATTTTTTTCTGACCTCACTTTTTATAGCCTCCCCCAACTGTGTATATATGTGCCTACAACTTGGTATAACACTTCATGCATCTGATGAAATGGGTCGTTGGAGTCCACAAAATTCCATGTTTTAGCCTTTAAAGTGCCACCAAACTCATTGTTATTTTTGCTATAAAAAGCTAACACAGCTATTACTCTGAAAATCCTAGCTGGTGAAAATCCTAGTGGTTAAGGTGCTGGGCTACAGCCTGGGAGACCAGGATTCGAATCCGCACACAGCCATGAAGCTCACTGGGGACCTTGGGCCAGTCACTGCCTCTCAGCCTCAGAGGGAGGCAATGGTAAACCCCCTCTGAATACTGCTTACCATGAAAACTCTATTCATAGGGTTGCCATAAGTTGGAATCGATTTGAAGACAGTCCATTTTTTCCCCATTATTCCTGTACATCTATGAATGAAGAAATTTTTTAAAATAATTTTATTAGTCTTTGTGAAAAATATAAATATTTGAATAAATATACAATATGGATTGTTTAGACTGGTCAATCACTTGATTAATTGATTAAAAGCCCTTTAATGACTAAGGCTGCAATACACATTTACATGGGAGTAAGTCTCATCGAACCCAATGGAGCTTACTTCTGAGTAGACATATATTGGATTGTAGCATAAAGGCATTAAAGGTTAGATTAACACGCCTTTCTAATTGTCATTCTAGGACATGAAAAACCAGCCTTCTCCTCGTGTTTATTGTACTCATCTCCATTATGATAACATTCCCAAATCTTTTATTGAGAATAAGGTGAAGGTCAGTGTCTAGTTTCATTACTACTATTATAGTCTAATAGCATTGCATGATGGCATTTAAGTACAATACTGAATTCTTAATTTGTGTGTCTTAACCAAGCTGCTACAGTGATCTTACTGCCCCCTCACCTTCAGCTCTAGCCACTGTGCACTACAGGGCTGCAGATTGGTGATGACTCTGCTGCTCCAAAAAGCCTCACTGGTGGGGGAGAAAGCTTTGGATTGCAGTCTAAGGGCACATTCCAACTCATATGTATGTTGGGCTGAGGGAAGTTGGATATGGTGGGGTCCTGGCTCAGCCTGGCCCAGCCCTGGCAGAGCTGGGGCCCTTTTGGGGGTCTACCAGGGAAGCCCAGCTCAGCAGGTGCTGGCAGAAGCTGATGTAAGGCCTGGAAAAGGGGCATTCCAGGGGCATGTTGGAGGAGGGGCCAAGGGGGGGATGTATGCAACATCCAACTCCTGTTCGGAGCACTCTTGCGAGTCACAATTCAGGCCAAAGTTGCACTGAGAAAAAGGTCAGTCTAAGAAATTAATTACAATGGAAGTCTATGGGAAGCACTTACTCCCTGGCAGGGGTGTTCTTGAGAGCCAGCTTTTACTTTCTGGTCCTGTGCGCAGCTGCTGGCTGAGGCTGTGTTCAGCTGGCCTGGAGGCTCCCAAATGGCAATTGCATGCCACAAACCTTCCCACCAGCTCCTCCTCTGCTGGCACCCCTTCCGCTGGCTTCCCATGAGTTGGATTGGTCTGCCCATTAGTAGTAACTAACCTCATTGATTTCAATGGGACTTATGTAAAACTATGTGATCTAAACCACTGTATTCTCAATGTAACTGGAAGGTGCTCCTTTCTCTGTAATCTGTGTGAGGTAAGCCCCTCCCCAGAACCATTTCCTAGATAGGGGGGGGGCAGCATAGTTTTGTCACATGAGCCAAACCACAGCATATAGTAGAGAACCTCCCTGGCCTCTCTTTTCTTTCAGAATAGGTATTCAGTCTTACCTGGGACCCAAACAGGGTAATCCCTTAGATCCCAAATATGAAGCAAACTCTATTCCTCTCATCTCTCCATGATGAAATGTTATTGGAACAGACATTTACTCCACTAAACTTCTCCTCACCCCACCGTTTTAGCTGGGATGGGCAGGAATGGAAAATATTTTAAGGCACGAGCAGGTTAGACATTTTCAACATTCCAGTTTTAGTTTGCACGGAGACATTACTTTCAGTATTTAAAAGTTCACATCACTGGATATCAATAGTTGCTTTAAACAACAAAATCTAATATATCCTTTTTGTTTTTAATAGATGCTGGTAATATTACGAAATCCCAAAGATGCTGCTGTATCCTATTACCATTTTTATAACAAAAACCCTGTCCTTCCAAATGCCAGCTCCTGGGATGATTTTTTTCAAAAGTTCATGAGTGGTGAAGGTATATTATTTTAGAAGCTTTGACCTTCTATATTTCAATGGTCTAGAACTCCCAAATTCTACCTAGCATGAAATCTCCCCAAAAGTGTTTTAGGGCACAATCCAACTTGATTTTGCGCCAGGCTGGTGAGAGGTTGGATGAAGCAGACTCCTAGTTGAGCTGGCAGGCTCCCGGAGCCTCCAGGCTCTGCCAACAGAAGCCCCTGTCCTGGCTGAGCTGCAGCCGTGCCAGGAGCATGCCAACGCCGCTGGGGGTCCACCAGGGTTGGCCAGCCCAGTGGACAGAGAGCAAGTGGAAGCTGGTGGTAGCCCCCAAAATGGGGCATTATGGGGGTATGGCTGGGGGCGAGCCATGGAGGGGATGTATGTGACATCCATGTCCTCCTCAGAGTGCTCTCCCAGATCCCGCTCCACACGAGATTTCCACTGGCAAGAACGCTGGTGGGGAAAAATAATTATGGTGGTCTACGAGGAGTACTGAGTCACCAGTAGACCTATTTGTGGGAGCTGGCTGTCCCACACATGGCTCCCAACAGAGCATCCATTCAGCTGGGCCGGCGGCTCCTGAGTGGCAAGTTGATGCTATGGAGCTTCCCGTTGGCTCCCCTCCTGCCAGCTACCCATCAGTTGGATTGCACTGTTACTCTGACTTACATCATTAGGAGACAATAAGATGACAGGAATAACTGGAATCTCACACTGAGAAATTGCCCTCCCGAAAAGGAGGGAGTCAAGTAATTTGAAAAAGTTTTATCATGTTGAATACAAACAGGTGTCCATTATTTATATATGATGGTTTCCATGTTTCTTAGCTGAGATTAGTCAATCCTGAACATACTTCTGCAGAGCTTTGCTCAAGACATCAGGATGGCTACACTAAGTACCGCCTTATATCCTATGTAGGGATGGGCGAGAAATTTGATTCAGTTTGTATTTCAAGCTGAATATGTCAAATTCACGCTTTCTGAAACAATTACTGTTGTTGTTATATGCCTTCAGGTGGATTACAACTTATGGCGACCCTATGAATCAGCGACCTCCAATAGCATCTGTTATAAACCATATGAGAACCGAAACACAGCCATCCTTTGCAATTCACACTTACTTGAATTGTGCAATGCAGTTCGCCAGCCAATGTTTATAAAAATGCATCTGTCAGGTGAAAGTGTGCATAAAAATGAATATATTACTGAAAATAACATACAAAAATGCATTATATGATGAGAAATTGCTTGCTAAAATGTGTACATGAGTCAAAACTGCCTGCAAAAATGTGTTTACCAGGAGAAATTCACACTAAAATGCTGGAGAATTTTTTTAAATTCACCAGTTGATGTGGAAATGTGGAGAACAGAATTTAAGACTAGAAAAATGAAAACCTGGAAAGAACCAAAACTGACAGATCTTTCCATCCCTAACTATGTTTTAAGATCTGAATAAACAGCAATTCTAAATAGTCATAACCATGTCTGTTTTCTCACACTGTTGATTTCAAGACACTGAAACTGATACATGCCCATTGGTCTCAACAATAGGGACAACTGTAAAAACAAACAAGAACAACAATTCAGCAAGCAAGGCTCTGGCTGTACTCTCTGCTCTCTTCTGTATGTACATGTTAGTCCAGGATGTTTTAGACCAATTATTATCAGAAGACAAAGTATTATGTACATTGCTATGAAAGGCAACAGTTAAAAAAACCTCTGAAGATAAGCCAAACATGGTAAAAGACACTTCCCCCCTTCTTTCTGTTCCCTCAATGGTCAAGGCACCTACACCAGGGATGCAGCTTAGTGGTAAAGCACCTGTTTTGCATGCAGTAAGCTCCCGGTTCAGTCCCCAGCATCTCCAAGTAGAGATGGGAAAGACCTGAGTCTGAAACCCTGGAGAGCCAGTCAGGGTAGACACATCTGGGCAAGATGGGCCAATGATCTGACTCAGTTGCCCACTTGGGGATGGGGGAGTTCAGGGTGTGACCTGCCGGTTGGATCTAGATTACTGTGTGCCTGTGTCATTATAAAATTAAGGTATGCATATATAACCCCCTTCCGAATAAAGTCAAAATTAAATATCATACAAAGTTTGAGTATGGGCTCCTCCTGAGAGGAAGGGTGGGATATAAATAAATAAATGAAGGAACAAATAAGTAAATAAAACTAATCCTAAGAGATTAACAATAATCTATTTTTATAAGTACATATAGTTACTTCCTGTTAATGTATTAACCATACATAATGTACAAATTCATGTTACTGAAGTAGCTAACTAACCCAAATTCACTTAATATTAATGAAAAAATAGAATAAAGGCAAATGTTATCCTTACATTTATCATTCCAGAATATGGCAAATACTGTCCATTTTTCAATAAATCTATTCTCTGACATAATCTGATTTCCCTTGCATAAAAGTAACAGATTAGTTTAGTCATCATAGCGATGTCACACATTCTTTTTCTTAAAACAGTCCCTGATAAGGACAGGAGTAATACTCCCCCCCCCAGTAAAAAGCGATAGACTGTTTTTTTTGTAGAAGTAAGTAAATTAGTTCTACAAAAAAAAAAAAGTCTATCGCTTTTTTTTGTAGAAGTAAGTAAATTAGTCCTCTTCGGATACGCACCTTAACGTGGTGAGGGGGTTTGAGTGTGTTGAAGAAGCTGAGAGCAATGCCGTCAGGAGTCTAGACCAAGAGGCTAGACTCCTAGCAGGAGCACCCAAGGCGGAATGGTCAAAGCTGAAACACCAGACTAAGATGCATCCAAACTCAGAGGAAGGCAATGGTAAACCACCTCTGAATATCTCTTACCATGAAAACCCTATGAACAGAGTATCCAAAATGCAACACGAGATAGTGCTGGAAGATGAGACCCCCCCCAGGTCAGAAGGCACTCACCGAGCTACTGGGGAAGAACAAAGGACAAGTACGAGTAGCGCTGTGACTAATGACACAGCTGGGTCAAAGCCGAAAGGAAGCCCAGAGGCTGATGCGCACAGATGCGAAAGGAGAGTCCAGAGTTGTACGACACACACAATAGGAACATGGAATGTGAGAAGCATGAACCAGGGAAAGTTAGAAATTGTCAAGCAAGAAATGGAACGCATCAACGTTACTTGGTGTGAGCGAACTAAAATGGACTGGAATGGGACATTTTCAATCAGGCAACTACAAAATATTTAATGCAGGAAATGAGAAATTAAGAAGAAATGGGGTTGCTTTAATAGTGAGAAGTGATGTAGCAAGAGCAATTAGGAGCTACAACGCAAGGTCTGAGCGAGTGATATCAATGAGATTAAATGGGAAACCTATCAACCATCATCCAAGTCTATGCTCCAACGGCAAATGCAGAAGAAGAGAAATTGGAGAGATTTTATGCAGAAGTACAGGAAGAAATTGATCACACACCAAAACAAGATATGATGATAATCTTGGGGGATTGGAATGCAAAAGTAGGGAACAGAGAAGAATTAGGAATTGTGGGGAAATGGGGCCTAGGAGACAGAAACGAAGCAGGAGAAAGACTTATTGAATTCTGTGAAGCCAATAATTTGTTTCTTGCGAACACATTTTTTGAACAACCGAAAAGACGACTATACAAGTGGACATCACCAAATGGTCAATATAGGAATCAAATTGATTATATAATTGGTAGCAGAAGGTGGAGAAGTTCCATACTTTCTGCAAAAACCAGGAGCAGACTGCGGTACAGATCATGAACTGGTCGTATCGAAAATCAGAGTAAAGCTAAAGAAGACCAACAAAGCAATCATAATGCCAAAATACAATTTAAATAACATCCCAGAAGCATATAAAGATCAAATAAGGAACCGGTTTGAGGCTTTAAACTTAGTTGACAGAGAACCAGAAGAACTATGGAATGAAGTCAGAGACGTTATCAGAGAAGAATGCAAAAAGACAATACCTCTAGTTAAAAAGAGAGAAAGACTCCAGTGGATGACTGAAGAAACTCTTCAAATGGTTAAAGAGAGAAGGAAAGCAAAAGCAAAAGGAGACAGAAACACAGTCAGAACCCTAAATGCAACAATACAGCGACTAGTACAGGGACAAAGAGAACTATTACAATAGTTACTGTACAGAAACAGGACAACAAAAGGGGAAGAACAAGAGCCCTATTCCAAAAGATTAGAGAAATGAAAGGGAAATTTAAACCACAAGTAGGGATGTTGAATAATCAACAGGGGAACACACTGACTGACCGAGGTGAAATAAAAGGAAGATGGAAGCAATACACTGAAGACCTCTATAAAAGAGATGCCAGGATAACAGATTCATTCACGAAGGAACCATATGATGAAGAATCAGAAATTTTAGAATGTGAGGTGAAAGCTGCTCTTAAAATACTTGGAAGAAACAAATCACCAGGAATAGACGGCATACCAATAGAGTTGCTACAAGCTACTGAGACTGAATCAGTCCAAATTTTGACTAAAATCTGTCAGGAAATATGGAAAACTAAACAATGGCCCACAGACTGGAAGCGTTCCATATATATCCCACTTCCAAAGAAAAGGGATCCTAGGGAATGCAGTAATTATCGAACTATTGCCTTAATATCCCATGCAAGTAAAGTAATGCTCAAGATTCTACAACAAAGGCTCTTGCCATATATGGAGCGAGAAATGCCAGACGTCCAAGCTGGATTTAGAAAGGGAAGAGGTACCAGAGATCATAACGCAAATATACGTTGGATAATGGAACAGAGCAAGGAATTTTAGAAGAAAATCACCCTGTGCTTTATAGATTACAGCAAAGCCTTTGACTGTGTAGATCATGAAAAACTATGGAATACTTTAAAAGAAATGGGGGTGCCACAGCACCTGATTGTCCTGATGCACAACCTATACTCTGCACAAGAGGCTACTGTAAGGACAGAATATGGAAAAACCGATTTATTCCCCATCGGAAAGGGTGTAAGACAGGGGTGTATTTTATCACCCTATTTATTTAATCTATACGCAGAACATATCATAGGAAAGCAGGATTGGACCAAGAAGAAGGAGGTGTGAAAATTGGAGGGAGAAATATCAATAATTTAAGATATGCAGACGATACCATACTACTAGCAGAAACCAGTAATGATTTGAAATGAATGCTGATGAAAGTTAAAGAGGAAAGCACAAAAGCAGGACTACAGCTGAACGTCAAAAAGACTAAAGTAATGACAACAGAAGATTTATGTAACTTTACAGTTGACAATGACGACATTGAACTTGTCAAGGATTATCAATATCTTGGCACAATCATTAACCAAAATGGAGACAATAGTCAAGAAATCAGAAGAAGGCTAGGACTGGGGAGGGCAATTGTGAGAGAACTAGAAAAGGTCCTCAAATGTAAAGATGTATCACTGAACACTAAAGTCAGGATCATTCAGACCATGGTATTTCCGATCTCTATGTATGGATGTGAAAGTTGGACAGTGAAAAAAGCTGATAAGAGAAAAATCAACGCATTTGAAATGTGGTGTTGGAGAAGAGCTTTGCGGATACCATGACTGCAAAAAAGGCAAATAATTGGGTGTTAGAACAAATCAAACCAGAACTATCACTAGAAGCTAAAATGATGAAACTGAGGTTATCATACTTTGGACACATAATGGGAAGACATGGTTCATTAGAAAAGATAATAATGCTGGGAAAAACAGAAGGAAGTAGAAAAAGAGGAAGGCCAAACAAGAGATGGATTGATTCCATAAAGGAAGCCACAGACCTGAACTTACAAGATCTGAACAGGGTGGTTCATGACAGATGCTCTTGGAGGTCACTGATTCATAGGGTTGCCATAAGTCGCAGTCGACTTGGAGGCACATAACAACAAAACGTAAATTAGTAACCATTTCTATATCACTACTTTGTACATAATGGTTAAGTAGGCGGTGGTGAATCTGGCATCCTCTAACAGCCTTTTCCAATCTTTGGGTCTGCAGATGTTGCTGAACTACAATTCCCATCATTCTTGACCATGGGCCACACTGGTTGGGACTGATGGGAGTTGTAGTCCAACAACATCTGGGGACCCAGTTTGGGAAAGACTGCTCTAGAAGCTGTCCAGCTTCCGTCAGCCACAGCCAGCATGGTCAGTGATGTCAGAGACAACGGGAGCAGTACAGTAATTTGGTAATATCTGGCATGCAACTAGTTCCCCACTTCTGTTTTAAATACTTCAATAGCACTCTCAAAGGACCAGCAGGTAATTTAAACCCCATCTCCCCTTTCTTTCTAACAATGTGTTTAGGGGAAATGGTACATATGATATTCTGTTTGAAATTCTGAATGGTCCTCAGGTAGTCAGTTTAGATGGAAATGTACACTGACTAATGCAGGATTGTAAGACTGCTATCACATCCTTTGGAAGAATAGAAAATTTCTGTTTCTTTCTATCCTTAATGCAGCAAATAAGTAGTTAAAGTGGGTGGTATCCAACTAACCTGTTCTGTCAGCTCATGGATCTCTGCTTGCACAACAGAACTTCTCTGCCATCTTCTCCTCTTGTGTTTCCCCCTAAATCTGTTCTGGGGAGCCCCCCAACCCTCTGGAGCTACAGGGCACACGCAGGGAGAAAACAGGTAAGTTCTGTTGTGCAGGCAGAAATCCTTGCGCCGATGGAATGAGTTAATTGGATACTGCCCAGTGTGTTAATTAAAAGGACCATTAAACAGCACAAAATTGGCCAAACAGAAGAGGCTTATGAAATCCATATGCCATTGACAAGATTTCATTCAGATAATGGTGGCTAGCCAGACTTATCACCCATTTGTAGAGCGAATTTAGCCATCCTTTTGCCATCTCTTCATCATGATTTGTGTATAGTTTTTACATGTCATGAAAATGGGTCCTGTGTTGGCCAGTCTTGAGTCAAACTGAATGAACAAATTGTTCAGTTTTTGTTGTATGATATGTAGAGCTTTTCCCATAAACTGAAATAGATGTCACTTTGTAATTTGAAACATACTGTTTATATCTCATTTCAGTTGGTTGGAAATCCTACTTTGACCATGCTCTTGCTTGGGACCGACATATGGATGAAGAAAATATCATGCTCATCACATATGAAGAGCTGAAACAAGTGAGCATTCTTAGAAATTGAAATAATAATGTTACACATTCATAATTATGACAATTGCTATGGGAGATGCTTCCTATCAACAAGGGTCTATAGGAGGGTTTTTCCCTACAAAAATATAGAGCAGGAGGTATTTTAGGCAAGAATGGTGACCTCCCCGACCTGTAAATTCCTCTAACAGCCCCCTCATGCTAGATTTAGGATTTAAAAACTTCCCACCGGCTCTAGTTGGAGGTTTTAAAAGGACAAATTGTGCTGCTGAGAAGTGAGGGGAGTCCCCGTGGGTCACATCCAGCTGCCCTGGCCTACTCTGTGCAAGTTCTTACTTAATTCTAAAAATATATATTTGCATTTTCCAGTTTCAAATAAGAGATACATGACAGATAAACATTTATTTTCTTCTCCTGGCTAATTAGTAGTTTTGACTGTTATAATACTGTCCCCTTTTATCATATTTCATTGGAACAATTAAGGCCACAATAAACCTGCCCATTCTCTGGTCTTCACCAAAGGCCCTGCTCTATGTTCTCCTGTCTACACCAATATACCAATAAGATTAAGTCTTTGGGTGTGATAATTCACAAGCCTACACTTTGTGTGTGTGTGTGTGTGCATTTTCCAGTTAAGTTGGGACTTAGGTTATTTATTTAAAATTATCAGTAATAGTGTTAATCTAAGTTACATAAACAAACAGAAAATTAAATTATGGGGCCTTGCATCTAACCTTTAGATTAGATGTGGATTCATCTTCTTTAACCATCCCATTTATCACCCAACATTCCAAGTTATGTACTTTCTTTCACTCTGTACCTATTTTTTTACATCAGCATTGTTAAAGCACATACCTTTGTAAGTACATTTACTCAGATTTCTAGCCTGCCCAATCCTTGAGTCTCAGGACAGCTTCTAACTAAGAAAATTTCATAAAGTACCAAATATATTTATGAAGTCATAACTAACTTTATTATTATTTTCCAGAATCTTTATGAAGGAGTGAAGCAAATAGCTGACTTTTATGAACTGCCTCTGTCTGATGAGACGCTTAACGCTATTGCAGACAACACTCCTTTCCAAGCAATGAGCAATAAATCCCAAGAAACACATGGTCAATTTGCTCCTATTCTTTTCAGGAAAGGTACTACTGATTTTATGCCTTGAACTTTCGATTTGGATTTTGTTTGTTTCAGTAACATAAGAACCCTTTGGTGGTGGCATTTATAGTAAAAAAACCAAAACCTGATATTTATGTTTTGTCAATGTCTAGGAAATAGTTTTACTCCATTTCTATCTTCTTCACTCTAATTACACATAAAGAACCAAATTTCAAATGCACAGGCAACCCTGAAAAAAATCTCTGTAAGATCTTTCTGGTTCTTTTGCTATAATTAGAACAGGAAAGACTTCTGGTCCTGAAGAGTTTGCACATTTAATGTTTTAAATATACACATAGCCCAAATTAGGTTTTCATAGTTATACCTCTGAATACCTCTTACCATGAAAACCCTATGAATATATCCAAAAGATTCATAGGGTTGCCATAAGCCGTAATTGACTTGAAGGCATATAACAACAAAGTCACATTTACCTGGATGTAAGTCCTTTTGGGACTTATTTCTGAGTAAAAAAGCATAGGATTGAACAATAAATTAGTTGAACTTAACTGTTGAATTCAATGGAGCTTCCTCTCAGGTAAGTGAGGTTTCTCATGTTTGCTTGTTTCTTGATTTGGTGATTTTATATTTCCAAAATATAGACTAGTTTCTTTCACATGCTGCAAAAGAGATATTTGAAGCAGGCAAGATGATTTGAGAGTTTTATATGTTTACAGTATTCAGAAATTACAATTACCTAATATTTTCTGATATAACTATTAGAAGGGTTAGCTGGTGCATTCCAAGGCAGCTAAAACAATATTTTTTAAATCTTGCCTTAAAAACATGTCACTGACCATTGTAAAGGAGAAAATATATAATGAAGTGCGTATTTTTAAAAATTCTACAAAATCTCCTAGGCTTCCATTGGAAAAAAGGCTTATGCTTCTTTTTAATAATAATATAATAAAAATAACAATATAAAGTTAAATCAGATGAAAATATTTGAAAAAGTTTCTAATTGTACACATGTGCATACATATAAACCTCATTTTTTCTGTCATTCCTCCTCCTGGCCTTCACATCTCCACATAGCCCCAATCTGATGCATGTTAGTAAACGCCTTAGTTGGCTTACTCCCAAGAAAGTGTGCACAGGATCGCAGCCTTAAAGCATGTCAATTAGGACAATACACTCCTTTGTTTCAATATTGGTACAGTGGTTAGAGTGTTGGACTGGGACCAGCGTTCAAATCCCCACTCAGCCATGAAGCTTACTGAGTGACCTTGGGCCAGTCACTGCCTCTCAGCCTAACCTACCTTACAGGATTCTTATGAGAATAAAATTGGGAGTGGGAGAACCATGTTGGTACATCATCTTGAACTCCTTGGGGGAAAGGTGGGATATAAATGTAAAATCAATCAATCAAACAGACAAATACATTCCAAAATCTGGTCTGAACCTCTATATAGGAAAGCATAACTAGTGTAATTCATTTTTCATTGTTCCCATACAGGTGTTGTGGGTGACTGGAAGACTTTGTTCACTGAAGCCCAGAGCCAGGAAATGGATGCAAAATTTGAAGAGTGTTTAGCTGGAACTAAACTGGGTGCAAAGCTAAAATATGACAAATACTGTAAATTTTAAATCTTGGATTTGGAAGTCATTGTCTTAAGCCCTTTAGTTAAGAATAAATTTATTTGTTCATAGATGATTATTCAGATGCAAAATACATCATTGATTACACATTTACTACATGCGGCTTATTTCACAGTGGCACATTTTTGGAAGGACCAAGAATATTGGTATAAGCTGGTTTGGAATGAAGCATTGTTAGATAAACTATATAAGCTGGTTTGGAATGAAGCATTGTTAGATAAACTAACACAAAAACTCAGAGTCTCTAGTGGTCAAAGTAAAAGAGATATATGCCATGTCTTTGCTTGCTGCCAGATTTGTCAAATCACAAGAGAAAAAGCCATTGAACTTTCTACAGAGCTGCCACTAGTCCTTTCAGACCACACAGGCAGGCTTCTCCTGGAGTCAGTGAGCCTGTACACAAACCCAAGTATCTATTGCTAAACTATCACCACTACATGGGGGACTTCAGTGCATGAGGGGCTTCAGTATTTGAATGGTGTTCAACTTCACATTAAAAAACTTACATGTAGAAAACTAGCGTGGACACTGGTTGTGGTTACAACGTAGTGAAACAGAAACACTCTGTGCATGCTCAGAGATACTTCTCTATATTTCTCACTTTTGAGCTGAGCTTTAAAACGGAAAACACCTATTGAGTTTCAGCCTCTAATAAACCCTATTTAAAATGAAGCTTTGTTTAATCTAATACAGCCCAGTGTTTTTCTAGAAAGTGGTTTTGACTAGTTTAATAACCAGTTAGCAATGCACCAATTACATAGTCTCTCTTGTATCAAAGAAGCTAACTGCTCCCCTAAAACATCCGGATACTTTCTTACATGACAAAACTTACATTCTCTGTTCAACATCTGTCGATAATGTGATCATCACTGTTCATGTTCCAGGGATACGATTTTGAAGGCACAAGAAAAACAGTGACATTACTGAAATTGATAAGTGGGTCTGGCCAATGTCAGAATAGGAGACCACCTGGGAACTCCAGGTCCACTGCCATGATGAAAGAAAGATAGGATCCAAAATCCATAATGTGGAAGATATTTCGGATTCAAATCTCCCCATGTTCCATGCATTAAAAACATGAATGGTATGAGTAAAAATGATTTATTTTACATACAAGAAACTCGCAGCGTCCCCAGTGGTGCTCACTCACAGAATGGCAGGTCAGTGAAAGAAAAGAAGCAAACAAGGCTGCTCATAGAAGCAAACACACCCCTGCTACCTGGCTCCAAGAACCCTTCTGCTGTCATATTGGTGTGGCCTTCAAGAAAACAACTTTGCCCATGCTTAGCGCATATGGACGATTCTGATAAGGCTTCCATGGCCAAAACCCATGTTCGTCTGTGGCTGTATGTTAATTTCTGATTGGCTAGATTGCCATTACAATAAAAGGAAAGTGGGGATGGAGGACCCAGCCAAGATGCCAGTTCTTAGGAGACTAAAGCCTTGGGAAAATACTATTTTTTCACATGGTTTCTTTGGATTTTGCATTGTGCTTGGTTGAACAGTGTAGAGAGCTGATCAGCTAGAGAAGGGGAGATTGATAGAAATATATCCAGGAGCCTCTCTAAGTTCAAATGGAAGGATGTGAGTGGAAAGAGTGTGGCTTTCAGATTTTGGGAAAACTTAATTTTTTTGCTTGGCAGGGATGTGCTGTAGTAGACATAATGCACCAGCATCCACTGCTGGCTCCTGTAGGGATGCTCAAAACGCTGTTCATAGCAAGATTATGCCATGTGACTCCACCTCTTATCTTAACAAGTCATCATATTCAGAGATCTGGGAGATGTATTATTCACAGGTACCTGCCTTGATTTACATATGTAGGTTCCACATTCACTTCTATGGGCATAAGATAACAGGTTCAGAGGAGGGCAACAAGGATAATCAGGGGACTGGAAACAAAACTTTATGAGGAGAAACTGAAAAAACTGGGCATGTTTAGCCTTGAGAAGACGGAGGGGAGATATGAAAGCACTCTTCAAGTACTTGAAAGGTTACCGCACAGAGGAGGGCAAGGATCTCCTCTCAATCATCCCAGAGTGCAGGACATGGAATAATGGTCTCAAATTGTAGGAAGCCAGATTTTGACAGAATATCAGGAAAAACTTCCTAATTGTTAGAGTAGTATGACAATGGAACCAATTACCTAGTGGACTCTCTAATACTGGAGGCATTCAAGAAGCACCTGGACAGCCACCTATCAGGTATGCTTTAAGTTGAATTCCTGCATAGGCCCCTTATAGGCCCCTTCCAACTATTTTGATTCTCAGAGTGCATCATTTCAGTAGGCAGAATAATATACTTTGGACTAGGGACTTTGCCCCTGCACGCTTTGCATGCCAAACCAACACACACACACGGACTCTCAACCCCCCGCCCCAGGGACACCCAAACACACATATACACACACCCCAGGCATCCTCAAACACATACACAAGGAATCACAAACACACCACACAGGGATAATGTCCCCCACCAATCCCCAGGCAACTCCCCAAAGCTTCCACCCCCTGGCAACTCCCCAAAGGCCCCCAAAGCACTTGCCCCAGCCCCATTTAGGCCACTTACTGGCCTTCTGCCAGGCCAAGCTACTGCTGCTCCCCTACCTCAACTGCTTACCTGCCTCCCATGTTGTTGTTACTGATGCCCACTTGCCTGCCACTGACGCCCGCTCACTCACCCGCCTGCCATCCTTGCTTTCCTCACACCCTCGCCTTGGTTGCCTTCTGTCCTGCTGCTGCGCCCTGCCACGATGTGTGACGGCTTACAAAAATATTATATAAACAGACAGAGTTCAAATTATTTATATAATTAAGTTGTCGGATCCACAATCCCCTTCAATTTTTGCTGGAGTTCTATCAGAGATTATCTGACTTTCTAATTGTTATCTTGTGCTCTGGATGCTCTCTTGCTTTGTTTGTGGTTTTCAAATTTTAAAATTTACTCTCCCCCCAAATATTTGGGGCATGCAGCAATAATCTAGTAAAACCAAAATTTACCAATGCCATTAAAATACAATATTCGAAAATAAATTGAAATCCTCATATCTGCTTAATCCCAGTAATTATAATCCATCTCAAAGTCTCACAATGTTTCTGCAAAATATGCAGGCTCGAACTTCCTCTGAGGAAGGCAAATTATTGAATATATCAGCCACATAAATATCAATTGGTTCAATGCCCGAATTTTCTCTGGATAGATCTATACAAAACTGAAGGTGAATGTGAACATGTCTTTTGTCCAGTAAAAGGTCTATCTAATTGCTATTAATTGTGCTTCATGTTCTGTGATATTTGGATGGAAATGAAGATCCAGACCCTGATTTTAGTTGCTATATTTTCCAAATGTGATGTATTTAATGTTTACTGCTTTGCCTCTGGAGGGCTTTTATGAAATGAATTCCTCATGCAATTCCTAAATATTGGCAATTTTATTGACCTACTGCAGAATGAATGTGGTTATGTTTGCTACAATCTCCTTTGTTCTGTATAGCTGTGGACTTTAGCTAACATCAGTCCTTCTTCAATACTTATTTTGTTGCTACTCACCTGGGAGTAAGTCCCAGTGAACTCAGTGTAAGTTAACACAGAGTAAACATGTTTAGGGTCAAGCTGAAGATGAACTGTAGTACTTGAAAGCTTGCTTCCAAAATAGTCCCAATGCAACTTACAAAATTCAAATGATACAGAAGAAATTAAGGGTGCAATCCAACTGGCATTTACGTTGGGCTGAGGGGAGTTGGATGCGGTGGATCTCCAGCTGAGCTGGCTGGGTCCCGGCTCAGCTGAACTACACCAGTGTCTTAAGTCCCTCAGCCTGACTCAGTTGAGACCAGCACAAGTGGACCCAGTGTAAGCCCCCAAAAGGGGAGATGTCAGGGAAGGGGCCAAGGTGAGGGAACTTAGGCCACATCCAACTTGTGTTTGGAGTGCTCCTCCAGGTCCCAATCCAGGCAAAAGTTATGCTGGAAAAAGATTGGTCTAAGAAAATAATTGCAACAGAAGTCAATGGAGAGGGCTTACTCCCTGGTAGGGGTATTTGGGAGAGCAGGCTTTTACTTTCTAGCCCCTGTGTGCAGTCCCAGCTGAGGCACCGTTCAGCCAACCCAGAGGCTCCTGGATGGCATTTCGATATGGCAGAACTTTATGTTGGCTTCTCTTGCTCCAGCACAATTTACGCCTGCTTCCCCAGAGTTGGATTGCTCTGTAAAACTCAAACAAAACAACAATTTAAACAAACAATAAATATACAACATCAAAAATACATAAAATCAATTTACAATTACTAATCGAGTGATAATATAATTAGCCTGTCACACATCTTTAAATGCCTGAGAGTAGAAGAAGGTCTTAACCTAGCATGATAAAGATGGTAATGCTAGTGTCAAGTGGGCCTAACTGGGCAGAGCATTCCATAATTGGGGGTGGGTGGCACAACCTAAAAGGCCCTCTTGTGTATCTCCACTCTCCAAACCTCTCTCATAGTTCCTTCTGACACAACTACTGGTCAACTTCTAGGTGGAGGCTTTTGCAAACACCAATGTACATTCATGGCACTGTAGAAACAACATTAGCATTAACTTGCTCTTACCGTGTTTTTCATACTTTAACTTAGATCAGATATCCATTTAGATTTTCACAGTACTACAATGCAGCTGTGCCTTTACTTTCTGGAAATACACCCATGCCATACATTGCACTGTGGACCGGTGGTTCCCAGTGGTTCTCAGTGGTTCCCCCCTCCCCATGGGCCACATGAAAATTGCTAAGGGTCTTAGCAGACCACGCAAGGATTTTTCTGCTTATAATAGCAATTGTAATGTACCATTCTAGATGTGGCAGGATTTTTAACTGAATGAATACCAAAGTCTTAATTCTAGTCTCCCTTTAACTTTGCTGCTAATCCTCTCCTCCCCTTTCAAATGCCTCCCTCCCTCCTTCACTTCCAGTCCATCCCACTCATCTTCTGGGCAGACCACCGGATTTTAATAATGACGAAGCAGTCACTGTGCCTGCTGTTCACATCTGCTGCTTCTGCTGTTTTTCACAGACATACTGCAGACCACCTAAATGAAGCTCATGGACAACAGGTGGTCCACAGACCATAGTTTTGGAAGCCCTGCCATTGTTGTTGTTATGTGCCTTCAAGTCGATTATGACTTATGGAGACCCTGTGAATCAGCGACCTCCAATAGCATCTGTCATGAACCACCCTGTTCAGATTTTGTAAGTTCAGGTCTGTGGCTTCCTTTATGGAATCAATCCATCTCTTGTTTGGCCTTCCTCTTTTTCTACTCCCTGCTGTTTTTCCCAGCATTATTGTCTTTATTGTCTTTTTCTAGGGAATCATGTCTTCTCATGTCCAAAGTATGATAACCTCAATTTCATCACCTTAGCTTCTAGTGCTAGTTCTGGTTTAATTTGTTCTAACAACCAATTATTTGTCTTCTTCGCAGTCCATGGTATGCACAAAACTCTCCTCCAACACCACATTTCAAATGAGTTTATTTTTCTCTTATCTGCTTTTTTCACTGTCCAACTTTCGCATCCATACATAGAGATTGGAAATACCATGGTCTGAATGATCCTGACTTTAGTGTTCAGTGATAAATCTTTACATTTGAGGACCTTTTCTAGTTCTCTCATAGCTGCCCTCCCCAGTTCTAGCCTTCTTCTGATTTCTGGACTATTGTCTCCATTTGGGTTAATGACTGTGCCAAGGTATTGATAATCCTTGACAAGTTCAATGTCCTCGTTGTCAACTGTAAAGTTACATAAATCTTCTGTTGTCATCACTTTAGTCTTCTTGACATTCAGCTGTAGTCCTGCTTTTGTGCTTTCCTCTTTAACTTTCATCAGCATTCGTTTCAAATCATTACTAGTTTCTGCTAATAGTATGGT
This sequence comes from Rhineura floridana, assembly GCF_030035675.1. Lineage (NCBI taxonomy): Eukaryota > Metazoa > Chordata > Lepidosauria > Squamata > Rhineuridae > Rhineura > Rhineura floridana. The sequence goes on along the minus strand of NC_084483.1, from coordinate 148,257,235 downwards.
ATCGTCTGCATATCTTAAATTATTGATATTTCTCCCTCCAATTTTCACACCTCCTTCATCTTGGTCCAATCCCACTTTCTGTATGACATGTTCTGTGTATAGATTAAACAAATAGGGTGATAAAATGCACCCGTCTCACACCCTTTCTGATTGGGAACCAGTCAGTTTCTCCATATTCTGCCCTTACAGTAGCCTCTTGTGCAGAGTATAGGTTGTGCATCAGGACAATCAGATGCTGTGGCACCCCCATTTCTTTTAAAGCATTCCATAGTTTTTCATGATCTACACAGTCAAAGGTTTTGCTGTAATCTATAAAGCACAGGGTGATTTCCTTCTGAAATTCCTTCGTCTGTTCCATTATCCAATGTATATTTGCGTTATGATCTCTGGTGCCTCTTCCCTTTCTAAATCCAGCTTGGATGTCTGGCATTTCTCGCTCCACATATGGTAAGAGCCTTTGTTGTAGAATTTTGAGCATTACTTTACTTGCATGGGATAGTTGTTGTCTATCTCTTAATTGTCAAAAGAGCTCACTTTCAAGGAGGATTATCTGATATCTGTACATGAAAAGCCACATAAGGAGTGTGCCTGTGAAGGTCCATGCAGCTCTCTGCTATTCCGGTTGGACTAGCAGAATCAGTATGGGTAGCGTAAGCCAAATCAGTGAGCCTAGTTCAAAACTTTTGCAGGAATTTTACCTATTCTTTTTCTTTACAAGTGCTGCTCCTAAAGCTCTGGCCCTCATCTGTATGGATCATCCATCACAACAGGGCAACAATTTGATATTTGATAGGGCGCAGTTTGATATGGCTATCATTACTGGCACACTATGGCTGTAATCCTAAACACACACTTGCAAGTTTTTTACAGCGACCACATCAGGTTGTTAGGATTAAAATGCCAGCCCATATCCCCCCCCCCCATTAAATCTGAATTGACCCTTTCTGGGGGAAATACACTAAGTAAATATATGCCTGCCAGCAAGGCATTTCAAATATCTGAATGACCTATTTGCAAATAAAGCTCCCATTTAGAATTACTCAAAATTTATGAACACAATGAAACAAAATTGGAAATATACAATTTAAAATATGCAAAACCAATACTTCTTTTTAAACTAGCGTGTAAGGCTTACTGCAACAGGGGGACGTACTTCAAAGTAAACATGCATAGCTGTAATAGTTCTAATTTTACTACATGTCTTTCACCATGTTTGAAACACTGTCAAGTTCTGGAACAAATGAAAAATGCCCAAACTTTTAAGCCTTATAAAATTCATCTTATATACAGCCTTATCCTAACATAGACTTACCTCTATAAATTTCCTAGCAAAGCTGTAAATAAATAATGTATTTAAAGCTGTAAGCAACAAATGATAAGCATGACTCTTTTATTTATGTTTTTTATTATTATGTGATATATTAACAAATCGTATTATTATGGTATTATATAACTGTATATATTTTGAAAAAATACAAATCTGTATCTGTGTGGTTTCAGTCAGTTTTTCTCTCCCTGCAGGGCCTCTAGTGTTGCAATTTCTTTCTTAAGTGATTCCCTCCCCCCCCGTCCCACCCAGCCACTGAAAGATTAAGTAATTCTTAATTCCACAAGTCAAAGGTATAAATGAGAGTTTAGCATGTGAGTTCCTGTGATTCAGGATTGCTTCCTCCTCTGCAATACCATTTTATTGAGCAAGAAAACACAAGTGTGCAAGAATCTCACCTCTCACTTGGTCACGCAAAACCAAACCTGCATTTTAAAAGTGAAGGTTACAAGTCTGAGGCAGCCAGCAAGAGTAAAGGATGGCCCAGAAAAAGAGTAAGTTTGTGAAACTAGTAGAGAATCTTGTTGCTGCCAGCCAAGAGAATGAGAATGAGGAGCTGCTGTTTACTTTCCGAGGAGTGTTGTATCCTAATCGCCTTTGTAGTGCCGAGACCTTTGAAGCACTGGAAACCATGGAAGCTAGGAAGGATGATATACTGATAGCTGCTTATCCAAAATGCGGTGAGTATCTAGTTTTTTAGGAGGAAATTAAAAAGGAAAGGAGTGGGCTATCAATTGCTAAATGACCATAGAGGATTTACTTGTTTATTTTTTATTTTTTTAAAGGAACCCTCACCCTGCTGCTTTTCGGTTAAATGAGGATTTCTAAGGTGTTGGACAACAGATTAGAATACAACGGTTTGTGACCAGATTATATTAGAAACTGTCTACTCCAATATGAATTAGTCTTACTTATGTTTGGCCTTGGAGGCTATGGTCTCTGTCTCCCATCTATTTGTGAGGGTCAGATAGATACAAGAGATACAGGGCTTTTTTAGTGGTGGCATCGTGGTTGTGGAAGTCCATGCTGGTGGAGGTCTGCCAGGGTTCTACACATCACATTTTAGATGCCTAATGAAAACCCTATTGTTACAGTCACCTTTTGAATACAATCTGTTTTAATCTGGTAATCCTGGTATTAGTTCCTGTTCCTATCTGTTAGTTTTTGAGTTCAGAACTCTTCCATCAGGCAGGATTTTAAGGCAAAATGAAGGAGAGAAAAAAAGGGGGGGAATGATGTAGTTGCCCGCTAAGTCTGCACTTTGTCCATCAAGTCTGCACTTTCTCTGCTGTAACAGAGAAAGTTTTGGAGACTTAAGTGGATATAATTCATTCTTCTTACTGATTTAATCTGGATTTACAGATTGTGTTATTTTTTTCTTTACTTTTCAGATTTCCTGTGGAAACAGTAAATCTAAATTACACGGGAAAATAATATGGGATGGTATTTTAATTTTAATGAGGACAGTATCTTGTGGATACTGAATAAAAAGTTGCATGCAGGAACAGCACTGAGTCCACAATAAACTGTTGTGTGGAGGTTTCCCTGTCAAAAGCTTGAGCAAACAAAACAGTGTTTACATCAGAGATTATTATAAATGTTTTTTCCTATTGCACAAGCAGCCAGAATGCTACCCACCCCCAAGCTAGTCAAGTAATTTGTCTGATATATACTATTAGCAGGTCTGTTTTGGTGACAGTACTTACCGGTATGGAGTACCGGCAACCCTTCTGTTGCTGCCCGTGCCAGCCATTTTGTGCTGGCACCCACAGAACTTTTATCAACGTACGAGTACTGGCACCTTATTTTTTACCAGAAGATCACTTACTATTAGTATAAGATTATGAAGATTTGAAAGGAACCAGTATTTATCTTCATTTTCTATTTATTTTTCTCTCTGCTCATCTATTTCAGTTTAAAAACCTAGCTCCTTATTAAATCCCATATGTTCAACTACACAAAAACTTATTTCACATAGCACTTTTTTTTTACACTGTGCAAAATGTGTCTAGCTGCGTGTTAGAATAAACTCTGGTTTACCTGGTGCCTAAAAGACAGTAAAATAGACGCCAGGTGAATATGTTTGGGGAGGTGACTTTATAACCCAAGCTCACATGACAAGAAAGGTTCTGTCCCTATCAGCCACTCACCAACCTTCAGAAGGAGGACATCTGGAATAGGGTGCTAGCTGATGATCTCAGTATGCAGATGGATTCAGAGGGAGAACTGAGGGGCCCTTCAGATAGGCTGGTGTCAGGCCTTTTGGAGGTTTAATAGGTCAAAACCAGTGATCTGAACTGGGTCTAGAAACAAACAGAAGCAAAATACAATTTTTAAAGAAACTTTTAAGTGGAAATGTTCTTTGACCTACCCGAACTACTTGTAAACTGAGGGAAAGACACTTTGTCATTTCATTTATTAATATCTCACTATTTTGAATCAGTTCAGGGGTTGAACGTTGCTGAAATGTAAATTGCAAGTTGATCCAAATGACAAAAAGCATAAATCATGTTCCAGATGTTGAGCAAATACCTTTATAAGGCAGGAAGCCTAGTTGCCTGAAATTCTTCCTTTAAAAACCAACATAATTTTCTCTTTACTTCTGTGCTTTGTAGGCTTTTCCATCTTTGTTTTTGCAGCAGCCCTTTTTAACAATATTCAATAGGACTTATTTCAGATTTGAGAGTCAGTGTGGTTTAGTGGTTAGTGTTGGACTAGGACCTGGAAGACCAGTATTGAAACCCCTGCTCAGCCATGAAGATTGCTGGGTGACCTAGGCCCAGACAGTCTCCCGGCCTAACCTACCTCACAGGGTTATTCTGAGGTCAAAATGGAGAGGGAGGAGAACCATGTATGCCACTTTCAGCTCTTTCGAGTAAAAGTGGGATATAAACGTAATAATAAATTAATAAAAAAAATACAATATGGGTTGAGCTGAGAATATGGTTTCATTGAAGTGCCGCCCTGGGCTGCTGCTGGGAGGAAGGGTAGGATATAAATAAAATAATAAATAAATAAAATAAAATAGTGTTCCAGCCATGCCTCAGACACAAAGATGCTTTTATTGACTGATTTTATTGTATGTTTTTGTATTGTTTTTTATTTGAATGTGACCCACTATGAGATTGCTTGTGATGAAGAATGAAATATAAAACATGTAAATTAATTTAAAAAAATACCAGCTCTCCCTGGACATGCCTCGCATTGAATTTGGGATTCTCTCTACGCAAAGCAGATGCTCTAACAATGAGCTACACTCCTCCCTTATTAACATTTGCTCTCCACAGGAACCTGTATTAATAGATTCAACCTCTGGAAGGAGCATGGGCAGTAAGTTTAGTGAAGGCATTCTGAATGCTAGACTAGACCTTACACAAAAATGTATGTTGTTCCTTTTTAATTATGGAGAGTAATTCCTTAAAGAGCAACTGGAGAACCAGCGACAGTTTTCAATCCTTCCTCTGTCTCTCATTGCCCTGCACCTAATTTTAATCTTCAAAAGCACTGCTCCATGGGGTTACAAATGCATGTTTGCTCTAGTGACTCTTGGCCCAGTAAGGAAAACATGTTAGGGCTAATTATTAACAGAGGTAGTAAATCTAGGGCTGAGCTGTACCACTTTTGACTGCAGGTGGGGGAATCACATGACCAAATGCTAATTCAAAGATCCTGCTGCCTCCTTCACATGGAAAACTAGCTTGCCAAGTAGGGTTGCCAGGTTCCTGGCCTGAGACTGATCCTGTATCTTTAGGAGAAGAGAAAGTCAGCCAAGTGCAGGTGTTCTTGCAACACTGTAATGAGAAAAACCACAAGGTAGAATTCTCCCTTCCCCCTGCACAACTTTTAAAGATACAGAAGACCTCTTGGAGACCGCCTAATGCAAATATTAAAGGTAAAGGTGTCCCCACACTTATAGTGTGAGTCGTTTCCGACTCTTAGTGTGACGTCTTGTGATGTTTACTAGGCAGACCGTATATATGGGGTGGGATTGCCAGTTCCTTCCCCGGCCTTTCTTTACCCCCCAGCATATGCTGGGTACTCATTTTACCGACCACGGATGGATGGAAGGCTGAGTGGACCTCGACCCCTTTTACCGGAGATTTGACTTCCTCCTTCCGTTGGAATCGAACTCCGCCCATGAGCAGAGCTTTCGGCTGCGTTACCACCGCTTACCACTCTGCGCCACGGATATTAGCCATTTCTTATTTCTTACATACAGATATACATGCATTCCGTGATATCACCAATTCACAATTTACCTTTCAGACTGCCTCTTAAAGCTATACACATGTACTTCCAGGCAACAAATTGTTAACTAATGTATAAAGCATGCCCCATAAGTGTCAAATGCTGAAAGGTGAGGTAATCTTTATTTTAATTCAGAAACCCTTTAGCAGGTCCCTTCTGGCAAAGTTCAGGAAACAACAGTCAAATTTATTATTTATTTCATTTATTTATTTGTTAAATTTATATCCCACCCTTCCTCCCAGTAGGAGCCCAGGCCAGCAAACAAAACACTAAAAACATTCTAAAACAACATAAAAACAGACTTTAAAATATATTAAAACAAAACATATTGAAAAACATATTAAAACAAGAGATATTTAAAAACCTTTTTTAAAAAAAGCTTTAAAGACACCTTAAAAAGCAATTCCAGCACAGATGCAGGCTGGGATAAGGTCTCTACTTGGGATAAGATGCAGGCTGGGATAAGGTCTCTACTGTTGAAAAAGGAAGGTCTTCAGTAGGTGCCAAAAAGATAACAGAAGTGGTGTCTAATATCTAAGGGGGAGGAAATTCCAAAGGGTAGATGCCACTACACTAATGGTGTGCTTCCTATGTTGTGCAGAACAGACCTCTTGATAATATGATATCTGCAAGAGACCCTCACCTGCAGATCATAGTGATCAACTGGGTGTATAAGGGGTAAGACCATCTTTCAGGTATCCTGGTCCCAAGCTGTATAGGGCTTTGTACCAGAACCGGAACCTTGAACTTAGCCTGGTAGCTAATGGGCAGCCAGTGCAATTTTTTCAGCAGTGGGGTCACATGTTGGCGATACCCTGCCCCAGTGAGCAGTTGTGCTGTCGCATTTTGCACCAGCTGCAGCTTCTGGAACAACCTCAAGGGCAGCCCCACATAGAATGCATTATAGTAATCCACCCTGGAGGTTACCAGTGCATGGATAACAATGGTTAGGCTGCAGCTATTTTACCAGCCGAAGTTGGTAAAAGGCACTCTTAGCCACTGAGGTCACCTGAGCCTCTAGTGACAAAGATGGATCTAGGACCACCCCCAGACTACAAACCTGCTCTTTCAGGGGGAGTATAACCCCACCCAAAGCAGGCAACTGACCAATTATCCGAACTCAAGAACCACCAATCCACAGTGCCTCTGCCTTGCTAGAATTCAGACTCAATTTACTGGTCCTCATCCAGCCAACCACCAAGTCCAAGCACCAGTCCAAGGCTTGCACGGCCTCTCCCAATTCAGATGTTACAGAGAAACAGAGCTAGGTATCATCAGTGTACTGATGACACCTAGCCCCAAATCTCCTGATGATTGCTCCCAAGCGCTTCATATAGATGTTAAAGAGCATTGGGGACAAGATGGTACTCTGCAGCACCCCACAGCACAACTGCCAGGGAGCCAAAAGACAATTGCCAAATGCTATTCTCTGAAAATGACCCTGGAGATTGGATTGGAACCACTGTAAAACAGTGCCTCCAATACCCATCTCACCAAGTGGGCTCAGAAGGATACCATGGTCAATGGTATCAAAAGCCACCAAGAGATCTAGTAAGAATAACAGGGTCGCACTCCCACTGTCCTTCTCCCAATAAAGGTCATCCATCAGGACAACCAAGGCCACCTTTGTTACATATCATTCACATAATGCTGGAGCAAACCTTATTGTTATGTTTTTTAGCTGAGGATGTGTAGGAAAGTCCTAAATGCCTTAACAAGCTGAAAAAGACTGCTTTGGCGAGAGTATTCTTGTTTCATGCTGTTCCCCAGATGTGGGGAAAGTACATAATCTAGGAGAGATTTCTTAACAGTAGCTTCTGCAAGAACAGCATGGATAATCTCTCTTCAGCAAAAAGGACCTCCAGAGCAGACAAAAATTAATAATACCAGCCAGAGTTAGGAAAGGTAATGTAGCCAAAGATATTGTTGGGCTGCAGCTCCCCTCATCCTTGACCCTGACCATTGGCCATGCTATCAGGGACTGATGGGAATTATAATCCAGCAACATTTGGAGGACACCACATTGACTATCTTGCCCTGCACTAGATCTTCAGAGAAAGTTCAGCCATAATGCTATGTGAATGAGCCAAGAGGAGCCCTGCAGTCAGTCACATGCTTTCTCCTTCACTCTCTCGTCCCCTTATATGCCATAAATCCATCCCTTTGTTCCTGGTTTGGTGCAAACCACAGTTTCTCATTTCATTCAAATCGATGAACTCTGGCGAATCCTTGTCCTGAAAAATCAGGATGAAACCATGGTTGGTGATTCTAGGTCTGCAGACTAAGTGCAAACCAGTTTGACAATTTGGATAAAATAGCAAACAGTGGTTTTCCTCTTTAGAAGAAGCGTCTGGGTGCACAAGAGAGGGAGAATGAAGAGGGAGCACACAGTCCCAAGGCCCCTCTTTGCTTATTTTCCATATGACCAACAATGGTTTTGTCCTATATATGAACCACTCCATAATGGGCAGAAACTTCAAATTCAGTTTCCTGTGGGACTTTCTGACAAGCAGACTTAGAAACTGCTGACTTTAGGTCTGACTCAGGCCACTCAAGTCCATAGATCACAGAATGTTGCATACAAACATGATATGGATATATGGGGAAAATATGTAAATTCAGAATCATACTCCTACTTAAAGTGATACAGGCCAGTCACAGATTTAGCACCTCGCTGAGAATTAGCTTTTGTATGCACGGTGTACAGTGTGAACTGTAAAACAGAGAAAACATTTTAGTGGTATTACATAAATTTGTGAATATTGGGTGTTGGGCATTTATGTCTGGCAGGATGTTACAGGTTCACTTGTTGGTAGATACATAGTTTGGAAACAAAGTGTTAGAGTTAGTGCTAACACAGAGTTAGGCCCATTAAGCTCACTTAAGTTCACTGTCTTAAGTGAACAGAACTGTGCTCTTGGTTGTGCAACTTATGCCTCTGGAATCCATACATGTCTCATTTGCCTTTGTGTTACAGGTACTAACTGGACACTCAAAATGGTAAATGACATGATAGCTGCAGTTCCAAGTTACAAGGATTTACCACCACCAGATCACTTCCAAATGTTTGAATTCGGAGACGTCCAAAAAGTTCAGGTTGATATTTATTTATTTATTTGATTTATATCCCACCCTTCATCCCAGTAGGAGCCCAGGGAGGCATGTCTAGCAAACTATCAGTGTTTAAATGTGTTTATTTTACAGTGTCCAACACAGAAGGCAGATACTTTATGGCTATTATGTGTGATTGTGTAACATTCATACAGTTAGATTCCTTGAATGTTGAAGCTAGTTCTAAACACAGAAAGTATATGAGGGGCCATTAAGATGCAAGAAAATATCATTTGCCTTTCTGTACTAAACACTTTACTTGAAAGCTCCATTGATTTCAACAGAATTTATTTCCATGTAACTGCTCTAATCCAGAGTCAGGTGTGTATTCTAATGTGCTTGAAGAACTACTTGTGCTTGGGGTGATGGGAAGGAATGTGTAGGAGGAGCTGCATCTTCACTGAAGAGAATGGAGCAATGCTTACAGACAGAGGAAATCCATATGGTCACTGAAACTTTACCACAACCAAAAAAATGATACACTGAGGCAAAAGTGTTTAGGATTAGCGTCTCAGCAAGTGTACTGACTGTAAGACAGAAAACAAAACCCTTCCTTTTTGTTAGTAGAATTATTATTATTATCAACATTCATTACTCACCCTTCACCCAAAGGTCCCAGGATGGGTTACAACAATTTTAAAATACAGAATTAAAAACAATTAAAAATGACCTAAAATCACAAAGTAATGCTACTTTCTATGGATGAAGTATTATTCTTTGCCATTCCAAAATAAATAAGGAAACTTTGCTATTCATATCATTGTACTGGTATGCCTCTGAATACCAGTTGATGGGAATCAGGTGTAGACGTTGCTGTTGGGCTTAGGTCCTGCTTGTGGGCTCTCACTCTGGACTAGATGGCCTTTAGTCTGATCCAGCAAGGCTTGTCTTATTTTCTGATCAGTACAACGGAGAAGACCCAGTTTCAAATCCCTACTCAGCATGAAACTTCTTGGGTGACCTCAGACCATTTTATCTCAACCATATGTACCTCACAGGGTTGTTGTGCTGTTAAAAAAAAGGAAGCAAGAACCATGTATGCCATCTGGAGCTCCTTGGAGGAAGTGATGACATACTTAACAGAGGTGTTTCGTAAAACAATGATCATTAATTATACAGTGCGTTATAAAAGTAATCAGACCCCTGACCAGTGGTGATCTCATATTACTGAATTACAAATGCTACATTGTAATTTTGTTCAGTAAGATATTTTATTTTGAAACACTGAAACCCAAAATCAATTATTGTAAGGTGACATTGGTTTTATGTTATTTATTTATTATTTGATTTATATCCTACCCTTCCTCCCAGCAGGAGCCCAGGATGGCAAACAAAAGCACTAAAACCCTTTAAAACATCATAAAAACAGACTTTAAAGCATCATAAAAACAGACTTTAAAATACATTAAAACAAAAGATCTTTAAAAACCTTTTTAAAAAGCTTTCTTTTTTTCAATTAATTTTTATTCAAATTTTCAAAATCAAGACAATACAAAAAGAAAAACACAAATTAAAACTAATACAATAAAAAGAAACAAAAAAAAACTATTGACTTCCGATTTGTCGTAGTTCAGCTATAGGTCTATAATATATGACAAGCCTGTCTCTTGATAAATTATAAAATCACCTTCCTCCAGCAGTTATCTTAGTTGGTATCAAATCTCATTAACATCATATCATTTTATTCTTCTACAAAAAGTCAAAGAGAAGTTTCCAATCCTTGAGATATATGTCCATCAATTTTTTTCTAGATAGACATGTCAATTAATCCAACTCTTCAAGTCTATTAAATCCAGTAATTTCAAATCGCTCTTCTTCCTTTATCCGTATTGATTCCATCTTCCATCTTTACGCACCCAATAATCTTGCTGTCATAGTCATATAATAAGAGTCTGATAGGGATTTCCTTCATCACAAATATTTTCTTGCCATCATTTCCGAACGTATCACTGAAGTATTGTTGCAGAACCGCATCTCTGTTCCTCTTTTTTACAGAATGCACTAGCACATCTCTTGAAGGGTTTTTCATTGTCACAAAACAGGAATTAATTCTGTAAACTTTCTCCATTTCAAGTTCCATCAAATCCTTCCAGTCCATGAATTTTTTCGAACCGATGATATCTTTATCTCCAATCTCTTCACCAATTCCTTCAGGGACAGCGCTGAATTCCAAACAGTAATATTTGTCTCCAGGATCCATCACAGCCAGGAAATCCAAATCTTTTTCCAAGACCATATTTAATCCAATCTCCAGGGCTTGAACCTTCCCTTTAATTTTTCTTTCATCCTTTTTTAATTTTCCAAATTTATCTTTGTTCTCCTTTCTCATAGAATCCTGAATTTCTTTCAGCTCCTGTCTCATTTCGCCAAATTCACTTATCATCACTTGTCTGTTATGTCTGAGTTCTTGTTTTGTTAGCTTAATCTCATTCATTATTTTCTTTTTTTTTTTCAATAATTTTTATTCAGATTTTCATAAAACATACAAGACAAAATCATAAAACATTCAAAGACAAAAAACAAAATCAAAAATAGTTAAACAAAAAGAAAAAAAGAAAAAAAAAACAAAAATAAAAAATAAAGAGTAAAATATTGACTTCCCATTTGTCAAAGATCAAATCAGTTATAAGTCTATAATATATAACAATCCTGTCTCTTAAGTCATATTATAAAATCACTTTCCTCCAGTAGTTATCTTACTTAATCATCAAATCTCATAAACATTACTTTATTCTTTCCACAAAAAGTCAAAGAGAGGTTTCAATTCTTTAAGAAATATATCTATCAATTTTTTTTTTCCAGATAAGCATATCGATTAATCCATCTCATTACTAATTATGATAATCTTATTGTCATAACCATAGTCAAAATAAACATTTCAATTAATCCATCACATCAGAATCTGTTAGGTTCAATAATTTCAGTAGCCATTGTTCTATTATCTCTATTAGTTCCATTTTCCATCTTCCATCTTCAGTAGTCTTGTTAAGTCCAGTAATTTCAATATCCAATCTTCCATTATCAGTATTCCATAATAATCTTGCTGTCAAAGCCATAGTCATAAAGTAAGAGTCTGATGGGAATTACCTCTATCCCAAATATTTTCTTGCCATCCATTCTGAATAGGTTGCTGAAATACTGCTGTAAAATCATAGATTTTCTCTATATTGGGCTCCATCACATCATTCCAGTCCAGAAGATTATCCATGCCATTGATAACTTTATCTCTAGAATCTTCATTCATTTCTTCAGAGATAACATTGAGTTCCAAACAATAGATTTTATTTCTAAAGTCCATAGACTCCAAATCTTGTTCCTGTTCCACGTTGGTTCCAATCTCCGGGATCTCCTCTCTCACAGGGACCCCTATTCCAGTCTCCAGGGTCTCCTCTCTCACAGGGACCCCTGTTCCAATCTCCGGGGTCACCTCTCTCACAGGGACCCCTTCCAGGGTCACCTCTCTCACAGGGACCCTTATATCTTTAATCTCCTGCTTCATTTTACTCAATTCAATTTTCGTTATCTCAATCTCATCCATTATTTTCTGAAACATAGTTATTTCCAGATTTTCAGCCACTTTCTTAATTGCCATTTTAAAAGAAAAATATAGGAAAACCACTTCTTATTTCAGCAACAATTGGGTTAATACTCCAAACTTGGTGACATCACAGTATAAACAGAGCAGACAGCCTTATCTCTCCAATAGTTAAGTAAACAAAATGCAGTTCCCAGGATCGAAACAATTAATGGCAATCGTCAAGAAACAGATTCGTCAAAATAAAATAGACCAAAAAGAGAGTAGTCTCAAAACAGTATAATATTTTTCAAAATAAAAATCTGGAATAGAAATCCCTCTTCTGTGTATATCTTTAGAATGCAAATCCAGGACAGCTTTTTGCAACAAAAACAGAGATAAGCTATTAATTAGTGCGTAGCAGAGAGAAGTTATGGCTCCCCAGTGAGATGTCAAAAACTGATCAATCTGGCAAATCTCTTTTAAACAGCAACAATTTAAGTCAAGTAAAAGAAAAATATAGAAAGAAGGGTGCTTGCCTGTTAGTGCGTTCTCTCTTAGAAGATAAGATGAACGTTCGCTTTAACAGATAGAGCTTGCTGTTGAAAATCCGTCCCACCTTCGTCGGCTGGACCTCGTCCCATAAATTAATGAGATCTGGTCGTCCCAACAAAAATAGGCTTTGAGGTTAATCTCTTCGTTTCTCCCTACCCGGGAGAAGTTTAATCAGTCAAAAAAAAAAGAAAAAACTGACTGATATATCTGAATAAGCTTCTTTTGAGGCAGGAGCCCGTCTCAAAAGCAGGCACAGGCTAAGTCACCCTTCCCGGAAGTCCTCTCATTCATTATTTTCTGAAACATATCTAAAGAGAAAGTCCCTTCTTGTACATCCATGATCTCAACCACCTTCTTGATTGTCATTCTTAAAACCAAAAAAAACACAATCCCTTCAATTTCCAATGTCCCAAGCAAAGAACAGTTTATTTCTTTATCCAGTTACAAAGGAGTTAATATTTCAAGCCAGCTGATGTCACCCTCTAGACAAGACGAACTGCCTTATCTCTTGTATGTCCAAAAGTGCCAAAACAACTTTAATTCACAGCATCCAAATAATTAGTAGCTGGAAGAATGAGCAGATTCATCAAAAAAAAAAAAGTAAACCGGAAAAATAGTCCCAGACATATATTACTCAAAAGTCTTATAAATCAAAAAAAAAATTCTCTTTAAATTAGAAACCCCTCAGCCGTTTGTAATCTTTATAATGCTGAATTCCATGCCAGCTTTTTGCAATAAAAATAAAGATAAACTATTTCTATTTTCTTCCCCTTAGCTCCGTGAATAAAAGAGAAAGCTATGACTCACCCAGGGTTTCTTAATTGCTGGTTCTTTGACAAATCTCTTGAGCTGTATTGATAACAAAATTATGAGAAAAGACAGGAGAATGCTTGCCTGTTAATCCGTTTTTCTTTGAAGAAAAAAAAAGGCTCACTTAATCAGTTGAGCTGGTTGGAAATCCTAGCTCCGTCCGAGCTGCTGGAAGACCTTCTTTCACAGAATTCCAGCCTCCAACAAACACAACAAAGCTCTGTGGAAAATCTCTACGTTTCTTCCTTATCCGGAAGAAATTTTCCCCAGTCAAAAAGCCCTTCTGACTGGTTTTAAAACTGAAAAAGTTTCCACCAAGACGGGAGCCCGTCCCAGAGGCAGCGCAGGCGGAGCGATCCTCCTGGGAAGTCAAAAACCTTTTTAAAAAGCTTTCAAGGCATCTTTTTAAAAAAAGGTTAAAAACATTGTTTTTTAAAAAAATTAAAAACATATTAAAAAGCAATTCCAACACAGATGCAGACTGGGATAAAGTCTCAACTTAAAAGGCTTGTTGAAAGAGGAAGGTCTTCAGTAGCCGCCGAAAAGGTAACAGAGATGGCGCTTTTCTAATATTTAAGGGGAGGGAATTCCACAGGGTAGGTGCCACCACACTAAAGGTCCGTTTCCTATGTTGTGCGGAATGGTCATTGGTATCAAAAGCCGCTGAGAGATCATGTAAGAATAACAGGGTCGCACTCTCACTGTCCTTCTTCCAATAAAGGTCATCCATCAGGGCAATCAAGGCCAAATCAATCCCATAACCAGCCCTGAACCCAGACTGGAATGGGTCAAGATAATCTGTTTCATCCAAGAGTACTTGCAATTGCTGCGCCACACCCCTCTCAATCACCTTTCCTAAGAAGCAGGTATTTGTGACCGGTCGGTGATTGTTGCAGACCAATGGGTCCAGGGTGGGCTTTTTCAGGAGTGGTCAGATCACTGCCTTTTTCAGGGTGGTTAGAACCACTCCCTCCCGCAATGAGGCATTGACCACACCCTGGATCCACTCGGTCAAACCCCCTCCGCAAGCTTTAATAAGCCAAGAAGGGCAAGCGTCGAGAGGACATGTTGCTGGCCGCATCATCACAAGCACCTTGTCTATGTCATCAGGCCGCATCAACTGAAACCGTTCCCAAGAAGTTGCAGCAGACGTTGCACTGGACACCTCATTGGGGACTACAGTAGATGTGGATGGGGCATCAAGTCTGCTATGAAGACAAGCAACTTCACCCTCAAAATGCCTTGCAAACAATTCACAGTGGGCCTCTCAAGGGTCTAAAACTCCATTTCCTGGAGCTGATGTCAATAGACCCGACAATATAGAAAAGCTCCACTGGATGGCTACTTGAGGATGCGATGGAGGCAGAGAAGTGGGCCTTCTTCTCCACCCTCACCACCTCACAGTAGGCACGGTTATGATGTTTTACTCGTGCCCGATCAGCCTCAGAGCATGTCTTTCGCCACTTGGGCTATAGCCATCGTCCAGCCTGTTTCATTGCCTTAAGTCACTGGTGTACCAAAGTGCAAAATGGGCTCCACAATACTGGAGAGAGCACTTGGGGCAACCATGTCAAGAGCCCAACGTGCCTTGCTGTCCCACAGCATGACAAGGGCTTCAACAGGGTCACCTGCTCTATCTACTGGGAACTCCCCAAGAGCATTCAGGAATCTAGTGGATTCTATTAGTCTCCGAGGGTAGACCATATCAATCTATCCACCATCCCTGCAAGGAAGGATCAGAGCCATAAGTATAAACTTCACTAGGAAGTGGTCTAACCATGAAAATGGGGTGACATCCACCCCCCCCATCTCCAGACCACCCCTTCCTCCATCTGGAGCAAAAATCAAGTCGAGGATGTGCCCTGCTCTATGCGTCGGGCCGGTGACAACTTGAGACAGCCCCATAGTTGTCATGGAGACCATGAAGTCCCGAGCCAGAACACTAGAGGCAGCCTCAGCCTGGACATTAACATCACCCAGGACTATCGTTCTGGGCTCCTCCAATACCGTAGCTAAAATGGCCTCCACCAGCTCAGGGAAGCTGCTGGGCAGCAGGGTGGATGGTACACCAGCAGCTACCCTAGTTTACTTTCTCCTTGGCCCGACACCAGGTGCAGGCCCTCACAGCCAGCTCCAAGACAGAGTGGTTTCCTGGTGACAGAGATGGAAGTTCTGTAGACCACAGCAACTCCTCCTCCCCCGTCCCTGCAGCCTGTGCTGGTGTTGCACCGAGTATCCAGGTGAGCAAAGCTGGGTCAGATCAACTCCTCCCAACTCACCCACCCAGGTCTCAGTAATGCACACCAAATTGGCACCTTCATCCACGATCAAATCATGGATGAGTGTGGTCTTATTGTGTACTGATCTGGCATTAAACAACAACACATACAGGCCAGTGGGCACAGCAGATGAGTAACGAGGAACCCATCCATGAGAGGAGTGGCAGCAAGGAACAAGGCGCAGATAGCCTTGCCCTCATCTTCTATGGTAATTCACCACCTCCCCATGGCTATACTTCCCTCTACCCGTGATCACCAAAATTGGGGTGGCATGTTGGGAAATGTTTGTAAGAAACATAAAAAACTGAAACATGTTGCTTGCATAAGTATTCAAACCCCACACATTAATATTTGGTAGAGCCACCTTTCACTGCAGTAACAGCTTTTGGAGTAGGTATGTACCAGCTTTGCACACCATGTCGGAGGGATTTTGGCCCATTCTTCTTGGCAGATTCACTCCAGGTCGTTCAGGTTGGTTGGATGTCACTTGTAGACCACAATTTTCAAAGAGTGCCACAGATTCTCAATGGGATTGACATCAGGACTTTGACTGGACCACTGTAGGACATTCACCTCTTTTTTCTTGAGCCACTCCAGTGTTGTTTTGACCTTGTGCTTGGAATCACTGTCCTGCTGAAAAGTGGACTTCCTCCCAAGGTTCAGTTTTTAGTGGACTGATATATATATTCTCTTGCAGTATTTCCCTGTAGTTTGCTCCATTCTTCCTTCAGTTTTAACAAGATGCCCAGTCCCTGCTGATGAGAAGCATCTCCACAGCATGATGCTGCTACCACCATACTTCACTGTAAGGATGGTGTGTCTTGAGGCATGGGCAGTGTTAAGTTTGAGCCACACATAGCGCTTTGAGTTTTGGCCAAAAAGCTCTATCTTGGTCTCATCTGACCACAAACACTTTTCCCACATGGCAGCTGAGGCACTCTCATGCTTTCTAGCAAATTCCAGACGTGCTTTCAGATGGTACTTTTTGAGTAACGGCTTCTTTCTTGCCACCCTCCCATACAAGCCAGTGTTATGCAGAGCTCTTGATATGGTTGACTGGTGCACCATTACTCCACTCCCAGCCACTGTACTCTGTAGCTTCTTCAAAGTGATTGTTGGCCTCTCTTTGGCTTCTCTCACAAGTCTCCTTCTTGTTTGAGCACTGAGTGTTGAGGTACATCCTTTTATTAGCAGTACCTGGGTGGTGTGATGCAGCTTCCACTTCCTGATTATTGATCCAACTGTGCTCACTGGGATATCCAAACACTTGGATATTATTTTGTACCCTTTTCCTAACCGATGCATTTGTATTACATTATCCCTTACTTCTGTAGAATGCTCTTTGGGCTTCATTTTCCTTCAGATCTACAGGCTGACCAATGATCCTTCAACAGTGAGGTTTTTATCCTGACAATGAGACAGCAAGTTTAATGGTTCACAGGTGGAGGCCAATGGTAAGGTAATTGTGTCCTTGTTTCCTTCATCTGTGTTATCTGGGAGCTTCCACAGCACAGGCGTTGAATACTTAGGCAAGCAACGTGTTTTGTTTTTTTATGTGTCTTACAAACATTTCCCCTTGCACCTTACAATAGCTGGTTTTGAGTTTCAGTGTTTCAACATAAAGTATCATACAGAATGAAATTACAATGTACCATTTGTAATTCAGTAATATGAGAGCATTGGTCAGGGGTCTGATTACTTTTGCAAGGCACTGTATGTGCTTTTCTGCATTTTATTTTCCTCTGAGCTCACTTTTTAAAGTCCCATCACCCAACCATATCTACATGTACCTGCAACTCAGGATAGCACTTCATGCGTCTGATGACATGCATCTGATGAAATGGCCTGTAGTCCCCAAAATCTCACAGCATGAGACAGAAATAGCCAATGTGATGCCCTCCAGAAGTCCTTGGGCTACAACTCCCATCAACCCTAGTCAGCATAGCCAATGGCCAGGAAGATCTGGAGAGCACCACCCTGGATTCCCCTTCATGCTACATTTGTTAGGAATCACAATGTTATTATTATTAATTATCATTATTTTGTTGCAAAAGACTAGTATAGTTACTCCTCTGAAAATCCTTGCAGTTAGTAACAGTTGCTGGAAACTGCAGGAGGAGAGAATGCTGTTGTGCTCAGGGCTTCCCACAAGCATCTGTTTGGCCACTTTGAGAACAGGATATTGGACTAGATGAGCCACTGGTCTGATTCAGCAGGCTCTTCTGATGTTTAATATTCTAGTACTTCCATGACTAGGGAAAAATGACATTTAAGAACTAGTCTTTGTGAAAAATAGAAATATTTGAATGCATTTACAATATGAATTATTTAGACTAGTTCATCACTTAATTAACTAGTTAAGACCCCCTTTAAAGACTAAAGTCATTTTAATAGGGCTGGAGAACTGGATTTGCCCAACAACCAGATCCTGTTCTTCTCCACTCCTGTGGGCCAACTGTGACAGGCAGGTGGGACTACCCATCTGTCAGCCACCTGGCATTATAACAATGTCATGTGACTGAAACCTAACAAAATTCAAAGGTCACTAACTACCAATCAGCTGACTGGAATACTAACATTCCTTTAATTGTCCATCTAGGACATGAAAACCAAGCCTTCTCCACGTGTTTTTACTACTCATCTCCATTACAATAACATTCCCAGATCTTTTATTGAGAATAAGGTGAAGGTAAGTGACTACCTTTACTACTACGATTGCCTAATAAGCATTGCCTGACAGCATTTAAGTATGATTCTGAATGTTTAATTTATGTGAGTCTCTTAATATGACAGTTTTTATTGTGGTAAAGCAAAAGTTATGTCCATTGGGTTGGACCCAAGCAAGCAAGCAAGCAAGCAGAGGAATCCATATCCCTAACCCTTGCACTGGGTGGAGGGCTTTGGATTGGGCAGAGGGCTACATCCTAAGCTGCCTGCTGCTGCTGAAGCGATGCAAACATAATTCCGTCAGTGTGGCATTCCCACTCTTGCCTACTGCACAGGATGCCTGCCAGTGGATGGTCCCAAAATGGGGCATTCTGGAGGCTGAGGCTCATTGCTGCGCCAGCTGCAGGTTGGGACAGTGATCTTGCTGCTTCCCACTTTCCATTCTATCAGCTGTGTGTGGCAGGGTTAAGGTGGCAACCCCACCACTCCAAAAGCTCTGTTGGTAGGGGAGGGAGGTCGGATTGCAGCTTAAGTTAGTCAGGTCTCATTGAAATCAATGGGACTTAAACCAGTCATGAGCTATCCATCTAATTTCAACGAGACCTATGTGCAACTATGTCTGGATCCACCCACTGTATCCTCAGTTTAGCTGGATGTAAGGGCACTCCTTTCTCTGTACACTCTGCAAGGTAAGGGGTCTCTGGAATTGTTCTATTCATATTGGGGGCTGCCACAGCTTTGTAACATGAGCCAAATCACAGCATATAGTAGAAAATCCCCCTGCCATGTCTTCTTCCTCACAACAGTACTCAACTTTATCTGGGGAAAATTCCTTCTTGGACCAGAATAGGGCAATCAATTTGATCCCAGATATGAAGCAAAATCTATTCCCCTAGTCTTTCTCAGATGAAATGTTATTGGAACATCTACTCATCTAAACTTTGTGTCTCTTGTCTTGCTGTAGCAGTCTCTTATACTCTAGCAAAACAAGTCTCTCCTCACCAGCATTTTAGCTGGGATAGTCAGGAATTGAAAACAATTTAAGGCTCCAGCAGGTTGGACATTTTAACATTCTAGTTTTAGTTTGAACTGAGCCATTACTTTCAATATTTAAATAGTGCACACCACTGGTTGTTGCTTTAAACAATAAAATCTAATATATCCTTTTTGTTTTTAATAGATGCTGGTGATATTACGAAATCCCAAAGATGCTGCTATATCCTATTACCATTTTTACAACAAAAACCCTCTCCTTCCAAATGCCAGCTCCTAGGATGATTTTTTTCAAATGTTCATGAGTGGTGAAGGTATATTATTTTAGAAGCTTTCACCTTCAATATTTCAAAGATCCAGAACTCTATTCTCAAATTCTACCTAGCATTAAACTTTCCCCAAGCATCAGGTATACACCATACATATGAAGCTGAAACGGAACAGGGCTCTTGACTGCAGGCAAGATTCCACAGCTGGTATTTCTCCAAGTAGTTAATTTAGAATAAAACACACTGACTAATGTAGGGTTGTAAGACTGCTTACATATTTTTTGGAAGAATAGAATATTTCTATCTCATTCTATACTTAATGTGGTAAATAAATAAGTAAAATGTGTTAACTAAAAGGACCATTTAAACAGCACAAAACTGGCATGAAATCAACATACCACTGACAAGATGTCATTCAGATAATAGTGGACAGCCAGCCTCATCCATGATGTGTAGAGTGAATAATAGAACCAATTACCTAGGGAGGTGGTTGGCTCTCCAACATTGGAGGCATTCAAGAGGCAGCTGGATAGCAACCTGTCCAGTATCCTTTAACTTGGATTCCTGCATTATTTATTTAATTTATTATTTATTTTTAAAATTTATATCCCACGCTTCCTCCCAGAAGGAGCCCAGGGCAGCAAACAAAACACTAAAAAAACCTCTAAAACATCTTAAAAACAGACTTTACAATGTATTGCACTGAGCAGGGGATTGGACTCAGTGGTCTTATAGGGCTCTTCCAATTCTACTATTCTATGATTCATTGAATTTAGACATCCTTTTACCATCCGATTCATCTTGATTTGTGTATACAGATTTTACATGTCATGAAAATGGGTCCTGTGTTAGCCAGTCTTGAATCAAACTGAATGAATTGTTCAGTTTTCGTTCTATGATATGTGGAGCTTTTGCCATAAACCGAAACAGATGTCACTTGGTAATTTTCTCAGGCTTTGAAATACGCTCTTTGCATTTTATTTCAGTTTGTTGGAATTCCTACTTTGACCATGCTCTTGCTTGGGACAAACATAGATGAAGAAAATATCATGCTTATCACATATGAAGAGCTGAAAGAAGTGAGCATTCTTAGAAATTGAAATAATACTAATAATGTTACACATTCTTCTTCTTCTTTGGATAACAGAATCTGTTACTTAAGGAGTTCCCTACCATCAACAGGTTTTCCTAGTCTAAATACAGGGCAGAGAATGTTTTAGTGACTTCCCCAAACCCCATGCCAGATTTAGGCTTGAAAAGCCTCCTACTGATTCCAACAGGCAGCTTAAAAAACCCAAATTGTGCCACTGGGGGAAGCTGCAACCTAGGTGTGGGAAGCCCCATGGGACACAATGAGCAGCTTCCCACTCTGGCCTCCTCCACCAGTTCTTATTTTTTCTAAAAAGATAATTTTACATTTCCCAGTGTCAAATAAGACATGCGTGAGAAATAAACATTGTTGCTCTTCTCCTGATTATTTAGTAGTATTTGCTTTTATAACACTATCTCCTGTCATCAATTTTTTTTTGAACAATTAAGGCCGTGATAAACCTGGCCCATTCTCTGGTCTTCACCAAAGGTTCCTGCTCCTCTCCACTTTCAGGTATGGGGAGCATGCAGGACAGCCCCTTTTTTATCTGAGATGTGGTACTCCCTTCTCACCACAATGCAAGGCTTTTCTATTCCAGAAAACACTTTTCTGCTGGTTTTATATTTTGACTTTTTGTCTGCTATGGTTATTTTTAAAATTATGTTTTTTTTCTCCTTTTCATTAGCAGCTTTGGATATTCTATTTTACATGTTTTCAAGTTAAAAATAAATTATTATCTTGCATTTGATTAAATACTAAGCATACCAATATGCCAATGACATTAAGTCTTTGTATTATAAACTCTTTGGGTGTGATCATTCACAGGCCTACATTATTCCCTTTAAGTTGGAACTTCGGATAAATGTAAGCTTATCACTAGTTGTGCTCCAAACTCTGCCATAATTTTTGAATTATGGATTGGACATGACAAAATGGAAATTGTGGGGAGGGGATTGGTAGAAATCGGAAGAGTTAAATTATGGTGCCTTGCATCTAACCTTTAGATTAGATGTGAAGCAGATTCATCTTCTTTAACCATCCCATCTATCACCCAACATCCCAAGTTATGTACTTTCTTTCACACTGCACCTATTTTTTATATCAGTGCAGCTAAAGCACATAAATTTATGAATATATTTACTCAGATTTCTAGCCTGCCCAATCCTTGAGTCTGAGGACAGCTTCTAACTAAGAAAATTTCCTAAAGTACCAAAAATATTGTTGCACACCACCCCAATCTCTGAGCGGTGAGTTTTCCAGAGATCCCTGCACTTGCCCAGGGCTCAGTTTCCTTGGAAAGAAGGCCAGCAGGGTCTGTGGTGTCTTTATGAAATATAGTTTATTTATTCACACACATTCCAACCTGAGCTTAGGATGGACGGGTTCAAGGCATCAGCAGTCCAACATTGCATTTTCCATCAGGCTTACAGGAGGCACCCCAAAGCCATGGTGCAGAGAGCCAGGCTCTCTACCTGCCTCATCCCTAGCCTTTTTCCCGACCCAACTTCAAACTCGAGCCTCTGCTTGGCCTCAGGAAGGGGGGTGAGGCTCTCCTGAAGAGTTTCAATAACAACAGGATCTCCTTGACTCATTCACCAGTTAATGGGTGCTTGACAGGCACATTAACTCACCTGGCCACTCTGTTAGACTAAGGAAGGGAGATCTGGCCAGCAGAGCAGATTTCTCACCTCCAGGTGCAGGGTTCCAAATCACAGGCTGAAGGGGACTCATAGAAATCATCTATCTCAACCCCAAACCCATAACAATATTTATGAAGTCGTAACTAACTTTATTATTATTATTCAGAATCTTTATGAAGGAGTGAAGCAAATAGCTGACTTTTATGAACTGCCTCTGTCTGATGAGATGATTAAGTCTATTGCAGACAACTCTACCTTCCAAGCAATGAACAATAAATCCCAAGAAACACATGGTCAATTTGCTCCTATCCTCTTCAGGAAAGGTACTACTGATTTTATGTCCTGAGCTTTTAATTTGGATTCTGGCTGTGAGCACACTTGCTCTGTTTGTTCCAGTAACACAAGAGTCCTCTAGTGGTGGTATTTATGGCAAAAAAGCAAAACCTGGTATTTCTATCTTGTTACAACAGTATTTTTAAAATCTTGCCTTAAACGCATGTCATTCTTCATTCTAAAATAGAAAACAGTTCATGAGGTTTTTTTTAATTCTCCAAAATATCCTAGGCTTCTAGTTGAAAAAAGCCTTTTAAAAAAGAAACCTAATATAAAGTTAAAAAAACAAAAATATTCCAAGGGAAAAGCTTCCAATTGCTCCCTCCTGGCCTTCACATTTCCACATAGCTCCAATCTGATGTATGTTAGAAATCCCTTTAGTTGGCTTACTCCCATGAAAGTATGCATAGGACTGCCGTCTTAAAGCATGTGAATTAGGACAATACACTCATCTGTTTCAACATTCCAGAATCATACATCTGATCTCTGAACCTCTTTATAAAAAAGGATAAATTGTGTAATTCATTTTTAATTGTTCCCATATAGGTGCTGTGGGTGACTGGAAGACTTTGTTCACTGAAGCCCAGAGCCAGGAAATGGATGCAAAATTTGAAGAGTGTTTAGCTGGAACTAAACTGGGTGCAAAGCTAAAATATGACAAATACTGTAAATTTTAAATCTTGGAATTGGAAGTCATTGTCTTAAGCCCCTTAGTTAAGAATAAAATTATTTAAGAGGTGTAGGCATTTACCCACAGAATATTAATAAATATGGTCAGGCTTTTTGCTTTAAAATCATGGACTCAAGATTCTTAACATACTAAATGGGAAGGGCTTGGAGATTAAAACCCATGTGCTATAAAAGTGTTCTGGGATAGTGATCTGTTTTTTTATTATCATGTCCTCCTTCAAAAGATATACTTGTTTTTCCCTCTG
Source organism: Rhineura floridana (assembly GCF_030035675.1). Taxonomy (NCBI): domain Eukaryota; kingdom Metazoa; phylum Chordata; class Lepidosauria; order Squamata; family Rhineuridae; genus Rhineura; species Rhineura floridana. The sequence continues at coordinate 148,233,464 of NC_084483.1, read as the reverse complement.
TATCCTACTGTAGAGCCAAAACCCACTGTTCTGTTTTGTGTACATTCTGCTGAACTAGTTGGGCCCCTTCTGTATTTGTGGGCTCATACTAGGGTTGCCAGGTTCAATCCCCGAGACTGATCCTGTATCTTTAGGAGAAAAGAAAGTTAGCCAAGTGCAGGTGTTCTTGCAACCCTGTAATGGGAAAAACCACAAGGTGGAATTCTCTTTTCCCCCTTCACAACTGTTAAGATACAGAACACCTCTTGGATGCTGGGCCTGGCAACCAAGAGGTGTTCTGTATCTTTAAAAGTTGTGCCGGGGGAAGGGAGAATTCCACCTTGTGGTTTTTCCCATTACAGGGTTGCAAGAACACCTGCACTTGGCTGACTTTCTCTTCTAAAGATACAGGATCAGTCTCAGGCGATGAATCTGGCAACCCTAGCTCATACTCACCTATAAGATCATAATCATTGCATTACCCATATCCTTACACTTTTCCATACATACTCCTCTTCTCTCTGTATATAGGGACCCATAGAAAAGCTACATACATCTGTCACATGCCCACTGTGTGTTTGACATAATCTTTATGGGAATGAATTCTAAGTTCAATTCTTGTCTCTCCTATGAACTAGGTGGGTTTAGTTTCAGACCTTCCCCCCCCCGCATCTGCAATAGGTCAATAATAACGGCCCACATGCAAGGATTACTGAGGCACTGTCTGCAACATGATTAAACACTTGAAATAATTAAATTCTATTATTACAAAACATCAATTCTCAAAGACAACTATTCTAGTTATTCAGACTCTGTCATCAGTTAGTTGAGTGAGAGGTGCATTCTATTCCCAGTTGGCAAAGGCATCATTTATGACAGAAGCCTTCCAAACAATTTCACAGTAGATCCCCCATTTCTTTCATATGCCTAGGTTCTGCTAAATGTGGTCCAGATTTATCAACTCACAGGAGAAAAAGCCACTGCAGTTTCTGTAGACCTGCTACTGGTCTTTTCAGATCACACAGGCAGGCTTCTTCTGGACTCAAGGAAACTGTACACAAACCCAAGTATCTATTACTAGATTATCTTCTAGGCCCACTTCTCTGCCTCCATCGCATCCTTAAGTAGCCGTCCAGTGGAGCTTTTCTGTACTGTCGGAGTCTGTTGAGATTAACTCCAGGAAATGGAGTTTTAGACCCTTGAGAGGCCCACTGTGAATTGTTTGCAAGGCACTTTGAGAGTAAAGTTGCTCGCCTCCGTAGCAGTCTTGATGCCCCCTCCACATCTACTGCAGTCCCCAATGAGGTGTCCAGTGCAACACTTGCTGCAACTTCTTGGGAATGGTTTCAGTTGATGCGGCCTGATGATGTAGACAAGGTGCTTGCGATGATGCGGCCAGCAACATGTCCTCTCGACCCTTGCCCTTCTTAGCTTATTAAAGCTTGCTGAGGGGGGTTGACTGAGTGGATCCAGGGTGTGGTCAACGCAACATAGTGGGAAGGAGTAGTTCAGCCACCTTGAAAGAGGCAGTGATTCAACCACTCCTGAAAAAGCCCACCCTGGACCCATTGGTTTGTAACAACTACCGACTGGTTGCAGAAAATCTTTGGACTCCACCTAAAAACATACTGGTGTTCTCGTATATTATGAGACTATTTGTATATTGTATTTAAAACCTCTATTGACACATGATCATGATATCTATGTCCCGAGGGAAGAATGCGAAAGATGAACAATGGTGTGCACATGACACTGACATTACTGAAACTGAGATATGGGTCTGTCCAATGTGGGAATAGGAGAGCTCCAGGATCTGGGAGCTCCAGGTTTGCTGCTATGATGGAATGATTTAATATGCATACCGTGAAGAAGCATTTGGGATTCAAATGAGCTGTCCCACTAATTCACATTACTGTTTGGGGGGCTGAGATGGAAAATTCCTGTGAGTCCCCTTCCAGCCTCTGATTTGGAGACTTGCACCTGGGGGTGAAAAACGCTCTGCTCGTCAGATGAGTTTCTTTTGTTAGTCTAACAGAGTGGCCAGGTGGGTCTATCAGGTGCCCAGCAACGATACTGGGCTGCTGATGCCTTGAACCCCTCTATCCTAAGATCAGGTTGGAATGTGTGTGAATAAATAAACCATATTTCATAAAGACACCAAAGTCTCCGCAGACCTTCTTCCCAAGGAAACCAAACCTAGGGTGAGCGCAGCATTACTTAAGTCGGTTTCAGCAAAAACCCTTCTGGACCTCAGCTGTCAAAATAAGAAAAAGAGAGAGAAACAACCACTCTCGTTTTCATCTAGTCGATTTGGAGAGCAGGCCGCATAAGCCATAAGACGCCAGCGACTTCGAGGCACCGCTAGTGGCGTCTCCGGCGAGACTTCTTTCATTTTCGGTTCTCGCGGCGCCAGGCTCGGGAATCCAAGGAGCGAAGGAGTTTCGGAAGAAGCTCGACCCAGAGACGGGAAAACGAAAGCTAAGGTGGGCTGCTTAAAGACGCGGAAGTCGCTCGCCCGGTGTGGTCCGTCTCCAGGCTGTTCAGGAGAGAAGCCGCTGCCGAACATCCCGCTTCGTTAGTAAGTACTGTATGCCAAGGCGGCTGGCTGCGTGCGTTCGGGACGGTCCTAGCTCTCAGACGGTAGCCTATCACTGGACGCACCCAAGAGTCCGGGGGGGGGGAGGGGAGTAGCCTAATCCTGCCCCTGCTTATGTGGACGTAAATCCAGGTGGTTCCAGTGGGGGCTCGCTTGCTTCCAGGTAACTGGGTAGAGCGAGGTGGCCACCTCGGCTGCTGCTCTTGGGGTCTTGCCGGGGCAGCAGGTAGTTTATTGTTGTACTTTTACTGCCCGGGAGAGGGAGAGGCGCTTGTGGCAGATTATTTGGCTCGGTCTCCAAATTATTTTGGCCTCTGCTGAGATGCACCTTGATTTAGTTGCTGCTCTGCCTCAGGAAGCAAAATGCCTTGGGTAGGCACGATTCAACGGCATCTCTTAGCTCTCCAGTATGTGTAGGTGCATGACTTGTGGGCCCCCAAAGCGTATTTGGGGATGGGCAGCCCCAGTTACTTATTTTTTCCCCATATCTTGGCTAATGTTGGTGGATGAAGACGTACTTGACCATGCAACGTGCCCAGAGGAAGCTCTGGGCCAAGCAGGATCTGATGCCGTCTTGTAGAGAATCCTCTACCATATGTGTTGATGTATAATTTATAGCAGCCCAAAGCGTATTTTGGAATGGGCACCAGTATTTACTGTTTTTCCCTACATATTTTGGCCATTGTTGATGTGCATACATGCCCTTTACCATGCCATGCACCCACAGGAAGTTCTGGCCTAGATGGGAACCAATAGCCCCTTATAGAGGATGTTAGGTCCAAACCAAACACGCGAGCTGTCTCTGCCTACCCCAGCTCACATCCACCCAGGAGGGGTGCGGGAGTTGAGTGCAAAAAGACCCACTACCAGAGATCAATTAAAAAAAGACACAGAAATCCTTTGCAAAGGGGTCCCACTACTTACAGCTCAAAGCCTTCAGAATGGGAACCTCGTTTATTGATGTCTTAGGGTATATATAGTCTCTCCCCGAGTTTACAATATCAGGGTAACGTCATAAACACAAAAGGAGCTATTGCTTAGTGATTACAGCCTTAAGATATGTAGAAGGAGGTAAAGGGGTACAGGGGAAGAGCATAAGCGGAAACATTGAGATTATCTCTTAGATTCCATGTCTGCATATTTCGCATGTCCTTGAGATAAGCACTTTGCATGAACCGACAAAGAGAAGAGTAAAGGGGTGGCCCGGCTGCAACCGGGCGCCCCATGAGTAGGAGACAGACATGAAAATTACTACGCTTGCATATCAAAGGGTTTCACAAGTCAAGGTCTGTGGGGCATTGGACAACTTATAACATTTCTATGCAAGGCACATTTATAACAATAAACAAGGTCATAGGCATGGATGTGATATAAGAAACACATAATAGTGAAGTTTCCAGCTCAAACCGGCTTTTATTCTTCGAGCCACTGGAATGTAGGTAAGGGTCAGGTCGCCAGGAAATAAACCTTTCTTGATATCAAAAGTCAGTCAGGGGTCACTTTGAATCTAATCTGGGCACTGTTAACATTTATATGGACAGGGTATAAAGCAAACTATAATGTTTAAGGCAATTCTTAAATTTCAACACAACAAGGATATTCTGCTATATATGTGGGTGTATGAGTTGTACTGCCCCAAAGCATATTTTGGAATGGACACCACCAGTTATCCCCCCCCCCATTTTGGCTGTTGGTGATGTTTGTAGATGCACCTGGCTGTGTCTGGAGGTGGAGGAAGGTCTGGGACGGGTCAGATCCCATGCTGTTTTGTAGAGAACACTCTCGGATATATGAGTGTATGATTTGTGCTGGCCCAAGGCATATTTTTTAGTAGGCACTCCCATTTTTTTTTCTATCTATCTTGGCTATTGTTGGTGTGCATAGGTGCCCCTTGACAGTCCTTTGCACATGGAGGACTCTCCGGGCTATGCAGGATCTAATGGCATCTTGTAGAGGTCACTCTCTCATATCCATGGATGTATAATTTGTGGTGGTCCAAAGCATATTTTGGGATGGGCTTCTCCAGTTTCTTATGGTTTCATCACACATTTATCAATGTTTTGAAAGCATGTTAATGTGATTGAAGAAAAGTGTTGCTGGATTCGAAAAGGAAAGTCCCTTGATCATGGAGATATATGATATGTGGTATCCCAAAGCTTATTTTGGGGTTCAAGGGCATATAAACTTTCCTTTTGAGTTCAGAAATGTATATTTTTTTAGTGTTTTTGAACTTTCGAGCAAATAAAGAACTGAGAATTAGTTACTTCTTCTAACTTTAGCATCGTTGGGTAGGCACTTTAAGAGAATTGCAGCCACTTTGGTCAGCGTGTGTCAGAGCTACAGCAAGGCAGTCTGCTGGCTTCCCCTTGGAAGCTTGTTTTGGCCACTTATGGATGTCAATAGTCACCATGTGGTAATACTTGTGTTTAAATCCCTAAGTGACTTAGGCCCCAAATATCTGAAAAGCTGACTCCTTCTCTACAGTCCTCTTCAGCTTAGCAGAAGGTCTCCTTTTGATAGTTCCTCCATGCATGGAAGTTTGGTGGGTGGCGGCCTGGGAGAGGGCATTCTCTGTGGCAGCCCCTAAGTTGTGGAATTCCATCCCCACAGAGCTGTGACTGGCAACTTCACTCTACAGCTTTCGTTTTATGCTGAAGATGTTATGTTATATTAATGTTTATTTATATTCCGCCTTTCGGCCGTAAGGCCCTCAAGGCAGCTTACAGAAAAAGTAAACACAAATATAAAAATACATCAACAAGGCAATACATCAAAAAAGCAATACATTGTACAAAAAATTAAATTAAATAGCAAATAACATTATATTAAGAAAAAAAATATCCAGGAAAGGCATTCTGTCTTGCCTGAACTTACAACTATTTCAAGGAGCGGTACACCAGTCCGAAACGGCAACGGCCTGCGGCTCAGGCCAAGAATAGTACAGTTTAACGCTGAAGGTCATCGTCTGCATGCCCTGCCAGTGACGACAATGACAATGCCGCTGGTAGAGTGGAAGCAGGGTGGCGGCAACCAGCAGGCTGACGAACTGGCCTGCCCTGTGGGCCCTCTGACACTGCAGCGGTAGCTCCCAGGCCTCGTAGTCTTGCAGCTCTTCCGGGGCGGTGGGTGCCACCGTAAGTTCCTCTCGGGCTGGCCAAACGACTAACCGGCGACGTCTGCAGGTGGAGCGAACAAACCGGGTAGATGTAGACCTTGGTCGGCCAGTTGTCATCGGCTCATTGTCGTCATTGGGCAGCATGGAATCGAAGACGCCACAGGCCACAGTGCGGATGACGGTGCAAATGGGGCCAAGACGCTGCATGGGTGCGCCTGTTTGGGCGGCTTGCTCTCGCCGTTGCAGTTGTAGTAGCGCAGCGGATGGTAGAGCGGGTAGTCCAGGCAGGGCCAGTGCCCAAACTACTGGTGGTATTCCCGGCAGGACGGAAAGCACTCCTCGCTGCTCCGCAAGACCTCCAGGAAGAGATTGCCCAGGTTCTGATGGCAACTCAAAATATGAAGAGCTGCCACCTGCAGCTTCTGTTTGTTTTTAAGACTGCATTTCTGTTTCTTGGATCTTCCAGCCAGAAGTGTGGGGAGAGCCCGACCGGACACTTTCTCTCCTGCGGGCATCGCCGCCGCAGCGCCTCTTCGCTCCCCTCTTTTTAACAAAATGTTCAGAATTTGGCTACAAAATTTGTACTTTTCTTTCAATTCTCTAGAGGGAAATTACCACCAGATGCACCTCTTTTGACACTTGAGAGAGAGATTTTTAGGACTTTCTGTAGTTGACAATGTAATTTGTTTTAAACTGTTTTTAATAATGTACTTTATATTGTTAAGACCTGCCTTGGGATCTATTGTTGAAGCGCGGGTAATAAATGTAATAATAATATTGATATTAGTTGGTTAGTGTGTCAAGGTCACAGTGAATAAAGTGAGTGAATGTTTGAGTTAATCAGAACTCTTAGGTTGGATGTTCAAATAGCAGCATGGAAGTTGAAAATAGTCTGCTCACTAGTCTGGATTAGTTTTTGGACTAGGCATCACACTTCTTACTCTTTTTGGTATTGCCACCTGCATCCTTTTTCTCTTCTGCTCCCTCCTTTTCTTTGATTAACATCTGCTCTTATGAAGACTTCTGACGAACAATAGGAGTCTTTATATGGATCTGAGATATGCTCAGTAGTGATTCCTCTCCTTATCACATCATATTGTGGCCTCTTCTGTGGCTACTCCTCCTGCAGCAGGTGGGCTGATGTCAGTAGAAATGTCTCCTGTGACCCCTGCGAGTCTGTGCTTCCCAGCATTGCCTGAGAGTTTGTGATCTGTTGATTAAGTTCCAAACATCTTAATCTGCAATTCTGTGTACACTTGAGAATTTTATTGAAATCAGTGAGACATGATTTTGAATAAATGTGCCTAGGATTGCATTGCATGCATTTGCTTTCATAGAGCTCCAGTGCTCCAACTGCTGAGCTTTGCATTTGTGGAGCATTTTGAGGACTGGGCTGTTGTGACAGTCAGCTTGGCATCAGTAGTCAGGGGCCTATGGAGGCCCACAGAATGGAAGGGGCTCACCACTGAGGAGAGATGCTGGGGACAGAATGAGCCTAGAGCTCCTGCTTCTCCCTATGGAGCTGCCACTAACCCTTCCAAATGGGAAATGGTTGTTGAAGAGGCCCCTGTGATGACATGTTTAGGGGGAGCAAGGAGAGCCACTGTTGTCTTCTTTTTGGCTCCACTGCCACTTACAAGGAGTTTGGTGCTAGTGGGGCCAAAAGGAGTATGAAAGAGTTATGCTTTATTCTTAGGCACCCTTTCTCTTGGGGAAATGGGAGGGGAAGCCAAGGCAATTTGCCAATGGGAGTGCTGTTCAGCCGCCATGTTTGTATTGGGCCTCTTGGGAAAAGGAGGTGATGGGGGAAGCCCCTATGGGTGCAATGCCACCATAACCATGGTGCGAATGGGGGATGAAGAGGAACTCTGCAGTCTCTTCCCCAGAGTGCCCTGGTTTTGACCTGGCTCCTGTACTGTTAACATGGGAAAGAAGCGCTATGATGAATGCAGCATTCCTTCTTGGAGTTTCTTTCATTTTTTCTAGGCCACACCAAAATGGCAGACAACCATGCTGGCCCACGTGTGTACATGGCAAAACTTAACGAATACTGTCAGAAAAAACGTGCACGATTGGATTATAAGGAAGTCGATGTCAGCGGCCCTGCTCATGATCGTGTGTGAGTTGATGAAGAATATCAGGAGTAGGGATGTAAAATTTGCTAAAGCCATGGAAAAAACAGTTTTTCCCCATTTTTTTCAGAAAAAACAAATTTTCAGAAAAATTGACATGCAATATTAGCACTTTTTACATATTAAAAGTCACTTTGGTACTTCAGGAACATCAAATGTAATTATGTACAAGTTGGTTTGGCATAAAATTATCACATTTGGTATATTAAAAGTACATATTATTTAAACAATTATTACAAATTGAATTTACTTTTTAAATTTTTTACTTTGCTTTGTAACAAATGGATCGACAAGGTCCTGAACTGCAAGGAACCTCTTTTTGCCAGTTTATGAGGAGCAGGCAAAAAATAATTTAAAAAAACAGAAGAAACCATGAACATTAATAACAAAGAAAATTATTTATGTCTCCGCTAGTCCTCCACAGTGTCAAGCAGTCACAAAGCATCCATTCCCATAAAAAGAACTGAGAAAAAGCGGGGACCAAGATTCAATGAAACGTTTTATTCATGATGCTAAAATAAAACATTCCATAATCCATTTTTTCTTCATTTTTTTTCAGTTTTTCAGAAAAAAATAAAATGGCTGCGGAAACCCCCTGGAAAAAACACATTTTTCCTGAATATTTCCAGTTTTTTTCCAGGCCTTCACATCTCTAATCAAGAGGTGTGTATGGAGACAGGAAGCAGGCATAGATGCTTGTTATACAAAAGTAAAGAGAGCAGGAACACTTGTTATAGTAACTAAACTAAAGGCACAGTTTTTTATGGTTAGAAAGCTCTTGGTTCCCTCCCCCCATTCCTGTTCAACATCCTGCCTAGCTCATTAGCTATACTGTAGAAACAGTTCCTTAAGTGTCACACCTTCTCGTACTATTTAGATCTGCTAGTCTTAGAGATAAAGTATAGGACAGGTTCAGGCTTCTTTTTCCATACCTAGCTCTGCCATCTGTTATTCATCCCAGTTCCAATGCTTAAGGTGGTGGTTGGAGTATGTGTTGTGTGGCTTCACTTTCCCTCTTTTGCAGTCAGTTCCTGGGTCGGGAAGGCAACAAATGGAAATGTATCTCCTTCTCTCCCTTCTTAAAGATAACTCTGTCATGAACCTGTCCTAAACCGGACCTGGTTCATCCCAGGACTCAATCCCCACCCAGGGCAATTGATCCTGGCAAGGCACAAACCAGTACTTCCCTTACCAGGGCTGAGTAAACCAGCAACAACCCTGCAAGGTAGGTAGACTGCCACCACCCCTTAAACTGGTCAACCACTCTGAGTCAAAGGGAAACCCAGAGGACTAGAAATAAATCTGCCAAGGATTCCAAGAGCCAAAAGAGCACTCCTTGTCCTGGAGCCTTAGGCAAATAACAAAATACACGGTAGTCTGTGGTCAGTAGCCAAGGTACCAGATTCAGAGCCAAATTCCTCCTGAAATGAACACACACTGGTAAATATATTTAATAAAGCTACTTCTATTTACCAGTGTGTGTTCATTTCAGGAGGAATTTGGCTCTGATATTTAATAAGGCTACTTCTAATATAAGTGAACAATTAATGTCAGTAAAATGGTTCCTTAAAACCCACACCCAAAGGAGTAAGGTAAAATACAAAGAGTTCAATCACAAAACAAAACAAGAAAACTAACCAACCTATTCTATACTTTCGAAGAGGCATGGGTTGTATAGTTGTATATAGATGCATAGTCTGGGTAGCAGATGGAAATGGAACCCACACAGGTAACCACCTATAGGCAAGATGGAACCCAGGGGAACAAAGGCTAAAGATTTCACTCCTATACTTATGGAAAAGATCCTAGCAACAGTCCAGAACTAATTAGCCAATCAGGGGGCTTTCTCATCATGCAATGCTTCTTCAAGCTTTCACGCCTAACTGGCACATACTCCCCAAACCTTCCCAGGCCAGGCTGGCCTTGAGTACCAGGCTCTTAGCTGATAAACAGGCGTTCTTGCTTGTTTTTGTTATGTGCCTCCTAGGCGAGTATGACTTATGGCGACCCTATGAATTGGTGACCTCCAAGAGCATCTGTCATGAACCACCCTGTTCAGATCTTGTAGGTTCACGTCTGTGGCTTCCTTTATGGAATCCATCCATCCCTTGTTTGGCCTTCCTCTTTTTCTACTCTCTTCTGTTTTTCTCAGCATTATTATCTTTTCTGATGAATCACGTTCTTGCTTAGGCCCCACTAATTAGCTTCAGCTGTGAAATGAAACGGCAAAGTCATTGATCTCACACAGAGGACCCATTTCAGACAAGATGAAATCCCACAGTTCTTTGCCACAGAGCCATTTTAATTTCAGGCTTTCTTGACAAACTCCTGGTGTGATGTACCCTGAGATAAATAAAGGGAGAAATGTGTATCAGTTGTAGCTCCATGGAGGCAAAAGAAGTCTAATGACTTCTTCATGTCATGGACAGGTTTTCTTGGCCCAGTGCTTGCATATAGATAAGCAGATTATCCTTGGAAACTCCCCTATAGTTATGCATGCTGAAGCCTACTTTTCTCCAGAGATCTCCTTGAAACAACATCTAGTGCAGGGGTAGCTAACTTGTGGCCCTCCAGATGTTGTTGAACTCCATCTCCCAAGCCAGCATGACTGATAGTCAGGGATGATGACAATTGGACTCCAAAACATCTGGAGGGCACCAGGTTGGGGAAGACCATTTTATATGATTGAAAAGTTATGATGAAATTAGGCATATTTTGTAAATATTAGGGATGGGAGATTTACAGTAACCAAACTATACAAAAATTTCAATTTACTTGTGTATCTTACATTCTGACTAGCTTTCCAGAGTTTTAGCATATTGAAGTTCAAGCACATTTGTCAGACTGGGTTTTTAAGTATTTGGTGAACTAATATATTTTTCATTGCAGATTCACAATAGCAGTTCTAATAGATGCAAGAAAGTATAGCCCAGGAACTGGCAAATCTAAGAAAGAGGCAAGAGCCCATGCAGCACTCTTGGCTTGGGAGATCATACAGAAGGAACTGCAGGTAAACCAAACTTATAGAATACATGCCTTGGAACATGGATGTGTCTCCTCTCCCTGTAAAATATATTTATAGTCAGAAAAGAGCCTTTGGCTTATGAGGGTCTCATAAACCTCAAGATCAATCTTGACCCTCATGCTTTTTAACATCTGTATAAAAGTGCTGGGAAATGTCATCAGAGAATTTTGGTTACTATGCGACACAAATATGTGGATGGCACCCGGCTCTACCTCTTATATCCACCTACAATTCCCAGGCAACCTGAGGAGCTCTAAAACAGGTTTCTGGAAGTGTTTGGGGGATGGATGAGGGTAAAGAAGCTGAAACTTCCTTCACGCATTAACATCTGTATGGCAAAAGCTGTTTAGCAGTGGAACAGACTGCCTTGGAAAATGATGAATTTTCCTTTATTAGTGGTTTTAAGCAGGACTGCTGTAGAAGTGGGTTTCTTGTATTAGCAGAGGGTTGCATTTGATGATCTTTGAGGTCCATTCCAACTCTGGTTCTATTAAGTTAAGTGAGCAGTTACAAAAGTTTATCCAGACTTGACTACTATAACTTCCAGGGGTTGTCTTTAAAGTTGGTTTGGAAGCGTCAGCTGGTGCAGAATGTGGCTATCTAGATGTCGGTTAAAGTCAGACGGTCAGAACATGTGACCACACTCAAGCAGGTGCCCTCAGAGACTACAATGCCAGTAACAGGGGGCCTAAACTTTGTACCCATAGTATTGACTGAAACACCTGAGGAACGTTCCTCAAGGAGGATCTTCACTGCTGGTTCTGGGGAACCCTGCTTCAGGTCTTCAGTCTATGAGAAGTTGGGGTTATCCTCTGAGGACTCCATGTCCAGTACTGGGTCAGGGTGAGGAATGACAATCCTGTACCAAATGTACAATTAGGTCTATCCTTCTCTCTCAAGCTTTTGTTTTGGATGGGTACTGTTGTCATCATGTAACGCTGATAATTCAGAATAATATTTTCAAAAAGACATTGCAATGTCTGGTGCCAACTTGAAACATGAAACTCAAAGTAAGAGCAGACCTGCGCTAACCATGGAATGAGGAGGAATTCAGTGAACAACCTTTCTCCGGTTAAGTAGATTAACTTATACGTACTGTTTATGTCGGTGTGTGCGTATAGAGATCATACAAAGCAGAAATTCTAGAGACGCATGGATCAGTAAATAAGCCAGGCCAGGCAAGTTTCTTGTAAGAGTCTTTACTGACAATAAAACTAAATCACAGTTCTCTCTCCAAACTACTGTTCTCCAAAAAACTCCTTTCCCCCACACCAGAGCTTCTGCAAGTTTCTCCTTATCTACTTGCCCGCCAGCTGCTGACCCTGGCAAACCTGGCGCTCTGTTCTGCTCGGCTTAACCCGTTTATTGCAGGTTTCCTTCTCTCTCTAAAAATCCCTGTCTGTGAGTCTCATAGCATGCTTTACTGAACAACAGCCCCCACCTGAGACTCACAGATTACAAAACTACATTTCCATTGTCACATTTATACAATATTAATTTTTCAATACACATCAGTACATGTTTCCTTACAGTATTTACATTTACATTTCAGTTTTTTTTTCTTTATTCATACAATTTTTACAGAGTTTTGTTCACTTTTATTTGATACACTCATTTATATTTCATTCTTCAATACAGTATTTCCACATGAGATCCATTGTTTCTTTGTCTATTGGACCTTCTTTTTCCCATTCTACTGGATATTCATCTGTCTCATCATTCTTTTGTGTAACGTTAAATGTGAATCTATGAGGTGGTTTTCCTTTCGTTTTTCTATCTGACCGTCTGACAGTATCTATTTCCATTTCTTCCTCACTCTCAATTTTACTTGGTCCTGCACCTGTGTCTGCATTTGTTCCTGCACTAGTACCTGGCACCTCTTTATCTTGCATTGCTACGTCTTCACTTCTCAGACTTTTCACAGTACGTTTGCCACTTTGAATTAAGTCAGTCAATGCAGTTCTTAATGGTATTTGATGCCCAAAAGGAACATCTGCTGCTTCCTGCTTGCTCGCACTATCAAGTATTACTGTTTGACTGTCTCTCCAAGGTTTATCTATCACCTTTACGCTTCTGCTTAACACTACTTGTTGTTTCTCAGGCAACCAAATTCTATAATATGAATTCTGAAATCCCAAAATACGACCTGCCTGAGCTCTAGATGCTAATTTACCATGCCTTTTCTGCTTTGACACATGCACCCAGCACTTTGCTCCAAAACGCTCTATGTGTTTCACCCTGGGTTTTCTTCCAGTCAGTTTCTCATATGGAGACATGCCTATTACTCTGTGCACAAGGCGGTTCTGAATGTAAGCAGTGTACAGAATACATTCACCCCAATAGGTGTTATTCATATCTGCATCGGCCAGCATGGCTCTCATTGAATCCTGCAGTGATCGGTTCCTCCTCTCTGCAGTCCCGTTGGAGGATGGGCTGAAGGGAGCAGTGAGACTTTGTAATATTCCCTTCTTTTCCAAATATGTTTTAAATGAATTACTGATAAATTCCCCACCTTGATCTGATTTGATATTTTTGATAACAACCCCATATTGTGTCTCTGTCCTCTGTATGAATGCCTTTAGTTTATCTTCTGCTTCACTTTTTTTTTTCAATAAGAAGACATGTGTAAATCTGGAAAAATCATCTACAATCACTAAATAAAATCTTGCCCCACCTTTTGAGCACTGGAAAGGTCCAGCCAAATCCACATGTATGAGCTGATAGGGTTTAGTGGTAGTACTTTCACAGCTCCTATTTACAGGAGTCACAGTCATTTTTGTTTTATAACATACCTCACATTCATCCACATGCTCACAGTGTGTTAATTCCAAATCTTGACTATGCTTTGGAGTATTTTTCACTTTCTCAAAATGTGCGTGCCCTAATTTTCTGTGCCATTCATGTATACAGTTTTCGTGTTTGTTTTTATTTACTCCTATCCAGGCACACGTGGGTTTATCAAGCTTGCTCTCTACCATAAACATTTGATTCTGTAATTTCCCTTGCATACAGATTTCACCATCTTTTCTCACAAAACATCTATCCTTTTCAAATGTAATTTTACAACCTATTTGAGCTAGTTTTCTCACTGATAGAATGTTATATTTTAAACCAGAAACTAATAACACATCTGTCAATATAGTTCCCAAATTACTTAACTTAAGTGTGCCCTTTGCAATAGCGTCCTGAGTCGATCCGTCAGCCAAATAAATCTTCTCCTGTATCGGCTTTGATGTGTAAAATAAACTAGAGTCTGTGATCAGGCAATTAGACGCTCCGCTGTCTAACAGTCATTTAGAGCTAATTAGTTTATTGTCCTCCTTAGTAATAAAGTTCACGCTTGTTCTCTGACGTCCGAAGTCCCTGTTAGTTCTCTTCTTACTTAAACAATGTCTCTGTATATGTCCTCGGGACCCACAAAAATAACATATTTTATTCTCTTGCCTGTTTCTTTGATATTGATTATGTTGTACAGTCTCAGTCTCTTTTAATTCAGTCTTCTTACTCTCTTGTCTCCTATTCCATTCTTGTTGAAGTTTCTGTTCTACAAAGTCCAAATTTAAATTTCCGTCTGGTAAAGTTTCTAAGCTCGAGACCAGCACATCCCATTTTCGATCAAATGAAGATAACAGTATATAGACCATCTGAATGTCACTATGATGCACTCCTCTTTCTTGAAGTTCAGCAAACAATCTACGAAATTCAGCCAAATGCTCTGTCATAGTCATTTCATCTGTAAAACGCATCTGATAAAGTTTCCGTGCTAAACACAGCCGGCTCCCTGCGGTTTGCTGCACATGAGCGGCCCTTAGCTTCTCCCACATTTGATTAGCTGTCGGCTCATTACTCACCAGCAACAGTTGAGAATCAGACAGCCCCAGCGTAATAAAAGCCTTCGCTTTCTCGTCTTTCTTCGTCCACGCTGCTGAAGGAGCTGCCGGAGGGGGGTTTTCTACGACATCATTCAAATCTTCTTTAATCAGAACTGCTCTCATTCTCCATTTCCAGCTGGAGTAGTTTACAGCATTCAGTCTCTCCATCGGCATCCCGGATGACAGGTTTACAGCCATGTTGTCCACTCTTACTTGCCTCTTTCGTGCACTTTCTTTTCTCTCTGCAACGACGTCACTTGAACCCCTTACTTTGTATGATAAGCTGGGCCCATAACCCCTGTCGGTGTGTGCGTATAGAGATCATACAAAGCAGAAATTCTAGAGACGCATGGATCAGTAAATAAGCCAGGCCAGGCAAGTTTCTTGTAAGAGTCTTTACTGACAATAAAACTAAATCACAGTTCTCTCTCCAAACTACTGTTCTCCAAAAAACTCCTTTCCCCCACACCAGAGCTTCTGCAAGTTTCTCCTTATCTACTTGCCCGCCAGCTGCTGACCTTGGCAAACCTGGCGCTCTGTTCTGCTCGGCTTAACCCGTTTATTGCAGGTTTCCTTCTCTCTCTAAAAATCCCTGTCTGTGAGTCTCATAGCATGCTTTACTGAACAACAGTTTATAGGCAGATCCTTCTTTAAGACCAGTGCCACCTTCTCCATCATCATCACCGTCACCACCACCTCAATTGCCTGAGCCTGCTGCAAATCTACCACAAGTACCACCTTTGTCTAACTGTATTGCCTTGCTCAATGAATATAAACTGAAGAATAAAGTGGTGGTTCATTATGTTTTGGTTTCTAAATCTGGGCCAGAACACATGCCAATGTAAGTTATCAATTATATTTGATTTTTTAAACTATTATTTTCCTCTTTTTTTAAAAAAAACCTAAAGTTCTTAGTGATTTATCAATGGTAATGGATTCCTTTCAACACATGGACTTTTGCTTTGTTTTCTGCTTGGAGTATTCTATTATCTCATAGCAGGAAGTTGGATCAGAACCACAGCCTAGGGGATTGATTACTGAAAGCTTCCTATGTTGTTTGAAGGTGTTCATCTTTGAGTTGGGTGGGGTCAGATTTTTTTTTTTATGTTCTTGCAGGATGAACATTTTTAGTTAATACTGTTCTTTTCTCTTTTGATGTATTTTAAATTTGGTATTGTATGCTTATTAAAAAATATAAGTAACCCCCCATAAGTCAATTTTGAGACTTTTTTGGAGTAAGCGACAAATAAATATAATAAATAATATATATGGCCTTCCTAAACAATTTTCTTTTAATAAGAATCTGGATAAATTAGCTGATGAGTAAATTAAAGCCTCCAACCCACAGTGTCGTACAAAGCACTTTCTTTTAATGTATTCAAATGTGTAGAAGCTGTGTTTCTTCGTTTCCCTTTCCTTTGTTGCGTAGCTTTACCAAGAAACCAAAGCAAATTAAATAATCTGAGATGATTTTCTGTGGTTGATCCCATGCCATATGTCTGTTTAGGGAACTGGACAGACTAAGAGCAAAGCTGCAAAGAACTTGGGGCTGTTACTGAAAATTGGTAACATCTAGTTGAACTTACCCTGAATAGTAGCAGGCAGGCCTTCTCCATGGTGGCACTCCAGCTTTGGAATGTCCTGCCTCTTGAAATTCAGTTGGCATTTATTCTTGGGGTATTTGGGGTGGTAAATGAAAACATTGTGCTAGCACAAGGGGATATTCCCCCCTCTCCCCCTGTATGTGCTCCGCGGCATCTCCAAATCTGCTCTGGGGGATTGGGGGAACCCCAGGAACAGATTTAGGGGACACGTGGGGGAGGGGGAGATTGTTCTGTCAGCGCAAGATTTCTCCTTGCACAACGGAACAATCTGCTTAATGTTGCTTTGAATATAACCCTGGGCTTTTTATCCAGGCATCTAGAAATGGTCACTGATGTTTAGTAATTGCTGTACTTGTGATTTTATTGTGTATTTATAATCATACATATGGGTATGCTGTTTTATTGAATTTTGTTTTTACCTGGCCTGAGATCTTTGGATGAAGGGTGGAATACAAATGGTCTGAATCATGGTTTTCCAAATTCTGAGTTCATTGACCCCCGATGAGCTTATAAAGTTGTCATGCCCCAACCAAAATTCTTCAGAATGTAAATGAAATAATGTCAAGAAATATCAATATATAATCAACATTTATTAATCATCAGTCGCTATTACCAGAGATCATAAAATGTAAAATGTTGCCTAGTGGAGCAGCAAGGATGTGTCTTGAACTAGTGCGGTGGATAGTGGTGGTGGTGATGGTGGAAGAAGTGCAGCTCTGAAGCCTAGGTCTAAAGTCTTTTTCAAAGCTCCTTGGAGCTTTACAAAAGTCAGTTTGTTTTTATATCTTTGCATCTTTAGGGGAGGGAAAGAGGAGTGTTGGAATTATTATTCTGACACTATAAAAATAATACTGTTTAAAAATGAAACTTCACCTGTATACATTTTTATAGCAATAAAGCACCATGGTGTGACAATACTGTTGAATTATGTAATTCTATTCTTATATACAGATGTTCCTCAATGGCAAGGGAGGTACACTCTGTAGATGCCCATGCCCTTTATATCTGACCTCATAGCTCCTACTTAATTTTGTTGCCATTCCTTGTAAACCTTTCCCTCCTCTCCTCTCCCCTTTGGACCCTTGTGCACCTTCAAAATCAGCTGCAGACAGTTGGTGGACCCTCCAGACAAGATTTGGGGGGGGCAGTAGAGGGAAACATAAGTGCCAGAACTCCACTGGCATTGCTTTGGATACAACCCACATACCCACAAACAAGCACACACTGCAACATATTTTGTTGGCTACAATAAAATGCTTGTTTCAAGCCTATTTTCAGATGGGACCAGTAGTGTAGTGGCAAATTCAGAAGTGCAGGGTCCCTTCATGATAGTGATGCCACACTCCCTCACAGGCACACACTCTTTCCCTTGTTTCTCTTGCTGTCCTCAACTACAGACGTCCCTAGGAGCCAATTAGCATGAAAGGGGAGGCTGTGGGTAAGCTGTTGAGAAGAGTCTTCTCAGTGGCTGACAAATCTCCTTTCATGCTGATTGGCTCCTACATAGAGACCTGGCTGGGCCTTTGCTCTCAAAAAAGTAAGGGGTCTACAACTCTGGATGACTACACCCTGGAAGGAACCCCCGAGGTTCTAAGGAAGGGCTCTGCTGGTGCAGAGGCACTGTGGCTGCCATGTTAGCTACCTTAGATTGACCAGGAAACAGGCAGCTGTATAAATCTTTTTTATTGTGCATTTATGATTATTTGTGCTCATGATAGAATCAGGGTGGTTATATACAGTTGCGCAATATGGTTCCTAAAAGTTTTGGGACAGACATACTGCTTCACTTCTAATCTGTGCATGCCCCATAACTTCCTCCTGAAATCCTCTGGCTTTTTATACCACAAATGTACTCTGCCTTTGTTGCACTGTAGTGCAAGAGTGCCTCTCCAGACAGCAGTAATTCAATAAAATTGAGGAAGCATCACAGGACAGTTAATAAAGTGGAATGATATGTGGACAGTACAGTATAAATCCACCACTAAAGAAAATACTCTCGCAAAAAAAGAGAAAAATCAATCTTGAGAGGTCCAGAGAAAATATGGTGGGGCACAATTGATTTGTGCGTCTTGCGTACATCAGACATGATTGTTGAATAAGCTTATGGAAAGGCTATGTTAGTTCATATTTTGGTGAAAAAAAGTACAAGGAACAAGAATGAAGGGTGGAACAGGATTTTTGAGTTCTAATTGGTTGCTTTTATTTATTATTGTTTTACTTACCTGTGTTATATTTTGTATTTTGTTGGTGTAAAATTTGATAAAATATCTGTTGTATATTATGATATTCTATTATACTTGTATTATTGCAGCTAGCTGCCTTGAACACTATTTGGTGGACAGTCAGGATATAATTTAGAACTATTACAGTAGTTATTGTATAGAAATAGAAGAGGGCCACAAAAGGGTAGAACAAGAGCCCTATTCTGAAAGATTAGAGAAATTAAAGGGAAATTTAAACCAAGGGTAGGATGTTGAATAATCAACAGGGGAACACATTGACTGACAGAGATGAAATAAAAGGAACTCTATAAAGGAGATGCCAGGATGACAGATTCATTCACGGATGAAGAACCAGAAATTTTAGAATGTGAGGTGAAAGCTGCTCTTAAAATACTTGGAAGAAACAAATCACCAGGAACAGATGGCATACCAATAGAGTTGCTACAAGCTGCTGAGACTGAATATATCCAAATTTTGAGAGAAATTTGTCAAGAAATATGGAAAACTAAACAATGGCCCACAGACTAGAAGCATTCAATATACATCCCAATTTCAAAGAAAGGAGACCCCAGGGAATGCAGTAATTATCGAACTATTGCCTTAATATCCCATGCAAGTAGAGTAATGCTCAAGATTCTACAACAAAGGCTCTTACCATACATGGAGCGAGAAATGCCAGATGCCCAAGCTGGATTCAGAAAGGGTAGAGGCACCAGAGATCATATCACAAACATATGTTGGATACTGGAACAGACGAAGGAATTTCAGAAGGAAATCACCCTGTGCTTTATAGATTACAGCAAAGCCTTTGATTGTGTAGATCATGAAAAATTATGGAATGCTTTAAAAGAAATGGGGGTGCCACAGCATCTGATTGTCCTGATGCGCAACCTGTACTCTGAACACGAAGCTAGTGTAAGGACAGAATATGGAGAAACTGATTGGTTCCCCATTGGAAAGGGTGTGAGACAGGGGTGTATTTTATCACTGTATTTATGATACGGTATTTACACCGTATTTGTAAAGTAATGACAACAGAAGATTTATGTAACTTTAAAGTTGACAATGAAGACATTGAGCTTGTCAAGGATTATCAATACTTGGGCACAGTCAGTAACCAAACTGGAGACAATAGTCAAGAAATCAGAAGAAGCCTTGGACTGGGGAGGGCAGCTATGAGAGAACTAGAAAAGGTCCTCAAATGCAAAGACGTATCACTGAACACTAAAGTCAGGATCATTCAGACCATGGTATTCCCAATCTCTATGTATGGATGTGAAAGTTGGACAGTGAAAAAAGCAGATAAGAGAAAAATCAACTCATTTGAAATGTGGTGTTGGAGGAGAGCTTGTGCATACCATGGACTGCGAAAAAGACAAATAATTGGGTGTTAGAACAAATTAAACCAGAACTATCACTAGAAGCTAAAATGATGAAACTGAGGTTATCATACTTTGGACGCATAATGAGAAGACATGATTTACTAGAAAATATAACAATGTTGGGAAAAACAGAAGGGAGTAGAAAAAGAGGAAGGCCATCAAGAGATGGATTGATTCGATAAAGGAAGCCACAGACCTGAACTTACAAGATCTGAACAGGGTGGTTCATGACAGATGCTCTTGGAGGTCGCTGATTCATAGGGTTGCCATAAGTCGTGATCGACTTGAAGGAACATAACAACAACAAGAATAAACATGTATGTAAAATTTCCTTACATATCCAATAAACAATCATGCTTTAATTTAAAAAGTGATAACAGAAGTTAATGTTAAGAACAAGCGGCCCATAGGAGCTATTTTCCTTAATTGTTCAGCTGAGCTCCCCTTGCAGAATAATGCAGGTCTAAGTAGTAAAAGAGCAGACTGTGTTTAATTATCAGTCCATGCAGATGACTTCTTTTCAGGTAGTGGACATGCCTTGTGAATGGTTTCGCCAGCTCTCATCAGCCGCAGCCAGCACAGTCATTCTGGATGGGGCAGATGGGAATTGTAGTCCAGAACACCAGGTTGGCAAATGCTGGTTTAATCCCTTTCCTGTCACTGCCATTACTGCAGTTTTTTTAAAAAAAAATAGTTGTTGGATAATTCTGCATTGTTTTCCAGGCAGAAAGAAGTGCTACCCCTACAAGTGATTCTCTTAATAATTCCCAAGGATCATCACCAGAGGCATCTGTGAAGTAAGTTGTCCATTTAATAATGTCTCTTTAAATAACCCATTGTAAGAAAATTTTCATTTATTAAACAATGATGCTGTACAATATAGAATCCCAGAATTAACAAAAGGGACACTCGCCTTACATATGGCAAAAGAGGTGTGATTGGCAGGGATTGAAACAGTGCATTTTGAATGCTGCTATCCTGGTTGTAGAACGCCTTCCCATGGGAGGTTAGATTGGCCTCTTCTTTGATCTCTTTTAGGCAGGTGCTCAAGGCAGCTTTATTTTACCGAACTTTTAATGTATTTTTAATCTTGTCTGTATGTAAATCATTTATTTTAAGCCTCGGGGGACCTTTCGAGGGATAAAAAGCAGTATCTAGAGGTTTTTAAAACAAAATAAAAATAAAATATTTACCTGGTTTGCCTTGCCTCTGGATGACCATGCGTGGTCCTGCTGCATGGAATCCAACAACCTCCAGGGAAGGAAAGAGGTTGTTTGAATCTTCTGTCCCCCACATTCTGCCTGTTTTTCTTTTACCCCAAAGATATGCAGCCATAAGACGAAGGGTAGCCATAGCTTGCTATCGTGTGTTGAGACAAACAGTTCTGGTATGTTAAAAGCCAATATCTGCAAGTCCGTCTTTTCTCACTTGTCAGAAAGTCACAGTCTGTAAAGACTGGGGGAGCTACTTTTCCTTAGGGAGAAAGTAGAGTCCCTCAAGGATCGGTATTGGGACCTGTACTTTTTAACTTGTTCATTAATGACCTAGAATTAGGAGTGAGCAGTGAAGTGGCCAAGTTTGCTGACGATACTAAATTGTTCAGGGTTGTTAAAACAAAAAGGGATTGTGGGACTTCCCGGAAGTGAGTGCTCAGCTGGTGACTGTCTCTGAGAGATCTCTGCCTCAGAGGAAGCTTTTTTCAGGTTAAAAGCCAGCCAAGAGGAAACTTTGACTGGCTTAAATGTTCTCCAAGGTATAGGAGAACCGATCAGATTTTCCACAAGACTTCGTTGAGCTGTCGGCGGCTGGAATTGATCAGGAAATCCCTGAGATAAGAAGGCATGCCGATCGGCTGAAGACGGAGTCAGGATTTCCATGCAAGCTGTACTGGAAAAAAGCGAAGCGTTTTTTTTTTCTTCTTAAAAAACGTCCTTAACCAGCGAGCCTACTTCTGTCTAAATCTTATCATTTGGCTTAAATTACTACAATAAAAGAGATTTGTTTACGAATCAGCAACTGAGAAACCTGGGTGAGTCATACTTTTTCTCTTTTAAATATAATTAAGGAAGAAAGAAAATGTAAACAACTTATATATATATTTTTTACGACAAAAAGCTGGCCTGAATTTGGAGTTTTAAAGTTTAAAAACGGATGAGAGGTAATTATTATTTGATGGAAATATATTTTGGACTATTTTTCTCCTTGGACTATTTTTTTTTTGGACGAATTGTTACTAATCGTTTGGTGTTGGGAACCAGAATTGTTTTGCATTCTTGGACGTAGATAAGAACTGTGCTGTGCTGGCTGGACTATAATAACAGGCCTGGAATATTAACTCTTTTGTTGGTGGAGGAAAAAAAAAAGAAACAGACTGCCTCTAGGTTTTGGAACAGTGGTTAATATCAGAAATTAAAGGCTTCTTTTGAAAATGACAACTAAAAAAGCAACTAAGGCCCAGGAGCGAAGAGGTCTTATTGACCCACAGGAAGGGGCTATACCCCCAGATATGTTTCAAAAAATAATGGAAGGGATTAATGATATAAAACAGGAAATGAAAACTGAATTGATGGATATAAAAGACTATATTAAAACACAAGTGGATGAGATTAAAGGGACAATTGGGCAAATAAAGGAGGATGCAAAAAATACTAAAGAAAAGGTACAAATCTTGGAGAATAGAACAGATATATTAAATCTGGAATTAGAAAAAAACTTGGACTATATGGCTGTGACTGAAATGAGAAATAAAGAACATTGTTTGAGATTCCGTGCAATCCCTGAGGAAACAGGTGAAGACATCAGAGATAAAATTGTTAATGCTTTAGTAAAATTTCTGGATTTGAATGAAGATTGGATGGAATTTGAAATAGACAAAGTTTATAGAATTAATTCCAGATATGCAACAATGAAAAAAATTCCAAGAGATGTGCTTGTTCACTTTATAAAGAAGACGACCAGAGATATGGTATTACAGCAACACTTTAAAAATACCTTTAAAATTGATGGTAAGGAAATACTGGTGATGAAAGAAATTCCTATTAGACTTTTACGTAAGAGAAAAGAATATGCTTTCCTTACAGAAAAACTTAAACAACGCAAAATTCAATTTAGATGGGATGTTCCAGAAGGAGTGATCTTTACATTCAGACAACAGAAATATAGATTGAATACTGTTCAAAAAGCAAGGGACTTCTTGAGAAAAGCTTCAAAAGATATGGATGAAGATAAACTCAAAGATATGGATATAATTCCTGGGGAACAAAGTCAACAAGGATATGCAGAGGAGGGGAAGGAAGATGATGGATTAAAAGGAGCATCAGGCACATTTTAAAATACACGCTTAAAGATGGATTACAAATATCTAACTTGGAATATAAATGGAGCCAACACGGCGCAGAAGAGAAAGAAAGTGTTTCATTATTTGAAAAAATTAAAATTGGATATAATTTGTTTACAAGAAACTCATATTAAGAAGAAAGATTCCAAATATTTGATTTGTAAAAATTTGGGTGAAGAATTTATTTCGGCTGGACCAAAAAAAAAAAAATGGAGTTGTTCTCTACATTAACCCACAATTGCTTCCTAAATTGGTATTACTGGATGATAGTGGTAGATTTGTGGGGGTTGAAATTACTTTACAGGGTACAAACATTTTGGTAGTGGGTATTTATGCCCCCAATGAAGATAAAACAAGGTTTTACACAGGACTTATGGAAAAATTGTCAGAGTTTTCATATGATCATTGGTGTGTTATGGGTGATTGGAATGGGGTAATCTCACCAAAAATTGATAGGCTTTCTGAAAAAAATATCAAAGAGACACAGGGTAAATTACCGAAGATTTGCTTTGAACTGATGGAACATTTAGAATTGGTGGATACCTGGAGATATATAAATGATAACGCAAAGGAATTTACTTATTTTTCAGAAAGACACAAAACATTCTCGAGGATTGATATGATTTGGATGTCTAAAATCCTAGCGAAGGATATTTTTAAAATGGATATATTACCAAAAACTTTTTCGGACCACAATCCTGTGATATTAACTTAAAAAAAAAAATCTTGGATTTAGATGGAGACTAAATGAATCTTTATTACAGAATGACAAAGTAGTACAAGAATGTAAGAAGAAATTAAAAGAGTTTTTTGAACATAATTTACATAAAGGAACAAGTGAAAATATCGTTTGGGATACAAGTAAGGCATTTATGAGGGGATATTTTATTAAATGTAACTCTGAATTAAAAAAAAAGAAACAACAGAAAATGCAATTAATTTTGGAAGAAATAAAACAAAAAGAGGAAGAATTGAAAAAGAATCCAACTAAAGTTTCTATTGTAAATCAAATTAAAATGTTACAGAAGCAAGTATCAATGCTGACAGTTAGAGAAATTGAAAGGAAACTAAATTTTGCTAAACAAAGGACTTTTGAATTTGCAAATAAACCTGGGAAATGGTTAGCATATAAATTAAGAAAAGAACGTCAAAAAATATTATTTTAAAGATACAAGAAGGAGATGAGACGCTGACAGATAATGTAAAAATCAAAAAGATTTTTCATCAATATTATTCAACATTGTACAAGTGTCAGGAAATTCCATCTGAAAAAATAGAAGAGTATATATCTAAACAGAATTTACCTAAAATTACAGACTTTCAGAGACAAGCTATTAATGGCCCTATTACGTCAAGAGAGATATCTGAAGCTATAAACAAAATTAAATTAGGAAAGGCGCCAGGACCAGATGGGTTATCTGCAATGTATTATAAATGTTTGGAGGAAGAACTCTTGCTACCTTTACAGTCTACAATGAATCTTATTCTGCAAGAGGGAAAGATACCGGATAGTTGGAAAAATGCTAATATAACATTAATACCTAAAGAGGAGCAAGATTTAACTAAAACAAAAAATTATCGACCAATATCTCTATTGAATAATGACTATAAAATTTTTACAATGATTTTGGCTGAAAGATTGAAAATAATATTGCAACAATTTATTCAGGAAGATCAATCAGGGTTTTTACCTAAAAGATAATTACGTGACAACATCAGGAATGTCTTGAATGTGTTGGAATATTTAGAACAACGAAATGATAAACAAGCAGCTTTGATTTTTTTAGATGCTGAAAAAGCATTTGATAATTTGAATTGGAAATTTATGTTTCAGGTTTTGGAGCAAATGGATTTTGGAGACAATTTTATAAAATGGATTAGATCGATTTATACATCTCAGAAGGCTCAGATAATTGTTAACGGAGATTTAACGGATTTATGTGAAATACAAAAGGGTACAAGACAGGGATGTCCTTTATCTCCCCTTTTATTTATTCTGGTCTTAGAAGTGCTGCTTAGAGATATAAGGCAAGATAAAAGAATTTCGGGATTAAAGATAAAAAAAGAAGAATATAAATTGAGAGCATTTGCTGATGATTTGATAATTGTACTAGAAAACCCTTTGGAAGGAATTAATGTATTGATGGACAAATTAAAAGAATTTGGACCGTTAGCAGGATTTAAGATCAACAATCAAAAAACAAAGATGTTGGTGAAAAATTTAACTTTAAGGGATCAGAAAGAGTTAATGGACAAGACAGATTTTACAATAGAGAAAAAGTTGAAATATTTAGGTATCATTATGACAAATAAAAACTCAAAGTTGTTTCATAATAATTATGAAAAATTATGGACAGAGATTAAGAAAGATTTGCTAAGATGGGATAAACTACAATTGTCATTAATGGGTAGAATATCTGTGATAAAAATGAATGTATTACCGAGAATGATGTTTTTGTTTCAAACAATACCTGTAATATCCTCTGATTTACCTTTTAAACAATGGCAAAAAGATATCTCTAAATTTGTATGGCAAGGAAAAAAACCAAGAGTTAAATTTAAACTACTACAAGATGCCAAAGAAAGAGGAGGACTGGGATTACCAAATCTGAGACTTTATTTTGCTGCCTGCTGTCTAGTCTGGATAAAGAAATGGATCTTATTAAGGAATAAAAGACTATTGGATTTGGAGGGCCATAATTTGAAGTGGGGATGGCATGGATATCTATGGTATGACAAAGTAAAAGTAAATGTAGACTTTAACAATCATTTTATAAGACGTCCTCTGTTGAAAATATGGAATAGATATAAACCAAGGCTTTATTCGAAAATACCATTATGTGTCTCAAGTCAAGAAGCGTTTTACAGAAGAGAAATGGCTGGAAAAGAGAAATGGTTAACTTATCAAGAACTATTAGAAAATGTACATGGAGAATATATAATGAAAGAGAGAGAACAACTGACAAAGGAAGGATATAGTTTTCAATGGTTTGTCTATTTACAATTGTTAGAAAGATATAAAATGGACAAGAAAATGTATGGGTTTGAAATAAGTAAATCTGATTTTGAAATAGGATTGTGTACAAATGATGAAAATATAATTGCGAAAATGTATAAACTCTTACTGAAAATGGATATGGAGGAAGAACAAGTAAAAGAGTGTATGGTAAAGTGGGCAAAAATTTTTGGTTATAACATACAAATGGATCATTGCGGCCTATTGCCGAAATAAAACACAAACACCATTCATTGGGTTAAATCATGGGCCACTTTATTAAACGGAATCAATTAGAATAATGAACCTGCAGAGGGGAAATCAAGTGCGGGAGCATTCTGATGATCCAGGCAAAGCCTGCTTGCAGCCATAGGGCGACTAAACCTTGCCTGAGCCTGGGGCTGCCCTATGCCAGACCCCAGCTCAAGCCACACCCTGAAGATGTGTAGGGGGTCCAACCCGCATCACCGCCCCCCGGAGCCGTGAAACTCCGAGCGGATGAGGCACGTTGGCCCCAAAGGCGGCCCGTGTTCTGCCCCCCGGGCCGTATAGCCCTGAGCTGCAGGCCCCCGGACCGCCAATCGCCCCCAAAGGTGCCTAAAGGTGTCACCTAGCTGCCCTTTCCCTTTAAACCTTTTCCCGCACTTCTTTGCCACAAGTGACCGTTGACATATTGAAGCTAAAAACACACCAATCAGCCTATTAACCCCAAAGGCACCCGTGCTAACCCTTGACCCGTCCCCCCAACCACAGTGTGGAGTAGGCAAAAGAAACCTGCCAGCAAAGCGAGGCAGGCAGGCCAAAAATTCCTAGTCGGCCCCGTAGCGACCAAATGAATCACACTGCAGTAGAGGGAGGGTCGGGCGGGCGCCGCCAAAATTCAAAGGAGGGCGGGAGGCTGGTGGAGTGGCCTTAAATGGCCTTCAGCTGCCCCGCCTCCTTACTGTGCGTCACGACGGCGCGCTGGCGCGCCACGTGCGCACGCACACACCCTTGATGGCGGCCTGGCTTCGGCAGCAGCCGCAAACACGCCCCTTTTGCCCGGCAGGTACCGGGCACGGAACGGGATTGCGGCCTATTGCCAAAATAAAACACAAACACCATTCATTGGGTTAAATCATGGGCCACTTTATTAAACGGAATCAATTAGAATAATGAACCTGCAGAGGGGAAATCAAGTGCGGGAGCATTCTGATGATCCAGGCAAAGCCTGCTTGCAGCCATAGGGCGACTAAACCTTGCCTGAGCCTGGGGCTGCCCTATGCCAGACCCCAGCTCAAGCCACACCCTGAAGATGTGTAGGGGGTCCAACCCGCATCACCGCCCCCCGGAGCCGTGAAACTCCGAGCGGATGAGGCACGTTGGCCCCAAAGGCGGCCCGTGTTCTGCCCCCCGGGCCGTATAGCCCTGAGCTGCAGGCCCCCGGACCGCCAATCGCCCCCAAAGGTGCCTAAAGGTGTCACCTAGCTGCCCTTTCCCTTTAAACCTTTTCCCGCACTTCTTTGCCACAAAAGGGGGACAAGCCTCTGCTTAGTCTCCCTTTACCCCACACCCGATAAGAATCTCATGCAGACCCCTCTGCAGGTCCATCAGGAGGATGGCATCGTTGCCTCCCGAACTGCATGTCCAAGCATGTCTGCCACTGAGGGCCTTGCCCTCCATGTCCGACCACAGCAGACAACCCAAGGCTACCGAGGCCTCGACTGCATGTCCTCACATGCCTGCCACTGAGGGCCTTGCCCTCCATGTCTGACCACAGCAGACGACCCAAGGCTACCGTGGCCTCAACTGCATGTCCTCACATGCCTGCCACTGAGGGCCTTGCCCTCCATGTCTGACCACAGCAGACGACCCGAGGCTACCAAGGCCTCAGCTGCATGTCCTCACATGCCTGCCACTGAGGGCCTTGCCCTTCCTGTCTGACCATAGCAGACGACCAGAGGCTATTGTGGCCTCAACTGCATGTTCTCACATGTCTTGCCCTTCAGTAACCTTCTGCCCTGAACCCTGCTGGAACGACATGGGTAGGAGACCATTCCAGCGCATACTCTGTCAACCCAGTCACCAAACCATGGCCCACCATCAGAGGCCCAGCTGTGAACCAATGTGCGTTTGCGGCCCCAAGGCCAGCCTATGAGCTCATGCCATGGCTGCAGAGTAGACTGCGCATCTGCTCCATCCCCGTCCAGCAACCTGCCAAAAACAGAAACAATCGTGAACAGTTGGGTCCCAGACCTTCAGACTCGCCCCTGGGGTGAATGTATTCCATGCGCCCCCTACTTCCACCTCCTAGCGGCCTGCACCTGCATATACAAAAACCAAATAGACCGTCCCAGGTAGGCAATTCCACTGCCGGGTAGGCAACCCCAATTCCGGAGGGGCATGGCCCTCAAACCCCCATGGGTCCGCTCCCAGGCATCGCGACACTAGACCGAAACTTTATGAGGGAAGATCCCTCCCCCTGAATATCAGGCAGCCAGGCCTATAGCTTCCGGCCAAAAACACTATGTCGCCGTCATGGGGAAGTGTCCAGTCCAGGGGAGGGTAAAATAATGTGGAATGACTCTTGTACCCCTGGTCTGCCTGGAAACAAACCTTGGACCCCAGGATGGCTCGAAGGGAAGTCTGACCTGGCCCCAAACACCCCCACCCCCCATCCGGAAGGCTCCAAAATTAAGTGTGAGGGGTGCTACATGTAACCGCTGAGCTTTGAAGCATGATGGTCACAGGGCACCTCCCTGATCAACAATCCCTGGCGGGTCAGGTGAACATGGAGGGTGAGGATAAGGGGTATGGGGGTGTGCATGGGCCAGCTGGCCAGCACATGACATATCCCAAGACATGTGAATGGTCCTAAAGGCCCCCTGCAAGCCTACCTTGCGACACACTGGCAGACAAGCTTTACTCCTACCATCTGTGATGAATTCCAGGACGAGATTCCTAGGAATAGGCCACGCTTTGCATAGCCCCTGCCATCCCCCCAACTCCCAGGAGTCCCCTCCTGCCCTGACCATCTCTGACTCCCCTCCCCCATCTCCCAGTATGCGGTATGGGACTAGCAGAGTCGGTCCTTCCTCTAACTGGAACACCACTGACGCACTGCAGGAACGGAGGGGGCCACACCGCAGGTTGGCGCATAAGGCAGCCAAAACCCTGAACCTGTGGTGAGGCTGTGAAATCCCTGTTATGGCACTATAAACCCCACCACAGAAGGCCCCCAATACCTGAAGGGCAGAAAGCAAACACTTTCCCAGCCCCTGAAAACTTCAGGATCTTGATCTGCAACAATTCAAGCTTTTTCCAGGCAGCCTGCAGCCCTGGGTCCAAAAGTCGATTTTAATACCCTGGAAGGTGAACACTGGGGCAGGATCCTCCACTTTCCCAGCTGCCAAAAGAACTCCCCAGTTCATAGCTACGCTATAAACTGTGCCATCAAGCGCTAACATGCACCCAAAGTCTGCCCTACCCGAGAACTGGACATCATGAAAATAGTGCCCCACCGCTTCTGGGGCCTCTCGTCTCCTGGCTGTCCCTTCCCAGAAGGGGCTGAAGTGCTCCATGCAAGAATACAGCAGCCCATAGGTAATGCTCTGCTGCATAGTTGACCTAAAAGGCAAAACTCAGCAGCTCAAAATCCACCATGTGTAACAGCTGGCAACGCAGGCAGATTAGCTGCCACACTTGCCCATAAGGCATCTCTGCCACAGGTGCGCACTATATTGAATGAAGTGTAGTGCACTGTGCATAGACTATCTGGTATGAAGCCATCACTGACTGACCCCACTTGTATGACGGATGGTGAATCAGGTAGACTTTGCCCACTGCCACTTTGGGCACTATACAGGGGGGGCACTGAGAGAGCAGAGGTAGGGGATGATGGGAAGGGGCCAATAACCCTGCCCAACTGTGTGTCTTCATCAATTGTCCCCTGGACCAGTGCGTCCATAGGATCCGGAAAACTGCATAATAAAGAAAAACCACATCATAAAATGAGTCTCCCCATAACTGGGCAGTCTGCAAGCAAGGTCCATAGCCCTCGAGCGTAGCTGGGAAGGGACACTTTTCTCAAGCAGCCTCTGCTGGGGGCTGCTTCCCACTCCTTTGGGGGGCCCTGGCCCCACATATCCTTCTGGCTTGTTGTTGTGCCTTTAATAGCAGGTTCGTATTCAGCAGTTATTAGATGGCATGGAGTTAAGCAATGTCATCTTCTAATGTCTGCAGATCAGATGACTCTTAAAAGCACAGGACTAGAGGCCTGTAAAAAAGGTGGGCACCTTATCTACAGACCAGTTTGTAAACTAGCTAAAGAGAAGATGCAAGCAAATGTGCAGCCTGCACGTGATTAATTCCATTATGTTTAAATAATTTACTCAGAGAAATATGAATTGGACCAATTCTATGCATACTTACTTATGAGAAAATCCCCGAGTGTATCGTTACTTCTTCCCCTGGAAGGGTGCATGTGATTGCACACATACAGCAGAATCCTATGTGTGTTTACTCAGAATACCACAGATTAAATGGGTCTTAGGACAGAGGTTTATGGGACTTAACTGATGGAAAGGTTCATATATTTTTACCTGGGTTTTGAAGAACGTATTTGGGGGGGGGAGAAGCTTGACAGTGAAAAAAGGGGGGATGAGTTCCCTTTGCATTTGGAGTTGAAGTAGTTTTGGAGGTGAGGTTGCAGCACTAACTGGGGGTCCCTACTGGCTCCTGCAGCCTCCTTTCTGTCTCCAGCTGCCCCCCACCCTCATCAGAAAGCCTCTGCTCTTTGTAATTACATTGCATTGTTCCAATCCAAATGGCCGCTACGTTATGACAGAGCATCTTTCTAGGTTATTCTGCAAAAGAAGTGGCGGCCACAGGCAGCAGAAGGGTGTGGGAGTGCAGGCAATTTTTTTTTTTTTGGGGGGGGGGCTCTCATCTCAAGTTCTCCCTAATTGACTAACCCCTTCTCTGAACTTTCCTGGTTTGCAAAACAGTGAGGAAGTGGGATGGCCTTCTCAGTACATCCCTTAATAAAAGCATCCCCTCTCCAGCTGCCCCTGGAATGCCCCCAGTGTCAGATAGCCCACTACCTCTCTAGGTAATTGGTAACTGAAAAGTAACATTTAGTTTAAACTAAAAATACACTTCAGTATCAAGAAAAGGAGTCTATTCCTATTTTGCTTTCTGTAATGGGCAGGGGACCCCAATAGAAGTATCTCCTGGCCCTAACTGGAGGTTTGCCACCCATTACAGCATTGTGAGAGACATGTAGTGAGCAAGTGGCAATGTCAATTGCCACATAAGGTGTGGAACTGGACCTAGATACATAGGAGAGGAGAGAGACAGCTCTTCGTCTATGCATCATCCCTTTACCTGCTGCATTACTATGCTTAGAGAAACAGACAGGAGCTCTCCATGAATACTTGCCTCTATGTTCTGCACAGAAGCCTGCCTGCATAAATATTTTGTTTAGTTTAAATAGAAAATCCTTAAAATAACCTTTTCCCCTACTGTTCTTTTCAAATTATATTTAATCCATAAAAATGCTGACTGTAATTCACCTTCAGCTAAAGTAAACATTTCTCTCTGCATACTTAAAACACAGACACACATGCCCTGGGTTGCAAGACATATTTGGCCTTTTCAATCTCTCTTTTACTATCAGCATAGAATTAAATTTTAAACATTGTCTCTCCCCCTACTCCACATATTCCAGGTTTATGATAGAAAGTCTAGGGTACTATTTAACTAGAAGTAGGTTGTTGTGTTTCCCTTAATCCCAAACATTATTTCTATGATAAATGATGGAATCAGAAGGTGATAGTTTGAAGGAAAGAAACAGGAGAGAGCAGAAGAGCATCAAAGGTGCCCCCATAGCAGTGCAGTTTGTTTAGGCCTGACATGTTCTGAATAAAGATTCTTCCTCAGGGGTAACTGAAACTGAAACCGTAACTGGAAAGCCACCCGTGCCCCGCTGCGGCTGAAAGTCCTCACGCGTCTCGTCGCAGCCGCAAGGCCGGCCCATCAGAGGCCTCACCGCGGCTGAAAGTCCTCCCGTGCCTCGCCGCCGCTGGAAGTCCCCATGTGCCTCGTCGCAGCCGCGAGGCCGGCCCATCAAAGGCCTCGCCGTGGCCGTAAGGCCTCCCGAGCCTCGCCGCGGCCCCAAGGCCCCTCGCGTCCCGCTGCCGCCGCTGCCCCCGCTAGGCCGGCGCACCAAAGGGCCCGCCGCGGCCGGAAGGCTCCCCGCGGCGCGCAGCAGCCGCCGCCACAAGGCCTCCGCCGCCAAAATTCAAAGGAGGGCGGGAGGCTGGTGGAGTGGCCTTAAATGGCCTTCAGCTGCCCCGCCTCCTTACTGTGCGTCACGACGGCGCGCTGGCGCGCCACGTGCGCACGCACACACCCTTGATGGCGGCCTGGCTTCGGCAGCAGCCGCAAACACGCCCCTTTTGCCCGGCAGGTACCGGGCACGGAACGGGAATGGGAAAATATGTGGAAAAAAGGCTTGAAATTTACACTATGCTATAATCTTAAAGAAAATTTTTATAAAATGATGTACCCGTTGGTACATGACTCCAGAAAAGTTGTCAAAAATGTATAGTAATGTTTCTAATGTTTGTTGGAAATGTAAACAACAAGAAGGATCATTTTATCATATGTGGTGGCTGTGTAAAAAGGCAAAATCATTTTGGGCACAGATAGGTAGGAAGATGCAAAAAATTCTAAAGATAAATATTCAGTCAAAACCAGAATTTTTTTATTGGGTTTTATGGATAAACAAATAGAAAAGAAATATGGAAGAATAATATTATATATGATTACGGCAGCAAGATTATTATATGCACAAAAGTGGAAAATGGAATCAACACCAACAATGGAAGAATGGCTATTGAAATTTATGGAATTAGTAGAAATGGATAAATTGACATGTCTACTTAGAGAAAAATCGACAGATACATTTCTTAAGGAATGGAAGCCTCTCTTAGACTTTTTGTTGAAAGATCAAAATAAAATGATGATACTGGGATTTGACGATTAACTAAGACAGCCTATGGAGAAAAGGGATTCTGTATGTATACATTAAGGGACAGGTTTGATGTATATTATATACTTATAGCTGATCTGCGACAAATCGGAAGTCAACTATTTTATTTTTATTTTTTGTTGTATGTTTTTTTGACTTTGTTTTGTTTGTTTTTTTGAAAAATTTGAATAAAAATTATTTAAAAAAAACAAACAAAAAAAAACAAAAAGGGATTGTGGAGAGCTCCAAAAAGACCTCTCCAAACTGAGTGAATGGGTGGAAAAATGGCAAATGCAATTCAGTATAAACAAGTGTAAAATTATGTATATTGGAGCAAAAAATCTTAATTTCACATATACGCTCATGGGGTCTGAACTGGCGGTGACCGACCAAGAGAGAGACCTCGGGGTTGTAGTGGACAGCACGATGAAAATGTCGACCCAGTGTGCGGCAGCTGTGAAAAAGGCAAATTCCATGCTAGGGATAATTAGGAAAGGTATTGAAAATAAAACAGCCGATATCATAATGCCGTTGTATAAATCTATGGTGCGGCCGCATTTGGAATACTGTGTACAGTTCTGGACGCCTCGTCTCAAAAAGGATATTATAGAGTTGGAAAAGGTTCAGAAGAGGGCAACCAGAATGATCAAGGGGATGGAGCGACTGCCTTACGAGGAAAGGTTGCAGCATTTGGGGCTTTTTAGTTTAGAGAAAAGGCGGGTCAGAGGAGACATGATAGAAGTGTATAAAATTATGCATGGCATTGAGAAAGTGGATAGAGAAAAGTTCTTCTCCCTCTCTCATAATACTAGAACTCGTGGACATTCAAAGAAGTTGAATGTTGGAAGATTCAGGACAGACAAAAGGAAGTACTTCTTTACTCAGTGCATAGTTAAACTATGGAATTTGCTCCCACAAGATGCAGTAATGGCCACCAGCTTGGACGGCTTTAAAAGAAGATTAGACCAATTCATGGAGGACAGGGCTATCAATGGCTACTAGCCGTGATGGCTGTGCTGTGCCACCCTAGTCAGAGGCAGCATGCTTCTGAAAACCAGTTGCCGGAAGCCTCAGGAGGGGAGAGTGTTCTTGCACTCGGGTCCTGCTTGCGGGCTTCCCCCAGGCACCTGGTTGGCCACTGTGAGAACAGGATGCTGGACTAGATGGGCCACTGACCTGATCCAGCAGGCTCTTCTTATGTTCTTAAACACAGGGGTGCCTTATGGCCATTGCCTCGATGACCCCTGTATCCCTCTCTCTTGGCAAAAAGAGGGAAGACGATGCTAAGACTGGGGATAGCTTTTACCCCGTAAGTTTAAAGAAAGATTCCCTTTCCATATGCGCACATCAATAACTAAAGTCTTCTTCCCAAAGAATTTTCTAATGTAATGCTACATTATTTCTTCAAGCTTTTGTTGCCATGGGAGCACAACTTTCCTCTGTCTGCATTCACATGTAACTGGGCAGAGAACCTTGTGGTCCTCCAGCTGTTGTTGAACTCCAACTCCCATTACCCCAGACCATTTGCTATGCTGGCTCACAGGTTCCCCATCCCTATGCTAAACCATGATTTACTGCTGGATGCATAGCTTAGTACAATATGCATTAACTGGAACAATCCTGAGCAAAGCTTTAGGCCTGTACTCTCCACTCCTCCCACCCATCTGATAGAAGGACTTTGCTTGCATTTCGTTTGGGTTTCACAAAATCTCCACTGCTTGTGAGATACCAGAGATTGTGATTTAAAATAAACTCTGGTTAGTTAAACAAGCCATCCTCATAGCCCATTGGTTGAAGTTGGCGTGTTTTGAAACTGACCAGAGTTTCTGTGAGACTGAAAGAAAACCTTAGCAAAGTCCTTCACCCAGGCTGATTGTAGGAGAAGCCATTGGGGAGCTCATGAGCCCAAGTCTTTGCTTGGGCTCTTTCCAGCTCATGCATGTAGTACTAAACCATGGTTTAGCAGTAACATGTGAGCTGGGCTGCCCTGTTGCTTTATTCTGTGGTTAAAAGTTGTTTAAATGGAATTTACACCTGCCTAATCTGCTGAGGGTCCGTTCTTTTGATGGTATGTCGCAGTTCAAACTCTTGAGACTACCTTGAAAGAACCTATCAGTTATACATCTCAATTAATGTTGTTATCCCTGTTTGAAGGTCTCAGTTCAGACATTAAATCTGTGGAGCTGCTTATTTTTTCATCTGAGCAATAAGATTATCCATAGCTCAAAATTGAAATGTCTCAAAGAATTAAATGTAGTATTGCAGCACAGGAATGCCTGGAAGATAGCAGTTGCTGAAAAACTAGCACAGGAGGTGAAATTCATGAGAGGCACAGGCAAACTAAATGATTTTTATATAACATGGCATGCTTTTATTTCACATACAAATCAAAATAACATACAGTATCCCCCATCCTTGGAAGCTTTGGAAATATAAATATTATGAAAGTGAATCTGCTGAAATGGTTTTTGTTTTGATCCATCCCTGTAATGTCCTCTGTATGGTTTTCTCCGCAAAATGTGTGGAATTGAAGGGAAAATATTAACTTTATAACCCAAAATGGTGTCCTGGCATAGAGTATTGTAGTATGCCCAAGAACGATTGAGAATCAGTTGTATTTTATAATACCTGTATTGTTTACTTGAATGTTTCTTTCTTTGCATATAAATAAAAACCAAAAAAGGAAAAAGAAAATGTTGAATCTGGAAACTTGTCTTTCAGGTCTGTTCCAGAGACTGTGGATCTTGCTGTCAACAAATCAGATAGTATAATTTTTCAAACCTCTGGTGTATATACAAAGTAAGAAACAATTTCAATGGCAATTTAAATGTGGGAAAGCCTATGGTACTTGAG
Source organism: Rhineura floridana (assembly GCF_030035675.1). Taxonomy (NCBI): domain Eukaryota; kingdom Metazoa; phylum Chordata; class Lepidosauria; order Squamata; family Rhineuridae; genus Rhineura; species Rhineura floridana. The sequence goes on along the minus strand of NC_084483.1, from coordinate 148,197,340 downwards.
GAGAAAGTCTACAGTCTTCATTTATTCTATAGCATATGACATCTTTTTGGAAAGATTAGGAAAAGCATTAGGAAAGGTTCTAAATAATATGAACACATTCCTTTTCCTGTTTTGTAAGCAAATTAGTTGTACGCCCACTAAGGTTTTCTTTATCTATTCAAGGTTTTCAGTTATTATAGTCACTAAAATTGGGGTCAAGCTAAATAAGTAATAACTGACATTAGAAGGCATCATATTGGCTATCCTGGCTCTAATAGAATGCCTGTACGCTTGGGCCATAAAGTTCAGTATTTTTTTTTGCTTTGCAATCTCTCTCTGATAGGTGGAATGATGCTAAACTGTCCAGTTCTTTCTTGAAATTTCTATTTATAAACATAAAAAAACCACAATTTAACAAGAAAAAGAAAACATGCTAGAAACAGTTAAAGGTATTCCAAAACAGTTACAATTAAAAATATTCCGAAACACAGTTAAAAATATTCTAACACAGTTAAAATGATCTTTGAGTTAATTCATGGGAAGCAATTCCTTAATGAAAGTTGTAAATGGAAGAAATTAAACACATAATAATAATAACAGCTATGAAAAATATTTCAAATATTTCTCTAGTGACACAGATTTGGAGTCAGATTGTAAGAGTGCTGCTGACAAACTTGCTAATCAATTTGGTGCCATTCAACTAATTGAAGCTTCTCCATCCTCTCTGGTATGAAACTATTTTCATTTTTCAGTACAGTATCAGCTATTTGTTCTTGTTTTAGGCATGCTAAAATGTTAATGCTGCTACATGTTTTTGTAGGTTAGGACTGAATTAAAAGACGTTGGTCGGTCTGATCTAATGGAATTTATTTTTATTTATGTATACTGCCCTTCAGCCAAATGGCTCCTAGGGTGGTTCACTAAGGAAATGGGCAGAAAAGAAACCGACAGGCAACAGTCAGGAAATGAAGTAGCAGCTTCCCTCAGTGTTGAGTAGGGATGGACTAATTCTATCCCATTTCATAGGAACATAGGATGCCTTAGAAACATAGGAGTCAGACTGCTGGTCAGTCTGGGTTGGGACTGTCCACACTGACTGATGGCTCTCCACCTTTTCTGACTGGATGTTCCCAGTCCTACCTGGAGGTCCCGAGGATTGAACCTGGGTCCTTCTTCGTGCAAAACAGATGCTCTAGCACCGCGCTACAGTCCTTTCCCCAGTTTCAGTTCTGGTGGCTCTTAATCATAGCTTTGTTCTGGTCCACTTCGTGTGGATTTTAAAAAAGATACACAAAAATCCATATTTAAATTGTCCTTCTTTTGTACACTCTTTTTATGTAAAATGTGCATTTTTCAATGCTTTTACATCTTCCCCTAAAATAGCATTGTGTACATATTTTTTTTACATAAAATATGCACTTTTGTGTGCAATTTGGCTGCTGCTGGTGGAGTGTATTCTGACACTTATTTCGCACATTCAGTGCTGTTTTTCATATTTATTTTGTAATCAAAATTACCCATGTATAATTAATGAAACCATTACAAACAGTGAATAATAGATAGTTTATTAATCCTATGTGGGTAATTTTGATTTTTTGATAATGAAATAAATATGAAAATAATCTTTAAATGTATGAAATTTGTTCAGCTATGATTTTTAGCTCAGGTTTTACCATTTATTAATTAATTACATTAATGTGATTTTGTGAAGTTGGGTTTTATTGGAGCCTTAATTTGTTTACACTGAACTAATTTGCTTTCATAAAACAAAAGTTGGATATGTAACTTTCTTGTTTAATTCTAAATCTGTAGTTTTAATTTAAATGGCAGTACAGCTGGTAGGTGGGGTGTACAATATATGGTTTGCAAAGGTGAAGTTATGGTTGGTTACAGCACTACTAGTAACGAGTCACCCAAAGGGTCAAAGTGTAGAAGGCCTTGAAGGTATAAAGCAGGCAGCGGCATGAGTAATTAATTGTAGACTGCACTTTTCATAAAAATACAGCAAGGTGGTATACATCATACAAAATTACATTAACTTTGATAAGACATCAATAAAAGCAGGTTTGTGGGGGGGAATCATATTTCAAAGGCCTGTCCAAATAACACAATTTTCAACAGATGTCTGAAAGTAGATGGGTTTCCTGGATCCCTTGACTCTTCAGCTGTATGAGATTTGTATTGAGGACTGTGGAGCTCAAACCAGGAGCAGCCTCTTCTTAACCAGTGACCCCTAATGGTTCAGGAAACAGGCAATTTGTCCCTGACTTTCAGTGGTCTGGTTTTGAGCTGTTATGCTTGGCATTTTCTGCATTCTGATTTTGAGTGAAGCCTTTTTAAGTTTAAGCATTTAACACTATGGTAGAACAGCTATACTATAAAGTAGTACATTTTTCTTCTTCATTTTGCTATAGGCAAACCCCAAAGGTCCTGCTGTGAAATCTAAAAGGTAAGTGTTTATCATTTGAAATGGATACTCTTTATCTTATCAGTTAGGGAACATGATTTAACATCCCCATTTGGTGGCACTTTCATATGCATTTGTGTTTACTACTTAAGTGTTAGAAAGTTTACTTTTCTCTTTTTTTCCTAAGAAAAGAGACACAATTGGCACCGAAATTTTCAACGCTGAATCCAAAGGAAAGAGAATTCACCATCAATCAAAAGTAAGAATAAACTTCGTATTGCTGAACGCTTTAAATAAGATTTACTTTTTGTAGCTTTGAAATTTGGTTTCACTGATGACAGAGTACGTGGGAAGATGGTTTGTCAGGAACTGACAAAAATACAACTAGTCATGTCCATGTACACATAGGGCACCAGATAAGCACAGGCTTCTCCATTCACTATCATGGAAAGGTCAGATCAGATCACATCCCCACTACATAGATGATGTTGTGCAGCCAATTGTCTGTGTCATTGGACAGCATGAGGAAATGTTTGAATGATTATTTGGCTCCTTTTCAATCTGGATTCCTTCCTTGGATTCCACCAGTTCAAAATTTATCAGACAGGCTCTGCTCTGCCTTACTTGGACAGAGAGTTTGAACACACATTAGTGTCTACGTTCCAGGTATTCTGGAGGAGAGTGATTATGGGGGACCTCTTCGAACTGGCTTCCTGGCATCGTTTTTGGGATGGAGAATGTCTCTGTTATCCTAGCTGGAAAATGAAGGGAGTGGGAAGTACATCCTTGTTGGTTTTTCAGCAGTTTTTGATGCTATCAACCATGGTATCCTGGATTATCTTGCTGGGATAGGATTGGGAGGCACTGTTTTAAATTTGCTGTCGTCCCGGATAGATCTAAGATGGTATGCTTGTGGAGGGCAATGTTGGTCCACGCACTGGCTGGCATGATACTATTGTGTCCCTATGCTTTTTTTCATGGAGGTGATCATACAGATACTTGAGAGTACAGTGCCTTCAATATGCTGATAACATCCAGCTCTTTCTTTCAGTCAGACGCCAGAAAATAGTGGAGAAGTGATGGACTAGATGAGGATGATGGTCTAAATTAGGGTGCAGAAACTGAATCTCAATTCAGCCTAGGGCTGCAATTAACTTTCCTAATCATTGGTTTGTCCAGTTGGTAGTGGGAACAAAACAGGAGAGTATATGAGAGTATATGATGGAATTGGGGTACAGCTGTTTGGGGGAAGGGGGTACTTAACCATGGCGGTAGCTTCCTCTTTTTTATTTACAGTGTGTAGGCAGCAGCAGCATTCTGGCTGCTGCTGCTCATTTATTCAATTTATTACTTGCCCTTCACCATCAGATCTCAGGGCAAGTTACAATAATTTAAAATTCAATATTAAAAACAAGTTAAAACAAATTACAGTCACAGGAATAGGGTGGGTCCTGAAAACACATATTTTGGGTATCAAAAGCGAGGTTAAAGAGGTGCGTCTTCAACATACAGTGCAAACTATTTAATGAAGGAGCTAGATGCCCTTCTGTGTGGAAGGAATTCCACAATCTAGGAGCTGCCAAAGAGTATGCCTTCTCCTAGGCCACCACCAGGTGAACTTCTGAGGGAGGTGGAACAACCAAGAGGGCCCCCTCTGCTGATCTTAACACCCTAGGGCAGCCTTTCCCATCCAGTGTGCCTCCAGATGTTGTTGGACCACAACTCCCATCTTTCCTAACCATTGGCAATGCTGGCTGAGACTGATGGGAGTTGTGGTCCAACAACATCTGGAGGCACACTGGTTGGGAAAGGCTGCCCTAGGGGATCTCTAGGGATGGAGACCATCTTCCATCTGGGGCCTCAGTCATTTAAGGCTTTACACAGTAATGTGAGCACCTTGAATTGGGCCTGGAAATGAACTGGTAATCAATGCAGCTGTTTTAAAACTGGAGTTATAAGGGTTCTAAAGGGAACCTCAACCAGTAATCTGGCTGCTGCATTTTGGACCAGCTGATGTTTTCAAGTTGCCTTCAGAGGCAGATGTCATTCTAGTGCAGCGTTTCCCAACTAGTGGGCCACCAGATGTTGTTGGACCACAATTCCCATCTTTCCTGACCATTGGCTATGCTGGCTGAGGCTGATGGGAGTTGTGGTCCAACAACATCTGGTGGCCCACTAGTTGGGAAAGGCTGTTCTAGTGGCACTTGGGAGAGGAAAAATTATGGTGGCCCACAGAGCTCTGCTCTTGCTGCCACGTTTGGTTTTCAAAGCCATTACTTCTGTGGAAAAAAACCCATCTGAGAACACTGAGGTGGCAAATTTGGCAGGGCCTTTTCACTTCAACCATAAGACAAGACAGAAGTTCTGTGATTTAAGATATGGTTTGTATCGGACAGGAGTTGCACTCGTCCATAAGACTTGGGAGAGACTTGGATGTGCTCTTAGATTATAGGCAGTTTCTTGATACCTAGCAATATTAATCAAGCGTTAATCTTACCAGGTTTTACCAGCCTAGCCTGGTTCACCAGCTGCACTTATTCCATTTGCCCACAGTCATTATGCCACAGTCACCTCCAAATTGGACTTCTGGAGTGCTGTCTTCATGGGGCTGCTTTTAAAATGTGTTTGGAAACTGCAGTTTGTACAAAATGCAGCTGGTAGGTTATTAACCAGAACAGGCCACTTGGGGTATATTTCTTCACTCTTACAAGTACAGCATTGACTCCCATTTGGTTTCCAGGTCCAGTGTGAAGTGCTGGTCTTGACCTTTAACATAGTTCAAAACCATCAGGCCCAGGACACTTGAAGGACCACCTTCTTGCATATGTCTTCTTTCAGTTTTGAAGTTTCCTTGTAGTCCTACTGCAAGTGCCCTCTTTATCTGATGTATAATGAGTGATTTACTTCATGGAGAAGGGTCTTTTTAGCTGTGGCACCAAAAGTCTGGAACTTGCCTTATTCCTACAGTCTTTAAGGTGGTAGTATTCTAGTGGGCTTTTGTAACTGATGGGTTTTTATGTCAAGCAGCTGATACCTTTTTAATGAGTTGCTAGTTTTGTTTAGCTGTGCTGTGTTTTAATGTTTTGTATTGGATATTTTTTGTTGATTACAGGGAGCTGCCTTGTAATCATTTGCATTCTATGAATGATATCTTTGAGTCCTTTAATAGCAAATATACCCTCTTAGCCCACTTAGATAATTTATTTCATTTGAACACCTTTCAATGGTGTTACATTGGAATTCATTAGATATTTATTTCATTGTACCTTTATTTCATTGTAACACTTTTCAAGGCTTCTGCCATCTACAGACTTTCTTTTTTTATTTTATTAAAAAAAAGGTTTCTTGAAGATTTTGAAGACATACAGCGCATTAGTTCTGGTGGATATGGAACAGTTTTCAAGGCAAAGCAAGCTATTGATAATAGATTATGTGCTGTCAAACGAGTCAAGCTTATTGCGTAAGTTATCCTGTGCTTGCTTTTTATTTTAATTAAGCCATTATAATCCATTAAAACAGTTTTGTGCTGTTTTCCACATGAACATGATATCTATTCCAGTTGAAATTATTTTAATCTGAATGTTAGTGGAATTCAGGGGCACTATTTATCAGCACTAAAGTTTTAGGCACAAGAATATGCAACAGTAGTTCAGTTACTATTGCAGGGGTAGCAAAAGTAGTGCCCTCCAGATGTTCAACTACAATTTCCATCATTCCTGACCATTGGCTATGCTGGCTGAGGCTGATAGAGTTCAACAACATCTGGAGGGTGCCATGTAGGCTACCTCTGTATTAATACATTGGCAAGTAATGTGGTAGGAACATGCCATTGCTCTTCTGTTGCTTGGCTAGAATAATAGGCTTGTAGCCAATTAAATTCTACTCTGAGGAGATCCATTCAAATTAATGGACCTAACAACAAAATGCTGAGTTTAACTAATGTTGGGTGCAACGCATCCATAGTTCATCTTCATATAAGTAGTAATGATTGCATCGGACATCAGCAGAGGTATTGTAATGGAGGTCACATATAATAATAATAATAATAATGAAATTTTATTTTTATGCCGCCTATCTGGCTGAATGAATGGCCACTCTGTCATGTTCATGTCATGAACCAGCCCAGTTCAGTCCCAGGACTCAATTCCCAAACACAGGGCAATTGATCCTGGCAAGGCACAACCCCCTTTCTCCCCTTACTAGGGCTGAGTAAACCAACAACAACTCTGTAAGATATGTAGACTGCCACCATCCATTAATCATGTCACCCATTCCGGGCCAAGGGGAAACCCAAAGTGCCAGAAATAGACCTGCCAAGGATTCCAACAGACAAGCTACACTCCTTGTCTTGGAGCCCCAGACAAAATATCCAAAATCTACAGCAGTCTGTGGTCAATTGGCCAGGGTACTGGATTCAGGGCCACACTACCCCTGCAATGAACACACACTGGTAAATAAGAAATAACTTTATTAAATAAAATCTAAGTGCACAAATATAGCAGCAATTTGGTTCCTTAAAACCCACACCCCTGAGGGCCAGGTAAAATACAGAGAGTTACAGTCGCCGACAAAAAATAACAAAACTGTCTAGCCTAATCTATACTTACAAAGAGGTAAACAGCAAAATAACTTCATGGTTCCACATGGTTTCCAGTCGGGCTTCAGGACTGGGCATGGAACTGAAACAGCCTTGGTCGCTCTGGTGGATGATATGAAGAGGGCGTTGGATAGGGGAGAATATACCTTCCTCGTCCTCCTGGATCTCTCTGCGGCTTTTGATACCGTTGACCACGGTATCTTGTTGACTCGCCTAGAGAGTTTAGGAGTGGGGGGCACTGTTTTACGGTGGTTCCATTCCTATCTTTCAGGCAGGTACCAACGGGTGGCATTGGGGGATGAGGTTTCAGACCCTTGGCCTCTTAACTGTAGAGTGCCATAGGGTTCTATCCTCTCCCCCATGCTATTTAACATCTATGTGAAACCGCTGGGAGCTATCATCAGGAGTTTTGGGCTGCAGTGTCACCAATATGCGGATGACACTCAGCTCTATCTCTCATTTAAATCCTCACCAGAGTTGGCTGTTCAGACCATGTCCAAGTGCCTGGAGTCCATAAGTGGATGGATGGGCAAGAATAGGCTGAAACTAAATCCCAACAAGACTGAGGTATTGCTCGTGGGTGACAAAGGAAGGTTGGGAGACATCGACTTGGTGCTTAATGGGGTGAGATTACCCCTGAAAGACCAGGTCCGCAGTCTAGGAGTCATTCTTGACTCCCAGCTGTCCATGGAGGCTCAAATTTCGGCAGTGAGCCGGGCAGCTTGGTATCAATTACATCTGATACAGAGACTGCGGCCCTACCTTCCTACACATCTGCTCCCACGAGTGATACATGCCCTGGTCTCTTCTCGCTTAGACTACTGTAATGCGCACTACATGGGGTTACCCTTGAAAACGGTCCGGAAATTGCAGCTGGTACAGAATGCGGCGGCACGCTTAATTAAGCATAGCCGCCGCCAGGATCACATCACCCCGGTGTTAATAGACCTACACTGGTTACTAGCTGTTTACCAGGCCCAATTCAAGGTGTTGGTGTTGACCTTTAAAACCCTATATGGTTTCGGCCCAGTTTATCTGAAGGACCGCCTCCAGTATCACCAATCAGGCCGCCTTACAAGATCAGCCATGCAGGACCTCCTCTCGGTCCCACCAGTCAAAACAACTAGACTGGTGCGGACCAGGGAGATGGAGTTTTCGGTTGTGGCCCCCACCCTCTGGAACTCTCTCCCTTATGATCTCCGACATGCCTCCTCCCTGGTGGGTTTTCGCCGAGCTCTTAAGACCTGGCTATTCAGGCAGGCCTATCGGAATTTTGGGGTGGATTAGCTTTTTGATATATTATTGGATATTTTTTGATGTTAGCTTAATTGATAATTATGTTTTGATTGTCTATTGTATTTTCATATGTTGTTGTAAGTCACCTAGAGTGTCCGATAACTCGGACAGATAGGCGACTAACAAATAAAATTTTATTTTATTATTATTATTATCTCCCCAGAGATGTATAGCCTGGATAGTAGATGAAAGGTGGAACCCCACTCAAGTAGCATCAGCAACCATGAGGGACATTGGGGAACAAAGGCTCAGGGTTGGATCCTATTCTTATGGGAAAATGCCCAGCAACAGCCAGGAATTAATTACCCAATCGGGGCTTTCTGATGAATAACCATTTCTGGAGTTTTCATGCCTATGGTCGGATACTCCTCAGCCGTCCCAGGCCTATGACCGTGGAGTACCAGTCTCCACTGATAAGCAGTTGTTCTTGCTTGGGCCTAATTAACTAGCTTCAGCTGTGAAAACTGCAAAGTCATGGCCTTCACAGAGGCCCCATTTCAGACAAGATGTTTTCCTCACAATTCTTTGCCTCTGAGCCATTTTAGAAATCAGGCATTCTTGACAACATCCACCATTTTTATACCACTTTAACCGCCATGATGTCTCCCAAGAATCCTGGGGGCTGAGAGTTGTTAGTGCAGAGAGTTTAGCATTTTATAAAATGCTAAAGAAATACACCAAGCATTATTTGTGTCTAAGGCCTCCTTTATACGTATATGGCTGCTGTTTCTATAATATTCCCATTTTAGTCTTTGTATGTGTAAAAACTTGTGCCCACATGCATTGGCATGACATCACATTTACATAATACCCAAGCATTATGCATTTGCTATAACTTTGTTATTTTAGCTGAAAGCTGCAAGGAAGAAAACACTAAGCAAGTTTTTCTTCTGACAGTTCATTTATGTATGCTAGAGTTGTTTATTATAAGGTATGCCTTCCTGGATAAGAGCCTTTTCAGTATCAATAAGGTTCAAAAGCATCATCCGTACTTCAGATTTTACCGATTAGCAGGCTCTCTCTATTTCTGACATAAGGTGATACCCAGCAACGTAGGTGTGTGAACGCATGGACTTCGGGATGCACAGTGGAACTTCCTCTCCCTGCATGCCCCCTACATCTGTTCTGGGGGGTTCCCCAACCATGTGAGGCAGGTTTGGGGAGGGTGCACAGGGTGAGGAGAAGTTGGGGAAGTTTCACTGCACAAACAGAAATCCTTGCTGGGTACTGCCCTTAGTTTCTGGACATCTGTTTACAGGGTACCAAATCAGAAACCTTATTTTTAAAATAATGATCTAAAAACGATCCATTTTCCTCTTTACAGTAAACCATGAATGTTAACTAACATTCTTTCCCTTCCCCTCCTTCAACCAGTGGAGAAGAAGAAACAAAAATTGAAGTACAAGTCTTAGCAAAACTTGATCATGAAAACATTGTTCGATATTTCAATTGTTGGATCGGGAAAGACCATCTCCCATCAGAGGACAGCATAAGTGATAACAGGTAATTCCATTGCATCATCAGGTGGTGTATCATTCTTGTTCTTTGTGTAAACATTCCATGCCAGTGTTGAGAAGCAAATCCCTTTCGTTATCACTCTATTGAATTGAGGCAAGTACCTGCCTGAGAGATCTGGTGTAGCTGGTAACTAAGAGAAGGAATTGGGAAGTTCCCTCTTCTCAGGAGGCTTTAGCCAAGCCTCTTTCAGCCTTGCCCTCTGCAGTGTGGGCTGATAATACTTACAGAGCTGTTGTAAAGATTACTGAAATGATCTGCTCACACAAGTGCTTAGAAATTCATTATATTAAGGTTGATTGCTGTAGAATACAGTGCCCTCTTAAAACCTTCCTCGTGGTACTATTTGTTGAAAGTTCCATTTTAGTATTGATTTCAGCGTACAGGCTTCGCCCTCAGTTGTAAAAATGCCACTGGATGGCAACTACTGTATAATATTGTTGCAACTATTGTAGTTGGAATCTTTGATGATCCTTGTGGGCAAAGGACATTTTTGTTTGTTAATTATTATTGTGGGTGACAACTATCCATGTGGTGGTGTTGATTTTAAATGTTGCATTTATATGAATTGCATTTATATGAATTTTATTATTGTAAGTTGACTTTTTTGGTTCAAATTAATTAAATAATAAACTAGGCAGTTTGGCGGCAGCTTTGATTTAGGAACTAACAGTGACTCTGATGTAGAAACTGACCTCTCTTGATTTTTTACATGTCAGTTAAGAGCCTTAACTCTAAGACCAGCTGTAGCTGAAGATAAATTTGGCTGTAGGTAAACCTTGCTGGTCTCAGCATTAATTTTCATGAAGAAATATGTTGGAGCTAGGGTCCTTCTCTGTCACTAGAGGGCTAGGTAACCTCAGTGGCTAGGAGAGCCTTTTACCAACTTCAGTTGGTAAGATATCGATGGCCTTTTCTAGACTGTGGGAGCCTGATCACTGTTGTCCATGCGCTGGTATCCTCCAGGTTGGATTGCTACAATATACTCTGTGAGGCTGCCTCTGAGGTTGGCCTGGAAGCTGCAAAATGCAGCTAGTGCAAAATGCAGCAGCTTGACTGTTCACTGGGATAGACTGTCACCACCATGTTAAGCTGCTGCTAAAAGAATTGCACTGACTTTCAATTAGCTAACAGTGTGCTGGTACTGGTATACAAACCACAATACAGCTTTGGACCAGGATACCTAAAATAACGTCTCACCCTTTATATACCCAAACTACTGCTGCATTATGCAGGAGAGGGCATCCTGCAGATACCATCTTATCAGGAGGTCCATTCTGTATGATGTAGGAATTAGACCTTTGGCATTGTGACATCTACTCCCTTAATCTATCAATTCACCAATCAGTTAAATTTATATCCCGCCCTTTCTCTCAGTAGGAGCCCAGGGCAGCAAACAAAACACTGAAAACACTCTAAAACATCATGAAAACAGACTTTAAAATACATTAAAGCAAAACATATTAAAACAAAATATCTTTAAAAACATCTTTTTAAAAAAAGCTTTAAAACATCTTAAAAAGCAGTTACAACACAGACAGACTGGAAATAAGGTCTTTACTTAAAAGGCTTCTTGAAAGAGGAAGGTCTTCAGTAGGCGCCGAAAAGATAACAGAGATAGCACCTGTCTAATATTTAAGGGGAGAAATTCCAAGGGGTAGGTGCCACAACACGAAAGGTCCACTTCCTACGTTGTGCAGAATGGACCTCCTGGTAAGATGATACCTGCAGGAGGCCCTCACCTGCAGAGCATAGTGATCAACCGAGTATATAAGGGGTAAGATGATCTTTTAGGTTTCCTGGTCCCAATCTGTATAGGGCTTTATACACCAAAACCAGAACCTTGAACTTAGCCTGGTAGTTAATGGGGATAAATATATCAGATCGATGCTGTCTCTTGTTGTGTTGCCTATTGAAGACTTCCTTTTTCAACCAGCCTTTGAAGTAGAGATTTTTCATTCCAGTTTTTATCTGCCTTGAATTTATATATGAAATTGTTTTGATTTTTTAATCTGTTTTTATTTTTGATGTTAATCACTTTGAAATGTCTCATAGGAAGCGATTCATAAGTACAATTAAATAAATACACAAATAATGTGATCTGTTTTTATTTTAAATTTTTAACAGGTTAATGGAAGCTGACTGCCTCTTTATAATGATGGAATATTGTGAGAAGGGAACACTAGAAAATTGGATTCGTACAGAAAGTGAAAAAGAAAGCTATAAAGAAGATGTCAAAATTAAATTCCAGCAAATAGTGAAAGGGGTGAAGTATATTCATTCCAAAGACTTAATTCATAGAGATCTCAAGGTATGTAGACTAGATAATTACAATTTCAGGTGTGAATGAAAAAATGTAAATGTTGAACAGAAGCTGCTAGCTAGCTACGTTTTTAGCGAAAGGTTCACCTAGTCCCATCCTGGAGGCTCAGAGGATGTATTACTAAGGAGCTTACACAGAGGTGTGTCTGGCAACCTCACTGTACAGTTTTCAATGAGTGCTGAAGACACACCTCTTTGTCCTGCCCTTTGATACCTGAGATGTTTATTTTAGGACCCATCTTATTTTTTGTCAGGTTGTAATTTTAAGTTGTTGTTAATTTTTATATCATTGTATTCTAAACTATTGTAACCCGCCCTGAGACCTTAGGGTGAAGTGTGAGTTAATAACAACAATAACAACAACAACAACAACAATAATATAGAAATGCACATAAAATATTAAACAGTTTAATTAGACTATCTCATTCCTTGATTTCTCTGAGTCATTTCAAGTCTAAAGCCTCCATCCCCTTGACCAAACCTCTTGCCTTCTAGTTCTGTGTGCACATTCTATGGAACCACTGGTTTTGGCTGGCCCTGGTAGCTAAGCAAAAAATGATCTCCCCTTGTCCCCAGGGAGACATGCTGTGCCTCTTCATGAGGCCAGGGACAGTGGTGGCCTGAGACTTTATGCTGCCTCAGATCTCACTCCTCCCCACCCTGGCTAGGGCAAAAGTTAAAAAAATCTTATTGCACTGTTTAAATGCTAGGTCCTGCTGGTATCTGTGCACCACCCCTTAGTGTTGCCTGAAGCTTCTTCCTCTCAGCCACAGTCTCCAAATTCTAAGCTGAAAAGGCAGGTTTGGGTGAACAGAAACTGCTGCTGGTTTGTCCCTCCAGGGTGGCAATCAAATGTACCGCAGCCTGCCTTTCCTCAAGTGGAGGAGGACAGGTAATGGGGGGTGGGGGGTGGGTAGGCTCCTTTTCAGGGCCAAGAAGGCAGCCCCAAGTTTTCATTTCAAAAAGAGGAGGCCATGAAACCCCCAGATGACGGCCTGCTTTAGTGGCCACCCTCCTGACATTATTGTCACTGCCACTTACCTGGTTGCCCTGTTCTGGGGCGGGACAAGGTGTCAGTGAGGTGGGGGACTGTGTGGATGCATCATCCGTGGCATCATCCGTGTGCCTGTGCAACCCTGTTCAGCTAAGCAGCAGAAATATGTTTTAGGAGGGCCGCTCTGTGGCCTTGTGGTGGCTGCTCCTGTCCAGCTCTGTGTGTGTGTGTGAGTGTGTGTGTGTGTGTGTGTGTGTGAGTGAGTGTGTGTGTGTGAGTGTGTGTGTGTGTGTGTGTGTGTGTGAGTGTGTGTGTGTGTGGGCTGGACTACTGGACTACTACTCCCAACATACCTGACCGTTGTCTATTTTGGCTGGGGCTGATGGGAGCTAGAGTCCAACCGCATCTGGAGGCTCATAGATTTCTTTCCATAAAACCAAGGGTCACCAATGTGGTGCCCATGGGCACCAGCGTAACTGCCAGTATTTACCATGGCACCTGTGAAAGGTCTCGGTAAATATTCTGTCAGAAATCCATAGCACAGGACGGAGAATGCTTGTCCTTTCTGCTCAGTTAATGTTTGCCCTTGCTCAACCTCCTACATTGAACATGCTCCCTTAGTCATGCCCACATTTCATTGGATGCCTGGTCTGGATGCCCACCCTCCCTTCTGTGCTGAAGAAAGGAGAGATGCAAATATTTATTCGTTTATTACATTTGCACCCCACCTTTCTTTCATCATAGAACCCAAGGTGGCATACATGTGGTTCCCAGGTGGCACTGACTAGACCCAGACCTGCTTAACTTCAGCAAGGTGGTGGCCTCATGTGCCTTCAGACCATAGCCTGAGAATAGTTTCTTTCGGTGAGCGTGTGTAGTGGTGACTGATAGAATCAATGTCAGACTGAAACCTCCCTGTAACACCTTACAGTTTTTGTTGGGGTTTTTAATCTGGAAGACACCTTGAGCCACCAAAAGGCAGGGTAGAAATTTTCTAAAATAAATAAGAAGCTGAGGTGGTACAGACTCTCTAGGATAACTACTCAACTGGCCCATGCTCATAAAAAACTTATTAACTTGTATGTCTGATACACAATTTTTTTTGTTTCTTGCTTTCACAGCCTATAAATATATTCATATCTAGAGACAATAAAATAAAAATAGGTGATTTTGGACTGGTAACATCAGGTGTAGATGACCTTTCAGTACAGCGGACGCAAAACAGGGGAACAGTATCATACATGGCCCCCGAACAGGTAATTTTAAATTTGTATATGTATTGATGCTTTTCTCCCAGTTCATTTGTTTTGTGTATGCAAGCACCCATTCGGACTGATCTGCACTATTGTGTGATTCCACTGTCAGAGGTAGGAGGCCTCAGAATACCAGTTGCTGGGAGTCACAAGCGGGGAAAAGAAAGATCCTGCTTGTGCGCTTCCCACGGGGATCCAGTTGGCCACTATAATGCTGAACTAGATGGGCATTTGGCCACATCTAGTGGGGCTGTTCTTGTAGAATCTCTGAAGAGCAGACAAACATGATGGTTGGCCTAATCACACACCAGAGACCTGCTTATCCAAAACATCATTGAGGTTACAAAACTGTTACAAAAACTAGAGGAAACTCACATGAAGTTCTCCAGATAAACTTGGTGCTGGAGAGCACTTTTTAAAATCAATTACAACATTCCTTCTTCCTTGAAGGGCGTCACTCAGGGCATGGCAGTCTCTCTTCTCCCCCCCCCCATACCACAACCATATTATCACAGCAACCCTATAATTGAGATTGAGAGGAAGTGATTGTCTCAAAGTCATTCAGTTAGCTGAATGACTGAGTGGGCATTTGAAGCACTTATTTGGAAAAGAAACAATCAGCCAAACAATTTTATAGTCAGTTTTTAAATTAAAAATGCCAAAATGCACGCAGAAATACATAAGGCCTATACTAGCGGTCACCAACCTATCACCTGTGGGTGCCTGCAAAAGCCTTCATTGATGCCCCCAGCAGGTAGCCTAGTATATGAGCTTTCTTAAAAAAAAAAAAAAAAGTGGCTCTCCTAGAAAGAAAGTTATGGAGCAACATGTGCAGGTACCCTTCTAAGCGATTTATGTGAAATGAGCCAGCCTAGCTGCTCCTGCCTGTCAGTATTTTTAGCCAATGAGTGATGTCAGAGCTGTGATTGATAAATGAGTTGACTGGACATCACGCAATAGGAATCCCTGTGCTCTTAAAGAGCTGCTGTTTTGCCCTCCCTTTTAATGCCCTTTTCCTGCTTCTGTTTCCCCCCCCCCAAGTCCTCAGAATTTCCCTACTTTGCCCTTTTTTCCTAGCAACCAGGATGCATCTTTCCTGTGCTGGGTTCACCTGAGATCATGTAGTTTGTAGAACTGATTTTCTGCAAATATTACAACACAATAAGTGTAGGTGAATGTTAAGGAATCCCCCTCTTCATAAAGTTTGCAAAGAGGCTTAGGCATGTATCCTGCTTTGCAGGAGCTGAAGACCAGGAACTCATTAAGAATTCACTGTACAGTAACTTACAGTACGATAGTATACATGTCTACTTAGAAGTAAGTCTCTTTGTGTTTAATTGGCTTACTTTAGGTAAGTGGGTACAGGATGGCAACCTAGGCTTTGGTCTAGGTTTGGGAAAAAATTGGGTTCTTGTGCCTTAAACAGCTGTATAGCAGGCATCGCTTCAACAGGTTAAGCCTTTTCTATTACGGAAATACAATTATGGGAAAAGCTTCGCCATCTGTGTGTATTGTGCCACACAACCCGTGGCAGCCATTTGTGTTACGCCACACTCCCAATTTGTAACCATGTCCTCAGCACTCTCTCAAAATTTGAAATGTGCCCTCTTGGCGACTGCTGACTTTCATGGTTAATCTCTGTGAAATTGTTCTGTTAGAACATGTTCTTGAGACCTAAAGTGCTTGTACTGTCCGCAGGTGGGGAGCCATTATGGAATGGAAGTGGATATTTTCCCATTAGGATTAATTTTATTTGAAATGCTTTGTGCATTTGAGACTTGTCATGAAAGACTGAAGGTAAATAATCTGAAAAGATTTCTCCCTTTCTTTAAACAGCTTGTTTTTCTTCACATAATTGTATAGAAGATATGTGGGCACAAGTGGGGCCCCCATGCAGTTGCAAGGAATGAAAGGGGCAGGACAGAAGGAGAAAGGGGCATATTCATGTGTACATGCTTGCTAAAGAGCAATTGTCTGGAAAAAGCAACCTCCTGGAGCTATTTCCTTCAGAGTCAGTGAAATAGCTGCAGTGTTGTCAGGGAGATGGGAAGAGTTTTGTTGGGAAGAACAACTAATTGGCTGCCCCCATCACCATCTATTGGCCACAGAAACCGGAAATGTATATGCATTGCTTCAATGTTGGCAGTTGTTTTGTAAGTTTGTGAACACAAGTATAATTTTCATATAGTGCATTCCCGTTTTAGGTCACCAGAGAGTCATTTTGCTTGCAAGCATCTCCCTTGCATGTGTATGCATATTTTCTCCTCTCTCTCTCTCTCCCCCCCTCTCTCCCCCCCCTCTCTCCCCCCCTCTCTCCCCCCTCTCTCCCCCCCTCTCTCTCCCTCTCTCTCCCCCCCCTCTCTCCCCCTCTCTCTCCCCCCCTCTCTCTCGTGCGAGAGAGTGAGAGATGAGAGACAGCATGCCAAATAGTTATATATATGCAGGAGGACAGAGTGGAACTGTGAGAGTTTGCATTCTTCAAGTATAAATTTATACTCCAGCTGTTACTGAGTTCCGCCCTCCTCCAAATTGTATCTGATTCAAAAGTATGGCGAGATGATGCAATTTTTACAGTCAACAGTCTGCACCAGGTGAGGCTAGGCTTATTCTGAGCTGGAATCCTGGCTTCTCTTACTAAGTAAATCACACTTCTTGATCCTTCAGGTATTTTGCTCACGTGATTAAAGAAAGTGGGGTTTGAGGTGGGTGACCCTGCCACTTCACACATTCGCTGAATACCTGAAGGAAGCCCTGTGTGTGTACACACGAGGACCTTCCAACAAATGTGCAGATCAAACCTCCTCATGTTCATTATTTTATTGATTTAAAACCCTTATATACGACCTTTTATTTAGAAATTTCAAGTTTGTTTGTCATATACACATAACCATTAAAGACAATATATAACAGTTAAATAGCAACAAAATAACAGTTAACATAAGTGGAACACCTGAAGGACGCTTGTGTCTGTATACCACATTCCAGTGGTATACATTTTTGGATGTGGCTACACATTGTGAATCCTGCCTTCCGAGGGAGAGGTGGGCCATTGTCCCATTTTTAAGGGTATGTTGGACTTCATCTGCTGCAGATTTCAGAGCATGAGGAAGTTCATTAATTCTTTCAATTTCTCCATGAGTGAATGCCTGAGTGTCTCTATAAAATGTAACTGTGGAGAGGTAGCTGGAAACTGTTCCAGTTCTCACACTTTGCTAAATCTGACACAGCTGACTCATTAATGGGCATGGCTAATCTATGTTCATTCATTTCAGTGGGTCTACTCTAAGTACTAAAATGCAATCCTAACATAACCGCCACAACTTTGGAGGTAGCAGAGAAAGTCTAGACAGGGTAGACTCAAAGTGGGACAAGAAAAAATAGGGGACTGGACATTGGAATGACCCTGGGTGGAAGGAATTTGATATGAACAATATAGTATAGCTGGACCCTGAATGATGTGTAGAGACTCAGACCTCCTTTAACAATGGAGTAAGAGACTTGCCAAGCCTCCTTTGCAAATTTGAGTAGACTTGTAATTTTTAAGGGGATCCTAACATGCTGCTGCATCCTACAGGAGCTGTAAAGTAGGACAATAACATTGATGCTTTGAACCCCAATTGAATCTCCGAGATTGCTTCCTTCTTGCATCACTGCCCTTTGTGTCCACTATGAAAGGTTTTTTGCAATGCCTTGAAATTTGGGGTAGTGTGTGTTTGTAGGCCCTTCAAATAGATCAGACTGTTTGCTGTAAGGGCCATGAAACCCAAAAGAACCCAGGCTTCAGGTTGAAAGTAGAGTCTTTTATCCTCTGTGCTGTATCCCATACTGTAATAAATTATATCATAGCATGGTGTTGGGTGTTCTCTCCATAGGTCCTGGAACAATGCAAGCAGACATACACACTTAATCCAACTTACAAATGTGGGAGGCATTCAATTTTCTATGTTTGGAAAGTTAGGCCGCTGGTGTTTCCCTCAAAACTGTAGCTTTGGACTTTGCCAGTGAAATTTGTGTCATGAGAGGTATTCTTAAGTGGCAATTAATTAGACTCCGTGTGATTTTTCAGGTGTTGAAGAACATAAGACAAGGCAAATTTCCCGAAACATTTGTCAAGAAATTTCCGGAAGAGGTATACTGCAGTAAAGCATTTCTATAGGTTGTTTTGTCCATGCCCATTGTAATCTTAAAAAGATTATTCTCTTCTTTGTTTACAGAAATTCCTAATTAAGAAACTGCTTTCAAATGTGCCATCTCAAAGACCATCAGCAACAGATATTTTGTTCCTTTTAAAGAACTCAAAATACACCCCACATACTTGTTAGATATCTGGCAAAGCAAAAGTGCAATATTTTGGTCCAGAGTTGATTGTTCCTTTTTGTTGGTGGTAATGTCTAAAATCTTATCTGAATCAAACTGTGGCACACAGCCACACAAATTGCTTGGGCCATTTCAATCTGAAGGAATTCACTAATATGCAAAAAACCTTGCGGTATGACCAGCTGGAGTGTGGGAGTCTGATCTTCCCCTCCTCCGGTGCGATCAGCTTGAGTGTGGGAGTCTGATCGCGCCAGAAGAGGAGATCATATGTAGCGCACTACAGCTGATCTTCCCCTCCTCCTACGAGATAAGCTGGAGCGCGGGGAGCTCCAGCCCCCCTCCAGCTGATTGCCCCGCTGGCGCCATATTAGCAGAACGCCAAAAAGCAGGGCGCCGAGAAGCAGGGCCCTACTATACAGTAATTATAGTGTCAGTTTTGTAGGGTAAATGTGGTAAGTAGAGTGAGTGAGAGGAGTTGTGATTGGCTGAGCATCTGGGTGATTGAAGGTATAAATGAGAGAATGACAGTTGGAGAGGGGGTTGGTTAATTGGTCGTTGGTTCTGGGTTTTGGAGGGGAGGATTTCTGTTTAGGCGGGTAGTGAAGCAAGTTTTAGGACTAAAATATATAAAGAGAAAACTATTATATGTAACAACATACATGTTAACTGAACTTAAAGTAATGTTGTTTATTCCTTGTGTTAATAAATAAATAGTTTTGGTTTAACAACATGCCTGATCCTTGGCTGGGATATTACAGACCAGAAGGGTGGGCAGAGCAAATACCAAAGCTAGGAACAATATCAATGGCGGCAGCGGTGAAGGGATAGTGTAACAGCAGGAGGTATCCAAAGCAACCCAGGGCTGTAATCTTTAAAGGCAGAAAGATACAGGGGGGTTGTGGCCTGTAACTGCACCCAGACACTACGTAGCAATCTGTGAAGGAGACTAAGGCACAGTATCAGGGCAGTATTGTGTTACAGAGTGTCACATAGTGGTGCCTAGTAGTGGGATTGTGAGAGACCTGTGCTGGGGCCAGTGTGAGAGACCCATTAGGAGACCAGATCTCAGGTGGGGGTCTGACCCCGCTGTAGCCTTCAAGGTTTGCTGGGGATGCTCTTGTGGGGACAAAACGTGTGAAAAGTCAGAACCTCCCATGTAGACTACATCAATGTGTTGTATGTGGCACTGCCTTTAAAAATGACCCAGAAACTGCAGCTGGTTCAAGATAGTGTCATAAGACTATTCAGTGGGTTGTCAGATCTGTGACTATGTAATAAAATTTATTTGGCGCTATTAACTGGGCCTGGGCATCACAGTTTGGTTCTGGGCCCGCTTTAAAGGGTTTGGGACCAGGTTGCCTGAAAGATTGCCACCTCCTCTCCCATATGACCAAACCTGAACATCCTCGTTGGTATGGCCTGCAAAGTGAAGTGAGCTGCGTGACTGCAAAGGAAGAGGTCTTCAAAGTGGTTGTCCTTCAGATACGGAATAGCCTCCCTAGAAGGGCTTGCCTGGCACTACCTTTATGGTCTTTTCGCAGCTAGTGAATATCTGTTTATTCACTGAGGCCTTTTGAACAAATATGTGTTTTAAAACAAACCCTAAGCATTGTTTGTTTTAATGAGGTTTTAAATTAAATCTATGCTCATTCAGTTAGTACGGTTTTAAGCTGAGCTGCAACTATTTTTTCTGTTTCTGCTAGGAGAGCTTTAACATGATTTTAATTTTAATTAATTTATTTATTGTATTTATATACTGCCCCATAGCCGAAGCTCTCTGCGCGGTTTACAGTAATTAAAAACAATTATACAAATTTAAAACACATCTTTTAAAAACAATTGAAAACACAATTAAAACAATTTAAAAACACATGCTAAAATGCCTGGGAGAACAGGAAAGTCTTGACCTGGCACCGAAAAGATAAGTGTTGGCACTAGTCGCACCTCATCAGGAAGATTCCATAATTTGGGGGCCACCACTGAGAAGGCCCTCTCCCTTGTTGCCAGACTCCCAGCTTCCCAAGGAGTAGGCATCTGGAGAAGGGCCTTGGATGTTGAGCATAGTGTACGGGTGGGTTCATATAGGGAGAGGCGTTCCATCAGGTATTGTGGTCCCAAGCCGTGTAAGGCTTTATAGGTTAAAACCAGCACCTTAAGTCGAGCTCGGAAACGTACAGGCAGCCAATGCAAGCGGGCCAGAATCAGTTTTCTATGTTCAAACTGTCTGGTCCCTGTTACCAATATGGCTGCTGCATTTTGCACAAGCTGCAGTTTCCGAACCGTCTTCAAAGGCAGCCCCACGTCGCAGTAATCTAACTTGGAAGTTACCAGAGCATGGACAACTGAAGTGAGGTTATCTCTGTCCAGATAGGGGCGCAGCTGGGCCACCAACTGAAGTTGGTAGAAGGCACTCCGTGCCACCGAGACTATCTGAGCCTCAAGTGACAGAGATGGTTCTACGAGAACCCCCAAGCTATGAACCTGCTTCTTCAGGGGGAGTGCAACCCCATCCAGGACAGGTTGGACATCCACCATCCGGTCAGAAGAACCACCCACTAGCAGCATCTCAGTCTTGTCTGGATTGAGCCTCAGTTTATTTGTCCTCATCCAGTCCATTGTCACAGTCAGGCACCAGTTCAGCACATTGACAGCCTCACCTGAAGAAGATGAAAAGGAGAAGTAGAGCTGCGTGTCATCAGCACACTGATGGCAGCGCACTCCAAAGCTCCGGATGACCACACCCAAGGTTTCATGTAGATGTTGAACAGCATGGGGGACAGAACTGACCCCTGTGGAACCCCATACTGGAGAGTGCAGAGTGCCGAGCAATGCTTCCCAAGCACCACCTTCTGGAGGCAACCCGCCAGGTAGGAGCAGTACCACCACCATGCAGTCCCTCCCACTCCCAACTCAGCCAGGCTTCTCAGAAGGATAGCATGGTCGATGGTATCGAAAGCCGCTGAGAGATCAAGAAGAATCAACAGAGTCACACTCCCCGTCTTTCTCCCGACAAAGGTCATCATACAGGGCGACCAAGGCTGTTTCCATGCCAAAAGCAGGCCTGAAACCTGACTGAAATGGATCCAGATAATCGGTCTCATCCCAGAGTGTCTGGAGCTGACCTTCCACCACTTGTTCAAGGACCTTGCCCAGGAATGGAACATTTGCTACTGGCCAATAATTATTAAGATTTTCTGGAACCAGGGAGAGTCTCTTCAGGAGTAGTCTCAGTACCACCTCTTTCAGGCAGCCAGGAACCACCCCCTCTCACAGAGAGGCATTAATCACTTCCCTGGCCCAGCCGGCTGTTCCATCCCTGCTAGCTTTTATTAGCCAAGAAGGGCAAGGATCCAGCACAGAAGTGGTTGCACGAACCTGTCCAAGCACCTTGTCAACGTCCTCAAGCTGCACCAACTGAAACTCATCCAAGAAATCGGGAGAAGGCTGTGCTCTGGATACGCCACTTGATTCACCTGCTATAACCGTGGAGTCTAAGTCCTGGCGGATGCTAAAGATTTTATCCTGGAAGTACCTGGCAAATTTATTACAGCAAATACATTCAGATGGTTCTATCATGTCCTTTGGGCCAGCATGTAATAGCCCCCGGACAATTCTGAAGAGCTCTGCTGGGTGGCAGATTGATGATTTGATAGTGGCAGCAAAAAAACCTCCCGGGTCATTTCTGTATTCCACAGTTCAACCAGGGTTTCGACAGGAGCACCAGCCCTATGAGCCGGAAAACTCCCAAGAGCCCTTTGGAAACCATCGGGATCTATTAGTCTCTGGGGGCAGACCAACTTAATAGGTCCCTCACCCTTGCAGAGGGAAAAAGCTGCTGTAAGTCTAAACTTCAGCAAGCAGTGATCTGTCCATGACAGAGGGGCTTATGTAAGGCCCCCCACATTCAGATCACCATCTCCATGTCCAGTTGCAAAAACCAAGTATAGAGTATGCCCTGCTACATGTGTTGGGCCAATGGCATATTGGGATAGTCCCATGGTTGTCATGGAAACCATGAAATCCTGAGCTGCCCCGGATAAGATGGCCTCAGCATAGATGTTGACATCCTCCAGAACCAACAGTCTGGGGGATCTCAACTGTACACTCGAGACCACCTCCATCAGCTCGGCTAGGGAGTCTGTTGGGCAGCAGGGTGGGTGGTACACCAACAGAATCCCCAGTCTGTCCTGCTGACCCAACACAAGGTGCAAACACTCCAGACTAGTAGTCACATGGACAGGGTGCTTGCAGAGGGAGATGGAGCTCCTATAGACCACAGCAACCCCCCCCTCCCTGACCCTCGGGTCTACCATGATGCTGAACCAGGTACCCTGGTGGACATTGCTGGGAGAGACTGACTCCTCTGCTCACCCACCCGGGTCTCGGTTATACATGCGAGATCGGCTGCCTCATCAACAAATCATGAATGAGGGAGATCTTATTATGCACCGATCTTGCGCTTAGAAGCAGCATCCGGAGGTCTGAGAGCTGGCTGATAGGGCAACCAACAAATCTGCGGGTGTGGGGAGAACCAGAACAAGGCACAGTCAACTGCCTGGGCCATGTTCCCCATACCTGGCAAGTCCTCCTTACAATGCCATGTCTCCCTCTACCCATCACTACACTAATTGGGCCCCCCTCAAGTCTCCCCACTTGGCTCCGAGTCCTCTCTCCCAGGCACATGACTCAAGACCTGCAAAAAGCCAGGCAATCTGCAAAGCAGGAGCCACCTCAGCCAACCAGCTTGTGTATCCCCTGCAGGGGACAGGTGGAGGATATCAGCAACAGCTGGCTGAGTACTTGTGGGCCTGGTCCTGCAAGGATTGACCTCTCCAACAGGAAGAGGGCGGTGGTGGTAGCTGAACAGCAGCAGCAGCAGCAGCAAGCAGGCAGGCAGGCAGGCAGGCAGGCAGCAGCAGCAGCAGCAAATGACTTTCCTTCTTCCCTTTGCAATGGCGGTCCCCTTCCTCCTGCAGGCACTGGGTGATTGAGTGCCCCTATGAGCAGTTGACATGATCTTTTGGGCATCCCCCTTTTATTTTGGTATAAGATAGAGCTCTCCATAAAACCTCTTACAAAATGGGGCCTGTCCGTTGGTCTTTTCTTCCTTGTTTTATATTTGTATGTAGTACAACTGCAACTGTTAAACTGCAAATGTGGCTATATTGTTCTGTTGGGTGTGGGACGTCCCATACGAGGATGGGTGGGAGGATGGGTGCATCAAATACACAACTGAGGGTTGCAAAGTACCTCTCCCTGTATTCTCCCAGCCTGCTTGGGTCAATCAATTAGAACCAACCATTATTGATGATCATTTTGTTTTATTCTTGAGACCTTGCTTGAGTAATTTTCCACAAGCCAAACTTGGAAAGTAAGTATAGTGCTTAAATTAACCTTTAGAAAATACTAACATGACAGCATCTACTATTAAGAATGTAATCCTCAGAGGACAACAGGACTTTTACAATGGCAAGCATTTTATTTATTTACTTATTAATTATTGGATTTATATCCCATCCTTCCTCCCAGTAGGAGTCCAGGGCAGCAAACAAAAGCACTAAAAGCACTTTAAAGCATCGTAAAAACACACTTTAAAATACATTAAAACAGAACATCTTTAAAAACATTTTTAAAAGCTTTAAAAACATGTTTTTTTAAAAAAGGTTTAAAAACATATTAAAAAGCAATTCCAAGACCGACGCAGACTTGGGATCTGGTCTCAACTTAAAAGGCTTGTTGAAAGAGGAAGGCCTTTAGTAGGCAGCAAAAAGATAACAGATGGTGCCTGTCTAATTTAAGGGGAGGGAATTCAAAGGGTAGGTTCCACTACACTAAAGGTCCATTTCCATTTGGGATAGTGTAGGAGCCTGCTGTCAGATAGGATCATGTTTCACTTCTAGCTGCAGAGTTCAAGATGATTTGTTCATGTATCTGGAAGTTTGCAAATTATTTGTAAGGGAGTCTCTCACACAGTCCAGATGAAGCAGTAAAGGCTGACTGAGAGCAGTGGGGTGACTGAGTAACTTTTCATGCATTGCCTCCGTAGGAATGCCTGTTGGTAGTGTGGTGGTAAATGTCTTATAAATTAATAAATGTTCCTTTCTACTGAAAGACTCATCAAATATACTTTTCCAAATAAACATTTGCACAGGCTAGCCCAGCCTTCCCCAACCTGGTGCCCTTTAGGCGTTTTGTACTAGCCCCAGCCTGCGTCTGTTATAATTACTTTTTTAGTTGTTTTTAATGCTTTTAAAAAAATGTTTTTAAAGATGCTTTAATATGTTTTTTAAAATGTTTTGTTTAAATATATTTTAAAGTATTTTGTTGGATGAGGGTAAACAAACTGAAATTAAATCTAGACAAGATAGAAGTACTGATGAACAGGATGCTTATCGGTCAAGGGCAGTAATTTGGGATGGTAAACTTTCCAGCACTTTATTTTTCTGCAGAAAAGATTGTTTCATAAGTCCATTAGTAATAATGAATGGATGCCAATTGAAAACAAACAATAAGAAAACTTCAGGAGGTTTAAAATGTTTAGCTTTGTTTACTAAATAGAGGTAAAATAAACGTGTTAAACTAGTTCATTCTCTGGGGCATGGGAAAATTTTCCAGTGAAAATGCAAACACTCTTAATTTGCATAGGAAAAATTCCAGGAAACCCATACATTTGTTCTAGGTGTTGGAAAAGCTTAGATTATCTTCCTCTTTACTTGTATTCTGCTGGTTTTTAAAGACTTTTCTTTTTCAACAACCCTTTATCTATTAATGTTATTTTCTTTTAGTTTAACTTTCTGAAATTTTTATTTAGTCTGATGTTCATGAACAAAGTTGATGAGAAATGATTAATCTGACGGCAGATCCAGGGCAGTATCCTTCTGTGTAGAGAAACAGCACACTGAGAACAGTTTTATATGCAGTTCAAGAACTGCTGTTCTTTGTTTAGTTTTGATCTGTTTGCACTTTGGCTGAAGAATACCATAAGTGTTTGATACTTTCCTTCTGAGGACAGCAGCGCTGTAGAGAACAGCTTGATATACTCCTGCCTGTGCATGTATAGTTAGACCAAGTGTTAACATATGCACTTGTAGTAGGCCCATTTAAACAATGTATTATATAGGTTTATAGAGTTAGATGTTTTGCCCCCCTTCAGAGTTGGAGAAAAAGCATTTTTAAAAAGACAAGAGTTTCTGTACCCATTTTCCCCCTCCAGGAAGTCTGGCCATATAGCCAAGATAGCAGCTTCTAAAATAAAGTCTGTGTTAGAAAGTAAACAATAAGAACTGGAAATACCTTAGTAGGATTTAGTATAAACTTATACTCATATAGAAATGTGTAGTCAATAAATAGCATAAACGCCTTCCGCTGTGGAACTCCTTTCTTTTTTATCCTGATTCCTCCCTAGATTTATGGTGGGAGTTTCCTCTTAAAGTCTGTCTGTACAGTAGGGCCCCACTCATACAACAGGTCAGGTTCCAGACCCCCGCCGAAAAGCAAAAACCGCCAAAAAGTGGATCAGCTGTAGCATGGGGGTCTGGAACCTAACCCGCTGATTGCACCAGAGGAGGAGAAGATCAGATCTTCCCCTCCTCCGGCATGATCAGCCTGAGTGCGAGGAGTTCCAGCCCCCCCTCCAGCTGATTGCCCCACAGGCACCGTATTAGCAGAACACCAAAAAGCGGGGTGCCAAGAAGTGGGCCCCTACTGTATTAGATCTATTGCTGAGGTGCAGCATGAGCCTAAGCGAGTGTGGTTGCTTCATATAAGGACTATACAATAGGTCCCTGCTTTTTGGCATTTCGCTAATATAGTGACTTTCAATTAGAGTAAGGCCCCACTCATATGACACTTGTTCTGCTTGTACGGTGTTTTTTGGGCATCAGGCGCCATTCTATTGAATGAGTTCCGCTTTTAGGCGGGGGTTTGGAATGTAACCCGCCATATGAGTGGGGCCCTATTTATACAGCCTTAGGCTTAAGGGATAAGTGAAGAACCTTTGAATCTGTGTAGGCGCAAAAGAGGTAGTTCAAACTATTTCATGCTAGTGGAGATGGTTTTAGAAACATCAGTAGAACCACTCTTGAAGAACTTTTTGCATTCATGAGACCTAAAGATGTCTAACAAGTTATGATAATAGTTGGAAGGGGATGTCTACAGTGTATATGAAAATAACATGAATGGTAGAATCAGTGTAGCTTGTGTTGCAAAGATCCTTTGGAGAGAGATATTTTGAATAGGTAGGATTTGATGGTATTTTAATTATTAAATTTACATCCCGCCCTTCCTCCCTGTAGGAACCCAGGGCA
This sequence comes from Rhineura floridana, assembly GCF_030035675.1. NCBI lineage: Eukaryota > Metazoa > Chordata > Lepidosauria > Squamata > Rhineuridae > Rhineura > Rhineura floridana. The sequence goes on along the minus strand of NC_084483.1, from coordinate 148,170,354 downwards.
ACAAACAAAAACACTAAAAACACTCTTAAAACATCATAAAAACAGTTTAAAATATATTAAAACATTATTTTATAGCATAAGGCTGTGTCAGCATTCCACAGGGAACTCATTTTTCATTTCCATCATCCAATACTATAGGAAGATAGTCACATGGGAGAATAGGATTCTGGGCCAGCCGTAATCTATGCTAAGTCAGTCATTAATTGGAATCATTTCATGGAAATTTCTAGTGAGCATTAATATGTTTTTAAATCACTGATAGTAGTTTTGGCTGAAGTCTGTATTTCTCAAATCTTGGAAATAATTGTCATTTTTTATTGCTAATGTTACTGTTAAATAGCTGCTTTTGTCTTTCCTAATAAATTATGTGTATAAAGAAAATTCCATTTTTTGATTTCTTTTGGAAACTACATAGCATACAGATGAAACGAAATGTCTTTCTACAGGAAACATCTGCTCTGTGAGAGTTGATTACCTTCAGACATGTCTTGGCCATGCACTTGATCCTTAGTACCTCTCTGGCGCATATCTTCATAAAATATGCCCCCCGCACACAATTAGTAATGGAGATGCCAAATGTAATCAGTGATAGATTCTTTATTGTGATTACGTAATGCTAGTCAGTGTTCGCCGCGTATACAACTGTCAGTAGTCTGGCAGCTAGCCCACTTTCAGACTGTCACATATGTAAATAAAAGTAATCAAACTAAAGAAGTATGTGTTAATATACATTAACACTGGGTGCTATCTTTCTGCTTTTGTTAGTACAGTCACAAACTTTTGCTCCTGATAACTTGAGACACAATCTAGCCAAATTTGAACACTTTGAAGAACTGTTGAGGTTTTAAAGTCCTGCTTGAACTCTCCTGTTGAATCATTCAGCACATTTACTCAGATGTAAGGCCGTGAGTCCAACAGAGCTTACTGTCACATAAAGCCAAGTCTTGTTCATACTTAAGGATTTTACCTTAACTTTGGCTTAATTGTATCATTTTTGGCAGGCAGAATAATATACTATCTTAATGAAATAGAAACTATTCAAGTTCACCAATTAAATTAGCCAGAAAGGCATTTATAAAAAACTTAACAAATGAACCAACTTGGAAGAAAAAGGAAAGATGGCAAAGACTTGTGTCCCCTACTATAACCTACTGGGGTGTGAGAGGGGATGGCAGTCCCCACCGCAGGGCAATTTCACACCAACTGTCCAGGACAAAGAAGATCAGACGCTAGCTCCTGTTTCAGTAGGGCTAGTTATTTTTGTTTTAAGTATGGGTTTCTCAGTGTATATTTATAAACATGAGGTGCATTGGGGACTAGTAAAAAAGCATATAAATTTAAATAGATAACAAACTGTACTAATATTCAGTGCGGCACACAAGAAGTGAAATTACCAAAGACTATTGGTATAAAACACCTAAAATTTCAAGACTGAGCAGTTTGGTCAACAGTAAAATGCTTGTTTAGCATGTATACACTGAAGACCCACTGAGGTCAATAGGATTTATTCCCAGGTAAGTGTGTACAAGATTTCAATTATAAGTCTCCTGCTCCTATTCTTGGTCTACGTATAATATTTTCTTTCCCTTTGAAACACAGCTTCTGGGCCTTTCCAGCCCCACTGTCCCTATTTTTACACTCAATCAGTACTCCACACCTACCATCATCTATCAGGTGCAAGGGAGGATGGCACAATCCTGTTAGTTGATTTATTTTTGTGAAACACACAGTAGCGTTTTAAAAGAATACCTACCGTTCACAGCTGAGTCAATTGATAATGCATTTCCTAAAAAATTTCTTGAGCGGGCAGAGTTGGGAAAGAGCTCCTTTATATCCAGATGAACAGGAGTTCATAAAACACCATTGTTAAATATATAAATATCTCACAAAGTCTTTTTCTGTACAAAAAATATGCAGTCCTCTAAATTAGTAGCTTAGTTGATCTCATGGAATTCTGAAACTATTCTTTTAGAAAATTATTCATGATCTAAAAAAGTGTCTCCAGGGCAGTTTGAAGATAAATCTTCTTTATCTGGAAGATGTAAACAAAGAGATTATACAAATGCCTAAAGAAAAACACACTAGACTGAGATATTAAGCCTTTTGGGAGAGGAAGATCAGCAAATTGAAATTAATTCCAGGTATGTTTTCATATTGGCCTACTGTTACTGAGTTTCCATGTATGGTGAACATCCTCAAACACAATTTAAACAAAATCAAGAATGTTAAAGGCAACACTGAATTACTTGCAAGAGAAAATTGAAAGGAAAAAAATTGAGAATACAGCCATAGAGATTTTTATGGCCAAATTTAAGGTTCCCCAATGAAGCAAAAGTGATTTTATAGCACAGAGCCTTTCCTTGCAAGAAGATGACTGCTGCGTCAGACAGTAGAAAGAAACTGAACTGAAAGTCAGGTTCTGGAATGGAATTTGAGTTTTCTGACTCAATTTGGTTCTTCATGGTGCTGAAAGAGTAGTTACACAGAATGTCTTGAATGATCCCAGGATAATCACTGTTCCATAACGTCTAGATATCAAGTGATAACTGGAATTATGAAGTCAGCTTGAGAGTACACCACATTCATTTTGAAATGTTTGTACTGCCAGAGCAACTGAAGAATACTGTTCGGTTAAATTACTACTTGCTATTTTAAAATAAAAAGGGGATTATTCTTACCGTCATAGGCTGTTCCACACCAAATGCAATAGAGATATTCTTCCCTTAAATATGCTGTCAACATCTGCAGCTTTTCTGATTCCTGTGTTTTTTAAAAAACAGCTTTTAACATAAAATCTCATTTGAGGCTGATCTGAGAAACACCCTTGTGGCATTATTATTATTAGATTTAGTAGTCACTTGATACCCGAAGGTCCCCAAGCAACTTAGTGTTAAAACAAAAACAAATAAACACACTATAAAAACGTAACAACAAAACAATAGCAATAGCACCCCCTATGCAGCCACAGGAAGGTTTGGCAGCATATTAAAACATCATCTCAATCTATCAAATGCCTGGGAGAAAATGACAATGAAGGCACCAGGTGGATCTCACTGGGGAGCATATTCCACAGAAGGGGAGCCACACCTGAAAAGACCCTCTGAGCCTCCCTCGGGGGGGGGTGGAGAAGGATCTCAGAGGATCTAAGGGTCTGGTTAGGTTAATATTGGGAGAAGCATACTGGGGTCCTGAGCCATAGGTCAAACCTAGCACTTTGAATTGGGCTTGGAAGCATATATTTGGAGACAGAATGTTGTCTTTGATATATATAAAAAAGATATGCTACCATTTGCAAGAGGATAAATTTATTTGGTATTCAATTTAGAATATTTATAACCTGCTTTATAGGCCCAAGAGACTCTCAAAGCAGTTTACAAAAGAGGTATACAATACAATCACATTAAACAAGATTTGCACATATAATCAGAACAACATGCCAGGTTTACTCAGGTAGCATCACTTCCTACCTGGTCCACGGAGGATCTGTGAGGCAGGTGGGGCTGAACAGCTGGACATGATTGTTAGCAACTAAACTATAAAAGTCACAGCACCCATAATCATAGATTACTGCTAATTTTGAAGAAAACACCCTTAAATGAAAGGGATTTTCCCTTGCAGAATGTCCATGAACTGTCCGGTCTCATGGTGATTTGCCTCCTTTTCAACTTATGACAGGCACTAAGAGATACGTAAACACTAGTTCCTTTTCTATCAGCTTCATATGAGTGGGCTTTTAACTCTTTTTTTACACTGTTGATTTAAAAGACCACAGGTTTTTTTATGGAGTTCAAATTCAGATAGTACAAGGAAGTCTTTTGAAATTTTGCTTCTTAGCCCTTTTATGAGGTTAGATACTGCACATCAATGCCATTTATTTTTTAAAAAAGATCCAGACCAGAGCACCTCTATGGTGCCTTGCAAATAGTGCCAAGATGACCCACACAAGCAAGCAAAGGCACAACTTGTGGGGAACGAAGGAAATAAAGTGTCCTGAAAACTTATCAGGGTGAGATGGGGGTGTGGAAATTACTTCCAAACTTCAAATACTTTACCTGAAATATCACCTGCTCATGTAGAGAGCTGTAAGGTGTTTGGATCATCTGGGGAAATTGTACTCATGGCACCGCATCCTACAGAACATCACGGGGTGATGTGAAAATGGGCATTTTCCACTATTGCCACTGCGCCCTGGAATGCCAGTCCCTCCACCACGTATGAAGCATCATCCATCAGTTGCTTCAGACATCTTGTACAGACATTTTTGCCCAGGTTTTCCCTGAACCATAGGATTGGACCCTGTTGTTAAATTTACAGTGCCTTGCAAAAGTAATCAGGCCCCTGACCAATGCTCTCATATTACTGAATTACAAATGGTACATTGTAATTTCATTCTGTGTGATATATTAATTTGAAACACTGAAACTCAAACTCAATTATTGTAAGGTGACATTGGTTTTATGATGGGAAATGTTTGTAAGAAACATAAAGAACTGAAACATGTTGCTTGCATTAGTATTCAACCCCTGTGCTGTGGAAGCTTCTAGTTTATACAGATGAAAGAAATTGTCCTGTCGAGGACACAATTACCTTACCATTGGCTTTCACTTGTGAACCATTAAAGTTGCTGTCACATGGTCAGGATAAAAACCCCATTGTTGAAGGATCATTGGTCAGCCTGTGGATGTGAAGGAAAATGAAGGCCAAAGAGCATTCTACAGAAGTGAGAGATAATGTAATACAAATGCACTGATTAGGAGAAGGGTACAAACTAATATCTAGGTGTTTGGATATCCCAGTGAGCACAGTTGGATCAATAATTAGGAAGTAGAAGCTGCATCAGACCAACCAGGCACTGCCAACAAAAGGCTGTCCCTCAAAACTGAGCGCTCAAACAAAGAGACTTGTGATAGAAGCCACAGATAGGCCAACAATCACTTTGAAGGAGCTATAGAGTTCAGTGGGTGGGAATGGTATAATAGTGCACCAGTCAACCATATCAAGAGCTGTGCATAACACTGGCCTGTATAGTAGGGTGGCAAGAAAAAAGCCATTACTCAAAAAGTACCATCTGAAAGCACGTCTGGAGTTTGCCAGAAAGTGTGAGAGTGCCCTAGCTGCGACGTGGGAAAAGGTTTTGTGGTCAGATGAGACCAAGATAGAGCTTTTTAGCAAAACTCAAAGTGCTATGTGTGGCACAAACCTAACACTGCCCATGTCTCAAGACACACTATCCCTACAGTGAAGTATGGTGGTTGGCAGCATCATGGAGATGCTTCTCATCAGCAGGGACTGGGCATCTTGTTAAAATTGAAGGAAGAATGGATGGAGCAAAATACAGGGAAACACTGCAAAAAACCTGCTTCAGTCCACTAAAAAACTGAAGCTTGAGAGGAAATTCTCTGTTCAGCAGGACAATAATCGCAAGCACAAGGTCAAAGCAACATTGGACTGGCTCAAGAACAAAAAGGTGAATGTCCTACAGTGGTCCAGTCAAAGTCTTGATCTCAATCCCATTGAGAATCTGTGGCGCTCTTTGAAAATTACGTCCACAAGCGACGTCCAACAAAATTGAATGAACCAACCAACCTGGAGCAAATCTGCCAAGATGAATGGGCCAAAATCCCTCCAACGCTGTGTGCAAAACTGGTACATGCCTACCCCAAAAGACTTAAAGGTGTTATTGCAGGGAAAGGTGGCTCTACCAAATATTAATGTAGGGGAAGGATTGAATACTTATGCAAGCAACGTTTCAGTGTTTTATGTTTCTTACAAATGTTTCCCAACATAAAACGAATGTCACCTTATAATAATTGATTTTGAGTTTCAATGTTTCAAAATAAAACGTAAGGCACTGTATGTTTTTCTCTTATGAGACTGTTATTGTTTGTAGTTTTGCACATTAAACATTAAGTAGTACAGAAATGCATTTAAATACTTAACAATTAATAAATACAACAGCATGCAGTGAAACTCCAAGCAAAATCTATTCAATAAAGTGTCCCCATGGGCCATATATTATTGGGGCATGTAGGACAATACTATGCATACTCTTTTCAAAAGAAGAGTCTCATTGTTTTCAATGAAGCTTATTGCCAAGTAAGCGTGGATAGAGTTACAGTTACATGCAGTCCAACATACTTTCTCCACCATTCTGGTTCTAAATGGTTAAAGAATAGTAAAAGGCTACACTTTTCCCAAAGGTGTTAAGTACCTACCAAAGTTTTTTCCTAAGGTGGGAAAATGGAACCCCACAATGACATTTTGTTAAAACAAAAACACTTCTGGGGTCCATTCAGAAGAAGAGAGAACAATGTGCTGAGCAACTGTGAATCTCTAGTACCATAGAGTATCTATTTGTTTTGTTAGGGGTAAACAAACCTGTGAGACAGGACTGGAGAAAAACATACAACCCTGCCATTAAGCAATCCTCATTGGGCTATCAGGAACCCTTAAAGGAGACAACAGAAGAGAAAGAAAAACAGAAACCTAAAATCCCTTGGTAATATACTGGGTTCATAGTAAATAATAGAAGGGGGTCTAATATATCCCAATAGCCTAAAAAGTTATTTGTTTTGTAAAAGCAGATTACAGATCAGTGTTGCAAACTTGTACAATGAGAGTCTTAACTCCTGTGTCAAGATAAAGCCAATTTGGAGCAAAATTAACTCCCTAGATAAAATCTACTCTTGGGATCCAACAGATACCTGCAGTTCTTTGTAATGTGCCTTTCTTTGTATACACAGAGAAGACATGTTGTGCAAGAGGACACCTACTCATGCTACATTGGATCTCACCCCAAGTTTTTTCCCCTACCCTGTTTTGAGAAGTTGCTGAGGACAGAATGAACCCCAGTTAAGTTAGCCATTTAGTAGTTTCCTATTCTTTTCAGCAAAGATAAATTGGAACCCTGATTGCTTTGTAAGTGAAACGTAATTGTTTTAAAAATAGAAAAGGTGTGTATGGGGGGGAGGAAGTGAAAAACCACAGCACAACTGAACCCGTAGTGTTCAGGAACACATGGAGTATGAAGTGGTTCATATTTGCTAAAAACGTACAAATATTTCAAACTATTGCTGGGATACACAGCAACCTACTGGTTTAGTGGGGTTAAAGCAGCAAAACAGGTATGTCTTAATTTGAAATTATAACACTACACAATGTTGCTTCCAGAACGCACACTTACATTGTGCTCACTTTCCTCATCTTCCTCCTCGTCATCCTCATCCACATCTTCTTTTTCCTCCCTTGGCCTTAACCAGAACCAAATCTCTTTAGGGAATTCTAGGCGCTTAAAAAAAAAAAGTATGGAAATAACAATCAACATATCCTACCCTGTCACTTTCTTAGAAATTTGGAAACAGAAAAGGCTGCACCTTTCCACACCGGGAAAAGTAAAATACTGAAAAGATAAATAAGAAGCAGCAGTCTCAAAATCTGTTACATATTTAAACCAGATAAAATCAAAATGCAGCACAAGGCATTGTAGCAAGGATTGGTTTAATGCTTTTTATACAATGAAGTAGTAAAATATTATCTGGAAAAGGTGCCCAGCATGTCTAGGTTGTATGTAGTTGTTGGACAATAAAAATGGGAAGCCAGGCAGGGCAGTAATCCAGAAGAGTTGCTGCATCTTTTGTTTTTCCTTTCAGCCTGTTGATGCACCACAACTGAGTTACAAGAACGTGTGTGAGTAGACAGGCTCTCTCACACAGTCACACTGAATTCATAGGAACATAGAAAGCTGCTATATATCAAGTCAGACCATTGGTCCATCTAGCTCAATACTGTTGATACTGACTGGCAGTGGCTTTTCCAGTGTTTCAGGCTGGGTTCTCTCCCAAACTTACCTGGAGAAGCCAGGGATTGAACCTAAGACCTCCTGCATGCAAGGCAGATGCTCTACCACTGAGCTACAGCCCATTCCCCATACACAAACACAGGAAGTTGCCTTACATTGAATCAGACCATTGATCCATCTAGCTCAGTATTGTCTACACTTACTGGCAGTGGCTCTCTCTACTTGGAGAAGTAATCTGGCAGATTTTGCATACTTATTTGCAAGACATGGTACCCATCCTGAGTCTTTGGGCCACAAATGTACACAAACACTTAAAAAATTGTTTTTATTTAAACTTACTTTCTGCATATCTAGTTGTTGACAGGCTTTCTGACTTTTCTCAAGGTCTCGTTTTACTTGCAATTGCTCCTGTTTGGTCTTCAGTCTCATTCTTAAAAAGTAAAAATGAGACACAACTATCAATAAACATAACTTGGAATAATACACTTTCTACAGAATTGGTTGAGGTATTGCATTTGATAAGTCTATATTTTTATATGAATTTTATAAAAAAATAATAAAAATATAAACTTAACCAATTTTTCATGTTTTTATATAAATTTATATATATTTTCCTTCTCTAGGATGCACACCATAACATGGTGAGTGGGTTTGAGAGTGTCAAACAAGCTGAGAGCAATGCTGACTGGAGTCTAGCCTCCCAGCAGGGGCACCCAAGGCAGAATGGTCAAAGCTGAGACGCCAGACTAAGAGGCATCCAGACTCAGAGGAAGGCGATGGTAATCCACCTCTGAATACCTCTTACTGTAAAAACCCTATGAACAGAGTATCCAAAATGCAGCACAAGATAGTGCTGGAAGATAAGACCCCCAGGTCAGATGACACTCATTGACCTACTAGGGAAGAACAACGGACAAGTAAGAGTAGCGCTGTGACTAATGACGCAACCAGGTCAAAGCTGAAAGGAAGCCCAGAGGCTGATGCGCACAGATATGAAAGGAGAGTCTGGAGTTATACGACGTACAAAATAGAAACATGGAATGTGAGAAGCGTGAACTAGGGAAAGTTAGAAATTGTCAAGCAAGAAATGTAACGCATCAACATTACAATACTTGGCATGAGTGAATTAAAATGGACGGTAAAGGAACATTTTCAATCAAGCAACTACAAAATATTTTATGCAGGAAATGAGAAATTAAGAAGTAACGGGGTTGCTTTAATAGTGAGAAGTGATGTAGCAAAAGCAATTAGGAACTCTAACAAGATCTGAACTTGATCTTTAATCTTTAATCAATGAGATTAAACGGGAAACCTATTAACATAACCATCATCCAAGTCTACGCTCCAACAGCAAATACAGAAGAAGAGGAATTGGACAGATTTTACACAGAAGTACAGGAAGAAATTGATCATACACCAAAACAAGATGTGCTGATAATTATGGGGGACTGGAATGCAAAAGTAGGGAAGAGAAGAACTAGAAATTGTGGGAAAATGGGGCTTAGGAGATAGAAGTGAAGCAGCAGAGAGACTTAAATGAATTCTGTGAAGCCAATAATTTGTTCGTTGCAAACACATTTTTTGAAGAACCAAAAAGACGACTGTACACGTAGACATCACCAAATGGTCAATATATGAATCAAATTGATTATATAATTGGTAGCAGAAGATGGAGAAGTTCCATCCTTTCTGCGAAAACAAGACCAGAAACAGACCGCAGTACAGATCATGAAGTGGTAATATCGAAAAATCAGAGTTAAGGTAAAGAACAACTGAATAATTACAATTGCTAAAGCAATCATAATGCCAAAATACAATTTGAATAACATCCCAAATGATCCCAAAGATCAAATAAGGAACAGATTTGAGGCTTTAAACTTAGTTGACAGAGAACCAGAAGCACTAAGGAGCGAAGTCAGAGACATTATCAGGGAAGAATGCAAAAAGACAATACCTCTAGTTAAAAAGAGAAAGACTCAATGGATGACTGAAGAAACTCTTAAAACGGTTAAAGAATGAATGAAAGCAAAAGCAAAAGGAGATAGAAACACGGTCAGAACCCTAATTACAACTACATAGCGACTAGTATGTAGGGACAAAGAGAACTATTACAATAGTTACTGTATAGAAATAGAAGAGGACAACAAAAAAGGTAGAACAGCCCTATTCCAAAAGATTAGAGAAATGAAAGGGAAATTTAAGCCAACAGTAGGGATGCTGAATAATCAACAGGGAAACACACCGACTGAGATGAAATAAAAGGAAGATGGAAGCCATACATTGAAGGACTCTATAAAAGAGATGCAAGGATGACAGATTCATTCACTGAGGAACCACATGATGAAGAACCAGACATTTTAGAATGCGAGGTGAAAGCTGAAATATACTTGGAAGAAACAAATCATCAGGAACAGATGGCATACCAATAGAGTTGTTACTCAGACTGAATCAGTCCAAATTTTGACAAAAATTTGTCAAGAAATATGGAAAACTAAACAATGGCCCACAGACTGGAAGCGTTCAACATATATCCCAATTCCAAAGAAAGGGGATCCCAGGGAATGCAATAATTATCGAACTATTGCCCTAATATCCCATGCAAGTAAAGTAATGCTCAAGACTCTACAACAGAGGCTCTTACCATACACGCAGCGAGAAGTGATGTCCAACCTGGATTTAGAAAAGGAAGAGGTACCAGAGATCATATTGCAAACATACGTTGGATAATGGAATGGAGCAAGGAATTTCAGAAGCAGATCACCCTGTGCTTTATAGATTACAGAAAAGCCTTTGATTGTGTAGATCATGAAAAACTATGGAATGCTTTAAAAGAAATGGGGGCGCCACAGCATCTGATTGTCCTGATGCGCAATCTATACTCTGGACAAGAGGCTACTGTATGAACAGAATATGGAGTAACCGATTGGTTCCCAATCGGAAAGGGTGAGAGACAGAGATGTATTTATCACCCTATTTGTTTAATCTATATGCAGAACATATACAGAAAGAGGGATTGGACCAAGATGGAGGTGTGAAAATTGGAGGGAGAAATATCAATAATTTAAGATATGCGGACGATACCGTATTACTAGCAGAAACCAGTAATGATTTGAAATGAATGCTGATGAAAATTAAAGAGGGAAGCACAAAAGCAAGACTATAGCTGAACGTGAAGACTAAAGTAATGACAACAGAAGATTTATGTAACTTTTAAAGTTGACAATGAGGAGATTGAACTTGTCAAGGATTATCAATACCTTGGCACAGTCATTAACCAAAATGGGGGCAATAGTCCAAAAGTCAGAAGATGACTTGGACTGGGGAGGGCAGCTATGAGAGAACTAGAAAAGGTCTTCAGATGCAAAGATGTATCACTGAACCCTAAAGTCAGGATCATTCAGACTATGGTATTCCTGATCTCTGTGTATGAATGTGGAAGTTGGACAGTGAAAAAACGGTAAGAGAAAAATCACCTCCTTTGAAATGTGGTGTTGGAAGACAGCCTTGCAGGTGCCATGGACCGTGCAAAAGACAAATAACTGGATGTTATAACAAATTAAACCAGAACTATCACTAGAAGCTAAAATGATGAAACTGAGGTTATCATACTTTGGACACATAATGAGAAGACCTGATTCACTAGAAAAGACAATAATGCTGGGAAAAACAGAAGAGAGTAGAAAAAGAGGAAGGCCAAACAAGAGATTCTATAAAGGAAGCCACAGACCTGAACTTACAAAAGCTGGACAGGGTGGTTTATAACAGATGCTATTGGAGGTCGCTGATTCATAGGGTTGCCATAAGTTGTAATCGACTTGAAGACACAACAATATGAATTTTATCCATTTATTTGTAAACTGTCTTGGAATTTGTTTGAATCATGGGGCAGCTGCAGAAGTGTAACATACAAACAATTGTTACACACACATCCTAGGAGCCAGACCAGACAGGCTGGCTGGGACTGATTGGAGTTCAGAGTCCAGAACATCTGGAGGGCACCAGGTGGGGAAATGCTGCTCTATGAGTTTTTCTTCCCACAACACATCCAAGGAAACATAGGAAACTACCTTATACTCTTTTATTGTAAACCGTATAGGGATTTTTTTACAATCATGTGGTATATGCATTTTGTTAAATACTAAAATAAATACCAAATCAGTACATCTACTATTGCCATCATGGTCTGTCAGTATGGACTGCACTGGAGTAGTCAACATGCTGCCCTCTAGATGTTTTTGGACTACAACCCTCACCAGCCCCATCCAGCATGGCCAATTATCAGGGATGATGGAAGCTGTAGGTCAACATCATCTGAAGGGCACACATTGGCTGCCCCTGGTCAACAGCGACTGGCAGTAGCTTTCAGGGTTTCAAATTTGTATTTTGCCCAGCCCTGTCTGGAGAAACCTGACACTGAACCTGGGACCTTCTAAATGCAAGCATGTGCTCTACCACTAAGCTACCGTCCTTCCTGAAAATTATGCAATTCATATTTGCAAAGAATAATGTGGATGAAGCCTTGCATATTACTTGAAGAGGTTAGCCGTCTGCTTCTCTGTTTGTTTTTTCATATGCATTTTTCTCTTGTAGTTTTCAAGGTTTTCTTCAGCTTTCCGTTTTTTTACTTCTTCATGGCCAAGCCCACTTCTACCTGTTCCAAGTTCAAAGCACTGGTTAACATATTGAGAGGCATCATGTTTGAACTAAAAATGTTAAAAAGGATAAACTGGTCACAAACCTGTGGTAATATTTAGAGGAATGGGCTCAACAATCCCCTTTCCTGCAGAAAACAAGAGCATTCACAGTTGATAATAGCACAATCAATATTATTAGACACATATGTATTCATTTCGTCAAATGAGCTCAAAGTGGCTTTTTATGGGGTTTTCACATTATCTACACAAAATAGAGATAGATCAGATCAGTGACACACCATACCAAGCTTCTATGGTAAACAGAGATTTAAGTCTAGCCTGGACTAAGACCAACACTTAGCGGTGGTTCTCTGTAGCTTTCAAATTGCTTACTATGTTAGAATTGCTTAATATGTTTGTTAATAATGTTTTTAACCCTTTTTAAAAGTTGTTTGTTTTATATGTTTTTAACGCTGTTTTGTTTTAATGTATTTTATGATCTGTTCTTATGATGTTTTAAAGTGTTTTTAGCGCTTTGTTCGCCACCCTGGGCTCTTGCTGGGAGGAAGGGTGGGATACAAATTAAATAATAAATACATACTTGGATCATTTAAAACAATTGCTACCTGGGAAATGAGATTTACTATACAGATAACAGACCTCATGACTCAGTTTTCTCCATAACTTGAACAATAATGATTTTATGGGTTGCATCCAACATAGCACCAAGTCAGGGTCCTGTCAGGGAAGGATTACCACTCTTGCAATGGTAATTTCCCCTTCCTTCCCCCCTACTCTGTTCAAGGCTTTCCCCAACCCTCTGGAGCACATCTGGGGAAGGTGCAAGGGGAACGCAGAGGGAGGACGTTCTGTTGTGCTGGGTAATCCTTGTGCTAATGGGACACATTTGTAGAATATTATCCTATTATTCTACAATACAGTTGTGTGATTGCAGGCTTTTCACTACCTTTCCTCAAGATGCATGCATTGATATACATTATACTGGTTGTAGCCCCAGAATGAATTTGTGTTTCTATTTTGGAAACTTATTTTGCTTTGACATTATTCTAAATTAGCATCCCCTACCTCCTAGGAAGAGCATCAACGCAAGAGGAAGAACAGCCTGACCCCATCTAACAGCCAGGGAATGAGAAGATCTAGGGAGGTAGCTTCTTCCTCCCTTCCAGAAAAAACACTCTGTTCAAATTGCTAGTTGACCTGGGACTGCAAAACTGAAGAATGTTCTGGCCCAATAATGGGCCAGAGTACTGGCTTGTGTGTTTATTTGAGGTGGGTTTTTAAAAGTTGTTATTACAACCTGTTGTAAGCTACCTCAAGAATAATCTGTGGATGCAGGTGTGGATTCAAAACTGCAGAGCACATCACAAGAAATATGTTAAACTCCAATAATTCATCTACTGCTCCTGTTACAACAGTTCAGCCTTCTATGCTGTCTCCACCAATGTTAGAAGAAATGGCATACAGTAGGGCCCCGCTTATACGGTGGATTAGGGACCAGGCCCCCGCCATAAAGCGGAAATCACCGTAAAGTGGAACCCATTGACTATAATGGGTTGCGCCGTGCGAAAATGCCGCAAAAGCACAAAATCGGCTTTGAAATGGGGAATTTCCTCTAATTGAAAGCTGCTGCTTCAGCAGAATGCCGTAAAACGGAACGCCGTAAAGCGGGGCCCTACTGTATTCAGCATATGTACTCCAGGATGGAACATTGTTAACTGCTGTACGTAGTGATATAGATGGTACATATGGAAGTTTGCTGTATTTACTTTGCAGACTTAAGAAAATATGAAATGCATCCTTTAGCTCAGGGTTGGGCAACATGCAATCTGCTTGCTGTACTGAGAGATTTTTTTCTAAAAACTGGAACAGAATATCATTATATTTATTAAATTTATATCCTCCCCTCCTCCCAAAGTGGCAAACAAGCAACAAAACAATAAAAATATCTTGCAAACAATTCTGATATAAAGGCTGAGAAAGATTGGTACTTAAAGGCTTGCTGAAAAAGGAAGGCTTTCAGTAGGTGCTGAAAAGACAACAGAAGTGGCGCCTATTTCATATTTAAGGAGAAGGAATTCCAAAGGGTCACTACCATGCCACTTAAGGCCCAAGTCCTATATTATACAGGATTGACTTCCTGGTAAGATGGTATTGGCAGGACTCCCTCATCTGCAGAGCGCAGCGATCGGTTGGGTACATAAGGGATGAGAAAATCTTCCAGGAATAATGATGATGATGATGGTGGTGGCGGCTGGAATCCCCCCCCTAAGTATCAACAGGCTGTGGCAAACAATTTCTAGGTGTCAAGAGACCAATAGCTGGTGTACTGGCTACTCTTTAATCAAGCCCATTCTTGCTAACGAGGGCTTGGTCACATCATCCTTCTCCACTGCTGCAGCAGCAACTAAAGCACAGCTTGGTCAATCCCTGCTGAGAGGGTTGACTGTTTTTTTCTAGGATTCTGGCAGCTGCACACTTATCAGTAAGTGAGTTTTGTATAAAGAGAAGCTAAACACTCATCTGTTTTTAAATTACATAAGAGTACAAGCAGGTGATGCACAGACAGGCTTTGCAGTGGTGGAATATACTCCCTGCTGAAATAAGAGAGGCCCCGTCTACATTCCGCCAGCTTCTGAAAGCAGACCTATTTATACTGGCAATTCCTTAATCTCTCAGAGTCTACTGTTTTAATCTGTTCGTATATTATAGCTATTCATATTTTAATGTTTGTGTCATTAATTTTTATACTTGTAAACTGCTTAGAAGCCTGCTTCGGCATTAAGCAGTCTTTAAAATGAATTAGTTAATAATACTCTGTTACAGTCACATTTTGAAAACAGGAAGTTGAAAAACTCACCACTTTTGCCAATAATAATAATAATAATAATAATAATAATAATAATAATAAATTTAATTTGTGGGTCGCCTATCTGGCCAATGGCCACTCTAGGCGACGTACAATTTAACAACAATACATTACATCATAATAAAATACATCATAAAATACAATATAACAATAAAACAGTTCCAGTACAGAGTAGTAGGCTATTGGTCGTAAAAATTTAACCCTCCCCGTAAGTCCCAAAGGCCTGTCTGAAGAGCCAGGTCTTCAAAGCTTGGCGGAATACATTCAGGGAAGGGGCATGTTGAAGGTCATACGGGAGGGAGTTCCAGAGAGTGGGGGCCGCCACTGAAAATGCCCTCTCTCTTGTCCCCGCCAACCTAGCTGTTTTAGTTGGCGGGATTGAGAGAAGGTCCTGTGTGGCTGATCTTGTTGGGCGGCATGGTTGGTGGCGCTGGAGGTGCTCCATCAGATAAACTGGGCCGAGACCGTATAGGGATTTAAAGGTTAATACCAACACCTTGAATTGGGCCCGGAAAATAACTGGGAGCCAGTGTAGGTCGAACAACACTGGGGTGATGTGTTCCCGGCGGCGACAGTTTGTAAGTAGTCGAGCCGCAGCATTTTGTATAAGTTGTAATTTCCGGACCGTTTTCAAGGGTAACCCCACGTAGAGCGCATTACAGTAATCCAACCGAGAGGTGACCAGGGCATGTACCACCAGTGGGAGCTGATGAGCAGGAAGGTAGGGCTGCAGTCTACAAATGAGGTGTAATTGATACCAAGCTGCCCGGCTCACTGCCGAAATCTGAGCCTCCATGGACAGCTTGGAATCAAGAACAACCCCAAGGCTGCGGACCTGGTCCTTCAGGGGCAATTTCACCCCGTCGAACACCAGGTCAACATCTCCCAGCCTTCCCTTGTCTCCCACGAGTAGCACCTCAGTCTTATCAGGATTCAACTTCAGCCTGTTCCTTCCCATCCATCCACTCACGGATTCCAGGCACTTGGACATGGTCTCCACAGCAGACTCTGGTGAAGATTTAAACGAGAGATAGAGCTGAGTGTCATCCGCATATTGGTGACACTGCAGCCCAAATCTCCTGATGATTGTCCCCAGCGGCTTCATATAGATATTAAATAGCATGGGAGAGAGGATAGAGCCCTGTGGCACACCACAATTGAGAGGCCAAGGGTCTGAAACCTCCTCCCCCAATGCTACCTGTTGATGCCTGTCGGAAAGAAAGGAATGGAACCACCGTAGTACAGTGCCTCCTATTCCCGATTCCTCCAGGCGATGTAAAAGGATACTGTGGTCGACAGTATCAAAAGCCGCTGAGAGATCGAGGAGGACAAGAAAGGTGAATTCTCCCCTATCTAATGCCCTCCTCATATCATCAACTAGAGCGACCAATGCTGTTTCAGTTCCATGTCCAGTCCTGAAACCCGATTGGTATGGATCCAAATAATCCGTTTCATCCAAGTGTGTCGACAACTGATTAGCCACCACTCGCTCAATGATCTTGCCCAGGAATGGTAGGTTCGAAATTGGGCGGAAGTTATTCAAAACTTGGGGATCCAAGGAGGACTTCTTTAAGATGGGCTTTACAATTGCCTCCTTGAGTGCTAATGGCATTACACCCTCCTCCAAGGATGCATTGACCACCGCCTTAATCCCCTCGCCCAATTTCTCTTTGCAGCTCACAAGGAGCCACAATGGGCAAGGATCAGTTAGACAGGTGGTAGGCTTCACAGTCGAGAGCACCTTGTCCACATCCTCAGAAGGAAGAGGTCGAAACGGATCCCATTTGACCGGATTGCAACTGGCCAACTCTGTTTCATTTACTGTGTCCACGGCGTACGGAATTGAGCTCCGTAAATGTTCGATTTTGTCGGCAAAGTGCTTTGCTAATTTGTCACAGGAGGCCTTAGACTGTTCCAAGGGTTCCTGAGCAACTGGACCGACCAGGCTTCGGACCACTTGGAACAACCTCCTGGGACAGCACTCTGCGGACGCAATAGAGGCAGCAAAGAACCTCTTCTTTTCTGCCTTTATTGCCACTTGGTAGGCAGTTACTGCTGCTCTAACCTGTGTCCGGACATCTTCGGAACGGGATTTCCGCCACCGGCGTTCTAGTCGTCTCACCTCCTGTCTCAGATTTCGCAACCGTGGAGTATACCAAGGTGCTAACTGAGTTCTGTTCAGGGGGAGAGGACGTTTCGGCGCCACGCGGTCCAGAGCCCTGGTGATCCCCTCATTCCACTCCATCACCAGGGTATCGACCGTGCAGCCTTCAGCAGGTTCCAATTCCCCAAGCGCAGTCAGGAATCCTTCTGGATCCATTAGGCGTCTGGGGCGGACCATTCTAATAGGTCCTTTTCCCCTACGGCGGGTGTGTGGTATCGAGAAGTCTATATTTACCAGATAGTGGTCTGACCATGACACAGGGGTGGAAGAAGCCACCCCCAACTTCAGAACACTTCCCTCCCCTCCCAGGACAAATATAAGGTCGAGAGCATGACCGGCTACATCTGTTTTTAAATTACATAAGAGTACAAGCAGGTGATGCACAGACAGGCTTTGCAGTGGTGGAATATACTCCCTGCTGAAATAAGAGAGGCCCCGTCTACATTCCGCCAGCTTCTGAAAGCAGACCTATTTATACTGGCAATTCCTTAATCTCTCAGAGTCTACTGTTTTAATCTGTTCGTATATTATAGCTGTTCATATTTTAATGTTTGTGTCATTAATTTTTATACTTGTAAACTGCTTAGAAGCCTGCTTCGGCATTAAGCAGTCTTTAAAATGAATTAGTTAATAATACTCTGTTACAGTCACATTTTGAAAACAGGAAGTTGAAAAACTCACCACTTTTGCCAAGAGGTTGGCCGCTTTTGTAACCCATCTTCTGAAGCATAGCAAAGCCTTTATTCTCGTTTCCCAAAGCAATGTTTAAAACAGTATCACGTTGTTCTTTCTCCTGCTCTTTTATACTCTTTTGCCTACTTTTTTCATTAGCTTCTTTTTGTTTTTCTTCTTTTTTAAATGCTTCCTTTGTACGCCTCAGCATTGGCATTCCTGGCCTGATGTCCTGGCTGAATAAGCCCCAGAAGTCAAACAATTATATAGCAATTATAGGGAGAAATAAGATGATTAAAAAATAGTAACAAGATCTTCTTCTGTAAACAATGTGTAACTCTAATAGTGCAATCCTTACTCAGAAGGAAACCATGCTATGTTCAGTGGGGCTTACTCCCAGGTAAGCATGAACAGGATTAGTCTCCAAACAGAATACTACTAATCTCAATTGTAATTCTAACAATAAAGTTATAGTTCTTACAAGAATAGGTTTCACTTTTTTTCCTGCTAAAAGCAAACTCAGACAGCTCACATAGTATACAATCACAAAACAGTAAGATTCTTTTATAATATGTTCATAGAATGCACTGCTATATCAGAGGCATGGCAAGGAAATTTATGAAAAAATCTAGGCTGAGCCAGGAGTAGCGAGCTGTAATCCACAGTAATTTATTTTAGAGGCCACACCTTGTTGAAATAGAAAAGGGGACTACATAAGAGATTGACATGCTACTTGTCCAAAAAAAGGACTAGTGGAAAAGTAGTTGATGCAGAGAAAGAGCAAAGGAATCAAAAAGTTAGTCCATGCAGGGATGTGCTAAAGGTGATTATCTGAATCCACTCTGCCCTCCAGTTCAGGTAGATTTAGTTATCCAAGTACTTTCCTGGTTTTATCATTAAGCAATCTCAAATGCCAATTTCATGAGCCATCTAAACAAGTTCCTCAACCACTGAAAATTGGACTGGAATTATTCTGTTCCGTTGTTGTGACACAGAGGCAGGCACCCACATCATTCTTACAATACGAGGCTATCAACTTGGAGCGATAACTCAGAAACTGGATAGCTCTGAAGTAGTAAGCTAAACCAGTTTCAGTGGCTAGAAGAAGGGCGTAGAGGTCAGCTTTTTGTCTCAAATGTCACTAGTCTCAATTGGACAATCATCCAAGACTTCACAAACCATAGCTTATGAAGCTGTAGACAACCATCATGGCCACGTGCTATTCTCTAGCTCTATCCCATCCCTCCTCCCGTTGTGCACCAGCTTCAGTGCAAAGATCCAGGCTTGTATTAAGCCAGAGTTCCCTATTATGTCAGAACTGGGGAATTCTAGCTTAAAGTAAGCCAGGATCTTCACACCAAAGCTAATAGGAAACTGGAGGAGTGTGCAGCCATGATGCTTGTCTGTAGTTTTATAAGCCACAGTTTATGAAACATGGTTTATAAAGACATGAATGATCATCCGAATGCAGCCGTTGTATCTCTTGGCAAGTCCCTTTCTCTGGTTTTTGAGAGCAATCCAGCCAATTCAGAGATGTAGAAGTGAATCCTAAACTACTTCTATGTTAGGAGTTCTTGAGCAGAAAAGAGACTGACATAAGAGACGGACAATCTTTTTGTTAAAAAGAAAGGACTGGTGGGAAGTTGATGCAGAGAAAGAATGAAGCAGCCAAAAGAGTTAGGCTACTTTCACACTGCACTTTAATCTGTTTTCTGACAATTTCTTACCTGGTAATTTGCACATTATATTTGACCTTTCACACAATGTACAAGCTAGTTCTAGAAATCTCATGGAATACAGTGGAAGTTTAGCGCTATTTCCATGATAAATAATACCAGAAATAACCCTTTTGCAAGGCTGGGAACCCAGAAGATTGTAGATTTGCACTAGCAACCTGACACGCAACAGGCATCCCAGTTTCCTCTCTGTAGCCACGCAATGTTTCTGTATGTTTTAACTCATTTCTGACTGTATAGGACTGTACAGGGACTATCCTGCTCCCATTTGCCTATGTTGAGTCCTCCTTACATTGTTTTTCTGAGATTTACGTCTGATCTGTGCCTTGGAAGTCCCATTCTTTCCTGCTTCTTCCCCCCTCCACCCCATGGAGCTGAAGGGCTGCTAAAAGATCTTAAACAACCTTTTCTCTTCTCTGTGTTCACTTTACTCCAGCTAGTTTCCCCTGGCTGCTTTCATGAGGCTTATTGTGTGTGATAGTTGCTGAAGTTGCTTTTCAAGTCCTTTTGTATTGGTCTTTTAAACCCACCTTCCCTCAAGTCTTTTTTTACCTGAGCCACAGCAGCTTGTATTTTTAAAGTAACCACTCCCCCCCCCTTTCCTCAGTGCTTTGTTTTTGGCTCTTTGTCTTTGGAGTTTTTTCTTCTTGCTGTTTTTCACTGATCCTGGCGTCTCCAATTGCAGCAGTGTGAAAGACATTTGTGCAACATGCCGGTATATCAGATACTGCAGTGTGAAAGGAACTTTAGAAATCAGGCCAGAAGGGCTACCATTTTAATCCGTTAAACTAATGCAATAACCCCCATGTGTGAAAGCAGCCTTAGTCATTGCACGGGTATGCTAAAGAAACCAATAGAAAACAGACATGTTTGTGTGCATCTGTTCTGAGTGTACAAGTAGAACAGCATAGTTCACATTATTCTATGGCAGTGTTCTTCAATCCTAAATCCCTGGATGTTGTTTGACTACAACTCCCATCATCTCCAGCCAACTTAGCCAATGTTCAGGGATGATGGGAGTTGTAGTCCAACATCATCTAGGGACCAAAGAATTAATAACACTGTTCTAGGGGGCATACATCTTAAGCATTTTAGCCAGACCTTTTACACAAAGTTTCAGTTATTTATTGGGGATCTGAAACCTCACAAATAGTTTCAACTATTATAAGTGTATGCATTAGGCACTGACAAGTTTGATTATACATTTAGAAAAATAATCCACTCACTTAATATTAATAAAGGAATCAGACATGTAGTCCTCTTCTGCATTATCCATGATTTGTATCAATACTCCACTTGTAGACCTCTTGCCTATAAATGATATTTTTATAAATTTTAGAATACATTGAAAATAGGTAATGTTTTCTGATTTTTGAAAAAAAAAAAAGAAATCAGACACACAATTTTAATAGACCCAGTTCTTATAATAATGGTTCATTAAGTCTGTGGTTCCCTAATCTTTTAATGTGGACACAGACACATGAGGCACTCTGATGCTTGTAATCCCTTACATTTGTGTACTATGCTGTTCCTACAATCATTATTCCAGTCAGGCTGTTCACCTTAAAAGCGGCATATGGGAACTGTTTCTCTTAGGGATCATTTGCAGCCATAAAGTTACAATGTATTATTTGCAAATTAGAGCCCTCCTATACGCTTGCTTTGGACCAACTGCAACTGACCACATTTTTCTTTTCTTTTTATACAAGTCTTGAATAGGCTGTATCTTCTGAGCACCAGTGGGGGCCCATATATTGAAAGAAATGAATAGGTATCATTTGGAGAGTGACTTTATTTATTTATTGTATTTGTATACCGTCCCATAGCCGAAGCTCTCTTGTTACACCTCTAATGTAAAACAAAAACAGTTGCCACAATTTTCAGAGGACTCTGAAGGAAGGAACAAAAATATCCTTTACAGTTCTTAGAAATAGTCACCTTTTGGGGCACTAAACCTTTAAATTAATCTGACAATTTACTTTGATGAAATCCCATCTGGGCAGAGTCCAAAAACAAAAATAATAAAAAGTCTTGTAGCACCTTAAATAGCAATTTTATTATGACTTATGCCCAACACCATCATGCCAGTCAGGCTGCCCACTCCAAGAGCAATATATGGGCATTGTTTCATGTAATAAGTATGATGGCTTTTGCTTGAATGATTGCACCACAGCAAGTGCAGCCCAATTCTGTGTAAATTTAGTGCAAAGCAAATCCCACTGAATGCAAAAGGATTTACTCCCTGCTAAAAAGACATACTGCAGAGGGCAAGACCTCTCACATTTTGGAAACTAAACACTGCCCCTCGTTATTATCCCACTCACTTTATTAACTGACCTTAAGAAGAGCACTGCTAAATCTGAACAAAGGCCTCTCTAGTCCAGCATCCTGTTTTACATAGTATAAACAACGAAGAGTCATGAGGCACCTTAAAGACCTATTAATATATTTATTGTAGCATGTGCTTTCGTGGACTGGAGACTACTTCATCAGATATATGATGCCTTACCTTCAGCTGCAGTTATATACACACACATGGCGGTGGAGATAGTCAGCCAAACGCCTCTAGGACACCCACGTGAGAGCAACAGCCCTCCCCCACTTCCGTTCCCGAGCAACTGGTATTCAGAGGCACGCTACCCCTGAATTTGATCTTTGTACGCATAGCCATCATGACTTAATAACTAACGATAGCCTGGTTTAACTTGCTACCCAATATTCACCAACAACGCTCAAACAAAGCCCTTTTATTGTTATTTCCTACCAGGTTTCAGAATTCAGCGGCTGATGCTGCTTTTCTTTCTCCCAGCAAAAATTTTCCAGTCTCTAGTCAGCTGCGGAGCGACGCATGCGTATCTTCTGCCGACTAGCTTCCGGAGTTTCGACTGCGCTTGCGCCTGAGCCGCCGGTTCCTCAGCTGGTTGTAGAGAGAGGTTCGGTGACTGAGGTGTACGCAATAGCGACGTCAGGTGTTTGCCCTTTTCTGTCAAACGGCGCAGTTGCCTGCGGTAACGTGAACTGTTGGAAAAGGTCAGTCTGTAAAGCGCTTTCTGCGGGGGAGAGAGTAGGAGGGCCAATAAGCGGGGTGGTGGTTGAGGCTTGTGACTGAGTCCTGGTGAGGAAGAGGAAGAGAACAACGGTGGCTTCTACGGGTAGGGAGCGGGATCAACTTATGGCGGAGTGCTGGTTTCGCGGTCGGATGTTTCGGCCTTCAGTGTGGGAGGGCGCCTCAACGGGCAGTTGACTTTCCTTGTCGCTGTGGCCGCCTCTGATCCTGGGATGGCAGGGCCCTGAGACTGGATATATAAATACCACTGCCTTATGCCAGCTTATGCCCTTGGTGCATCGAGCCAATTGTGTACTGTGACTGGCAATGGCCTCTCGGGGATCTTTTTTAGGGGGCCGACGCTTGGACTTTCTGCATATAAAAGATTCGTTTTATCACGAAACTGGGGGCCCTTCTCCGAAACTGAGTGGGGCTTCAAAGCATTCGGGGCATGCCCAGTAGCTGTAGCAGCATACACGTTATGCAGTACCTGGATATGCTCTCAGCAGAAAGCTGCAGATAATTTCGGTTTGCATGATACTAGCGGTGCGATTCTCAGTTTACTGTTATATCGTATTTATATCCCATCCTGTTTCTATGAGGTGGGTAGTGGTGAGGAGTAGGGCCTTGTCAGTGTGTTTTAATTCTGCCTTCATTGTTTTATTCCTGTTCTCTCTTTTTAAAAGCTGCTTGTACTTCCATTTTTAATTTTATTTTGATCTTTTTGTATATTTAAATCAGTGTTATTTGTTTTGTTAGTTGGCCTGGATGTTCTTGTGCTGATTATTTTCAATTTAAAAAAATCAATTGGTAAATAGATTTTAGATACAGAACTTGAGGATGTAGTAAAAGGTAGACACGTAAATATATGTCAAACAGCAGAGGAATCTTGAGATCACAGACTGCTTTCAACATACTCTTGTCAGAATATAGTGTTACCAACAACAAACAGGATTCTACAGGAAGCCCTTAACTTGATGACTCCTACAAATACTTACATCCTCTTAAAATGTGGTCTTAATACCCTCCGCCATGAGTGACTTCTCTGGGGTAGCACCTCAGAGAAAGGTTTTTCAGACACCAAATGCTGTGCTTTTCACACCTTTCAGGTAATACTTGCAGCCCTTGTAGAGGAAAAAATCCAAATGACTGTATTACCCTATACATTTCTACAGAGAGGTAAGCCCCATTGAGTTCAATAGGACTTACTCCAAGGTAAGCGAGAATAAGATTGCATCCTGAGCTGCAAAACAGAGATTCCACAATCATTATTATAAGCCTGGGCTGATGGGAATGGGGAGAGACTATATATTCTTCTCAACCCTGTCTTTTTTTCCTCTCAATCACACTTGAGAATTAACTACCTTATTATCAATTAACCATTCCATGTTTCTTATGAATTCCTGGTTCCTCCTAGATGCCATCTCCCAAGCACAATAAATGGAAATGGAATAATAATAATGCTTTTATCCCTCATCCCCATCACATTATCAGCCTTTCTCCTCTTCTCCCCTTCATCATTCATTCAAATGTACCAGTTTTCCTTTTTTTTTTAAAACAAACTCCTATCTCTAACTACTGTGCGATATCCATTTCCCCCCTTTTCACAAACTCCTGGAGCATGTTGCTTACTCACACTATCTAAACTTTCTTCTTCAGCTCTTTTGACTCCCTCCATTTGGCCTTCTGACAAGTCTTCCACTGAAACTGCTGTTGCAGCAATCACTAATGATCTCATTAGTGATTCATCATTACCAAAATGAAAGGTTTCTATTCAGTCCTCATCCTCTGATCTCTGTGTTGCTTTAGATACAGTAGATCACTTTCTCCTGCTTGATTCACTCTATGTCCTTGATTCTGTCTTCAGCTGGTTCTCTTCCTACCAGTCTAATTGATCTTTCAGTGTTTCTAAAGGGAGAAGTTCTTTCTCTCTTTCCTTTGAGATTTCTCAGGGTGCTGTACTTGTACTTGGCCATCTGCTCTTTTCACCATATAGTGTCCCTAGTTAACATTATCATACTTCATGGCTTTTGGTACTCATTCATTCATTCATTGGCGATCACTCGTGGCCGAGTAAGATTGTCTTCCAGGGTAAAGTCTTTAACAGTGGGTCCGTAAGTGACTGTGGAGGCCAAGTCTGGATCCATACAGCCTCCCATAGTGAGAACATAGGTTTCCAGATGGAAGATGGTCACGATGAGGATTTGCTTGACGTGCCTTCCGCTTAGCTCTTTTGTCCCTTTTGCCCTGTACTTGTGCTTCTTCAAAGTCCATAGCACCTTTGATAATGGCAGATCTCCAATTGGGACGCTCATGGGCCAAGGCTTCCCAGTTCTTGATGCTTATGTTACATTTTTTAGATTAGCTTTGAGAACATCTTTAAACCTCTTTTGCTGTCCACCGATATTCCGTTTTCCATCCTTAAGTTGGGAGTAAAGTAGCTGCTTTGGAAGACAGTGATCAGGCATTTGAACAACATGGCTGGCAGGGCTGTGGAGTCGGTATGTCAAACCGACTCTGACTCCTCTATTTTTCTACTGTCCGACTCCGACTCCTCTATTTTTCCACTGTCCGACTCCGAGTCCTTCATAAATGGCAAATGTATATTAATGTATTAATATTAATAAATTAATATTAATATTAAAATATTAATTTTATTTTGAAGTTGGAGTCAGTACAGGAATACCCTGCATTAACATACGCAATGGGACCGGAACGTGTATGTAAAGTGAAAATGTACTTAAAGTGAAGCACCACTTTTTTTTTCACTTATCGATGCATGTACTGCACTGCAGTCGTCATATACGGGCATAAGTGATGTAAATAACGCATTTATAACTAAAATAAACATAAAATAAAATAAGCTTCATATCTAAGGTGATAGATTTACGACTTTTCTTTGTATCTGCCATTATGTACTGTACGTAATACTGTACAGTACTGTACTGAAGGCAAGGGAAATGCACACCCCACACACCAATGCACCCCCCCACACACACACACAAGCCAGCAGTGGCAAAAGCCAGAACTAATGATAGGCAGAGAGAGAAAAGTATTCAATTAAAGCAGGAAAGGAAGATGGGACAATGGAGAGATATAAAATGGGACAGTGGAGAGGTATAAAATGAAATCGGGGATCTAAAGAATTTTTTTATTTTTTTATCACAATCAAAGCAGGAAAGGAAGATGGGACAATGGAGAGGTATAAAATGAAATCAGGGGGATCTACAGTACTGTAAAGAGCACGAGGTGCTCCCCCCCCCACACACACTGCCGCCGCCGACCTAGGATGGGGCAGGCAGAGCTCTGATTGCAGTACAGTACAGTACTGTACTGTAGTTAAGAATTTAAACAATTTAAAGACTATTTACTGAAAATGAGGATGAAGCAGACCAGACGAGAAAGGACAGTTGCTCAGGGTCGCTCTAAACGCTGCGGGAGACGACGCTTCGCAACAGACATGCCACATGGAACACAAGTTCGGGCGTTCCACCAGTGTCCGTTATTGCAAAGCGTGCATATGTTAAGTGGGGTATGGTGGAGTTGGAGAATGTCTGTTATAGCAAGTGTCTGTTAAATGAGTGTCTGTTACAGGGGGTATTCCTGTACATTTCTATGGACTCCAACTCCACCCAAAATCGCTTCTGACTCCGACTCCATGATTCCGACTCCACAGCCCTGATGACCAGTCCAGCGAAGTTGATGTTGGAGGATCATTGTTTCAACACTGGTGGTCTTTGCTTCTTCCAATACGCTAACATTAGTCCGCCTACCTTCCCAAGTAATTTGCAGAATTTTCCAGAGGCAGCATTGGTGGAATCTTTCAAGAAGTTGGGAGTGGCGTTTATAGATGGTCCATGTTTCACAGGCGTACAGTAAGGTCGGTGGTACAATGGCTTTGTAAATAAGCATTTTGGTCTCCCTGAGAATATCCCAATCCTCGAACACTCTACGCTTCATTTGGGAGAATGCGGCACTCGCAGAGCTCAGACGACGCTGAATTTCAGCATCGATGTCAGCTTTTACAGAGCGATGGCTGCCAAGATAAGAAAAGTGATTGACATTCTCCAGCATCGCACCATTAAGCTGGATTGATGATGCTACAGAGGGATTGGTTCGCACTTTGAGACCCATTGTTATCCAAAATTGTCGCCGTCATGTTGTCATGGAGGAGTTGCAAAATATTAACAATCATTTGGGAGAATGCGGCACTCGCAGAGCTCAGACGACGCTGAATTTCAGTGTTGATGTCAGCTTTTACAGAGAGATGACTGCCAAGATAAGAAAAGTGATCGACATTCTCTAGCATCGCACCATTAAGCTGGATTGATGGTGCTACAGAGGGATTGGTTCGCACTTGCTGATGAAGCACTTTGGTTTTTTTGATGTTAAGCGAGAGGCCAAGCTTTTCATATGCTTCTGCAAAGACATTTAGGATAGTTTGAAGATCTTTCTCTGAATGTGCGGCGATTTACATTATCATCTGCATATTGAAGTTCTATGACAGAGGTTGTAGTTACCTTACTTTTTGCTTTCAGCCTACTGAGATTAAAAAGCTTTCCATCTGTTCAGTATGTGATTTCCATGCCAGTGGGAAGTTTCCCCTCAACAAGATGTAGAATCATGGCGATGAAAATAGCTAATAAGGTTGGAGCAATGACACATCCCTGTTTGATGCCTGATCCCACTTTGAATGGATCACTTCAAGAGCCATTGTCCAAAATTGTTGCTGTCATGTTGTCATGGAGGAGTTGCAAAATATTCACGAATTGATCAGGGCATCCAATTTTCAGAAGGATGGTTCAGAGAGCAGTTTGATTTACAGTATCAAAGGCCTTAGTCAGATCAATAAACACCATATACAGAGGTTGGTTTTGCTCCCTGCATTTTTCTTGAAGCTGCCGTGCAGTGAAGATCATGTCCACTGTCCCCCTGGAAGGGCAGAAACCATTTTGGCATTCAGGGAGGATGTCTTCTGAGATAGGTAGGAGGTAATTTGCGAGGATCCTTGCAAGGATTTTACCTGTGGTACCTAGAAGAGAGATGCCTCGGTAGTTCCCACAATCTGTTCTATCACCCTTCTTGAAACGAGTGATAATTATGGCATCCCTAAAGTCTTCTGGGATCTCCTCCTTCATCCAGATTTTTTCGATGAGCTTATGAAGTTGTTCTGTAAGTTCAGGCCCACCTTGTTTAAAGACTTCAGCAGGAATCCCATCAGGACCACTAGCTTTGTTATTCTTCGTTTGATTAATGGCTTTACTGACTTCATCCAATTTAGGGGATACTGCAGGCTCATTTCTAATTTGTTGTTGCGGGATTTGCGAGAAGACCTCATCAGCCACAATAGAGTTACAATTAAGGAGGTCGTGGTAATGCACTTTCTTGAGCTTTCTTTATCCACCAGGCGTTCTTAAGTTCTCTAGTTCTTCTTTGGACCTCGGCCTTTGCACTGGCATAGATTTTTTTCTTAGCAGCACAGTTAATGTCTTTTTGCCATATCTGGAAGGCTTTCCTTTTCTTGTCAATGATATCTTCAATCTTACTATTATTCTCATCAAACCAATCCTGACGTTTCTTAGTTTGGTATCCAATAGTTTGTTCACATGCTGCAATAAAGGAAGTCTTCAGTTTAATCTAGTGTTCCTTGACGTTTTCAGAGAGTTCCTTAGGTAGATGTTTCTTGAGAGTTGTTTGAAAGCAAGCTCGCTTAATAGGATCTTGAAGGGCGTGGATGTTCATTTTACGCCTTGGTTTTCTTCCTTGGAGCCTACATTGAGGAACAATATTAATGGCCATAGTGGATCGAATTAATCGGTGATCTGTCCAGCAGTCATCGGCACTCGTCATGGCCCTGGTGAGGACTGATGACATGCAACTCTACCTCAGAATAATTTTCTCCTTCTATCTAAACCTACTTTTTTTCCTAAGTGTCTGTCTGATACTTGTGTCTGGATGCTTCATTGTCATTCCAAGCTCAATATGTACAAGACCAAATTTCATTTCACCCAAGCACTTCTCTCTGTGTTCATTTTTATTCATTATCAACGTTACCATCACCCTGTTGATTAGGCTTGAAGCCTTGGTTTTCTGTCTTTTTCTCTATCTCTCTCCTTTGCCTTCCATATTCAGTCCATTTGCCAAATCATGCTGATCTCCCTTTACAACATTACAAAAATGTAGCCCTTTCTGTCATCAAAAATTCTGCTCCATGTCATGGTCATCTTTTACTTTGACTACTGCAGCCTTCTTTTCTCTGGTCTTCTGTTGTCTCCTCCATCTACTCACAACCACCCAGCATTGTCCTGGCAAAATTATTCACCTCTTATCACTCTGATCATGTGATGCTCCTTAAATCCCTACATCTTTTCTCCCTTGCTTCCATTTATGCCTTGAACTGCATCTGAGAATGCCTCCATGTGACCATCTTCTGAACTTTCTTCAAATCTTTTTTTCAAAATGCCCCTTCTGTGGCAAAGAAGAACCTTCTTTGGACCAATATCTAGTCCTAGTATCCTGCTGTAACTAAGCTGAAGAACATGTAATTAAATAGTTGCACATTGTGCCTCTGCCTCTACTTCCCTCACCTTCCTCTGTTATTTTCTGATGTAAAAAAGCATATCTTCAGGTAGATAATCTGTTCTTTGTATAGGAGCATGTAAATATCTGGTATTAAGGTGTGGTAATAATAATACACCATTGTAGATGCTTCATTTAAGTATTTACCAATCTGGGATATATTAAATATCATTAATGAGTTGTTTGTAAACTGTCACTACAAATAAGAAAAATAATAAAATATGCGGTTCTATGGTATGTTTTTCTAATAGAAAATAAGTACACCTGTAGCAAAGGTGGATTTTAGCCAGCCATGGAGCTTGCTCACAGCTTGTTATTAAATGAAGAGGCTTTGGCTCAAATCACGGAAGCAAAGCGACCAGTTTTCATTTTTGAATGGCTGCGGTTTCTTGACAAAGTGCTGGTAGCTGCTAACAAGGTAAGTCCCCCTCCCCCCACCACTACTGTTGTTTTAATATAATTTGTCTTCAGAAATATGATCAAGCTACCATGTAGACCTAGAACCTTGGTATAATCCAAATAGCCAAAATACTTGACAATATAAAAACTTTGAACTGTGTTACCGGTCTGTGACATTAACAGCTGCACATGTCTACTCACAAATAAGTCCTGTTGATGGGGCTTACTCCCAGATAAGTGTATAGGATTGAAGTCTAACTCTATGAATCTCTTGTCTAGCTTACTAATTCATTTTTTAATTTCCTTTTCTTAAAAAAATCTGATATGCCCATAATTTGTTGTTGAAAGTCTTGTTATGTCTTGAGCTGTAATTCCCTTTCCAAGTTCCCTTTAAGTGAATTTGTATCAGTAGTTTAGAGAAATGGCAGAAGCGTTTGGGCCAGTGGGCTAATGAATGAGCTTCATTTAATAAGCCACCAAATATTAGGGATATCAGGATGTCTTACTGACAAAAATCCTAGAAATAAAAATGTATGAACACAAATAGCAGTCATCTGAAAGAAGTATTTATAAGTTGAAATGTGCTGATCAGAACAAATACAGTTTTAATTTGTTTTATTAACAGACGGATGTAAAAGAAAAACAAAAAAAGCTTGTTGAGCAGCTAACTGGTCTTATCAGCAGTTCCCCTGGGCCACCCACCCGGAAATTACTTGCAAAAAATCTTGCTGCTCTGTACAGCATTGGAGACACCTTTACTGTATTTCAGACGCTTGATAAGTGTAATGACATTATCAAGAGTAAAGATGATACATCAGCCTACTTACCAACCAAACTGTAAGTAATAGATTGCATACAGGAAAGGAATGTTGTTACAAGTGGGAAAAAATTATCATGGTCAACATGTTAACTTCTAAGAACATTGATCCCTGAAGAGGTAGCTGAGCAAATTTGAATGGTGTTTTCTTTGAGACTCATGGTATGTACTGGGTTACAGAATTCTCCAGGGAATGTATCTGCTTATAGATGACTGATATCTTGGAGAAAGCATGGAATTAATTTCCTACTGTTTTTATGTCACAAGATTGATTACAGTATTAGGAATATGATGCAGTTGGAGGGAGGAAGGGGAATGAAAACAACACGTGGGCAGAAATATTTAAAGAGAGATTATGTAGATGCTATAGGATATTAACCATGTGTATTCAGAAGGCAGTGAAATCAGTGGGACTTACTCCCAAGGAAGTGCCCATTGGATTGTAGAATTAATCTTTAAGCATCCACTCTGTTCTTGCAAGGGGAAAGAAAATGAAACAATCCTATACATGTCTACTCAGAGATAAATACCATTAAGTTTAGTGGGCTTGCAGATGACTGGATATAATATTCACTTCTTAAAGAGCTCTGTTTAGTTTTGTCCAATAGCCATGCTCATAACTTGACATTGTAATACTTTCTATATTTACTGAGTAGTAGTCCTGTTAGATTTGTTGGGGCTTACATCCAGGCAGATGCATATAGAATTGCAATGTAGAGGAAGATGTATGGTGTTACTGCATTCTTTATCTATTATGGGCATTCTGAGATAGAGAGGCTTTCTTCCATGTGAAGAAACTTGTTTATGGTATTTCCAAGTCTATACATATCATTGTATGCAGAAGGATTTCAAATGTTTCCTAGATGGAATATGTCAAATAAGCAGTTCTTGATTTGGATTTTAGGCAGGAGGACAGTAAAAATAGAGCTTAATTGAGTATAGTGAGACTCCCCCATGCACAGCACTGTACCATCGCTAAACTAGATTGAAAACTTAATTTTTCTAAGTAAATTACTGCAAAATAGTTTGAAAGAAAAAGAGTCAAACAATTACTTAATTTTACCAAGCATTGTGAAAACACTTTGGGTATTCTCTGAAGCATCTTTGGAACTATCAGTTAGCAAACCATTTGGCATTATATTCTGTGCTTTCAGGAGCTGTTAGCGAGCATCTAACGTGTAAAGTCAAGGAAGGCTGCACTTTATTAAATTATTTCATATTACCTTGCAAAATACTCTTAAAATATGCCAAACTGCAGTTGGTGAACATGTTATACTTGAAATATGTGAGAAATGTGAGTCATTCCTTGGGGGAGAAAAATCTTGGTAATCATGAAAGCTGAAAAGTGTAATGAAACTTGGCATGTTTACTTACCACCTAATTGCTAATCCTTCTGAATTCTTACCTTTTCATTTCTAAAATTATATTTGTAGCCAAAATATAAACTTGAATTCTCTGAATTCCTTCCAGAGTCTGTGTACCACATAAAACTGCCTAAAGATATTTAAACCTTCTATTTGGTGCTCCCATTTACATGCATGTTACTGAGTGAAAAAAATGCTAGTGTTGATTTTGTCTTTTTGCAGCACTGCAGTGGCATGTGTTGGAGCATTTTATGAGAAAATGGGGAGAATGCTGGGCAGTTCTTTTCCAGAAACAGTTAGCAATCTTTTAAAGTCATTGAAAAGTGCTGAGGTGAGTGAAAGCAGTCTTCTAAAAAACCCCTATATTTTTCACTGTGCTTCCATATATACTTTGTCAGCCTATTTTGCAGCAGACAAAAGCCATCAATTAAGGACATATTCAAGGCTTGGAAAAATGTGGCCTTAGCCTAATCTGTTGTCTTTCATTTATACATCGCTTGTTTAATCCACATAGTCCAAATTCAGAAATTTTATCTGCTGCTGTTAGCTTAAACTGTTTGGGGGGGAAACTGGTTGATATAAACCAATATCGCATTGATTTTTGGCACTCTCTTGTGTTCTGTGCAGTCATTGTCTTTTCACTTAGGATAATTCATATATGATGTGGTTTCCATACAATTGCTGGTCTCACACAAAGACACTGTTTGTGTTAACTACTGCCTCTGTAGATGGTATACGTATGGTTGTCCCATTTCCTATAATTGGTTGCTATTATGGAAATTGTGGGGTTAAGCAGCCCTTCATGCTCATGAGGTCACAGCTGGTGTGAACTGTACTATTTAGTCCCCTGTTGACTCTCTAAAGTTTCTAATTTTGAAAAAACAATACATTTAATAGCAAGCTGGAAAGGTTAAACAGTTGTTAAGGGGTGAGTGGGTCTTCATACTTCATTAACAAGCAAGAAATGTAATAAAGATTTATGAAAGGAAAATATTGCAATATATGCTTGGATAAAACTGCCAAGGTAAGTGATGATTGTTAGATAATTCTTCTGTATCATGATAATTGTTGTTTGATATCTCTCTTTCATATATTATGACCTGTCTCTTCCCAAGTCTCCCTTTAGCCCATCAGTTTTTTTTTTTAAAAAAAAACCTCCCTGGGCTCCTACTGGGAGGAAGGGCAGGAAATAAATAAATAAATAAATAAATAAATAAGACAGACAGACAGACACATTTGGCTGATGTATTTTTGCCAGTGGGACTTGTAACAAAATGTTACAGTGTGCAGAGTACTCCTCGTTTGTTGTTTTCAGATAGCTATGCCCTTTTCCAGGGTTGTCTATTCCATTCCTTCTCTCCCCTGGTTCTCCTTTTTCCCCCTCTCCCAAAAGAAACTCACTATTCTGTTTCCCCTGAGCATGGCTAGTCCTCATTGGGCTGTTTGAGGTTTGATTTGGTTCTGCCCATGCCTCCAGGGTTTGATTTATTTATTTAATTTATGAATTGCTTCCTATGAAGCATCTCAAAGCAATGTTTCTTCTTCTGCAAACCTTGGGCATTCCCCTGAAGGTTCTGATACTACTACTTGTTTCTCACTAGCTCTGGTTTGGCTATGTAGCTTCCATACCTCAGAACCAGAATTTATTAGTTTATATGATGTGCTTATACCTTACTGTTTAGTTTATGTGATAACCATCATTTCCTTCATTTACACCGACACTCTGCTGCCACTGCACACAGAACAAGAACTGGGGTTGTATTCAGTGCTGCTCACACAGCAGATTTCCACTTCCGCAATGGAACCTCCCCTCTTCTGTAGCCCCTCTCCCTCTCAAAATCTGATCCAGAGGCTTGGGAGATGCTCTGGAGTAGAGTTCGGGGGACAGGGAGAGGAGAGGTACAGGAAGCCCTGTTGCGTGAATGGAAATCTGCTCATGCTGTGCTGGATACAATCCTGAAGCTTTTGTTTGCTAGAATAATCAGAACTCATTCTTACGGCTTTTGTTTAATCCTGATATTTTCCATAGGAGGTATACCATCACTGCGGGGTTGTAGCTCCACCTATCGTGCGAAGGCAAGAATGTTTTTGAAGTGAAGACTAGGGGCGTCAGGCCCCTCCCACTCTCCAGTACATTGTTGCCTTCGTACGAACAAGTTCTATATTTGCAGATAGCGTAGCTTAGCTAAGTTTCTTGTGTCTACTTGTGTGTTTGTCCGACAGTGTGTGGAGGTTGTTATATGTAATTCCACTTTCTCCCTCTGTCTTGTCTTTAATTTGTTTGTGTCTCCTGGAGAATTGTTGGGGGGGATCTTCCCTTACCCGGTCCCTTTTTCCCAGCTTTTTGAGTCTGTCAGTTCAGCAGAGACCGCGGCTGCGGTTCTCTAGCTTTTCAGGCGGGAGCTTGCGGCTACAGCTCCCGATTTGCCCCGCTGTTTGCCTCACATAGGAGCCGGCTCTCGCGGCCTCCTTATTTCCCCCTCCAGGAGCTTGCGGCTGCGGCGGCTTTCGTCATTCGGCGCCGGTTTTGACTCCGTCTCCCGACCCCTTAATTTTGCCGCGGCTGATATCGGCTGCTGCCTAGCCGCTTGAGTTTTTTCCTTTTCTTTTTTTCCGGCCGTTTCTCCTCCCCAGATCCGTTCCCGGCCTTGTAATTTGCCGCGGCAGCGTTTGCAGCCGGTGGCTGCGGCTCATCTCTATTGCCCCCTCAGCGCTTAGTCTTTTACTCCCTGAGGCCCCGCCACTGACTTAGAGCAGTGTTGCTTATATCGGGTCTGTGGCTGCAACGCGTTGCTGAGGCAGCGCCCGACATTTTTACAGTCTGCTGGGCTGCTCAGTGCCCGCCATTGCCCCCCCTTCGTAATACGCCATTTTGACCGTTATTTTCTCCCGCTCCTTGGTCGGACGCCATCTTTTTTCTCTTCTTTTCCCGCCTTTTTTGTTCAGTCTATCCCATACTAAACAAGGGGGCTTAGCTGGCAAGGGCTCCTTGTACGTCTGTGTTAGATAGGGTTCCTTAGCTCTACTTGGATTCCTCTATCACATGACTATTGCTGCTGCTTCTGACAACTAGCTGACAGCTAGCTCCTGTACTTTTGTGGCTGATTCATTATCGCTGTGACTGAGCTCTAGACTTTTGAAACTTGCCAGCTCTGTCACTGGGTGCACAACTTGTTTTTTTTATTATTAATTTTTATTCAAATTTTCAAAGACAAAAAAAAAACACAAAACAAAAATAATTAAACAATAAAATAAAATGTTGACTTCCGATTTGTCGCAGATCAGTTATAAGTCTACAATATATAACAATCCTGTCTCCTAAATTATATTATAAAATCACTTTCCTCCAGTAGTTATCTTAATTAATCATCAAATCTCATAAACATTACTTTATTCTTCCCACAAAAAGTCAAAGAGAGGTTTCAGTTCCTTGAGAGATATATCTTTCAATTTTTCTCCAAATAAACATGTCGATTAATCCATCTCATTCAAATCTGTTAGGTCCAATAATTTCAATAGCCATTCTCATTATCAATGTTAATTCCATCTTCTATCTTCAGTAATCCTATTAAGTCCAATAATTTCAGTAACCATTCTTCCATTATCAATAATCCTATTGAATCCAATAATTTCAGTAGCCATTCTTCCATTATCAGTATCCCATAATAATCTTGTTGTCATAGTCATAATCCAAATAAATATATAGATTAATCCGTCTCGCCAAACCTGTTTGAGCCAATAATTTCAATAGCCATTCTTCCATTGTCAATATTAATTCCATCTTCCGTCTTCAATAGTCCTGTTCAGTCCAGTAATTTCAGTATCCATTCTTCCATTATTAGTATCCCATATTAATCTTGCTGTCATAGCCATAGTCATATAGTAAGAGTCTGATGGGAATTTCCTTTATCACAAATATTTTCTTGCCATCAATTCTGAATATGTTGCTAAAATATTGTTGTAAAGTCATATCTCTGTTCTTCTTTTTTACAAAATGCACTGGCTCATCTCTTAAGAATTTTTCCATTGTCACATATCTGCAGTCCATTCCATAGAGTTTTTCTATGTCAAGCTCCATCACATCATTCCAGTCCAAAAAATTATCCAAGACATTAATAACTTTATCTCTATTATCTTCATTAATTTCTACAGAGACAACGTTGATTTCCAAACAGTAAACTTTATTTCTAGTATCCATAAACTCCAGATCTTTTTCCAATTTCACATTTGTTCCAATCTCCAGAGCTTGCATCTTCCCTTTAGTTTTTCTTTTTTCATCTCTAATCTCATCAACTATTTCTTTAAACTCCTGCGTCATTTTACTAAATTCAATTTTCATCTCCTGTCTACCCTGTCTCAGGGTTTGTTTCGTTATCTCAATCTCATCCATTATTTTCTGAAACATAATTTCTTCCATGGTCTCAGCCACTTTCCTGATTGCCATTCTTAAAACCACAAAAACAAAAATTATTTCAGTCACAATTGGGTTAATATTCCAGGCTTGATGAAGTCACAGTGTAGACAGTACAGCCTGCCTTATCTCTTATATTCAGGAATACAAAACAAATTTAGTTCCCAGCTTCAAAAGAGTTAGTAGCATCGTGAACAAGCAGATTCGTCAAAATGAAATAGACCAAAAAAAAATAGTCCCAGACATATAATGCTCCAAAGTTCATAAATCAAATTTATTTATTTCTTTTCCCTCCTCGAAATAGAAATCCCTCTTCCGTTTATATCTTTAGAATGCACTTCCCGGCCAGCTTTTTGCAATAAAAACTAAGATAGGCTTTTTCAGTTTCTTTCCTCCTTAGTTTCGTGAATAACAGAGAAATTTTTTAACTCACCCAGCAGTTCTTATATAGCCGATTCATTGACAAATCTCTTTTTTGCTGCAACGATTTAAACCAAATGAAAAAAAAATATAGAAAGAAGGATGCTTGCTTGTTTAAGTTCGTTTTCTTTGAAGAAAAGATAAACGTGTCACTTAGTCAGTTAGAGCTTGATGGACGTCCTCCGGCATTGCTGGCTGAACCTTCTCTCATAAATTAATGAGATCCAGTCCTCCCAAACAAAAACAGGCTTTAATGGTTAATCTCTACGTTTTTCCCTGCCCGGGAAAAAATCATCACCAGTCAAAAAAGAACGTTCTGACTGATTTATACTGAAAAAGTTTCTTCTGAGACGAGAGCTCGTCTCAAAAAGCAGGCACAAGCGAAGTCATCCTTCCCGGAAGTCACTGGGTGCACAACTTGTTGACCTGTACATTCTGCCCCTTCTGTGGCTGTGTGCTGAGACTGTGATATTGTGCACGAGCTGTTGACCCGTACATTCTGCCCCCTCTGTGGCCGTGTACCTAGCCTAAAGTTTATACTGTACATTCTGCCCCCTCTGTGGCCGTGTACCAAGCCTGAAATCCAGCCTACATTATACTAACGCTGATACCATAGTGCATCCTGCCCCCTCTGTGGCTGTGCACTTAGCCATCTGCCAGTGTATCCTACTCCCTCTGTGGTTGTACACTGTGCCCGTTCGGGTCCCTACATCCTGCCCCCACTGTGGCCGTGTACCGCACCCAAAGTGAATTTAAGATGGCAGAACAGCCAGGCATGTCTCAAACAGCCAAGCCGCAACCTTCTAAGGCAACTAATACTAAGCATGCTAAAGCACTGGCTAAGACCAAACATCTTTCCAGCCATAGCAAACCAAAGCGTCCACGCTATGCTTCTGTGCTGACCCCCACCACAGCAGCTCAGGAACAAATAAGAGATATATTTCATTCACCTGCTGCTTCCTCTGACAAGGAGGACTTTGCTGGCTTTCCTACTCAGCCTTCACTTACCCAGCCTCCCTCCATGTTGCCGCCCAGGGCTTATCCTCCGGCTCAACCCACGGAGCCAGCTACTCAGGCACAAACATCTGCTCCAACAGCTACTCAGGCACAAACATCTGCTCCAACGGGGCTGCAGCTGTCCCATGATTTCCTTTCCCAACTTCAAGGCATGCTGTCATTTTTCACCCAAATGCAGTCACCACCACAAGTCCCTGCCATACCTCAATGCTCTATGAACCAACGTGCGTGTCATGAAGCACACCCTTCCTGTTCCCCAAATCCCTTTGATGTAGCCAGAGGCAGATGTCTTGATGAAGCTTCGTATGGGGAGGAATCAACCTTCACTGACCACGTTGAAGGAGATGACTGGAGCGACTATTCGGATCATGAGGAGGATACATCGTATCGCCTGTTTAATGCCTCAGATTATCACCCCCTGGCACGCAGGGTAGTTAACACCCTTGGTCTCCAAGCTGCGCCTTCAACATCTACCACTCCAGCTATCAAAGGGGCCAAGGTCCTCAAATCCCCTGCACCTACTGAGCACTACATCCCGGTGCCGGACCCCATTGCCAAACTGGCCTCTGAAGAATGGTCTCATCCATTCCAAACTCACCACTTCAAGAACCTGGCTGACAAGCTTTACGTCCTAGCTCCGGACTTTGCCACCAAGCTAGCCGTCCCTGGCATAGACGAACCGATCGCTAGCCTAGTTTCACGATCGCTTTTGCCCAGGGAAGGAGAATCCCAACTGAAGGACGCTACTGAGCGATGACTAGACTTCGCCCTCCGCAAAAACCATGAGGCCAGTGCTTTCTCCATGTGTGCCTCCGCATCAGCCTCCGTCTTCTCCAGAGCAGCTATGATGTGGCTGGATGATCTTCTAGAGGACACTAACCCGGACCCTGTCTCCCTTAGAAGGTCACTGATAAAGTTGCGTAAGACAGCGGCGTTTGTGGCTGATGCCACTTTGGATGCCACTCAACTGGGGGCACGAGCCATGATGGCTCAGATAGTTGCTCGACGGACCCTCTGGCTTCGCCACTGGCAAGCTGACTCTGCGGCCAGAATGAATCTGTCTAGGGCTCCTTACTCCGGATCTCTACTCTTCGGAGAGGAAGCTCTAAAGGCAGTGCTGGTTGATCCCAAAGACGCCCACAAACCGGTTTTGGCCACTGTCAAGAACATCGACCACAGGCCTTTCAGGCGACCTCCTCTCTTCCGCACTAACCAGCCCTTTCGAGGAACGCGGCCAGGAGGACGAGGCCGCAACTTCAGATCATATGACCCCAATTCCTTCAAGGGATCCTGGAACCGGCGTTTCCAGGGCAGAGGTCAGTACCAAGGGCGCAGGGGTACCTCATCGTCCTCATATAGGGGAGGGCCTCGTCAACGCAAGCAGTATTAACGCACCTCCCGTTGGTGGCAGATTACTTAATTTTGGAGACCAGTGGCTGCGCCTCACTACGGTCTCCTGGATCAGGGAGCTTTTCTGTTATGGCTATGCAATAGAGTTTTGGGCGACCCCACCAGACAGATTCCATCCGTCCCCTTGTCCAAGGGCACCAGCCAGGCACAGCATCATGCAGACAGCCATACACCACCTCTTGGACATAGCGGCAATAGAGCCAGTCCCCACAACTGAGAGGTCGGAAGGGGTGTACTCCCTCCTATTTGCTGTGCCTAAACGAGATTTGTCATGGAGGGAGGTATTGGACCTCAAGTTCGTCAACCGTTTTGTAACATATCGCAGGTTCAAAATGGAATCACTCCACTCCATTACAGAGAGTCTGCATGAAGGAGACTTCCTGGCTTCTACCGAACTTAAGGAAGCGTATCTCCATGTGCCCATTTGCATAGCCCACAGAAAGTTTTTTCGGTTTGCCTTTGGCCACCAGCACTTTCAATATAGAGCGATGCCGTTCGGCCTCTCCTCTGCTCCAAGAGTATTTACCAAAGTGCTACTCATTCTAGTGGCTTATCTCCGGATTCAAGGGGTTCATCTCTACCCATATCTGGATGATCTGTTAATACGGGCAAAGTCTGAAGAGCTGGCTCATCATCATTTAACAATCACCCTCAATGTCTTGCAGGCCTATGGCTGGCTTGTCAACTTCGACAAAAGCCATCTTCAACCAACCCAATGCCTACTACATCTAGGGGCGATGTTGGACACCCTGCAGGCAATGGTATTTCTGGCTCCAGATCGCATCATGGCCATCACAAACATCGCAAGGTCCCTGATGCAACAAACATCCTCAGACGTCATGCTCCTAGCCAGGGCGCTCGGAATGTTCATCTCTACCATCCATATTGTGCCATGGGCTCGAGCTCACACTCGTCACCTTCAGTGGACTTTGTTGCCCTTTCAACAGGACATTGCCAGCTCCAACCATCGCAAAGTTCACTTGAGCCCCGCACTGCTCCTCTCCTTCCGCTGGTGTACGAGGGCCCAACACCTTTCCAAGGGCACGCCGTTCAAAGAACCCCGCAGAACTGTTGTAACCACAGATGCCAGCCTCATCGGCTGGGGAGCCCACTGCAACTCCCAGTACGTTCAGGGGGTTTGGTCCACCGCAGAGCAGACTCAAAGCATCAACTGGCTGGAGCTAAAGGCTGTGCACTTAGCTCTACTTCATTTTCAGTCTCTGTTCCCTTTGGACCATGTTCTCATTCGAACAGACAACATGTGTGTAAAATCACATTTGAACAGACGGGGGGCACCAGGTCCAGTTCTCTGCAGGATCTAGCTTCCCTCATCTTTGTCTGGGCAGAACAACATCTACAATCCCTGAAAGCAGAACATCTCAGAGGGATTTGGAATGTGACAGCAGACTGGCTCAGCAGACAACAGGTTTTTCCGGAAGAATGGAAACTTCGTCCAGCCATTTTCCATCGTCTCCAGCGTCGCTTCGGCGCATTCTCAATCGACCTGTTTGCTTCCAGTCGCAATTGCCAGCTTCCCAGGTACTTTGCCCGATACCTGGACACAACAGCGGAAGCAGTGGATGCACTATCAACACTGTGGCCAGAAGGTCTTTTGTACGCCTTCCCTCCAATACCAATGTTAGCCAAAACATTGAGGAAGGTGCGAAGCGAGAGGGCACAGCTGGTATTGATAGCACCATTTTGGCCACGCCGACCGTGGTTCTCGGACCTTCTTGCAATGTCAGTAATGGATCCTTGGACAATCCCAGTCAGGCCAGACCTTCTATCACAGGGCCCAATATGGCACCAGGACCCCACTTGGCTCAACTTAACAGCGTGGCGTTTGAACGGGAACATTTGAGGTCGGCTGGCCTGTCTGACGCTGTTATTGATATCATCTTGGCCTTGAGAAGACCATCTACCACTCGGATTTATCAACATACTTGGGTGGCTTTCTCCAAGTGGTGCCAGTCCCACCACCACGATCCATCCCAGGCCACCATGCAACAGGTGCTACAATATCTCCATAACGGCTTCATGATGGGACTTAGACCCAACACCTTACGTTGACATGCCTCGACTTTGTCGTCTATTCTATCAGTTTCTTCTTCTGGTGCGACTATTGCCTCACATCCGTTCATCAAACGCTTTTTGAGGGGAGTCGCCCTACGATCTCCGGCTGTTGTCCATCGGTTTCCCTCATGGAGTTTGCCGAAGGTTCTGCAGGCTTTGCAACGCCCTCCGTTTGAACCCATCAGGACTGTGCCTCTACGTATGCTGTCCTTCAAGGTCTTGTTCCTGATCGCAATTACATCTACCAGACGAGTTTCGGAGTTGGGCGCATTTGTCTTCTGCTCGCCATCTCTGCGTCTTCCATAAGGACTCTGTTGTACTGAAGACTGATCCTTCCTTCCGTCCCAAGGTTGATTCAGTTTTCCATTGCAACCAGGACATTGTTTTACCTTCCTTTTGCCCGAATCCTACCCATCCTCTCGAGAAGGCTTGGCATTCATTGGATGTCTGGAGGGCTCTCAAGACCTACCTGTCTAGGACCCAGGATATACGACGAACTGAGTCTCTGTTTGTATCCTTTAACCCACGTTCTATAGGGCATAAAGTAGCTAATTCCACCTTATCCCGCTGGTTGCGGGCTTGTATTGCCCTAGCTTACGAATCCCTTAAGCTTCCAGTGCCAGCTAGCATAACAGCTCATTCAACTAGGTCAGCGGCTACTACGGCTGCTTTTGCTACCAACGCTCCTGTTGCTGATATTTGCAGGGCTGCAGTCTGGTCTACCCCACACTCGTTTATAAGGCATTATAAAATTGATCTCTATGCCTCTGCTGATGCCTCTTTTGGCAGACGAGTGTTGCAACAGGTTCTTAATGAGGATTAGCATGTGGGTGGTCCCCCCCTGTATGGGCTGCTTTGGTACATCCCGCAGTGATGGTATACCTCCTATGGAAAATGTACCATTGGTCTCATCTGACAGGTGATTTTCATAGGAGGTATCCCATCACGACCCTCCCAGTTGGAGGATGACTAGATATTTTCTCATGTGTTATATATTCCTGTTACGCTATTATATTTAAATTTATAGTGAAGTCAAGACTGCTAGTTCTGTTATTTCGCTATGTTGGAGTCATGTTATTATCAATGTTACCATTGTGTTATTTTCCTGCTGGCAGGCCTGTTGGCCTTGTTATTGTATTTTTAGATATTTCTCTTTAGACTCGCTGCGAATGAACTGGAGAGTGGGAGGGGCGTGACGCCCCTAGTCTTGACTTCAAAAACATTCTTGCCTTCGCACGATAGGTGGAGCTACAACCCCGCAGTGATGGTATACCTCCTATGAAAATCACCTTTCAGGTGAGACCAGTGGTACATTTAGTGAAGTGGACTGTTGTCTGAGCACTTTCAATCTGTTTTTTCTCCAGTGGGCACCAGGACACCCCCAAGTGGGGGTATTGTCTTCCTCCCCTGTTGCTTGAGGCAGGAAAGAGTTAACACTCCAAGGGACTCTCACCTTAGTCCCTCCCATGGAGTGACAGTTTGTTTTCCTGCCTGGCTTGAGCATTATGGTTTTCACCTTGCTCTTCAGTCTGGCTGGCTTATATCCTTTCTTAGAATATCAAACCTTTTTCTACTGTTGTTGATTTATTGTATCTGAGTGGTGTGTGTTTGAGAGTCATTACAGT
The DNA here is from genome assembly GCF_030035675.1 of Rhineura floridana. Lineage (NCBI taxonomy): Eukaryota > Metazoa > Chordata > Lepidosauria > Squamata > Rhineuridae > Rhineura > Rhineura floridana. Next base: position 148,127,302 of record NC_084483.1, on the reverse strand, counting down.
TTTTCCAAATGAATTGTGTGCATGTCTGAGTGACTATTAAGTGTCCGTTATGTCCTTTGGTCAATTTATTATATCGTTAGATTGATTGCCCTCAGCATTTGATACTTTGAATTAATTACCTAGATAATTAGCTGAGGTGTTCAAATTAATTTTGTTTTATCTAATGAATTCTGTGTATTGATTCAACTGTGACAAAGAAAACTTTTCTGACTTGGGGGGTGTCCTTGTGCCCCCAGAGAAACACCTTTGTGGTGAGTAAAACTGTTCCTTATCGTTAAGGTTTTGGAGACAAAAGTGTGCAATTTCAATAATTTGTAATCCACAATATTTTTAAATAAAATGAGAATTATGATAATTTTGGTAGTAATGAAAATGCAGATTATTTCTACTTTATTCTCTCTCTCTTTTTCCTTTTTAAACCCCATTGCAATTTGCAGTCACAGGGCCGGAGTGAAATATTAATGAGTTTACAGAAAGTCCTAAGTGGGCTGGGGGGTGCTGCAGCTTCTTGCCACCGTGATATTTATAAGAATGCCCGATCTCTCCTGACGGACAGAGCTATGGCTGTGCGATGTGCAGTAGCAAAGGTAGATTTGTATTATTTTGCAAATTACATGATTTTTGGTTCACCTTTTTCTGGGTGTGTAGTATTTTTAACATTGATGTTGGCTTTATGTGTGGGTTCACTGATTGGCTTCTTGCAACAGTCACTGCTGGATGTCTCATAGAACCATTATTTGCAGTAAAACTGGTGTGGTGTGGTGGTTAGCTTACCTAGATGGTCTACTGAAAACATTTGGGATGCTACAAAGCAATTTTATGTTGTCATCCTATGTTTCAGATATTTGGTGTTAACCTTTCTAATAGGATTCTAAATGACAGCAAGAAGGACGTGTTCTTGCTGCGGATGTAATACTGCTAAAGGAACAATGTTACTTTCTTCTCGCTTGAAAGCATTGCAACTATTTCATTTAGGGAGAGAAAGAAGAGGACCAGTTTCCCTTTCTATTGTAGATCAGAAGCTAGTTAGTTTGGGGGGGGGCAGGTTGAAGCTGTGGGTTATGGGGCCATGAGACCCCCAACACCTGTGAAAATTGAAAGCTATTGAACTGTTCATAGAAAGAAATTTGATGCTCCCATTCTGTGATCTAGGATTAGTCTCCAATCTCATATTTGGTAATAACATTTTTGTAAAAACTCCAGTGTAAAGACAAATTTCAGTGTACCTTTTCTGGATGTTTTTCTTAAAGTCATGTCAGCCATATCTCATGCAAGTGGGGGAAATGATAGCAATGAATGTGCTGGCTATATTCCAAGAGTGGATGGATAAGCATTCTAGAAATATTCAACAATTGTTGATGTGTTTTTCCTCCCTATAGTGCCTACTGGAATTGCAAAATGAGGCTGTATTTATGTGGACAGCAGAATTAGAAAATGTGGCAACACTTTGTTTTAAGGCTCTTGAAAACTCAAATTATGGTGTACGAGTTGCAGTATCCAAACTTTTGGGAACAGTTATGGCTACAGCACTGATGCCAAAGCAAGCAGCAGGTATGAAATATTGACTTGCCTATACCGTATAATTATAAGTCTGTGTTTTGATTTCACAGCAGTGGACATTCTTATAAGCTGAATGTATTTGTGTTCTGTGTTGCAGAATCGAGTTGTGGAGATATTTGTTTTCTATATTTTTGCAGCTTGCCAAAGTTAAAACCAACCACAAAAGGAGATATTGCTCTAATAAATGAGACAGAAACTCTCAGTAAATGAGTACTGTAATCATTTGTAATCTTCTGAAGGCTTTTACATATATCTCATGATTCCAGATTATATTAATTATCTGTTGCCTTTGTTACTGTAGCAAGATATGGCACTTGTCAAAATCTCAGGTGTTATATGAGTACAAACAATAATTCTTTAAAAATATTATATTAAATTTTCTTATTTTTCCTTGAAGTGATGCGCCAGAATGTGAAGCGGGCAACACTGGAAGAGGTTTTAGAACTCATGGCTACTGGTTTTCTGCGAGGAGGATCTGGATTCTTAAAAAGTGGTGGTGAGATGTTAAAAGTTGGAGGATCTGTCAATCGAGAAGTGAGAGTTGGAGTTACACAAGTATGTTTATTTTTTAAAAAAATTGTTTTGCTCTTCAGTTATTTTCACAGTGCAGATTAGTTTAGGCATAAAATAGCTGCTGTTTCATAAGAATTGTTCACAGTCTGCAATATTCGGGTCTCTTGATGAAGTGTACACAAATGTGCAATCTTTTTTCACTTATTCTTCAACTATTTTACAACTTCAGTTGAATATAAAACCATGCAAGAACTTCTGCATACCCAAGGGGCCTTCGGGTTTGTGGTAATTGAATAGTATACCTCTGTCCCAAGTGGAATGCTTCTTTTGAAACTCAACTGTGGTAGTTTGATGTTGCATGGGTATCAGCTGTTCAAAGAAAACAGATTGAAAATCCCAGTGCATATGCCTATGCCCTTGATAAATGTGTAGATCTTTAGATTTTAGCCATAATAAGCTGTTCAGAAAAATTAAAATGTCAATAAATGAGAACTGTAACAAGTTGTTGTAGCCCTAGCCCCTAAGAAGAGTGCCTCTGTTCAGGGCTCCAGCCAGCCTACACAAAGTAGAACTCGCTGGGGCGTGCAGAGGATATCTTTTCTTTCTTTCTTTCCCACCCTGCAGGGGCCTTTCCCTGCTGTTCTAGAAGATAGCAGGTGATGTGAAAGACCTCTTCTGGCGACTCTGGATGGCTGCTATCAGAGAGTAGATGGTTACTGGGCTTGTCTGACCTGCCAGTTCTGAACCTGAGCATTGTGTAGCTTTATGGTGTGAGAGGGGGTTCTCCAGAGTCAGAAAGGGAAAAGGTATCCTCTTCCCTTTAATTCATCCTGAAACATCGATGTATAATACAGGCAGCACACATCCCACGGACTCTAAGGTGCACCCACCTTATTTTGGGCTCTTTTACCCTCCTGCAGCAACCTCCCTCCCCATGTGCCAGACCTTTTTCTGTGGCTTCCTGAACCCTCAGGAGAATGTAGTGGAGATGAGGGGTGTGAGAATCCCTTTGCAAAGGTGTTCATTCTGCTTGTAGTAGCTTTGATACAATACACTGTATATGTGTGCATAATGGAATATCCAAAAATGTGGATCCATACATAAAATGAAGTTGCTTTGTTTTCAGATTTCATGCAGCTTGGATCACTTAAGCCTTCTCTTTAGAGTTTCCCTTTGTTTGCCTTCTCCCCCATTTTAGAAATGTGAACACATCCTCCCTTTTTGTGGTTGTAATTTTTGTATTTTGAATTTGCAGGCTTATGTGGTCTTTGTTACAACACTTGGAGGTCAGTGGCTGGAGCGCAATTTTGCTACTTTCTTGTCACATGTTCTAGACCTGGTTTCTCATCCTCGTGCAACTCAGACTCACGTAGAAGCAGTGTACTCTCGAAGATGTGTCTCTTTTATTCTGCGAGCCACTGTAGGAAGTTTATTGGGGGAGAAGGCACAGATTGCTGCTGCCAAAGATATCTGCCAGGCTATTGGTAAACAGATGAAGGCAGTAGGTAAGAGTCAGAACTTGGAAAAATCAGCACTTGGAAAAATCAGCACCTGTGATGTACTAAAGAGCTGAGATGTTCAGTGAGATGTGAACCAAACGAGCTATTAATCATGTCAGTCACCATCAGACTCCATAGGTGTGGGGAAATGAGTATTCTTGGTATCTGCTTTTGTAATACTTCCATGTTTTGTTCTTTGACTGGGCAAATGTATTGTTAAAGGACAGACTTAGGATCCCTATAGCTTCTGTGTTCTGAATAGTTTCTTGGATTGGAAGCCACTGAGTTCTATCCAGTACTGCCATTCCACATGCACAAAAGACTTTCACTTGCACAATGGAACTTCCCCGTCCCTCTTCCCTGTAGCCCTTCTGAGAGATAAGAAGCAGATAGGGTGGAGGGTGAAGGAGAAGTCCTGTTGCACAGGTGAAACTTTGCATATGCTCCATTAGATAAAACCCATTGTTTCTACCCTTTGGATACATTGAGTTTGAATCAGTCATGTGTAAGATGTACAGGCTGGGATGGGAGAGAAAGAAATGCAACAAAGAAAACAACTTGTCTGTAAGATGGATATATTTTTTAGTTTTAAGCTCTAATGAGGTATAGATGGTCAGTACTGTTTTTAGGATGTTGTGCGTAAGCATTGCAGTGTCATTTTTTCCTCTGTCATTTTAATTCTTCCTTGTCTTAATAAGTTTAGAGAATGTGAATGAGATGTTTTGGTTCTCTGCCACCAGTTTTCAGACTCATCTCTGTTAGGGCTTCCTTATAAACTAGGTTTCCATGGTAAAAAGAATAAAAACAATAGCATATTTCTTAGTACTATTTTCTCATTCCTTCAGAGATTATTCAAAAATTAGCTTTTTTTGTGATTACATATAAAATATATATGATAGCAAAGCAGCCCTTAATGTGGGTTGCCAGCAAGATACCTGAATATATACTAAATCAATCTCTTAAAATCTCGATGGCATCTTAGCGACAAATACAGCTCAGTTTCTTAGCTACAGTGCTACAACAGCCCTCCAGTCTCTATAATGCTTCTTTTGGATATACCTCAAATTTACTAAAATGTTGGATTACATTTTTCTCTTCTGCCACCTCCTTTGGCAGAATCAGTTGTGAATGATGCTAATATTGAAAACAAATCGGGAGCAGCTGAAGTTGCTGCAAGCCAGCATGTGATGGTTTGTGCCCTTCAAGAGCTCGGGAGCCTAGTTCAGAGTCTGAGTGCCACAGCGTCACCTCTTATACAAGAACCTTCTATAGGTAAGTAATTAAGACTGTGGGTTATAAGCTTGTTGGGTTTTCCATGGGCACCTGGATGGCCACTGTGAGAAGAGGATGCTGGACTGGATGGGCCATTGGTGTGATTCATTAGGCTCCTCTTACGTTCTTATCGTAATACAGTACCTGGGAGTAAGTCCCACTGAATTTGGTAGACATGGATAGAGTTGTAAAGTTCAAGATCCACGTCTGTCTGCTTGCTTACTTCATTATCACTTGATTCTGGCATGAAAAGCAAACCCAACAAAGCATGTGTTGCAGCATGTAATCTTAAAAAATGTAAGGACATTTACTGCCACTGATTTCAGCAGAATGTAAGCAATTCTGGGTTTCTTTCATTTCTGCCTATGTTGATTAAACAAACAGTCTAAGAAAGAACACATTTATATATATTGTTGTTGAACAATGACAAAATTTCACCAAGTAATTATCAAAATAGCTCCAATTATGAACCTAAATATGGAGTCTGGTGTGTGCTCTTTGTGTGTTTATTGAAATGGGAAATAAAACAGAACTTAAAAAGCAAAAGTGAACTAGTTTTAAATATCATCCTGTTGAGTAAGATTTTGACAGCTTAGCTTATTATTACCCAGAATGAAAGGGGACTGAATGGTATAAAGTGCATCCTTGTATAGAAAAACATTGTTGATTCCCTCTTAAGATTCTACTGTTTGTGTTGATTTCAGGATTGCTTGAGATTGTTACTTCAGTTCTTCTTCATCCAAGTATGGCTGCTCGACTTGCTGCTGCATGGTGCTTGCGCTGTGTAGCCGTGGCCTTGCCCTTCCAGTTGACTCCTTTCTTGGACCGGTGTGCAGAAAGGCTCAACAATCTGAAGACCTCACCAGAAGCTGTTAGTGGCTACAGTTTCGCTATGGCTGCTTTGTTAGGTGGAGTTCATCAGTGCCCTTTAGGTATTCCCCATGCAAAAGGAAAGGTGAGATACTTTGAGCAAGTGCGGTTTTGGCATATTAAACTCAAATCTTAGCACCATCACGACTACAGGAATAAAATGGGCTTTGGGTCTGCTGTCCTAACACAAAACACATTTACTTGATAATTTACATGGTTGTTGGAAAGGACCTGGCCAGCCACCTCCCTGACTATAGAATCTTTTTAAACATCATAAGAAAAGATGTTGCAGCAACCAGTATCATCCTCTGTGGACCTGAGAATGCACATGCTGGCCCCGGTACTGATGCAGGGCCTGTTTACTGCTGCCTTCGTTATCCGCTGGTCTCTGGGGATCATTGGAGTGGGGCTATGCTATGGGGCTTTTGACTTTGGCATCTCCTGTTCCAAGGAGACAAAAAGGATATTATTAGTGTTTCACTCCTTACATTTCTCTTTTTTGCATCACTTTCCTAAATGTCACTATCCTTCTGTTCTCATGTGACCCAAACTGGTGTCATTTGCATTCACTAATTCCCCTTGTGCATCTAAGCCTCCATTTCAGCTGCCAGATCAGTAGTGTCACTCCCTGTTCCTTATTTGGTAATAGTAAGATTCCCTACCTCTCTCTATATGTAAAATAGAAAGAAGTTAAGGTCAACTGTTGATCCATGCAAAGTTGGTTTGTGTAGCCTATGCATACTTTTTTTTACTCTTCTGTAAATATTAAATTTTTGGTGAGTCAAGTCAATCTGAAAATATCATGGCTTGATGGCTACACATGTACATGTATGTTAGTGCATAATGTGTGATTAGAAATGCATGCAGGCTTGGTAACAATCTTCCTTTGTTTTCAGATGGTGGTTAGTATTGCTGAGGATCTCTTACGAACTGCTGCACAAAACAGCAGATTGTCTTTGCAGCGAACCCAGGCTGGTTGGTTGTTACTTGGTGCTCTAATGACTTTAGGTATGTGGCTGCTTTTATCACTGTGTTGCAGTACAGTCGTATTCTTGATAAAGTTGACAGTAAAACTTCTTCATGTGGTTAAACATTCAGCATGGGGTAGAATAAATCAAACTCTTAATAACTTCATATTTGTAACCGTGAAAAAATGGTCAGCTAGTATTTTAACAATGTCGCCTGAGCCCCCTAGAAAACAAATCTAAAAGAGTGTGTTGAAATATAAATTTCAAATAAAAGTAAATGATTATATTTTGTGGGGAACCTCAGGCTGGGAGGTCAAATGTGACTCTTTAAGCCTCTCTGTATGGCCCTGAGGACTCTCCTGAGGGCATACCCATCACCAGTCCTGCTCTCTACCTGCCTCAAGTGGTTTCTCTCTATCTTGAATGTATCTTTGAAGTGTGATGTTGCCTTTTGCTTGACTGGATGTATGTGTGTGTAGAAACCTCTGACATGCATGGTAGAATTTAATATACTGTACAAAGATAAGATTCACCCCTGTTGCTCCACCAGCTTTTTGCCTCTGGCCCACCCATCACTGGCATGCAGCCACTAGTAGGCTTCCCATGAGGGAGTTTAACCCTTATCCTGAAAATGTTGTCTCCCCACAACCTGCTGCTCTAGTACAAAGAAAGTACAGTCTTATTAGGGTTTGTCCCCTCCCCTAAATCCATATTTTTCTCCATCTTGCACAAATTAAGAGAGTTGCTCTGCAGTGTTATACATACTTATTCTGTGTAGTGTGTAAGGGTTGCTGGACTGCTTGTTCTGAAATAACAGCATGAAGAAAAATACAGTATTGTCAGTTAATAGCAGTTATTGTTGGTCAGTGACGCAGGCTGTGAGACTCACAGACAAGGTTTTTAGCAGAGAGAGAGAAACCTGAAGCAGAAGGGTTAAGCTGTGAGAACAGAGTGCCAGACTATCAAGGTCAGTGGCTGGCTGGGAGTGTGATAAGGTGGGAAACTTGCAGGAACTCAGTGTGGGGGAAGAAATGTCAATGGAGAGAGCTGTGTCTAATGTCTTTGCCTAGTAAAGACTCTTACAAGAAACTTGCCTGGCCTGTCTTATTCCTGTTCTATACGGCGCTTGAATTCAAAACCACGTTTGACCTATTCACGCACTCGCCAACAGGGGTTATGGGCCCAGCTTATCAGGCGTGGTAGCGGGTTCAAGAGCCGGTGAAGTGGCGTTGTTGCAGAGAGAAACAAAGCGCAAATAAGAGGCAAGTAAGAGTGGGCAACATGGCTGTAAATCTGTCTTCCGGGATGCCGATGGAGAGGCTGAATGCTGTGAATTACTCCAGCTGGAAGTGGAGAATGAGAGAAGTTCTGATTAAAGAGGATTTGAATGATGTCGTGGAAAACCCCCCTCCGGCAGCTCCTTCAGCAGCGTGGCTGAAGAAAGACGAGAAAGCGAAGGCTTTTATTACTCTGGGGCTATCAGATTCACAACTGTTGCTGGTGAGTAATGAGCCGACAGCTAATCAGATGTGGGAAAAGTTAAAAACCGCTCATGTTCAACAAACTGCGGGGAGCAGGCTGTGTTTAGCACGGAAGCTTTATCAGATGCGTTTTACAGATGATGTGACTATGGAAGAGCATTTGGCTGAATTTCGTAGATTAAATGCTGAGCTGCAAGATCGAGGCGTGCATCATAATGACTTACAGATGGTTTATCTCCTGTTATCTTCATTGGATCGAAAATGGGACGTTCTGGTATCTAGTCTTGAAACCCAACCTGATGGGAATCTGACTTTGGACTTTGTGGAACAGAAACTTCAACAAGAGTGGATTAGGAGACAAGAGAATAAGAAAACAGAATTAAAAGAGACTGTGACTGTGTCCGTACAACACCAAAATCAAAGAAGCAAGCAAGAGACTAAAATATGTTATTTTTGTGGATCACGTGGGCATATACAGAGACATTGTTTAAAGAAGAGGAATTACAGAAACTTTGAAAGTCAGAGAGCAAGCGTGAACTTTGTTTCTAAGGAGAGCAATAAACTCATTAACTCTAAATGGCTTCTTGACAGTGGAGCGTCTAATTGCCTAATCACAGACTCTAGTTTATTTTTACACTTCAAAGCCGACGCAGAAGAAGCTTTATCTGGCTGACGGATCGACTCAGGACGCGATTGCAACAGGCACGCTGAAGATGGGTAATTTGGGAATTCTAACAGATGTATTATTGATTTCTGGTTTAAAATATAACATTCTATCAGTGAGAAAATTGGCTCAAATAGGTTGCAAAGTTACATTTGAAGGGGATAGATGTTTTGTGAGAAAAGATGGTGAAATATGCATGCAAGGGAAATTACAGAACAAAATGTTCATGGTTGAGTGCAATCTTGATAAACCCACCTGTGCACGGATAAGTGTTAATAAAGATAAACATGATAATTGCTTCCATGAATGGCATAGAAAGCTAGCACACGAACATTTCCAAAAGATACAAAACACCCCAAAGCATAGTCAAGATTTGAAATTAACACACTGTGAGCATGTGGATGAGTGTGAGGTATGCTATAAAACAAAAATGACAGTAACTCCAGTAAATAAGAGCTGTGAAAGCACGACTACTGAACCCTATCAGCTCATACATGTGGATTTGGCTGGACCTTTTCAGTGCTCAAAAGGTGGAGCAAGGTTTTATTTAGTGATTGTGGATGATTTCTCCAGATTTACACATGTGTTCTTATTGAAAAAGAAAAGTGATGCAGAAGAGAAATTAAAGACATTCATACAGAGAACAGAAACACAACATGGGGTTGTTATCAAAAATATCAGATCAGATAGAGGTGGAGAATTTACCAGTAATTCATTTCAAACATATTTGGAAAAGAAGGGAATAATACAGAGTCTCACTGCTCCCTTCAGCCCACCCTCCAACGGAACGGCAGAGAGGAGGAACCGGTCATTGCAGGATTCATTGAGAGCAATGCTAGCAGATGCTGATATGAATAACACTTATTGGGGTGAATGTATTCTGTACACTGTTTATATTCAGAACCGTCTTATGCACAGAACAATAGGCATGTCTTCCTATGAGAAACTGACTGGAAGAAAACCCAGGGTGAAACACATAGAACGTTTTGGGGCAAAATGCTGGGTACATGTTGCAAAACAGTCAAGAGCTCAAGCAGGACGCATTTTGGGATTTCAGAATTCATATTATAGAGTTTGGTTGCCTGAGAAACAACAAGTAGTGTTAAGCAGAAACATAAAGGTGATAGATAAACCTTGGAGAGACAGTCAAACAGTTATACTTGAGAGTGAAAGCAAACAAGAAGCTGCTGATGTTCCTTTTGGGCAGCAAATACCATTAAAAACTGCATTAACAGATTTAATACATGGCGGCAAACGTACTGTTAAAAGACTGAGAGGTGAAGACATAACAACACATGATACAGAAATGCCAAGTACCAGTGGTGCAGGTCCAAGTAAAATTGAGAGTGAGGAAGAAATGGAAATAGATAATGTCAGGAAATCAGAGAGAAAAACGAAAGGTCAACCTCCTCAGAGATTTGCATTTAATGTTACACAACAGAATAATGAGACAGATGAATATCCAGTAGAATGGGAAAAAGAAGGACCAATAGATAAAGAAACAATGGATCTAATGTGGAAGTTTTGTGTTGAGGAATGAAATAAATGTATCATCAAATAAAAAGTGAACAAACATGAATCTGTGAAACTTGTGTAAATAAAGAATAAAGAGAAACTGAACTGAAACTGTAAATAGAAACTGTAAGAAAACAAACCATGTACTGAAATGTATTGTGATGAAAAGTTAATGTTGTAAAAATGTAATAATTGTAACATGAAGTTTTGTAGTCTGTAAGTCTCAGGTGGGGGCTGTTGGTCAGTGACGCAGGCTGTGAGACTCACAGACAAGGTTTTTAGCAGAGAGAGAGAAACCTGAAGCAGAAGGGTTAAGCTGTGAGAACAGAGTGCCAGACTGTCAAGGTCAGTGGCTGGCTGGGAGTGTGATAAGGTGGGAAACTTGCAGGAACTCAGTGTGGGGGAAGAAATGTCAATGGAAAGAGCTGTGTCTAATGTCTTTGCCTAGTAAAGACTCTTACAAGAAACTTGCCTGGCCTGTCTTATTCCTGTTCTATACGGCGCTTGAATTCAAAACCACGTTTGACCTATTCACGCACTCGCCAACAGTTATTACTCAGGAACAACTGGAATCTTAATAGAATAGTTCTTTAAATCAGCTTAAGTCTATTCAAATCTTTTAATGTTGAAGACTGATATATAGGTCTGTGTGTAAAAATACAAATATTCTTATAATCCTAAAGTATCACATGAAATGCACTGGCCAGATAGAGAAATTACTTCTCCATGTCTGCAAAAGGTATTATTATTGTCTATCTTTCCAATAAAAAAATTACCCAAGTGGCATACAAAATGTGACATCTCCTTAAAAGGCAGAAACAAAGAGTGGCATGCAAAAATGATGATGAAATATTTTTAGGGTTGTCTGGTTGTTTTATTTTTGTTGAGAATTATTTAAAATCTACTATAATTTTTCTTTCTGGTTAGGTCCTTCAGTTGTTCGTTACCATCTTCCCAAAATGTTGCTGCTGTGGCGAAATGTGTTTCCCCGTTCTTTAAAGGAATTGGAAGCAGAGAAAGCTCGTGGAGACTCGTTTACATGGCAAGTAACACTGGAAGGACGTGCAGGAGCTCTCTGTGGTAAGAATGTGAAAGATAGAGCAAACACTTCCTGAACTATTTCAGCCTGTTTTACCTTCAGCATTGTGATTAGAGTGCTGCATGAAGACTGGAGAGATTCATGTTCAAATCTCTACTCAGCCGCTGGTTGACCTTGAGCCAGTGTCACTCTCAGCCTCAAACGGTTGGCTTAAAGTTAAAAGGTAGAAACTGTCAGATGCCCAGAGCTTCTTGGAGGAAGGCTGGGATATAAATGTAGTAAGTAAATAGTGCATGCAGATACCGTAAGAGTTTTGCTTATTTGGAAGTCTGAGAGATAAAAACAATAGTTCGCTCAGAGTGGTGCATATAACACGTGCAACCATGGTTGTTGGGGGAGTATTTGCTACAGCCCTTTCTGTAGTACTGCAAGTCTAGCTGAAATAAAATAGGCAGGTAGTGGCAACCCAAAGGGGGAGAAGAAGACATGAGTAGACCATTCTGAGTGGGTAGTGAATATTACTCAGGACATGGCTGTATTTTTTTAGGGGGGGGGTCCTTGGTTGGATAATGAATGAGAAACGGCAATAGAAGTTTTTTAAAAAAGTTTAGGTTTCCTGCTTGGAGAGTATGAATCCCAAATGGTTTTCAGAAACAGGCCAAGTGACCTCCGTGGAACTTGCTCATAGATAAGTGTGACCTGAGTTAATTTTTTTTATGACAAGAGTCATAAAACTGAGCACCCTACTGGTGTAAGCAAAACTTATTTACCCATACCATACATGCGGGTGGCCCAGCACTTTTTTCATTTCATCTCGGGTGTTCTCTTTTCTCATTTGACATTACTACACTTTCTGTGTGATAAGTTTGGCTCTTTCTCTTTCTGTAGGCAACAGTACTTTGAATGTAGAGTCTTGCTTCTGCTTTGAATGCTTGTTTGTGTAAGATGATATGTACTTACTTTCCCTACAGTTCTCTTACCTTGAATTTATTTTCCTAGCTTTTTAATTTGCTACTTAAATTGACTGTTGAATTGCATTTTTAATAGGGAAAGCATTGACATTTCCACCAGCAACTGAACTGCATTTCTTTTTGAGAGTTAACATTTCCTCATTTCATAGTTTAAAGTTTGACTAATGTATTTTTCATTATTAGCTATGAGAAGTTTTGTTGCTCACTGTCCTGAGCTTCTAACAGAGGATGTTATTCGAAAACTGATGACCCCTATCGAATGTGCTATGACAATGATGTCTCAGTAAGTATGATATCTGGGGTGCTGAGGCATTTTTTCCTTTCAAAATCATTGGTAGTCTGCATAATCAGAAAAAAGCTGAGTGATTTTCCCCAGGTAGCATGCCATCACGTGGGCAATAGCAACATCTAGCATCCGAAGGCAAGAATGTATTGAAGTCAAGACCTGGGGCATCAAGCCCCTCCCACTCTAGTTCATTCTTGCCTTTGTCCGAGGCTGTTATCTACTGTAGTGTAAGGATTTGAGCTAGTGTAGTGTAGTGATTTTTTATTTTAAGTGTGTATGATAGTGTGTGTGAGAGATTTGTTGGGACTGGAGTTGTGAATTTTTGTTTCCCCTCCCTCCCTTTTATTACTCTGGGGGTGCCTTTTTTCTGTCACTTGGTTTGCCCCCCTAATTTTTTCCTCACTCTTTGCCTGCCTCAGCTTTTGCAGCAGCGGGGCTCCCATTGTTTTTGCCCACTTTTTGCTCACTTTGTTCGCTGCTTGAGCTCCCAGTCAGGGACAGAGGGGACGGCTACTGTTGTCTCTGCCTTGTGGTGGCGGAGCTTCCCTTCTCTCCTGGGGCGAGTTGGATTCTCGCGGTGGTGGTTTCGGCCCCCCAGCACTGCAGCTCATTCCTGTGGCTGCTTGGAGCTTCCCAGCTCAGGACACAGCTTGCGGACGTGGCTCTCTCTCCCTATGGGGGCTTGCAGGCTCGGTATTAGAACTCGCGGAGGCGGCTCTCCTTTGGAGGCAGCTCTCTCCGCGGCGGCTACCTTCTTTGTGGCTCGTTACTGTGGCTGCTCAGAGCTTGCCGGCTCTGTAGTAGAGCTCGTGGAGGTGGTTCTTTTGGTCCTTTTTTCTTAGCAGTGACAGCCGTCGGGAGCTTGCCAGCTGCTGAGTCAGAGCTCACGCAGGTGGCTCTTTCTCTCAGGAGCTCACAGCTGTGGCTCCCGTTCTTTTTCTTTACCTGTAACGGTCGCCTTGTGGGACGGAGTCCTGGCTTTCTAGGCGGGCGCCATTTTGTGTTGGAATTTCCCGCCCTTTTTTCAGCAACTCTTTAGGCGGACGCCATTTTGTTTACCTTCCCGCCGTTTTTGTTGCACAAAGGATTGGGCTTGTTCTCCTACCCACCCCCCACATACTTTTTCATTTAGTCGGGCTTTTTAGAGTGACTGATGCTATTTTAAAATAATATAAGAACAAAAATAAAACAAAGTAATGGGAGGCACAGAATATTGAGAGGCTCTGCATATATAAGTGCACTTTTCCTGCTCTGTGCGTGTGCACTTGGGGTTGTACCGCTCCCCCCATCTGTGGTCGGTACTAGTGCCCCTTTCCACACCACACCTCCCACCTTTGTGCATGTGTTGGTGACATATACCGCACCCTCCACCTTTGTGTGTGTATATATGATGGCGGATCAACAGCCAGAGGCAGCTCATGCAACAGGAGCAAAACAGGCATGCAAGGCCCCATTGCATCACAAGTCTGCTAAGCTCAAACAACCCAGGCTCCACTCCAAGGCTGTTGCTAAAACCAAACACTTATCTAGCCACAGCTCTTCCAAGCAAGCACGATACGTGTCTGTCTCAGCTTCAGAGGATGCTGGCCAAGAGTGATTAACAGTCCTCTTTCATTCATTCATCATGAAGATCCTCCGTGGCGCAGAGTGGTAAGGAGCGGTAACGCAGCCGAAAGCTCTGCTCACAGCTGGAGTTCGATTCCAACAGAAGGAGGAAGTCGAATCTCCAGTAAAAGGGGTTGAGGTCCACTCAGCCTTCCATCCATCCGTGGTCGGTAAAATGAGTACCCGGCATATGCTGGGGGGTAAAGAAAGGCCGGGGAAGGAACTGGCATTCCCACCTCATATATACGGTCCGCCTAGTAAACGTCGCAAGACATCACCCTAAGAGTCAGAAACGACTCACACTATAAGTGCGGGGACACCTTTACCTTTACCTTTTTTTTCATTCATTTGCTGGGTCGTCTGAGGACAAATTTGAGGGGTTTCCTAGCCAACCAGCTTTGGAATGTCCGTCTTAACCCATGTCAACGACTAGAGCTCATACATCTAACCAGTCTGATGAGACCCCTGTTATTTTGCTGCAACAAGGGCACCCACATCTGCTGCACCAAGTGCAGCCAGTGCCCGCAGATCCTCAGATGGCCGCTCTTGCCCCTCTACTTGGGGTTGCAGTTGTCTCCTGAATTTCTCTCACAGTTGCAGGACATACTGGGCTTCTTCTCACAAGTGCAGTCACGGTCACAGGTGAATCCATTGCTTCAGCAGAGTGCGCAGCAACAATCTGGTGCTATGGGTCATTGCTGCTGCAATGAGGTAGGGTAGTTCCACCACCCTCACCAAACCCATTCAGTGTCGCTAGGGGCAGGATTGGCGATGAGATTACCAGTTTGGAGTATCCTGCCTATTCTCTACAAGCTGAGGGAGATGA
The DNA here is from genome assembly GCF_030035675.1 of Rhineura floridana. Taxonomy (NCBI): domain Eukaryota; kingdom Metazoa; phylum Chordata; class Lepidosauria; order Squamata; family Rhineuridae; genus Rhineura; species Rhineura floridana. Next base: position 148,112,233 of record NC_084483.1, on the reverse strand, counting down.
GTGAAGCGGTGATTCAGAACTGGAGGAGGATTCGTCCTATTGCCTTTTTGATTCGGCCGACTATATTCGCCTCGCTAGTAGAGTTCTGGACACTTTAGGCCTCCAGCTTTACAACCTAAATCTACCACTACTCCTGTGAAGGGGGGCAAGGTCCTCAAATCTCCCAGATTGGCAGATCACTACCTTCCTGTGCCAGACCCCATCGACAACTGGCCAAGGAAGAATGGGCTCGCCCACTGCAGGCACACCGTTTTTCTATCCTTGCCAACAGACTCTATGCCTTGACCTTGGAGTTCATGAATCGCCTGAACGTCCCGGGGATAGACGAGCCGATTTCTAGTTTGGTCTCGACGTCCCTCCTGCCAAAAGAAGGGGACTCACAGCTGAAGGATCCTTCTGAGCGATGGATAGTCTACTCTCTCCGTAAAAATCACGAGGCTACCGCCTTTGCTATTTGGGCCTCTGCTGCAGCTTCCATCTTTTCAAGAGCTTCTATGATGTGGCTGGACGAGCTCTTAGATTATCCTAATCCAGATCCGGTCAGGCTCAGGAAGGGCCTGGTGAAGTTACACAAGGCTGCAGCGTTTGTGGCTGGCACATCAACTGGCTGGAACTGAGAGCTGTCCACCTTGCCCTTCGACATTTTCAGCCTGTATTCCTTTTGGACCATGTATTGATTCGGACAGACAACACCTGTGTCAAATCGCATTTGAACAGGCAAGGGGGAACCAGGTCACATTCCCTCCAGATGGAAGCATCCCAACTCTTCCACTGGGTCAAAATGCATCTGAAGTCACTGAGGGAAGAACATCTCAGTGGTGTTTTGAATGTGATGGCCGACTGGCTCAGCAGACAACAGATGATTCTGGGAGAATATAAACTTCACCCGGTGGTGTTCAGCCTTCTCCAACATTGGTTCGGCATCCTCTCAGTGGATCTGTTGGCTTCCAGTCACAATTGCCAGCTGCCCTGGCACTTCTCAAGATATCTAGAAACGACCGTGGAATCTGTGGATGCACTGTTGACACTGTGGCCGGACGGCCTGCTATACGCCTTTCCCCCAATACCATTACTGAGCAGGACGCTGAGAAAGCTGTGATGCGAAAGGGCCAGACTGGTCCTGATAGCCCCATACTGGCCTCGCCGGCAGTGGTTCTCCGACCTGCTCTGTCTTTCAGTAACAGATCCTTGGAGGTTGCCAGTCCAGCCAGATCTTTTGTCACAGGGTTCGATATGGCACCCAGACCCCGAATGGCTCAGTCTGACAGCTTGGTGTTTGAATGGGGACAGTTGATCCGCGCAGGACTATCTCATGAGGTTGTTGATGCAATCCTGGCATCCAGAAGGCTGTCAACATCTCGCATCTACCAAACCACTTGGTTTGCCTTTTCCAAATGGTGTGAGTCCCAGGACTTCCTACCCTCTCAAGCTTACTGTGCAACAGGTGTTGCAGTTTCTACATAGAGGTCTGAAGATGGGTCTTAAAGCAAACACCTTGTGTCACCACACCTCCACCATATCTTCTATTCTTTCCGTTTCATCTCCTGGTGTTCCTATGGGCTCACACCTGCTTATCAAACGCTTTTTGAAGGGAGCTGCCCTACTAGCGCCGGTAGTATGTCACCGTTTTCCATGGTGGAGTTTATCAAAGGTCCTGCAAGCCTTGCAGCACCCTCCCTTTGAGCCCCTTCAGTCAGTCCCATTACGGCTGTTGTTCTTCAAGGTCCTGTTCCTGGTTGCAGTCACCTCAGCGAGAAGGGTTTCAGAGTTGGGGGCACTGTCCTTGGCCCAACACCTTTGCATCTTCCATAAGGACTCAGTGGTATTGCATCTAGACCCCTCCTTTTGCCCTAAGGTCTATTCAGCTTTCCACTGCAACCAGGACATCGTTCTTCCTTCATTCTGTCCTAACCCCGTCCATCCACTGGAGAAGGCCTGGCACTTGCTAGATGTCCGGAGGGCCCTCAAGACCTACCTGTCTCGAACCCAGGACATAAGATTAACGGATTCATTGCTTGTATCCTTTCACCCACGTACTCTGGGAAGAAAGGCTGCTAACTCAACCTTGTCTTGTTGGTTGCGTGCTTGCATTGCGTTGGCCTATGAGGCGCTTAAGCTTCCAGTGCCTAGTAAGATAACAGTGCACTTGACTAGGTCAGCAGCCACCGCAGCTGCTTTCGCAACCAACACACCTCTTGCAGAGATTTGCAGAGCGGCTGTTTGGTCTACTTCACATTCCTTTATAAAACATTATAAGATAGACCGTTATGCCTCTGCCGATGCCTGTTTTGGGAGGCTTGTTCTGCAACAGGTTCTTTCTGACAAGTAATCAGCGGGTGGTCCCTCCATGTTGGGGGCTGCTTTGGTACATCCCACGTGATGGCATGCTACCTGGGGAAAATGGACCATTGGTCTCACCTGAAGGGTGATTTTCCCAGGTATCATGCCATCACGACCCTCCCTGTTGGAGGATGTCTGGGTATTTTGTACCACCTTTCAAATTATTACTGTTCAAAGTTGTACTGTTTTGCACTGTGTGGTTGAGTCAAGACCTTTCTAGATCTGTTACAATGAATGTAGTTCTGTGGTATTATTTGGGACAGTGTCTCTATTTTCTTTGCTGGTAGGCCCGTTGACCTTTTGTACTTCTCAGATATACCACTTTGGACTCATTGCGAATGAACTGGAGTGGGAGGGGCTTGATGCCCCAGGTCTTGACTTCAATACATTCTTGCCTTCGGATGCAAGATGGTGCTATTACCCACGTGATGGCATGATGCCAGCAAAATCACCCTTCAGGTGAGACCAATGGTCCATTCTCATTTTAAAATTATTCAGTTGAATATCAAAATGGAGAAAATGTTGACACTTCAACTTGCTAAAGTTTAATTTTATGTCATGTCTCTCCTTTTTCAAATTTGAAATTTCCATTTTTAAAATCTTTGTTTTTTGAAGGCATGATGCTTCTTTAAAAATACTTTTACAGAATTTATAATGCATAAAATGAATTTGTGTGCATATCATAGCAATTCATTGATAGTCCTGGCTTATGATAGTATAGATAGAGTAGAAAATTGGGCTGAAATTAATAAAATGACATTCAGTAAAGACAAATGCAGGATTCTGCATTTAGGCCACAAAAACAAAATGCACGGGTACAGGATGGGAAATACCCGGGTTAGCAGTAGTGCGTGTGAGAAGGACCTTGGAATTGTAGTGGATCGCAAGTTGAACATGACCCAGCAGTGTGATGCTGCGGCAAAAAAGGCAAACGCGGTTTGGGGCTGCATAAACAGAGCTATAGTTTCCAGGTCGAGGGAAGTAATAGTCCCACTATATTCTGCATTAGTCAGGCCTCACCTGGAATACTGCATTCAGTTCTGGGCGCCTCATTTTAAGAAAGATATAGACAAGTTAGAGCGGGTTCAGAAGAGGGCGACAAGGATGATAGCCGGTATGGAGAACAAGTCTTATGAGGAAAGGTTGAAGGAACTTGGCATGTTCAGTCTGGTGAAGAGAAGGCTGAGGGGCGACATGATTACACTCTTTAAGTACCTGAAGGGCTGTCACATAGAGGAGGGTACAGATTTGTTCACTGCTGCCCCAGAGGGTAGGACTAGGTCTAATGGTTTTAAGTTTCAGGAGCGTAGATTCAGATTGGACATTAGAAGGAACTTCTTGACAGTAAGGGCAGTTCGGCAATGGAACCGACTGCCTAGGGAGGTGGTGGGATCCCCTTCTCTGGAAGTCTTCAAGCAGAGGCTGGACAGCTATCTGCGGGAGATGCTCTAGCTGTGGATTTCCTGCTGTGAGCAGGGGGTTGGACTCGATGGCCTACAAGGCCCCTTCCAACTCTATGATTCTATGATTAAAGGAGACTTGAACCTAGTGCTTCCCACCAGTGATGTCTTGTGGCCCACTTAGAAACCTTTTGTGACTAAAAAAATTAGTCTTCAACCACAATAGGCCACAATATGTGGCTGGTGGGCTGTACTTGGCTTGGTGGATAATGAGTTCAAGCCTTATTTAAGGTATTGTGAAAAAAATAAAACTCTAACACAGCACTTATTTTTTCAATTAATAATTTTAAAACTTGGAAAACTTATTTATATGTATTTTTGGTATCTCAGAATATACTGTGTCTACAGTTTATCATTTCATAATTTTAATAATAATTAATCTTCACTTCTCTTTAACATTATAGCATTCCCTCTGTAATTAAAGCCCATGGAGCTCATCTGAAGGCTAGTGCAGCAATGGTCCGATTAAGACTTTATGATATTTTGGCTTTGTTACCACCAAAAACATATGAAGGTAATTACACCAGCTTTTTTGCTGCTGTTATTAACACTTGGCTCCACATCCTTTATATTCTTAATATTCAGTTCCATATGTCAAACCAGCCATGTGAGCTTTTGGTTACTTTATACAAGATCATTTCTAGGAACAAATAATTTATTTTTCTAGAGGACAATTAAACTTGCAGAACCAGAATTCTTGTGTATACACATGTGCACACACATACCACCATCAAAACTCCCAGAAAAAGTAAACATGAACTCTAAATATTACAAAGATCAGAAATAACCCTATACACCAGAGGTGGGGAACCTGTGGCCTGTAGGCCAATCTTGGCCCCATGACATTTTTCCCAAACCACACCCACCTGCCCATCTGCAGACATTGCTATGATATCAGGTGAATGCCCTGCCCATCTGTAAAATTCAGTCTGCCATGGTTTGGGGAAATTAGGATACGGCCTGCTAGCCAGAAAAGGTTCCCCACCCTTGTTGTAATACAGTACATGTATCAGCTATGCCTCAAAGCAAGGGTACCTCACAAATACCATGTAGGATTACTTATGATATCAAGAAGAAGGAGCCTCCCTAGTCTTGGGGGACAGGAAGTCTGATGTTTCAGCTATGCTCTAGGCAGCTCTGCCTTTCTATTGGCTGAACTTTAACTTGGAGGATAACCACTGGATAGTATCTCATGGATTTCTGTATCCCGTCTCTCGATGATGGTTCAATTGGAGTAATAAGTTAGCTGGAAATGTTTTAAACTCTATACCTACCTAATGTAAAGGGGAGGGGGTGAATCCAGACTCTTCGTGGTTTGGCCGGCTACCTTCTGGATTTTAGTTTCTTGGCACCATGCTCTTTGGGTCTGTTTTTCAGTAGATGAGTTAGCTGGAGATTATTTGGATTATGGGATGGTGGTTTTGATTTCTATGCCAGTTTTATTCATATGCAGATTTCAGTCAGCTCCAGTGGGGACTATATTGGGGCCATGGAAGTAGTTGAGGTGCAGCAATGTTGTCCATAACAATGTTGTTGTTATTATGTGCCTTCAAGTCGATTTCGACTTATGGCGGCCCTGTGAATCAGCGACCTCCAATAGCTTCTGTTCACTATCTTGTGTTGCATTTTGGATATTCTGTTCATAGGATTTTCATGGTAAGAGGTATTCAGAGGTGGTTTACCATTGCCTTTTTCTGAGTCTGGGTGCATCTTAGTCAGGGCCGGCGCCAGACATGCTGGGACCCTTGGGCACCAGCTTGCCTTGGGCCACGTGCGCCTACCTGTCTTTCGCAGGGAGGGAGCTTCTTCCACCTGCCCATTCGCTATCTCCGTCTCTCCTGTCTCATCGCTGCCATCAACCAAAATGGTGGCGGCTTTAGCCCCTTAGGGAAACCTCGGTCACTGTTTTGGTTAGTGGCAGTCGTGCGTGTGCAGCTGCAAAAGACAGAGACGGGTAGGCGGGTGGAAGAAGTTCCCTCCCTGCAATCCCTGGCAGCTACTCTGCCGTGGATCGCGGAAAAGGAGCGCTTCTCCTCCCCCACCCTATCAAGAGGCCCCTCAGGGGCCTGTGTGGCTCCAGGGGCCCTTGGCCAGGGCCCGACCTGGCTGCCCTTTGGGACCAGCCCTGATTCTAGTCTGGTGTCTCAGCTTTGACCATTCCACCTTAGGTGACCCTGCTAGGAGTCTAGCCTCTTGATCTGGACTCCTGACGGCATTGCTCTCAGCTTCTTTGACACTCTAAAACCCCCTCACCATGTTAAGGTGTGCATCCTAGAGGAGGTCCATAACTATATCCCACCGTAAATGATAATTCTCCAGAGGTGGTGCACACACATGTTGGGGTTGCACTGCCCCCTTGAGGGCTTTTTTTAAGTGTGCAAATGGACTGTAAAAAAATCATTTTGATCAATTAAGATCATTATGTACAATATTTTTTTGAGAAGAAAAATATAAAACATTGAACTGGATGTAGATAATGACTAAATTATCTTGCTGATAAGAAACGTTTTATGTATAGTCTATTGTACGTGTATTGAAGCTTTTCATCCTCTTTTTCAGTAGTAGCTCTCTGTGCCTTCTGAACATCTGCTCTAAAGATTAGGGATCAGCATTTCATTGAATACTTGGGGCTGCCACCAAATGGAAAAGGTGGCAATTGTACGTGGTGAAGAATTCTTTGAATTCTAGTCTCTGTTTCTTTTCTGCTATATTTATTCATGCTTTATGTCATTCAAAATCAAATCTACTAGTTAATACTCTCTAGTATTATAGTAAAGCAGTACAGTTTTGTTTTCATTACTTCACCTTGCCATGTGCCTGTGATGAGAGTATTTCTGATAGCCATTTTTTGTTTTTGGTCAAATGTGCATATTTGGCTTTTTGGGAATCAGATTTGCTCTTCCTGTCAATCTGATTGCACAAGGCAACATGGATCTGGCTTTTCAGGCAGATGAATGTGAGATTATCATGGGCTTCCTAGGAATAATATTAACATTGGTTTTCCTGTCCTCCATAATCTCTGTGACTGTTTCATATCATGCCTGTTGATTTACATGATGTAAAAAAACTTATCTTTTGCTATTTTTTCCTTCCATTTCCTTTAGGATCATTTAATGCACTTCTTCGGGAGCTGGTGGCAGAATTTACTTTGACAGACAACTCTGCCAATACTACTACATCCCTTCTTAGATCACTTTGCCATTATGATGATAGTGTTCTCCTTGGCTCTTGGCTGCAGGAAACAGACCACAAATCAATTGAGGATCAGGTATCAAACCATTAAAAAAAAGGTCCCAAGTATTCAGTGTTCTGCCTTTTTCAAATTTCTTGAGCGAACCCCAGTGTAGTTTTTTTTAGATTTTCTTGGTACTGTGTAAACTGCAGAAGTATAGGTGCCACTGAACAAAAATAATTTAGAAATAAAAATAAACTCATTAAGATGTGAATGTTATGTATCAATCATATTTCAACTGTTTCAATGCCTTACAGCTCCAGCCAAACAGTGCCTCTGGAAGTGGTGCTCTAGAACATGACCCATCTTCCATTTACTTGCGCATACCTGCTGGTGAAGCTGTGCCTGGTCCTCTTCCTTTGGGAGTATCGGTCATTGATGCCTCAGTTGCTCTTTTTGGAGTCGTTTTCCCTCACGTGTCCTACAAACACAGGTCAGTTTATAGCCAGGGAGGCTAAGCTTTTTTGGCATGAGGGATGTGTTCACCTGTGACCAACACTCTGGAGGCCGCATGACAGTGGTGGATGTGGCCATCCAATACATGCGCTCACACACTCACAGAACCTCCTTCCTCAGTTAATGTGTGCAGATCAGTTGAGGAGTGAGTGAGGTTATTGTTCCTCCCTCTGCTTTTCAAATAACTGATCCGATGACTGAGGAGTGACTGATTTGTGTCCACTCCAGCACTGTGTCATCTTTTAATATTTTTTTCTTTTTGCCACTGCCATCAAAATCAGTAGGCTCATGGAGGACCAGAAACGTGTATTTGGGGAGCCTAGATCAGATGAGCTGATGTGCAAATGCCTCATTATAATGCTCTTGAATCCAACAATATCAAAATGAGAATCCTGTTTAAAAGTTAGCTATTAACAAATATGTCCACAATTTTCAAAGTTTGAAAATTATATTTTGTCTTGTAATCTGCATTATACAGTACTTGAGGATAAATTATGTCTGCTTGCTATCCTAATTACTTATTTGAATGTGTTAAGAAATATGTTCAAAACTAATTTGCATGTCTAATTCTACTGTAATTAGCAAAAACCACCTTCAGATTTGCAAATGAAAGATCTGTCTCTACATCTTACCTGAAGTATGTATGTTAGATTGGTTCTGATAGGAGAATAAATTACTATAGTCTTTGAGTGACCTATTGGTGATTTTTCCAAAAGGAGAGCCCAAAGTTAGATAACTTTACCTCCACTTTGTTGTATCTCCACACCTCAAAACAATGGACAGTTGTTGCCAAGCCTAATTATGGAGCCTTTGTGTAGCAGAACCTCCCGCAGCTTCAGCTTGCCCAATGAGATGATGCTATTAGATGTGCAAACAGCCCAATAGCAAATGTTGCTTGAAATCTCCTGAGTGCTACTTTTAAGATACGTAATAACGTAATAAATAGTTCCATTTACATGGCCTCAAACTGTGGTATAGTCCTTAGCCACATAGAGGCATCTTGCAGTCATTACATCTGGGGTATGTACATTTTATAAATTCTATTCCTTTAAGGAATAACTTTCTCATAATATTTGTATTTATAGACTACAGATGTTGGATCATTTTGCAGAATGTGTCAAGCAGGCAAAAGGTGTTCGTCAGCAAGCTGTGCAGCTTAATATTTTTACTGCTGTTCTCAGTGCGTTAAAGGTAAACCTTCTTTAAAAAGTATAATGTTGTCGTCGTCTTGCTGTAATTTGTATTTGCTGTCCTGCTATTATAACAATGCTGAAATTGTGAGACATCTGTAGAAGTGTTCCTGTGTGCATGCAAATTTATTTCTGATCATTATTATAATACTCATATAATTCAGAGGATAAAGTATCCTCTCCAACAGTATTGGAAATTAAGAACTGCTCATTAGATTTTAGTTAGTTAGTTCATTCATTCAGCAAAGCACTAAAATATCTAAAAAATCTTAAACAAATTTTAGGATACATAAGGAAATGTATTCCAAGTTGCCTTTATTTCTGTTCTCAGTGAAGAGTTTTCTGAGGAGCTTTCTAGGATAGAACACATATATGCACCTTGATGTGTTTCAATAAAAAACGCTATGGCGACATCCAGCACTGTCAGTCTGCTTGTGGAATAAGTTTCTGCTTGCACAGTGAGATTTCCCCTTCCTGTCCTCCCTTCTGCAGCCCCCCCCCTTGCCCAAATCTGCTCTGGAGGGGCCCCCAACCCTCCAAAGCAAATGTGGGGGCTGTAGATGGGAGGAAAGGAAGGGGAATTCAACTTGCACAATGTTGGGTAGTGTTTGTTTGTTTGTTTGTTTATTTAGCAAGATTTATGTACCGCTTAATTATATACCTTTTATATAAAGTGATATAAATATTCATTAAGAATAGAAATAAAACAGATTTTAATAATAGCTGACATACTACAATTATTAAAATATAGATAAAATCAACAAACTTTAAAAACAAATGTACATAGTAAAATTACATGTTTGAATAGACTTGCTGAAACAAAGGGATTTTTGGCAGGTATCTAGACAAAGGTGTCTGTCTAATATAACTAGGCAGGGAGTTCCATAGAATAGGTGCTGCCACACTAAAAGATCACAAGTGTCAAACAAATTTAAAAACAGGTGGTTAGAGAGAACTTGTAAGTGGCATGAATTCATTAATTAGCACTGTTGTACAAGCGCTAGTGGAACACTTCACACAACAAAATATCAGGAGCTACGTCATAGCATGCAAAACAAGATGTATCATGCAGCACTCTTCTGCCAAGCCAGAAACAGCCTTTCTGTGAGTGAAAGGCACCTTTACATCTGTGACTGTCAGACATTTGCTAAAAAGTGTCAAAACTTAAACTTTTCCATGATTGGAAATGTAGGAAATTCATTTACAGAAACAATAGTTGTGAAGTACTATATGGCTTTCTGCAAAAGTTCATTTTCCCCCTTCTGTTAAAGGGTTTAGCTGAGAATAAAAGTACTTTAGGGCCAGAAGAAGTTCGCAAGTCTGCCTTAACACTAGTTATGGGGGCCCTTGATAATCCTAACCCCATTCTGAGATGTGCTGCAGGAGAAGCTCTTGGCAGAATGGCACAGGTTGTTGGAGAAGCAACTTTTATTGCCAGAATGGCTCAATACAGCTTTGACAAGTACGTTGAACTTTTTGCTCTTAAGTAAAGTGAAAGCTTTGTTTAATAAATCTCTTGCCTGAGTGTAACATCAGGCATTCTTATGTTTCGTTTCACATTGGTTACAGTTTTCACCTCTGTGTGCTCAGTAAAACAATGTGAACACTGTATAAATTGTATATAGTTTGTAATTTTGGTTCATAATAAATTAAAAAGTAAGTAACTTAGCTGAAAGAATGTATGTACAAGGAGCTGATCAGTTTTGCGTTCCTAGGTTGAAGAAAAGGTTTTGTATATATGTGATCTTGAAAAATAATCTTGGATTGTTTGTTTTTATTTGGTCTTAACAAAACTGTTATAGATAACAGATTTAACAAAAATTCAACTTAAAAAAATCTTGACAGGTTAAAATCTGCTAGAGATGTTGTATCAAGAACAGGCCATTCCTTGGCTCTTGGCTGTCTTCATCGTTACGTTGGAGGAATAGGTTCTGGGCAGCACTTGAAAACCAGTGTCAGCATACTGTTAGCACTGGCACAAGATGGAACCTCTCCAGAAGTCCAGGTAAAGCAGATATAACATCCAGCACAGTTTAAGGATTATATACTTTATTATGCTCCACTCTGTATGTGGATGTTTTTAACTATATTATAAAAAACATTGCTGTCCAAAAAATCAGGCAGTAAATTCTGCAAACTTTTTAAAAGGCATAAAGATTTCTGAGCATAAACACATGTTTTCTTGCTTCAAGCTTTTCAGTATTAACAGCCATACTAGCCATTTGGTAAACATTCTGAACATATTTCTCTCTCTTGGCACTACTCAAAGTAGATACTAAGCACAACCCAGCCAAAATGTATTTATTTTACATTTCTGTTCAACCTTTCCTCTAAGGAGCTCAAGACAGCATACCTTCTGCTCCCATTTTTATCTGCTGAACAATTCTGTGACATAGGAAAGTGTTCTAATTACCTGAATTATGGGGCTGGATAAAGGATGGGTTAGAGTGCTCTCTTCTGCCCTACTAACAATTCCCCAGCAGGACACATACCCCGCCTCACTGGAGCCTGCTTGGTCTTCAATCTTCTAAGCTCTGTCTCTTCCACTTTCTCTTCCAACTGAATGAACTGCTACCATTCTACTGTATTTAAGAACGTAAGAGCTTGCAGGATCAGGCCAGTGGTCCATCTAGTCCAGCAACCTGTCACACAGTGGCCAACCAGATGCCCATGGGAAGCTCCCAAGCAGGACCTGAGTGCAAGAAAAATCTGCTCCCCTGTGGTTTCCAGCAGCTGGCATTCAGAAGCATCCCACCTCCAACCATGAAAGGAGAGCATAACCATCATGGCTAGTAGCCACTTCCCCTTCTCCACTGTGGAATTCCCAAATTTTCCTTCAGTTGGACTTGCTCAGAATTCACATATGCTTATCTGCTTCATTATTTGCTATAACAGCATACTTCCCTGTCCTTTTGTGTTCTCTGGGGGTCATCTTATTAAATGCAGGCTATAGCAATAACTGTCAAAGTTAATCAGCCACTCTGAGGATGTAGTCAGAACCCAAGGCGTGTGCAGGCTTTCCCTGACCTCTTAAAATATGAATTATGATGGGTCCAAGCAGTAGAGGTCCAACCCACCTTTCCCTTTCAGTTAAATAAAATAGGGTGTTTTAATTAATTAACTAATTAAAATATTTATGAATTGCTCTGGCTGATGTATAACAAACATGAACATCATAACACAAATAGTAAAAACATAATGCTAAAAAGAATTATGAACAACAAAACATAATGCTAAAAAGAAATATGAACAACTCATTAAACATTGATTTAATATTGCTGCTTAGGACTGAACATCCTGTTACCAAACTACAAAAACATCTGTAAATAAAAATGTCTTCAGCGTTTGGGTGTGCCTACCACACATTGGTATTCTGTTAGTGTTACGGGTCCATTTCACAGAAGCCTTAAACCATGTGGCCCCAGGTGGCTCTGGTTCCCCACTTTTCATTCTGTGGACCAAGAGCAGGTTCTGTGTTTGACTTTCTTTAATAGCAGTCAGGAAGTGGGCTTCAGAGTTGGTTTCCCAAGCCAGAGAGAGATGGTGTGATGGAGACTGAGAAGACTTGTCCTACAGTGGCAGCCATACCTACCATAATCCTAGTGAACTGTGCCAAAAGTATGTTACTAAAAGATTCATTCTTCTTCTAGACATGGTCTCTCCATTCGCTTGCTTTAATAGTGGACTCCAGTGGACCGATGTACCGTGGATATGTAGAGCCCACTCTGTCTTTGGTTCTCACACTACTTCTGACAGTGCCTCCATCACACACAGAAGTACACCAATGTTTGGGTCGATGTTTAGGAGCCATAATAACAACTGTTGGCCCTGAGCTACAAGGTTAGTGTATAAATTAATGAAAATGAAGATTGCAATCCTCCTGTCAAATTACATGCACATTTTATTGCAAGTAGTTAGTTGTCAGTGAGAGACAGGATTGTAGTTTTAAAGTTTTTTTAAAAAAAGCTTTCAAACAAATATACCTAAGATCACAACCTTAAATAAACCTTAAAGCACAACCCTAACTATGTCTACTCAGAAGTAAGTCCTACCGAAATCAGTGGAGCTTACTCCCAGGTAAGTGGTGTTAAGATTGCAGTCCAAGTACTCTAGTCTGTCTTCACTTTATTTCTTAATTTATACCTGAGAACATTTCATAGTGTTGTTAAAGAGAGGAAGTCTCTTTATACTAAACACATTTAGCACACGAAAGTGCTAAATCAGGCTTGAGTATGGTAATAGGATGGATGAGGACCAACATACCGAGGCTTGTATCTAATGTAATGCTAAGTAAGTGTCCCATCTGCACAAGGATTTCCGCTTGCACGATGTGGGACTTTTCCCCACACCCTCCTCAAACATACTGCAGTGGGTCGGGGGAACTCCCAGGACAGATTTATGGAGAGTGTGGGGAAAGGAGAAGGAGAAAGAAGTCCTGTTGTGCAAGCAGAAATCCTTCCGCAGATGGGAAGCGTACTTAGTGCTGGAATGGATGCAAGCCTAAGCTTCAATCCACATAAGAGAATACGCTGTTGGTAGGTGGTTCAGCTGCCTGAGTGAGTGATATGTGTCCTGCTTTGGACAGAGGTGTACGCTCTCTGAAAGAACACATTTGCAGTTCGGAGTGCTCCCTGTTACTTGAGGCACGTATTTCCTCAGTGGCATGGAGTACCTTTTACCAGCTTAAGGGCACGACTAGTGAGCAAACCTAACAGAACAGAGATTGCCTTGACTTAGTGATTCATGCTTTGGGTAACCTCCAGGTCAAACTCTTACAGTGTGTTACGTGTGGGACCATCTCTGTAGATAGTTAGGAAACGGCAGGTAATTTAGAATATTATTGCAGGACTGTTAACAGCGACCAGGCATTATGAGCATATTATGCTGGTGCTTTGCCAAATGCTCTGGTTCCTCTGTTTTTGAACCCAGTGGAAAAGTACTAAACTTGACCTTTCAAGACTTTCATGGCTTGGGGCTAGGGTATCTGCAGGATCTCCTGTCTCTGTGTACCTGCCCCTCTTTTGAGATCCTCATCAGAGCCTTATCTCTGAGGTACAACGGTACCTACCAGGGAAATGGGCTTTCATTGGTGGCACCTTGCCTGTGGGATACTCTTTCCTGGCAGGCTTGCCTGGGGCCCACTCTTATGCCTTTCCAGTACCTGGTGAAGACATTACCATGTATGGTAAGTTAAGAATGATTCATTTTCCATAGGAGGAATGCCATCATGCGGGTTATAGCTCGACCTATCGTCCGAAGGCAAGAATGTTTCTGAAGTCAAGACTAGGGGCGTCAGGCCCCTCCCACTCTCCAGTTCATTCTTGCCTTCGTACCGAACAAGTTTGATATTGATAGCGTAGCTTCTAGCTAAGTCATTTGTGTATTTGTCTGACAGGGTGTGGAAGTTTTGTTGTCTGTGTGTTTCACACTTCCCTTCCCTCTGTCTTGTTTTTCACATCGTTTGTTTTGTTTTCCTGGGGAATCCTTGGGGGGGGGGTTCTCCCTTGCCCGGGCCGTTTTTCTGCCTTTTTCCCAGGTTTTAGCCTAACGGCTCTCAGAGAGACCACGGCTGCGGTTCTCTCTTCTTTCAGGTGGGAGCTTGCGGCTGCAGCTCCCGGCCTTTCCACACCGCTTGTTTTCGTGCCCGTTTGAAGTCACTTCCCGCACAGGAGCCTGCCCTTGAGGCTTCCTTTTATCTTTTGTTCCTGGCCTTTCCGTCGCGGCGGTTTATGCCTAGAGCCTGCAGCTGCGGCTCCTCATACTATCACTGCCCCGCCTCCCCCGGCTCGCTCTGCAGCAGCTTTAAATCTCACCGCGCCAGTCGCCCGCAGGTTGCGGCTTACTCAGTCTCCCTAAGCCTACAATCACTAGGGGATTCTGCTGGCCGTCTTGCCTCTCTGGCAGACTCTTTTCCCTGGCTTTTACAGCCGCGATCGAGCCTTTCAGCCCCGCGGCTCCAGAGCGTCTCCTTTTTAAATTGGAGGCCGTTTTTTCGTTGGCTGGTGCTCCCAGGGGACCGCCATTGCTTCTTCATCTCCACAAGCCTTCTCTGATTGGTCAATTTTTCCCGCTCCTTCTGCTAGCCCATTAGTATTGCAAAGGGGGGTCTTTATTCCACGGGCTATGGATAGCAGAGCCCAGGCCTTCTGTCAGCTCCCACTGTGTGACCTGCCCTTTGTGTGTGTGTTCCAGATTGGATCCTATAGTCTTCACAGGTTCCTCCATTAAATCTGCTCCTGCTGCTGGCCCTGGCAACTATTCGATTACTGCTACTATCTGAACTAGTATAATCTCTTCTCTCCACTGACAGTGCACCTGTGACTGTTTCATTAAGACTATTAATACTACACTGACTGTGCACCAGGCTGATCGATCTTAGTGTGCAGAGGCTCTTGCTACTATACAAGATTCCTTTATTAAATCTGCTACTGCTGCTGGCTCTGGCAACTGTTTGATTACTGCAACTATCTGAACCAGTACAATCTCACTGTGACCGTTTCATCAAGACTATTGCTACTGCACTTGCTGTGCACCAGGTTGTTTGAACTGTACATTCTGCCCCATTCGTGACCATGTACAAAGGCTGTTGATACCATACAAAGCTGTTTGATCTGTACATTCTGCCCCATCCGTGGCCGTGTACCAAGGCTGTTGTGTACAAAGGCTGTTGATACCATACAAAGCTGTTTGATCTGTACATTCTGCCCCATCCGTGGCCGTGTACCAAGGCGGTTGATACTTTACAAGGCTGTTTGAACTGTACATTCTGCCCCATCCGTGGCCGTGTACCAAGGCGGTTGATATTATGCAAAGCTGTTTGAACTGTACATTCTGCCCCATCCGTGGCCATGTACCAAGGCTGTTGATACTATACCAGGCTGTTTGAACTGTACATTCTGCCCCATCCGTGGCCGTGTACCAAGGCTGTTGATAATATACAAAGCCGTTTGAACTGTACATTCTGCCCCATCCGTGGCCATGTACCAAGGCTGTTGATACTATACCAGGCTGTTTGAACTGTACATTCTGCCCCATCCGTGGCCGTGTACCAAGGCTGTTGATAATATACAAAGCCGTTTGAACTGTACATTCTGCCCCATCCGTGGCCATGTACCAAGGCTGTTGATACTATACCAGGCTGTTTGAACTGTACATTCTGCCCCATCCGTGGCCGTGTACCAAGGCTGTTGATAATATACAAAGCCGTTTGAACTGTACATTCTGCCCCATCCGTGGCCGTGTACCAAGGCGGTTGATATTATGCAAAGCTGTTTGAACTGTACATTCTGCCCCATCCGTGGCCATGTACCAAGGCTGTTGATACTATACCAGGCTGTTTGAACTGTACATTCTGCCCCATCCGTGGCCGTGTACCAAGGCTGTTGATAATATACAAAGCCGTTTGAACTGTACATTCTGCCCCATCCGTGGCCGTGTACCAGACTGTTGATACTATATAAGGCTGTTTGAACTGTACGTTCTGCCCCACCCGTGGCCGTGTACCAAGGCTGTTGATACCACGCAAAGCTGTTTGAACTGTGCTTTCTGCCCCATCCGTGGCCGTGTACCAGAGCTGTTGATACTGTGCAAAGCTGTGCAAATATTACATTCTGCTCCATACTGTACCACACCTGCGGATACTGTGCCAAGATATCTGGACATGCATTCTGGTCGTGTACTAAGACTGTTCATAGTGTACATTCTGCCCCATCGTGGCAGTGTACTTAGCCATCAGCCAGTGCATTCTGCCCCAGTCGTGTGCCGTGTACTGAGCCTGTTCGGGTCTGTACATTCTGCCCCATCGTGGCAGTGTACTGATACCCATAGAAAATATAAGATGGCGGAACAGTGCATTCTGCCCCATCGTGGCAGTGTACTGCTACCCTTAATATATATATGATGGCAGAACAGCCAGAGACAACCCAGGCAACCATGCTGAAACAACAGCCAGAGACAAACCAGACGACCAAGCCTAAACCACCTAAGGCGGTCAAACATAAGCATGCTAAAGCGGTTGCCAAAACTAAACATCTTTCCAGCCACAGCACAACCAAGCGGCCTTGCTATGTATCTGTTCCAGTTCCAGAGGGGTCAACCCGCGCACAGCTAACTACCCTCTTTCATTCTCCTGCCGCTTCCTTTGATGAGGAGGACTTTCCGGGTTTTCCTGAACAGCCAACAGTCACCCAACCCGGGGCTTACTCTTCTTCACTACCTGTAGGGCCGTCCGCACTTCCGCCTATCCAAGAGCAACTGTCTACATCTCCGGGACTGCAGCTGTCCCATGAGTTCATTTCACACCTTCTAGGGCATGCTGTCGTTTCTCGCTCAGAGACAGTCACCATCACAAGTTCCCGCTATCCCTCAACACAGTGGGGACCAATTTGTACACAGTGTGACGAATCCTTCATGTTCTCCAAATCCGTTTGACATTGCCAGGGGAAGGTTTGTTGATGACGTCTCTTGTGCGGAGGAGTCCGCATTTGCGCTGCAAGACGAAGGAGACGACTGGAGTGACCATTCGGAACATGAGCAGGATACATCCTATCGCCTCTTCGATGCCTCAGGGTCTTGAAATCCCCCACTCCAGCAGAAAACTACATTCCCGTGCCAGATCCCATCGCTAAACTGGCCAAGGACGAATGGTCTCACCCTCTACAAGCACGCCGATTTAATAACATTGCGGACAGACTTTATCCTTTGGCCCCGGACTTTACTACCAAACGGGCCGTCCCTGGCATAGACAAGCCAATTTCCAGCTTAGTTTCCAGATCCCTCTTGCCAAGGGAAGGAGAATCTCATTTAAAGGATGCCACTGAGCGGAGACTGGACTTTGCCTTACGCAAGACTCATAGGCCACCGCCTTTCCTATGCGTGCATCTACATCAGCCTCTATTTTCGCCAGGGCAGCGATGATGTGGTTGGATGACCTCATCGAGGATCCCAATCCAGATCCTGTTTTTCTGTGCAGATCGCTTATAAAATTGTGCAAAACAGCTGCTTTCGTGGCCGACGCCACCTTGGACGCGAATCAGCTAGGAGCACGCGCCATGGCGGCTCAAGTTGTTGCCCGATGGACCCCCTGGCTTCGTCACTGGCAGGCCGACTCTACCGCCAGAGTTAATCTATCACGGGCACCTTATGCCGGGTCATTACTTTTCGGCGAGGAGGCACTAAAGGCAGTGCTTGTTGACCCTAAGGACACTCGAAAGCCTGTCTTGGCCACCGTCAGAAACATCGAGCACAGACCTTTTAGACGTTTCGCTTTGTACCGCACGTCTCAGCCCCTTCGAGGAACGCGGCCCGGGGGACGAGGCTGCGAGTTCCCAACATATGATTTCTGCTCCTCCAGAGGAGGCTGGAATAGACATTTCCAGGGTAGAGGCCCACGGTTGGCTAGTTAACTTTGACAAAAGCCATCTACAACCAACCCAACGTCTACAGCATCTAGGTGCAATGTTGGACACCCTGCAAGCGACTGTGCTCCTGTCACCAGATCGCATAACGGCTATCACAGACATCACAAGATCTCTGATGCACAAAACATCTGCAGACGTCATGCTTCTCACCAGGGCTCTCGGAATGTTGGTGTCCACCATCCATATTGTGCCATGCTCTCGAGCTCATACTTGCCAGCTACAGTGGGCCTTGCTACCGTTCCAACACGACATGGCCAGCTCAAATCATCGAGCAATCCCCTTGAGTCCCACATGGCGCTTGTCATTCCGCTGGTGGACAAGGGTACAACATCTCACCCAGGGCACTCCATTCAGAGAACCCCACAGGACTGTCATTACCACAGATGCCAGTCTCTTTGGCTGGGGAGCCCACTGCAACTCCCAGTCAGTTCAGGGAGTTTGAAACACAGCAGAGCAAACTCGAAGCATCAATTGGCTGGAACTAAAGGCTGTCCACTTAGCTGTACTTCATTTTCAGTCTCTCTTCCACTTGGACCATGTCCTCATTCGAACGGACAACACGTGTGCCAAATCTCATTTAAACAGACAGGGAGGCACCAGGTCCCGACCTGCAGAACCTGTCTTCCCTCATATTCGACGAGGCAGAACAACATCTGCAATCCTTGCAAGCAGAACATCTAAGAGGAATTTGGAATGTGACAGCAGACTGGCTTAGCAGACAACAGGTCTTTCCGGGAGAATGGAAGCTTCATCCGACCGTTTTCCATCTTCTCCAGCGTCGTTTTGGTGCCTTCTCAGTCGACCTCTTTGCCTCCAGTCGCAATTGCCAGCTACCCAGGTACTTCGCGCGATACCTGGACACGACAGCGGAAGCGGTGGATGCCCTATCACTACCATGGCCGGATGGCCTATTGTACGCCTTCCCTCCAATACCACTGTTAGCCAGAACCTTGAGGAAGGCGTGGCGCGAGAGGGCCAAATTGGTTCTGATAGCTCCATATTGGCCCCGTCGACCGTGGTTCTCGGATCTCCTTGCCATGTCAGTAATGGATCCATGGACACTCCCGGTCAGGCCAGATCTCTTATCCCAGGGTCCAATATTGCATCAGGATCCCAATTGGCTCAAGCTAGCAGCATGGCTTTTGAACGGGGACATTTGAGATCAGCTGGCCTGTCTGATGCTGTAATTGACATTATTTTGGCCTCGAGAAGACCATCCACTGCTCGTATTTATCAACATACTTGGGTGGCATTTTCCAGGTGGTGTCAGACTCAGCACCTTGATCCTTCACAGGCTACAATACACAGGTGCTGCAATATCTTCATAGGGGCCTCATGATGGGACTCAGATCCAACACATGGCGTCGACATGCGTCCACTCTGTCGTCCATTCTCTCAGTGCCCTTCACTGGTGCCCCTATTGCCTCACATCCGTTCATCAAACGCTTCCTCAGAGGCACTACCCTACATTCACCGGCTGTAGTCCACCGTTTTTCCTCATGGAGTTTGTCAAAGGTGCTGCAGGCTTTACAACGTCCTCCGTTTGAGCCCCTCAGGACTGTGCCTTTACATCTGTTGTTATTCAAGGTCCTGTTCCTGATCGCGATCACTTCTGCGAGACGAGTTTTGGAACTGGGCGCATTGTCTTCTGCTCGCCATCCTTGTGTCTTTCACAAGGACTCTGTTGTGCTGAAAACTGATCCTGCCTTCCGTCCCAAGGTCAATTCAGTTTTCCATTGCAACCAGGACGTTGTTATTCCTTCATTTTGTCCGAATCCTACCCATCCTCTCGAGAAGGCTTGGCATTCATTGGATGTCCGGAGGGCTCTCAAGACCTACCTGTCTAGGACCCAGGAGATTCGACGAACCGAGTCTTTGTTTGTATCCTTTCATCCAAGTTCTATGGGGCATAAAGTAGCTAATTCCTCCTTATCCCGCTGGTTGCGTGCATGTATTACTTTAGCTTATGAGTCTCTTAAGCTTCCGGTTCCAGCTAGTATAATAGCTCATTCCACTAGGTCAGCGGCCACTACGGCTGCTTTTGCTACCAACGCTCCTGTTGCTGATATTTGCAGAGCTGCTGTTTGGTCTACCCACACTCGTTTATAAGGCATTATAAAATAGACCGTTATGCCTCTGCTGATGCCTCTTTTGGCAGACGAGTGTTGCAACAAGTTCTTAATGATGATTAGAATGTGGGTCGTCCCTCCCTGTTATGGGTTGCTTTGGTACATCCCGCATGATGGCATTCCTCCTATGGAAAATGGACCATTGGTCTCACCTGAAGGGTGATTTTCATAGGAGGAATGCCATCACGACCCTCCCAGTTGGAGGAAATTTGGATGCCTAGTTGGAGGATACCTAGATTTCTTTTCTAGGGTTTTTATATATTCCTGTTACGCTATTTTATTACATTTACTAGTGAAGTCGAGACTGCTATTAATGTTATATCACTATGTTAGAGTCATGTTATTCTGAATACTGTTATTGTATTATGTCTTTGCTGGTAGGCCAGTTGGCCCTTTTTCCTGCACTTTTAGATATCTCTCTGGACTCGCTGCGAATGAACTGGAGAGTGGGAGGGGCCTGACGCCCCTAGTCTTGACTTCAGAAACATTCTTGCCTTCGGACGATAGGTTGAGCTATAACCCACATGATGGCATTCCTCCTATGAAAATCACCCTTCAGGTGAGACCAATGGTCCATTTTAGCTTATTCTAATATATTAGGTATTTTATGTTTTTAAAAAATATTTTACTGTGAAATGCCCTGATCTCGAGTGGTATCCAACCCAATACTCCCTCCAGCTAGCTCAAGGACTTCTGGCTCTACAATGGAACTTTTCCTCCTTCTTGTCTCCCACAATCTGTTCTGGTGGTTCCCTCAGTTCTCTGGAGCAGATCTGGGGAGAGTATAAGCTGCTGTTTTCTTAATGTTTTTCTTAGTGACTGAATATATTTGGTCTGTGTTGCAATTTTCATGCTGCTGTTTTGTGAATGTTAGAATTTCTTGTTTTTAATATATTTGATATATAATAATAATAATATTGAGTAAGCTGCCTTGTGAAAGCTATGCCTGGGCTAAAGGACAGCCCATAAATTGTATGTTTAAATGAATTTAAAGTTGTAGCCTTTGTGGGAAATTAGATTTTGAGGTCCAGTTTGGAGTGTGTGACAGGATAGAAAATTAAACAAATACATATATTAAATTGTGTCTGAAAGAGAAAACTCTATAGATATTTCAAGCTGATTGGAACATTTTAACTTTGTTAGGTAATGG
This sequence comes from Rhineura floridana, assembly GCF_030035675.1. NCBI lineage: Eukaryota > Metazoa > Chordata > Lepidosauria > Squamata > Rhineuridae > Rhineura > Rhineura floridana. The sequence continues at coordinate 148,090,857 of NC_084483.1, read as the reverse complement.
AGCCACCATTTCCACCATTCGTTCCTCATGTCTGGTGGGGTGTGCAATTACACAAGATCATTCAGATTCTCTTGTTCAAGCAGCTGCCATTTCCTGCCTCCAGCAACTTCACATGTTTGCACCACGACATGTTAACCTTTCCAGTCTCGTTCCCAGCCTTTGTGTAAGTATAAGCTTTGCCTCTCCATTACAAGCAGAGTGGGACTGGGGGGGGGGGGACACATTTTGTCAAAATGCTTTGAACAGTTGTATTTTTATTCAGTCCTTCATTTGTAACCATCTTGAGATTCACCTGTCTTACTACTTTCTTAAGAAAGCCTTCACACCCTGCCCCCCTTCTCTAAGCTACTGTGGCTTCTTAAATAGCCGCAGCCCAAGCAGATAGATAAGCACTTTGGCACCTTTATGATTATGTTTTTGCAAAGCAGATGCTCTACCACTGAGCTACAGTCCTTCCCCAAATAGCAATGCTATATACAAACTTTTCTTTCTTTTTTATAAGCTGCAAAGCTTTTCTTTTTTAATTATATTGGAAAAATTAAGTATGCTGATTAGATAATATTTCAACACTCTAAACACTGTAGATATCTGTGAAGGAAATGTTGAATCTCATTGTTATGTACCCTTACACCTTCCATAAAATTAAATTCCATTCTCACAGCATGCTAACATGGCAAAAGCAAATCTGTATTCAACATAATCTTTAGTAAACTAGCAATGGAAGTATTACTGTTCTGAAAAGTGCTGGTCTCCATTGGGTGGGTGGGTGGGGGGGGGGGATGTATTATCCTGTATACAATTATCTCCAAAGCTATGGTTCTGCAAAATTAATTAAATATATATATATTAGATGTACTTATTTATTAATTGGTTTTATATACCGCCTTTCTGCTAAGCAGCAAGGAAGTTTACAGTTTAAAATATTCCTTCATTAGGAAGAAAATATTTACCATAAAGGTTTGAAAGTGTCTGTAAATCATATTTAGGTTTGCTGTAAACTGTAGTTTTGTACTCAAGACTGGATATCCTTTGCAACACATCATGTGAACTTCATCTGCTCTTAGTTAGTTTTCTTCGCAGAGCAGTACTGTCCTTGGCAGCTGACAGCATCATTCAGATCCGATGACGGCAAAAAGTTAGCCCTACTTAAGTGTTCAGAAGAATGCATGAAGACATAACATGAGGGGGAGTGGGCATATACATGTGGTCCCTGCCCCCAGTGTACCTACACACCCCAGGTGCCCGCACTTGATCCCTGACTTTCCCATGTTGATTGGGAAGACTTGTAAGCGCATTTGACTGATAAAGCAGGATTCCAGATTGTGGTGAGGCTTGTAAGTTCATTCATCCAAAAATGTTTATAAGCCCCCTTTGCACCTTCCCACTCAATCTTCTTTAGCATTATCTCCTATTAAAGCTAGTCCAAACAAAGCAGTGTCCATGCTTGAACCCTGGTGATGCTCTGGGCATAAAGAGTCCATCCCTGAAAGGAACACTTTTCCTGCAGTGGGGGAGGGAGTCATAAATGGGTTGTCACCACCCACTCACTCCATTGGCAGGAAGCTAATCTTTTTGGAGTTAAACACTTCTCTGTGGGAGCAAGGGCACACGGCTGTGGTGTCAAAAAGAGGCAGTTCAGGGGATGGCCTGTGACTCAGTGCTGGAGCACATGCTCTGCATAAAAAACATCCCCATCCTCTCCAGGGAGGGTTGGGAGAGACTGCTCTTTGAAACCCTAGAGAACTGCTGCCAGTCAGTGTAGGTCATACTGAGAAAGATGGACCATTTGTCTGACTCAGTATAAGGCAGCTTCCTAAGTTCCTGTGTAAGGTCAGAGGTGGTGCCTCGAACAGTGGAGGGAGAAGATAACCATGAGGTGCATTGTCTTAGCTTGACTAATGCTGTGTCACCATTTCTGCTTTTCATGTTTCAGAGTCCAGGCAGAGATATATATTATTGCCCTTAAGAAAGACATTTGGGCTTGCTTAAACATGAGCCGGAATTTCTTGACCAAAGCTTGCTTCCATTCTGTTCCATAGCTGTGTGTTGTAATCACCTTTGCCACATACCCAGATACCATCTCTGTCCCCCCCCCCCGATGATCTGAAAAATATTCACAGACACATAACATACCCCTGTGGCCGTTTTGGCAGGAACTAGCATGTTGACAAGTATATATTTAATACGCTTTGGTTACAGGTTCACTTGTGTAGCTCCCATCTTCTGCTTCGTCGGGCTGCAGTAGCATGTCTGAGGCAGCTCGCTCAGAGAGAAGCAGCGGAAGTATGTGAATATGCCATGAGTTTAGCAAAAAATGCTGGAGACAAAGAAAATAATGGGATGAGTAAGTTTTGCTTGCATATATTCTTTCCTAAAAAAAAAAAAAGCTAATGCTGTAAACTTTTTAAATGCATTGCTCTTTCCCCCCCTTTATATTTTCACTTACATCTTGTCTGACTTCATAAAAAAATGTGGATTTGTTTCCTTCCAGATTTTAAAGGATAGACTTTTGTCAGTTGTTGTCTGTTGGTTGGGTATGAAAGGACTCATTATTGAGCACCCATTTTCCATATATGAAGGCCAGGTTTGATTCCCAGCATCTTGACATCGATTCTGTGTAGCAAGGCTGGGAAATATCTCTACCTAAAACCTTTGAGAACTGAGTCCAAGGCCCAGTGTCAATTAGGACTGACAGGACAAGCATAGAAAGACATTTGCTCTAATTTGGCAGATTTTTTTTCTTACGTCAGAGATGGTTAACCTTTGGCTTGCCAGATGTTGCTTTATTAGAACTCCCAATATGTAGACTATTGGCCACACTCGCTGGGGCTGATAAGAATTGGAGTGCAACATCCGGAGAGTCACAGGTTAGCCACCAGTGTCTTACATCTTAACTATGTTGTTTTTGTTGTTGTTATGTGCCTTCAAGTCGATTACGACTTATGGCGACCCTATGAATTGGTGACCTCCAAGTGCATCTGTCATGGACCACCCTGTTCAGATCTTGTAAGTTCAGGTCTGTGGTTTCCTTTATGGAATCAATCCATCTCTTGCTTGGCCTTCCTCGCTTTCTACTCCCTTCTGTTTTTCCCAGCATTATTGTCTTTTCTAGTGAATCATGTCTTCTCATTATGTGTCCAAAGTATGATAACCTCAGTTTCATCATTTTAGCTTCTAATGACAGTTCTGGTTTAATTTGTTCTAACACCCAATTATTTGTCTTTTTCACAGTCCATGGTATGTGCAAAGCTCTCCTCCAACACCACATTTCAAAGGAGTTGATTTTTCTCTTATCTGCTTTTTTCACTGTCCAACTTTCACCTCCATACATAGAGACTGGGAATACCATGGTCTGAATGATCCTGACTTTAGTGTTCAGTGATACATCTTTGCATTTGAGGACCTTTTGTAGTTCTGTCATAGCTGCCCTCCCCAATCCTAGCCTTTTTCTGATTTCTTTATTGTCTCCATTTTGGTTACTGACTGTGCCCAGTTATTGATAATCCTTGACAAGTTCAATGTCCTCATTGTCAACTTTAAAGTTACATAAATCTTCTGTTATTACTTTAGTCTTTTTGACATTCAGCTGTAGTCCTGCTTTTGTGCTTTCCTCTTCAACTTTCATCAGCATTCGTTTCAAATCATTACTGGTTTCTGCTAGTAGTATGGTATCGTATGCAAGTATGTTGTGATACGGCATTTGATAGAGCAGCCTGTTTCTGCAGTCAGCCATCAAGCCTTTTTTAGTGCATACATCAATTTACGTAGCACTTTAAAAGGATTTTAAAAAGTTGCCCAAATATAGAACACTTTATTTTATATAGATAGCTTGAATGAATATCCACCAGCTTTAGATGAGCAGCTGTGTTAAAAAGAATTGCAGCCAGCCAGACAAAAACACTCTGGATGTGAAGCAGGACCATTGAGGGGTGTGGCCTGGAAACTAGTGGGTATGGACAGTGTTCTGAAAGCCTGATAGCCCTGGAGGGCCCTACTTGTCCCCCCTCCCAAAGTTCCCCATACCTGCTCTAGACTGAGAGGCAACGTTATCTTTAGTTCAGGGGAAGTTCTTTAAAATCCAAGACTACTTGATGCCATGTACTTCTCTAAATTATTAATATCTTCGTTTCTGTGGATTGACTGCTTTTGGCATCAGGTTGCTGTTCTCACATGTTTCAACATGTTAAATGTTGCATTTTCCATAGGAGGACTGCCATCAAGCGGGTTATAGCTCCACCTATCGTCCGAAGGCAAGAATGTTTTGAAGTCAAGACTAGGGGCGTCAGGCCCCTCCCACTCTCCAGTTCATTCTTGCCTTCGTCCGTACAAGTTTGAATTTATTGATAGCTTCTAGATAAGTTTTTGTGTACTGTGTGACAGGGTGGGAGGTTTGTGTGTGTAGTCCTGTGCGTTTCCTTCCCTCTGTCTTGTCTTAAACTGTCTTGTTTTAAAGCCGTTTGTTTTTCTATTCCTGGGGAATTTCTTTGGGGGGTTCTCCCTTGCCCGTGTTTTTTTCCCAGTGTCTAGCCTAACGGCGCTTTAGGGAGACCGCGGCTGTGGTTCTCTCTTCCTCAGGCGGCGGACGCAGCCTTAAACCAGGAGCTTGCGGCTGCTGCTTCCTGTTCTGCTCCGCTGCTTTTTTCCTGCCTTTACGGCTTACCGCCTACCCCAGGAGCCTGCTGCTGTGGCTCCTTTTGTCTTCTCTTCGAGGCGGTTCTTTCAAAACTCCCACTCCAGGAGCCTGCGGCTGCGGCTCTCCTTCCTTCCCGCTTAGCGGCTCTCATTAGTTGGGCTGCTCTGCCTTTCCCGACTCGTTCCACGGTTTTAAAAATCTCGCCGCGATGCTCTCTAGGACTGTACGGCTGCGGCTTATTCCCAGTTTCCCTGCTACTGCCCAACGGCTACGGGGTTTTTTCGGTCCGTCCTGCCTCCTTCAGAGTCTCTCCTACCTGGCTTTTAAAGCCGCGATTGCGTCTCTCAGCCCCGCGGCTGTAGAACGTATTTGAGGCCGTTTTCTCGCATTTTTAAAGCCGTGATTGCGTCTCTCAGCCCCGTGGCTGTAGAACGTATTTGAGGCTGTTTTCTCGCATTTAATTTTTCTGGTCAGCCCCATTTCAGCTCGCTGGTGCTCCTCAGTGTCCGCCATTGCTCCTTCCTCGTCCCTCCGCCATTTTTGATTTAAAAAATTTCCCGCTCTTTTCACAGGCACCATTTTGTTTGTCCCTCTGTTCCCGCTCTTTCTGTTTAGCCTATTCAGTACTGAACAGGGGGGTGTAGCTTACAAGGGCTGTGGATAGCAGAGCCAAAGGCTTCAAGTCAGCTCCCACAGCGCGATCTATAGGATCCTATAGCCCTACACAGGTTCCTCTACTAAATCTGCTACTGCTGCTGCCTCTTGCAACTACTTCATCCTGTGCATTCTCATCTGCTACTGATGCTGCCTACTGCAACTAGTTGAACCTGTACATTCTCATCTGTGACTGTCTCATCAAAGCTGTTTGAACTGTACATTCTGCCCCATTCGTGGCCGTGTACTAAGGCTGTTGATACGAAAAGCTGTTTGAACTGTACATTCTGCCCCATCCGTGGCCGTGTACCAAGGCTGTTAATTCTGTACATTCTGCCTCATCCGTGGCTGTGTACCAACCCTGCTGAATCTGTACATTCTGCCCCATCCGTGGCTGTGTACTTTGCCATCTGAGCCGGTGCATTCTACCCATCCGTGGCCGTGTACTGAGCCTATTTGGGTCTGTACATTCTGCCCCATCTGTGGCCGTGTACTGAACCCCTCGGGAATATATGATGGCGGAACAGCCAGTGACAGCTCAGGCAACCAAGCCTAAATAATCCAAGGCAACCAAGCACAAGCACACCAAAGCGGTTGCCAAAACTAACCATATATCTAGCCACAGCACAACCAAGCGGGCACGCTACATCTCTGTACTGATTTCTGAGGAGGCTGGCCAGGAACCATTAACAAATCTGTTTAATTCTCCGACCACATCATCCGAGGAGGACTTTGCAGGGTTTCCTGACCAGCCAGCAGCCAGCTATCCTCCTCCCATATTGCCACCGAGGGCTCATTCCTCTTCTCAGCCTGCTGAACCGTCCATCTCTTTACCTTTGCAAGCACAACCATCTTCCACACTGGGGCTGCAGCTGTCTCATGAGTTCATATCGCAACTACAAGACATGCTGTCGTTCTTCTCTCAAACACAGGCACAGGCACAAGTCACTGCCGTGCCTCAGCGGAGTGTTTGCAGACAACCCGATGATCTGGGCCACTATGTTCACAATGAGGCAGATCCATCATGCTCCCCAAACCCTTTTGACATTGCCAGGGGCAGGTGTGTCGATGACGTCTCTTGTGGGGAGGACCCACCATATGCTATGCAAGCCGAAGGTGACGACTGGAGTGACCAATCGGAGCAAGAGGAAGATACATCCTATCGTCTGTTTGATACCTCCGATTATCAACCCCTTGCTCGCAGAGTACTAAACACCCTTGGTCTACAATCTACACAATCTGCAGCTGCCACTCCTGTAATCAAGGGGGGCAGGGTCCTGAAATCCCCCACACCAGCGGAGCACTACCTTCCTGTGCCAGATCCTATTGCTAAGCTGGCCAAGGACGAATGGTCTCACCCATTATAATCACGCCGGTTTAACGCCCTTGCGGACAGGCTTTACTGTCTGGCTCCGGAATTTACTTGCAAACTGGCCGTCCCTGGCATAGACGAGCCAATCTCCAGTCTAGTTTCTAGATCCCTTTTGCCGAGGGAAGGAGATTCACATTTAAAGGATGCCACTAAGCGGAGGCTGGACTTTGCCTTGCGCAAAAACCATGAGGCCACCGCTTTCTCCATGCGAGTTTCTGCATCAGCTTCCATCTTTTCCAGGGCAGCGATGATGTGGTTGGATGACCTCTTAGATGATCCTAATCCCGATCCTGTCTCTCTGAGGAGGTCACTGGTGAAATTACGCAAGACGGCGGCATTTGTGGCTGATGCCACCTTGGACGCTAATCAGTTGGGAGCAAGGGCTATGGCAGCTCAGGTAGTCGCTCGGCGGACCCTTTGGCTTCGTCACTGGCAAGCGGACTCTACAGCCAGGGTCAACTTGTCAAGGGCACCTTATTCGGGCTCACTACTCTTTGGCGAGGAAGCCCTAAAGGCAGTACTTGTTGACCCCAAGGAGGCTCGGAAGCCTGTCTTGGCCACTGTCAGGAACATTGATCGCAGGCCCTTCAGACGTTTCACCTCATACCGCACGACCCAGCCCTTTCGAGGAGCGTGGCCCAGGGGATGAGGCTGCGATTTCCGTTCCTCCCAGGGAGTCTGGAACAGATGTTTCCCAGGCAGAGGTCAGTACCAGGGACGCAGAGGTGCCTCAACGTCTTCATATCGGGGCGGGTCTTGCCAGCACAGACAGTACTGACCCGATACCGGTCGGGGGCAGACTGCTTCTGTTTGGAGACCATTGGCTGCGTCTGACTCAGGTTACCTGGATCAGAGATCTTTTTTGTTATGGCTATGCGCTACAGTTTTGGACAACCCCTCCAGACAGATTTCATCCTTCTCCTTGCCCCAGGGCACCATCCAGTCACTGCATCATGCAAACAGCCATACATCACCTCTTGGACACGGCGGCAATAGAGCCAGTCCCTACAACAGAGAGGTCGGAAGGGGTGTACTCCCTCCTATTTGCTGTGCCCAAACGAGATCTTTCATGGAGGGCGGTGTTGGACCTCAAGTTCATCAACCGTTTCGTAAAGTATTGCAGATTCAAAATGGAATTCCTCCACTCCATTACAGAAAGCCTTCACGAAGGAGACTTCCTGGCTTCTATCGCCCTAAAGGAAGCGTATGTCCATGTGCCTATTTGCATAGCCCACAGGAAATTACTTCGGTTTGCCTTCGGCCCCCAGCATTTTCAATATCGAGCGATGCCATTCAGCCTCTCGTCTGCCCCGAGAGTATTTACCAAGGTGCTACTCATACTAGTGGCTTACCTCCGACTTCAAGGGGTGCACATCTACCCCTACTTGGACGATCTTTTAATACGGGCGAGTTCGAGGGAGCTGGCTCATCGACATCTAAAGCTCACGCTCCATGTCTTGCAGACCTACGGCTGGCTAGACAATTTTGACAAAAGCCATCTACAACCAACCCAACGCCTGCAACATCTAGGGGCGATGTTAGACAGCCGGCAGGCGATGGTGTTCCTGTCTCCAGACCACATAACTGCTATCATAGACATCACAAGATCTCTGATGCGCCACGCAACCGCAGATGTCATGCTTCTAGCCAGGGCTCTCGGAATGTTGGTATCCACCATCCATATTGTGCCATGGGCTCGAGCTCATACTCGCCACCTTCAGTGGGCTTTGTTGCCGTTTCAGCAGGACATTGCCAGCTCAAATCATCAATCAATTCCCTTGAGTCCCGCACTGCGTCTTTCATTCCACTGGTGAACGAGGGTCCAACATCTTACCAAGGGCACTCCTTCAGAGAACCCCGCAGGACTGTTATCACCACAGATGCCAGTCTCCTCGGCTGGGGAGCCCACTGCAACTCCCAGTTCGTTCAGGGGGTTTGGACTGCAGTAGAGCAGACTCAGAGCATCAATTGGCTGGAGCTAAAGGCTGTCTACTTAGCTCTGCTCCATTTTCAGTCTCTGTTCCCCTTGGACCATGTTCTCATTCGAACGGACAACACGTGTGCAAAATCACATTTGAACAGATGGGGGAACCATCTCTGCAGAACCTAGCTTACCTCATCTTCGACTGGGCAGAACAACATCTACAATCCTTGAAAGCAGAACATCTCAAAGGAATTTGGAATGTGACAGCAGACTGGCTCAGCAGACAACAGGTCTTTCCGGGAGAATGGAAACTTCATCCAACCATTTTCCATCTTCTCCAGCGTTGGTTCGGCGTTTTCTCAGTCGACCTGTTTGCCTCCAGTTGCAATTGCCAGCTACCCAGGTACTTTGCACGATACCTGGACACGACAGTGGAAGTGGTGGATGCTCTGTCACTACCGTGGCTGGATGGCCTGTTGTATGCCTTCCCTCCAATACCACTATCAGCCAGAACCTTGAAGAAGGCGCGGTGCGAGAGGGCAGAGCTGGTTCTGATAGCACCATTTTGGCCCCGTCGACCGTGGTTCTCGGATCTCCTTGCAATGTCGGTGACGGACCCTTGGACACTCCCAGTCAGGCCAGACCTCCTATTCCAGGGCCCAGTATGGCATCAGGACCCCAATTGGCTCAACCTAACAGCGTGGCTTTTGAACGGGGACATTTGAGGTTGGCTGGCCTGTCTGACGCTGTTATTGACATTATCTTGGCCTCGAGAAGACCATCTACCACTCGTATATATCAACATGCTTGGGTGCAATTCTCCAGGTGGTGTCAGTCACAGAACCTCGATCCTTCGCAGGCCACAATACAACAGGTGCTGCAATACCTTCATAGGGGCCTCATGATGGGACTTAGACCCAACACCTTACGTCGACATGCGTCCACTCTGTTGTCCATTCTTTCAGTGTCCTCCACTGGTGCCCCTATTGCTTCGCACCCGTTCATCAAACGTTTTCTGAGGGGAACCGCTCTACGCTCACCGGCTGTAGTCCACCGTTTTCCCTCATGGAGTTTGTCGAAGGTCCTGCAGGCTCTACAACGCCCTCCGTTCGAACCCCTTAGGACTGTGCCTTTACGTCTGTTGTCATTCAAGGTCTAGTTCCTGATCGCGATCACCTCTGCGAGACGTGTTTCGGAACTGGGCGCATTGTCTTCTGCCCGCCATCTCTGTGTCTTCCACAAGGACTCTGTTGTGCTGAAGACTGATCCTTCCTTCCGTCCCAAGGTCGATTCAGTTTTCCATTGCAGCCAGGACATTGTTCTTCCTTCCTTTTGTCCGAATCCTACCCATCCTCTCGAGAAGGCTTGGCATTCGTTGGATGTTCGGAGGGCTCTCAAGATCTACCTGTCTAGGACCCAGGATATACGACGATCCGAGTCTTTATTTGTATCCTTTCATCCACGTTCTATGGGGCATAAAGTAGCTAATTCCACCTTATCCCGCTGGTTGCTCGCATGTATTGCCTTAGCTTATGAGTCCCTTAAGCTTCCAGTTCCAGCTAGCATAATGGCTCATTCCACTAGGTCAGCGGCCACTACGGCTGCTTTTGCTACCAATGCTCCTGCTGCGGATATTTGTAGAGCTGCTGTTTGGTCTACCCCACATTCGTTTATAAGGCATTATAAAATAGATCGTTATGCCTCTGCTGATGCCTCTTTTGGCAGACGAGTGTTGCAACAGGTTCTTAATGATGATTAGGATGTGGGTGGTCCCTCCCTGTTATGGGTTGCTTTGGTACATCCTGCTTGATGGCATTCCTCCTATGGAAAATGGACCATTGGTCTCACCTGAAGGGTGATTTTCATAGGAGGAATGACATCATGACCCTCCCAGTTGGAGGATGCCTAGATACTTTTTGGGTTTTTTTCATATATTCCTGTTACGCTATTATATTTAGATTTACTAGTGAAGTCAAGACTGCTATTACTGTTATATCGCTACGTTAGAGTCATTATTGCTGTTGTGTTATGTCTTTGCTGGTAGGCCTGTTGGCCTTTTTTCCTGCATTTTTAGATATCTCTCTTTGGACTCGCTCCGAATGAACTGGAGAGTGGGAGGGGCCTGATGCCCCTAGTCTTGACTTCAAAACATTGTTGCCTTCGGACGATAGGTGGAGCTATAACCCGCTTGATGGCAGTCGTCCTATGAAAATCACCCTTCAGGTGAGACCAATGGTCCATTTTACTGCTGCAAATACTTTGTTAGTTATTTGGATCACATGCAGCTATAGGCTTATTAGAAAAATATTGCTATTTTGAAGAAATGAATCACTGTTGCGAACGTAAAATATTTTTACCATTTCTTTTGCAGATATTAATTCTTTTGCTCCAGGACTAGGTTCCCGGAGGGATATTCATGGCCGACATCTGGGAATTAATATTACAGAGACTGGACTCGAGGGAGTCCTTTTTGGAATGTTAGATCGGGAGACTGATCGGAAGTTGTGCTCTGATATTCATGATACCTTGGGGCATATGCTTTCATCTTTGGCAGTGGAAAAACTCTCTCACTGGCTAATGTTATGTAAGGATGTTCTTGCAGCATCCAGTGGTAAGTATCTGAAAATGACCATGTAAATTTGCGGAGGAGGTATTGTCTAGCTTGATGACTTCCCTCAGAAGCTTTTTATTTAGCAGACTTTCTTGAGTAGGTACTAAGATATTTTAGACCATGCTTTCAATACAAAACAGGAAACAGCTTTCCTTTTTTTGGATGCAGAGAAACCTGCTTGAAACCTTTAAGATAGTTGAATTTCAATGATAATTTTAGGCTGTTTATATGGATCCAAGAGCTAAAATATGTACGAACAGGATGGTTTCAAAAATCTTTAATCTATTAAAAATGTACCAAACATGGGTGGCTTTTATCACCATTTCTTTTTGCATTAGCTACAGAAGTCCTGGCAATTGAATTGAGACATAATGATAGCATAAACAGAATTAAAAGTAAAGATAAAGAGGAGAAAATCAAGCTATATGCAGATGAGACAGTATTAATCTTAACTGATCCTTTCATTTCTTTAATGGAAGTAGAAGCAGAAATTTTAGCATATGGAAAAGTGGCAGGATATCCATTAAGTAAAGGAAAAACAACCTATAGGCACAAATATATCAGAAGTACAGAAAAAACCAAATCCAAGAAACATATAAAAGTTTGTCTCCTCCCTCTCCCCCTTTAAGTCTCTAATTGTGGAGAATGAAAAGGAAACTCAGAAAGACTTGGAAAAAGCTTTAAGGCAGCCCCCTCTCTCCTTTTGAAGAATGATGTCAATGGGTGGGCGTGGTTTGGAGAAATAGCTTCAGGGGCCAGATGAGACCACCTGGGGGGCATGATTGGCCTGGAGACCAGAAGCTCCTCACCCCTGCCCTAACTAACCTTTCACTGTTAAAATCAATTTTGGACAGAATAAAAAAACAGCTACGGGATTTAAAAGGCAGAAAAAATAACTTGTTTAGGATTCAGGATATAGTGACATGAGGGAATAATAAATGTTTTATTTTCAAATCCAAAAGACCGTGAACAGCAAAATGTCACAGATATAGGGGGACAAATGAGGGGGGCTTGAGGGTCCCACACCTACTTCTATATTAAGAAGCTTTTCAGCTTTGTCATTTAATTTCCTTCATGAATCTTTGGACTGATAAACATTGGGTTCACATAGAAAGGCCATATAGCAAATAAGAGATAAGGAAAGGGCCCAAGAATGCTAATATGACTATGACCCCACATTTTCTGTCTAGAAATAGAGGAAAGAACTCTTTTTACTGGGTATCTCTCTCCTTAACCTAATATGTAATTATTCGGAAGTTTACAGACTGGACAGGGATAAAATCCTCATTGACAACAACCTCTTCAGATTACTAGATTATTATGTAGATGGACAACCTCTCCCATGTGATTTCTGGAGAACTAATCTTAAAGATTTGGGCCTGTCATGGATAACCTGGTGTCAGCTTAGCTAATTTATTAGGAAAATGTATGGTTTCCAAATTACATAGATTTTGATAGTGAAAGATATGGGTTCCAATTTATTGCTAAAACAGTTCTGGGAATCAGATATAACTTGTCATATCGATGAGAAGGAATGGAAGAGTATGTAGGTAAAATTCCCATACAGATCTATTTCAACATTGCACAGAGAAATTGCCTTGAAAATTATGCAAAAATGGTATTTAATTCCTTAATACATAGCACGTGTCTTTAAATCAAGTTCTCAAGCTTGTGGGTGAGGTTGCGGAGCACTAGGGTCATATTTTCATATGTGGTGGGACTGCTGTAAGATTAAGGGGTTATGGAATTGAACATTTTTACAGGACAAAACTTGGATTTGCAATGTAAAAAGCTGATTGGTTTCATGCTGGCAGCAGCCAGATTAGTGGTTGCTAGATTTTGGAAAACACTGGATGGCTTGACATCTTATAAGTTGCATCAGAAACTCTGAAAAATAGCTTTGTTAGAGAAACTGTCACGTAAAATAAAACTGGCTGAAGGGAAAAGGAAGAACAAAAACTCTTTTGAAGCAGAATGGTGGTCTTTTATTTTAGCATCAGCATCAGACTCTGGAACCGGCCAGGTGCCTTCTCTGTTTAAAGCACTGTGGATAACTTGATATCTGAAGATCTGTAGTATCTGTAAAATAAAGCAAGAAAATTAATAGTATTACTGGCTAGAGAGGGTTGGGAATATGGGGGTGGGAGGGAGGATTGGGATTGGGGGAATTAGATTTATTTGATTGATTGGGGTTTTCTATTTGTAAAATTGCAATAAAACTAAAATTTAAAAAAAGGAAATAGAGTGCAGGAGGAAGGCCCTCTGTGGTCTGAATATTTCCAAATATGAAATGTGCAAGGAATATACTGGAATCAATTATCAAACAAAGGGATACTACAGAGGTTGAGAAATTAATGAAGACATATGTTGGCAGAAAATAACTCATTAGGACTGAAATACGATACTGAGCAGGAGCAAGTTAAAGAATACAGGCGGGCCCCGCTTATACGGCAGGTTCCATTCCGGACCCCCGCCATAAAGCGGAAATCACCGTAAAGCGGGAACCCCATTGAGCATAATGGGGTGCATTGCGCGAAAATAACGTGAAAATGCTGCAAAATGACGCAAAAGTGCAAAATCGGCTTTAAAACTGGGAATGAAAGCCGCCGCATTAGCGGAATGCTGGGAAGTGAAGCGCCGGTAAGCGGGGCCCTACTGTACATGATAAAATGGGCTCAGAATATTGGTGAAAATAATCCAATGAAGGTTTGGTATGCAAATGTAATTATAAGCATAGGTCTTTGTTTTTTTTCTGGCTTTGCTTGGTTTGCTCATTTTGATCTGTTTGATCTGTTTCTGTGTTGTTGACCTTTCTTCTTTGCAAGCATGTGTTGGCATATATTATTAATAAGATGATGATGATTAATAAAATAATATCCAGACAGTAATCTTTGCATTGGTTTATTCCAATTTTTATGTGTTGAGGCAGGGATTTTAACATACTACTTAAGAAAATCCTGTTATACTAATATTGTTACTTTTTAATTCTTAGCAATGTTCTTTATACACGTTTCACAACCTGAATGGCAAAACTGTTCAAAACTATTGTCAAATTGGTACACCTTCATGTATAGCATAGTCCCATTGAACCTGCCTGAATGCTACCTTCATTGCAGGTGCCAACTGCAGGTGACTCCACCTACATAGGTTAGATGGGTTGTGATCAGAGACAAGGTCTTCTTTGTAGTGGCAACTCATATTATTAACACTGGCTGCTGTGATTTTTACTGATTTTATTGATGATTATTTTTATTGGATTTATTGGCTGATATCCAACTAAGTCATGCTCTGAGTAGACCCATTGCATTAAACAGACTTAAGTTACTCAAGTCAATTGCTTTTCAGTGAGTCTACTCTGGGTATGACTAACATTGGACATCATTTAATAATAATAATAATCTTTATTGTTACGGTCAATGACCAGCATGAGGTGATCAGATAAAATTGTCAAAACACAATACTATAAAATAGAATTGTCAAAGACATAGTTATAAAATCCCAACACAACAAAACAAAGGAAAAAAACCCAAGAATTACAAGGTGACTAGAGGCAGTTCATGGCGAATTTTGATCGCTGAAGCACAAAATTTGGCAACGTTGGAGGTGATAAAAGTATTTTGATCAGAAAGAAGTAGGAGGACATAAAATGCGTCTGATCGTCCTAGGGTTTTCGACAGGAGAGGTACAATTAAAGATCTTTGTAGATCAGAATAGAATGGGCAGTGTAGGGGGATGCGGGTCACTGTTTCCACCTCTCCAGCGTCACAAGGGCACTTACGGTCATAGTAGGGTTTTTTATATCTTCCCTCCAGGACAGCAGAAGGAAGGACATTAAAACGTGCCAATGTGAAAGCTCTGCAATGTTTTTGCACCAAGAGTGTAAAAAGATAATTTGCAGGTTGATTGAATTGTAGCGCTCTATCCATTGAGGCATAGTTAGAGGACAAGCCCAAGTCTTGTTGGCGCTCAATATCAGCAATGCGTTGCCAAAATGTTGACCAAGCCATATCATATCCTTGGGAAATGAGGTACCCAGGGAAAGCCCATATAGTTGGAGCTTTTGAGGCAAGGTTTGTTTTCATAATGACTGGAACTCGTCCTGTAATGTTAGTGGGGCCAAACCAGTTGGAAAAAAAATTAGTTTCAGCCAGAATTTGAAAATAGTGAGAGTGTTTTAAAATTTGTATATTTGTTTTTAATGTTTTTAATTGCTGTAAACCGTCCAGAGAGCTTCAGCTACTTGGGCGATATATAAATGTAATAAATAAATATAAATAAACACTGGTTTTGACCTTTTGCAGGCCAGCCTCTAATCGTAAGACAACATTTGGGACACAATGAGGTACTTGGAGGACAGCCCTCAAGAATTTGGATTGTGCTGCTTCCAGAGGTGTAAAACTAGGATAGGGGCCAGGTTGTGCTCCATATAAAAGCTGCGTTAAAGACTTAGTCTTGAACAGCTTTATTGCCACTGGTACATAATGGCCACTCTGGTGCGGATAAAGTTTAATATGGCAGAAGCACTTCTTTGGGCTGACTGGGCAGCATACTTTGCTTGGGCCTTCTGGCTGCCATTTTCCTGAGAAACAACACCCAGATACTTGAAAGTCTTTACCTGTGCAATCTGTTGTGTCCACTTGTAGCCCATTTGTACATCCTTGGTCTTTTAGCAAAGGTCATGAACTTTGTTTTTTGGTAGTTTATTTGTAGCTGTTCGTCATGGCAGTATTGCATAAGGGCTGATAAGGCTCTCTTCAGTCCTGTGGGTGACAAAATTACTGCATCATCAGCATATAGTAGCACTGATAGGTGCCTGTGGGCTAGCTTTGGAGGATGTATATTTAGGCAATCGAGGGCTGACATCACCAGTTATGTTTTATTACTGTAAACTGCTTTGGCATTTCTTTCTGTAAATGCAAAGTAGTATAAAATGTTGTTTTTAAAGAAATAAATAGCTTTTAGGTGCCAGTGATTATAACTTTAATCTCTCAAGCTTCTAGGTGGATAATATTTTAATACTGGTTCTGGTGTCTTATTGCTGGTTGTTGTTGCAGATTGATTATATTTATGGATGCTCTCCTTTTAATACTGTTTTACTTCATTTTATTATGGTATATGCTTTCAGTTTATTTAATTCTTATTCTGAGACGCTTTGGAAGTTGCATTACTGAAAGATGGGATAGAAATGTTTTAAGTAAGCAAACAGATCTCTTACTGTTTTGCAGACATGACCACTACAGCTCCTTTGGGAGGTGAAAAAGATGAAGATTCAGAGAAGAAAGATGAAATGGATGATGATACGATGTTTACTACACTGGGTGACGAAGAGAAATCAAAGCCTTCTGTTGCTCCTCGCTGGGCTACTCGAGTGTTTGCTGCTGATTGCCTGTGTCGAATTATCATGCACTGTGAAAATGCAAACAAAGCCCACTTTGATCTAGCTCTTGCCCGTTCTGCCAAACTCAGAAATCCTAAAAGTAAGGAAGACTGGTTTCTTTTTGTGTGTGCTTTTTTAGTAGGAAGACTTACATTCATAGTCAGAACAGAGTGGCCAACTGCTCTCATTCACTTGATTCTGACATTTTCATGGGCAGAGGCTTTTTTTTTTGTCCAGTGGTTCCTTGTGTCTAAGATCTGCATTTAAGATGTGGCTTGAATGACTAGTCTGTGAAAAAACTGTTGTGTCTTTTCATAGTGATGTTGACCTGCTTTACTTTTTGCTGCTGGTGAGGGATCCTGGGACAGGGGCAGAGGCCATTCCATCTTTCTGCCCACCCTGTTCCTGGTTGCCCTGCCAGCCAGGATGCTGTTGCCAATTCTAGAGGAGGAGAGTGGAAACAGCTGCAGCTGATTGACTTGCATTCCAGCCCACAGACTGAGATAGGAGGGCTGCTTTTGGAGTTATTTTGTACTGTTCAATGTCTGATCTGGTAGGAAAAGTGAGCAATATATTATTGGCTGGTAACTAGAATTGTATTTTTTGCTTCCAGAGTGAGTCTGGGTTGTAATGTTTTTGCATTTTTCAAAGTTGCTTAATACCACTCAATGTGAGTTCTGATATAGAGTACCACCCTACTTTAGATGAGAGATGGGGAGGGAGTGGTTATGTTTCTGTTTGCATTATATTGCTCTAGGTGGAGGTGGTAGAATGAGCTGGTTCTAATAAATGGTTGGCTGGGGATTAACTGTGTTACCTGTGTGGATGAGAGTGAGGATGGTATGTTGATGATTTTAAGAATGTATTTGGGGGAGGATACTGTGGGAGGAGTGGAGGTGCAGCTTCTATTTCAGTTATCTTGTTTGGTTGTTAATGATGCTGTTTTGTGGAGCTTTATTGTATTTCTATGTATGATTGTTATATGTAATTTTTTATGTTTAAGATAATATTTTGTTTTAATTATGCTTCTTTAAATGTGTATTTTGTATATGATCTTCATCTAATGTTTTATTTTGATATTTATAATGCTTTATTTGATGTTTTAAATTAGGTTGTAAACCACTTTGAGATTTTTTTAAAAAATTAAAAGTAGTACAGAAATGAATAAAACAAAATAAATAGTGGCAGGAGAATAAAGGGAAAAGGGGGAAACTATACTTTATAACCTGAAAGCTAGGCTGCTGTGCGTGGGCTGCTCTTGTAAATATCTGGAGGTTTCAGTTGGCACATCATGATGACTTGCCTTCTTACATTTATGTAATTTAGACATACCTATCCTTTTTTTTTTACAATAATTTTTATTCAAATTTTCATAAAACAAACAAAACAAAATCATAAAACATTCAAAGACAAAAAACAAAACAAAACAAAAATGATTAAACAAAAAAAATAAAATGTTGACTTCCCATTTGTCGCAGATCAGTTATAGGTCTACAATATATAACAATCCTGTCTCTTAAATTATATTATAAAATCACTTTCCTCCAGTAGTTATCTTAATTAATCATCAAATCTCATAAACATTACTTTATTCTTTCCACAAAAAGTCGAAGAGAGGTTTCAATTCTTTAAGAAATATATCTATCAATTTTTCTCCAAATAAACATGTCGATTAATCCATCTCAATAATAATAATAATCTTATTGTCATAACCATAGTCCAAATAAACATATCGATTAATCCATCTCATCAAATCTGTTAAGTCCAATAATTTCAATAGCCATTATTCCATTATCCATATTAATTCCATCTTCCATCTTCAATAGTCCTGTTAAGTCCAGTAATTTCAGTGTCCAATCTTCCATTATCAGTATTCCATAATAATCTTGCTGTCATAGCCATAGTCATATAATAAGAGTCTGATGGGAATTTCCTCTATCCCAAATATTTTCTTGCCATCCATTCTGAATAAGTTGCTGAAATATTGTTGTAAAGTCATATCTCTGTTCTTCTTTTTTACAAAATGCACTGGCTCATCTCTTGAGAGTTTTTCCATTGTCACATGGCTGCAGTTAATTCCATAGATTTTCTCTATTTCAAGCTCCATCACGTCATTCCAGTCCAGAAAGTTATCCAAACCATTGATAACTTTATCTCTAATATCTTCATTAATTTCTTCAGAGATAACGTTAAATTCCAAACAGTAGATTTTATTTCTAATATCCATAAACTCCAGATCTTTTTCCAATTCCACATTTGTTCCAATCTCCAGGGCTTGTATCTTCCCTTTATTTTTTCTTTTCTCATCTCTGATCTCATTCTCCTCTCTCACAGGACCCCCTATTTCTTTAAGCTCCTGCGTCATTTTGCTCAGTTCAATTTTCAGCTCCTTACTGCCCTGTCGCAGGGTTTTTTCGTTATCTCAATCTCATCCATTATTTTCTGAAACATAATTACTTCCAGATTCTCAGCCACTTTCTTGATTGCCATTTTTAAAACCACCAAAACAAAACAAAAATAAAGAAGAACCACTTCTTATTTCAGCAACAATTGGGTTAATATTCCAGGCTTGATGACATCACAGTATAAACAGAGCAGCCTGCCTTATCTCTCTATGTTCAAGAATACAAAACAAATTTAGTTCCCAGCATCAAAACAGTTAGTGGCGTCGTGAAGAAGCAGATTCATCAAAATAAAATAGACCAAAAAGAGAATAGTCCCAGACAATATAATGTTCCAAAGTTCATATTTTTTATTTTTTTCTCCTCGGAATAGAAATCCCTCTTCTGTTTATATCTTTAGAATGCACTTCCAGGACAGCTTTTTGCAATAGAAACAGAGATAAGCTGTTAATTTCGTGAATAACAGAGAAGAGTTATAGCTCACCCAGAAGTTCTTTAAAGCTGATTCATTTGACAAATCTCTTTTTGCTGCAACAATTTAAACCAAGTAAAAAAAAAAATATAGAAAGAAGGGTGCTTGCCTGTTAGTCCGTTTTCTCTTTGAAGAAAAGATAAACGTATCGCATTAATCAGATAGAGCTTGTTCGGAAGTCCATCCGGCATTGCTGGCTGGACCTTTTCTCATAAATTAATGAAATCCAGTCCTCCCAACAAAAACAGGCTTTTGAGGTTGATCTCTACGTTTCTCCCTGCCCGGGAGAAATTTCATCAGTCAAAAAAAAAATGTTCTGACTGATTTATATCTGAATAAGCTTCTTTTGAGGCGGGAGCCCGTCTCAAAAGCAGGCACAAGCGAAGTCACCCTTCCCGGAAGTCCTAATTTAGACATACCTATCCTGAATGTTTATGTATGAGTCTTGTGCTACTGTACTCCATCCTTGCAGTATTCTCTCTCTCTTCGTAGTGTGCTACAATTGAAGCTATCCAGGGTGAATTATGTATCTGAACCAGGAAACTATGCTTACCAGATTTGGACCAAGCAAGGGTCTAAAACCATGGTTTGAATTGGTTTCAGATTCTGGTTTAGTCCAAACCTGGTAAGCTTAGTTTCCTAATGGAAAACTATGGTTAATTAACCCTGGAAAGGAACTGCAATGACTCCGTATCTAAACAGGTCTGTGGAAGCTCAGACTGCTGGGTGTTAAACCCAGTGCACTCTTCTTCCTCTGAATATGATCAGAAAAGGACCAAAGGATCTGGAGCCTTTTGCCCTCAGAGAGCATCTCATCTTTTGTTGCCACCCACTGCTGGCTTTGCTATCCCACATAAACTGCTCCTTTGCACTCTAATAATGTTGATGGTAAAAATGAGTTTTAACTTTTGTCCTTTGTTTTGGCGGCATTTTCCTTCCCTGATTGCTCTGCTACCACATTGCTTGTGGGGTTTGCAATGCTTTTGTGCATGTTTCTGGCCACTCTGGGCTACCACAAGAGTTAACGGGCCACCCACTGCCCGTGAGGCTGTTTTCTGTTGCCCAAATGGCAGCCTTCTGCACTCTAACAATGTTGTTGGTAAAATTGTGTTTTTGTTTTCTCCTTAGTTTTGGCAGCATTTTCTGTCCCCGATTGTTCTGCTACTGCATTGCTTGCAGGGTTTACAGCACTTTGCTGCTGATTACTGGCTTCTCTCTGTGCTACCGCAGAAGTGAATGAGCCACATGCTGACTGTGAGGCTCTTTGCTGTTGGTCAAAATGGCGGCTGCCTCCGTGCCCGCTGCTGCTTGTCTTTTTAACCGTCATCTTGCCTGAGTGGGCTGAAGGGGCTACCGCACCAACTGCTCCTGCCGCTTTGTGCCATGACTGTCATCTTTTAGAGTGCTCTGTACAGACTTTGTTATGATCCTTGCATTTTTAACCAACATCTTTTTCTCTGAGCGGGCTGAAGGCATTACCGTACCAACTGCTCTTGCCGTTTTCTGTACTGATTTTAGTTTTTGGAGTGCTCCTTAGGCATTTTGCTGCTAGAAGGTTCCCCCCCCCTTTCAGAAAAGTGTTCTTTGTCACAGTTGAATCAATACACAGAATTCATTAGATAAAACAAAATTAATTTGAACACCTCAGCTAATTATCTAGGTAATTAATTCAGAGTATCAATGCTTAGGGCAATCAATTTAACGATATAATAAATTGAGCAACGGACATTACGGACACTTAACAGTCACTCACACAAACAAACACAATTCATTTGGAAAAACTGTAAATGGCTCTCAAACACAAACCACTCAGAACAGAATTCAGACACAACAAATCAACAACAGTAGGTAAAGATTTGGAATTCTAAGGATATAAGCCAGCCAGACTGAAGAGCAAGACAAAAACCGTACTGCTCAAGCCAAGCAGGAAAACGAACTGTCACTCTGTGGGAGGGGCTAAGGTGAGAGTCCTTTGGAGTGTTGACTCTCTCCTGCCTCAAGCAACAGGAGAGGAAGACAACACCCACTTGGGGGTGTCCTGGTGCCCACTGGGGAATGTTCAATCGCAGTGTGACAAAAAGTGAGGATGGAAGAGTTGACAGAACAATGTATGCAGGCACAACCCTCATGCGTATCTTGGTTTAATGAGCTGAGATATGTATGTCTAAACTGGGTGTGAAATATTTTGTTCTTGCATATTATTGTTTACCTTTGTGGCCATGCTAGTTAAAGACAATAAGATTGATGGAGTCTATCAGCAGCTATTCACAATGATTTCTAACTGGAATCTCTACGTTCCGAGGCAGTATGCCTCTGAATACCTGTTCCTGGGTGGCAAAAACAGGAGCCTGGGAAATGTAAGCAAAGGGGTGGGTGTTGCCTTTAGGCCCCGTGTCTGGGCATTTCAGAAGCATGTGACAGGCCACTGTTGGAAACAAAATATATCATGTAAAAATTCCCAAATATTTATGTGATACTTATTACAAAACTAGATGCTTTTAAGAATTGGGATGAAAATGACATTGGATATTTTAATTAGCCCCTTTAATTAAAATAGGGCATTCCACTGATTCTATATGGTGATTATGTCTTTCAGACTTGATAAAAATGGTAACTGAATTAGCAAAAATTCTATGCAAATTTAATTAATCATTGAATTAAACTAAACGTTTAAAAAAATGTCAAATGCAACTAGAGTTATTACTCTGTAGAACTTTGTTGGCATTTGTCATCCTTCTCTCCTCCTGACACTCTTTCAATAGATCTTTTAATGGTCTGAATGAAGCTTTTGTTTCCTGTGTACTGTGAGTGCACTGCTCCTTTAATCTAAAATATCCAGTGAGTGAACTTTAGAAGTGATCACATATTCTGTTGTGAACAGTAGGCTCTGTTAGCCTACTAAGATACAGTTTAGGTTTTCTGTGGATACATTATTATTATTATTATTATTATTATTATTATTATTATTATTATTATTATTATTATTATTATTATTAGTATTAGTAGTAGTAGTAGTAGTAGTAGTAGTAGTAGTAGTAGTAGTAGTAGTAGTAGTAGTAGTAGTAGTAGTAGTAGTTCAAATCCTGTCTTAAGGAAGATACAGAACCCATGAGAGATCTTGGCTTTTAAAGCATTATTTTTGCTCAGTTTTTTCTTTTGTTTGCTTTGCTGAGATTGTATCAAATGTGTATATTATAATGTAGCTCCTTTGGGTGAAAGGTGCGTGTGTGTATTAGATACGCATGCAGTCACAGGTGACTTCTGAAGTAATGTGCTTTTTCTTGTGTGTATTTTCAGATGATCTTCTAGTGCTTCACCTCTCTGATCTTATTCGTATGGCATTTATGGCTGCAACTGACCACAGCAATCAGTTGCGAATGGCTGGTCTCCAAGCACTTGAAGACATTATCAAGAAATTTGCAGCAGTTCCTGAACCCGAGTTTCCAGGCCATGTGATTCTAGAGCAATATCAGGCTAATGTAAGATTATCTTTATGTTTATACCATTGTAAAAATCAGTAAGAAATTATCCCAGTTTAGGATCATCTTGCTTGTGGAGGATCTTTGATGTTCATGCAGAGATCTTGTTTGGCATAGCTGCTCTGTATGCATTCATAGAGCTCTCATACAGTTCTGTTCTTGGTTCATATGTTAAGATGTACTGGAAGATCAACTGTTTCTCCCTAGAATCTTAGATCTGTTGTTTGTTCCATTTAATTATTTAAGTTTAGTCAGACCCAAATACAAAAGTTTTGTACAGTTCCAGAGCTATGTCAACCAATGGTGCTCACGTCATTCCATCACAGAAACAGCTCCACCTTTTAATCTTCTCGGCCTGCCAAATCACACCTGGAAGGTTCTGGAAGTTGGAAGAGTCAGTAGCCATGTTATGATGAGTAACTGACTCCCTTTTCCCATGATTTATAACATTAGCATGGGTAGGGATGCTAATATTAGGATGGGTGGGGTTTAACCTGTCCTGGAAGGGGTTGCACTCCCCCTAAAGGAGCAGTCTGGGGATACTTCTGGATCCATTTCTGTTGCTGGAGACAC
This sequence comes from Rhineura floridana, assembly GCF_030035675.1. Taxonomy (NCBI): domain Eukaryota; kingdom Metazoa; phylum Chordata; class Lepidosauria; order Squamata; family Rhineuridae; genus Rhineura; species Rhineura floridana. The sequence goes on along the minus strand of NC_084483.1, from coordinate 148,067,360 downwards.
AAGCGGCCTTGGTTTAAAGCATCTAAATTCTCATGTCAAGAGCTTGGATATGGGCAGTGGTTTAATCACATTTTTCTTTTTCATAGGTTGGAGCTGCATTAAGGCCAGCTTTTTCACAGGATACCCCTTCTGATATAACAGCAAAAGCTTGCCAGGTACAAAAAAACATTGTTGCTTTTAGAAAAAAGTTATGTTTTAGAGGAACAAATGAAGAGCAGCTTTTAGTTTTGGGCATCATATAATACAACTTCTTTTTTTTATGAGGGGCATCATATTAAAAAAGCATCTAGTGAATGAAGATAGGCCTGTGCTGGCTCTTAGGACTGGCATTTGTTAGCGTTTTTTGCAGTTCATTGCTAGGAGCATAAAGCAGGTCGGTAGTTAATAGAGGCTGAATCCTGAAAAGACAGAGGTGTTATGTTTTCATGTCTGGGACGTTGGGAGATAGCCTGTTCTGGATTGGCTTGCACTCCCCTGGAAGAAGCAGGTCTATAGCTGCGGGTACTTCTGGATCCAGCATTGTCACTGGAGACTCAGATGGCCTTGCCAACTTTGGGCCCTTTTGGACAGAGATGACTTGGTCACAGTACTCCATGCTCTAGTGACTTCCAGATTGGATTATTGCAATGTGCTTTACATGGAGCTGCCCTTAAAGATGACTTGGAAACTTCAACTGGTCCAAAATGCAATGGCCAGATTACTGGCTGGGGTTCCCTTTAGAACTCATATAACCCCTGTTCTAAAAGAGCCGTATTGGTTGCCAGTTCATTTTTAGACCCAAGTGAAGGTACTCATGCCAGTGTTCAAAGTCCTAAACAAGTTATATCCCAAATATCTGAAAGACCGCCTCCTTCCCTGCAGACCCTCTCAGGTGTTGAGATCAGCAAAGGGGCCCTTTTGTAGTTCCACCACAGTTGGAAGCTCAAGTGGTGGTGGCCCAGGAGAGGACATTCTCTGTGGCAGCCCCTAAGTTGTAGAACTCCTTCCCCACAGAGATGCATTTATTTATTTATTTATTTATTTTATTAAATTTATATCTCATCCTTCCTCCCAGAAGGAGCCCAGGGCGGCATCTGGCAACTTCACCAAACAGTTTTTGGTGACTGCTGAAGATGCACCCCTTCACCCTGGCCTTGGACACCCGAGATGTATATTTTCAGGACCCACCCTATTTTTGTGATGTTGTGATCTTAGATGTAATTGTTTTTAATGATGTCTTTTAAAATTGTTGTAACCCACTCTGCAACCTCTGGTTATATCAAAATAAATTCAAATTTTGATGGTGGTGGTGGTGGTAGTAGTAGTAATGTAATTTGTTGCTGAAGAATTGGGTGGCCAATCTCTTTCAATATGCATACTTGCAACATCAAATGAATCACAGTATTTTTCACCAGTGCTAGTGAAGGATCATAGCTAAGCAACAGAGCACATGCTTTACATGCAGAAGATCCCAGTTCACTCCCTGGCATCTCCAATTAGAAGGAACATGTTGGGGGTGCAAGGCTAGTCAAGCTGACAATGTTGCCTGCCACTCCTTCCCTTTTGCCCACCTCATAACGCACAATTCCTTCCTCCCACCTGCGTTGTCCCCCCCCCCCCCCGCTTGCACTGGATGTGGCAGCATGTTCACTTCTGTATTTTAAAGCAGCATAAAGTGGCACAGGGGCTCTTTGGGCAACATCACCAACAATACATCACACTGAGGAAAGGCCGCTTTTTCAAAGTGAAGCCAGCTTGTAGCTGACTGGACAAGAAGGGGAGAGGAATGCAGAGCAGGCAAGGTGGAGGAGAAGAGTTTGTAGCAGGAGGAAAGAAGGATGTGGCTGGGCCAGTCTCAGGCAGCACAATGTCTTGCACTGGCTCTGTGGAGGTGATGTGAAAGATTTGTGCCTGAGAACCTGAAGAACCACCTGCTAATCAGAATAGACAATATTGGGTTTAGATATACAGTAATCTGACCTGGTGTAAATCAGATTCCTGTGCTCTCTAGCAAGACAAGAGTCATGAAGTTTTCGAAGGACACATCATACTCTCTGCTTTCTTTGCCCTATGTGTATTTTCTGGTAAGATCTAGCTAGGAGTGTCCACAGAAAAAAGTGGGTTTGGAAGCATATGGGGATTGAGAATATAGTTCCTTGATTTTATTAGGAGATTGGTTAATCCAGTCAAAGAGCAACCTTTGCTTCTCTTTTACATTGCTTCTCTGTGCCCTTCATAGCAAGGCCAAAAGACCATCAAGCACCATTGGTTTAAGTCTGGTCTCTTCCACCATAACCAAAGTCACTGCTTTTGGAAAATTTGGACTCTGCTCCCCATAGTAACCTGCCAGTCATTCATTGCAAACAGCATTGCAGTCATATTAATCTTTATCATTAAACCAAAGCATGAAAACATTTTTTAAAATAATTGTTCAGGAAATTTCTCTCATGGATGACAGCGGTCTCCAAGTGGGTAGCATCTTTAAAAAATCGGGCAATACCCGGCTACGGCCACGGTCAGTTTCCGTTTGCTGTGCTTTCCCGCCACTTTTCAGCAACAGCTGCTTACTGGCGGTGATGACCCAGTGGAAGGGTCTTCTTCAGGAATCTTTTTGCGCAGCTCGCCAGCGTTGCACCCGGCTCTGCTAGGCAGCGGGTAAGTCGATACGGGGATGGACTCATTCCCCCAGCAGGGCTGCGGGAGGAGATAGCGCGGAGGTGCGAAGAGGCGGTTGCGCCTGCCATTTTGGATGACCACAATACAGCAGCGACCGCCATTTTGGAGAGCACTACTGACTTAGTGCCAGTTATGATGGAACGGAGCACTTCTGTCCTGCTTGATATCTCGATGGCGGCTGCTGCTGCTGAGGGAGACGTTCAGGCCACGTTAAGGGTGCGCAAGCAGCGTTCTCATGCAGCCCCTCCCCATTCTCCCGATCCTCCCCGCCTCCATCCTAATATGTCGAGGCAACTGGAATCGCTGTCTTCTGAGGACGAAGGCATCACCAGGTCAGCCCAGCGTGAAGCAACTTCCCAAGCCCCAGCTAGGGAATCGTTGCAAGAGCCTTGTCCAATAATTCAGCAGCAATTACTGTCTGACCTCTTCTCTCCTGCTGTGCTGCATCAACTTAGAGAGGCCATCCTAGGGGATTTACCCACGGAAGGGGGGCGGGGAGGCAGAAGGTCCTTTTCCCAGCAAGGGAATACGATCGATCGCCCTTCCCCAAGGAGACAATTAGAGCAACAGGAGAATAGATATAACCCACTCTCCTGGACCCCGTTCTGCTGCTATAGGGCAAGAGAGACGGCGGAAACTTACAGTTAATGAGATACACCCTGATGATGGGGGAGATGACGTATTGGATGAAGGGGATGGGGAATGGAGTGATGGATCCGAACTCGAGGGCTTTGGCTCAGCTAGACTTTTTCTGGAGGTCCATTTCCCTTCTCTATTTCACAAAGTGTTCACTGCTTTAGACCTGAACTTGGCACAGCAGCAACAGCAGCAGGAGCCAGTATCTAAAAGTGCTTTGGTCCTGCCTGTCCCAAGATTGTCCACCAGGTGCATTCCTTTCCCTGCTCCTTTTAAGTCAGTAATGAAGTTGGAGTTGGATTCTCCACTTCTATTTAAGAAGGGTACTAACTACGCTAACAGATTTTATATTCTAGATCCTGAGGTCATGGAACAACTGCGAATCCCGGCAGTGGACGGTCCAGTCTCTGCTTTACTGTCCAGGGCTTTTCATCCTCAGGATGGGAATGCTCAGATGAGAGACCCCAATGAGCGTAAGATGGAAATAGCCCTAAAAAAGACCCATGAGGCAGCTGCCCTTTCAGTAAGGGCGTCAGTTTCGGCCTCAGTGTTTGCCAGAGCAGCACTCCTTTGGGTAGAGGACCTTCTAGACGATATGTCTCTAGACCCTTTCAGGATGAGAAAATCTTTATTAAAAGTTTCTATATCACTTACCTTTATAGCAGATGCAACTATGGATGCTTCCCAATTTTCCTGTAGAGCTATAGCGGATGCAATGGTTGCACGCAGGCACCTTCGGCTTAATTATTGGGATGTAGATGCTCCCTCAAGAGCTAATCTGGCATCAGTACTTTTTCTGGGCTTCAAATTATTTGGAGACACGGCGTTGCAAGACATCTTAATAGAGTCTAGAGACAAAAAGAAAATTATGCCGTCTCAGAAGAGGGAAGATCGGCGTTCCTTCAGGTGCCCGTTTCAAGCCTCCCATACCTACCAGTCCTTTCGTGGGACTAGATTCGGGGGCTGGAGTTGTGATTTTCAATCAGCCCGTGACAAAGAAACCAGCAAGCTTCTTCCTACAAGGGACCTTCAGGTCATACACGCCAGGGTCGTCAGAACCAACAGCGCTTCTGACTCAGACAATGTATTCCCAGTGGGGGGCAGACTAGGCCACTTCTCACATCGGTGGCAACAAACTACCCAGGACAAGTGGGTTTTAAGAATAGTCATGCAAGGGTACAAAATAGAATTGAGGGAGTATCCGTCTGCCAGGTTCCTTCCTTCGCCCGTTTCCAAGTCCTTGGTAAAGCAGCAGGCAGTTTCCAACGAAATTCGTTGCCTGTTGCACATTTCGGCCATAGAGGAGGTTCCTTCCAGAGAGTTTTTCTCAGGGCTTTACTCTGTCTTGTTTCTGGTCGAGAAGAAGGACGGATCCTGGAGCGCGGTACTCGACCTCATATTTCTGAATCAATTTGTGGTCACTCAGAAATTCCGGATGGAGACTCTAACATCCATAAAAGAAGCACTTCAACCCCATGATTTCCTGGCATTGGTGGACCTGAAAGATGCTTACCTTCACATACCTATTTGTCCAACTCACAGGTGCCTCCACTTTTACTACAACGGCAGTCATTTTCAATTCCAGGCCCTGCCCTTCGGTCTGACCTCTGCCCCACGAGTCTTTACCAAGGTGATGGTGACTCTGATAGCCAGCATTCACTTGCAGGGCCTGCACATATATCCCTATTTGGACGATCTCTTAATCCGAGCCAGCACTCTTTCACGGGCTCAAGAAGTTATACAGATCACTCTGGCCCATCTGAAGGACCACGGATTCTTGATCAATCCTCAGAAAAGTCATCTCACCCCATCGCAGACACTGGTGCATCTGGGAGCAAATTTGGACACAGTAGATCAATCCATTTCCCTTCCTTTGGAACATATTCAAAAGATCATAGCATTAGCACTCTTGGTGGCTTGGGCCCATTTGGCCAATGTCATTTGGCCAATGACACTTGCGAAGCTACTAGGCATGATGGCTTCGGCCATAGGAATTACCCCCTGGGTTCGGCTGCATTCATGACCACTTCAATGGATGCTTCTCCGTTTCCAGAAAGACATTGCGCTACGCTCCCACCGTTATGTTCTTCTCTCCGAGCAGACAAAGCACTCTCTCCTGTGGTGGATGAATTCACGCAACCTAGGGAGGGGAGTTCCTCTCCAGGAACTTCCACGGTCCGTTATCAACACCGATGCAAGCCTATCAGGATGGGGGGCTCATTGCCAGGGACAGTACATCCAGGGCCGTTGGTCTCCTATGGAATCACGGAAAAGCATAAATTGGTTGGAGCTCAGGACGGCACACCTGGCCTGCATCATTTTGCAAGCATGCTCAAGTTCCCGGACGTCTTGCTTCGCATGGACAATACCACGACTCGGGCTCATTTAAACAAACAAGGAGGGGCCCGATCGCGAAGCCTGCATGTAGAAGCAGTGACAATGCTATCGTGGGCAGAGCACCATGTGAAGTCAATCAAGTCAGAATATCTCCAGGGCTATCTGAATGTGACGGCGGATTGGCTGAGCCGCCAGCAGTTGTTTCCCAGGGAATGGTCCCTCAACAGAACAGTTTTTCTCTCTCTTCAAACCAAGTTTGGCAATTTCAGAGTAGACCTGTTTGCATCCGAGACGAACCATCAGACACGATGTTTCTTTTCCTGCTACCACAGCTGCGGGGCCAAGCAGCAGGATGCTGTAACAGCGACCTGGCTGACCGGTCTACTCTATGCATTCCCTCCAACTCTACTGCTCTCCAGAGTATTGAAGAAGATAAGATCAGAAAAGGCTCGCGTCGTGTTGGTGGCACCCTACTGGCCAAGACGCCTGTGGTTTTCGGACATTGTACAACTGTCTCAGACTCCACCTGTCTGCCTCGCATCACGCCCCAACCTGCTCCATCAGGGTCCTCTTCTCCATCCGGACCCTCAGTGGCTTCAACTGACCACATGGAAATTAAACGCGGCAGATTGTTAACATCAGGCATATCCCCAGCGGTAGTGAACACCATACTGGCATCTAGGAGGCCTTCTACCATTCGTAGCTACCAAGGTACATGGATGGCTTTCTCAACATGGTGCGCTAAATCAGACATTCACCCAGAAATGGCAGAGGTGCCCGACGTGCTATGTTTTCTACAAGACGTACTTCAAATGGGCATATGGCCCAACATGTTAAAAAGACAAGCGTCAGCCTTATCTTCTATCTTACAGGTCCACGAAGCTCCATCCTTAGCTTCTCACAAACTTGTGAAAAGGTTTCTCTGTGGGGTTACAGTATTAAGCCCTCCAGTAAGACATTGTTTTCTGACGTGGAGCCTACACACGGTGCTATCTGCGTTGCAAAAACCTCCATTCGAACCTCTAGGTTCTACATCCTTGAAAATACTTTTGTTCAAAATAATTTTTTTAATTGCCATTACAGCAGCACGCAGAGTTTCAGAGTTGCAGGCACTCTCTGTTGACAAACACTTGTGTATTTTCCATAGAGATAGGGTTGTTCTATGTACTAACCCTAAAGTTAATTCACCTTTCCATACTCAACAGGACATTATACTACCTTCCTTCTGCCCCAACCCTTCTCACCCTTGAGAGAGGGCGTGGCACTCGATGTCAGAAGGGCACTCAAAATATACATAAATAGAACTAGACCATTCAGGAGGTCTGACTCCCTGTTTATTTCCTTCCATCCAGCTACGTTGGGACAAAAGGTGTCTGTGGCGACTTTGGCAAGATGGATTAAGGCTTGTATCTCATTAGCATACGAGACACTTCATTTAACCTCTCCATTACACATTATGGCACATTCCACCAGGTCGGCGGCTACGTCGGCAGCGTTTACCACTAATGCCCTGAAAGCTGATATTTGTAGAGTGGCCACCTGGTCCTCTTCTAGCACATTCACAAGACATTATAAAATAGGCTTGTACATCATTTGGGCGCAGGGTCCTGCAACAGGTCCTGCCTACATCTATCCCACCCTAGGTCTGCAGCTTTCATACATCCCACTTGGAGACCTCTGTTATCCATGAGAGAAGGAACAGTTTGTTCTTACTGTAAACGGTATTTCTTCATGGATGACATGAGGTCTCCAAGGCCCACCCAGGCTGTTATTAAGGGTTGGGACTGCGTCAAGGAGTGCCATGACTGCTATTCCATTAGTTTGCATTGGTTTACATTTTATGGTTGGTTTAACTAATTCGGAGCATGTTGCTCCCGTTTTGTCTGTTGTTAATTCTTCATTAATTTTGCTGAGGCTGATGTCAAAAGCTAGCCAAGAAAGGAAAACTGAGCCTCAGCGGCAGGGGAGGAGCAAATATTCGCTGAGGCTTTTCCTGTCTCTGGGCTGTAGGAGGAGCTATATTACCCACTTGGAGATCTGTCATCCATGAAGAAATACTGTTTACGGTAAGAACAAACTGTTCCATTCATGCATTAAACGTTCTTAATTTTTTGTTAAAATGGCATTGATCAGTGCATATTTATGTATCTCATTTGTATCTTACCATTCTTCCAAGGAGCTCAGGACAACTTATATAGGATTTCCCCATTTTATTCTTGCAGCATCTCTTGAGGTGGGCTAGGCTGAGAAATGGGAATGGCTCTCACACACCATGGGAACTTCATATTTGGGTGGAGATTTGTACCTAGTCCAAAACTGACTGATTCTTAACATGAAGGAATGCTTTCTTACAAGGCAAGCTGATTATTAATACATATTGATTTTTAGGTGTGTAGCACCTGGATAGGAAGTGGTGTGGTAAGCGACCTTAATGATCTTCGTCGTGTTCACAACCTCCTTGTCTCTTCTCTGGACAAAGTGCAAACAGGCAAGGGGTCCTCTAGCCAGCTTTACAGGGAGAGTGCCACTACTATGGAAAAACTGGCAGTTCTCAAGGCTTGGGCTGAGGTAAATGTTTAAGAATAATAATATATCAACAATTACTTATTCTAGCTTTTCTGTGGAGTAGAATGCATTAGGGGTGTGTATGTATGTATATATATATATGTGTGTGTGTGTGTGTGTGTGTATATGTATATGTGTGTATATGTATATATGATATATTTATTTATTTATCTCATTGCTCTGAACACGGTCAATAATGTGTAGTAAGTTAAAACAGCATGATACAAGTTGGGTTGTTGCTATTGCGAACATTCCAATAATTTTCTTTTGACTTTGAATGCAATGCAGTACATCTTAAGGTTATTTTGGAAAGCTAAGTAAAGCATTAGCACTGCATCTTTTCCTCTCAAATGTCTAATGAAGCAGTTTTGAAAGGTGTCTTTATTTCATTATTAGCAAGCCCTTAAACTAAATAGCTTTAAACTTCTACATAAAATAGTTAGCATATTAAGACAGTATGCCTTAATATGGAGAGCCAGTGTGGTGTAGTGGTTAAGGTATTGGACTACGACCTGGGAGACCAGGGTTTGAATCCCCACATAGCCATGAAGCTCACTGGGTGACCTTGGGCCAGTCACTGCCTCTCAGCCTCAGAGGAAGGCAATGGTAAACCCTCTCTGAATCCCGCTTACCATGAAAACCCTATTCATGGGGTTGCTATAAGTCGGGATCAACTTGAAGGCATTTCCATTTTTCATGCTTTAATATGAAGCCATTCATTTATTTTATAGAATTTCATTGCATATAAAAATAAAGCTAGCATGATCCAGTATGTGAAGTGTTGAACTGAGACCTGAAAACAGAGGCTTCCTCAGGTGTAGACATATTGGACTTGTTTTCTTTCTTATAAGCAAAACAATAATATCAACAAAATAGTGTCTTACTTACCGGGATGAATGAATGGAGGCTTATGAAATCAGTTTTCATTGTAAAAAATGCTGAAAAGTAATACTACTGTAGTGCATATTTCTGCTGTTTTGTATAATTTTACAAGACACTTTATTAATATTTTACGTTGTGGTATTCTGTAGTTGTTCAGATCGTCAGCTACATTCTCTTTTTATGGTTTGTTTGTTTGTTTATTTATTATTTGATTTATATCCTGCCCTTCCTCCCAGCAGGACCCAGGGCAGCATTATAGTAATTAAACAAGTATATATTCAGTGACTTCAAATCATACAAAGTACAGAAGTTCTCTTGATAATAGGCACATTTCAAGATCCTGAGAATATCAACTTAAAAAAAGTTTCGTAGCCCTTACGGCTTTGAGAATAGCTTGAAAGTATGTTGCACAATTAATCTCTTAATGACATACAATTTGGGTAACCATGTTAAGAGTCATGCATTTTTAGTGCAAAGTGCACATAATTGTGCTTATAGTTCAATAAAGCCATATATTTTATGGATGGGAAACATTAACAGCACGTAGAAACACTTCATTTGTATGATCTACACAATTCACAATACTTTTCATGGATCTTTATCTAAAGGTGTATGTTGTAGCTATGAAAATTAAAAAAGAAGCAGAAACTAAACCAAAGAAAGCAGTAAAAAATGGAGGTGATGATGACGATGATGATTATAGTACAGTGGATGAACTGCCACCAGACAGTTTAATAACGCTTGTGCAACCAGAGCTGCCCACTCTCAGCCGCCTCTGGTTAGCTGCACTTAAGGACTATGCTCTTCTGACTTTACCAGCAGAATTTGCAAGCCAGCTTCCTCCAGATGGTAAGCTATCCATTTAGAATATAGTAATTTTTATATTCGAAATGCAGATAGAACCTTTAAAAAATTAAGTGTGGGAAGTCTGAATATCTTCCAAATCCTTTCATTATCACTTACAGTGTGTTAGGACCTTGCAAAAGACACAGGAGTGCAATCCTTTGGCACACTGCATAAGCCTAGATTTCCTTTGCTTAGTAGCACCTGAGCCAATACTAGGAGGTGCAGAAACCAGCATTCCCTGACCTTGATAGGGACTTGTCTCGAGTTTGCTATTTCATATTTGCAGCATAAAACAGAATCTTCACTGTCAGAATGAAATCAAACACAGATTTTTGATGTCATCTCACATAACCTCAGACATAACGTTTTTCAATAAAGTTGGTTCATGCATTAATCTGCAAGTCCTCAAGCATGAAATTGAGTGATAAGTGTGATTAGCCCAGGGTGCCATGTTTCTGGCAGTGAGACAGCCAGAATGATAGATTTCACTGATAGTGAGCCACCATGCGAGTGTCCATAATGTGTGACGTTTGTATCACCACTTGTTTGCACAGGCATGTGAGCAGGAATCCCAAGTTATATTCAATATTAGCAAAATATTTAAAATGATAATATACTTTTTACTCAATTCATTCCCTCTACCTCCACCTCCATGCTAAAAAGATAGTATAATGTTTTGTTCAACAGGTGGAGCATTTTACACTCCAGAGACAATTGATACAGCTAGACTGCATTACCGGAATTCATGGGCTCCAATTCTACATGCAGTTGCACTGTGGCTAAACAGTACAGGATTTGATGCTTCTGGATCAACAGAAGACGTGTCAGCAGCAATACCTAATCCACAGAAACGTGCCACTTCCATTATGTTAAACCCAGCACCTGGAACACAACCTTCCACCAAACCTGTGCAAGAGATAAACAAAGATCGAATGCATTTGATTTTGGGTACTCTTATTATTTTAGAATTCTGTAGCGGTACTACTACTTTACATCATCATGTAGCAATATTGCCAATTTTAATAGATTCTATGTACTTTGGAGTCCAATGGCTACTTTAAAACCAGTGTTTAATATATTCACACACATTTTCAAGAATATACTGTTTTTAATAACCTTTACCAATAAATATTGTTTTATTTTATCTGAAAACCTAAAATATGTTGCTTTTCAGGTGTTAGTATACAGTTTCTCTGTTCTCCACGACCAGAAGAGCCTGTTGAGCATGTTACATCCTGTTTACAAGCACTGCACACTTTATTGGACTCTCCTTGTGCTAGAACCCATATAGCGGAGGATCAGGTATAGTTATTGAAGGCTGTAATTGCAAATTATTCATTGGAGAGCTATCTTATTATGTAGGAAATTAAACAGACTATTGGAATAATAAATGTTTGCTTATTCTTCATAGAATATTAATGTGAAATATTAGTTAATGTCTTGTCCTAATCTTTCTCTATTTAAAAAAAAATCATCATGAAAAAACAGAACCAAATCTCAGTTTGTTTCAATCCCTCATTCAACAAACTGCAAGATCTGAAATGGAGTGAGTCTAATAAATATTTTGCCAAAAATTAGTCAAAGTTAGTTAGCTGAGGGAGTTAAGCATACAATAATTAAAAATGCTCAACTTTGCCTTTGGTAACTGTGTTCTTCAAAATGGGGAATGCTCAGTATAGTTTAGTCTTTCAGATGTAGATTAAATGAAATATTATAACGGATTATCAGAAAGTAAGACAGCAAGTTAGGATAGCTTTGTTGTAACTTTGTTGTAATTTTTCTCGATAGCTCCTATGTGTTGAACTGCTGAGTGTGCTGCATCGACTACTCTTAACCTGTAATCCTCCTTCAGTCCAACTGCTAGTTACTGGTGTTGTGCAACAGATTGTAAGAGCTGCTCAGGATAATTTACAAGAAAAAAGGAACACTCTGAGTAAGATATGCATATTAATTTCAGGTTTAATAAATAATGAAATGTATTGGAACAAAGTTCTGTGTCTCCTGATATGTGTGGGGTTAATTGACAAAAGATTTGTCCTGGCCCATAGGCTTTTGCAGTTTGCAAAATATTCAAAATATGTCCAGGTAAAATTGCAGTATAAAGATAAATAACTAAGAAAGTACGTCAGTCTCTGGGATGTCAAAATGTTCTTCCTCATATAGCATTTTTATTTTATTTAATCTTTGAGTTGTCATGGAAGGACTTCCACTTGTGCAACGGAACTGCTTCTCTCTCTCCCCCACCCCCCCATATCTCTTGGGAGTTCCCCCAACCCTCTAGGGCAGATTTGAGGGGTGCATGGGGAGAGGAAGTTGTGTTACACAAACAAGACATCTTCATTGGATACGATACTTGTGTCTGTGTTGGAATTGCTTTTTAATATATTTTTAAACCTTTTAAAATGTTTTTAAAGATGTTTTGTTTTAATGGTTGTTTTGTTTTAATAAGAACATAAGAAGAGCCTGCTGGATCAGGCCAGTGGCCCATCTAGTCCAGCATCCTGTTCTCACAGTGGCCAACCAGGTGCCTGGGGGAAGCCCGCAAGCAGGACCCGAGTGCAAGAACACTCTCCCCTCCTGAGGCTTCCGGCAACTGGTTTTCAGAAGCATGCTGCCTCTGACTAGGGTGGCAGAGCACAGCCATCACGGCTAGTAGTCATTGATAGCCCTGTCCTCCATGAATTTGTCTAATCTTCTTTTAAAGCCGTCCAAGCTGGTGGCCATTACTGCATCTTGTGGGAGCAAATTCCATAGTTTAACTATGCACTGAGTAAAGAAGTACTTCCTTTTGTCTGTCCTGAATCTTCCAACATTCAGCTTCTTTGAATGTCCATGAGTTCTAGTATTATGAGAGAGGGAGAAGAACTTTTCTCTATCCACTTTCTCAATGCCATGCATAATTTTATACACTTCTATCATGTCTCCTCTGACCCGCCTTTTCTCTAAACTAAAAAGCCCCAAATGCTGCAACCTTTCCTCGTAAGGGAGTCGCTCCATCCCCTTGATCATTCTGGTTGCCCTCTTCTGAACCTTTTCCAACTCTATAATATCCTTTTTGAGATGAGGCGACCAGAACTGTACACAGTATTCCAAATGCGGCTGCACCATAGATTTATACAACGGCATTATGATATCGGCTGTTTTATTTTCAATACCTTTCCTAATTATTGCTAGCATGGAATTTGCCTTTTTCACAGCTGCCGCACACTGGGTCGACATTTTCATCATGCTGTCCACTACAACCCCGAGGTCTCTCTCCTGGTCGGTCACCGCCAGTTCAGACCCCATGAACGTATATGTGAAATTAAGATTTTTTGCTCCAATATGCATAATTTTACACTTGTTTATATTGAATTGCATTTGCCATTTTTCCGCCCATTCACTCAGTTTGGAGAGGTCTTTTTGGAGCTCTTCGCAATCCCTTTTTGTTTTAACAACCCTGAACAATTTAGTGTCATCAGCAAACTTGGCCACTTCACTGCTCACTCCTAATTCTAGGTCATTAATGAACAAGTTGAAAAGTACAGGTCCCAATACCGATCCTTGAGGGACTCCACTTTCTGCAGCCCTCCATTGGGAGAACTGTCCGTTTATTCCTACTCTCTGCTTTCTGCTTCTTAACCAATTCCTTATCCACAAGAGGACCTCTCCTCTTATTCCATGACTGCTAAGCTTCCTCAGAAGTCTTTGGTGAGGTACCTTGTCAAACGCTTTTTGAAAGTCTAAGTACACTATGTCCACTGGATCACCTCTATCTATATGCTTGTTGACACTCTTTTGGATCCCTTTCAAAATCTATTTTTATGATGTTTTACAGTGTTTCTAGTGCTTTTGTTTGCCGCCCTGGGCTCCTACTGGGAGAAAGGGTGGGATATAAGTGTAATAAAATAAATAAATAAATAAATAAATTTCCATCAGTTAACCAAAAATATATCTCTCATGGCAGCTACAAGTAATTTAAATAAGTTTAACAATACATTTCAAGCAATAGAGCGTATTAAAATGGAAAGGAATATTTTGAATACCAGGGTTTGTCTTTGCCAATTTGCCTAGGGTGCCAAAATTATTAGGCGATTCATGAAAACAGCCCTACTGTCCTTTTTTTGTCATGAAAAAAGGTTTTCATGAATATAAGATCAGAATACAAGCAAGACAGTTTAAGAGATTGAGCTAACATTTCTCCTTTTGTCATAAGAAAAATTTTATGGAATCTATCAGCCACAGGTAGCTCTAAATGCATGTTTTTGCCTATTTTTCCATGTTTATATATTGAGGATGCAATCCATGTCTTACTTCTAAGCTCCATTGGGTCAATGGAACCTACTCCCAGATAAGTGTGCATTGGATTGCAGATTTATAGAACAATCCAACTCAGGGGAAACTGGCATAAGTTCTGCTGGAGCAAGAGAAGCCGAGGTAAAGTTCCGCCGCATCCAGTTGCCATTCAGGAGCCTCTGGGTTGCCTGAACGCCGGCTCTGGCAGGAGCCATGTGCAGGGACCAGAAAGTAACAGCCTGCTCTTCCAAATAGCCCTTTCGGGGAGTAAGCCCACTCCATTGATTTCTATTGCAATTATTTTCTTTGCTGTCTAAGTCCTCTCACTTTGGCCCCTCCCCTGACACACCCCTTTTTCAGGTTGTTCCTGGCTCCTCTTGCACCTGTCTTGGCTGAGCTGGCCAGGTGCCAGCTGAACCGGGCTGGCCTGGCTGAGGCCTGGCTGAGGGACTTATGCCAGCATAGTCTGGCTGAGCCGGGACCAAGCCAACTCCCCTCAGCCCAGCGTAAATGCATGTTGGATTGCGCTCTAATTGTCTTGACTTGTTTTTTCACTTTGCAAAGAGCAAAGAAGCACAAAACACAAGTCTAAACTAAGTTAAATTATTCAATATCCATTGATGCATTTGGATGACACGAGAAGCAAAACATACTGCTGTTTGCACATATGTATAGTTTAAAAAGGAAGCATATTAATACTATCTCAGTTGTTTAGTTAATGGCATAAGCAGCATTGTGTCACCTTTGATTCTGTCTTCACCACAGTCTCTGCAATGAAAAATAAACAGAAGCTGTGCAATTACTAAATAGTAATGTCTACATTTTAAATTATGTTATGATTATAATAGTATGTACTATGTACACTTTTAGTTTTTATTATGCATTAATTTGAAGCAATTTATATACAGGCATACCCCACTTAACGTTGCTTCACTTAACGTTGCCTCACTATAATGTACATGCTCCATACGTCCCCATACCCCGCTTAACGTACATTTTATTGGCACGACGCCGCTGCCATCTAGTGGTGATTGCGTGCAGTACAAGTGAAGACAATTGCTTCACTTAAAGTAGATTTTCACTTAAAGTATACTCTCCAGTCCCATTTCAAATGTTAAAGCGGGGTATGCCTGTATTGGCTTTAGTGGATTTCATATGTTGTTTGCATTTTTTAATATATGCTGTCTTTTATGTCCCTGCTTTGTAGATGAAGATGATTTGAAGGAAAAAGACACTGGCATGATGTTAGGTGAAGGAGGAGAAAGTGGGAGCCTTGTACCAGCAAAATCACTCGTATTTTCTGCCATGGAGCTGCTAATGTTTATCCTAGTGCGGCACATGCCACATCTGAGCACAACAATGTCAGATTCTCCAAGTCATATCTCCAGCAGAACCCAGCAGCTTCCAGAAGAAAGTGCTCGCCTTGTAGCTGCCACTGTTGCCATTCTGTCTGACCTGCCCACTCTCTGTTCCCCAGCTGGTAGTATAATAGATCTTTCTTAAGATGCATATATCAGTGGATTTTGCAGAAAATATATCTTGGATAATGTAATGAAAGCATGACAAGTTGAAACCTGTAAAAAGTGTTTTGGAGGGGAGATTAGGATGGTGGCACTGTCAATTAGCAGAAAGCTTCCAGAACAGATTGTAATGCAGCTTTTTTCAATCTGGTGCCTTCCAGATGTTTTGGACTACAAGACCCATTAGCCCCAGCTAGGCAGCACAGCTGTGTGGGTAGGGGCTAATGCCAGTTGTAGTTCAAAATGTCTGGAGGGCATCGGTTTGGAAAAGCTGCTCTAGCATCTTGTGAAGGAGGTTACATATCTTAAACCTCATAACTACCCCCAATTTTGTAGTTAGTCCTTTCCCACCACCTGTTTCCTAACATTGGGGGGGGGGGTGAGAGAGCACTAATCAGGAGTGGTGTGCATGCAGGGACTTTTCTGTTTTATGATTCAGATAATGCTCCATGTGTAACAGTGAAAGAGAAGAAAACAGGGTAAGACTAGCTCCAGTGGAATACTACATAGAATACCTAACTGGGGATCATGCATATTGTGTACCATTTTGTTCTTACACTTGCCTGCAAAAAATGTATTTTATGTTTCAGGATGCATGACTATATTGCCCACAGTCCTGTTTCTAATAACACAAGTATTGAAAGATACTGCAATAAAAACAACAGGAAATCATGTCCCACCACCAGTCTCTGCAGCACTTCAGGGACTGAAAAACATTGTAACTCTTCCAATGACCATCAATAAAGAAATTCATAAACAGTGGACAAATCTTATCCGTAGTACCCTGGCCTCAATCTTGGAATACTCTCAGCCAGGTAATTTGCATGCAGTCACTACAGCTACTTCAAAATTAATCAAAAAGAATTGCTCTCTTATGGAAAATAAATATTGTTATATGTATTAGATCTATAGAATTAAAAGACTAAATAGTTAAAGGTGCATATCAGGGTATCCAAATTCTTCTTTGGTGTATTGGTCCAACATCCTCCTTTAATGCCTTAAAGACCCCATGTTGGTTGGGTTTAAACTTTTCCACATATGGTGAAAGTATTCATATGCATGAGCAATTTGGCTCTTTATTATTGGGAGAGGACTAATTTTACAAAATAAGCAAAATTCAATGTGTGCTCCAGAAGTCCGTGGAATGTAATTCTCGAAATCCATGCAGATCAGTAAATCTTAAGCCTGCTTTCTAGAACATAATCAACATCTCTCGCCAGTGCAAATTACTTCCATGTTACATTATAGAGCTGTTGTTTTACCCCAAAAGGGTTCAGCTGGAAGGATCGTGCAATAAAACATTATATACTTTTTAAATAAGAAGTGTTGTGTATTTTGCAGTATTTTCTTCTTAGGAAACTGCTCAGTTACATTTTGCCTGTTCCCAAACCTTTTCAGTATAAGCTCAGCCCGTTTTTACTGGATTTCTTTCAGAGCCTTCAAAGCCTATTTTGGATGAAGTAAGCATGCTCACAGCTATTGCGCTCTTCCTTTGGTCTGCAAGCACAGAAATAATTGGAGTGCAGTCACTACAGAACGGCTGCATGAACAGATTTAAAGTGGCATTGAGCTCTTCTGATTCTTGGGTGAGTATTCCATTTTGGCCCTAACCATCTAGCGTTAATTAAAAGTTCACTCTCTCCTACTCCATTTATTGAAAAGCTACCATTTGTTCATTTGTATTTGTTTCCTGACATTGTTTCCTGACTGTTTACACAATTAACATAAAAAGGCTTTCTATTTTGGCTTCTGGTTGATTCTTGGTTAATCTGGAATAAATTTTAACAAACTGAAAATACTATCTTACTCCAAAAGTCAGGCTTGGCTTTATGTTAGCAGTGCTTTCTTACAACTTATTAATGGTAGATAAATGATAATGGCTGTAACAGATAATTAACTTGCTTTTCACTTTTGTAGTACTTGGGCTTATCTGACAAATATTGCTACCTCACCATCTACACATTCCTGTTATGGGAATCACGAGATCATAGAGCTGGAAAAGACCTCAAAGGTTATCTAATCCAACCCCCTGCTTAGAGCAGGAAATCCATTACTATATCATCTCTGATAAGTAGCCATCTTTTAGTGTTTTTGTTTGCCGCCGTGGGCTCCTTCTGGGAGGAAGGGCGGGATATAAATTTAATAAATAAATAAATAATCTACAGTAGGGCCCCACTTTACAGCGATTCGCTAATACAGCGGTCTCAATTAGACGCAATTAGACTAAAGCCCCACTCATACAGCGTTTGTTCCGCTTTTACGGTGGTTTTCGGGCATCGCGTACCATTCTGTTCAATGGGTTCTGCTTTACAGCAGTTTTTGCTTTACAGCAGGGGTCCAGAACGTAACCCGCCGTATGAGTGGGGCCCTACTGTATTGTCTGCTTTAAAATCTCTAACAAACAAGAATCCATCACCTTCCAAGGCTCAAACCATTAGAAACCATCTGATGTTTGTCAAAATCCTTTGGGAAGAAGGACAGGATGTAAATAATAATAATCCCCTTTCTTGTAACTTGAACCTGTTGGTTAAGATCCTACCCTCTATAGGAGGGGTGGGGAACCTCTGGCCTGCTAGCCAATCTTGGCCCACTGTTTTGGGCAAGCCATACTCGCCCACCCTATACCTGACGTATAAGTAAAGGTGGGACTTGGCCAAAGCCTGCTTCCAAAGCATCTGACAACCAGTTGGTTATCAGGAGCCTTTGAAGCATTATGCAAAGCAGGAACCCAGCGCTAAGCAGAACTGCCCTCTCCTTGCACCGGCTGAAGCAAAGGAAGGGTGATCATGCTTGGTCCAGGTATGCATGACCAAGCTGTCTCTTGCACGCAACAGCAGGAAAGGGGAGAAGTCCCGCTTGCTGCTTTTTCTTGTAAACTGTAGCCTTGTTTCTCCTTGCCCTGTGAAGTAGGGGAAAAACAAGCACTTTACCATTTTTGTGCTTGGAGCTTCTCAAAGTACTGAACGTGGGGCTGACAACACCTCTTGCAGTCTGGTTCCTTAGTGCTCTTGGAAACCCCACAAAAATTATTTTGACAGGTGAGTGGGATGTAATGGCATTGTGTGATTGACAGGTGGGCTGCCCCACTTATCTTTCCAATCTGACCCACGAGACTGATTCTGATACAATGTAGCCAATATCTGAAGGGCTGGCATCTTATCTGGATCAGATTGTGTATCCATAACTAATCCTTGTGTTTCATGCACCATGCAAGTATATGAATCTTATTGTGTATATGAATCATAATCCAGCAAAGGGATCCATGAGCAGGAGCATGTCTCTGTATGTGAATTTCCCTTGCTGGGTTTGGGATATTTGAGTAGATTAAATTATCAAGTAAACAGGTAGGGCAGAAGAGGATGTAGAATTTCCATCTCTCCTTTTTTCTTCATCTCATTGACACTAATGGCAGGAAAAATAAGTATGTGAACTCCAGGGCTGATGTATTTTTACTTTTCTGGGCAGACGGCAGGTGTCAGCAGAATGAAGGTGCTTTGGATCCACAGTCTCTCCAGATCTGCCCTGATGTGTCCCCAGAACACCTTGTTTCTGGCCCTACTGCCCTCAGAGCACTGCTGGTGGTACAGTGACAGTGGCAGAGCTTTCTTCTGCTGCACCAAGGCCTCTGCCTGATGAGAGGCCTCGGAGCTGCACTCCAGGGAGCAAAAGATTGCTTCCTTAGTAACAGTCTTTTTCCCCAGGGAGCATGCCATCAATTTATTTATTTATTATTTATTTTTATTTATTTTATTATACTTGTATACCGCCCCATAGCCGAAGCTCTCTGGGCGGTTTACAGTAACTAAAAACATTAAAACAAATACAATTTAAAACAGATCTTATAAAAACAATTTAAAACACAATTTAAAAAATTAAACAGTATAAAGCACATGCTAAAATGCCTGGGAGAAGAGGAAAATCTTGACCTGGTGCCGAAAAGATAACAGTGTTGGTGCCAGGTGCACCTCGTCAAAAAGATCATTCCATAATTTGGGGGCCACCACTGAGAAGGCCCTCTCCCTTGTTGCCAGACTCCCAGCTTCCCGTGGAGTAGGCACCCGGAGGAGGGCCTTTGATCTTGAACGTAGTGTACGGGTGGGTTCATATTGGGAGAGGTGTTCCATCAGGTATTGTGGTCCCAAGCCGTGTAAGGCTTTATAGGTTAAAACCAGCACCTTGAATTGAGCTTGGAAACATACAGGCAGCCAATGCAAGTGGGCCAGAATCGGTTTTATATGTTTGGACCGTCTGGTCCCTGTTACCAATCTGGCCACTGCATTTTGCACAAGCTGCAGTTTCTGAACCGTCTTCAAAGGCAGCCCCACGTAGAGTGCATTGCAGTAATCTAACTTAGAGGTTACCAGAGCATGGACAGCTGAAGCCAGGTTATCCCTGTCCAGATAGGGACGTAGTTGGGGCACCAACCGAAGTTGGTAGAAGGCACTCCGTGCTACCGAGGCTATCTGAGCCTCAAGTGACAGAGATGATTCTAGGAGAACCCCCAAGCTACGAACCTCCTCTTTCAGGGAGAGTGCAACCCCATCCAGGACAGGTTGGACATCCACCATCCGGCCAGAAGAACCACCCACTAGCAGCATCTCAGTCTTGTCTGGATTGAGCCTCAGTTTATTAGCCCTCATCTAGTCCATTGTTGCAGTCAGCCACCGGTTCAGCACATTGACAGTCTCACCTGAAGAGGATGAAAAGGAGAAGTAGAGCTGTGTGTCATCAGCATACTGATGGCAACACACTGCAAAGCTCTGGATGACCGCACCCAACGGTTTCATGTAGATGTTGAACAGCATGGGGGACAGAACTGACCCCTGCGGAACCCCATACTGGAGAGTGCAGAGTGCCGAGCAATGCTCCCCAAGCACCACCTTCTGGAGCAGACCTGCCAAGTAGGAGCGGAATCACCGCTATGCAGTCCCTCCCACTCCCAACTCAGCCAGTCTTCTCAGAAGGATACCATGGTCGATGGTATCGAAAGCCGCTGAGAGATCAAGAAGAATCAACAGTCACACTCCCCCTGTCTCTCTCCCGACAAAGGTCATCATACAGGGCGACCAAGGCTGTTTCTGTGCCAAAATCAGGCCTGAAACCTGACTGAAATGGATCCAGATAATCGGTCTCATCCAAGAGTGTCTGGAGCTGGCCCGCAACCACTCCTTCAAGGACCTTGCCCAGGAATGGAACATTTGCTACCGGCCTATAGTTATTAAGATTTTCTGGGTCCAGGGAGGGTCTCTTCAGGAGTGGTCTCACTACTCCCTCTTTCAATGTGGGTTATAGTGCCATCTAGCATCCAAAGGCAAGAATGCACAGGAGTCAAGACCCTAGCTGCTCCTTCTGGTCCCACTCCAGTTCATTCTTGCCTTCATCCAAGGCTGTTCTTCTTGTCTTAGTGTAGTGAGTGTTTGTCGGTGTGTTAGCTTTCTGTGGGGAGTGTGTGGTGTGAGGACTGGTGTGAGAGTGTGATCTTTTGCAGTTGTGCGAGGGTTCCTTTCTTTCTCCTGCCACTGGGTCCTGCTGATCCCAGCTCCAGCGGCAATCTCACAGACCTCTCCACCTTCATCATGGGGCTCCCCCACCTCCTTAACACGGGGTCTTACCTCACGGGGCTTGTGGCTGTGTCTCCAGAGGTCTTTCGGACTCCCCATCCCCCCAGCTTATGGTTCTTACTGGGGCTTGCGACTGCAGCTGTGGTAGGCCTCTGGGGAGACAGTGCTTGGGCTGAGGGCTCTTACGGGAATGCACAGCTGAGGCTCCGGTCGGTCGCTGGGGCGGCAGTACTTCCTAGCACTTTCCAGCACTTTGCTCATCACGGGGCAGTGGCACTCCCTCACATACCTTTTTCTTTTGGCAAGCAGTAGCGGAGGCTGAAGTGAGTCTCTTGGAGCTCGCAGCTGCGGCTCTGGACTGTTAACTCTTTCTTGCACTTTTTGCCCGGCCACCATTTTAGTTGACTTTGCCCTCCTTTAGCCTTCCTGCCCCCCGTTTGTTTGCACCTTCTCACCTTTTTGCTTGTTCTTTTTACAACTCTTCTTGTTTTACATGTTCTAGCCTCTGGCTGTCAGTGCCTAGTTCCTTGCCCCACCTCTGTGAGGAAGGGGACATAGGAAGGGAATTTTCGTATGTATATATTTTTTAAAAAAAGCAGAAAGCTCATGCTTTGACGTACAGCGGAGGCGTGTTTTAAGTGTGATATCACTGCAGTGACAATTTACCACACCCCTTTACTGTGTGCATGTGCCTATAAGTCTCGAATCACTGCACCCCTTCACTGTGTGCATGTGACTAAGTGCCATTTCACCATACCCCTCTACCATGTGCGTATGTCTGTGTCTTTTCACCACACCCCCTCTACCGTGTGCATGTGTCCTAAGTGCCAGTTCTTGCTTGTTTGTTTGTTTTTTGATTCTGTTATATTTATTGTATTTATATATTGTGCTTGTTTTATTTCTGATGTACACCGCCCAGAGAGCCTTTTAGGCTTAGGGCAGTATATAAATAAAATAAAATAAATAAATAAATACTGTGTGCATGTAACTAAGTGCCAATTCACCACACCTAATCACTGCACCCTGTACCGTGTCTGTCTGTCTAAGCATTGAAATCACCACACCCCTCCTCTAGGGTGTGGGTTGGACTTCAGGTACTGCACTCCTTTACCGTCTGCATGTGCCTCAGTGTTAGTTTCACTGCACCCTTCTTTGTGTGCGTGTGTTGTGTCTCAGTGCTAGATTCACCGCACCTCTCCTCTTATGTGTGTGTTTGACTTCAGGTACTGCACCTCACTATGTGGTGTGTATACCAGGTCTTACCTCAAATCATTGCACCCCTCTACTGTGTGCAGGTGCCTCAGTGTTAGATTCACCAGGTACTGCACCCTTCCACTCTGTGCTTATATACCATGTTAGCTCCACAGCCAATTGTGGATTCTCTTGATATGCTATCTGAGGTGGAGCAGCATTGTGTTGCGTTTCCACCTCAATACCTCAACACTAAGATTGTTGCCAAAACCAAGCACTTTTCTATTCATTTGGCTGCCAGCCGGGCATGGTAGGTTTCCCTTCCAAGGCAGTAGATTTCCCTTCCAAGTTAGCTGAAAGTGCCTCTACTATGCCCACTATTGCTGTGGAGCAGGATAGATCAGAGGTTTCTGTTAACTGGTCAAGAAAGACTGGAAGCCCTATTCCACTTTCCACTGAACCCCTCCATTGCTCACCAGCCTCCTGCGCCTGCACTGCTGGTTCACCAGTTGTTGGTGTTGTCCTCCACTGCTGTTGAGCCCATCACAAAGGCTATGGCTCTGTCTACAAAGTCTACGGCGCAGTCTTCTGGCATTGCTGGGGTGGGGTCCTCCTCAGCTTCCAGTTACCAGTTTGATGCTGCTGTCATGATGCTGCTGTCATGTCACTACTTCAACAGGCACATCTAGTGACTGCAGATACATGATTGACCCTCTCCCAACCACTCAAGTACCTTTGCGTGGGCTGCAGTTGACTATGTCCAGTTATTTTTGTCCTTGACTTGCATCTCTTGGTTGCATTTAGATCTCAAACTGTTCCCCTCTACTGTGTGCTTGTTACTCTTGCCCTTGGTGGCATTTCATCTGACTGTGTGTTAGAGCTCAAACCACTCTCCTCTACTGTGTGTGGTTACACTTGCCCTAGGTGGCATTTCGGTTGACCGTGTGTGGTATTTTGCCTTTGGCTCCATTTCTTGGCTGCATTTCAGTGGACTGTGTGCGGTATTTTTGCCCTTGGCAGCATTTCTTGGCTGTACTTAGAGCTCAAACTGCTCCTCTCTACTGTGTGTTGTTATTTTTGCCCTTGGCTGCATTTCTTGGCTGCATTTAGAGGTCAAATTGCTCCCCTCTACTGTGTGCGGTTATTTTTGGCCTTGCTAATCCACTGCACCTCTCTACCTGTGTGTGTGTTGATTAATCAGGAATCTATCCATGTAATGCTTGGTATTGCTCCCCTCTACTGCGTGCATGTAACCATGGCTGGGCCATCCTGTACTGTTTTTATGGATATCACTATTGAGGCACAGCGCAGTGATATGCAGCAGTAGCCATTTCAGCGGTCATCAGTTCCATCGATTTCCCACTGGGAGGAATGTTGAACTGCAATTTGGGCTTCTCCTTGTGTGTGTAGTTCTCCCTAAGTGTGACACTTTGGTCAGTTCAGGTCCTAAGGTAAGCAGGGCAGTCAAACTAGGGCCTTCCAAGTATCTCTCCTCAGAAATTGCACCAGAGCAGCAATGTTTCATGTCAACGCTGCTTGTGGTTGAGAGAAATTGGCAGCGTTTTATCACTCACTGCTGCATTTTGGGAAAGGTCAGGTGTCCTCATCTGCTGAGGAGTTTTCTGCCATTTTTATGGTACCTCTGTTCCCAATTGGTCTTAGTCTGTCTAGCGACTGTGAAAGGGCCTGGTCTTTCCGCTCAGAACCTTTGGGCAGAGATATGGCGTAGTCCTCAGCTGAGCAGTATTTCCGCCTTTTTTTATTGGAGGCACTACAACAGTAGGTTCAATATTCCTAAGAGACCTGATTACCTCAGGCTATTCCCAGGGGCGACAATGCAATGTGTGGTGCAATAGAATAATGCGGTGAGGGCCTCAGAGTAGCAAGGCCTGAACAGTACCAGGCCATTTCTAAATGCACACTAGTATAGCCTGCTGGTTCCTCGTAAGGGGCCTCAATGTAGTAAGCGCATATGAATTGCCTCATGAGACTCAGCTCAAAGTTCCAGTTCTCCCAAGGTTTGAGCAGCAGCTGGCCATGCTCAGAGACAACAGTAGAATAACCTGGTGGCTCTTCTTGGTGTAGTGAAAGAATGTGAATGACCTCATGAGTCTCAGCTCAAAGCTCCAGTTTTCTCAATGCCTGAACAGCAGCAGGCCATTTCCAAAGGCAACTCTTCTTCAAAGGCCTGATCTGCAGCAGGCACTTTCCAGAGGCAACCGTAAAATAACCTGGTGGCTCTTCTTTGGGGCCTCAGGGTACTGAAGGTATATCAACTGCCTCATGAGCTGTAACTCAAAAGCTCCAATCTGTTCCTTGGTACATTTGCAGCCCTTCATAGCTGGCTGTGTAAATTTATGCAGCCCTTCATAACCTGATGGCTCCCCTTAGGGGGGCTCAGTGTAGAGAGGGTATATGAATTGCCTAAAGAGCTTCAGCTCAAGGCTCTGATCTGTTCCTCTGAACAGTTGCAGCCCTTCACAAAGCTCTGTGTAAATTTTGGCAGCCCTTCATAATATCCAATGACTTCCTTATGAAGGAGGATCTTACTGTAATTTTACTTCCTTATGGAGGAGGATCTTATTGTCATCCCGGTGGGAAAACGTAAATAAGCAAGATAAGTGAATTAAGCTGAATACAGCTCTGTCAGCTACATGAGAGTTCCTGCCCTATTTAGTTCTAGGGCATCAGTGCAAAGCTCCAGTTTGGTTCTCTGAACAGTTGCAGCTTTTCATAACTGTCGGAGTAAATATTTGGATTTATCCAGGGACTTCTATGGAAGCTCTAAGGGTCCCATGGCTATCCTCCAGAGTAAACATAACTTAGCAAAATAATGTAACTAAGCTGGTTGCTCAGTTAAGTCTTGCCCTTCACAAGCAGGTTCCTGGGCGACTTAAGACAGTTTAAAATTCTATTTTGCCTTTGGTAAAGCTTACTTCGCTGTTTTGATTTGTGAAACTAACCTCAAGATTACTCACATTGACATATATATGCTGAGAAACAGTTCTCCTGGAAGGCAGTACTTCTTCAATCAAGTCCTGAACTTCATCTGCAGGTGTCTGGGTGACGTATAGCAGTTTTAAATTCCATTTTATCAATTTGTGTAACCTGACTCAAGGCGCACTGGCTGGAGTTGAGGGCAGTCCATCTGGCCCTGTGTCACTTCCAGTCAAGACAACGCCTGTGTGAAATTGCACTTGAACCAACAAGGCTCAAACCCTTCAGGCAGAGGCCTTGCTAATATTCTGTTGGGCTGAGAGACACCTGCTGCTCTTGAGGGCAGAACACTTCAGTGGGGCCCTGAATGTCACTGCAGATTGGATCAGCAGGCAGCAGGGGAAATGGAGGTTACATCCAACAGTGTTCCTCCTTGTTTTTGAGGTATTTAGAGACAAAGGCCAAGTCTGTAGACGTTCTCCTGTTTCCTTGGCCGGATGACATCCTATACGCATTCCTCCTGTTCCCCTGCTAGGCAGAGTATCTGGTTGGCATTTTTCAGCTGATGTGCCTCCTGTGGGCTGCAACTCTCCAAGCCAGTGTCCAACAGGCCTTACAATTCATTCACAGAGGTTTGTAGATGGGCTGTTAAATGTTTTCTGGAGCTGCTTTGCTTGCTCTGGTAGTGTGGAAGCATTTTCCATCTTGGAGCTTACAGAAGGTGCTGCAAGTACTGCAGGGTCCCTTATTTGAGCCCCTCAGAACAGTGCCCTTGCAAGTGCTTTCTCTCAAGATCCTTTTTCTAGTGGCTGTCACTTTGGCTTGATGGGAGCACTGTTATCGGCTCTCATCTCTGTGTATGAGATGTACTCAGTTGTTTTATGTCCTGATCTATCCTTCAAATTAGGCTCTGGGTTTTTTGGTAACCAGGACATTGTACTGTCATATTTTGGTCCTAATCCTGCTTACCCACTTGAAAATGCCTGGTGCACAGCTGTCAATGGTATTTTCTAGACTTTTGCAGAGCCTTCAAAGTCTACCATACCCAAGACATACAGCTAACTGAATCCTTGATTATATACTTTCAATAAAGTGACAAAATCCACCTCATCTTGTTGAGACTCCTTCAAGCTATATTGTGGTGCATTCTACTAGGTTTGCAGCCACCATGGCTGCATTCACAGCTAATGCATCTCTTGTATTCATCAGGCACTATAAGATGCTGTGCCTCTGATGATGCTTCTTTTGGGAGACATATTCTGCAACAGCTTGTTTCTCATGTTTAGGCACTGGGTAGTCCCTCCATACTAGGGCTGCTTTGGTACATCCCACTTGATGGTATGCTACCTGGGGAAAATGGACTGTTGGTCTCACCTGAAAGGTGGTTTTCCCAGGTATCATGCCATCACGGCCTTTCTTGATGGAGGCTGCCTTCACGGTAAGGTTTATTTTCGTTCGACTATGTTTCAATGTGTTAATGAGTCAAGATCTCTCTGGATGTGTTTTGGCTGTTGCTTTTCCTCTGTTTGGGCAGTGCCCTTTTTGTCGTCATTCTGTCTGTTCTGTATGTGATGGCAGTCAAGATGTCTCACTTCAGCCTTGTCTCAAATGAACTGGAGTGGGACCAGAAGGAGCAGCTAGGGCCTTGACTCCTGTGCATTCTTGCCTTCGGACGCTAGATGGGCTATAACCCACGTGATGGCATGATACCTGGGAAAACTACCTTTCAGGTGAGACCATCTGTCCGTTCTCAAATTACTTTCAACTTTTAATTAGAATTTTAAAAATACACAAAATACTACCATAATATGACATGATACAACAAACTAAAAATACAGAAAACCTGAACCTGCCAAAATTAATCTAGTAACATTAGCAATTGATAATATCATTTATAATAAATACAGAGTAAGATTAAGTAGCAATGGAAAATTAAAATGGCTTTTTAAAGGTTTCAGTTGATTACATATACTTTCACTATATATCCCCATTAATAAACATTTAGTTATTAACTTACCCTCAGCAATAATTAAAGTTGTACCTTTCTTGAACCATGTTACTTCAATATGGAACAAAAGACTCAGGTTTTCAATAAATCAGTTGTCTTGCTTTACCAAATTATTTGAAGGAGCAGTTCATGCACTATATGGAGTTCCAGAGTTTGTACTATGACAGGTACTGTTACTAAACTAAAGGACACAGACTGAAGACTAGAACTACTGTATGTAATAGTATTTTTAATTCTACTGTATCAAGGCTCCAAATAGGTAATAAATGTGAAATCTCAAAACATAAATAATCAAGGGTATAATTGTTTATTATTTCCTGTACCTCCTTTTTATAATTCAGTACCAAGTATTTCCTTACAAGTTGAATTGCCTTGTTTTCACTTTTCTTTTGTGTCCCATTATTAACAGTGTGATAATTTAGGTTTAGTGGCGAAATTAACCCAACTATCTTATATATTGTGATTAGGTTCAAGCCAAATGCTACCAGCTTCTGCTTTCTGTATTCCAACACACCAATCGTGCCCTCTCAACCCCATATATCCATTCACTGGCACCAATAATGGTTGAGAAACTGAAAAGTGTAGAGCTCAATCGCCCCAACAACAAAATGGAACTTTTAGCAGTCCAGGAAGGAATCAAAGTTCTTGAAACACTGGTAGCTCTTGGTGAGGAGCAGAATAGTAAGTACCTTGGACAATAATTCTTAAACTGTACTGTAAAATGAGCTTTTTTCCTAATGATGATTGCCATAATGGTAGGAGGGGTTTCATAGACGTGGCTGGGCAAGGTAGACATAAACCCTCACATGATACTTAATTTTAAAGAGCACACAATATGATTGCTCTTCATGACATTAGTGCCCTGAATAAGGGTATAGTGCAGTCTTCTTATCCAGTCAGTGCTACTGCTATTTAACATTTATTTATTTATTACTTTTATATACCGCCCCATAACCGAAGCTCTTTGGGCGGTTTACAGCAATTAAAAACAATAAAAACAAATGTACAAATTTTAAAAGACAAAAAACAATTTAAAAACATGCTAAAATGCAAGTCTTGACCTGGCGCCGAAAAGATAACAGTGTTGGTGCCAGGTGCACCTCGTCAAAAAGATCATTCCATAATTTGGGGGCCACCACT
Source organism: Rhineura floridana (assembly GCF_030035675.1). Taxonomy (NCBI): domain Eukaryota; kingdom Metazoa; phylum Chordata; class Lepidosauria; order Squamata; family Rhineuridae; genus Rhineura; species Rhineura floridana. Next base: position 148,038,807 of record NC_084483.1, on the reverse strand, counting down.
GAGAAGGCCTTCTCCCTTGTTGCCAGACTCCCAGCTTCCCGCGGAGTAGGCACCCGGAGGAGGGCCTTAGATGTTGAGTGTAGTGTACAGGTGGGTTTGTGTTGGGAGAGGCGTTCCATCAGGTATTGTGGTCGTAAGCCATGTAAGGCTTTATAGGTTAAAACCAGCACCTTGAATCGAGCTTGGAAACATACAGGCAGCCAGTGCAAGTGGGCCAGATTCAGTTTTATATGTTCGAACCGTCTAGTCCCTGTTACCAATCTGGCCGCTGCATTTTGCACAAGCTGCAGTTTCCGAACCGTCTTCAAAGGCAGCTCCAGGTAGAACGCATTGCAGTAATCTAACTTGGAGGTTACCAGAGCATGGACAACTGAAGCCAGGTTATCCCTGTCCAGATAGGGGTGTAGCTGGGCCACCAACTGAAGCTGGTAGAAGTCATTCTGTGCCACCAAGGCTACCTGAGCCTCAAGTGACAGAGATGGTTCTATGAGAACCCCCAAGCTACGAACCTGCTCCTTCAGGGGGAGTGCAACCCCATCCAGGACAGGTTGGACATCCACCATCTGGTCAGAAGAACCACCCACTAGCAGCATCTCAGTCTTGTCTGGATTGAGCCTCAGTTTATTAGCCCTCATCCAGTCCATTGTCGCAGCCAGGCACCGGTTCAGCACATTGACAGCCTCACCTGAAGAGGATGAAAAGGAGAAATAGAGCTGCATGTCATCAGCATACTGATGGCAACACACTCCAAAGTTCTGGATGACTGCACCCAACGGTTTCATGTAGACGTTGAACAGCATGGGGGACAGAACTGACTCCCCCTGTCTCTCTCCTGACAAAGGTCATCATACAGGGTGACCAAGGCTGTTTCCGTGCCAAAACCAGGCCTGAAACCCGACTGAAATTGATCCAGATAATCGGTCTCATCCCAGAATGTCTGGAGCTGGCCTGCCATCACTCGTTCAAGGACCTTGCCCAGGAATGGAACATTTGCTACCAGCCAATAATTATTAAGATTTTCTGGAACCAGGGAGGGTCTCTTCAGGAGTGGTCTCACTACCGCCTCTTTCAGGCAGCCAGGGACCACACCCTCTCGCTGAGAGGCAGTAATCACTTCCCTGGCCCAGCCGGCTGTTCTATTCCGGTAGCTTTTATTAGCCAAGTAGGGCAAGAATCCAGCACAGAAGTGGTTTTACAAACCTGTCCAAGTACCTTGTCAACATCCTTGAGCTGTACCAACTGAAACTCATCCAAGAAATCAGGACAAGGCTGTGCTCTGGATACCCGCTTGATTCACCTGCTATAACCGTGGAGTCTAAGTCCTGGCGGATGCTAAAGATTTTATCCTGGAAGTGCCTGGCAAATTCATTACAGCGGGCCTCAGATGGTTCTACCATGTCCTTGGGGCCAGCGTGTAATAGCCCCTAACAGGTATAATGGACTCCGGAAAGCAACACCAGGTAATTGAAAAAATATGAACACTGGACTGTAAGAATTATGGTGTTGCCTTCAATTTTAATCAAGAAAAAACTGTGCCCCCAGGTTTGGAACACACTGCCCTTTGTTGTTATATGCCTTCAAGTGGATTATGACTTATGGCAACCCTATGAATCAGCGACTTCCAATAGCATGTTATAAACCACCCTGTTCAGACTTTGTAAGTTCAGGTCTGTACCCTCCTTTATGGAATCAATCCATCTCTTGTTTGGTCTTCCTCTTTTTCTACTCCCTTCTGTTTTTCCCAGCGTTATTTTCTAGTGAATCATGTCTTCTCATTATATACCCAAAGTATGATAACCTCAGTTTCATCATTTTAGCCTCTAGTGACAGCTCCGGTTTAATATGTTCTAACACCCAATTATTTGTCTTTTTCACAGTCCATGGTATGCGCAAAGCTTTCCTCCAACACCACATTTCAAATGAGCTGATTTTTCTCTTATCTGCATTTTTCACTGTCCAACTTTCACATCCATACATAGAGATTGGGAATACCATGGTCTGAATGATCCTGACTTTAGTGTTCAGTGATACATCTTTGCATTTGAGGACCTTTTCTAGTTCTCTCATAGCTGCCCTCTCCAGTCCTAGTCTTCTTCTGGACTATTGTCTCCATTTTCGTTAATGACTATGCCAAGGTATTGATAATCCTTGACATGTTCAATGTCCTTGTTGTCAACTTTAAAGTTACATAAATCTTCTGTTGTCGTTACTTTAGCCTTCTTGATGTTCAGCTGTAGTTCTGCTTTTGTGCTTTCCTCTTTAACTTTCATCAGTGTTCATTTAAAATCATTACTGGTTTCTGCTAGTAGTATGGTATCGTCTGCATATCTTAAATTATTGATATTTCTCCCTCCAATTTTCACACCTCCTTCATTTTGGTCCAGTCACACTTTCCATATGATAGGTTCCATGTATAGATTAAACAAACAGGGTGATAAAATACACCCCTGCCTCACACCCTTTCCGATTGGAAACCAGTCGGTTTCTCCATATTCTGTTCTTACACTAGCCAATTGTCCAGAGTATAGGTTGTGTATCAGGACAGTCAGATGCTGTGGCACCCCCATTTCTTTTAAAGCGTTTCATAGTTTTTCATGGTCTACACAGTCAAAGGCTTTGCTGTAATCTATAAAGCACAGGGTGATTTCCTTCTGAAATTGCTTCGTCCGTTCCATTATCCAACTTACGTTTGCGATACGATTTCTGGTACCTCTTCCCTTTCTAAATCCAGCTTGGGCATCTGGCATTTCTTGCTCCATATATGGTAAGAGCCTTTGTTGTAGAATCTTGAGCATTACTTTACTTGCATGTGATATTATGGCAATAGTTTGATAATTACTGCATTGCCTGGGATCCCCTTTCTTTGGAATTGAGATGTATATTGAACGCTTCTAGTCTGTGGGCCATTGTTTTCTTTTCCATATGTGTTGACAATTTTTTGTCAAAATGTGAACAGATTCCATCTCAGTAGGTTGTAGCAACTCTATTGGTATGCCATCTATTCCTGGTGATTTGTTCCAAGTATTTTAAGAGCAGTTTTCACCTCATATTCTAAAATTTCTGGTTCTTCATCATATGGTTCCTCCATGAATGAATCTGTCATTCTTGCATCTCTTTTATAGAGTTCTCCAGTGTATTGCTTCCATCTTTTTATTTTATCTTGGTCAGTCAGTGTGTTCCCCTGTACTTCCCCAGTAGCTCAATGAGTGCCTTCTGACCTGGGGGTGTCATCTTTCAGTACTATCTCATGTTGCATTTTGGATGCTCTGTTCATAGGGTTTTTGTGGTAAGAGATATTCAAAGGTGGTTTACCATTTCCTTCCTCTGAGTTTAGATGCATCTTAGTCTGGTGTCTCAGCTTTGATCATTCTGCCTTGGGTGCCCCTGCTAGGAGTCTAGCCTCTTGGGGTTGACTCCTGATGGCATTGCTGTCAGCTTTTTCAACACTCTCAAACTGTCTCCCCACGTTAAGGTATGCATCCTACAGAGGGACACTGCCCTTAAATGTTGTATTTTTCCACATAAGTTAGTTGTTGGAAATTATGCATTTATAGATTATGGGTCATATCCAGGTGTCCCTTCATTCACAGAAGGTTCTGCTCCCTTCCTACTGCATTTACCCCTTCCCCCCCAAAATCTGCTCCAGAATATTTGGTGAACTCTTCAGGACAGCATGGGAGATAGCAGAAGGGGTTGCAAGAGAAATGAGGGATTATGAAATTCACTTCTTCAGCTCATGGAAGACACAATTAGATACACCCTATTGTTCTAATTCAGACATTTGTAATGGGCATAGCACTCACACATTCTTAAAAGCATCTTCATTTTAACCGATGAAGTAGATGCACATGCTTTTCTAATACAAAATGGATCTTGAAATGGAAAGGAGCGAGGCAGTCTGAATATCTGGAAGCTTCACATGTGCTTCAGACTGCGAGCGGGATTCTGGAACTGCCTGCGGCAAACAAATCTGTGATAGTATAGATTACATGCGTTGTGATACACTGATAATTTTCCTACCCATTGTCAACAGATTCATAAAGTAGATCTAAAAAATGTCACCTGTTCTTCTACAGGTTAGATATTACCAAATGTAGTTTTATCTTATATCTGTCCCCATGGTAACACAGTACCTTAGGGAAACATTTGGCTGTTCTGGTATTGAGCACAGTGTGGAGTTGTGAGGCGGTCCTAAAAATAGTTCTTCGGCTGTCTGCCATTCGGCCTTTTCGGATTTGTATTAGTCAAAAATGGATTGAGTTTTTATTTTCTAATTGAAATAAATTAACAAAATGCCCTGAGTCCAAAATTTTAATCATGCTCTTATTTGTTTTTTTAGGAGTCCAGTTGCTTGCTCTTCTTGTTCCCACCCTCATATCTTATTTACTGAATGAGAGTGCTTTTTCTTCTGCATCTATGGTATCAAAAGAACTTCATGAGTTTGCCCTACAAGATCTAACACGCATTGGACCTCTTTATCCTCATGCATTCAAGACAGTCATGGGAGCAGCCCCTGAATTGAAAATACGTCTGGAAACAGCAGTGCGTGCAAGTCAGGCGAGCAAAGCAAAGGCAGCTGCCAGGCAACCACCACCCACAGTACATTCCACTCCAACAATTAAACTTAAAACTAGCTTTTTCTGATTGATTTTTGTCAGAACCAGTCATAAAATTGATCACCAGGCAATACATAATTCCTTTGGTGCTACTAAATAGCACTCTGTATTTTGCATTGTTTGTCAACAGCTGTCCACTAGAGGTTTATGTTCCTAGATGTGTGATATGACTTGAAATTTGTTCATTATAAGGGACATAATATTATATGTATGTACATAGATTTTTATGAAATGGAATAAGTTTGATCATGCATCTGAGTCTGTGTTAAACTATCTCCTGCAACTAAGTATTTTGTGTGTTACTTGATAGTTTTGTGGGGTTTTTTAGATGGTTAGAAATGTTCAGTTTTAGCATGCGATTCTAAAAGCTGCATATATATTTATTCCTCTTAGGCAGAGCCACTGACATATGTGAGGCAGGGAGTAGGAAATGTGTGTATGTTAGCATTTATCACTAGGAACCTCTGATGCAGTCATTCACAGTGGCCAACCAGATTTCAAGTGAGCCTCCTGTTTATTTTTCTCTCTATAGAGAGAGTAGTGGGCAAGGGATGGAGCCTTCTATTACTTTGACTGTTTAGTAATCATTATTTTAAAGAAATTAGTCACTGCTTTTTCCAAAACAAGTGAAATTAAGCCTATTGCTGAGAAGAGGTATCCCCAATTCAGTCCTACTTAAGAGCATAAGAAGAGCCCTGTTGGATCAGGCCCATCATCCTGTTCTCACAGTAGCCAACCAGAAGCCTATGGGAAGCCTGCAAGCAGGACCTGAGTGCAATAGCACTCTCCCTACTTGTGGTATTCAGTTGGTATTCAGAGTGAGGTAGAACATAGCCATCATACCTAGTGCTGTTGATAGCCTTGCCCTCTATGAACTTGTTTAGCCTGCTTTTAAAGCCTTCCATCACTATATCTCGTGAAAGTAAATTAACTATGTTTAACTATGCAATGTCTATGCTACCTCATTCATGTACCCACTTGCTTTGTCAAGACTATAGGCCAACATGATTCAGGGAAAGAAAAATCAAGAGTCTGGGACCTATTTTTTTTTAATTATTTGGTTCTTTACTTAACCAGGTGTACAATTTGGTAGCATGTGTATGACCAATTTTAGAACACAAATACAATCTACACTAGCAGCTTATTAAAGAAAATACCTTCTGTACTAGTTATTTATTTTTATTTATTAAAATTATATCCCACCCTTCCTTACAGTAGGAGCCCAGTTACTCATTAAGTAGATAAACTTGATTATCAGACACACTTGTATGTCTTCAATGAATTCAAGAAATAGACCAGCAGAAAGAGTTTCATTGGCCAGAAGAATGTGTTACTTCACAAAAGAGCCCTGCTTTCCTTTGGGGAGCTAGTACAGGGATGTGAAGAGAAGGGCCTATAGATAATTCACTAATAGGCAAAAAACCTTGTGGTTTAAGAATGTACCTATAGCCCATAGATATTTCTATCAAACTTTAAAAAGCAGGGGAATTGGACAGCTTATAGGGGGAGCAGGAGACCTGACCTCCTCTCTGAGATACTGGACTGCCCTACAAAGTTGCCAAAATGCAAACACAATTTGGGTTGGTCTTTCACAGTCCAATCCACTTGCTGTGTAGTTTGGAAGAATTTGGTAACATGTGCCTCTGAGCATATGGTGAGTGGTGGCAACACCTGCCATCTCCAAAGATGGAGAATGACATTTTTGTATGTTTGTTGGTGTTCTTCTTACTTTGCTTCTTTCCTGTGTTACTAATGTTTCTACAGAGAATCTAAACTAGAAAATTTTATTTCCCTCATTATTCATCCTAGAAATCTGTGTCAAATTTATTTTCATAAATTTCAACGCCTTTTTATTGGTCAATGTCATTTGATGGTGAAGACAGCCTTTTGTGTTTCAAATTGGAGGTTATGTTCTATTTCTATTTTGGATGCAGTTGAATCTGAAACTGCAGTTTGATGTAAAATCAGACTGATTACAATATGTTGCTAATTCAGCAATAACTCTAGCTGTTGGAAAAAAGAGGATGCATGTTTTCAGCCTGCTATGTTTAAACCACTTTATTTAAGGCAAGGTGGGCATGGTCAATTAAAAACATAGAGCACACCTAGAATTTTGCTAGAATATATTTCACCTCCCACTGTTTTATCTTGTGCAAATTGAGACACTCCTGAGGTCCACTGGAGACTATTCTGCAGAAGTCAGTGCCATCATTCCACAATTATGTTTGGAGTTTTTTTAGTGTAAATTTTGCAAGTTGTTGCTGTACTTCACATATTCACAGAAATAGAAACAAAAGAAAATGATTTCCTATAGGAAACTTCACTAAAATTGCCAAGTAAATCAGACATATTTAAAGTGACCATCTGAACTATATCAACTGTCTTAATAATGTTGCTTCCTCCCTGCTAAAACAAGATCAGCACAGCACATGTCTTCTTTCTATTATTTGGGCTCATTGCAGGTGTTGCCACCACTCCCCATATGCTCAGAGGCACATGTTACCAAATTCTTGCAAGCTACACAGCAAGTGGATTGGACTGAAAGACCAACCCAAATTGTGTTTGCATTTTGACCAATTTGTAGGGCAGTCCAATATCTCAGAGAGGAGGTCAGGTCTCCTGATGCCTGGTGCATTCACTATGGCTGCCCAATTTCCCTGCCTTTTAAAGTTTGGTAGAAATATCTGTGGGCTATAGGTACATTCTTAAACCGCAAGGTTTTTTTTCCCTATTAGTGAATTTCCCTGCTTTTTAATCCGGGAGGTAAGAAATGGGATCCTGTGCAAGCTTGCTGAGAATGGATTTATCATTTGCATGCTTATTGAGTTCAGTGGTATTTACTCCCGTGCAATCATGCTGAGGATAGGTGAAACTGACCACAGGGAATGGGGAGGGCAGGAGGAGGAAGAGGAGGATGGAGGGGAAGAAAGGCAGAGGGGAGTACTGGAATGGGAGCAGGCAGAAGGGGGAAGGGAGGAGGACAGGTTTGATCACTTGCATGTTTATTGAGTTCAGTGCGATTTGCTCCCTATGCAATCATGGTTAGAATAGGAAAAACTGGCCATGGGGGAGGGGGGGGGAAGGGGAAGGAGCATATTGGAGGGGGGCAAAGGAAGGGGGAGGGGACAGCAGGTTTGATCATTTGCATGCTTATAGAGTTCAATGGTATTTACTTCCGTGCAATCATGCTTAAGATAGGTAAAACTGACCATGGGGAGGAGGAAGGGGAAGGACGGGATTGGAAGGGGACGGGGAGGGAGGGGCAAGAGGGAGGGGAGATAGGAGAGAGAAGGGAGGGTGGGTTTGATCTAGGGTTGCCAGGCTCAGGGCCTGAGAATGATTCTGTATCTTTAAGAGAAGATAAAATTCAGCCAAGTGCAGGTTTTCTTGCAACACTGTATTGGGAAAAACCACAAGGTGAAATTCTCCCTTCCCCCTGCACAACTTTTAAAGATATAGAAGACCTCTTGGATGCTGGGCCTGGCAACCCTAGTTTGATTATTTGCATACTTTTTGAGTTCAATGGGATTTATTTCTGTGCAATCATGTTTGCCTTCAAGCCGACCGAACTTATGGCTACCCTTTGAATAGGGTTTTCATGGTAAATGGTATTCAGAGGTGTTTTTACCATTGCCTTCCTCTGAGGCTGAGAGGCAGTGACTGGCCCAAGGTCACCCAGTCAGCTTCATGGCTGTGTGGGGATTTGAACCCTGGTCTCCCAGGTCCTAGTGCAACACTGACCCGTGGGAGGGGCGGGGCAGGGAGGGGATGAGATTGGGTGGGTCGGCACTGGGCAGAGGGGAAGCCCCTTTCCTTTCCCAAAGGAAAACATTGTGAACAGTATCATTGTTTTTCAGCATTTCCCTCACCTTTTTATTCTACAGCAGGCACATGTAGCCTCCCACTGAAATTTAAGCCAAAGCTGTCCCTGGCCACATCCACACCAGGCCTTTATTTCACTTTGGACAGCCATGGCTTCTCTCACAGAATCCTGGGAAGTGTAGTTAGTGAAGGGTGCTGAGAGTTGCTAGGAGACGCCCTGTTCCCCTCACAGACCTTCAATCAGAGTGGCTGACTGTTAAACCAGTCTGGCCACTGGAGCTCTCTCAGTGGAACAGGAGTCTCCTCTCAGCACTCTTCACAAACTACACTTCCCAGGATTCTCTGAGGGAAGCCATGACTGTCTAACGTGAAATCAAAGTCTGGTGTGGGTGTGGGTGTGGGTCCCTGATTAGCCAAGCCCAGCAGCTGTGAGTGGCTTTGAGAACACTGACAGTTGATTCTTACTGAGTATGTCCAACACTATCATTGAGTTCAAGGCAAAATTTCTTAAATTAATTAAAAATCAGCCAGGCATTTTTTAAACTTTTAAACTGCAGAAGATGAAGGTCAGAGTATAGGGCAACGTCAGTAACAGGATTACAGGTACTCTGTGAACATGGCTGATTTTTAATGAATTTCAACAGATTATGAGAACTCTCAGGGAAAAAAGTCCAAAAGGGCTCTGGGTTTTTTCTCTCTCTCTTTAGACTTTGAACCCTCTACTTTCTCTGGCTGTTTTGTGTATTACTGTGAAAATTGAGAGTGTTGTTAAGCAAGCATTTCTGAGTTCAGGACTATAGATTTTGTAAGGTTTTGTTTTGAAATGAGCTTATGGGAAGCATCAGAATGGCATGGGGGGTATTTTCAATTTAACATTGCGGAATGTGAAAAATCCATGCTGGCTGGAGTATACAGCTACTCTTGTGGCTGTATAATATTCATTCTGTGCTAACATTAATCCCCTGTTGTCTGAGCTTTCCACAATTTCATTTGATCTTAGACGGAAACATTTTCATGCTGCTGGTTGAGAACTGTGTGAGCCTCACAAATTATGTAATATCAGCCCTCTTAAGTTACAGATTTTTTGTGAAGGGTAGGGTTGTTTTGTTGTCATAGATTCATGAACTGCTTGCAGTAATAATGTGGGAGTTACCAAATGATCTTTGTAACTAAAACTGGATGGACAATTTTTTTTAATGGAGAATTTTGTAGTGGTAACTTTACTTTATTCTCAAAACTTACAAATCTCTGACAATTTAAAAAATGATTTTATTTTTGCCCAACTAGCCTGATCTATTTTCATACTTTATGAAAGGGTTCTGTGACAAATGTGAACCGTGATCCACAATGGAGATTGATACAAACAATGCCGGTAGGAAAGCCAGTTGGTAATTTATTGTATGCATAGAATTGCATCCAAAATTTATTGTATGCATAGAATTGCATCCAAACTTCACAAAGGATGCATGTAGGAGACAGGAGACTGGATATGGTTGTCACAGCAACTCCTAATACCAGAATAGTTTACTGGAAGGATATCATGATAGCGGTGGGCGTAATCTGTTGCCCTTAGCCATCTCTGGCATATAGCTCTGGTCTATTCTTTCTGATTATAGGAACGTTCCAACTCCTTAAGCTTCTTTGCACCACCCCCTTTGAAGTTTATGAACACCCCATCCTACTTCAAAGTCCCTGCCTGTTGTCAGAGTTCTAATTGCAAGAGCAAAGTGCATACTGCAGTACTTAACTGAAATATAATGTGCAACTTGTGGAAATGTTCAGGTGTGGTGTAGGGTAGCCAGCCTTAATTTAGGCCCTAGATTCTTGGGTTAGAGGCTCCTGATCCAAACCTCAGTGGTCCAACCTCGGGATAAGTCTGTTTAAACCAAGATCTGCCCTAAATAGCATATAATTAGTAGAGGTCCAAATTTTAAAGCAAAAGGGGTGAATGAATGGGGATGTCTAACCACTCTGCAGATTACCCCCTGGGGGTCTCTTCCCCTGTGCCTTTTTCCTTAGCTGATCTTCAAAGCAGAAGTGATCTCTGCTGGGGGGGAGTGATTGGAAGGAGAGCTAAGATAGAAAGCAGCAGGTATGAGGAATGTTCAGTTCCTCTCACGTCTGTGCCTCTTGTGGTCTTTTTGTTGGATGCTTCAATGTCACTGAGGCAGACAAACAGCTGCCAGTATTACCTCTAGTTTCACCCACAAGGTTTAAGCTTCATGAAAGACGAGACAAGAAGGGTCCAGGCCAGAAGCCTGCAAGAACAGGTCCATTATACATAGGACAAGAGTTTATAGAATGTTTTCTCATGGAGGAATGGAAAATACAAATTATACTTCCAAACTGATCATATTTATATCCTGTAGCAAGCCTTCCCTCAATTAGTTGCAACTTTGCTCCGTGTAGCCCATGGCAGAAGAGAGCCTCATTTCCAGCTCAGACAAATAAGTGTTCTTTACTAGGCTCAGAATGTTTGTTACAGAGAACTGCCTATTCAAGAGACCCCTCTTCTTCGCAGCTCATGAATACAAAACGTTTGCATGTTCAGTATGAAGCCATGTTAGCTTAAACTTAGTTTCATCCCTGGAAATTGCATAGAACTAAATTTTAACAACCAATTTTTCAAAGGCTGCTCATAGATGTGCTATCCTCTTTGATTGTAGTTATTTTTTTCAAAAACTCAAAGTGGTTATTCAGCTAAAAGTTTGACTTTTCTTAATAAAGGCTCTCCTTGCACACACATACACACTTTTTAAAAATGGTTTTTATGGCCCTGGCAGTCTTTTGTGACTGCTGCAATGCTCAGCTAATGAACACTGTTTACAACCTTGCTTTGAGTAGTGGCAATATTTGTGATTGGCTGGCTGCTATGCCAATCGATATTAGACAAATCCAACTTCACAAACCAATAAAATTGGTTTCCCCTAAATCCAACTTAGACTAGATGTCTGTACAAGTATCACAAGTGCAATGAGTGCACTTCTACAGCAGGCTCACAACTTACTATTCCTGCACACAATAATTGGCTCCTATTATTTTAATTAACTAGTTAATAATTGTGCTGATGCTAATAGCTTTCATTTATACCACCCTACAGTTTCTACCATGCCATTTCTTGGTTGCTCAATTCTTGATGCCTAGCCAAGACACAGGATTCTGATAACATTGTTTGCCTTACTTGAAAAGTGGAATTGACTCTTAAGTGTGAATGTATATCATAATTCTTTGTTTTCTACTGGACTAGGACATCAATAGAAGCTACGGAGATAGCTTGTTTGATTGGAGAATTACTATTGTGTTTAATAGGAGTATTTGTATATGAGTGCAGGATAGAGACTGAAACGGGTTACTTTTTTACCTCTAGCAGTACACAGTTGATACCTCATAGGCTTGTTGTGGCAGAAATAGGAAATATATATTGGAGGGATGGTTTCCAACTTTGGGGGGGGAGTTACTGAAAATAACAATGGCTTTTAAAAATCATCCCATAATGATCAGAAAGCTTTCATTTCAAATTCATAAAAAGCTTTGTTTTAGAGTTCCTTTTCTCAACTCAATCCATTAAAAAAGGTGCAATTCCATACAATTCCGCATCAATTCTGTAACAATTTTTAATGTAACTCTCAGTATGAGACTTCTTAGAATCTCAGCAGGAAATATGACAGAAATTAAACAACACTGAGCCAGCATTGTCCACTCTGACAAAAGTTTTATAGTGCTGTCCTATATGCGTATTTACTCAGAAGTAAGCCCCACTGTGTTGAATGGGACTTTACTTACATGTAAGCGTGTAGGATTGCAACTTTGGAAACCTGCCACATTCCCATACGATTGCGCTCAAAGCAACTCACAACATATCAGATGAACAATTGACCATCCCTTCCTGCACTGTCTTCAAGGCAGCAGGCTTTATGAGGCTCCAGAGTGATTGGGCAAAGTGGGTGGAAATGATCGGCTCCTTGATGTTACTCTCTGCGCAAACACCCCTTTCAGCACTGACTCCAAGGCAGCAGGGAGCAGAGAGAAATTTAATTACATAAATGAACTGTGGTCGCCACTTTGCTCCAACCTATTACAATGACAAAGTATCCTCCAAACATCACCTTAGCTGTCTTGGATGGATGGTTTGCCTACTTTTGTGTGTGTGTGGGGGGAGAGGAGTTACTGAAAAAAATAACAGCCTTTAAAAATCCTTCCATAGTTATGAGGAAATGCACTGCTATCAGTTAGTGCTCAGCTGCTTTTATCCAGACTTGTTCCTTACTGAGGTATGTGTTTTCCCTCTGTGCCTTGATGCGGGCATCAAGACGCACTTAAGTAGTGAGAAAATATACAGCCTTATTCTGTTCAGAAATTACTCACATGTAAGGCTGTTAAAGTTCATGAGGAATTGCTGTAGTTCAGTGGCAGAACATCTGCTTTGCATGGAGAAGGTCCAGCTTTTACCCCTGACAATTCCAGGAAAGCCAGAGAATGTCGCCTGTCTGAAACCCAGGAGAGCCACTGTCAGTCAGTGCAGATAATAGGAGGTTAGATGGGTCAATGGTCTGACTGGGTATAAGGCAGCTTCCTATGTTCCTAATGGTCTTAGGCATGCTTGTTTGGAATAGGATTGCAACCATACATTCTATACTAGAAATCAGTGTAAGAAGAAAACTTAAATTCCTAAATTACACTCAGAATCGTTAGTAAGTACATACAACGTTGGAGCTCTAGAAGCCAGACTTTGCTTTCAGTAACCAGGATAGCTGAGGGACTCTGACTGAATCCATGATAAATGTGTGCCCAACTAGCAACACCTATTTGTTACCTGGCAATACTTTACCTTTCATTTTATCCCACGTGTTAATCTGTTTTAAATCCCTGCTCAAAACCCACCATTTCTGTTAATGCCTTTGTCACAATCCTTTATCTGTTTTAGGGGTGTAACTCAGTGGTAGAGCATCTGTTGTGCATGCAGAAGACCCCAGGTTCAATCCCCAGTATCTCCAGATAGGGCTGGGAATGTATCATGTCTGAAACTCTGGAGAGCTGCTGCCAGTCAATGTAGAGAATACTGAGCTAAATAGACCAAAGGTCTGACAGTGTAAGGCAGCGTTCTATGTTCTTAAAGGGCTGTAGCTCAGTGGTAGAGTACTTGCTTAGCATGCAGGTCCCAGGTTCAATCCCAATTCCCTGGTATCTTCAGGTAGAGCTGGGAGAGACCCCTGCCTGAAACCCTGAAGAGCTGCTGCCAGTCAGTGTAGGCAAAACTGAGCTAGATGGACTGCTGGTCTCACTTAGTATATGGCAAGTTCCTATGTTCCTAATCATAATCCCCTTGTCTGAACTGCTGGAGAGGGTTAGAAATGGATAGAGGTGTCTATCATCCAGGCTCTTTTGGTGGCAGTGGTTGCTCTGCCATCCTAGAGGCTCCCTCTTCACAAGTGGTTAGGAATCTACTGGCAGCGTAAAATCCCAAAACGGTGTTATGGAAGCGGACCACAGCAGGGCATGGAATGGATTCAACTGGTGCAGCCAAAACAACAACCAGGGGTAGGGGTGGGGGTGGGGGCTTTCTACCCTGGCTGGCTTGAAGTGGAAGGACTGTAGATATGGTGGAGAATCTGCTGTGCTGCACCTCCCTGTCCCCCTGCTCTGGTTAGGATTGCTTAGTTAAAGCAGAGCCACACCATACATTTAAAAGCACATTCAATGCACATTTAAAGCACCATACATTTAAAGGATGTTGTTTCCCCGAAAGAATCCTTGGAACTGTAGTTTTCCTTTCACATAGCTATAATTCCCAGCACTGTAAACTACAGGTCCCAGGATTCTTTGGGGGAAGCCATGTGTTTTAAATGGGTGTTGAATGTGGTTTGAAGCTATGGCGTGGATCTGTCTCTGTACCCTGCTGTAACTAAACCCAACAGCAATGAAAGCCTAATTTATTCTGTTTTTCCTGCCTCCATTTCCTTCCCCTTCCTCTGTTGCCTATCCTGTGTTGAAATTTAAATCAGAAGCAGAATGTGGTTTTCTTGTAAAATACAAGACACAGTGAAGGTGTATTACATTTAATGAAATTGGGGTTAAACCAGGAGTTCCAAACCAGTGATCCACAAGCTCAATTCAGATGGTTTACGACATGTTTGTGTATTTGTGGGTGAAGATGGATGATGGTACATCTCTTGCATTACATATTCATATTGATTTTAATTGCATTTTTGTTTCTTTTATTTTGTAAATTGTATTTTACTGCTATGGAATTCAAATTGTAATTCAAGAAAATACAATGTGTAAAATAAAAGAAACAATAAAAATGTAATTAAAAATCAAAAAAATTTAGCACAGCACATTACAACTGATACGACAGGCAGAAAAACCATTATGTGATCTGTCAAGACCCAGGGCAATCTTCAAGTGGTCTGTGGGAAACAAAGTTTAGGAATGGTTGGGTTAAACTATTTTTTTTAGGCAATCGTGATTTTCTAGCTGGGAAATGGGATTCTGGGTACTGCAAAAAAAAAAAAAGAGGGTGAGGGACTGCTAAAATGGTCAAACCACATTCTTTAAACAATCTGACCAGGTCTGTTAAGTATCTCCTTGGTAATGTAAGATAGGGCAGTGGATTACCAGAGAAATGAAATAGCCAGAAATCCTTCTGAAAAGAGGCATGTCTCTCTCTGCCCTATTTCTCTGGCTGGAAGTGATGTCATCAACATGTCTGTGGGTGGAAGGGAATACAAAGGACCAGCAGTCTTGAAACTCAGTTGGCAAAGAGACATTAAAAAAAAAATGTAAATGTACTTCAAGTCGATTCCGACTTATGGTGACCCTATGAAGAGGGTTTTCATGAGGCTAAGAGGCAGTGACTGGCCCAAGGTTACCCAGTGAACTTTATAGCTATGTGGGGATTCGAACCCTGGTCTTCCAGGTCAGAGTCCAACACCTTAACCACTGTGAGAATCCAAAGCTATGGCTTTGGTTTCCTCCCCATGCCCCCTGAAATCTGATGGCAAGCAGGATCTGTTGTAGTGTTAATGCTGTGGAACTTAACATCTCATGTAAATAAACACATCATCAGTCTCCAGTGACTTTCATTACAAGGAAGCTAAACCCAAAGGATGTGCTGAAACCTCTCGCTGCTTGGAGATTGGGCTGTGCACATCACGTTATCAGTATTAGCAACAATTTAGTTACAACACAGAACAGTTGCACTGACTGAAGTGCAGAAGAAGTTAAAATTTAATTTGCAGGCTTTTAGCATGTATACATATTTGGAGGTATGCAAAGGATAAGCAAATGAGAACAGCTGTCATCAAAACAAGGTTTTTTTAAAAAGAATGTAGTAATTATTGAAAACCAGGCTTAAATATCATAAACTAACTTTTTTTTTTAAACTGCTGTGAGCTTGGTAATGCAAGGTATATATGTGGGGGAAGAAACATCCAGGAATTTGGTACAGAGGAATCGGAGAAATCAAAATACCATAATAATATTACCCAGCTGTGCTACAAAGAACTAACCTACATCTTGAGGGGGACTGGTTGCTGATCTAATCAAGAAAGAATGTAAAATTCTGTATAGAACAAGTTCTCCAGGCCTTCTTTCAGTCAAAGTAATGAACAAAGAACAAACTAATTTTGGTTTTCAGTAAAATGTCTGGACTGAGTTGTACTGAGAAGGGCGATTGTGGTCAGGCTGTGGTGTAGCATTTAGAGTGTTGGAGACTGGAGTTCAAATCCCCAGTCAGCCTCCAAGCTCACTGAGTGACCTTGGGCCAGTCACTGTCTCTTAGCCTAACCTACCTCACAGGGTTGCTCCGAGGGGAGGAGGGGGAGAACCATGTACGTGACCTTGACCTCCTTGGTTTTTGTAGGTCACTTTAGCTCGCTTTTGTGAGGAAAGCCACTAGTAAATATAAATAACAAAAAACAAGCAGAAATGAATATAGCCATGATTTATGGGCTTAGCCATGGCTTTCTTCATTTTTTGGGGTCGGGGGAGTCAAAATTCAAATAATATGACCCCATTAGACAGAGCCAAGCAGCTACCTCAAGAGGCAGATACAAGGAGCAGGGACCAGCAGAGAGTTATTGGAAGACAGAGCTGTGTGGGCTGGGTGGCCTGCTCTACACCACCTAAGCTAGCTGACTTCCCTCCCATGGAAGTGGCCCTTGCTGCCACTCTCAGGTGCCAGTTTGGTCAGCTTCTGTAGTGGAAAGCGGGGGATGGGATGGTGTGTGTGGGCCTTGTCCTTTGCCTCTGCTGCATCCCTCAGGCGCATTCATCCCCTGTGGCAGCCAGTTCTCTGTCTTAACGGTAGGTAGGGGTTGGGCCAACCCTCATTTTAGTTTCAAAAGTAACTCAGGCTCATAGCTAGAGCATAGCAGTACTGTATTGTGGAAATAGGGATCAAGTATAACCGTCTGCATAATTACTTTGGTAAGATAACTGGATTTTTTTTAAAGATTGGTGTGTGTGTGTATTTAATATCTAAAAGCTTAGTACATCCGTAGACGATTCAGAAATAGCATGTTCACTCATCAAGTGAACTTCACAGCTTTTAAATGACATTTTGGGATGGGTCTTCCAGCATAGCATTTTTTCTTGTCTACTAATCACTAATGAAGTGTTCCGTTATCGGTACTAAAAACATTGTAACTCTCCTGATCACATCAATTCAATATTTAGCAATAGAACGGAAAGCGGTGGTGAAAGGCAGTCATGAGTCATGACACAATCAATTTGCGATTTGACAGTTGCATAAACTTTCCGCCCCTGACGGGGCCAGATGATTTAACCTTGCATGTTTCTAATCGTCCCACTCCTTTACCCCTACTTCGTCGCTCTCGCTTTATAATCTTCGCTAGTACAAAAACCATAAACCACATTTCCCAGCATGCCTCGGGTCCGTCCTCGCAATACGTCTTTTTTAAATTGTCCCTAGCGGGGCCTGGTAGCAGCCGGCGGGGGCGGCTGTCAGGCGCTGACGGCGGACTGGACGCGCCCAGTTTGTTGCTGCTTCCAGTGAGACGCGGCTGTCTGGCTAGCTGGGTGCGGGTGTCGGCAGCGGCTCCGGGGGCTGCTCAGGCGGGACTGGGAAGAGGGTTCTCCCGCCGCGACAACGGCTCCAGCCATGGACGAGCAGGCGGGGCCCGGGGTCTTCTTCAGCAATAACAACAACAACGCGCTGCTGTTGCCGCCACCTCCGGGCGGGGCCGGGCAAGGACTTGAGCCGGGGGAGGCGGCAGCAGCTGCCGCAGCTGCCGTAGCGGCGGCGGCTGGGGGCTCCTCGGCGGTCCCGGCTCCGGCCTCTGCGGCGCGGGCTCAATACAGCGTCCCTGGTATCCTACATTTCCTGCAGCACGAGTGGGGCCGCTTCGAGGCAGAGAGAGCCGAGTGGGAGGCGGAGCGGGCGGAATTGCAGGTAGCGTTCCGCTGTTTCCCTTCCCTTCCGTCTCAGTCTGGCTGGTTTGGTTCGTCCGGGCCGCCGCCTCTCATCTCGCCTATATGTAAACACCCAACATGTAGTTCTCTTTCTGTTCTCCGTCCATACCTGTCCACTGTTCTTTCCTCCGTCTTCGGCGTGCTTTCCCAACAGCTGGTCTCAGAGTTTCAGAGATGACTGGAGGGTTTAGCCTCGGAATAGCTTTTCAGTAGCAGAGTTCAGTCTTGTGCGGGCTAATGGCGTGTCTTTGAGCATATGCAAAGTGTCTTTTTCTTGAGTCATTATTATCAACGGTTACTCGCATCTAGGATTTGAAGGGATGATTTCTAGGTTCGAGGATGTTAATGGACCCTGTCATCGAAGCTGGCAGTGTCTTCCTTCTGAAGAAATAAAGCCCTGATTAGTACTTGGTGGGGAGGGGCTAATAGGAAACCTCTTGACAGCTGCTAGCTTGGGTCAGGCATGTTTGCAGTCATGGGTTGTGCACAGATGCTTGGTTCCTCTATAATATTATGGTTTTGACATCATCAAACACCAGTACAGAATGAATTGTGTGTGTATTTCCTTGCTCTCCATCAGAACAGGAAAGAGAGAGGATATGATCTAGTTTCTATCTGAAACACTACCACTTGAGGAGGGAGTTTTCTGAGATCAGGTGGGAAGGTTATCTGTTATCTTTAGCGAATATCGATTGGATGCACCCTGCACATATTATAACTTTGCTGTGGATTGTTGGCTGAATTAATTGTGATTTTGGCAATTTTGTGGTAACATTTTACTAATTATCCTGACTGCGGGATGGACTATCATGAGAAATACTTGGCATTTATATACGTGCAGACATTTTCAGCGCACTTCACATACATTATCTGAGAAATTCTTTAGAGCCTTGTGATGTAAGTCAATATTATCATGTTTACTAGCAGAAGACCATTACGTTAGAATGACAATTTTCCCTGTTTTTCTGCATTATTATTTATACATACATACATACGTACATACCCTGCCTTTCGGCCCAAAGCCCTCAAGACGGCTTTCTGCATTCACTCATCCATCTCACTGAAGCCAGTAGTGTAGTAATACATTAGGACATTAGAAGGAACTTCTTGACAGTAAGGGCAGTTCGGCATTGGAACCGACTGCCTAGGGAGGTGGGATCCCCCTCGCTGGATGTCTTCAAGCAGAGGCTGGACAGCTATCTGTGGGAGATGCTCTAGCTGTGGATTTCCTGCTGTGAGCAGGGGGTTGGACTCGATGGCCTACAAGGCCCCTTCCAACTCTATGATTCTATAATACCTCATAGAACTAAATAACACAAACTCAATGGCAGCTCTTGATAACCAAGTCTCAAAATGTGTAGCCATGCCCTAGTTCAGGGTTGCCCACCTTTTTGGACTATCTATCTATCTATCTATCTATCTATCTATCTATCTATCTATCTATCTATCTATCT
This sequence comes from Rhineura floridana, assembly GCF_030035675.1. Classification (NCBI taxonomy): domain Eukaryota; kingdom Metazoa; phylum Chordata; class Lepidosauria; order Squamata; family Rhineuridae; genus Rhineura; species Rhineura floridana. The sequence continues at coordinate 148,019,483 of NC_084483.1, read as the reverse complement.
AATCTATCTAATCTATCTATCTAATCTATCTAATCTATCTATCTAATCTATCTATTTATTTATTTATTTATTTATTATTTCAATTTATATACCGCCCTTAGCAGAATAGCTCTCAGGGCGGTGAACAAACAAGATAAAATACAATATATCATAGTAAAAAATCACAAAAACATGTACAAACAAACAACAGAAAGCACAACAAAAACTAGAGGACACACTGCAAATTTTGAGAGAGTGCTGGGGGCACCTCTCCCAGAATGGCTGCCATGGGGTATGGCATAACACAAAATTAGAGAGTAGATGTGAAACTTTTCCCATAGTTGTATTTCCATTCTAGAAAAAGCTAGAAAAAATTCTGCCTGCCATACAGCTGTTAAAGTCACAAGAACCCTGTTTTTCCCCAAACCCAACTCTAGACCAAAGCCTAGGCTGCCATCAAGTACCCACTAACCCAGTAGTAAGCCCCATTAAGCTCAAAGAGACTTACTTCTGGGTAGACATGTATACTGTTGTACTATGAGATAATTATACAGTGAATTTGTAATGAGTTCCTGGTCTTCAGCTCCTTCAAAGTAGGCGACATGCCTAAGCCTCTTTGCAAAGTTTTCATATTTGCCTTTTGATGTGAGGGGAATTCTTTAACATTCACCCATATTTGTTATATAGTACTATTTGCAGAAAATAACTTATGTGCACTACCTGATTTCAGGTGAACCCAGCACAGGAAAGATGCATTCTGGTTGCTAAGGGAAAAGGAAAGGCAAACTAGGGAGATTCCAAGACTAGAAAAAAAGAAGCAGGAAAAGTGCACTAAAAGGGAAGACAAAACAGCAGCTCTTTAGGAGCCCAGCCCTATTGCATGATGTCCAAGCAGCTCACTTATCAATCACACCTCTGACTTTCCAGTAGTTCTAAGGACAGAGAAATATGATTTTTGTTTTTATGTGATGCAAATGTGTGCAAACGCAAGACATCATTGTAGAAGAGACCTTTGGAACTCCCCTTGTAAGGTGGGGCCTGGCATTGTGGGGCGTTAAGTACTTTAAAAATGAAAGATAGTTACAGTGGGTTCGATCTAGACCAGGGCTGGGGAATGTGTGAGCCTCTAGTCTGTGTCTGTGTTGGAATTACTTTTTAAGATGTTTAAAATGTTTTTTTAAATATGTTTTTAAAGAAATTTGGTTTTAATATATTTTAAACTCTTTTGTTTTTAAGATATTTTAGAGTGGTTGTTAGTGTTTTTTGTTTGCAGCAGGATGAGTATGTCTTCTGCATTCCAGGTTATAGAAGAAGTCGCCAACATCACTTTAACTTGGTAATAAATCTTCGGTCAAAAATCTTTGAACTTTAACTTTAGGAAGGCTGCTGTCCTCCAGGTAGGAATCGGCCTAATTGAATTCCGTGATATTTACTTCTGAATAAGCATGCATAGGATTGTGCTGTATGGTGTTTGGGGAGGGGAAAATGACCAAAAAATCTTGGTGAAACTTGAGACATTGATCTCTGCTGCGTCTTATTTTTCAGGGTGGGGAAAGACTGCTTGAACAGTTCATGGTTATCTAATCTTGTAGAATAGCCTCTGCTGTTCTTCCACGTGAGAGGTCATTTGTGTCATTTGAAACAAAAAAAATAAAATAAAAATGGGGATGCTCATTAGCAGGATAGCAAGGACTGGCATGCTACTACAGAAGTGGCTGGAAAAATAGTCAAGGATCAATAGCAGATTTGTATTAAAATGGCAAATGGGATTTAATGTAAGCAAATGTAAAGTAATGCACATTGGGGCAAAACATCCTGATTTCATGTAATATGCATATGAGTGACTGACCAGGAAAGAAACCTTGGAGTTGTGGTGAATTCCTTGTTAGAGACCATTAAGAAAGGAATTGAAAATAAAATAAAATTACATATTTTATAATCCCATTTTCAAATCTGCAGTGTGACCATATTTTGAGTACTGTGTTCAGTATTATTATTATTGTTATTGTTATTATTATTATCTTTATTTATACCCCACCCTTTTTCCAAACTGGAACTCAAGGCGGCTTCCAGATAAAAATAAGTACATATCATTAAGAACCTATAAAAATATAAAACATATAAACGTATAAAATCAGCATTAAAACAAGATTAAACTTTTAAGATGTTAAAACCAATTAGATATACACTTAAAATACTGCAACCCAGTTTAGGAGCATACAAGTAAAACAATAACATACAGCATCCTCTTCAGTGACTACCCTTAAAGCCTTCAGTTCCAAAGGCCTGCCGGAAGAAAAAAGTATTTAGCTGTTGGCGGAAGGACTGCACGGAGGGGTCCATTCTTGCCTCCCTAGGGAGGGAGTTCCAGAGCCTAGGGGCAGCCACCGAAAAGGCCCTATCTTGTGTCCCCACCAGTCGCACTTGTGAAGGTGTTGGGATCGTGAGAAGGGTCTCTCCTGAAGATCTCAGGGCCCAGGCAGGTTCATATATTGGTCACTGCACCTCTAAAAGAATATTGTAGAGCTGGAAACAGTTCAGAAAAAGATAACCAAAATGTTGAAAGGGCTGGAACAACTCCCCTATGAGAAAAGGTTAAAACATTTGGAGTTTTTTTAGTTTGAAGAAAAGGTGAGTAAATGGAGGCATGATAGAGGGTGGAGAAATTGGATAGAGAAGTTTCTCTCTTCCTCTTTGTCTCTCTCTGTTAATGCTAGAACCTGGAGTCATCTAATGAAGCTTAATATGGAGATAGACACAAGGAACTACTTCACACAGCACATAGTCAAGCTATGGAATTTGCTACCATAAGAGGATGGCCACCAACTTAGATGGCTTCAAAAAGGGGTTATACAAATTCATGGAGAATAATGCTATCAGTAGCTATTAGCCATGGTGCTGTGTACTATCTCCACTGTGGAGGCAATATGCTTTTGAATCAGGGCTGTGGAGTCGGTACGCCAAACCTTCGACTCCGACTCCTCTATTTTTCTACTGTCCGACTCCGACTCCACCCAAAATTGCTTCCAACTCCACAGCCCTGGAAAGGGCTGTAAATGTCTTTTTAAACTGGAAGCTCTCATAGGAGCATTTTTATCGCTGCCTGAATATGCGCTGATCTTGGCATCATAGCATTTGTCTTCATCTGGGTCTTGTGTCATACACTGACACACAAAATGTTTTCCATCTTGAGTTATGGTGAAATGCTCAACTACAGCTGACTTCATGGGAAGCTTCTTTGACATTTTGAATTTTTATTTTAAAAAATTTGTCAATCAAAATTTATTTTGAAGTCGGAGTCGGTACATTTCTACCAACTCTGACTCCACCCAAAATTGCTTCTGACTCCGACTCCACAACACCGACTCCACAGCCGTGTTTTGAATACCAGTTGATGGGAAGTGCAAGTGGGGAAGAGTGCTGTTACACACAGGTCCTGCTTGCAGGCTTATAGGCATCTGGTTGGCCACTGTGAGAACAGGATGCTGGACAAGATGGGCTCTTTGTCTCATCCAGCAGAGTTCTTCATATGTTCTTATGTGGATATAGAATAGGTAGTTACTAGCTAGCTGAGTGTGCAGGGAGTAGGATTCTAGACATTTTTCCTGTCCATTATTTGCCATTCCTCATTGTCTATGCTGCTGAGTGATATATGTGTTTGTTTTTCCATTTCCTCTCGTATTGTGATCCTTTCTATTTTAGCTTTAACCTCCATTTTTCCTCGATGCTACCAATGAAGCTTTTTCTGTCAGATGCTCTGATGCTCATTTCCTCACTTACCGAGGATTAAGCCCTATTGAACCCAGTGTGACTTGCTTCCAAAAAACCATGGATATGATTGATTGGAACATTACCAAAGCAGATAATTAGTGACTGACCTGGCTGACCCTATCAGATACAGACTTGCACTCACTGGTATGTGCTTCTCTGTTATTTATAATATAGAATCTCAGTGTTACATAGATCAGCTTACAGGTTACACAGGACTCTGCATCACTACACGACATAATTAGGCATTACTACTCAAGCTAAGACATTGTTGCAGCAATTGGACACACACCCTTGAGACCTTTTAAGTAGGCTTAGGGCGTGCTTTCTGTTTGCATGGGGAAGGCTTCTCCTAACAGGACTGGGTTAGCAAGCAGGCACTCCTACAAACACATTGAAAAACAGGTACTGTCTGCTCATGTCTGTGCATCTGGCACATTCTAGCGATGGGGGTGGAGGCACTTCAGTTAGATCCTCCTGACACAGTCTCTGATTGAGCCTCCAATTCCTCCTGCCCTGGGGGAGGTGCAAGTGACGACTTGAGCGACAAGGCAGGGCTGAGAGGCAGGACAGGGGCTGGCTCATTGTCAGACAGCCCTCCTTCAGTTGTAACTGGAACTAAGGGGGCAGAACTGCTGCTGAAGCCTTTCCCCGTTTCAGCCCTCTCCCACTGCAACCCACTGGGTCCCTCCCCAGGATCCCAATCCTCCTCTTCCTCCTGATCACTCTCCATGGGGCTCATGACATCAACAATAGTCACGTGCAAAGTGTATTCTCTTATTGTCTTTGTTTAAATTTCATAGCTTGTAACCCTAGGAGGTATTATAATTTTAGTAGTATTAAGAGTCCTAGTCTGTCATAAGCTTCAAATTTTTGTTGCCTCCCTACACCTGACAATTTGCAAGTAGGTATCTAAAAATGTCAAATGTTCTTATTGAACCAAGAAGTGAAAAATCAAGTTAAATTATATTTCTTATCTGTGAAGATCTATGAAGTGACTTGCAATCTGTGGAATGGTTCTGAGTAGCTAGCTGCTAGTTCTCTGGTATTCTACACTGACATTCTGAATTCAGGATGATCCAGTTCAGTGCAAGAGCTGGACATTATATAATGTTCCTGCACAGGTACGTAGTGTCATTTCAGATCTTGCTCCATTCCTAATGTGTTTTGATATTGTGTAAAGATGGGATGGAAGATATGATAGCTTCCTTTGCCCTGGATATTGCACAGTGGTTGTGCACACTTTTGTGGGTATAACCAAACCTGTCTGATTTGTTAGAGCAGCTTTATCGGTCTCTCTTGCCTCAGTTCTTCCTCTTCTTTGTCTTCAATTTGCTTCACGCAGCAACAAACTTTTTCTGCCCATTAGAGTAGAATGTTAAAAAACCAACAATGTATCATCAGGGAGTAGACTAAGGAGCAGTGGGTTATTTAACAAATGATGGTATTGTTCAACTTGGACGTTGACAGCTTCATATGCTGAAGGTGGCTTTAGATTTTGTCAGGCAGTGACAACACAGTTTTGACTGACTTGTGCATCCACATTGTGTTGTCTGTATGATGTGCAAATAGAGAAATCCCACATCCCATTTCTCAGCCTACACTGTTTTTTTTTTTCATGTTCTACATGACCAAGTGAGATTGAATGGGGTGCCTTCAATATTAATTGGCTGCAATCCAGGAATCACCTAGTTTGACACATCCAGATGAGCTATAGACTCATTTCCTAGAGAACGGCAGGTCTCCATGCCATACAGCTTCTGTTTTAAAACTCAAGGTACATAACTTGGAGATCTACTTGTTTCAGGAAGATCCCAAGTCCTGCAGGATTTGTAGAATCACCAGAAGTACCTTTCTGGGTAGATGCAGTTGACTTACTGCCATCATCATTGAATGATATTCATTTAGATCAAAGCATCTTGGAGATTAAAGCTGCAATTCTATACACACTTTCTTGGGATTAAGTTCCACTGAAGTGGGTCTGTCACCTGAGTAAACATGCATAGGATTTCTCTCGCTGGTAATGATTCAAGAATGAAATGTAAACATGTAAATGTAAAAACATGTAAAATTAAAAGAATGAGATAAAAATTTTGAAAGGTTTCTAATTGGGCAGATTTTTCTCTCTCCTTGTGCAAGTACATCAGATTGGAAAGGTGACATCTGAAAGTTCCTTTTCATCCTCTAGAAATAGCAGCTCTTTAGACTAGAAGCAGGCAGATGGCTCTATAAATGTAGAGGTACTGTTTGTCCCGCTGTTTGTGGGAGTGGGGAATTCTCATACAGTCATAGCAATGTTTTTGAGAACACTAGTTGGTTTAAACAGTCTTTGGCCACAAATGAATAGTAATTTTTGTTTTTTAAAAATCCCAAATCCTCTTGATTGCTCCTGTTTTTTCAGTGAGGGGAAAGTGAAACGTTGGGATCAGTTACAGTTGATGCAACCTGATGACATGGGCAAGGTGCTTGTGACGATACAGCCAACAATGTGTCTTCTTGATCCTTGCCCTGCTTGGCTTATTAAAACTTGGAAGAAACAGATTTTCTTGACCCATTCCAGTCTGGGTTCAGCCCCTATGTCTGAATTGTGGATTTATTACCAAAGTAAAGCCTGCGTTACAAGGTGCTCCAATACATAGTCAAGCGAACAGAAGACGGCTCATGCACTAACACCCTGTTTATTTAATAAATTTATGCCCCACTCTTTCACATAGTAGCTTAAAAAATAAACTGTCAATCTAAAACACAAGATAACACAATATCACAACAAATATGAAAAGCATTTTTTAAAGACATGTATAAAAAGAAAGAAAATCACCTGGCATCAAAAAAGACAGCAATACAGATGCCAGGAGAAAATCTCACCAGCAAATTACCAACACTCAGCAGGCCTCTGCCTGATTGCTCCCTGCTACATCTCAATCAGCAGGCAGACCTAGAGAAGACCCTCCAAAGATAGATAGGCTGACATTGAGAGGTACCTCAGGTACCCTGGTCCTAAGCTATGAAGGGCTTTAAACGCCAATACCAGCACTTTGAATTGTACTTGGAAACTGATAATGTGAATACAGCCCTTGACTTTTTTAAAATAGTTTTTCCATTATTTTAAAAATATGAGAAGAAACAGCTTTTTGTGGATTTTTTAATAAGCTGTGTGGGTGTAGAGAACCAAAACATATTAAAACAAAATAGTAATTTTGGTTAATGGTTTCTTTTGCTTTTAAATGAAGCAGCTTTTTGGTGTTTTACACAATAGCACATATACTCAAAAATCAAATTGTCATATGCATATTAAGGTCACTCAAGTAGTAATACTTTCCATTATTGAATTATTTATGTTGGGTTTGTTGGGTTTGTTGTTTATATTGGGTTTGGTTCAGATTTGCCCTTTCACAAATGACCATTCCATTTGTGGGACGGAGATCCAGCAGAGGTTCTTAGCGAAGGAAAGGAAGAGGTGATTTTTGTTGATTCCCGTTCCCTCCCGCAGCGACACTTCCCCATCTTCTTTTAAAGCATCCCACAACCCCCCAGAGCAGCTTTTCGGGGGGAAGGAGAAATCTCTGAAAATGTTATCTCCTTCCTTTATTGGCAGTGTCCCATTGATATGGCCATTTCAGGCAGCTGACTTTGGGTGTCATGAATGGGCAGCAAATCGTTAGTTATTTTGTCTAGTATTACTATGTTTTTACTCTGAGGGAGAGGCAGTGAATGAGAATTTCTGACTCTTGGTGGCAAAATAAGTTGGCCAGCCTTGGGTACTATGCACCTTGACTTGGGGTTAGGATGCTATTTTTTTTCTGCCTTTGGCAGTGAGATCCTTTGAGCCAGCCTTGCTCATGGGAGCTCTGGGTCAAACTAGGGTTGCCAGGTCAGAAGCATCCCAAACCCTGAGATTTCAGGGGTGGGCCCTAGTCATGTCATTAAACATGATATGCTAAGCATCAACCACAGTTGCTTGGAGCATACTACTCAAACAAAAACATTTATCTGATTGGAAATTAAGATAGAAATCTTAGCTAAAAGCTGGAGCCTGTGTAGGGAACATCTCTGCAGAGATATCCATATCCAAGCACGGTTGGCAACCCCCTGCCTGGATTGCTCTGCCTCTGCCTTGTAACATGGCTGCTCCAAACTTCTTTACACTTACAGCCAGTCCAATCCCAGTGAGTAATAATTGACAGAGAGAAAGCACACATGGTTTGGTCTACCTTCACAGGCAGCAGCTTGGGAACAACAATTGCAGCCACACTTCCCAGTATGTAAATTCTCTTTTACCACTATTGGGCAAGAAACAAAGCGTCATGCAACCAACAAGGTGCATCATCAGTGGGTTTAAGGGGGTTGAGCTGAGTGCATGGAACCACTGTTGTTGCTTCTATGGATGTGAGAGAGTGAGGTTAAAGATAAATGAAATGCAAATAGAAAAGAAAAACAAAAGACAGTGATGATTTCCTAAATGCAATACCATACCAAACCACAACAACATTCCTGTGAGTAAGGCAGAAAACTCAGCATCCCACAACCAGTCAGCATTCCTAACCAAAAACCAAAATTAAAAAAATCCTGGCAGCCAGTCAGTCAAGGTCACAGACATCCCCATGCAGCACAACCTGACCTAGAGGCTGCAGTTAGTGCAGAATGCTGCGGCACGATTGCTGACATGAGCGAGTCCCTATCAGCACATAATACCTCTGCTCTGAAATCTGCACTGGTTGCCGATTTACTACCAGGCCAAGTTCAAGGTGTGCTTTCCATGTTACGGGTGTCACATAGTACTTGTTCTGCTGTTGTAAGAAATCAGTCCTTTAGTGTGGCAGCGCCTATGCTTTGGAACTCCCCGCCTAGGGGAGCATTAGTCAGATGTTTTCATTGTACTCTTTTTGGCACCTGCTAAAAACATTTTGTTTAGCAAGCCTATGTTTGTTTAGGCATGTAGAAGCTATTGTGTTTTTTATCTGTTTTTCACTGATAGTTGGTTTTATTATTTTGAATGTTTTTAAATACCTGTCTATAACTGTTTTCCAATGATTTTATTGTTTTAATTCCTTCTGTAAACCACTGATTTTTTTTATAATGAAGCAGTATAAAAATGTTGTAAATAAAATGTATAAATAAATTTTGGAGTCACTGTGGCCCTTGAGTCTCTTTTCACTTTTAGGAACAAAGGAATCTGCCTTATACTGACTCAGGCCATTTGGTACCATCTAGTTCAGTACTGATGACATGACGAGCATTGGCCCTCCAGGATTCCAGGCAATAGTCTTTTCCAAAAATTGGACCTTTGCATGCAAAGCTTGTGCGCTGCCACTGAGCTATACTCCTGTTTAAAAAAGTATATTTTAAAATGGTTCTTGTCCATTAACTATTGAACATCATACCTAGGGCAGATCCACACCATTCATTTAAAGCACATTCAACAAACATTTGAAGCACATGAATCCCACCAGAAAATCATGGGAACTGTCGTTTGTTAAGGGTGGTGAGAACCATAACTGTGAGGGGGAAACTACACTTCCCAGGATTCTTTAGGGGGAGTTATGCACTTTAAATGTGAGTTGGATGTGCTTTAAATGTATTGTGTGGATCTACTTAATAAACTGCCTGGATGTAAATCATTTTAATTAATTTTTCAAAATAGAAATGAGCTATAAAGTTTACTGGGTGACCATGGACCATTCACCATCTCTCAGCTTATCTGCCCCTCAGGATGAAAACAACAGAGGGGAACCATGACCAACCAAGGAAGAATGGCACACTTAAAATGCAGAGGAAATAATCTACAACCATAGTGTGAAATCAAATACTTACTGGGACACAGTATGAAGAAATATTTATACATGCATGACTATCAACGATGTTTATTATTTACACAACCTGTAAAGGTATTTATAGTACAATCCTATGTTTGTTTACTCAGAATCAAGTCCCAATGTATTCAGTGGGGCTTATTCAAACAGGGAATCATGCAGAGAACTGCAACCTCAAGTGATAAGGAACTTCACTCACCCAACCCAAAATTCAGAATCATTCCACTTTAAGCTGTTTTGCAACCGTTTATACTTGTTTTTATGGTTATTGGATTCTAAAGGGGGTTATTTCTTATTGTGAGCTGCCTTGGTTTCCAGTCACCAACCCTACCTCACAGCATTGTTGAAAAGACTCCATATATGCACACATACTGCAGATGTAAAAATACATATGCCCCACATAATAGTTTATTGTCAAACCAGTTGGTCATTGCAGAACATTTTTTAAAAAATCAGTATTAGTTTCCTATATAATAAAAACTGTGATACCTAAGTAAGCCATGCCTAATTGTTTAAAAAATAGAATTGGAGGGGGAGAGAAAGTTTTACAACACAACTCTTTGCTATGTTCACTCAAACGTCCCATTAATTTACAGCACAGTCCTAACCATGTCTACTCAAAAGTACATCCTATTGAATTCAGTGGGTTTACTCCAGTTATGTGGAATTAGCATTGCAGCTTTATTCCCAGAAAAGTATTGGATTAAAGCTTCATATTGGGAAGGTTTTGCAAACACTGCCCTCTTCAACAGCCCAGGAAAATTTAAAATTGTTTGACTCCTGCACACAAGAGAGAGAAAGACTGAAAGCTAGATACTTACTCAATTTATGAGATTTTCAGATAAGCAGGAAAAAACAACAATTTTCTGGCATTGCAATGGGCGGTATAGACACTTCCTGGAGGTCAACAAATCACAACCCTGACTTCACGTATTGGCTACAAACCTGAAAGGGCAGGGTTAGAGCAGCCTGCTATGAGCTGATTTAACAGAAGTTTGGCGGGGGGGGGAGCTGACGGTTTGGTGTATATCTCATGAATCAGACTACCTAGAATTTTTTTTTAAATTAAAGCTGAGAGTCTGGAGATCAAGGTGACTCATCCGGAGACCCAGAGAAGGCCCTGCAATTTGGAGTTTCCAGGCAAAACCCGGAAACCTGGCAACCCTAGGTCAAACCCAGACTCTTAATTGCTTTTCAGATAAACCTTCAAACAATCTAAATGTCTTTGGGAGAAAATTGGGTGCTGTACAAAAGCTGTATTTTGCATGTAAAGGCATACAAAATGGAATACAGTAAAAACTGGAGATTTGTTCTCTTTGTCATTCAAACCCTTTTTAATCTGAGTGGTATTGTGCTTTGCAAAGGACAGCAAATTACACTCCTTCTGTATAGATGGGGAAATCATTGCTTGATTCACAAATTCATCAGCATGGGAAATCTGCACTTAAATGCAGCCTTCCACACATGTAGCCAGTGTGGTTCCAGATGTGCATTCTTGTTCTTATTGCTTGATTACATTGGCCTTACTGTCTGATGGAGATGCATGTCCCAAGCTAGACCCACCAGTTTTTAAGCATAACTAGAGGTGTATTGGAAGTGGAACCTTTATCAGCTTGTGATTGAATGCTGCGTAGGCATTAACTCAGGTATACTTTTGCTAATGATGTTTCTTGTAACTGAGCAGTCTAATATTATTTCTTCCTTTACAACATTATGCTGGTTGTTTTTAACCACTTCACCCAAGCCAAAGCTGTAAATAAAAAGCATCTGAATAGAGTGTACTCATCATCATTTGAAACCTTCTGTATTGGCTTAGCATGCAAATGCATGTGAAGCTCTTGTACCTACTCTTTAGATCACAATTTATTCTGTCTTTTGTTTTTGTAATCATTGCATGTTCCAATAATATCACACTCCTTCAGGCTATATATAATAAACACACTGCTGGCGAATAGCATTGATAGCTCTCCAGATGTGTGATCCCCCCCAGTTAACTGTATTGCAGAAATGATTAAGTAGCTAGAGCACAATTAAATGTGCGAGAGTGTGTGTGGGGGCGGGGAGAGAGAGAGAACACATATATGTCCACACATACCTCTATGCATTTGGCTAAATTTGGAGTCTAATTTGGGAAAGAGATTGAGTGCAGTTAAAGATGGTGAATGCCTCAGAAATGGAGTAATCAACTGTGCAGATTGTGCATCAGGCTTTCAGGAGATGACATGGAAGTTCAACTTTTAAAGTAATTAAGGGTGATATCCAACTCAGAGTAGGCCCATTGAAATCAGTGGATATACTCTGAGGATGACTAACATTGGATCTCTCACTCTTTATGGTTAAGCATGCCCAGTATAAATACAGCAATAAACTGAATTGGTAAGCAACTGTAAAACGCAAAATAAAATAATTGCATGTGTATGTGAAGAAAGTATATTCCTATTAGCTAACGTGGTGCCCTCCATATGTTTTGGGTAGCATCTCCCATCAGCCCCAGCCAATACAGCCAAAGGGAGTTGCAGTCCATAACATCTGTAAGGCACTAGGTTGGGAAAAGCTGGTATAAACTATGTTGGGTTACCTGGAGCAGTCTCTGGGCCTGTGACAGTCTGATTGCATCCAAATTATGAGTGGGGCTTATCGCAGTATTTCCATAGAGATCCATGTGTGTGTCTCATCTTATCTATCTCTTGGGATATAGAACTTGAAGAAAACTTGGGATACAGAACCTGAAGAAAACTTTCTTTCCAGCAGCTCAGGCTTTTGCTGTATGAAGAAAACATTTCAGTATCTCTACTTCATCCCTTCCCCCTTATAGGCTTTTAAGAAATTCTGGCAACTGACTGAACCATGACCTTATAGCCAAGAAGCTTTTGCAAAACCTGTTGGTGATGTTTCTAGGGTGTGTGTATAAATTGGAATGTCACAAATCTTGGGAGTGGCTGCAAAACAACCTTAAGGGTCTGTTCATCCTAGTACATTCCAAAATACAATTTGCATTCCTTCTGCTAGAATACTAAACGCTTCAGTCAAATTTTGGTTTAGGCTTCTTGTGTGCAACCAGAACCTGATTGTTAAGTTAACCTACCATATTGTAGGTTTTTTTCCCCTCATATCAGTTTAAATAACTGTTACAGTGTTTACATTAGGTAAAGGAATAGGTATGCTTCCTTCTTGCCAGAGATACACAGCAGTTTTTGAAAGCCTCTGAAACACTTCCTTAGCATTGCTGTGTTGCTTGTCATGTTACACTTAAGCCATGCTTTCTCATGCAAATATTACCCAGTAAAAATCTATTCCTGCATTTAGCAAGGAGTTGAACTCATACCCCTTCCAAATCTACTATTATAAGATTCTCTGACTCTACATCCACGGTGTGTTTCCATATATAGAACTAAGCTATTGTCCATGTGATCTATAATGCCATCTTTACCTTTCTCTGTGCTGGGACTCACTGCTATTCTTTTTTATAGTTAATTTGTGGTGTGTGGGCTTTTAAAATAAACTTACAGCCCAGGAGATTTCTTTTCAGGATTTCTTTGGTCCATGTTATCTTAATACATTCTAAAATCTTCCTCCCAATATATGGGGAAAATAAAAAATGAATCCTCTTTTTCTTTCCCTTTAATAATAATAAAATATTAACTCTTGCCACTCAGGCTTCAAATGCCATTATACGTCTCCGTTGCAATTTCTTTCTTTCCACATGGAAATTATAGTATATCTATTTGGTAAGTTGAATTGTTTTGAGAATGTGAGCTTTTCAATGAGAAGCATTGCAACTGGACAACTCCCCCCCCAATTATTTTGCAGTGTAAAATGTTGACTAATCACTTAAATTTCAAATTGCAAAATTGTCATGGAAGCAAGTTGGTTTTCTTTTAACATTTCTATGTAAACTATTGTCTCTTTTAGGCCCAAATTGCCTTCCTTCAAGGGGAAAGAAAAGGTCAAGAGAATTTGAAAAAGGATCTAGTGCGGCGAATAAAAATGCTGGAATATGCTCTTAAACAAGAAAGGTACTGTGGCAGTTATCTATATCCTGAATCTGTAAGTGATGTGTTGTTGAACCGATTGGGAGCAGTGACCACAGTGCTATTAAATTAAACATACATGTAACTGGCCAATTGCCAAGAAAATCCAACATGGTCACATTTGACTTCAAAAGAGGAAACTTCACAAAAATGAGGGGATTGATAAAAAGAAAGCTGAAAAACAAAGTCCAGAGGGTCACATCACTCGAAAATGCTTGGAAGTTGTTTAAAAACACTATATTAGAAGCTCAACTGGAGTGCATACCGCAGATCAGAAAAGGTACCGCCAGGGCCAAGAAGATGCCAGCATGGTTAACGAGCAAAGTCAAGGAAGCTCTTAGAGGCAAAAAGTCTTCCTTCAGAAAATGGAAGTCTTGTCCGAATGAAGAAAATAAAAAAGAACACAAACTCTGGCAAAAGAAATGCAAGAAGACAATAAGGGATGCTAAAAAAGAATTTGAGGAGCACATTGCTAAGAACATAAAAACCAACAACAAAAAATTCTATAAATACATTCAAAGCAGGAGAGCATCTAGGGAGACGATTGGACCCTTGGATGATAAGGGAGTCAAAGGTGTACTAAAGAACGATAAGGAGATTGCAGAGAAGCTAAATGAATTCTTTGCATCTGTCTTCACAGTGGAAGATATAGGGCAGATCCCTGAACCTGAACTGAATTTGCAGGAAGGGATTCTGAGGAACTGAGACAAATAATGGTAACGAGAGAGGAAGTTCTAGGCTTAATGGACAATATAAAAACTGACAAATCACCGGGCCCGGATGGCATCCACCCGAGAGTTCTCACAGAACTCAAATGTGAAATTGCTGATCTGCTAACTAAAATATGTAACTTGTCCCTCTGGTCCTCCTCCGTGCCTGAGGACTGGAAAGTGGCAAATGTAACGCCAATCTTCAAAAAGGGATCCAAAGGGGATCCCGGAAATTACAGGCCAGTTAGCTTAACTTCTGTCCCTGGAAAACTGGTAGAAAGTATTATTAAAGCTAGATTAACTAAGCACATAGAAGCACAAGCCTTGCTGAAGCAGAGCCAGCATGGCTTCTGCAAGGGAAAGTCCTGTCTCAGTAACCTATTAGAATTCTTTGAGAGTGTCAACAAGCATATAGATAGAGGTGATCCAGTGGACATAGTGTACTTAGACTTTCAAAAAGCGTTTGACAAGGTACCTCACCAGAGACTTCTGAGGAAGCTTAGCAGTCATGGAATAAGAGGAGAGGTCCTCTTGTGGATAAGGAATTGGTTAAGAAGCAGAAAGCAGAGAGTAGGAATAAACGGACAGTTCTCCCAATGGAGGGCTGTAGAAAGTGGAGTCCCTCAAGGATCGGTATTGGGACCTGTACTTTTCAACTTGTTCATTAATGACCTAGAATTAGGAGTGAGCAGTGAAGTGGCCAAGTTTGCTGACGACACTAAATTGTTCAGGGTTGTTAAAACAAAAAGGGATTGTGAAGAGCTCCAAAAAGATCTCTCCAAACTGAGTGAATGGGCGGAAAAATGGCAAATGCATTTCAATATAAACAAGTGTAAAATTATGCATATTGGAGCAAAAAATCTGAATTTCACATATACGCTCATGGGGTCTGAACTGGCGGTGACCGACCAGGAGAGAGACCTCGGGGTTGTAGTGGACAGCACGATGAAAATGTCGACCCAGTGTGCGGCGGCTGTGAAAAAGGCAAATTCCATGCTAGGTATAATTAGGAAAGGTATTGAAAATAAAACAGGCGATATCATAATGCCGTTGTATAAATCTATGGTGCGGCCGCATTTGGAATACTGTGTACAGTTCTGGTCGCCTCATCTCAAAAAGGATATTCTAGAGTTGGAAAAGGTTCAGAAGAGGGCAACCAGAATGATCAAGGGGATGGAGCGACTCCCTTACGAGGAAAGGTTGCAGCATTTGGGGCTTTTTAGTTTAGAGAAAAGGCGTGTCAGAGGAGACATGATAGAAGTGTATAAAATTATGCATGGCATTGAGAAAGTGGATAGAGAAAAGTTCTTCTCCCTCTCTCATAATACTAGAACTCGTGGACATTCGAAGAAGCTGAATGTTGGAAGATTCAGGACAGACAAAAGGAAGTACTTCTTTATTCAGCGCATAGTTAAACTATGGAATTTGCTCCCACAAGATGCAATAATGGCCACCGACTTGGATGGCTTTAAAAGAAGATTAGACAAATTCATGGAGGACAGGGCTATCAATGGCTACTAGCCATGACGGCTGTGCTCTGCCACCCTAGTCAGAGGCAGCATGCTTCTGAAAACCAGTTGCCGGAAGCCTCAGGAGGGGAGAGTATTCTTGCACTCGGGTCCTGTTTGCGGGCTTCCCTCAGGCACCTGGTTGGCCACTGTGAGAACAGGATGCTGGACTAGATGGGCTAGTGGCCTGATCCAGCAGGCTCTTCTTATGTTCTTATGTTCTTAAAATCCACCAAAAAAATGTGGATGCATCTTTCAGCCAGACAGCTGAATAGTGCAGTTGATTTGTTGTTGTTGTTGTTATGTGCCTTCAAGTCAATTACGACTTATGGCGACCCTATGAATCAGTGACCTCCAAGAGCATCTGTCGTGAACCACCCTGTTCAGATCTTGTAAGTTCAGGACTGTAGCTTCCTTTATGGAATCAATCCATCTCTTATTTGGCCTTCCTCTTTTTCTACTGCCTTCTGTTTTTCCCAGCATTATTGTCTTTTCTAGTGAATCATGTCTTCTCATGATGTGTCCAAAGTATGATAACCTCAATTTCATCATCTTAGCTTCTAGTGCTAGTTCTGGTTTAATTTGTTCTAACACCCAATTATTTGTCTTTTTTGCAGTCCATGGTACGCGCAAAGCTCTCCTCCAACACCGTATTTCGAATGAGTTGATTTTTCTCTTATCCGCTTTTTTCACTGTCCAACTTTCACATCCATACATAGAGATTGGGAATACCATGGTCTGAATGATCCTGACTTTAGTGTTCAGTGATACATCTTTGCAGTTGTTTTATTGTTTATTAATTTGTTTAAGGTATATATACAGTATATACTGCTGTTCAGGCAGACCTCACAAAGTGGTTTCCATTTTTTTTATTTTTAAAATATTTTACTGCTATTCATTAAAAACAACACAAAACAGTTTACAATATATATAAACATAGAATAAAACCATATAAAATTTAAAATCAGAAATCAGTTAACTAACTATTGTAAAAAGTCATTGTTTTAATTGCCTGCATAAGCCTGTTTTCAGCAGGTGTTTAAAAATCAGAATGAAGGTGCCTGCTGAATCTCTGTTGACAGCGCATTCCACAGGACTGGGCCAATGACACGAAAGGCTTGAGGAATTGTTGTCAGATGAGACTCACCATTTTGGAGGATGACCAGTGATGTTCTGGCAGATGATCTCAGTGATCTACCTGGGATGTAAGGGTTCAGGTGGTTCCTAAGGTACCCCAGACCTAAGTTGTTCAGGGCTTTGTAATTTAATGCAAGGACTTTGAACCTCACTCGGTATTGGATGGGTAGCCAGTGCAGATGTTGTAACCATCTGTTTATAAGACAGTGTTGACAGATATACACTCTATATTGTAAATAATTTGAATTGTTATGTTGATGTAAATTGAGTTGCTCATTGCTGACTTATAGCCAAACTATATTTGATTGGGAAAGAGCCTAGGGCATAATTACAATTTTAAAAAATAATTAGTCCAGAAAAAGCCTGAAAGAGCACTCAAGCTATAACTCAGAAAATAATACATTGCTTTGCCCAAAAAAACTAGGGTTGGATCCAGAGAAATGTCTGCAGATATAAAGCTATACCCATCTCCTCTTCCTCCCAACAATTTACAGAAGGTGCTTCTGTCGCACTTTCAGGCACCCTTGATTCCCCCTGCAGCTCCCTGTGCCACAGCACATCCCATTCAATGGGATTCTCTAATGGTTGGGAGAGGCTTTCTGGGCTGCTAGCAGGTGGATTGGAAGCTGGCTTCTCCCAAGTCCCTTCTGTAGATGTTCTCTGGATTCAGTTCATTGTTTCCAGTGTAAATAGAGTAAAATCTAGACCTATTAAGAAAAAAGTCTAGTGGATGTTTCCTTGAGGACACAAAGGACCACATCACAGTCCCTGATCTAGCTAGTTGTGGTTAAGTCCTCTTGAAAGCAATGGGGTTTCAATCAGATGTGATCAACTTGTTCCATTAATCTAGCTAGGAGTAAATTCCACTGATTTCATTGTAAGTATCTTTAGGATCAGCGTTCATCACAATGAACTGTCAGATTAGTTACGTTTAAACAATTTTTTCAGTAGCTTAATTAATTCAGAAAAAGACCTGAAATTGCACACAAGCTGTCAGGATGTATGAATGGTGATATGGGAAATGACTCAGAAAAAGATATCTTGCTTCTTTCCCATAAACTCTGCATAAGGTCCGGCTGTACCTTAGCTACATCAGAGCCAATATTCCTATATTCTATAGCTTGAATTTTACTGAAAAAGATACACTTGTCACAAGTGTACATAAGTTTTCTACACAAAATAGTCTGTAAAGTAACCATAAAAAATTGAAAAGAAAAGCAGAAAGGTACAATTATTTAAAATTATTTAAGAAAAAGAATTAAGAGGAAGTAATGGTAGTTGTCAAAATCTCTCTCATACACTTACGCACGCACATGATATGGCAGAGTAACTGTTCATTCAACCTTCATTTTTATTCTTGGGACATCAAGTTATTTCTTCCTATATAATAAAAAAGTAAGCCATTACGCTCTCATGCCATCATGACTTCATGCAGTGTGATGTTGGACGGGGTGCGATGGTGGGAGAGGGAGATGGCAGTGGCAGAAGAAGAGTCTGGGTGAGAAAGGCCCGAGAGGCCCAAGAGACCAGGCAGGAGAGACTGGTGGAGGCTGCGGGAAAGGCCAGACGGGAAAAGCAGCAGAAGAGGCTGGGCAGTGGGAGAGGCTGGTGGCAGCAGCAGCACCTCATTGGCTGGATGGGAGGCAGCTTTGGCGACCCATGGGGGGGCAAGGGAGGATGCTGGTGACTTGGTGGGGGGGAAGGGGGAGGGCTTTGGCAATGGTTGGTGCGGTTGGCAAGTGAAGTGAGCAGGGGTAGCAGTCCCTAGTATGATCTGTAGTTAAAAAAAGATACTTAAACCATCATCCAAGTCTATGCTCCAACGGCAAACGCAGAAGAAGAGGAATTGGAACGATTTTATGCAGAAGTACAGGAAGAAATGGATCACACACCAATACAAGATGTTCTGAAAATCATGGGGGACTGGAATGCAAAAGTAGGGAACAGAGAAGAACTAGGGATTGTGGGGAAATGGGGCTTAGGAGACAAAAATGAAGCAGGAGAAAGACTCACTGAATTCTGTGAATAATTTGTTTCTTGCAAACACATTTTTTGAGCAACTGAAAAGATGACTGTACACAAGAACATCACCAAATGGCCAATATAGGAATCAAATTGATTATATACTTGGTAGCAGAAGATGGAGAAGTTCCATACTTTCTGCGAAAACAAAACCAGGAGCAGACTGTGGTACAGATCATGAACTTGTCGTATCGAAAATCGGAGTAAAGCTAAAGAAGACCAACAAAGCAATCATAATGCCAAAATACAATTTAAATGACATCCCAGAAGCATATAAAGATCAAATAAGGAACAGATTTGAGGCTTTAAACTTAGTTGACAGAGAACCAGAAGAACTATGTGGAGTGAAGTCAGAGACATCATCAGGGAAGAATGCAAAAAGACAATACCTCTAGTTAATAAGAGAGAAAGAGCTCAATGGATGACTGAAGAAACTCTTAAAATGGTTAAAGAGAGAAGGAAAGCAAAAGCAAAAGGAGATAGAAACACAGTCAGAACCCTAAATGCAACAATACAGCAACTAGTACGTAGGGACAAAGAGAACTATTACAGTAGTTATTGCATAGAAATAAAAGAGGATAACGAAAAGGGTAGTACAAGAGCCCTATTCCAAAAGATTAGAGAAATTAAAGGGAAATTTAAGCCAACAGTAGGGATGCTGAATAATCAACAGGGGAACACACTGACTGGCAGAGATGAAATAAAAGGAAGATGGAAGCAATACACTGAATATAAAAGAGATGCCAGGATGACAGATTCATTCACGGAGGAACCGTATGATGAAGAACCAGACATTTTAGAATGTGAGGTGAAAGCTGCTCTTAAAATACTTGGAAGAAACAAATCACCAGGAACAGATGGCATACCAATAACTGAGACTGAATCTGTCCAAATTTTGAGAAAAAATTGTCAAGAAATATGGAAAACTAAACAATGGCCCACAGACTGGAAGCTTTCAATATATATCCCAATTCCAAAGAAAGGGGATCTCAGGCAATGCAGTAATTATCGAACTATTACCTTAATATTCCATGCAAGTAAAGTAATGCTCAAGATTCTACAACAAAGGCTCTTACTATGGAGCAAAAAATGCCAGACGTCCAAGCTGGATTTAGAAAGGGAAGAGGCACCAGAGATCATATCGCAAACATACATTGGATAATGCAGTGGACCAAAGAATTTCAGAAGGAAATCACCCTGTGCTTTATAGATTACAGCAAAGCCTTTGACTGTGTAGACCATGAAAAATGATGGAATACTTTAAAAGAAATGGGGGTGCCACAGCATGTGATTGTTCTGATGTGCAACCTATATTTGTCCTGTCCAGAGCCTGAGACACAAGACGGAGGCGAGGCTTGGTTTAAATCTCATTTTATGAGGGTGATGGTTACATCCAAAGCAGTGCTCTTCATAAACCTGTCTACTCTATCTCACTACTTTCCCTAGCTAAGCTACCTAAACAATCTCTGCAGTATGTGGGGAGAGTTGACTCAGCACTGGATTCTGGGTGGGCACCTGCTTAGGTAGGGAAGGTCTTCGCCTGTAACCGCCGGCTCCTCCGCAGTTCCACCCCCTGGGAGTCCTGCTTCTCGTACAGGGTGGGATGGGGCCAAGCCTCCAACACCCCATCCAACAGTGGGGTTACGCTAGGTGATGGCGCTACCTCAGGGAGTGGGAAGCTGGTTGGCAGGGAAGTGTTTGAAGTGCCAGGCGGGGATTCTAGTGCAGGCGGGGTTGGTGTGTGCGAAGGGTCACTTCCCAGTGGCTCAGACGGGGAACTAGCAGACGGGGTGGGATCTGCCTCAACAGGAGCGATGAGCACGGGAGTCTGTGGGCTGACAGAGCCTCCACAGGGACCTCCTCTGACTCCTTTCCCTGATCTAGCTCCCCTTGTGCCTGGGGTGCAACAATACTCTGGATAAGAGGCTAGTGTAAGGACAGAATATGGAGAAACTGATTAGTTCCCCATCGGAAAGGGTGTGAGACAGGGGTGTATTTTATCACCCTATTTGTTTAATCTATACGCAGAACACAGAATATGGAAAGTGGGATTGGACCAAGATGAAGGAGGTGTGAAAATTGGAGGGAGAAATATCAATAATTTAAGATATGTAGACGATACCATACTACTAGCAGAAACCAGTAATGATTTGAAATGAATGCTGATGAAAGTTAAAGAGGAAAGCACAAAAGCAGGACTACAGCTGAACATCAAGAAGACTAAAGTAATGACAACAGAAGTTTTATGTAACTTTAAAGTTGACAACGAGGACATTGAACTTGTCAAGGATTATCAGTACCTCGGCACAGTCATTAACCAAACTGGAGGCAACAGTCAAGAAATCAGAAGAAGGCTAGGACTGGGTAGGGCAGCTATGAGAGAACTAGAAAAGGTTCCTCAAATGCAAAGATGTATCACTGAACACTAAAGTCAGGATCATTCAGACCATGGTATTCCCAAATCTCTATGTATGGATGTGAAAGTTGGACAGTGAAAAAAGTGGATAAGCGAAAAATGAATGCATTTGAAATGTGGTGTTGGAGGAGAGCTTTGCGGATACCATGGACTGTGAAAAAGACAAATAATTGAGTGTTAGAACAAATTAAACCAGAACTGTCACTAGAAGCTAAAATGATGAAACTGAGGTCATCATACTTTGGACACATCATGAGAAGACATGATTCACTAGAAAAGACAATAATGCTGGGAAAAACAACAGGAAGTAGAAAAAGAGGAAGGCCAAAAAGAGATGGACTGATTCCATAAAGGAAGCCACAGACCTGAACTTACAAGATCTGAACAGGGTGGTTCATGACAGATGCTCTTGGAGGTCACTGATTCATAGGGTCGCCCTAAGTCGTAATCGACTTGGAGGCACATAACAACAACAACAACATTAATATACAGAGAAGTTAGATCCAGAATTCCTGTGAGCAAAGCACACTATTCATGGGATACTCCCACTGGAGGAAGGGAGTGATTTTTGCCAATTTTTCCTTTCCATGGGAGCATCCTAGGCCTCCTAAATAAATGCTATCTGGAAGGTTGGGGGACCCATGGAAACAGTGTGGGAGGTTATGTGAGTGGGGACTCAAGAGGGTATTGATGAAAATTATCTTTCAACCTCCCCTCCTCAAAGCAGGGATCTCTGTTGGATCTCAGACCTTTCTTTAAATGGAAGGAACCCTTCTATTTGCAGAAAGGATACTTGGTTCAATACTATATTTAATTAGTGCAATGCTGCCCCCCCACACACATTTTTGACATATGAGAGAAGCTAAACGGCAATAAATGATTAAGTAGAATGTAAGATAGCTGATTCTGAATTAGTTATGGCATAGTTTATTTAACCATCCACCAACCTGCAATATCTGTTCTTGTAAATTTCAAACCCAATATGTCAGGGTTCTCTAGGAGAAGGGTAGCTAGATGTTTCTGGATCACACCTCCCATCATACCTGACTATTGGTCATGCTGCTGGGTCTGATAGGAATTGGAGTCCAGCAGCTTCTGGAGGGGCCCATATTGGCTGTCCCTGCTTTTGGAGATTGAAATGTAATGCCATCCCTTAATAGATACCTGTCTTTTTAGATGTCATATATGCTCACAACTAGTATCACTCACTTAAACCTTAAGTGCTATTTTTTAAAAAATTAAGAAACTTATCTGCATGATATGTTTGTATGTTAACCTTTTAAGTTATATTTCTGGCCAGTGTGAGATTAGAACTTTCTCCTTGAGAGAACTCCTGCCCCAGTGCTTTTTCTGGCAGCTTTCCTTGTTTATGTCTCTTGGTCTGGCAGCAACTCCTACAAATTTGGCAGTCTTGGTAAGCACAGCTGGATTGGATTTTTCAGGTCTTTAGACTGCATGTTTGGCGATCTAAACTGGTTCTTGTAGTAGGAGCTGGCCTTGTGAGATTAATTTGTCCATTGTTAGTAATTCATATGTCAAGCATATCTAAATGACAAATAACAAAAAAAGCCTTGTAGGGCTTCTGATTTTTTAAAATAGAATGATTTAGAGAAGAGATTTCCAGGAAGTATAAATACATTGAAAAAAAGAGTGGGAACAAATTTAATATGTACCTTCTAACACAGGTAGCATTTTCCCATGCTAATTGATTTCTTTTTTTTCTTTTATAGAGCTAAATACCACAAATTAAAATATGGCACAGAGCTGAATCAGGGAGACATGAAGCCTCCTAACTATGATTCTGGTAAGAATTGATTAATGTGGTGACAAACAATTAAAGACTGGGCAGAAGACAAGCAGCTGTCATTTTCTGAAGAGTACTGACTTTGATATATATGCAATAGGAGTCAGTGCTTGGGGGATCAGGAATAAATAGTGGGACTGCACATACTCTTCTTTTTCTCAGGCGAACTCCTCCCCTCCCCCCCAATTCTGTCTAAGGTTAACATTAACCTCCATAGCTGTTGTCCATTTGGCTTAAAATGAAACTGGGTATGCTCCCAGACCTACTTCTGATCCACTTTTAATCGGGGTTCCCGAATGAGTTTAGGAATTGTTCTAAATGGGCTTATAACTTCGGTTAGCAAGAGACGGACAACATTGAATCTCGATACGGATAGGCAGATACGGAATTTGACTGCAGGAGGGGAAATGGAGAGTGCACATCCAGTCCTGTAGCCTGGTCCCTAAATCTTGGTACTAGTAATAGCTAAATTGGCCTTCTATGTTATAGCATAACAGTAATACTTAATGAGCAGCTACAATGTTGAATTGGTGGTGAATAGATAGACTGCTTCACAGTGTTCATTGCAGATGCCCAGAAAAAAACATTGGTTCAATGCATTTGGGATAAAATAAAAACCTGAAGCTCTTGCATAGAACTAGTAGGGAAATGTTTTTAATGCTTAAAAGTGTTTGAGTATATTTATGATATCCTCAGTTTTTATGTTTTGAAACAAGCAAATAAAACATAAAAGCAACACAGAAGGGTTTTTTTTTTAAGTAGCCCTGCATAAATTTCTTGAAGGTGGATGGATTAAGGTTTTGTTTCCTTGCCAAACTACTTAATAGAGAGCATGGGGACAGGTCTTGATTTTCATTGGGACTACATCACCCTCCCCTCCCCACGATCTATTGAACAGTGCCCCCCTCATGCTCCTATATTAAAAAGCTCCCATTACCAATCAGAGTGTTTTTCTTAGACTAACAGCAGGTTGGGATTATGGCTGTGGAGGAAAGGGTTAAGCTATGATCCCAATGAACATTGTAGGGCCTGCTGTTAAATAAAAAGACAGACCAATACAGCTTCCTATGTTGCTATCTAGCTCAGTATTGCCCACAATGACTGGTAGCTTCCCTCCAGGCTTTCCGGCAGGAATCTTTTTCTGGCTGTACCTGGAGATGCTTGGGATTGAACCTGGGACCTTCTGTATGCAAAGCTGGTGCTGTACCACTGATCTAAAGTTCTTCTCTAAAACGCTGAAGGTGGGTGATGATGCCAACCCCGGTGTGCTCAGAAGCCGAGTCTCACTCATGACAGGTGGAGCCTGAAGCACTCAAAAAATCCTGAAGTGCTTTCTAATGACATACTTAATTTCACTTCTGGTTTGGCCCTCAGTAGCCATTTCTGTTAGAGCAGCAGTAATTCCTTGTCCTCTTATAAAACTAGCCTTAATGGAATAACTTAGCTTCTTCACTTGCATTCCCTGTGCTCTGAAACTTACCTGGGAGACAGAATAGCCGATGTCCTGTCAGTTTTATTCAAATGCTCTGTCATGTGTTCTCTGCAAAGGCTTTGTTATTTGCTTAAATGAAGGCTGTGTAGTCTGGGATAATGGGCTCCACTTATTGTCTTGCCCATAATACAATTTTACGCTTGAGGCTTCTAACGTTCACTTAAATAACAGTCTTGTTTCTAGCATGAGCCCGTTCACACCTGGTCTCAGGCTGATGTTTTTAGCTGGGAACTATTTTTCCAAATAATAACTAATGTATGCTTATATAAATATAGGAATACCTTTATTAGGACCAACTAAAATGTTAAACAAAAGGGGACAGGGGAGAAAAGGATGGATTAGCCTGTCACGGCGCAAGATACATACGTCTTAAATCTTGTGCCCTGAAAGGCTAATCCAGGTATTTCTGCGACTCTTCCTGCATTCCAGCTCAAGATTACTGCAAACCTCAGACTTAGGTAGCAACTACCTCAATCCCAGCATCCCCCCTCTCTCTTTCTCTCTGCTTCGCCCCTCCCCATTTTGTATAACATCCTGCCTAGTGAAGAGTTCTGGAGAACTTAAATGCTTGCTCTGTATTTTATTTAGTCCTAATCAAGTTATTGCTGTACTGTATTGAACCCGCATGACTGCTGGTTAAAAAAAGTATCATATGTCTCACTCCTTACGTACCCAGTCGATCACTGTTCTTCGTAGACGAGGGCCTCCTGCAGATACCATCTTATCAGGAGGCCTGTTCTGCACAATGTAAGAATCAGGTCTTTAGGGTTCTGGCACCAACATTTTGGAATTCCTTCCCCTTTAATATTAGAGAGCTGTTGTCTTTGCTGTCTTTTTGGCACTTTCAAAAGACTATCTTCTTCCAACAAGCCTTTTAAGTAAAGATTTTTCCTAGTATGCATCTGTATTTGAATTGTTTTTAAGATGTTTTACCATTTGTTTCCCATCCTGGGCTCCTTTTGGAAGGAAGGGTGGGATATAAATTTAATAAATAAATAATGAATAATAATTTGAGTTTTCCATAGGAGGAATGCCATCAAGCGGGTAATAGCTCCACCTATTGTCCGAAGGCAAGAATGATTTCGAAGTCAAGACTAGGGGCGTCAGGCCCCTCCCACTCTCCAGTTCATTCTTGCCTTCGTACCGAACAAGATTGATATTTCTTATAGCGTAGCATCTAGCTAAGTCTTTTGTGTTTGTTTGTGTATTTGTCTGACAGGGTGTGAAGGTATTGTCGTTTGTGTGTACCCAAGTGCTTTCCCTTCCCTCTGTCTTGTATTTAACACTGTTTGTTTTGTAATTACTGGGGAATTCCCTTGGGGGGGGTTCTCCCTTGCCCAGGCCGTTTTCTTTCCCCAGTTTTTAGCCTCAGATCTTAGAGAGACCGCGGCTGCGGTTCTCTTTATTCTCAGGTGGGAGCTTGCGGCTGCAGCTCCCTGCTTCACCCCTCGTTTGTTTCATGCCTTCACGATCCACTTTTCCCCTAGGAGACTCCTCTTGTGGCTCCCTGATCTCAGCTCCTTTTGCCTCAGTCCCGGCCCGAGTCGCTACCTTCCCTAGTTCACCGCGGCGTTTTGCCTCGCGGACATACCTTTAAAACCGGGAGCCTGTGGCCACGGCTCTCCCCGGGTGATTTTTTATCCGTTGAACTGTTTCTACCCGGACTCGTGGCTTTAAGTTCTCGCCGCGAAAGTCTCTGCAGTCGGCGGCTGCGGCTGCTTCCACTACTGCTGCCTTAGCTGCTACGGTGTTTCCTTATTAAGAGCCGCGTTTACGCCTATCAGCCCCGGCTGTCACATGCTCTTGAGACTGTGCTAGGCGGTCCCTCCGTCAGTTCGCTGCCGCCATTGCTCCTCTCCCTCCGCCATTTTGATTGTTCCTTTTTTCCGTTCATTTTACGGGCGCCATTTTGTTTGTCCCGTTTTTCCCCACTCTTTCTGTTTAGCCTTTCCTGTACTAAACAAAGGGGTTTTTTACCTTGTATGTGAGTTGCAGATAGGACTTGTTAGTTTTACAAGGATTCCTCTCTCACCCGGCTACTACTGCTGCCTATGCAGCTATTGAACGTACGTTCCGCTGTTCCATCAAGGCTGTGGCTGTGCGCTAGACTATTTGAACTGTACATTCTGCCGCACTCGTGGCCATGTACTAAGGCAGCTGATACTGCAAAAGCTGTTTGAACTGGACATTCTCCCCCATTCGTGGCCGTGTCCCAGCCAGTTGCTACTGTAAAAAAATATATATATATTGTTTGAACTGGACATTCTGCCCCATCCGTGGCCGTGTACCAAGGTTGTGTGATACCAGCTATTAACCAGGCTGGGTAGCAACGTTGTTAACACAGTACATTCTGCCCCATCCGTGGCCGTGTACTTAGCCATCTGCCAGTGCATTCTGCCCCATTCGTGTGCCGTGTACTGAGCTTTTTAGGGTCTGTGCATTCTGCCCCATCGGTGGCCGTGTACTGAACCCATTGAAAATATAAGATGGTGGAACAGCCGACAACGGCTCAGATAGCCAAGCCGACACCATCTAAGGCGACTAAGCATAAGCACACCAAAGCTGTTGCCAAAACAAAACATCTCTCCAGCCACAGCAAACCCAAGCGCCCACACTATGTCTCTGCTCCGGCTCCCAATCAAGCAGCCCAGGAACAGTTAACGAGTCTATTTCATTCTCCTACTGCTTCCTCCGAGGAGGAGGATTTCGCTGGGTTTCTGGAACAGCCTGCTGACAACCAGCCTCCTCCTATATTGCCCCCTAGAGCTTATCCAATATCACAGCCTGCTGCACCGCCTCTTCAAGCGCAACCGTCTACCTCACCGGGGATTCAGCTGTCTCATGAGTTTCTATCACAACTACAGGGCATGCTGTCATATTTTACTCAAATACAGTCCCCGCCACAAGTCCCCGCCATACCTCAGCACAGTATGGACCACTATGTAGGCAATGAGGCAAATCCATCATGCTCCCCAAATCCTTTCGATATTGCGAGAGGCAGACTTATTGATGACGTTTCCTGTGGGGAGGAGTCACCTTTTGCGGTGCTAGCTGAAGGAGACGAATGGAGCGACCATTCCGACCATGAGGAGGATACCTCTTATCGTCTGTTCGATGCCTCAGATTATCAGCCCCTTGCGCGTAGAGTAGTACACACCCTTCGTCTACAAGATACACCACCGACAGCTACCGCTCCCACTATTAAAGGGGCCAGGTTATTGAAATCACCCACACCAACTGAACACTACCTTCCTGTACTAGATCCCATTGCCAAGCTGGCCAAGGACGAATGGACTCATCCATTGCAAACACGCCGTTTTAACACCCTTGCAGACAGACTTTATTCTCTGGCTCCGGACTTTGCCAATAGACTGACCATCCCTGGCATTGACGAGCCGATCGCCAGCCTAGTTTCCAGATCTCTTTTGCTGAAGGCAGGAGATTCAAACCTAAAGGACGCTACTGAGCGTAGGTTGGATTTTGCGTTACGCAGAAATCATGAGGCCACCGCCTTCTCCATGCGAGCTTCTGCATCAGCTTCCATCTTTTCCAGTGCAGCGATGATGTGGTTGGATGACCTCTTGGAAGATCCCGATCCCGATCCTGTTTCTCTGAGGAGGTCACTGATAAAATTGCGCAAGACAGCGGCGTTTGTAGCTGATGCCACCTTGGACGCTAATCAACTGGCAGCCCGAGCTATGGCAGCTCAGGTAGTCGCTCAAAGGACCCTCTGGCTTCGTCACTGGCAAGCTGACTCTACAGCCAGAGTCAATTTATCAAGGGCACCTTATTCCGGATCTTTACTATTCGTCGAGGAAGCCCTAAAGGCAGTCCTTGTTGACCCCAAGGAGGCTCGAAAGCCGGTTCTGGCCACTGTCAAGAACTTTGATCACAAGCCTTTCAGGCGTTTCCCCTCATACTGCCTGACCCAGCCCTTTCAAGGAACGCGGCCCGGGGGACGAGGCCGCGATTTCCGAACCTATGATTTTCGCCCCTCTAGGGGAGGCTGGAACAGACGTTTCGCAGGCAGAGGTCAGTACCAGGGGCGCAGAGGTTCCTCAACTTCCTCATATAGGGGAGGGTCTCGCCAGCACAAGCAGTACTGATGCGATACCAGTTGGAGGTAGACTCCTGCGGTTTGGAGACCATTGGCTGCGTCTAACTCAGATCCGTTGGATCAGAGAACTTTTTTGTTTTGGCTATGCATTGGAATTCTGGGCAACCCCTCCAGACAGATTTCACCCTTCACCTTGCCCCAGGGCATCAGACAGACACTGCATCATGCAGACAGCCATACATCACCTCTTGGACATAGCGGCGATAGAGCCAGTCCCTATAACAGAGAGGTCGGAAGGGGTGTATTCCCTTCTATTTGCTGTGCCCAAACGAGATCTGTCATGGAGGGCGGTATTGGACCTCAAGTTCATTAACCGTTTTGTAAAGTACCGCAGGTTCAAAATTGAATCCCTTCACTCCATCACAGAAAGCCTGCAAGAAGGAGACTTCCTGGCCTCTATCAACCTTAAGGAAGCATATCTCCATGTGCCTATTTGCATAGCCCACAGAAAATTCCTTCGATTTGCTTTTGGCACCCAACATTTTCAATATCGAGCAATGCCATTTGGTCTCTCGTCTGCCCCGAGAGTATTTACCAAGGTGCTACTCATACTAGTGGCTTACCTCCGACTTCAAGGGGTGCACATCTACCCCTATTTGGATGATCTTTTAATACGGGCGAGCTCGAGGGAGCTGGCTCATCAACATCTAAAGCTCACACTCCATGTTTTGCAGACCTACAGCTGGTTGGTCAATTTCAACAAAAGCTATCTACAACCAACCCAATGGCTACAACACCTCGGGGCGATGTTGGACACCCAGCAGGCGACGGTGTTCCTGTCTTTAGAACGCATATCTGCTATCACAGACATCGCAAAATCTTTGACGCACCAAGAGACCGCAGATGTCATGCTTCTAGCCAGGGTTCTCGGAATGTTGGTTTCCACCATCCATATTGTGCCTTGGGCTCGAGCACGTTCTCGCCATCTCCAGTGGACTTTGTTGCCATTTCAGCAGGACATCGCCAACTCAAATCATCGAGCAATCTCATTGAGCCCAGCATTGCGTCTGTCATTCCGTTGGTGGATGAGGGTTCATCACCTCACCCAGGGCACTCCGTTCAGAGAACCCCACAGGACTGTCATCAGCACCGATGCCAGTCTCCTCGGCTGGGGAGCCCACTGCAACTCTCAGTTCGTTCAAGGGGTTTGGACCGCTGCAGAACAGACTCAGAGCATCAATTGGCTGGAGCTAAAAGCTGTCCACTTTGCTCTGCTCCATTTTCAGTCGCTGTTCCCCTTGGACCACGTTCTCATTCGAACCGACAACACGTGTGCAAAATCACATTTAAACAGGCAAGGGGGAACGAGGTCGCGTTCTTTGCAGGATCTAGCTTTCCTCATCTTCGACTGGGCAGAACAAAATCTACAGTCTTTGAAAGCAGAACATCTCAGAGGAATTTGGAATGTGACAGTGGACTGGCTCAGCAGACAACAAGTCTTTCCAGGAGAATGGAAACTTCATCCGACCGTTTTCCATCTTCTTCAGTGTCGCTTCGGCCTCTTCTCAGTCGACCTGTTTGCTTCCAGTCGCAATTGCTAGCTACCCAGGTACTTCGCACAATTCCTGGATACAACAGCAGAAGCGGTGGACGCTCTATCACTACCGTGGCCAGAAGGCCTTTTGTATGCCTTCTCTCCCATTCCACTGCTAGCCAGAACTTTGTGGAAGGCGCGGCGCGAGAGGGCTCAGCTGGTCCTGATCGCACCATATTGGGCCCGTCGACCGTGGTTCTCGGATCTCCTGGCAATGTCGGTGACGGATCCTTGGCCACTACCAGTCAGGCCGGACCTCCTATCCCAGGGTCCAGTATGCCATCAGGATCCCAGGTGGCTCAACCTAACAGTGTGGCTTTTGAACGGGAACATTTGAGGTCGGCTGGACTGTCTGACGCTGTTATTGACATTATCTTGGCCTCGAGAAGACCATCTACCACTCGTATTTATCAACATACTTGGGTGGCATTTTCCAAGTGGTGTCAGTCCCAACACCTCGATCCTTCACAGGCCACAATACAACAGGTGCTGCAATACCTTCACAGGGGCCTCATGATGGGACTCAGACCCAACACTTTACGTCGGCATGCGTCCACCCTGTCGTCCATTCTTTCAGTGTCCTCCACTGGTGCCCCTGTTGCATCACACCCGTTTATCAAACGCTTCCTCAGAGGCACTGCTCTATGCTCACCGGCTGTAGTCCACCGTTTTCCCTCCTGGAGTTTGTCGAAGGTTCTACAGGCTTTACAACGTCCTCCGTTTGAGCCCCTCAGGACTGTGCCTTTATGTCTGTTGTCATTTAAGGTCCTGTTCCTGATCGCGATCACTTCCGCGAGACGAGTTTCGGAACTGGGCACACTGTCTTCTGCCCGACATCTCTGCGTTTTTCACAAGGACTCTGTTGTGCTGAAAACTGATCCTGCCTTCCGTCCCAAGGTCAATTCAGTTTTCCATTGCAATCAGGACATTGTACTTCCTTCATTTTGCCCGAATCCTACCCATCCTCTGGAGAAGGCTTGGCATTCGTTGGATGTTTGGAGGGCTCTCAAGACCTACCTGTCTAGGACCCAGGAGATACGACGAACGGAGTCTCTGTTTGTATCCTTTCATCCAAGGTCTATGAGGCATAAAGTAGCTAAGTCCACCTTCTCCCGCTGGTTGCGTGCATGTATTACTTTAGCTTATGAGTCCCTTAAGCTTCCAGTTCCACCTAGTATAACAGCTCATTCCACTAGGTCAGCGGCCACTATGGCTGCTTTTGCTACTAACGCTCCTGTTGCTGATATTTGCAGAGCTGCTGTTTGGTCTTCCCCACACTCGTTTATCAGGCATTACAAAATAGACCGTTATGCCTCTGCCGATGCCTCTTTTGGCAGACGAGTTTTGCAACAGGTTCTTAATGAGGATTAGCATGTGGTTGGTCCCTCCCTGTTATGGGTTGCTTTGGTACATCCCGCTTGATGGCATTCCTCCTATGGAAAATGGACCATTGGTCTCACCTGAAGGGTGATTTTCATAGGAGGAATGCCATCACGACCCTCCCAGTTGGAGGATAACTAAATATACTACGTTTGAATTTTAGTGTTGTTACGCTATTATGTTAGAATTTCTAGTGAAGTCAAGACTGCTATTAATTATATATAGCCATGTTAGAGTCATACTATTATGATTATTGCTATTGTGTTATGTCTTTGCTGGTAGGCCCGTTGGCCTCTTTTTTCCTGCATTTTTAGATACCTCTCTTTGGACTCGCTGCGAATGAACTGGAGAGTGGGAGGGGCCTGACGCCCCTAGTCTTGACTTCGAAATCATTCTTGCCTTCGGACAATAGGTGGAGCTATTACCCGCTTGATGGCATTCCTCCTATGAAAATCACCCTTCAGGTGAAACCAATGGTCCATTTTCTCCTTTCATCCCATCCTTTCTTTGCTAAGCAAAGGACTCATAATGCATAGCAGTGCTGAGGAGGATGCTTCTAGATTCCTCAGACCTAACAGTCTCATGGATCTGTCTCGTACCATTTAATTCTTGTGCCCTCTCAACAAGCAGATTGCTTGTCCTACTGTCTCAGGTGGAAGTATGAGCAATTGTACAACTTCAAACTGGATATACATCCATTGCTCCACAATTTCCTCATTACCAAAAGCAAGTCACTCCTTTTCTTTTTTTGAGAGAAAATTTTTGAATAGGCAGAAAAAGACTGATGCTAGGCTTGTATTATTTTTCTGCTCTGAATTGTTATGCACAGTTTGCATTTGTTCTCCCGTGGTGCATAGGTCTTTGATTGCTGCAGCCTTCAATTGCAAAAATACAGGAATTAAATGTACATTATTCTACAGATGTAAATAATTAAGCTAGTGTAACATTTTATTTCTTAAGTATGTACAAGACTGTTTGAGAAAAAGGGGTTTCAAAACTCTGTAGTGGAACTGACAAGAATGGACAGATGGCCAATGCACTTAGCATTTTAATTTTCAGTACAATGTTCCACAGCTTTTCAACCTCATGTTTCACTGTGATTTTGACAGTTTTGAATATTTAGACACTGCTAGAAGATAGAATTGATAGAACTTGATCTCCTTCCTGTGTTAAAATGGTTTTCATCTTTCAGATGAAGGTAATGAAACTGAAGTTCAGTCACAGCCAACTAGCCAGTTAATATGGAAACAAGGACGGCAGTTGCTCAGACAGTAAGTAACCCGAAACTGGATTTCAGATGTGGGGGTGCCTTTCCCAGCCCTACTTGGAGATGCTAGGGATTGAACCTTGACCCTTTTACTGTCAAAGCACATGCTCTACCACTGAGCTATGCCTCTTCCTCGAGGACAGCAAAGTTGTGACAAAAGTAGGATAAAGTATTGATTAAAACTGAAGTAGCATGTGATGAGAACAATGGGGTGAGGATTAAAGTGTTTTAAGTATCATACTTTATAGATGGTTCTAAGGTGAGTTCTGAGCTGTTCTGATAGTCATTAGGATTGGGTGTAGAGGGCTGCTGGTTCCACTCCTCCTCAACTTGAACATGTAACATGAGGGTTTTAATGTGGTGTGTTTGGACTCAGTAGTTTCAGTACTTGTGATGCTAGATTGCATGAATCAGAAGTCCTTTTACCAGGAGGCTTGAGCTTGCTGGGGGCGGGCAGTATATGTGTGTGTGTGTGTGAGAGAGAGAGAGAGAATTCAAAAGGATGAAAATATTTACTTCTAGTGATTATTGCAATAATACTTGAAATCTTTTTGTTCGACTTCCGGGAAGGGTGACTTCGCTTGTGCCTGCTTTTGGGACGGGCTCCCGCCTCAAAAGAAGCTTATTCAGATATAAATCAGTCAGAACATTTTTTTTTTGACTGATGAAATTTCTCCCGGGCAGGGAGAAACGTAGAGATCAACCTCAAAAGCCTGTTTTTGTTGGGAGGACTGGATTTCATTAATTTATGAGATAAGGTCCAGCCAACAATGCCGGACGGACTTCCGAACAAGCTCTATCTGTTTAAGCGATACGTTTATCTTTTCTTTAAAGAGAGAACGGACTAACAGGCAAGCACCCTTCTTTCTATTATTTTTTTTACTTGGTTTAAATTGTTGCAGCCAAAGGAGATTTGTCAGATTGATCGGCTTTGGACAACTTCTGGGTGAGCTATAACTCTTCTCTGTTATTCACGAAATTAACAGCTTATCTCTGTTTCTGTCGCAAAAAGCTGTCCTGGAAGTGCATTCTAAAGATATAAATAGAAGAGGGATTTCTATTCCTGATTTCTATTCCGAGGAATATTATATTGTCTGGGACTATTCTCTTTTTGGTCTATTTTATTTTGACGAATCTGCTTCTTCACGACGCCACTAGCTGTTTTGATGCTGGGAACTAAATTTGTTTTGCATAGAGAGATAAGGCAGGCTGCTCTGTTTATACTGTGATGTCATCAAGCCTGGAATATTAACCCAATTGTTGCTGAAATAAGAAGTGGTTCTTCTTTATTTTTGTTTTGCTTTGTTTTCGTGGTTTTAAAAATGGCAATCAAGAAAGTGGCTGAGAATCTGGAAGTAACTATGTTTCAGAAAATAATGGATGAGATTGAGATAACGAAACAAACCCTGCGACAGGGTAGTAAGGAGTTGAAAATTGAACTGAGCAAAATGACGCAGGAGCTTAAAGAAATAGGGGATCCTGTGAGAGAGGAGAATGAGATCAGAGATGAGAAAAGAAAAAATAAAGGGAAGATACAAGCCCTGGAGATTGGAACAAATGTGGAATTGGAAAAAGATCTGGAGTTTATGGATTTTAGAAATAAAATCTACTGTTTGGAATTTAACGTTATCTCTGAAGAAATTAATGAAGATATTAGAGATAAAGTTATCAATGGCTTGGATAATCTTTTGGACTGGAATGATGTGATGGAGTTTGATATAGAGAAAATCTATGGAATTAACTGCAGCCATGTGACAATGGAAAAACTCTCAAGAGATGAGCCAGTGCATTTTGTAAAAAAGAAGAACAGAGATATGACTTTACAACAGTATTTCAGCAACTTATTCAGAATGGATGGCAAGAAAATATTTGGGATAGAGGAAATTCCCATCAGACTCTTATTATATGACTATGGCTATGACAGCAAGATTATTATGGAATACTGATAATGGAAGATTGGACACTGAAATTACTGGACTTAACAGGACTATTGAAGATGGAAGATGGAACTAATAGGGATAATGGAATAATGGCTATTGAAATTATTGAACCTAACAGATTTTGAAGAGATGGATTAATCGAAATGTTTATTTGGACTATGGTTATGACAATAAGATTATTATAATTATTAACGAGATGGATTAATTGACATGTTTATTTGGAGAAAAATTGATAGATATATTTCTTAAAGAATTGAAACCTCTCTTTGACTTTTTGTGGAAAGAATAAAGTAATGTTTATGAGATTTGATGATTAATTAAGATAACTACTGGAGGAAAGTGATTTTATAATATGATTTAAGAGACAGGATTGTTATATATTGTAGACCTATAACTGATTTGATCTGTGACAAATGGGAAGTCAATATTTTATTTTTTTTGTTTAATTATTTTTGTTTTGTTTTGTTTTTTGTCTTTGAATGGTTTATGATTTTGTTTTGTATGTTTTATGAAAATTTGAATAAAAATTATTGTAAAAAAAAAAATCTTTTTGTTCAAAAATTTAAGGATGGGGAAAAGATTAAAAGCAAATGTAAAGAATTTCTGAATTAAAGATACTTTATCATAAAGCAGTATTCAGCTGAAAAGGGAACCTAGAAGGAAATGCTGTTTGGTAGAATGAACAGCTGAGAGAATGGGAATTCTTATAAAACTGCCCAGTGGTCAAGAACTCTGTGGGCTTTAGTTCTGATCTTAGCAAATTTTATATAAAGAGTTGCATATATAAAAGTCATTATTTATGAAAAAATGTGGTTGGAAATGTATGGAGAACTTTAGAGTACAATGAATAATGCATTGTGTATACACGGACAGCAGAGCTCTTTGGTTTTCTTGGGAACTATAGAGACTGGTACTGCAAGAGACAATGCCCTCTGCAGCTGGTACAAGATGATTTGTAAGCCTGTTGTGTCAGCATGCAGCACATTCTTCTTCTTGTCGCTAAACTATTGACTGGTTCTGGGTGGATTGTAGCAATTGACTATTACATCTTTGCTGACAGCTCCTGAGCAACTCGCATGCTTTCTATTTATTCAGATATCTGCAAGAGGTGGGATACACTGACACAATACTGGATGTGAAGTCAAAGCGGGTACGAACGTTGCTGGGTCTCTCAGGTGATGGTCCAGATAGGGAAAATGACAAAAACCAAGAATCAATGGTGAATGGCACAGATGCTGAGATTAAAGAAAAGGTGATGATTGGGTAAGTGTTTTTGATAGTGGGATGCTTCCAGTAGTGCAAATTATACTTTTGAAAGTAATCTACTTAAGTGAAAGTTTTCAGTGGTGTGGTATACTACATGAGTTTATGACTGTTCAATATTGTGTGTTTGCTGATATTAAAATAAATATCCTCCTTCCACCTCAGTTCTATTTCTTGTAAGCTAAATAGCAATTCTGTTAAGAAATTCACGTTTCTAGATTTGCTTAGCCTAGGAAAACTAGTGCATTCTTTTTCTTTTGTTTTTGAAGTACTCTTATAAGTAACAGCTACTCCTAATATGTTACTTCAAGCTCAATTTAAGCCATTGTTAGGTTTATGATGCCTGTTCTGCAGACATACTGTGCCAGTCTTAAAAAAAAGTGTTCTCCCCAGAGATGTAACATGACTGCTGCTTACATCCCAGACTGTCATTACAGTAATTGAGTGCCTTTCCATTAGTAGTTCTGCTGATGGTTTAGAACAGATTCAGATGGAAATTACAGGGGGAAAAGACTTAAATGTGAAGAACTTAAATTTAAATATGAAGACTTAAACCTAATTACAAAAAGACTTAAATATGAAGAACTTTGGGTTCAGGGGCTTCACTCTTGCAGAGTCCTTTATTTTTCTCCAGGGACAACTCTGTTGATGAGAGTATGCTCTAATTTACCACTGTCAGAGTAGTTCTGAATCAGCCAGTGCAAAAAACAAAAGACAAGAAGACATTTTTACAATCAGAATCTTTTATCTGCTGCTCCCCAAGGTGATGTAAAGATAGGATAATGCTTCCTTAAAAAATTATTTGTTCTGCCCATGGAACATTTTATGCAAGTCAATATATTTGCTAATGTACAGATCCCAGTGAAAACATTTGTACTCGAGAGCGTCATGTGGACTTGCGATGCATCCTGGAAGATTTTGAATCCATCAATGGAAACATTATTTTGATAGTTTGAAAGATATAATCCTACTTACCTGTGTTTCATAATGCTTACTGAAAGAAATGGTTCACTTCTTCAGATCAGCACACTGGTGTTATAAAAGATAAGTACTACAGCTCAGCATGAATGAACTCAGCAGGGGACACTAAAAAATAACCTTGTATTAACATCTAGCATTTCCAGTGTTTGCTGTGAGTGTAAAGGATGCACTTTGTCATTAACATTTTTGGCAGAAGAGAAACAAATGAAGCTGCCATATCCGTTTTGGTGTAGCCTTGTGTGGTATACCTGTTCGTTCTCATTTTAATCCCTGCTTCTTTATTTTAATGATGTTACTTTTTCCTTTGCAAATTGAATTAAAATTTGGGGAGTGCTTTGTTTTGGTATCTGATGTATAATGTGCAGTAATAAAGTCCAGCCCATTTCAGATTTCTGATTTTTAAATTGACTTTAATGAAGGAGCATTGTTGTTATCATTTTATGCATCTTGTCAGGCAATATGTTTAAGCTGTTTTTCAAGCAATAAATGCTTTACTTCCGTTCTTCTGAAAATATGCCTTTCCAATGTCTTGCATACTGACATACTGTAACGTTTTCATGGGTTTCATAATTGATAAAGGTTGTTAGTTGACTAAACCTCAACTTGGCATCTTGCAAAAAGGTTCATGGTACAGCTGAGTGAATTTAAGTACTCAAGTACTCAATCAGGACTTCTGAAAGGACATTGCAGTAATAGTAATGTCAGTTTTAAAGTGCGCAGTTGGAGCAAATCTGAGACTGACTTATTAAACTTACATTTTATTCTCCAGTTCATGCTTTTAACATGACCAGGAATTGAATTTAGCATAATATTTTTTATTTATTTGATTCTGTTTATTAATTGCTTCCCATAAAATATCTCAAAGTGATCTGACAATAAAAACATTCACAGTTAAAAACCAATTCCATACAGTAAAACAATTTCAACTCCAGTACAGACAGAAAAAGGTAGGTCTTCAATAAGTGTGAAAAAGGCAATAGAGACAGCACCTGTCTGTGTAATGGGAGGGAGTTCCAAATGGTAGGTGCCACCACACTAAAGGCATGATTCCTGTGTTGTACGGAGCAGGCCTCCGGATAAAATGACATGTGGGGAGGGGTTATGCTCCCTAGTGTATACTTGTTTGTCATGTTAGCTGCCATTATGTGCAGCCTGTGATTCAGATACAACAAAACAACTTGCGTGAGCAGAAAACACTTCTGTTTGCCCAAGAGGAGAAGACAGATTGCCGCTTCCCCCACCCCCAAGCAGCTGCAGCCTCTTGTGCCATATGAAGTGCTCTGAAGGGCCCTTGATGCTTATGAGTAACTGTTATGAGGTCACAGGGTTCCTCATAGGGAGGGGGAAGTAGGGTATTCCTCTTCTGTGAGCAGAACATTAGGATTTTATGTTGCTGTTTTGATGCCTTTTTCCTTATTACTGCCACTTCATGTTCCTGGGACGGATCAAAACCCAGTCAAAGACAATGTTGCAAATGTGATGACATCATTTAACCAATCAGATCTGGCTGCATTACAGTATCATAAAGTCAATTCAAAGTGAAGATCATGTTTCCTGACCTCGCACTGAATGGTCTTTCTGATGACACCATGCAGCAATCGGATTTGACTATGTGACAACATCACAAATTCAATTGACAGTAATTTCTAGAATCATTGGCCTCATATTTCCAGAAAGGGTCCCCTTGTTCATAGCACCCCTTCAAAAACAGCTGCTAAAAAGGAGGCACCCGTGTGTGGTGGTCATGAAACCATTCATGAAATGTCTCCCAGCCCCCAATTTTGTCTTAACCCTGTTTAAAATTGTAAATTCTTTTTTAAAGTCTAAAACAGGGAGACATAAGCCCACAGGACTAATCTTGAAGGACTTAGTTTAAGCACTTCTTGTATTAATGACCTTATCAATGAGGACCTAAACCAGTGAACTGATTTAAAGCACAAATAATAAAAGTTGTAATGAACTCAGAATATTTTTCACAAATGTGCCTTTTCTGATGATTCCGGGATTCTGCTTCTGTGCTGTTTCTACTTCCACACCAAGTCTTCACCAGGCAACAAATTGCAGAGAACATACAGAAACCATAGAACTGAAATTCTATTTTTTATTGAGATGAAATCTAAGGAAGGTATATAGAAGGAATGTAGTTAGCCTTTTTCTGTGTAACTGTTAATTAGAATTTATAAGTAGTATTAGCAGAATAAGTGTATGTGGCACGTGATTATTACTTTTTAAAAATAGAAATTATGATACGTCCTGGATATTATTGTATGGTGCTATCAATTTTCAATATTCACATTCAATATATTGCTGTTTAGGCATAAACTTTAACTGCATTAAAACTTTTGTATTATTGAATATTGTAATATTTGCATAATTTATCGGGCAGTATGTACAAACATTCAGAATGAGTTCATAATTTGAGACTTGTTTTGGACAGTGAATATCACCTCTGTAACATGACTTTAGCTTAACAGTGTTACCTGATTACTGTTGCTTCATGTCTACCATTCACATTTACCTGCAAGTATGTAACATCTGCATGTGATAAAGAACAGAATCACTACATGCCCACCTATCGCTTCCCTGGGACTGCCTCATGTTGACATAGATATAATATATTTCTAAGCTCAGCTTTAAACATATGTAGGTCTCATCTGTGTTGTTCTTACCCCTAAAATTATGCGTGTAGGGTTGTATGTACATAAATCCCAATGCATAGATTCCAGATAGGCATGACGTGGGGCAGCTGTTAGAATCTTTTTCATATATCCCTGAAAAGAGCTTAACTGTGATGTTTCTACAATCTGCTACTAGTTAGATACAAAAAGGAATTTATTTTACAACTAACAAAGTTCTGGGTGGTTTATAGTTGACTGTGTGTTTCCTACACTTTTGAGACAGTTTGGCTGCAATCCTATACGTGCTTATGGAGGAATAAGCTCCATTGAATACTGACAAATGGGCATGGAAAAATATTTGGATAGATTTTTGAAATTGTGGCTTTGCTATTCTTTGGTGATAGTGGGATTTCTTTGGATTCCTTTAGTGACCCTGACTTGACATGGCATTAATGATGGCCTCTGGCAATCTGGCCGGTTTTCCTTGTGTTTTTTTCTCTTGTCACATAATGAAAAACAGCTTGTTGCCTTGGTCTTCCAGCACATTTCAGGCTATATTGCAATTTTTTTAAAAAATGAAAATGCAATGTAGAAAAAATACTTAATGTTTCCCATTTCAGTTGAGTGGGATCAAGTGAAGGGTTAAATAGGAGAGGCTTGTCACTTATAAAGTCTGTGCACATTAAAGACTAAAATATCAAACTCTGAATTCAGCAGGGTTCTACAATGTGTATACAATGTGTATAAATCTTATTCTGAATTTTCCTATTTGTATTTTCTCTTTTTTTAACTATCTGGAACATGGAAAATGTATTTAATAGTAGGTGAGTGAAGAAAACATCAAGTCGTTCTCTTAGGAGAACCTGAAGAAAGTATCAATAAAGAGAGATGTTTGGGGAGCTGTAGTTGTGGTTTTATTTATGTTCTTCTTGCCCAAGAAGGTCCCTCTCATTGTGTGTTGGGAATCTTGAAACCCAGCACCTCAGTTGTTTTTTAAAAAATCTGAAGTAATCTAGAAACTGAAAAAGAACACAATTTCAAGTACAGAAGTGAGAATTATGATATGGCTGCTTAAGTAGTTTGGATTTGGATTCCTGCATTGTGCAGGGGGTTGGACTCAGTGGCCTCATAGGCCCCTTCCAACTATAATTCTGTGATTCTAGTTGAAATGCCATGAATTCATGTACATATGTTCAGTTCCA
Organism: Rhineura floridana; assembly: GCF_030035675.1. Taxonomy (NCBI): domain Eukaryota; kingdom Metazoa; phylum Chordata; class Lepidosauria; order Squamata; family Rhineuridae; genus Rhineura; species Rhineura floridana. The sequence goes on along the minus strand of NC_084483.1, from coordinate 147,978,504 downwards.
AGAGTAGTGCTGCCTGTGGCACTGTGTTTTTAAAATTTTGTCTTAAATGAAAATAATTTGCAAGCTTCATTTTTCACCGTGCTTACCAAAGAGATATCAATCAGTGTGAAGCATGATAAATAAATATCAGAGCTTGGATCAGAGGTAGTCCTGCAAATGGAAGGGCTGACAATCTAATGAAGGTTGTGATTTGCAGAAATAGGAAGATGACTTTGACTTATCCCTAGAAGCTTCCTGTGCCACCTTCCACACCATTCAGGAGGCTCCTCTGACTTCCTGAGCAAATTTTTAGAGGACTCTAGGGGATCCCATCCCTGCTCATGGGATCTCTGGATTCAACCCAGGATGTAATAGACCCCCCCCCTGTATTCATTTTCCATAGGAGTAGCCATGTAAATCTTATGATACCTTAAAATGTATTATGCTGCAAGCTTTAGTTGACTTAAGGCTACTTCATCGCATGCTTGTATGTCATTGCTATTTAACTCAGACTTCCACAATTTTTCCTTTTCATGCCTGCCAACTGAGAATTAGACTTAGTGCATCTCTGATGGAGTAGACTGTAGTCCATAAAAGTGTGTGCCATAACAAATTTGTAAGTCTTTAACATGTAATGAGACTCCTTTATATAGTGATCATGCATCACTATATATTAATTTGAAATTGCAGATCCAGTGGAGAATTATATAATTTTGATGCATTTTTTAATTTGTATTACCTTTGGCTTTGTGAAGCACAATGAAGAAAAACAGACAGAATAACCTTTTATTGCTGTTTTAATTTTTATCTAGGAAACCAGATTTAACAGACTCTGCCTCTCTGCTGGAGACATTTAAATTCCTTGAAAATGCTGCTGCAGAATTTAGCGATGAGGATGAAGATGATGATATTGATGGAAGAGAGAGAACAATCATGGACACTTCAACGGTGGGCTAAGAACTCTTAATAGTAAAACAAGGCTTTTAGTGAAGGGATCTTAAAAATTGTTATATGGAAAAACACATATATGTAAATCCTTGTATATGTGCAAATGAAAGGTCTTAATTGCAAGCCTGTCTGCCAAAAATCTTGTTTTTAAGAGTCCGATTACTTCCTCAAGAAGAAATTCTCCAACCTGAATAAATTATCAGCTAAACATGTGCCTGTGTCAGAGAGAGAGAGAGAGAAGGAAATGAGAAAGGGAAAGAGCTATGCTAGTACGCTGAATTTGCTACCTTCTGACCAGTTAGAAGAAGCCTCACTTGGCCTCCTCCTAGCTTCTGAAATGATTACACACAGCTGTGATTAAATTCTCTTGTGTTGTAAAGATTGTATAATAGGCAATATTTCAGTTAATTTCAATTGAAAAGTGATGCATACATCCTTCTGTTTTTTTCCTTGCTTGAATTGTACTTGCTTAGAGTTATGCAGAGAGGTGAGGAAATAATACAGACATTTAATCTAATTTTTATAGATTGTGAGGAAAAGGGTGCTGTCAGATAGCAGTGAAGACAAAGATACTGAAGAAGCCTTGAAGGAGTTTGATTTCTTGGCTACATCTGATGAAGGAGACGGAGAATCAAGAAGTTCAGGAGATGGTACAGACTGGGGTAAGGAAGTAAAAAGGAACTCTCCAGAAATGCAGGAACTTGGTTAAATGAAAAGATTTACACTGAGGCTGTAATATCATTGATATGCTGCTGTAGTTCTGGGGTGACACAAACCTTGCCAAATCCCCTTTTTCTTTATTTTCTACAGTATCTAGAAGAAATATCTTCCTTGAAGGTTATTGCTTTCTTTTTATGGTTTGAATTAGTTGCAAGCTCTGACTTCTTAGTTTTTTTTCTGTAAGAAAAATATTAGCTTTATTCTTTTGAAATATTATTAAAGCATCATACAAAAAAACTTCTAACTCTCAAGTATATGGCAGATACAGTGCCTTAACTGCACAGTGCTGTGGAGATTGGCTGTGTACAGAGTTAAGAGGTAACCCAGTATGAGAATACTGTAGATCACACATCTGTCATAACCTTGTGTTTCAGCAGGTGGCCAGGAAGGAAGCAGCAATTGGTTCAGCCATAGGGTTTCTGTTAATCTCATGTTGTGAAAGATTAATTGAGACATAGACCAATCCCACTTCTTGATATTCCTTGGCATTGAAGCCCTTGGGCCAGAATAAGCCTTATAGAGTCAATTTTGACATTAGCTTCTTGACTTCAGGCAGGGAAATAGGATAAAAATGGCAGAAGATGCGAGCCTGTACCAGGGCAAAGAGGTCAGATGAGAGTCAGGGCTTCCAAATTCTTTCTGAAGCCAGTTGTGTGTGTGTTGTGTTCAGTTTCATTCTTTGTATTCCCTTTACCTTAGCTGTTTGTTTATTTTTAAGAATGTATCAACTACTTAATATAGAATATCTAAATGGTGAACAATATATAAAAGTAATTAAGATGAAGCCTCAAAAAGAAACTACAAAGCATAATTAATTGTTCATTGTATTTCTGCAAACTAAAAATTCAGCTGGGTATGACCAGAGTAAAAAGAAATTTTCAACAAGCATCTAAAATGCAGAATATCTATCTCCTTACCTGTCACTTTTTATGTACATTATTTTTACTTGGCATTTTCTTGATGGCATTTTGCTGGCCAAATACAAATAATTTGAAAAAGGATTTAAATAGTGTCTTTGCTTTTTACAATCTGTTTCTGAAGGGTCCATTATACTAACCGATTTCCTGCAGATATTCTTGTAATCCTTTATAAACTCATGTGTACCCATATTTGTCATTGCTCTGAAGAGCAGTTTCTCTCTCTGCGTGTGTGACATGCTCCTTTACTTGGGAGCACTCCTGTCCTGTATCCATTGTATCCTTGACTGATACTTAACTCCACTCGCATCACTCAGGAATTTTCTGTTGCATTCACGATTGGTTGGCCCTTTTTACCCTGCACTGTGGTAAACTTTGCATCTATTCCTACCTTATTAGCTACTTGATGATCACCTTTCCTTAGTTTCCCAGCCTTTGGATTTGGTAACCACCATCTTGCTGAATGTCCTCTGCTCCATTCTGTCCATATCTGGCTATGCTTTGTTTTTCTTTCCCACACATCCATTCAAGTGGCATCGTTTGAATCCATGGCTTACAGTCCATGGGCTCTGGTAGCACAATCACCATGCATGCTTTACCTGAAGTAAGTCCCATGGAATTCAGTGGGGCTTAATCCTAGGTAAGTGTGCATAGGATTGAAGTCTGAGAGGAGGATACCTGCTGTGCATCAGTATTCAGCAATGGAAGACAGAAAATATAGTTCTGTAGATTAATAGAGCAAGAAGATTTGGCTCATACAACGAACAGACTTCTCTGAAAGCACTGGAATGGGTTTCTTTTCAAAAAAACCATTTAAGTGAATTTGTCTGTAATCTCTTGTGATGTATAACCAGAGGTAAAAGTGAGTTAAGACAAGTCAAAATGCTATTTTACACAATATCTGGGGTTATGTGATTATAGCAACTGCCTCTTGTGATATTTCCCCAAAGGTGTGGGGTGGTGGAATGCCATTTCACAAGATCTGCAGAGGTAGCAGCAGTGCTATGAACCTGTCATGAACATACTGCAGTAGTTGGGGATGCTTGTCATTTTAATGCAGGCTAGGGTTTATTCTTGGTGTAACGTGTGGTTTGTGGAACCATGTGTTGCATTAACTTATTTTGGATTGTAAAAAACAGTTAATGGATAAAGTGTTCTCCATCATTGATCAACACATAATGTAGAAACATCTGGGAAAAGAGGTATGTGCCTTCTGCTATCTCTAGCTGGTGTAAAATCTTATAATTTGTACTGTGTGAATGAGAGCAGGTATATTCTTACAGCGCTTGAACATCGCAATCAAAATAAGATACATACCTACATTCAGGAAAAAATGCCTAGACTTGTTGTTTCTATTGCTGTCTGATGCAGCAGTGTGCCTGTTTTCTTAAGAATTTTAAGTAATTTATTTTGATCTATCTTGTAAAATATGTGAGAAACCCAGTCAGATTAAGCTGGTGTCCAAAGACTCACATAAGGGACAGTGAGGCTGAAAGAGAAAGTGTTGGAAGAACAAATTAAATTAAAAGGAAATATTGTCTTTTCACTCAGAAATGAATAAGGGGTTGGGGACAGAAACTGAATATTGCTAACACCATCCCTGAATTATTTTTTTATCTGAATTTCTGAACAAGTGACATAGGCTGGCGCTTGGAGCCAAACCAGACATGATGGATTCACGTATTGGCTCCATTCACAAATAAAGCAGAATGGGGTGGATCTTACTTTTCACAATACATGCTGTGCACAAGGGGGGGCACTGATCTTTTCTCCCCTCCCCATTTGTACTTTATTTCTCCACAATCAGTTGCTCCAGCAGCTTTTTCCTATTTTTGGCTCTGACAACAGCAGGGAACTGAGAACAGAGAAAAGGAGCTGGAACAACACTGAGGGAAGGTATGGCATTGTACCGGGGGCTCTTTTCCCACATGCTGCTTGTTCTGCTAGACAACATCCTTCCCCTCTGCTATATGAACAAGGTGGATTTGTGAAAAAGAGCATGTATCTATCACACCTAGTTTGGCCTTCAACTGCAGCACCCTTATTGTTGCCATTAAAACAGTGATATAGATCTGCTGCTGCTGCCTTCTTTGATACCAAATAAATGAATGACATATAGATCGGCGGCAGCTGACTTTTTCAATATAAAATAAATAAATGACATAAAGAGGATCTTTCATTTGTTTTACTTTATCTAGAAAAGGAAGACCAGTGTCTCATGCCTGAAGCCTGGAATGTGGACCAGGGAGTAATAACCAAACTGAAGGAACAATACAAAAAGGAGCGCAAGGGGAAAAAGGGGGTGAAGAGTAAGTGGAAAACATTGCACCTTAAATTCATAAATTCTGCCTCTTTCACTTCACCAAATACTATCTTTCTTTCAATGTTTTCCTCAAACTACTTACTCTTTTACTTTGCTGCTCCTGACTGCTTTCCTGTTCTCAGTTACCAGGGGTGGAAATTAATGGTACTTTAAATTCAGAGGTGTCGGGGACACTGCTTTTATCCAGTTGGATAAAGTAAGGGGGGGATGCTTTAAGATATAATTTTGGCTACCATAAAACACTTCTTGCTAAGGTTTGTCCAAACCAGCCAACTTTTGTGTCACTTAGAGACCCAGCAATATTACAGAGAGGTCATGCAGCCCCATACTTAATTGTGTGATCTCTGCAGGTTTGTATTTCTGGGATTCTTTGTGCAGAAGTTAATACTTCAGTTAATGGGTACTAATAGTTTCCTCTGATTTTTGAAGCGACTTTAGCACATATGGGTGCTTACTCACAGTAGAGAATGCAACCAAGTTCACAGTAACCATTCAGCTATTTTCATGTAACCAAGGATGGCTTACATTTGTTTGTTTCTTGAACAGCAGCCCCCAGTGTTGTGTGGCAAAAAACATTTGAAACTGAAGGAGATTGGAAAATGTGTTTCTGATAGTAAAAAAAAAAGTTAGTTACAACACAGAGACCTTTAGACCAACCTTATCCCATCTCTTGTAACTTTCAACTGTTCATTTCTCATTGGGAGCCGTGAGACAACCCCCTCTAAACCAAGTAAACATGATTGTGTGAAGCTATAACCTTTGTAATCCAATGGAGATAACTCATGCCTTCACTCTCTTTTTTTCTGCATATCATAGTTGGGAGTGTAGGAAGGTGGACAGTGCCTATGTTTGGTAGATTTTTTTTTTTTTTGAAAAGCCCATAGTTTTGGGAGGAGGGGAGATATGTGCACTACCAATCTGTAAATGGCAGCACTAGAGACAAGTAGACAGAAAACTGGTTATTTGGTCTGGACATACCCTTATCCAGCAGTGGAAGATAAAAACAAATTAATTTCTACCCTTGTTTGTATGTAATGTTTGCTACATGCAAGTCATGCTATCATAATTTGAATGCAGGGCTCGAAATGAAAAAAAAAATCTTACAGGCTTGTACAATCAGTCAGTCCTACTTGAACTTCACCTTATTCTGTTGAGTGCTATTTTAATACCAGGCAAACAATTGAATCAGTATTTGAAGTTTAATTTCTAGCCCTGTGTATCATACTTTTTCTGTTACATCTTTTAAAATATAAATCCATTATGTGGAAGCTGTGCACTCAAAATATGCAATCAATTCTTTCTAGATATTTAATATGGAAACCTCAGGTTTATATTTCATACACAGAAGTTGTATTCTGAGAATTTGTGTAGGAATTATATGAAACCAATCCACAGAAAAATCAAGGCTACAATTGTAAGAATATGCTTAATTTATAATGTTAATCCTCTATCAATTTTGTAAAAACTATTAGCTTTTCCCCATTATTATTCAGAAGTACTTTGCTAAAATGCTAGCTTTTAGAATGTTACAGGGGCTCTTGGTCTGTGTGAGCTTGTAGTAGGTAATAGAATAAATAATTTTTCAGCTAATATTAAAATTGGATCACAGGACCAACATGGACCAGGGCAAAAACACATCTTGGGTAGTGTTAAAAGATACTGAGATACTGACAGGCAAAAGGCACACTACAGTCTGAAATTTGAGTGAAGAGGAATACTTGGAATATTCCTCTATTTTGTTGCTCAGATTGGAATACTCACTCATCACACATCTACAAACCTGAAATAGAACGTCTTCTTCACATCAGCTATTTCTTCTACTGTGTGGCTATCATAGTCTCTAAAATATATTATCTGGCCTGTTGCCTATATTTTCACCAGAAGTCATAGGGAGGGTTCTCTTAGAAGAGATGCAAGCCTTCCTCCTTTAGTCCTTTGAGAGTGCTTTACTGAAGTATAACCACTTTGTAGATCTCCTGATTTTGCCATCTGAGTAATGATTGATGTACTTTTTGGTTATGGAGAAACACTTCAGCTGCACTAACACAAGTACCATGCCCCTATAGCAGTCCTGTCACCTTGCAAACCATTCCTTCAAAACACTGTACATAGTGTACTCCTCCAAAACATCATTTAAGGGTTAGCTGTGTTTCTGGGACTGCATCCAAGATCTCCTGGCAGCTTCCCACATTCTGTTTTGTTTTGAAATACTAAGGCTTCTGCCAGCCCACCCAGATTAGCTAATAAGGGCTGAGACACCAGACAATAAAGGCTTTACTCAGGACCAGATGAAGACCTAACCACTGATCCCAAGATATACTTTAGAAGGAGTATTCATATCCCTGTTCCAATGGTGCGGGCCCATAAGGGGTATACTTGTGCCTTAGTTGTGGCCAGCACAAGTTAACAGATCTAGTAATGAAAGTTCATTCCTAGATTCCCTGTTGTGAGTTTTGGCAATAGTAATCTCTTTGGCCTTTTCCATATACTGTCTCCCGCCCCAGTCTCATCATTCGGGGATTGCTACAAGCTTGTTAAATATTGTGACACATGAATAGAGCATGGGTAGCTAATCTTGTCTTATTTAACAAGAATAGGGTATGGGTGTTTGTGGCACTTTGTATTAGAGCAGAGTTCTTCAACCTTGGGTCCCAGATGTTGTTGGACTACAAGTCCCATCAACCTTAGCCAGCTTAGCCAATGGCCAAATGATGGGAGTTATAGTCCAACAACATCTGGGGACCCAGGGTTGAACAACAGTATATTAGAACATGGGCCTCTATACCTTGCCTTGCTGAATGCAGCCCGCTAGCAGTATAGTGTAGCCTACTGGAGACTCACTACAGATCTGCTTTTTGCTCCCTACCTGAGACGTACAAGAACTGATTGGGGTGGGAGGTTGGGCTACCAAACACCTGGCAGGTCATGGCTGGGCATACTTGGCAAAAAGATTGGCCTCCATTGCATAGAAAATGACTACATGTCAGTGGTTTAAAATAAAGAAATTTCAGGTTTGAGATGAAGTGTTTGCTTTGATTAGAAAATTTTTGATCAAGTGTGTGGAACAAAATTGTATCTTAAATCCACGGCACAATTCTTTCTGAACTAAAGAACTAAATATTTAAGCAAGCGTAATGGATGAAAGGCTGGAATTGCTCCCCCCACCCCCAAATTTCCCTGATGTGAAAAATGGGTTAGGAATTTTAATTAAGTGAAATCAAGTAGTTTTTTGCCATTACGGAAATTCAGCATCTTTCAGGGCAAAAGACTCTTGGAAGATGCATTAATTCTGTATAGTTTATTTATAGAATAGTTTAAAATGGTGATGAATTGGCTTTATTAGATGAAGGAAATATTAATAGTGGAAATCTAGGGGCATGAATGTTCCATTGTAAAGCATATCTAATTTTAATTAATGATGAATGTACGTACCTGTACAATTTTGTATATTTGCAGACCTGCACGTTAGTTATAGTCTTGCAAAATCCTACATCGATTGTCTGAAATAAATATTAGTAGTTACAGATTGCTGTTAATATGGCAGGATTTGGACCAAATAATATTGAGCATGAGGAAAGTTCTGTGATTTTGCAAGGCTATTGTAAAACGTCCTTGTGAAGAATGTTAAGTTCAGAGCTGTGTTAGAATACACTTTAGTCTTACTAGAAAAAGCTGTATTATTTACTAGATTAGGAAAAACGGTTATGGACTGTGGGTAAGATATTTTCCCATTCTTAATTAAACTTACAACAGGAAAAACTACCGAAGATATGTTTCAGCCTCAGTCCTATATAAAACAGTCAAAACAGGGATGTGGGAAAATGATGGAGCAAAATGCAGGTAAGTGTTGAGAAGGGCATTGGGTCTTCACCACATGTAGTTTCAGGAAGAACAAAGCTAGTGACTCTTGCTTGATTATTTTTGTTTTGTTTTTTGTTTTGTTTTTTTAAAGTAACTGTCATTGTTTAGATTGTAGCACAACAAATAAAAGCTACAGTCCTACACAATTTTGTGAAAGTTTCAAAACTTGTGCAAAAAATTAATGCACAAGTGTTATAGCTTTTGGAGACCGAAAAACAAATTTTGTTTTATCATTTGCTGTCACTTGGCTGTATTTTACATTTCTCATGCACAAGCCTATAAAGTGAACAAAAGTGTGTGTGCAAAATCTCAGTTTTCATCTCTTCCTCTTCAGAGCACTTTACTTCTTGTCATAAATTCAGTTACTGTTGAAAGCAGGGCTCATCAATTCACTCAAGTACACCTTTTTTGCTACAGATAGCACTCATCGTCATTATTGTTGGAATAACATGTTTGTTAATAGTAACACTACTTTTATTAGGGTTTACAAAACATTTTTGCATGTTTTTGTTTTTTGGCCAGGGCCCAACAGGTCAAAATTACAAGATATGCTTGCTAATTTGAGAGATGTTGATGATCTGCCTGCATTACAGCCATCTGTTGTACCACCCACCAGACCCAGTACTTCACGGCTTATTGAGCAAGAGATCAATAGAACAGATGAAGGTAAGTGTGTGTGTAAGGGGGGCATTAGGGCTGTTGTTTGTTTAAAACAGCGGTGGGGAACCTCTGCCCCCCAGGCCTAATTAGGCCTGCCAGACCTCCCCATTTGATCGGGGAGGGCATTTCAGACAAGCTACACCCTGATATCAGGTGTGGGACAGGTATAAACCTAGCTCAAATGAAAGCAGGCACCATTGATCAGCTAGTTAATGGTGCCTGTAAGGCCCTTGTAAAAACACTGCAAAGTAGTACTTTGAAAAGGGCTTCTCAGGACTCTTGCAGGGAAAAAGGTCACCTAATATCAGGACATGCAGGTGATAGGTGTGCAGCTCCTACCACCTGTCAGATTTGGCCTGTGAGGGTTGGGCAAGATAACAATCTGGCCTGCTTGGCTAAAAAGGTTCCCTGCTTTTAAATTAAAGGAATCTAAATCAGTTAATTTGAGTGTTTGTCAATTATCTGTAAACTTTGTGTATGGGTTCTGGAGCTAGAGGCAGGCATTGCTTTTAAATGATGTATGTTGTGGCAAACATAATCTTAGAAAAAGCATTCCCTTCTATGTGAGAGCAAAGGGAGAATGATAGGATGGAGCTGGCCAGCTGTACTTTCTATAAGTATTTGTATTACAAATACATATGCTATCTACTTCTTTTTAAAAATTTGTTGCCCAGTTATTTGGGGTCATCTTTTTAGTTGATTAAATGTTCTTAATTAATTAGTCTAACTTAAGTAATTGACGGAAAGCTCCACACCTAGTTTGTATAAATTAATATACTAGCATACCCCTTTCTTTGACTATCCCAAGCCTGTTATTACACACAACTGTTTCTGAAGTGGGAAAGCACTCCCTAAGTGTTGCAAAACTGCAAAATTACTACATCCTGAAAATTTTTAGTTTTTAAGCAATTTTTTTCAGGACTTGACAAACTGAAATTACAGAATCAACCCTTAATGCACCTTAGTTATATCTATAGCAGGCATGGGCTGAAGGTAGATCTGGAATGACTGATTAACTCTGGATCATTTAAAGTAGAGTGATCAAGGTGTCCAGCTCCCAGTTGTCTAGCAACGGCAACAAAATGACTCCCTCTTAAATCATGCTGCCTTAATTAAGAAAGCTAGGGATTTAGGGAAGGGAGTGGGCTTGAAGAAAAAAAATGAAGAAGGGTGGGGAGGGAAGTAACCAGGAGTAGATTTTTGTGTGGAAGGTCTGTGAGCTTAGCCAAGTTTTGGTACTCAGAAAAAAATCTTGAGTTCAGAATCATTAATTCTAAGTGTATGTTTCTGCACCTGTCTCCAGTTGGTAGCTCTTGGCGTTTTAGTAAAAAATGAAGTGTATCCTGTAAGCTTGAAGTCTGTCCCCCACCTTGATATAAAAACATCACTGTTCCACTGTAAACAAGCTAAATAATTGGCTTTCATTAACAGGTCTTCCAGGAAAATACCTTTGAGTTTTTAAAGTTTAAGGGACAATTTATACTTGATGGGTATCTCCTGAAGGTACCATTTGTGTAAACCAGCACATCCACATGGGGGCTTTTTGTACAACCACTGCAACTTCAGTTATTGTGATGGCACTTTTCAAGCTGCTGCAGCGGCAGAAGTCACAGCTGATGTGCAAGGCAAGAGTTTATAGAAATAATGCATCCAACTTGAATGCTGCCAGATAGTGTCCCTAAAATCTCCCGAGGCTTTTGCATCCAGTGGTGAACTGGACCCAGCTACCTCTAGCTAAAATTGTTGCCTGGCCAGATTTCTCCATAGAAAATATGCTTTGTCATGTATTTGCTCTTAGTCTGACTAAAGCAGCTTCTTCTGGTTTCATTTTAAGAAATGCATGTAAAGAGCTGGATATACCAAGTGCTGAACACATAATGATCACAGCCCACATGCTTAAAAGATATGCTTTGAAAAGGAAAATGTTACTTAGCAACACTTTGAAGTGTGTGTGTGTGGGATTTCCTCCTTCTACTTGGAACATTTTCTTCCATCCCATTTTGGATTCACTGCTGGAAAGACCTAGGTGCTAGCTTTTCCACTTGATTGCTAGTTGGCTAAATGAATTCCTATGGGTGTTATGACATTTCAGAGTGGTGTCTTGACATTGCTTTTACCATCACACGATTTGGCTGAAGATTACCTCTGATTTTAGAATGGGTATTTGATGTTTAGCAAACCTCTGGAGGGATTTAGGGCTTTTAGGACAAGTGATCTCCTTTTCCTCTTCCCAACAAATTCACAGTTTTTACTCAGTTGCGTTTTCCTAGCATTCAAAATGTACTGTTTTTCTTTTTAGAAAAAGATATTGGGTATGATCCAGCCTTATTTTTACCCCCTTAAATTTCAGTAGAAGAAATTTAAGCAGATGCTAAATTCTTCTACTGAAATCAGTGGGATTATATAGTAACATAAAAACCAGCTAAATCAGGCTAAAAGCCCATGTAGTCCAGCGCTCTGTTCTCACAGTGGCCAACCAGATGCCCCTATGGGGAGCCCATAAGCAGGATCTACAACTATATTCAGAAGGGGTGGTGGCAGAGCATAGCCATTATGGCTAGTAGCTATTCATTGCGTTATCTTCCATGAATTTGTCTAATCCTCTTTAAAGCCATACATGTTGGTAGCCATCACCGCCTATAGTGGGAGTGGATTCCATAGGCTAACTAAGCACTGTGTGAAGAAATTCTTTTTCTGTCCTCTACTTCCAATATTCAGATTCATTGGATGTCCCTGAATTCTAGTATTATGAAAGAGGGTGCCCCTCCTTTAAATATCAGTTCTTTGGAGGCCATGCTTTCCCCCTTAAAAAAAGTGGAAAGGTTTTCCTATGGCTGTCTCCACTGACCCCCAAGCACCAGCACACATATTGGGAAAAGAATTTAATATTAACAGTGCTGCGTTGGATATAGCAGTAGTATTTTGCCAAGAAAATGCAAAAAATTCACCGTCTAGAAATTATTAAAAAAAATTAAATACTTATATTCCTCCCCTTCATTTTAACAAAACATTTGCAAATATTTTCTGAATAAGAAATCATAAAATACAAACAATAAAACACAAAACAGGAGGTGGTTCCAGAAAATCAAACAGGAATAATCAGTACACTGGAGCAGTAATAAAAAACATCAACAGTGCCGTTAATTAAAAATAGTCGTAAAAGGGATTGTTTGAACCTGGCACCTAAAAGTAAGCAAAATTGAGCCACAAGAAAATATAAAACAGATATTAACTATTGTACAACATTAATATGAAGATTTAATTTGGCTTCTTTATACATTTATCTTCAAACAGTTTTTTTTTTGTAGATGTGCTTTGTTATTTATTTATTTATTAAATGTATATTCCTCCAAGAAGGAGCCCAGGGCAGCATACTAAACACTAAAAACACTCTAAAACATGTAAAAAACAGACTTTAAAATATATTAAAACAAAACATATGTAAAAACATATTTTAATTTTATTTAAAAAACTAACTAAACAGAATGGAGAGGATGTTCCATTTTAAGGGTGCCATTACTGAAAAAGTTCTACTAAGGGATGCTTCTAATAGGGTTCATTTTTCTAATGTGCTTTTAGTTTCTATTAGGCTGCAGTCCAATACACACTTACCTGCGAGTAAGTCCCATTGAACCCAACGGAGCTTAATGCTGTGTAGACATGTATTGGATTGCAGCCTTAACCAAGAATAAGTGTGGGTTGTAGGTCTGCTTGTATTCTAATATTAATTAAATTGTTTAAGTAATCTTTTTCAAAATACAAATTTTATCTTGTTACTTTTCATCTTGTGAAAATGTGAGGGTTATGATGGTAAGAGTCAAATCCATACCAGTTAAAGTTTCTTCATAGAATGTAATGAACCAACAGGCCCTGGAAGTCTCTTGCAGAAATATTAGTGCAATTGGTCAAACAATACTGTATTTCCTCTTTTTGTACCTGATTGTTTTGAACAATTCTGAGCAATGTAGCTTCCAAGCGATGTGTATTTAAGAAGTTTATTTTTTACAGACATTGGATCCTGCTAATGCTGCTTCATTAATGTTAACAAAATTTCACTTTGTCTTTTGTAAAGAGGCTACTAAATTGAATTTCCCATTAAATTGCTTATACATAGCTTTTGATTTTTATGGAGCATTTACTTGCTTTTCTTTTAGTGGAAGCGTTAACATTCCCTCCTTCATCTGGAAAATCTTTCATTATGGGAGCAGATGAGGCCCTTGAAAGTGAGCTTGGTCTTGGGGAATTGGCAGGCCTTACAGTAGCCAATGAAGCAGATTCTCTTACATATGATGTAAGTGCTGGTTTGTCATTGTTTATTTATCAAGGGGAAAAATTGTGATGGGGCATAGGAAAATAGGAATCTGCCTTATTATAAGTCAGACAATTGGTCTGTCTAAGCCAGTATTGTCTATGTTGACTGATAGAGGCTCTCAAAAGGTTTCAGACAAGGGTCTTTCCCAGTCCTATCTAGAGATTCAGGGGACTGAACCTGGGACCCTTTTGCATGGAAAGCATGTGCTCTACCATTGAGCTATGGGCCTTTTGATCTACATTATAGGAGTGTTACAAGGACAGACATAAGTAGAGATGGTAAAATATCTTGTAAACAATGCTGGATGAAAACTATTGGTAACATTCACTCACCAGTTTCCTCTAATGCAACATAATGTTGTCCAACACAATCACAGTGGCTGCATTCGCACGTCATGGTGAGCGAGCCTTTCTGGCTTACCATGCTTTACTGTAAATGTCCAGCTTCTCTCCTCCCCTGGTGTAAATGGAAGACAGAAACCAAGAAGCCTTAGCTCCACATTTATATGCAAACCATGGATCATTGTTTGTTGCCTCCTTTCAAACCAGAATCAGCAATTCAGCAACAAACCATATTGGGTAGTCGGGAAGCAGCACACCACATTTCCAGGTTTGAATGAAATGCAAAGCCAAGGCTTCCTAGTTTATATATCTCACTCATACCAAGGAAGAACAATGCAGGAGCGGTGCATGATGCTCAAGAAGCTATGATAAGCCAGAAAGTCTGGCTTACTGTGACACATAAATATGTCCAGTGGTTGCTACTGCCTTCTCTCTCTCATTCTGTTGCTACCTTCATCTGTTTCTTCATTTCCTTTTTCTTTCTCTCTTTCTGCTTTTCTCCCTCTTCTTTTTCTTCCTCCAACCTTCCTTCTTAATTCCTTTCTGTCTCTCAATGAAAATGTTAGGCAGCAATGATAGGATAATTGCAGGTATTTCCTCCCACCTGGCTGGAATTGCCATGCAGAGTATGTAGTGCAACCTGTAGCCAAACCTGACCTCTGCTGTTTAACCACTTGAGTGTAATGGTGTTCCTTCACTTTGCAGTGGGAGGATAACATTGTTTTTCTCTGTCTTAGGTACCAGATAATATGGTTGCTTCTGGCGACCAGACTTTGGGAATTTTGCATTCCTATACATTGGGTAGTTCAGAAAAATCATAATTTTCTCCTTTGGGAGGAAGGGCAGATTATAAATTTAAATTTAAATAAATAAATTCCACATGCAAGATTAATAAAGCATGCAACCATTTAAATATCCTGATAAGAATATGAATGCTTGCATTAATATGGGTGTTCTTACATTTATAACTTAACAATTGCGTTTCATATGTATAGTCTTCATAAAGTCCTACTAATAATGTCTGTGCTGTCTCTTGAAGGATGTTCGTTTATAGGAGAATGTTCTGGTGTTGCAGATATTTTAAAACTGGGTAGCGACTGCTACTCTGAAAATGACACCTAGATGCCTTTTGTCATGCATGGCCAAGATAAATGATTTGTTGATGGCCATTAACTGCATATACCTCTGAAGGCTTTTCAGAGGAACCAAACGTAGCACCTCCCATATGAACCTGTCCACCTGTTGAGGTCATCAGCTGAGACCTTCCTTCACATCCTGCTACTATTGGATATGTGGTTCGTGGTGACTTGAGACAGGGCCTTTTCAGGAGCAGTGCTAAGGCTGTAGAACTTGTTCCTTCTTCATTTGAGCTGTGAAGGCAATTTTATTTTGCTGGGCTTTCAGTTTGTTGTTGTGGTTGTTTATTATTGGTTAATTGTTGTATTATATTTTGTTGAGATACTTTTGCTGCCCTGGGCTTTGCCTTTGGTAGGAACGGCAGGATGATGATGATACTACTACTAATAAAATGTTTTATTATATTTAATATTTTAGTGTAGTCATTTTGTAAGCCACTTTTAAGGCCTTTGGATGGAAAAGTTATATAAATAAAACAATTGTGAGGTATGTTTTAAGGAAGATATAACAATGACACTACCTTGCAGATACTTAAAGAAGCCACTTCTTGTGCATATAGACTAGTGGGGAGGTGAACAGAGGATACATAAACATCTAATAATATATACAGGATTTTATGGGAAGTAAAAGCATTCAGAGTAAAGATAAGTTGAAGAAAAGAGGGGACCAGTAAAATGAGGGGCAGTGTTAGAACCTATATAAGTAGCTTTCAAATTATTCAAAAGATATGCTGAGTATTTTAAAAAGAGAATATCTGCTCCCTTGAGGTTATATCTCATGTTGTTTTGCAGGCTACACTATTTTTTATTTTTTTTATCTTTATTACATTTACGTCCCACTTTCCACCAATGAGCTCAAGGTGGCTTACATGGTTCTCCCCCCTCTTCTTTTTATCCTCACAACAGCCCAGTGAGGTAGGTTAGGCTGAGAGACTGTGACTGGCCCAAGGTCACCCAGAAAGTTTCATGGTTGAGTGGGGATTTGAACTTTGGTCTACCAGTACAGGTTGTACAGCTCTTGTTGCTATTTTTTATTGTTGCCTCCAATAGCTGGTGAGTTAACTTTAATAGGAAAAAACAATTCCATCTTCATTTTACCTTGTTAGATTTTCTAGCACAAAGTCCTAACTTTGCATTTGTCAACAGAAAAGTGAAATGTATTGTCTGTTTTGATTTCTTTCCCCCTTCCATTGCCTAAACTGAAGGGTTTGTTTTGTTTCTGTACAACAGATAGCAAACAATAAAGATGCCCTGAGGAAGACTTGGAATCCCAAGTTTACCTTGAGGAGTCACTTTGATGGAATAAGAGGTCTTGCTTTCCATCCAGTTGAACCAGTGTTAATTACAGCATCTGAAGACCATACATTAAAAATGTGGAATTTTCAGAAAACTTCTCCAGCAAAAAAGTAAGATTGTGATTGTTAAAAGATACATGGAGATTAAATCTGTAGGCTACTCATTGTAGAAACATAGTAGCAATAGAATGACCAGATTAGGACTGATTAAACATATCCTGGAATAATCTACTGACTCAGTTATGGGGTTGAACAATATTGTTTCTCTTCCAGAATACATGCCAATTGAGATTTCAGCTTTGTAAAGTCAAGTCTTATAAATTACATGGCTGTATGTGTATATGTATTTGTGTATAATACATGCTTATACAGAAGAAAATAAAGATCCTAGGAGTGTTTAAAGTATGTCCAGTTGCCAAAGTAAGAAAAATGAACTTCACCATAGCCTTCAGTATTCTCCTATACCTTAAGAGTATTGGAAATCATCCGTTGGTATTTGCAGCAACTAAAAAAATAGCCTGGTAGAAGTTATCATAACAAGAACTGGTTAGTTCTTTGACTGTTCATTAGATTTGCAGAAGTCATATTTTCTGTGTGGTTGGCTACTGAAATTAATTTTGAGAGCACTCCTGCTGATAATTTCAGAGTCATTTTGCACACTTTGGTGATTATGATTTGTCCAAAGACACTTTGCAGAACAAGAAATGGCTGCACATTGGACTTAAAGCTTATCAAAACGGGGCAGTGGGGAGTCAGGAGCTGTTAGTGGGCATATAGAAGTAAAAATATTTAAAAGCTTTCTGTGAGTTTAAGGCAACCTGGAAGTTAACTCTTTCATGTCTTAACAGATGTTTTTCAGTGGCTCATGTCCTTTGAACCTGTGATTCTCCTTTTTATTTTTGTTTAGGAGTGCCTCTCTTGATGTGGAACCTATATACACTTTCAGGGCACATAAGTAAGTAAATGTTAAGGAACCTCTTTTTATTATTAGAGAATATAACTGCAATGCCTGACAAAGTTGTCCTTTTATGGGATAAACTATGTGTTGACTCAGCCCATGAAATAGTCGTGTGGTTTCTTCATCTTGTGCTCACCACTCATCTCATATGCTTCTGAACTGCTTCTTCCAAAAGGCAGGGGTCATAAAAGCTACAGTCTGTTGATATGATGGTGCAATCTGAGCTGCAGCTTAGCCTGTGGTCAGGCAGATTGCATTAGCCTTTATTGATCCTAGCCCTTTGCTCTTTCTGTTGTGTAGTGCCAATATTTTGCCATGTACTATACAGAGCACAGAGAAGACACTTCTTTACCAAGAGGGCTTAGCTGTTTTAGCCCTTTGGTTAGGGGGGGGGGTGATCAAAAGAAAGAAACAACTGGATTGTTTAGCATCCATGTGGAAGTTGGAGAAAACTAAGGAGAAGTGACAGAAAAGAAACAAGGGACATGGTCCCTCTCAGCAGAGAAGTAGGTTTTGGGGAGAGTACTTGGGACAGGAATAGAGAACCTCTGGCGCTCCATATGCTATTGAACTGCAACTCCTCTCAGCCTAAGTCAGCAGAGCCCAGGGTCAGGAATGATGGGACTTGTAGTCCCCTGCCTTAGGAGTTCTCCTTTACGAACAGAGATAAGACAGGTGTTGGAACGGCTTGTGCACATTTCCAATGCACAGAGAAAAATATGTACATAGATAATTTTTATTGCATGCCTGTATATGCTTGTGTGGCATTGATTGGGTTGGAATACATAAAGAGGCCCGGAGATCAACAACTAGATCTAGGGCCTTCTCGGTGGTGGCCCCCGAACTATGGAATGCCCTCCCAGACGAGATACGCCTGGCGCCTTCTTTGTTATCTTTTCGGCGCCAGGTAAAAACCTACCTTTTCGCCCAGGCTTTTTAAACATTTTACATTTAATTTTAAACCTAATATGGATTTTAATTTATAAACTCAATGGCAATTCTATTTCGGATTTTTATCATGTTTAATGTTTTTATAATTGTATTGTATTTTTCACACTTGCTCATATTTTAATTGTGATTTTATTTGTTGTACACCGCCCTGAGAGCTTTCTGCTATAGGGCGGTCTAGAAATGTAAATAAATAATAAATAAATAATACAAGCTGCCATTAGAAATAAAACTCACTAAATCAGTATTGTTTTGACATGCTTCCTCCTACAGCAGTCCAGTGCTTTGTGTGGTAATGAGTAATACTGGTGAGCAGTGTTATAGTGGGGGAACTGATGGCCTCATCCAGGGTTGGAATACTACAAACCCAAATATTGACCCTTATGATTCCTATGGTACGTGTTCCTTCTTTTGGCAAGCTCCATTTTTTTTCCACATCAAAAATGCATGACAGCTTGTTGAATGCAGTGTATCTCAATACGAAATAAGGAAAAAATGATATATTAAGAAACAAAATGCAACAGGAAACTGGTGAAACAGAAATGCCAGAGAAGAGATGATGTGAGATAATTGTGTCATTTGGAAGCAACATTGGCTTAGGGTCTTATAAACAGGAAAAATATATGGAAGGATGTCATGATATGTTTGTTTTGGGGAGGGGATGAGTCAGCGATCAATGTCATCAAGAATGTTGCCATTAAGGGAAAACTAGAGGATTTTTAAACAGATACTGACATTAGAACATCTTAACAGCGCACAAAAATTCTGAAGTATTTTTTTAAAACACTTGATTTTATCTTAACGTGTAACTTTTTTCACAGATCCTTCTGTCTTAAGAGGTGCATTTGTAGGCCACACAGATGCAGTGTGGGGTTTGGTTTACAGTGGAACACACCAGCGCTTGCTCTCTTGTTCAGCAGATGGCACTATACGTTTATGGAAAGCTTTGGAGAGTGCTCCAGCTCTGAATATATTTAATGATAATCAAGGTATTTAATAAATCTTCTGAGTTGTAGCATCATTTTAATTATCAGTGTTTCTGTTTAAAACCAGACTGTGATATAATTATGTAATACAGATAGATTGTTTATAGTATACAGTTGAATATTGATAGTAGATTCCCAGCATCACTACACTGAAGCTTGCTGGGAAAAGATGCAATTCCTCTAGCCATTAAAATTAGAGTTTACTGTTTGTGTTTACACTTCTAAGGATGAGAATCAAAACCACACTTGCCTTTTGCATTTGTTTTGAAGGATGTGTGTACACACAATCTTACAGTTATTTATAGTAGCAACTGTTACTAGAAAATGTCTGCTGATTTTCTTTTTTTTAATCATTTATTTGGGGCCATGTGAAAGATTCATTTTATAGCAATAATGCAATAGTAAGTTCTATAGCAATTTACTATATTTAAATCTTGCAATTTTTCTCTTAATTGAAGTGAGAATCCTGTGTCTTTTCTTGATAGAGATTGTAGTAATATAGCCTGTTCCTGTAAAATCTACTGAAGGTAGTTTGCTTTGTTTCCAGAAATTGTAATTACTGGCATTGTAAAAAAAAATGCTGGATTGTAAAAAAATGCAGGCTACTGTAATGAGGTTTCAGACAGGTAGAAATAGGAGGAAATTGTAGCTGCTGCTAATTGCTTGTGTATTATGTGGTCTCAGTGTTCAATATACAAGCTGCTTATTCTGGACTAATCCTATCATTCTGTGGCACTGCTCCATAGTACACTGCTTAGAGTTTGGTGATTAAGCAATTTATAAATCTTCCTTAAGATCAAATCAAATAAATAGTAGGCAGTCTGAAAATTGCACAAGTACTTTTAGGATTGCAGTTTACACAGTGGAAACCATTAAAAACTTTTTGACCATTAGATTCTAGGATACCCACGTTAGCAGTGTGCCTCACATGGACCTTGTAGAAGGACTGGTATACCTAGAGCGCCTCTGCCTTCCCATCGCTTTTGTAGTTGCCCACGCCTTATTAGCCCATATGATCCTTGTGGTACATTACTCAGTCAGTATAATAGCTCTTGATGCTTTGCCCTTTTCTTCTTCTTCTTACATATGGGCACTGATACATCTCCAGTTAGAGCAGATGCTGATACCTATGTAAGTGTAACTTTGGTTTGAGGATTAATGGTGCAGTACTGAATGAAACAGATTTCTAATATTCCAACATTCATACACCTGTGTAGTGGGTCATATTTCTTGCTTTTACCAACTTGCTGAAAAATTTGAAGTGGTTGCTTGATTAGCAACACTAAAATGAATGAATGTGGATGCTTTCAGGCAATAGCTAATAGACTAAATTTGCTATTCTTCCTGACACTATTCTGCTTTTGTAGAGTTGGGGATTCCATCTTCTGTGGACCTTGTGAGCAGTGACCCAAGCCACATGGTAGTATCGTTTGGCAGTGGGCATACAAGCATTTTTAATATGGAAACAAGACAACGTGTTCTTACTTTGGAGTCCAACGTAGATAATAGTATGTATCCAAAGGGTGGGGCAGGGTGTTGGGGGGAGAGAATATTTCAGGGGTTTTGTTTTGTTTTGTTTTGTTTGAGAAGGGGGTTGGTGGTTACTCATCCAATACATTGAATTAGCATTTTACGGTGCAAGTAGATTGAGTAGGCTGAACACAATATTTTGGATCATGAAAGTGTTTTTGCACCAGATTGGGTTACAAAACCATTAGTCTTTCCAGTAGCTTATGTGACTTACGATTTGTTCTGAGTTGACTACGTTTGTGTTTGTTTATTCCTTTAGCAGTCAGCACTTCTTGCCAAATAAACAAAGTAATCAGCCATCCAACTCTTCCAATTAGTATTACAGCCCATGAGGATAGACACATCAAATTCTATGACAATAACACAGGTAAGCATTATCTTCCCCTGGTGTGTCATACTGCAATAATATCATGAAATTGTCTGAAGTCTTAACATCTCATTATTAGGGGGTATATCTTGAAATTGAGATTTGAAAGTTCTCTGGGTTGTAAAACAGACTAGTGGATTAAAGACCTATTGGCTGTGCGAAGGAAGCACAACATTTGCATTACGGTTTAACATCCCACCCAGGAAATCCCTGATACTTGTCTTTGACACAAAAAGTAGATGATCCACAGGATCATGGGGGAGATTTATGCATCCCAGACTTCCATACTGCAAAGACAGGATTGCTGTCAAAGCTTATGGATGCGTTTTTGTGTGTGCATCTTTCTAATAATCTGTTAGGGGAGAATACACTATATCATATTCTAAAACTAGGCACAGTATTAATGAACTCTGTTACTCAACCCTTTAAAATCAGTCCAGGTGTTTCCTTTATAGCTTGGCAAAGGATCAGTAGTAAGAGTTAATACAAGCAACTTTGTTAAACCTGAGCCACTAGATAGCCTGAGTCTTGCGGCTTGCAAAAGCTCATATCTAAGCTGCCTACGAATTCAGACTATGCTTTCCATGAGTCGAGCTGCCTTTGTTTTGATGTAGCGATCTGAGCTCAGGTGGGTTTTGTTTTGCACTTAAATAACAACAACAAAAGAGTACATATGAATGATTAACATACTGTATTAATTATGAAGGGAGCACTTGTATAAATCTCTACTTTACCCTTTACAATATATAAAAGTAGCACCAAAGGCAGGATTGCATCTTCGCTTCCATTTATTTTAAAGGGGAATATTGCAAAATATATTTGCATGGATTCAGCACAAGTGATGGATGATATTTATATATTTTGTCCCTGGTTATGTGAGAATCCACCCTTGGCCCTTCTACAGTTTAACTTCTATTGATTATAATGTTATTTAGGACAGAGATTCCCAAGATATGTGCCAGGGTACACTAGTCTGCAGTAGAGGTGCTGAAATGTGCCTTGGAAAAAGTCATGCACTCTGATGGATGTATCTGCCTCTTATGCATTAGAATAGTGTGACCCCATGCATTGTTAATTTTCCTACCTCCATTCCTACATGAACAGTAACATCATGAAACAGTGAATAAGGGTGCACTGAGATTCCCTGATGCAGCCTGCAGAAGGAACTCCCAGAAGCAGAACCACTGCCCAGAAACAAGCTGTTCCATTCCTGATTGACTGGGCAAAGGAGGAAAGTGGGATGTGTAGGGGTGGCAATCTGTGTGGCAGTTGTAAGGAGGATGTCTGCTTATTTCTGTCAGGGCTATTTTGAGTGTAAAAGTGAACAATGCTTTCACGTTCTTAATCTAGGAAAAAAACCCTGTACTTCAGATATCCAGTTTGGAAAGCAGAGCGCTAGGAAATAACACTGAAGGTGAAACTGAACAGCACAGTGATTACTTGCCAAAGGGAGAGGGAAGATAGACTATGCTCAAACTCTTAAGATCTTCTGTCTTGATGAGAATAATTAGGTGGTATACTTAATCTAATCTCCTTGGAATAAATGTAATCTTGCATAATCTCTGCTAAAGCTCTGTATTGCATTAATTTATGACAAGTTACTAAAAAACAAATTTTATCTTTAATTACAAAGGGAAATTGATCCATTCCATGGTTGCCCATTTGGATGCAGTTACTAGTTTAGCTGTTGATCCTAATGGCTTGTACTTGATGTCTGGCAGTAAGTACATCCCACATTCATTCTTGAACTATATTAATAACTTTAATGTAACTCCAAATCTAAATGTATATCCCCCTTTGTCTAACCTAGGCCATGACTGTTCGATACGCTTATGGAATCTTGAAAGCAAGACCTGCATTCAAGAATTTACAGCTCATCGCAAAAAACATGATGAATCTATTCATGATGTGGCATTCCACCCCTCAAAATGTTACATTGCCAGTGCAGGAGCAGATGCGCTTGCTAAAGTCTTTGTATGATGCAAAATCTCTCTTCCTTTTTAGCTGCCATGTATATACAACAAGCTGTACAAAACACAAGGGCAAGAGCCTTCTCTTTCTGCCCTTTAATTCAGTGAATGTTAGAAAATGGACTAGGGTTTTCTTTTCTTTCTTCTTTCTTTCATTTCTTTGAGGGTGCTCTTTTCTAAATTAAAGGGTTGTTTTGGGATACATGAGCTCAGCTAGTGCTGAGAGCTGGGAAACTATCTGTTTCAAATGGTCCATAGAAGAACCATTTTTTTATTTTTGATGGTGTCAGTATTTGTCCAGGCCGGCCTTGGGCAAAATGTGATCCTCTGTAAACAATATGTGCGATACAGAGTGGTCAGTAAGGAAGTTAAAGACTCAGTTTCACAGGGTACAAGTAAATACAAGCTTTTCTGTCTGTTTACTTCAAGAATTTTATCCACGTATTTCTGTAAAATAACCCCAAATTTGGTGATTAATGTAACACTTGGAAATATCAGATAAATATTATACCTTCTCCTTTTTTAAGTATTGTACGGTTGGATGATGTACAGAAAGCACTACTTGATTTAGTGTTAGCCTGCTGGCTCTTAGATTAAGCAGACTGGGTTTAAACGTCAAATATTTAAAAACAATAATGCAGTTAATACATTTACCTAAATAAACTGTATTAAAGCAGATACATGAAATGCATAAAAATGTATGTTTTATTTTAAATCTTTGGAAGAATTTGGTAGCAAGTGACTGGAACTGCAGTTTAACCATTAATCCAGCTTCATGTAATGTAGTAGTCATCTGTTTACAACAGGGATGAGGCTCACTTAGTTCAAATGCTGATGACTTCCATTTGCAGTAGAGCTCAGTAAAATTAAGAACCTCTTTTTCAGCTAAACAAGAAATGATAACTATGTAGGATTTAATAGGTTTTACTGTTGAAATGCATGTCAACTGCATCCTAACAATTTTCATTATCTTGAATAAACCTGCCCTGCTATCACTCCTCATCTTATTCATGCATAGGAGTGGCTTTCCTGTGGTGCAGTCCTTTGCTGCCAAGAAGTAAGAGTGTGTGTGAGAGAGAAATGTGTGTCTGTGTAGTGTGTAGTTAATCAACCATGTGGGTGGGGACTGCCCAGAGGAGCTTTTTCACTTGATATTTGCCCTCCCACTAGGTGATGATTGGGTGGAAAAGAGTGTGCAGCCGGCCATGATGGTTGTTTAATTCACAAACTCCACAGCAGCAGAAAGCAGCATCCATGCTCTGTGTGCATGCGTGCGTAGAGCAGCCTTCACCAACCTTGTGCCCTCCAAATGTTTTGAACTACAATTCCCATCTGCCCCAGCCAGTACAACTGGTTGGAACTGGTTTTTAGATGAATTTGGAGTTCATAAAGATATGCCACCTTTTTTGATGGACCTATTTATGCTACCACAAATTTGGAGAAGGAACAATTCTTATCCATTCATTCTCAGTGTTTGTGTTATCTTCTGTAGGTTTGAAGATACTGAGTTCTCCTTTTGGTACTAAAATGTGTGACATATCTATTTGTAGATGTTACTGCTCATTTCCCTTAAATGCAAAGAAGATGTTTAGTCCAAAAAAAATAAATATCTCAAAATACTTAGCATTTATTAAACCCTGATTTTGAGTCAAAGCAAAAAGTCCAACTGCTGCATAAAAAAACATTTATCTATATGTGACTTCTGTGTACGTATCCCTTGATCTCTCTGTGACCTGTTTTTAAAGGATATTGCATAGATTTATTTAGAAACACAAATGTTGTGTATATTGTGTGTGTACATATATATATAGATATACATAGAGAGAGATTGTAAACAGTATGTATTAAATGTGTCTTAAGGGAAGATTCTATGGGTAATTTTAATGTTTTAGTATCAAAAGTTCTCCAGATTTTGTTGAGTACAAAGGATAAAAAGTATGGTTATTGTGCTTTTTTGCTTAAGCAATATAATACATAGTTGCTGATGTTTAAATTGCTGTACATACAACCAATAGACCAGCATGCTTGTTTTTGAGACTCCCCATTTGATTAAATTATGAATGTAAGAAAATTGCTATTCCAATGTGGATTGGAAGATGTTCCATCCTGCTTAGTGAATTCTTGGTCCAAGTGAAGTGACTTTTAAAATAAGTGAATAGCTAGAGGCTGAGGTGCCTTTTGACAAACAAAATGTAGCCTTACCATGAGGTTGTGGGCTCTGTATTTGTGCTCTTCTCCAGACTGTGTGTAAGTGTCTGTCAATCTTCTGCTTACGTACTATAGACTGCATTGTACTGTGCATGAGTATTATAACAAATTCTTTAAGATGGCATCTTCAGTTAGAGATGAAAAAATCCTGTTCTAACTTTAACTAACCTGTTCTATTTGCCTGCCAGTACTGGGTTGCACTTCCTCGGTGGATTTATCAGCATTTGGATTAGACTGGTTAGCCTTCAGACCACTTTTTTTTTCTTTTTTTTCTACCACCCTATTGCAGATGGCCAAGTGAACTGCCTTTATTGGAATGTATTGTGGTAAAGATCATGGCCAGTAATATAAAATCCTGTGGGTTTGATTTCTGAGCAGCTGTTGAACATATGCCTGTTATGTGATGGTGTGATCATTGAATGATGAATCTGTATACGTGAGCTTACTTTTAGAAGAAACTTGTGAACCAGCATTGCACTTGTGCCTACTCTGACTTGTTAAAAGAACACACCATAGCATACTTCTCCTTTGTAAACAAGGAGAGAACATTTGAAACTTCCATTTGTTGTCTTTTAACAAATCATACTTTTCTGTTTTGTCCAAATATGAGAAACATTGGTTTGTGCAAACCATTGATGCTTTTCAGATCCATCTTTGGATGAAATGAGAAACTACGGTTTGTTATAAACCACAAACAGGTGCTTGAATTATTCTCTTGTGTGTCATGGGGGCAAGAGTAACATTGCATACACCCAAGGCTCAGTACAGCACATTCTCATAAGAAACCATAGTTAGTTTTGTTTGAATGCAGCCGTAGACTTGACTGTGTGTGTATTATGTGGATTAGGATGGCTAAACTGCCCCTCCAGATGTTGTTGGACTACAACTCCTATCTTCCCTGACTTGGTCTTATGGCTGGTGCTGATGGGAGTTGGGAGCCCACCAACATCTAGAGGGGCGCAGATTTAGATGCAGTGGAAAATGTATGAAAATACTGAAATTTAAGGATGTAAGAGGAAATCTACACAGACAGAAAAAGTATGGAATCGTACTGATTTTAAGTTTTGGAGATTCAATGTATTGCCCTAAGTCAGATACCTTTTTCTAATTGTTCAGTCATATTAAAGATTAAACTGCTTGTTAATTTCCTGTTATATTAAGACAAATCTTACACAGTTTACCATTAGGCCATTGTGAACCTAAGCACCACTTTGGACCTCTGTTTAGAATCTGCATAGCAATGAAATTGGCAGGCTGTAGCTTAGAAGATACTTCAAGAAGGTATATATTGATCTAAATAACAATTGAACATGGTATTGGCTAATTCAGTAGGCTCTCTGAAGAAAAGGTGGTTTTAAAAGCCAGAATCTGCTGCAACATAGTTAATGCCAGAATATTGTAACATTTAAATATGGCGAAATAAGTTTGTAATGCATAGCCTGATAAACGTACATTGTAGCTAATCCACAAATTTGCTTTCTGCTCTTTGTGTATTGGACCCACATTGAAATATACAGAGGGCGTAAATGATTCAAAATTGCATTTAGATTCTGAGTGGATGAGGAAGATCTTTCAATTAAAACTAACTTAATGTTGAGTTTTGCAGGTTATTTGTCCCAGTACCAGAGCATTAAGTGTAGATAACTTGGAGAGCTTCTTGCCAAGTTGAACATATCAGTTGTCTGCATGGATAACTTGTTGAAAACGAACCAGATTATATAAGGAATATTGGTAGGTTTCAAACTCACAGCAATTTGTTCTTCTATCTTGAATGGGTGTTCTAATGTAATTTGAATACTAGATGGATGCCTTCCAAAATACTTCCTGCAATAGTCAGGTGTTCATGATAAACACAGGTTTCAGTGCCACTGCATCTGTGCCTTTATATAGAGAGACAGGATAGCTTTTGAAACCAGAAAAAATATGTAACATCTTGTAAATTAACTGTTGGAATTAACTGAAAGAGTCTCTTGTACTGTATTCTTAGCTTTCTGAAATTCTGGAACTGAAAACACAAAGTAACAACAATATTTCACAGTAATGTGTGCTGGTTTGATTTACCAACAGCATTTCTGCTGAAGTGAAAGGAAGCGACATAATACTGCCTTGTCTGTCTTACTGACAAAACCCAGCCAATTGGGAGGTATGTCAGAGATCCAAAGCCAGGATTTTGGGGTTAAATCTGGATCTGCTGTTCTATGCAACTCTGAATCTAACCCTTTGTATTTCGACTAAAAACTTGTATTAATCTTTGCAGATTGTTGAGTATCTTACTAGTTTGTTTCCCCTTCTTTTAATAGGCTAGTTTGGATTTGGCATGTGCTGATGAGTTAAACCTTTTTGTACATGTCTCCATGTTAGATGTGGACAAAATTACTAGGTCACCAGTTGCTCTGGTTTTCTGGCAGTGTTGCCTGCCTGCCTGCCTTCTAAACACTGGGGAAACTTGAATTTAAATGTTTTATTTTTACTGCTTTTTCTTTAAAAATGTATGTATTTTAGTCCCATTCTCATCTTTAAAGTAGAGGCAGCAAGTGGTAGCTTGGAAGTACAAGGTGTGATTTTCATTCTTGACCAGTTAACTGTGCCTTGTTTCTGTTCCTTAAATGCAGTTGAACTGACATTGAAACAAATTCCAAAAACGGATGTAGAAACACATCCCTAAAATGAAAATAGAGTTAGGCATCCTCCTACATCTGAATAATGTTTTGTTTGTGAGAGATATTCCAACTGGTTCCAAATTCAGATCATCACATTTGAAGCTTTCATTATGTGAGAAATAACAGTAGGTGGGGGGCGGGTGTAATATGAATAGGCTACAAAATAAATGTGTGGACTGGATTAACAGATAGCTACTATCCATTTTCTGATGCATGAATGGATACCTGCACCACAAAGTGGCTGGTTGCTCAGTTTAGTTAATCTTCCCAAGAAACATCATATTCACCAGTCTACATGGTTTCTGTATTTATCATGGGTAATAAGTTTCATATAGTGTACTGTACAACCTAGTACAGAACCTCCTGTAGTAAAGGGTGGGAGGAAATTCATCAGTGAGCATGTGAAAGTATTTTTTAACTAAATATAATCAGTTTTTTTGCTTGTGTATAGAAATGTAGCTTTGGTGGAATAGATCTACAGTGTAATCCTGTGCATGTTTACTCAGAAGTAAGCCCTGTTGTGTTCAAAGAGGCTTACTTCCAAGTCAGTATATATAGGGTTGCAGCCTTGGTATTGAAGTATATGGAAGTTTTAAAGCAGGTGCGGAGAGCATATGGCCCTCCAGATGTTGCTGAGTTACATCTCCCATCATCCCTGGTCATTGAGCCAAAGGCTCTCCATACCTTTAAAGGTACCATGTGATAACACTGATTTGTCTAAGTGTTGACTAAAATAAGTTATCTTGGGTGTGCATCAGTGTTGGCTGTTGTTTTCATCAAATTAGGAAGATCAAGCATTAACAGGAAAAGCAATGATGTAAAAGTACAGTTTAGGCATACAATTTCAACCACAAAAAGGCTGTTCATCACCAAATGATACTCAAGGGCTGTTCCTTTACTTTGAGAAACCATTATTTAATCATCAAATATTTCAAAAAAATCATTAGAAGCAGAGTAATATTTAAGGACATGCAATATTTTACCATTTTTTCTCAGATAAGATGTAGAAGTATAGCAACTATGATTCATTTTTTTTATCTTTAAGACCAAACCATATTTAAAAGTAAATGGCAGCAAACTGTTTGTGGAACACCTTGAATAAACTTGACTTTGAACTGGAGAAACTTCTCATTATTGAGGAGGCAATTGATGCAATATTGAGGTACTATTGAAGGCAATTGGACTGGATAGTTGGAGGGTGAATTTCTGCGTACAGTACCTGCATTCTGTTTTGAGTAAAAATCAAATGGACCTTCCTGAAGTAACACTATATACAGAGCAGCTTTACTAAATATTACTGCAGCAAATAAATGTCCTTTGTACTATGTATTTATGTAAATTGGGTGCTAATAAATACTATTTTTCAACATCTTTGTGTGTGTGTTCAACATGTATATTGAAGTTTGAGGAAGCACTCTGAAAATACAAGAGATCAAATGAAAAAAAACCATTATGTCATCATTTGCTCAACAGATTTATGGATTATGTGTTTGCTTATAAAATCATAGGTAGTTGTGTTGGCCCACGAGAAGAAAATCAAAAGCCAGAGTAGGGCAAAACCAAATAATTTTGTTTTTATGGTTTTATACTATTTTACTGGTTTTAGTTATATTTTTGTTTTAATTATTTTTTATTTTTATGCTGCTAGAGATTTAGTGGTTTATTGGTACTAATTAAAATTTATTAAAGTAATAAGCATTTGAGTTCTTCAGAATTCTTTAGGGTGGGTATTAGGCAAAACAGGGGAACTAGGGCAAGACATTTGGGTACTAAGGTTGCGATCCAATACACACTTGGGAATAAGTCCCAGTGAACTCGATGGAGCTTATGTCTGAGTAGACATGTATGGGATTGCAGTCTGAGATGATGAAAAATCTGCAGTTTCTAATAGTCAAGAATGGAGGTGTTAGACAAACTACATTAATTAAGACTCTGCTAAGTACAACACATTGCAGGTTGTACCAATGGCTGCTGAAGGGAAGCATCAAATGACAGTTCTCCCTTTTTGAAACAACAACATGGCTTTTGAACATGTTCTGCATATTCACAAGAGAAGACAGTATAAAATAATATGAAAAGTAGACAAAATTCTATTGAAATTTGAATTTGAATCTGAAATTGGTTGATAAAACAGGATAGATGGCTGCTTGTAACTTGCCTGAGCCATCAACACATCTTGACAGCATGTAAGAATTCCTTTGGTTGTTCTGTATTGCAATTTTAAAAATCAGGAGATTTTGCACAGATTATGAAATGCAAACAACATACAGGATTCCTGTTGTTTTTTTAAATGATGTGTAGAACCCTGTGTGTTTTTTCTTAAAAGCCTGAGGTATGTAAAGTCCAGATTGTCCCGTCCATCCTGATTCTTGATAGAAATAAGCTGACATAGACCTTTGTCTCCTCTCCCCTCCATTTTAGTATTATGAAACCTACAACCCCTACCATGACCCTCTTTTTATTTCCATGGATGTACAAGCCACAATGAGAGCCAGTGTGGTGTAGTGGTTAAGGTGTTGGACTACGACCTGGGAGACCAGGGTTCGAATCCCCACACAGCCATGAAGCTCACTGGGTGACCTTGGGCCAGTCACTGCCTCTCAGCCTCATGAAAACCCTATCCATAGGGTTGCCATAAGTCGGAATCGACTTGAAGGCAGTACATTTACATTTACAAGCCACAATTGTTGGTAAATTCAGCCTCTGGTGCCTAAGGGCGTGTTTATTGGGTGTTTACTTAGGATAGGTGTGGGACACCTTTGGCTCTCCAGATGCTGCTGAACTTCAACTCTCATCATCCTTGGCCATTAGTCATGCTGGCTGGGAGTTGTAGTTCAGCAACATCTGGAGGGCCAAAGGTTCCCAGCCCTGACTTATGAGGACAACCCTTGTTCTTGTAGACATGGTTCACCTTTGCATGTATATCATTATTTCTCTACACTTGATTACTGGCAGCTGGAAGGCCTGTCCATCATTGTGTTAGAAGTGATATGAGGAAATATGTAAGTTCTGTCTGGTGGCCTGTTCACACACATACAAGTCAGCATATAATGCTGCCATCTTGCATGTGAACTGCAATACACCTAGTTCTTCATTTCCAGACAGACTTGAGATTCCATCTCTGCACCTCCTCGAAATTGTTTCTTGGTTTTATGGAAGTTTTTTCTTCAAAACAAGTGAAATCTAATACATATTTTTGTAACTTTTATTGGAAAAGGTTCATCAACATTAAAAAAAAACCTTTAAAGTAGGTGCTTTTCTTTGTTTTCAAACAAAAGGAGCTTTTCTTTGTTTTCAAGTATACAAGTGCCACAGGGGAAAAAATAAAACAGGTTTACAAACTCATTTTATCCATAACACCTTTACAAAGATGTTTTAGTATTCAGATGAATTATTTGCATCTTCATTGCAGCAGATGTATGAACTGACTTTTTCAGAAAGAGAGCTGAGGAATATAATGGTGACAAAAGATAACATTCTAGGTCTTAACAAATTAAAAATCACCAGGCCTGGAAGGTATCCGTCCAAGAGTTCATTTAAAAAACCTCAGATGTGAACTTGCTGATCTTCTAACAATATGGAACTTGTCCCTAAGAGGCCTCTGTACCTGAGAAATGGCCCATGCAACATTTTTTAAAATGGAATCAAGGAAATTCAGGCCAGTAAGCTTAACATCCGTTCTAGAAAAACTAGTGAAAAGTATTATGAATGATAAAATTATCACGTATATATAGGACTCACTGAAGAATAATAAACATAGCTTCTGTAAAGGCTAAGTACTCTCAACAAGCATATGGATAGGGGTGATCCAGCAGACACTGTACTTGGACTTTTAAAAAGCTTTTACAAAATCACTCTTCAAAGACTCCTGCGTAAACGTCATGGGATAAAAAGATGAGCTCTCTTACAGATTGATAACTGGTTAAAGAACAGGAAGCAGAGAGTAGGAATAAATGTCTATTTGACAGTCTTTGCAACACACCAGACCTGTTTCAGGACTAATTAGCTGAAAAACTATTCTCGTGTTTCAGTGTAAGTGCTAATAGCTGTATTTTAAAATTAAGAGGGTGTGGGTTTTTTGGGTGGTGGGCACTATTCCAAACAATATCTCGCATTAACTGGGTCCTTTATTTTTGAAAGTTGTTGCAAACATAAAGTCAGCAGAGGACGTCTTTTAGTTTGATGCTGATGACAGATAATAAAAATCTGACCCATGAGATATAGAATAAATAAAACATTGCCACTGAGGCTTTTTGTAATGCATACCAACACCAACTTTCTTCGCGTCAGTAAAAACTGCAGGCTCCCTCCTAGTTTGAGCATTGATTTTAGAATTTATTATTTTATTTATTATTTATTATTTTATTTATACCCCACCCTTGCAGCAGGAGCCCAGGGCGGCAATCAGAATCTGAAGAGATGCAAGGTACCTAACTTTTCAGGGCATGTGATGTCATTGAACTAGGAATGTGAGAAGCTGCTCTCTGGGCCTGTTTATGAAGGCAGGAAGGAAGTTGGTAGTAAGCATATATATCATTTACTGTCTCACCCCTTTGGTGCCAGGTTACAGACAGTCTGTCTGGCATACATTACAACCAATTTCAGGAAAGCACTGTGATATGTCATTAAACAATCTGTAAGCTTCAATTTGCCCAGAACTATTCTTTAAACACTTCTACCTGTGCTATAATTTGCAACAAAGCAAAATACTCAAGGTGGGCTGGCCAAGGTTGCAGTTGTGTGCAGCTGGTGTAAATGCCACACTCCATTATTGTTAACTGTTACTGATTTTTTTTCTAGAACCAAATCCTGACTCCAAATTCTCATCTGCTTCACTTGTTGTAGTATTGTTCTTTGCTTGCTTCCTATCCTCAGGTGTCTGCCAACAATTCTAATTAAAGGTCAGCATCCAAAGTGCTGTGCAATATTTGAAAGCCATCTGTAGGCTAGCCACTTACTCACCTCTCCATCACTGAAGAATGCCACCTCTAGCACACTCATTAACTCTAGTGCATATGGGTTATAACCTTAGAACTATGTTTCTCCTATTCTGTGTGGAAGTTAAGTCCAAACTACAGGTTTGAGTCAAGTGATTTATCTAACCAAGGGTTGTAGCCATCTCCTCTATTAAATCAGTTTTGAAACCAACAGGAAAGAAAGAAACAAAGAAATGGATCAGTCTGCACCCATTATTGCCATGCATGGAGAATAGAGCTGAAATTGGCTCTTAGCCACAGATTCCTTTCAGCCTCCTGGCTGGCATCCCTTGCCTAGTGTTCTGGCTTCTCTCATGTAATATTCAGCGATGCAGAGTTTACTGGAGAATGCTGATGTTATCAGTTTCGTGGTTGCGAATTAAACTCCATACAAATATTCTGGATGATCTTAGGAACAAATCTGTAGAGGCTGTCAAACTCATCCACAAAGAAGGAGTGTTCTTTATCGGGGTCAGTTGCAATGGCTTCCAGCTCATCTTGGGCAGCCCATGCGATTCCTACTGAATAGGCTATGACTCCTGAAGTGAAAAACATTAGTGCATAATGGGTAAATGCCTTACTTGAAAACAATATTGCATTCAAATTAATATTTTAATATGCCCATAATATGCAAAACAAAATATCAGTTTCTGTTCAAAAGAAGGTGAGGTTTGCTTTTTCTTTCCCATTTGCAGTTGTGACAAACAGCTTGGATTTTCTATGTTAATCTCAGTGCAGAATGAATGAATGAATCTTTATTTTTACTCCGCCCTTTTCCAAAACTGGAACTCAGGGCGGCTTACAAATAAAAACTACACATAAGTAGAAAAACATACAAAAATATACAATTAAAATAGAATTAAACTATTCATGACATTAAAACCATGAAACATACACTTAAGATACTAAGACAATTTAAAAAATTAAGAATAGGACCATAGAACAATACAACAGACCTTATGAGGCCCTATCTTAAACATCTTCTAGTCCAAAAGCCTGTCGGAATAAAAAAGTATTTGCCTGCCAGCAGAAGGATAGCAAGGAAGGGGCCATTCGTGCTTCCCTAGGAAGAGAGTTCCAGAACCTGGGGGCAGCCACCGAAAAGGTCCTATCTCGCGTCCCCACCAATTGCACTTGCGAAGGTGTTGGGACTGAGAGAAGGGCCTCTCCTGAGGATCTCAACGCCCGGGCAGGCTCATATGGAGAGATACGGTCTGACAAATAGCCTGGACCTGAGCCAGCGCTTTGAATTGTGACCGGAAACAAACTGGCAGCCAGTGGAGCTGTCGTAACAAGGGGGTTGTATGGTCCCTGTAACCAGCCCCAGTTAGCACTCTGGCTGCAGCTCTTTGTACCAGTTTAAGTTTCCGAACAGTCTTCAAAGGCAGCCCCGCATAAAGCGCGTTACAGTAATCTAAACGGGATGTAACTAAGGCATGCATCACTGTAGTCAAATCAGGCGCCTCCAGATTTACTGTCTACACTAGACCCTGAGTCAGCTAAACACATTATTGGGCAACGTATCAAAGATATAGACCTTCAATACTCTATGTCCAGTGCCTGTAAATCCTGTTCACCTATGCATCTAGGCTTGAGCTTCCCATTCCCTAACCATGCTGCTTACCTGGAAAATTTGACCATCCGGAAATATCGGTACCTTTTTTCCAGAGCTAGATTTAATTGTCTCCCATCTGCGATATTGGAGGGCCGCTTTCAAGGTATTCCTTATGAGAAATGTGTTTGTCCCTGTACGTCTGTCGATGTTGAAACAATAGCCCATTTTTTTTCGCCTGTAACTTTTATAATGCCAAACGCTCCAGATTTATCTTTCCTATTATCAAAGGCTTCCCAGGTAGATCTACAGATAGGTATCTGAAATACCTAATGTCTGATACAGACAAGTCAATCTCAAGAGTCAGTTGCAAAGTTTTTAAATTCAGTACAGAGTTTACGTAAGAAGGATACTTTTTAAATTCATTTGTTTTAGGATAAAGCCATCTTATATTACCACACTGAATTGCTATATTTGTTTTACCTTGTTTGTTCAATCAGTTGTATATTGGGTCTGTGACCGCATAATAAAATTTGATTTGATTTGAGTGCATTTTACCAGCTTCGGCTGGTAAGACAGCTGCAGTTGTTTCTGGATCGGGATAGTCTTACCATTGATGCCCATGCACTGGTAATCTCCAGGCTGCCTTACTGTAATGTGCTGTATGCAGGGTTGCCCTTGAGGTTGGTCTGGAAGCTGCAGCTGGTGCAAAACCAGTTGTGTGACTGCACACTGGGGACAGGGTATTGCCAACATGTCACCCCACTGCTGAAAGAATTGCACTGGCTGCCCATTAGCTACCGGGCTAAGTTCAAGATTCTGGTTTTGGTGTACAAAGCCCTATGCAGCTTGGAACCAGGATACCTGAAATATCATCTTTCTCCTTATATACCCAGTTGATCTCCACTCTCTGTAGGTGAGGGCCTACTGCAGACACCATCTTATCAGGAGGTCCAGTCTGCACAACATAGGAAGAGGACCTTTAGTGTAGTGGTACCTACCCTTTGGAATGGAAGGGGAATGGAAGATTGGTCCCAGGTTATGGTCTGAAGGCACATGAGGTTAGCTCCCTGCTGAAACTAAGCAGGGTCAGGTCTGGTCAGTGCCTGGATGGGAGACTGCCTGGGAACCATATGTAAGCCGCCTTGGGTTTCTATCATGAAAAGAAAGGCGGGGTATAAATGTAATAAATAATTCCCTCCCTTTAAATATTAGACAGGTGCCATCTCTTATCTTTTAGGTGCCTACTAAAGACATTCCTCTTTCAACAAGCCTTTTAAGCAGAGACCATATCCCAGTCTGCATCTGTGTTCGAATTTCTTTTTATGATTTTTTAATGCTTTTTAAAAAAAGATGTTTTTAAAGATGTTTTGTTTTAGTATGTTTTTAAAGGTGTTTTGTTTTAATATATTTTAAAGTCTGTTTTTATTATGTTTTATAGTGTTCTTAGTGTTTTTATTTGCCGCCCTGGGCTCCTAAGGGTGGGATATAAATTTAATAAATAATAATACATAAAATAAATAATCTGTTGGCCCAACCCTTCCCAGCCAGTGATATTGGTCTGGCACGTGATAGTTTCACTATCAATATTATTTTTATTTAAATTCTTTTCTTGGTTGCATACATTTTTATATTTCTATATGGTTATTTGCAATATAAAGTGGTATAGAAATGCTTTTTAAATTAAATAAATTAATGAAGCATTCCAAACCCCAGACTTGTTGATCTCCATTCCCTATTGTCTGCTACTTGTTGACTGACCCATTGTTGTCCCCTGAGTGTCTGCATTTGTGGGGCTGAGGGGAATCCCAGGCTTAATGTCTGCCAATGAATATGTAAATATGTGCATTTTTTTAAACAGAACTTGGGACTTCTGACTTGCATTACTTATGTGTAATATTCTAGATCCAAAACTATTGGTGTGGGTGAAGCTTTTTTAAATAGATTTGGGGTGAGAGACCACTAGCACCTGGTTGGCCACTGTGAGAGCAGAGTGGTGGAGCAGATGGCCCTTGGCATAATGTAGCAGGGCTCTTCTAATGTTTTTCTGTTTGGTGCCCTCCAGATGTTGGACTCCAAATCCCATCAGTCCCAGCCAGTGGCCAGGTATGATGGGCACTGTAGCCCAGTGCTATCTGAGTGGCACAGGTTCCCTACCCCTGACATAAGTGCTTATAGGGTTGGGCAGTTTACCATTTTGATGCGCTGCTGTAGCTGGCCCTCGGACATCGTCATATGATCTGCCATCTGTAATCAGAATCATTATCTTCCTCTTATTGGGTTTGGATTTGCTGAAGAGCTGTTCAAAGGCATAGTTGATAGCTGCTCCAGTGCTAGTTCCTCCACTCCAATAGTTGATTCTCTTGATTGCATTTAGGACATCCTGCTTTGAGCTGTGCTTGTCAAAGCCAAACTCCAACCTCTGTTCATAGGTGTACTGCACAGCTCCAATACGGGTGTCTGTATCAGAAATCTCAAATTCCTTGCTAATGTTGGCTACAAACTGGAGAACAGTGCGGAAATTGCCAGTGCCGACACTGCTGGATCCATCAATGACAAACCCAATATCTGCTGCATTTAGACAGGTCTTGCTGCATGCCAGGCGATCAGTGTCACAGACTCGTTTCACTAACTGCTGCACTACTTTGTGCAAGCTAAACCAGCTGGGCACATTAATAGAATAGTACCCATTGGTCCTACACACAGCCTGAAAGAGACCGGTGAAGAAAACAAAAAAATTCAAGAACGGTTGCAAAATAATTTATGACAATGGTGTGATATGATTATCAATCCCTGAGACATCACCTTATGACAGTTCTCTCTATATGTACATATCTGTTCAAGAGACAAATTGGCATTGCATTGAACTAGCAGAAAGCACAGTTGGGTAGCACCCATCCTTTTAGGCCTTTACCTACATGATAAGAAAGGCTTACTCTTATGGTATCATTGTTGCCAGTTTCCTGCACAACTTACCTGCATCCAGCTCTACAGTATCTTAATGATATTTATACACTTTACTAGAGTAGCTTCCATATTGCATAACTGCATTTGAATTGATTCTACTTTTGTCCACAGGCTTAGAATTCACTACATACGTTTGCTCTCCTGTCTTAAAGCTCTTTTCATTTTCTAAGATGCGGCTACCATAAGTCACTGTGTATGAACTTGGACTTCTTGTCTCATTCTATTTTTGCAGTTTGGCAAGTGCACAGAGGCTTACTGTGGCTGTGCCCTTGTTCAAACTTAAATAAAATCAAGACCATCACCTCGTCCAATTCAGGCTGCAGGCTGCCCATCTTGAAGGTATTAAGGGAATTTGAAGGTCATAGGAAATGTAATTCATGGCAGAGACACTGGAAAGTGCAGAAAATTATCGGAAGAAGCATCCAGGAGAGGGAGGGGAAAGCTGTATTCTGAAGGACAGTTCCCAAAGTCCACTTTGCTTCCTGAAGCTGGGCCCATTTGCCAACCTCCAGGAAGAAATACATGCCAGACAAACACCCCTCAGTTGAATAGGCATTCTGTAATGAGTGCCTGATCTATACTATATAGCTTGTGAGAATGAGTTCTGACTGAAGTGTATTCAGAACTTTCATGTGTTTTGGAGGAAAACTGAAGGCAAGAGTACACAGTGTTCAGTAAACATCTAACTACACATCTTGATTTAAGTTTTAAAATTACTTGATTGCTTGAGCCATGCAATTTCCCTGGGTGAAGCTTCATAATCTTCACTATGTTACTCCACTGAAGAACTAAGTGTTCAAGGGCACATACCTAGGATCTTAAAAACTTTGCTTCATTGAGCCATGATATGATAACAATAGTAGCATGAAAATATTTCACAGAAGGGCTATATATTAATTGCTGAGAGCAGGACATTGTTGAACAGAGTGGTGACTACTTGTGTGTTTGTGACCAGGCAATAATGTCTTTTATATTGACTCCTCCACATGTAGTGAAGAGTTCAAATCCTACCTTTTCTGAGAATCAAGGCACTCACAGACCACAGCCTTCCAAACCCTGTACTGTATCTTGTCTCTTTCTTGATGCACCCCAATGCATCCCTTACCTTGTCCACAAAATTTGTTTCAATAACATTCTGCTTTTCATTTTCATCTGGTCCTTCAATGGTGACAAAGAAAATATTAATGCCAGATTCCCTTGCTAGCCTCGAGGCCTCTTCCACTTTATCAGTTGGCCATCCATCCACCATCACAATAGCAACATTGGGTGCACTACCTCTGTTCCCATTAGCATCCTCAAAGAAGTTTTTGTTAACAAAGGACAGTGCTCTACCTGCATAAATAAAAACAAATAGACCCTGAGCTCCTTGCCATTTATTTGTTTCCCCTAGTACTACATGTTATTAGGACCAGTAATTATAAAATGGAGGACATGAAAAACCACAATAATAGGAAGATACTAGTAAAATTGTCAGTGGTCCAGATCAAGTTACGTGCAACAATATGCATTCAGTCTGAGATGGTGGGTGAAGATGCATGTTTCTGTCTCCATGGCAATGGTAATACATGTTCCATCAAAGCCACATGGTTACCAAAACAAATGGTTACATCACATCCAAGTGTGCCTAACAAAGCAGATGTACATTTCGTCTGTGTACATGATCCCTGATCTAGCAGCAGAATCTGCCATGGAATCTGCTTGTATGTGTGTGACTTCTTTGCTTGATTGGTCAAATATTTCATTTATTTATACAATTTCTATTTTCTTTATGCTTAATATATATATAATCTATGCAGCATACAGAAAATGAAAAAACAAATGTTACAAAAATACACAATAAACCAATTAATACAAATTATTAATAAATAAAGACAGCATTTCCTTCTTCCCACACACCTCCACGATCAACACCCCTCAGCCTCCTGGCACTCACCCAGGACTCCACCCATCAACCCTGTCTCTCACCCAGGACCCAAAGAAACTCCAAGATCACCCCCAAAGTCTAATAACCAAGAGGGTTCCTGGAAGACATCATCCTAGTTTCTCACTCAGGGTCTAGGCTTGCTTTTATGGGCAGGCATGGAGACTGGTGGAGTTTCCTCCAACTGTCCACAGTTGTGTTTCATTCAGCACTCAGTCAGCTGCACTGCACACACTCCGTTCCAGGCTACAGCAGGTTTGGCTTGGTAAGTTTCCTAGGGGATCTAAAGGATGGCAAATAGGACACCCCTCCACTCATAGCTCTTTCTCTAGCCTCTGCATACTTCTCTTCCAGCTGCTTTCATCTTTAACATCTGCCTGATATGTTTTAGAAGCTGGAAGAGAGGATGAACTAAGATGTTCACTGTTGAACTAAGAAGCTTGGTATTTTAATTTCTGTATGGAACCCCATGTTGATAATTCCTGATGTCACAACCCAGTGTGAAATGACAGAGAAGACTTTCACATGTTAGGTCCTGCTTTTTTAGGAAACATATTTTCCAGAGTGGGGAAAGTGGAATGAGTGAAGGCGGTTTGTGGTCTTGACCTGAATCTGCTTAGAATAACTACCATACCAACATGCCTGTCTTTTGATTCTTAAGCTAATTAGCTGTGAATGTATCCTGCAGGTCTACATACCAACATTGGATAATCCTCCTTTCTGTAGTATTTTGTCGATGGCATTTTTCAGATCCTTAGAGTTTGCATAAGTCTTCAAGTTAAATTCAGTAGAAGGGTCATCGCTATTTGTAAAAAAAAAATGGAGCAGTTTCCTCTTGTGTTATCTCCAGGAAAAGAAGTCAATACAAAATCTATTACTAACAGTAGCACTATTGGTATATAGGAGGGGTGAAGAACCTGCACCACCCCGGTCCCCCAATGTTGTTGGACTCCCATCATCCCTGAAGTACAGCCTAGTACAAAGATCCTCAAATTGTAGTTTGAGTTCCATTCAGGTGATCTGCAAACAGGTTGCAGAACAACTGAGAATCAATGTACTTGGATGTTTTTTTCTGACAATGGAGATCAGAACCCCAGATCTTGACCATGGCTGGATGCATCAAACACGCTAACCAGGCCCTAACCTAGGGCCCATGGTTTTCATGATATGGTGCTGGTACAGTCTAGTACTGCGGGTTATGAATCTGCTTTCATTTGTAGAACAAAAAAAAAGTGGTTTACCATGATTCCCAGCTATTTTCAAGTAGTACATGGGGGGGGGGAATTGAACTGCTGCATTAGTAACCCTATAAACCTGAATTCTTACTGTATTTTATAAATGTCCCTTCATATAACTTCTTGTTAAAAACAAAAAGCTCTAAAATGCATCCAGAAAGTTCTTGTGGTTTTGCTACAGATATGGAGACAGATGTTAGACAACACAGATGTTATGAAAATATGTAATGCTCTCTTACCCATACTGAATGAT
Organism: Rhineura floridana; assembly: GCF_030035675.1. Taxonomy (NCBI): domain Eukaryota; kingdom Metazoa; phylum Chordata; class Lepidosauria; order Squamata; family Rhineuridae; genus Rhineura; species Rhineura floridana. The sequence goes on along the minus strand of NC_084483.1, from coordinate 147,937,481 downwards.
GCCCATAAGAGGGCCAGCTGTGCCAACATCCAGGGCTTGAGCTACATCTTTGAGGAATTGTTTCTGGATCTGAAAGCGGCGCTTACCAATGCTCCAGCTGCCATCAATCAAGAAGGATAAATCAACTTTGCAATCTGGGGGGGAGGGGAGGAGATTACAATCACGTTGGAGCTCCTTTTTTGTATTTTCTGTTTGAGATCATAATGCACAAACACATCTTATACCATAACAACAGCATTTCTACTCCATCATTCTCAGCATTTACCAAGGATATCAAAGCTGCCCTGGGCTCCTGCTGGGAGGAAGGGTGAAATATAAATCAAATAATAAATAAAGCTTCAGTTCACATAGATAACAATAATCCTACTTGCCAAGCAGATAAGGACTATTGTACCTGTTTCAGTTATAAAGTAATGGAAGTTAAGAATCCAGAGGGGTGGGTAAACTTCAAGTTTGTTGAATCTACTTTGCTTTTTTCTAGAACCCCAAGATCTGCTAACTAAATTTGAGACTGCTTAGAGAAGCAAAAGGGCTGGATGATAATTTTGGTGGGAATTGGTATTGTTTTGTATTTTATGCAAATATGAACAAGGACACAACATGTGCTCCAGCAGCTCATGGCACATTGTATGGTGAGACATATTGGGATATCTTTTATATACTGTATGTAACAATCTATGACGTGGATATTGTTTGTCACCATCTACTATGGTTACCTGTTGTGTTGCCATAATTGTAAAAGGAAAATAAAAATTTAAAAACAAACCAACAAACCACAGTTGAATGCAAAAGGCACACAGAATTAATGAACAGGGTACCTTGGAGCACATTCTGAGCTTTGAAATTTATTTTTGGTAACTGAACAGAGCTCACAATCCTTTCACACAAAAGTCCGCTCCTGGTTTACTTACTTCATTTCAGCAGTCTTATCTAGAAAGGAAAAATGTTTGATTGTTGCCATTGTTAGACAATCAAGGGTTGGAAACCCTTGTCAATCTACTGCAGATCACCCCAAGATCTACAAATAGATTACTATCTACCTTTTAGCCACTTCTGATTTAGAAGACTGGTGTGTATTCCTTCCCACAGCCTGAATCAGCTAATACATATCACCTTAAAATCACACAAACCTATGAAAGAAAAGCTTGGCTCAGCAGATACTTTTAGGAGTCCACACACATATTATGACTGCAGTCATAGTATATACACTTCCCTGGCACTAAATCCCATTTGAACTCGATGAGGCTAACTTCTCAGTGGATATGTATGGGGTTGTGCTCCGTATGGGCAATTTGAATATACAAAGTCTAGTCGTATTTAAATATGCCATTAATGCTAGATTCAGTAACTGCAGCTTTGAACTTCAAAGGCACTATAGACAAACAGTTCATTACATGTTAAACTTGCATATAGACTGAGCCACTTCAGGATGTTGGTGTGGGGTTGCATAATTAAATGCTTCTTCAAAAAACAAACTAATACACAAAATGATCCTAGAACCCACAAGACTAGTGTATCAGGATCTGGAAACAGTAGAATTTTGTCCCTCTGCTAATGTTCAATGTGCATTGTGTGTTTTATAAGAGAAAGCATTCAATCATGCTATCCCCCGCCCCCCAGTCTGACGTGGGACAGTCCAGCAGCAGCTTTACCACATGAAACAGTTTTACCATACTGAGTGCCTCTCTTTCTTTGCTACATTGTGGTTGTATTCCTCATTCCTACATTCTTATTTGTATAGCTATTTTTAAAAAAACCACACACACGCATAATGCATTCTTTAATTATCTCTGGGAAAAATTTTCCTCCTTTATTGAAGTGGGAATTGCTATTTCCCCAGACATGTAAGTAATTCAAAGAATGATAATCTCCTTTGTGGTTTTTAGATTGGTCTCTCCAGTCTGGATATTTAAAAACATGATTGTTATCTTTTGGATGTATGTGCCCTCCTCACTCATTTTACTGTTTGGGCTCGCAGAACTCTAGACAAACACCCAATGTTAAAGCAATCTCTTCTCTCCATTTTTTAAAAGAACCAAATTTATTCATATTGACTGGCAAGTAGCACCTTCCAGCATTAGCAGTGTATTCTTTTTCCCCCTAAACTGGTGAGAAAATACTTGCTTACTTGAAAGGGTTCAACATTTGGATAAGCTTAAATGGCAATTAATGGTTTTTGTTCTTGGTGATGGTTCTCATATGGTTTTTCTTTGAAACTGTTCCCACAAAGGCACTATGTGCCGATAAAGATGTGTTTCACTGATGAAATGCCAGGCTTATAAAGATTCCCCAAGATTCCCCATGCCCCTTTACGAAACCCTTAATGAGCGGCATTGCTCTGAAGATAGTCCACTTCCAACCCTCACCCTGAAACAGGATTTGTATTGTATGCTGCTGAGATTGTTCCTGGCTACTGCATGGCACTTCTTTTGTGTGAGATTTGATCCAGAAGCATAATAAATGCACAAACATCTGATAGAATCAGACAATTATTGGTGGAGAACTGAGATAAAATCTGATGAGAAAAATACATTTTCCTTGCTATTTAAGGAGGGAAACAATCACTTTTCTGCAAATAATCAGGTGGTTGATAAATGGCCCTTAATGGCCATAATCTAAGTTGATACTGATGGAGTTCAGAGCACGAAATAGGAGGGGAGTTTTTGAAAAGAAAATTAATGGGGTGGGAGGGAGAGGATCAACACACTGATCTATTGCAATAAAAACATTACATGTGAACAGGTTCTCATTCTGATTTGGCTTGTAGAATTACCATGGGTCTTGCCAAATACTTCTCTACATCAGGGGGCATTTTCTCCAATTGTGTTTGTACCTTAAGCCAAGAGTGGGGAATTTGTGGCCCTCCAGATGCTGGACTCGAAATCACATCAGCCACAGCCAGCATGGCCAATGTTCATAGATAATGGGAGCTATAGTCCAACAACATCTGGAGGTCCAGAGGAAAATGACACTCTCAAGAGAAATCTATATTAAATCAGTAAAAAGAAACCTCATTCCATAATCAAATATACATAATTAATGCTTAGGAGCAGCTTAGTGATTTCACACTTGTAATAGACCAGGGACGGGATGAACCTGTGGAGGACTATAGGTTTCCCACCTCTGCAGTAGCAATAAACTTTACAGGCAGCCTACTGCGATGCTCAAAAATCTTTGAATCAGGGCCAACACTATCCATCTTATACAAAAGGAAATCAACAACATGTTATTGAGCACTGAGCACAGTAACTCAATTTCTCCCAGAGAATCATTATGTGAATTTGGATATATCTGTTTTGGTTGATGTTAGGGTGCTGCCAGATGTAGACATGAAACAAGCTGAAGCTAATCCTCACTTCCTAATCCTTGTTCTCTGGTTGTACACATGACTGTAGAGACATGTTTGTCACAGCCATAATTTACATTTTGGGGCATACTTTTGCAAATGTACACCTGGAACCTCCCCTCTGTTTTATTATGCAAACCCCAGCTAACTCAGTCTGTAGCATTAAAATTAATAACTAGTGCTGGATGACTTCTCAACTCACTTGAAATGGATTCAGCAAAAATTAGTTATTAAAAAACAAACTCCAATACTGGAGATCTTCAAGAGGCAGCTGGACAGCCACCTGTCAGGTATGCTTTAATTTGGATTCCTGCATTGAGCAGGGGGTTGGACTCGATGGCCTTATAGTCCCCTTCTAACTCTATGATTCTATGAAACCAGTTTCCTCCGAAGCCCATTAGCAAAATGTGAACTCCATTACAGTCACAATGACATCACTGGGAGTGTGATGGGGCCCAAATAACTACCTGCAAGCCACTGAGACTTGCCCCATCCCTCCTTCCCTTCTCCCAGCAATCACAAAAGGGAGACTCTCTAGGAAGGCCCTCCCTTCCTCCCAGTGGCTGGAGCTCTGAAATGGCAGAATCTCAGATGTCAATACATTGCTGGTTTACATACTTGGGTTTCCCTGGGAAACTGGCTCCAGTGGTATGGGGACCACATCGTCTTTGGAACTGAAACCTAGAATGATCGATAATGATACATTTCATGATTAAATGCAAAGAACATGAGTTGTGGAGAGTGGGGAGATCCTACAAAAAATAAATCACTTCAATAAAGACTAATGGTGCTGTGAATGAAGAGAGAGTGGTCCTGCATTTGGGTACTTTGATCCTGAGAAGAAAGAGAAAATATAAAAAGACTATATAGAACATAGCAGCATCACTGCTAGTATTCCAAATTTATTTTTATAGTCTTATTCAACAGAGAAATACATTTAGATATTTAAGCAATGTGTACAGACAAGATATAGTGATACCTACTAGCTTATTTGACTTGAAAATTAATTAGTGTTAGGTCTATCAACATTTTGGTTGATTCTACTACTGATTAAAGTTCACAGTCTTATTATTATTATTATTATTATAATAAAATTTCTATCCCGCTCTTCTTCCCAGAAGGAGCCGAGGGCAGTAAACAACGGACAAAACACTAAAAACATCTTAAAACATTTTTAAAATCAAATATCTTTACAAAATAGTTTAAAAACGTCTTTAAAACATCTTAAAAAAATAGACACAGACAGAGATAAGGTCTCTATTTAAAAGGCTTGTTAAAGAGGAAGTTCTTCAGTAGGCACTGAAAAGATAACAGAGATGGCGCCTGTCTAATATTTAAGGGGAGGGAATTCCAAAGGGTAGGTGCCACTACACTAAAAGTCTGCTTCCTATGTTGTGCGAAACGGACTTGCTGATAAGATGGTATCTTATACTTACTGATATAACAGGCATACTACAGAATGCCAATAAGGCTTTGCTCCACCCTTTAGCCTTGTATTTATGCTTTGTCTGTGAACCATTCTGCTTCCTAGCTGGGAATAACTTCCATTTTGAAACCTGAACAAAATAGTTCATTTGGCATTCATCATTGAATGTTATACCTCTAGAAAGGTGAGAATTAGATCAGCAGGAAACCTCCATCCCTCAGTGTGATTTGGCCCAAGCCATGCCTACCTGTCCATCACCAGGTATCATATGGTATCAGGAATGGAACATGTAAACCATGGGGCCAAATTTCTAGCCACTGGTGGAACTTGGTGATTTTTAAAATTTGCTGTCAAATTACAGCTGAAAAGGAAGTCTTACTTTGTATCCACAGCCACAATTTGAATATAAGCTATGGCCACAAAGGAAGATTTTTTTCCTTTTCAGCCCAGCTTGCAGACGACAGCTTGAATTCAATTAATTATTATACAGTTCTTTTTAATAAGGATGCCATCCAGCAAGTATCACTCAGAGCTAATTGAAAAAGCAGTCCTCTCCCACAGTGAGTCCTGCGAGGTTCCCAGGCCTGCTTGAAGTCTGTATTGTCAGTCATGGGAACAGCAGCTTGCTCTGCCTTGGTTCTTCACTGCAAGGTAATTAAGCTTTTCACCAGTAGATTGTCACAGGTGTCCAGGCTCCTTAGATCTTCGCTCAGGCAATAGTTTGTCACACACAAACTAAACATAATTCTCTTTGAAGTGATAGTCTGTGTGCATCAAACCTAATCACTGGGTCTTTCTAATATGTTCCTGTTCCATTAGAAAATTCCCCTTCTCACACAGATCTCCATCTGAACATTCGAAATGTTTACTTTCTATTAATCCTAATCTCAACATCCTGGTGCATGTGCTAAAATCCAATTTGGAAGAGTAACCTTTTGGCTGTTCCAGCTTGTGCACAAGGATGCATAGGCATACACATCCTCAGACAATGCTCCCACTTAGGCAAACCAAAAGGATAAAACATAGCCGAAATGTTATGGAACAGGGCTAAGGATGTGCTCACAAGCACCAGTCTGTGTATGTGCTGGAATTACTTGTCAGGGTTTTTAAAGTTGTTTTTAAATGTTTTTAAATATGTTTTGTTTTAATATGTTTTAAAGTCTTTTATTTTTAAGATGTTTTAAAATGCTTTTAGTATTTTTGTTTGCTGCAGAGCTTGGAAAAGTTACTTTTCTGAACTATAACTTCCATCAGCCCAATGCAGTGGCCATGCTGGCTGGGGCTGATGGGAATTATAGTTCAAAAAAGTAACTTTTCCAAGCTCTGGTTTGCTGCCCTGGGATCCTTCTGGGAGGAAGGATGGAATATAAACCAACAAACAAAATGTACTCAATAACTGCAACACTGTGTGATGACTTGCATAGTCTGCAAGATCCATGTGATGAATCTGCTTTTGGACTGGCTAAACTAGAATCCTTTTCTGTGACTGCTATTTTGTATGGCAGGATCCTCCAAACCTTTGAGCTTTCCACCTGCAGATTCATCATGCAGGTCTTCTGATTATGTTTCAGCTTCCTCACCTTGAGATTTTTAAAAAGGCAAATTTTTATTGCACCCAAATGTAGATCTAAATATGAAAACAAATTGCCACTCATGTCATAGCATATTATAGAGCATATTCCATAATGGGATTTTCCTTTCTTATATCCCATTTGTTCCTGTTAGTTACAGCTTTGCATATCATACTCAGGAAAGTTTATAAGGTGTGATGACCATACAGGTGGATTTCTTGCAAGTGACATTCAAATGCCTACTTTGTAAAAATGACATCAGAATTTCTTCCTAAAGCAGCCATGGGGAAACCCTAGCTTGAAGGCCTAATGAAGCCTGAGGGGTCCTAATTTGGCCCACAAGGCTGTTTTTCCCAAGCCACACCCACCTTTCCCTGATGTCAGGAGTGGAGAAGCTGTGACTGCAAAGGAACAATCTGAAGCCTTAAAGTTATGAGTAAGATATTTACCTGTGTCAAAAAGGCTTGATCCAGGTTTCCACAGGTCTGCTTCCATAGCTTTCACAGACAAGAGGCAAAAATAGTAATTACTTCATGTAAAAAAAAATCAACCCAAAATCATCTGAAGTTAACAGAGCAAATGCCATACCTTTAGAAGAGACCCTTTGTAAAATAAGTTACATGCCAATTTTGTTATAAGAATCAATATAACTAGAGCATGACAGTAGTATAACAGATCCTGTCTTAAATGAAATATTAAAATGCATTCTGTGACAGAAACCAAGGAAAAATACTCAAGACCAGACATGAGCTTGTGGGGAACTTTCTTCACATTATTTGTTCCCTCCCCCCCCAAAAAAAATTGGCCAGCCAGCTCTTGCCTGGGTTCTTGACTTATCCCCCACCCGATATTTTCTCAAAGAATGGCCTGATGCACTATTGCTTGTGTGGGGAACCTTTGGGCCTCCAGAAGTTGCTGAACTATAACTCCCATCATCCACAGCCCTTGGCCATGTTTGCTGGGGCTGATGGGAGTTGTAGTTCAGCAACATTTGGCGGGTTAAAGGTTTCCACAGTGTGGGATCTCCTATTTTTGTTTGTTTGTTTGTTTTTGCCAGCCTCCGATCCCAGTATCTCAGGTCTGTACATTTGTCTTCATGTGACAGACAACGAGATTTAAAGGTGTAGGGGGTGCTTCTATACCACATGACCTCCTCATCACTCCACTGTGCTGTTCTGGAAAGATTTCTATATCAGGCTGCAACTCGGTCCCAATTGAAAGGAAATGCATTTAGGGCTGAGATATTAAAACACACACACACATACAAGAACATGCAAGAGCTGAAGAGACTGATGTCATTTGGTTATTTTACTTATTTAAAATGCATGTACATAGTGTCTCAAATCTCTAAGCAGTGATATGTTTGAGAGGTGCCTGTGGAAAAATTGTGAGCTCTCTACCTAAGTGAGACCCAAGCACTGAGACCCAGTGCCTGCAGGGGGAAGAGGACCATCACTGCCCAGGGAGGGAGAGCCATCTGCCTGCTTGTGCTGCTGCAGCTGCTGCAGCTTGGATACCATCACCACCCTCTCCTTCTTGGGCTTCTGCTCTGCAGGTTGGCACCTTGCAGGACCAGGCCCCAGGTACTCAGCCAGCTGTGGCTGATATTGTTCTACCTGTCCCTTCCTCGGAGGGGATACATAAGCCAGCTGGCTGAGGCGGCTCCTGCTTTGTTTGCCTTTTTGTGGGTCTTGAATCATGTGCCTGGGAGAGAGGATTCAGAGCCAAGTGGGGAGACTTGAGGGGGCCCCAATTAGTGTAGTGACGGGTAGAGGGAGATATGGCGTTGTGAGGAGGACTTGCCAGATAAGGGGAACGCGGCCCAGGCAGTTAACGGCTGTGCCTTGTTCCGGTCCTCCCCACACCCTCAGGTTTGTTGGTTGCCCTATCAGCCAGCTCTCAGGCCTCCGGATGCTGCTCCTAAATGCCAGATCGGTGCATAATAAGATCTCCCTCATTCATGATTTAATTGTGGATGAGGCAGCCAATCTGGCATGAATAACCGAGACCTGGGTGGGTGAGCAGGGAGAAGTCAGTCTCTCCCAGCTATGTCCACCAGGGTACCTGGTCCAGCATCAGGGTAGACCTGAGGGTCAGGGAAGGGGGTTGATGTGGTCTATAGGAGCTCCATCTCCCTCTGCAAGCACCCTGTCCATGTGACTACTAGTCTGGAGTGTTTGCACCTTATGTTGGGTCAACGGGACAGACTGGGGATTCTGTTGGTGTACCGCCCACCCCGCTGCCCAACAGACTGCCTAGCTGAGCTGACAGAGGTGGTCTTGGGTGTACAGTTGAGATCCCCCAGACTGTTGGTTCTGGGGGATGTCAACATTCATGCTGAGGCTGCCTTATCCGGGGCGGCTCAGGATTTCATGGTTTCCATGACAACCATGGGACTGTCCCAATACACCATTGGCCCAACACATGTAGCAGGGCATACTCTAGATCTGGTTTTTGCAACTGGACATGGAAATGGTGATCTGAATGTGGGGGGCTTTACAGCAGTCCCTCTATCATGGACAGATCACTGCTTGCTGAAGTTTAGATTCACAGCAGCTTTTCCCCTCTGCAAGGGTGGGGGACCTATTAAGTTGGTCCGCCCCCAGAGACTAATGGATCCGGATGGTTTGCAAAGGGCTGTAGGGAGTTTTCCGGCTCATAGGGCTGGTGCTCCTGTCGAAACCCTGGTTGAACTGTGGAATACAGAAATGACCCGGGAGGTTGACATGATTGCTCCTGAGCGCCCTCTCCTGTGTAGAGCTCGTACAGCTCCATGGTCTACCCCAGAGCTGAGAGCGATGAAACAATATCAGAGACGGCTGGAGTGCAGATGGAGATGATCTCCTGGTGGATGCAATTATATACTGGTAAGTGCCTATGGTAAGCTGTATTTAGGGGCAGTAAGGGCAGCAAAAAAACAATATTTTGCTGCCACTATCGAATCATCACTCTGCCGCCCAGTGGAGCTCTTCAGAATTGTCCGAGGGCTATTACACTCTGGCCCCAGGGACAAGGTAGAACCATCTGAGGCTGATTTTTTGGGTGAGTTTCAGTTTGTGCAGCTTGAGGACGATGACAAGGTGCTTGGACAGTTTCGTGCAACCACTTCTGTGTTGGATCCTTGCCCTTCTTGGCTAATAAAAGCTAGCAGGGATGGAACAGCCGGCTGGGCCAGGGAAGTGATTAATGCCTCTCTGCGAGAGGGGGTTGTCCCTGGCTGCCTGAAAGAGGCAGTAGTGAGATCACTCCTGAAGAGACCTTCCCTGGACCCAGAAAATCTTAACTATAGGCTGGTAGCACATGTTTCATTCCTGGGCAAGGTCCTTGAACGAGTGGTTGTGGGCCAGCTCCAGACACTCTCGGATGAGACCGATTATCTGGATCCATTTCAGTCAGGTTTCAGGCCTGGTTTTGGCACAGAAACAGCCTTGGTTGCCCTGTATGATGACCTTTGTCGGGAGAGAGACAGGGGGAGTGTGACTCTGCTGATTCTCCTTGATCTCTCAGTGGCTTTCGATACCATCGACCATGGTATCCTTCTGGGGAGACTGGCTGAGTTGGGAGTGGGAGGTACTGCATTGCAGTGGTTCTGCTCCTACTTGGCAGGTCGCCTCCAGAAGGTGCTGCTTGGGGAACATTGCTCAGCACCCTGGACTCTCCAGCATGGGGTTCCGCAGGGGTCAGTTCTGTCCCCCATGCTGTTCAACATCTACATGAAACCATTGGGTGCGGTCATCCGGAGCTTTGGAGTGCGTTGCCATCAGTATGCTGATGACATGCAGCTCTATTTCTCCTTTTCATCCTCTTCAGGTGAGGCTGTCAATGTGCTGAACCGGTGCCTGGCTGTGACAATAGACTGGATGAGGGCTAATAAACTGAGGCTCAATCCAGACAAGACTGAGATGCTGCTAGTGGGTTGTTCTTCTGACCAGATGGTGTATGTCCAACCTGTCCTGGATGGGGTTGCACTCCCCCTGAAAGAGCAGGTTCGTAGCTTGGGGGTTCTCCTAGAATCATCTCTGTCACTTGAGGCTCAGGTAGCCTCGGTGGCACGGAGTGCCTTCTACCAACTTCGGTTGGTGCCCCAACTACGTCCTTATCTGGGCAGGGATAACCTGGCCTCAGTTGTCCATGCTGTGGTAACCTCCAAATTAGATTACTGCAATGCACTCTACGTGGGGCTGCCTTTGAAGACGGTTTGGAAACTGCAGCTTGTGCAAAATGCAGTGGCCAGATTGGTAACAGGGACCAGATGGTCCGAAGATATAAAACTGATTCTGGCCCACTTGCACTGGCTGCCTGTATGTTTCTGAGCTCAATTCAAAGTGCTGGTTTTGACCTATAAAGCCTTACATGGCTTGGGACCACAATACCTGATGGAACGCCTCTCCCAATACAAACCCACCCATACACTACATTCAAGATCAAAGGCCCTCCTCCGGGTGCCTACTCCATGGGAAGCTGGGAGTGTGGCAACAACATGGCCTTCTCGGTGGTGGCCCCCAAATTATGGAATGATGTGGCTGACGAGGTGTGCCTGGCGCCAACACTGTTACCCTTTCGGCACCAGGTCAAGACTTTCCTCTTCTCCCAGGCATTTTAGCATGTGTTTTATACTGTTTACATTTTTTAATTGTGTTTTAAATTGTTTTTATAAGATCTGTTTTAAATTGTGTTTGTTTTAATGTTTTTAGTTACTGTAAACCGCCCAGAGAGCTTCGGCTATGGGGCGGTATACAAGTATAATAAAATTAAAAAATAATTTTATTTCAGGAGGCCTTTGTACCATGAATGCTGTTCTAATGTTTTACTTTCTGATGTTTTAATCTGTGTTTTAAATATTGTAGTTTGTATTTTTATTTTCTCTGTCAGCCGCTTTGAGACATGTGATGAAAAGTGGCATATACATTTTTTAAAATAAATTTTAAAAATAGTTAACCAGATCCCAAAACAAGCTCTGAATGGAAGGTACCTCAGTACATTCCCGGGGGGGGGACGGGACGGGACGACAGGATGTTTACCATGAACTTTGCAAGCAGTGGAAGCTAGTGGCTCCAATGTCAGTGAGGCAGTGAATCCCCTCTTGTTTTTCCCTGAACTTTCAAGGAGCTGTCCAAGGTACTTCTAGCCTTAGATCCCAGTATCTCGGGTCTGCACATGTGTATTCCTGTGCCAATGAAAGAGAAGTAATGGTGTAGAAAGTGCTTCTGTACCACACGACCCTTCAGCATCTCGAATGGCTCCTTGAAAGTTCAGACTAAAACCCAGAGTGGATTTATTACCCCACTGCATTGAGCAGGGTGTTGGACTCGAGGCTCCTTCCATCTCTGCTATTCTATGATTCTATGAGCCACCATCTCCACTGCTTGCAGGTGTACATTCTGATCTACCGACACATAAAGTGAAAGTTGCACAACTAAGAAACAGTATTTTACTCTGGACCAAAGCTTGGAAAAGTTACTTTTTTGAACTACAACTCCCATCAGCCCCAGCCAGCATGGCCACTGGATTCGGCTGATGGGAGTTGTAGTTCAAAAAAGTAACTTTTCCAAGCTCTGCTCTGGACTGAATTTAGGAATATAGGAAGGTGCCTTATATCAATCAGATAGTTGGTCCATCTAGCTCGGTATCAGCTACAATAGGGATGGGGAACTGGTTGTAAGAGAACATCCAGATGGCTCAAGCATTACTCCATTGAACACAATCAATTTGCCCATGAGGTGAGGGAAAGGAGTGCTTCTGGCTCAGACTAACAAGCCCAGAGACACCTAGATGACACATATTGTAGAAACCTCCCTCGACTGAAGGAGGGCTTACCCAGATTGGCAGGAGAGGTAACGGGCTTCCTGAATGTTGCGCTTGGCTCTTGGCGTTGTAGACCTGTGCAATTTGTCAAAAGGATCAACTTTAATATACAGAGGTGTAATCTTAGTGTCGAAAACGTATCTGAAACTGTCTTTCTCTAGAACAGAGATAGACAACCTCTCTATCTGTCTAAACGTAACTTATGAGGTCCTTGGCCTAATTCCAAAGGACTGCTGCAGGTGATCAGTTCAAGCTTCTGGTATGAGTGATCTTCCCCCTCCCCCAGCAGCCTGTTTTTTTGGTTGTGGTGATGGGAACAGAGAGCACTAGAGATAGAAGGGGCATCAGAAAGAAAGGGGGGGAAAGGGGACCCTCGTCCACTTCTGCCTCTGTCATGTTGACATGTGGCTCCACACAGAAACCCCCGCCCCAAGAATGGGACCCTCCATAAAACAAAACAAAAAAAGACTGCCACTCCTACTTTGGAAGGAAGACAGGTAAATTACATTTGAAAAGAGTGAGAAAGAAAGTGAAACAGGATGTGGGTTAGCTACAAAGGGAATATGTATATTTCCCCCAAAGGAGAGGTCCTGTGTGACCCTTGGGACCCCTACCGTCTTATTCTGATTAAAATAGTTATTTATGCCAGGCTTGAGTTCGTGGCTGGGTGCACAGAATTCTTCATATATGCTGCATTGATTTCTATTTGGGAACTGAGCACACTCAGTACTTGTTGAGGCTGGAGAACGGGGCCTTCTCCAGGTGATCTGTTTATTGAGCATCCATCCTGATTTGTCTGCACAATGCTTACACAGAGGTTAGATTATATCTGGTTTTTATTTATTATTTTATTTACTATTTATTTATTATTTGATTTATAGCCTGCCCTTCCTCCCAGGAGGAGCCCAGGGTATTTTACTGAGCATTTGTTCTGATTTGTTTGTGGGGAGGTTTTACAACAATGAGATTTTATCTGGATTTGCCTGGGAGGTATTTATACATCTCTCTGTTAGGTATCAGTTTACCCCACACTTTTCAATGTATTTTCCCATCACTTTCCTAACTGCAAAAAGTATGTTCCTTTTTTTAAAAAAGTGGGCTTTGTTGCACTAGGGCTTTGCGCTTTGCAACTTGGACAGTCCCACTGACACAGGAGCCACCATTCTCCACTGGGTATATTCCCTGGTATGTTCTTGGATCCCTCCTGCAAAATACTGACAATCTGGAGGCACTCTTCAAAGACCTGAAGGCAGTTTGAAAGCGGGAGTGATGCTTGTATCATGTACATTCATCCCACTTTCACCTCTGGTAAACAGTTTTTGTAGGTTTTACACTGTATGATCAGAAGATAAAGCAAGACAAAACAATTTATACATGTATACCACAGGATGACATGCTTCCTAGTGCCCCCTCATTGCTGAACTTCTGCTGTCTAGTGAAAATGAGTTTTTTATTTTAAGTCATTTCTGATTCTATAATTAGTTTTCAACTGATTTTATTATACAGCCATGAAAGTGGCTGTAAACTATAGCCAGCATGGATTTTTCACCTTTGGCCACATTAAATTGAAAATACCCACCATGCTGTTCTGCTGCTTCCCATAAGTTCATTTCAAAACAAAATCTTACAAAAACATATCGTCCTGCACTCAAAAACACTTGCTTAACAACCCTCTAGGTTTTTATGGCAATACACAAAACACTCAGAGAGAATCTATGGTTCAAAGTGTAAAACAAGAGGGAAAAAATCCAGACCCCTGTTGGACATTTTTTCTGTCAGTGTTCTCATAATTTGTTGAAATTAATTAAAAATTAGCCATGTTCACAGAGTACCTGTAATCCTATTACTGATCTTGCCCCATATTCCGACCTTCATCTTCTACAGTTTAAAAGTTAAAAAATGGCATAGCTGATTTGTAATTAATTTAAGAAATTTAAGATTGGAGTTTATGATAGTGCAGGCATGCTCAGTAAGAACCAAAAACTAAAAGCCAGACTAGCAGCTGTTTGGCTTGGCTAATCAGGTGGCCACACCCATGCCAGAAATTTATTTTACTTTAGACAGTCATGGTTTCCCCCAAAGAATCCTGGGAAGTGTAGTTCGTGATGGGTGTTGTGTGTGAAGAGAGTTGTTGGGAGACTCCTGTTCCCCTGACAGCTCCAGTGGCCAGAATGGTTTAACAGTCAGCTCCTCTTCCCAGAGATATCTGGTGATTGCAGCTCTATGAGGGGAACTCTCAGCACCCTTCACAAACTATACTTCCCGGAGTTATTTGGGGGAAGCCATAACTGTTTAAAGTGGAACAAAGGCCTAATGTGGATGTGGCCAGGGACAGCTTTGGTTTAAATTTGGGTGGGAGACTACATGTGTCTGCTGTAGAATAAAAAGGTGAGGGAAACCCCCAAAATAACAATACTATTAAGCATGTTTTCCTTTTGGAAAGGAAAGGGGCTTTTCCTCTGCCTAGTGCCCCTCCCTCCTCCTCCCTCCTATCCCCTCCCTCCTGACCCTCTCTTTCCCTTCTTTCCCCCTCCCATCCCTTCCTCTGATCCTGAACATTTACAGCTTCCAATGCTATCATAATGTCACACAGAAGTCAACTGATGTCTCCTGAGCTTAGGTCACCATCTATAAATAATTTAATCAGGTCAGTCCTGTTTACTTTATTAGAACTCCTCTGGTGATGTAAATGGGTTATGGATTTTAGCTCACACCATACTTTGGGTTAAGTAGTTTGAGGTTTGCAACAACTGGAAGTCCATAACTTTAGAAGATAATTAGCAGACCACTACAAAAATGCCGCAAAATCAGAAAGGGTGCAATCCAGCCAAATATTTCTATTTTAAGCCCCACTGATTTCACTGGAAGAGTTAAGCATGTGCTCAAATTCTTAACTTCGTGTCATTTGTGCCGAGCACTTTTTATGCATATTTTCTAAGAACTAAAGTGTAGGTAACTCAGATAAACTTACAAACTTAAGTAAACAAGCTTAAGAGTGGGTTCTGGATTTTACTTTGTATTACAGAAAACATTTTAGAAAAAAAGTCATATGAAGGACTTACCTGTACTAGGTCGAGCAACATTTCTGTTACTTGCATAGCTGGAAGTGCCTCTGAATGCTTTAAAAACATTTTACTGGTCAATATAAAAACTTGAATATGAATTAAAATTAGAAAATCTGATCAGTTAAAACTAAACTTCATTTAAATGAAGAAAATCTATTTCCATTAAAGGTGGGACATACCTTGATTCTGGGTTCTTCCCTGTAAAGCCTGAACCTGCCCTAAAGTATGCATTAAAATAAAAAAAATATTATTTGCAGTTCTCAAAACTATTGTAATAGCACGTTGCTTTTTTAAAAAAGTGTAAATTTTATAGCTGTTGAAGTTAAACATTCTTGTCCTAATCCTTAAAATTAGTTGTTAACATTTTTATATAGAATTTAAAAATCAATAATTATAGTTTAAATTTAGATTTTTTTAAAATGAAGATTATATAGCAGGAATGGAGAACCTGTAGCCCTCCAGATGTTGTTGGATTCCAACTCCCATCAGTCCCAACCAGCATAGCCAATGGTCAGGGATGATGGGACCTATAGTTCAACAGCATCTGGAGGGCCATAGGCTCCCATCATATAGAGACTTAAGGTCTCGTCAAACCATGAATTTAAATTAGTTTGCCAGTCATTGTTTCTTTCCAGGGAAGCCTGGGAACTGTAGTTCTGTGGGGTGAATGGAAGGTGTTTCTAACAAAGAACATTTGGCACCTCACCAGGCTACAATTCCCAGGATTCTTTGCAGGATAATGTGATTCTTATAGTGCAATCCTATGCATTTCTACTTAGAAGTAAGTCCTATAGAGCTCAATGCATCTCACTCCCCTGTATATAGTGTACATAGGATTAAAGCCTTGCAGCAAAATCTTATCCATGTTTATTCAGAAGTTGTACTGAATGAATTGTATTGAACATAGCACTAAGGAGATCATTTGCCTCTGTGAAAACAGGATGCTGGACTAGATGAGCCACTGGCCTGAGGCTCTTCTTAGGTTTTTATGTTCTTATTGTTCTGTCAGTGAGACAATTTCTGCTTGCCTGACAGAACAATCTCCTCTCTCTTCCCCCTGTACACTGTTCTGGGGGATTTTCTGACCCTCCAGAGCAGATTTGGGGAGCGCACTGGGGGCACACAGGGGGTGCATGGGAGGAGGAGAGGGGAAAGTCCTGTTGAGCTCATGGGAATCCTTGCGTTGGCTTCCACTAGCACAATGAATTAGTTGAATACAGCCTATAGTGTTCAATAGGCTTACTCCCAGGTAAGTGTGCATATGAATGCAACCTTAAAGTGATATAAAACCTATATAAATTTGTGATGTTGCTATGCACTCAGTGGTAACAGCTTAACTTTTAACTGGCCATTTATGCCTAATGATATACGTCATAATGATCCAAAGGGGCACTATCTGGAACCACTCTTTTTTTTTTTGAGATGTAACATTTAGAGATCTCCACAGCAAACCTCCCCAAAGCTCCCCTTAATGAAAAACAAACAAGAGGTGTGGTGCAAAGACTACCTGAAGAGGGTTTATGTCCACCTGCTATTTCCCTGTCATTTTTAACATGTCCCCCACCAACACAGCCCTAAAGCAGCTATCTGTCACCAGGTACCCTCCAGGTGTTGTTTGACTACAACTCCCATCAGCCCCAGCAATTATGGACTGGGTTGCTCTCGTGGTTATAAACTGAGGAAAGTTTAAAATGCAGTCACTGAGGGAGCTGTTGTTGAAAGAGAAACTCTTTAGAAATTATTAGTTATTACATTTATATCCCTCCTTTCCTTCAAGGAGTGTAAGGCAACTTATTTGGTGTTTCTTTTTATCCTCACAACAGGTTTGTGAGGACGATTAGGCTGAGAGGCAGTGACTGGCTTCACAGTTTAGTGGAGATTTGAACCTGGATCCCTCCAGACCTAGTCAGACATTCTGGCCTAGGTGTACTCTCCAGATATTGCTGGACTGCAGCTCTCATCATCCCTGACCATTGGAGCATTGCCCTTAGTGACATCTAAAGAGGGATTTCCTATTTATCTGTCCCTTGCATACAGTTATATATATGCATATGAGCAACCCACACATCTCTTTAAAACAGGGCTGGGGGGTAAAATGTGGCCCTTCAAGAATGCCCCCTCACAGACCACACCCATCACCAGCCCTGCTTTGTGCCCTCCTGTGATAATGCCTGTTGCTCATTTATTTATTTATTTATTATCATCATTTTTACCCCGCCCTTTTCCCAAAACTGGAACTCACGGCGGCTTCCAGATAAAAGCACACATATAATTAAAAACATACAAAAGTCTAGATTATCTGAATGGAGGGTGTGTGGGTGTGGGTGGGGATAGAAAACTCTGACTTTTGTGTGGCTGGAATGTAGCCTATTGTATAACGGTAAGAGACACATCTGTTGTTCTGCCCATTTTTGCTGATGGTCCTGTCCACTATTGGCATGCAGCCCTGGGAGGTTGCAAATGAGGGAAGGCAACCCTCAGGCTGAAAAAGGTTCCCCGCCTCTGTATTAAACATTTCTAACCAATAAAATATACATTTTAAAATTAGATTGTTTGTTAAGTACACAGAAATGGGACTTAAAGGGAAGATTTGTTCATTGGCTTCCTAGCCAATAGATGCCATGTTACATATCCTGCCATTTTCCCCCACAGCCTTTGTGCAGCACTTTTCCTAAGCATTTAACCAGGGCTGTAAACCATATCCTGAATGATACTCTATTATATTTCTAGTTTGCCCAGAAACACCTCACAGGACTTATTCACCCAAGCAAAACTGAAATGTAATTTGGAAAAGCAACCATAAGCCAGTCAAAACACTCAGTGGTTGGGCACTCAAGTTATATCTGGTCACCACTGCTGCTTTAATGAATCTCCTTCGCCTTTTATAAAACACAAGTAACTGAAGTAACTGAAATGGAAATGGACTGCCTTCAAGTTGATCCTGACTTATGGCAACCCTATGAATAGGGATTTCATGGTAAGTGGCATTCAGAGGGGGTTTACTACCATTGCCTCCCTCTGAGGCTAGGCTTCCCCAGCTGGCTACAGCCTCCTCAGCTTGCCACAGCTGCACAAGCCAGACCCTTCCTTGTCTGCAACTGCCAGCGGGGGGGCAACTGGGCTCCCTGGACTATGCAGCTTGCCCACGGCTGCACAGGGGGCAGAGCACGTAACCCCTGAGCCACTCATTGTGGGGGTGATCTTTAGCTGGCCCTTGACACCCAGGAGACACAAGCAGGGATTTGAACTCACAGACTGGACTCCCAGCCAGGGTTTCCTGAAAGGGATCAATAGGATGACCATTTAAAGATATTCCAGTACTATGTAGTCAGACGCAAGCCAACTGATTTCGACAAGCTGTGTAGGATTGCAGCCTTGGTGTAACAATGCACTGTCTCTGTACTTACTTGATGCTACAGCTGCTACTGAGGAGTAAGCTGGATGGACATTGCTAGAACCTAAGGACAAACCAGAGAATCTCTTACTACAGAGATGCCAAATGCACAGAAAAGCCAGTATGTAGAACAGGGGACGAGGCGATGGAAAACACATGGCCGAAAGCACAGGGCTCTTTGCAGATTACGATCCTTCCTTAAATGGTAAGAGCAGAATTACTGGGATAAACACAGGAAAAATGGCAACTCTCTGTCAAGTAGTTCTTCTCTGCCACCATGATAGCTAGTGAAATTTACCCCTGCCCTGCTAATATTATGCTGAATGACCCTATCCCACAGCAGCATTTAATGCTGTAAAGCAGCAGTGGAGTGATAAATAGAATGGTGACTGAAATATATTATGATGAGGAGGCCACACAGAGGATGCACAAAGAAGAACAACTCTAATACAAATGGTTTATGGCCAGGGAGGAGGAACATGCAGCAGACTGCTACCTGTAGCATAGAACAAAAACTAAAAGTACAGTGGCTGAGAGCTGACAGAGATAGCTCCTGATATGGCAAGGCAGGAAGGCCAATACAGTACAGCAAGATCAAACAAGGCCAGGTTTTAATATGCATCACTGAGTGGGAGAATTCAGCATCAAGCTGCCATTCTTAATGACAGGCCTGTGTTCATCATGAGGTCAAATTCTGCCCTCAGCACGTGTAAAGGCAAGCCATTGTGAAACTGAAATTTGTATACAAATGGTTGGATCAAGAACTGTCCTCAGCAGAGTTCCACTAACACTGGAGGTAGGGGGAAGCAATTTTTGTTGATTGTCCTTTACCCTGCAGTCTCCTGTGCCTCCTGAAAAGCAGCTCTGGAAGATGGAAAAGTAATGAAACCAGCAATTGTGGTGTGACAGAGCAGGTGGAACCAACAGATCTTTGGTTTCCTCCTCATTGTGTGAGGCCTGAATGCCTTGAAGAAGGCTATAGAACAGAGGTGGAGAATTGGATCCAGTTGAAGGGACGGATCCAGAAGTGACCAACCCTTTGGGGACCACTTTGACAAGCAGGTATGGCTGTCCACCTGTCAACCACATGATGCCACATGACATCAGGTGGTCATAAATTCAATCTCTGGCTGCAAAAAAAAAATTGGGAGCGCTCTTGCAGCCATGGCTCAGATTCAAAAAGAATTCACACTGCAGCTGCAAAAATTCTTTCGCAGCCTCATCTTAAATTTGAAAGAATTTGAATTCAAACTGTGGCTTGAGTGCACTCCCAGTTTTTCCTTTTGAATTCAACTTGTCCTACACCTGATGTCATATGGCATCAGGTGCTGGACAGGTGGTATGGGGCAGTCCAATTAGGTTCACAGGCTGGAGATTGCTCACCGCTGCTGTAGAACAAACATAACCCCTGCCTTTCTACTCACCTATATCCCTGACCTTGTGCATCGCAACTGGAGGCTTTGTAGCTACAACAGTAGTCGTTTGGGTGGTGATTGCTGTAGTGACGGTGGTTGGGATCATGGTTGGTTTTGGAGTTGTACTGACAAATGCTGTTGTCATGACAGGGGCTTTTGTGGTTGTAAATGCACCTTGTGTGGCCAATAATGGAGCTCCAGTTGTCCGATATTCTTTCCGTAATGAAGCTCCTATATTAGTATTTAAATACACTGTATTAATATAAAAGAAAAGGTGATATGCTATATGTAGAAATACATAACTATACCCTTATACCCATATGCTATATGCCACGTAAAGTGACTCCTTAAGTTCTCAGCAAATGCATTTAGCAAACACACACACACACACGGACACTACTGCATCCATGTTTCATAACATTTCTTATTTATTTATTATTTGATTTATATCCCACCCTTCCTCCCGGCAGGAGCCCAAGGCAGCATAAAGCCCTGATCCGCCTCTTGTCATGGCATCAAGTCATGTGTAACAACTGATGGTCCAGGAAGGTTGTGCATCTCCATCTAAAGGCAGATCAATGGGCTCTGGGTGAGCATTAAGCTACAGATATAAATGGCATCTGCATTTGTTATGGCATGCTGGAGGCTACTAGTCTGCATAGATCTGCTTTGCTGGTTGAATCAGAGGAAAACTGCGTCACAACATACACACATATATAGAAGAATACACCACTCTCACACACATACACTCCAGCAAAAAATCCATTACTTGCCTTTAACAGGTGTGCTTTTGGAAGATGAATATTCAAGAGTCGATGGGTAGTGCACACCTTTTTTGGGTTTGCCCTCTATAGAGAAAAATCAAACACGAAAAGCCGTATAAGAGAGAACATATGATCTTGCAATAAAGCAAACACATATTTTAAGCTGATAAATAAATATCACACATTTACTGAAGCATGAGATACACATATTTAGCATAATAAAGGTATTCTTAAATCAGCCTTCAAGTGATGCAACCTTTGCACTTTTCCCTAGGGCTTTTAATTATTCACTACAAGATCTACAGTACAACCTGCTCTGTGACACAAAAGAAAATGTGGGTGGCCTTGTTGTTATGTGCCTTCAAGACGATGATGACTTATGGCAACCCTATGAATCAGTGACCTCCAGTAGCATCTGTCATGAACCACCCTTTTCAGATCTTGTAAGTTCAGGACTGTGACTTCCTTCATGGAATCAATCCCTCTCTTGCTTGGTCTTCCTCTTTTTCTACTCCCTTCTGTTTTTCCCAGCATTATTGTATTTTATAGTGAATCATATCTTCTCATGATGTATCCAAAGTATGATAACCTCAGTTTCATCATTTTAGTTTCTAGTGAAAGTTCTGGCTTAATTTGTGGTAACACCCAATTATTTCACTTTTTCACAGTCCATGGTATGTGTAAAGCTCTCCTTGAACACTGCATTTCAAATGAGTTGATTTTTCTCTTATCCATTTTTTTCACTGTCCAACTTTCACATCCATACACAGAGATCAGGAATACCATGGTCTGAATTATCCTGACTTTAGTGTTCAGTGATACATCTTTGCATTTGAGGACCTTTTCTAGTTCTCTCATAGCTGCCCTTGCCAGTCCTAGCCTTCTGATTTCTTGACTATTGTCTCCATTTTGGTTAAGGACTGTGTCAAGGTATTGATAATCCTTGACTAGCTTAGTGTCCCCATTGTCAACTTTTGTTGTTGTTATGTGCCTTCAGATTACGATTTATGGCGACCTTATGAATCAGTGACCTCCAGTAGCATCTGTCATGAACCCCTCTGTTCAGATCTTGTAACTTCAGGTCTGTGGCTTCCTTTATCGAATCAATCCATCTCTTGTTTGGCCTTCCTCTTTGCTTACCCCCTTCTGTTTTTCCCAACATTATTGTCTTTTCTAGTGAATCATGTCTTCTTCTTATGTGTTCATAGTATGATAACCTCAGTTTCATCATTTTAGCTTCTAGTGACAGTTCTGGTTTCATTTGTTCTAACACTCAATTATTTGTCTTTCTCGCAGTCCATGGTATGCGCAAAGTTCTCCTCCAACACCACATTTCAAATGAGTTGATTTTTCTCTTATCTGCTTTTTTCACTGTCCAACTTTCACATCCATACATAGAGATCGGGAATACCATGGTGTGAATCACCCTGACTTCTGTGTTCAGTGATACATCTTTGCATTTGAGGACCTTTTCTAGTTCTCTCATAGCTGCTCTCCCCAGTCCTAGCCTTCTTCTGATTTCTTGACTATTGTCTCCATTTTGGTTAATGACTGTGCTGAGGTATTGATAATCCTTGATACGTTCAATGTCCTCATTGTCAACTGTAAAGTTACATAAATCTGTTGTCATTACTTTAGTCTTCTTGACATTCAGCTGTAGTCCTACTTTTGTGCTTTCCTCTTTAACTTTCATCAGCATTCGTTTCAAATCATTACTGGTTTCTGCTAAGAATATGGTATCATCTGCATATCTTAAATTATTTATATTTCTCCGTCCAATATTCACACCTCCTTCATCTTGGTCCAATCCTGCTTTCCGTATGATATGTTCTGCGTACAGATTAAACAAACAGGGTGATAAAATACAACCCTGTCTCACACTTTCCGATGGGGAACCAATTGGTTTCTCCATATTCTGTCCTTACAGTAGCCTCTTGTGCAGAGTATAGGTTGCACATCAGGACAATCAGATGCTGTGGCACCTCCATTTCTTTTAAAGCATTCCATAGTTTTTCATGATCTACACAGTCAAAGGCTTTGCGGTAATCTATAAAGCACAGTGTTTTCTTCTGAAATTCCTTGCTCCGTTCCATTATCCAACGTATGTTTGCGATATGATCTCTGGTACCTCTTCCCTTTCTAAATCCAGCTTGGACATCTGACATTTCTCGCTCCATATATGGCAAGAGCCTTTGTTGTAGAATCTTGAGCATTACTTTACTTGCATGGGATATTAAGGCAATAGTTTGATGCATTCTCTGGGATCCCCTTTCTTTGGAAGACACTTCCAGTCTGTGGGCCATTGTTTAGTTTTCCATATTTCTTGTCAGATTTTTGTCAAAATTTGGACAGATTCAGTCTCAGTAGCTTGTAGCAACTCTATTGATATGCCATCTATTCCTGGTTATTTGTTTCTTCCAAGAAGTTTAAGAGCAGCTTTCACCTCACATTCTAAAATTTCTGGTTCTTCATCGTATGGTTCCTCCGTGAATGAATCTGTCATCCTTGCATCTCTTTTATAGAGTTCTTCAGTGTATTGCTTCCACCTTCCTTTTATTTCATGTCGGTCAGTCAGTGTGTTCCCCTGTTGATTAGTCAACATCCCTACTCGTGGTTTAAATTTCCCTTTCATTTCTCTAATCTTTTGGAATAGGATTCTTGTTCTCATTTTGTTGTCCTTTTCTATTTCTATACAATAACTATTGTAATAGTTTTCTTTGTCCCTACGTACTAGTCATTATATAGTTGCATTTAGGATTCTGGCCAGTGGTCACTAGCGGGGTGCGGGGAGTGTGGACCGCACCCGGGTGATACCATGAGGGGGGTGACACCCAGACCCGCCCTGTCATGGGGCAGGGTGCCCGTGCCGTTGCCCGGCAAAGGAGCTGAGAAGCGCTCCGGGTCAGTGTCGGAGCAGCCAACTCCTCCTTGGAGGCAGGCAGGCGGGCGGGCGAGACCGGGAGCAGTGTCGGCAGGGCGAGGGAGGCGCGCCGGCATTCCCAGGCCTGCTTCTCCGGCTGGGTGCCCCTCCGGTGCGTGCCCTCCCAAGGGCATGGGTGGCTGGCCTTGTGTGCATGCTCAGCAGGACATTTGGGGGCTCGTCAAGGAGTGACACCAACCCTAGTGATGCCACTGGTTCTGACCCTGTTTCTGTCTTCTTCTGCTTTTGCTTTCCTTCTTTCTTTAACCATTTTAAGAGTTTCTTAGTCATCCATTGAGGTCTTTCTCTCTTTTTAACTAGAAGTATTGTCTTTTTGCATTCTTCCCTGATAATATCTCTGACTTCACTGCATAGTTCTTCGAATTCTCTGTCAACTAAGTTTAAAGCCTCAAACCTGTTCCTTATTTGATCTTTATAGTCTTCTGGGATGTTATTTAAATTGTATTTTGGCATTCTGGTTGCTTTGTTGTTCTTCTTTAGCTTTACTCTGATTTTCGATACGACCAGTTCATGATCTGTACCGCAATCTGCTCCTGGTCTTGTTTTTGCAGAAAGTATGGAACTTCTCCATCTTCTGCTACCAATTATGTAATCAATTTGATTCCTATATTGACCATTTGGTGATGTCCACGTGTACAGTCGTCTTTTCAGTTGCTCAAAAAATGTGTTTGCAAGAAACAAATGATTGGCTTCACATAATTCAGTAAGTCTTTCTCCTACTTCATTTCTGTCTCCTTAGCCCCATTTCCCCACAATTCCTAGTTCTTCCCCATTCTTTACTTTTGCATTCCAGTCTCCCATGATTATCAGCACATTTTGTTTTAGTGTGTGATCCATTTCTTCTTGTACTTTTGCATAAAATCTCTCCAATTCCTCTTCTGCATTTGCCATTGGAGCGTAGACTTGGATGTTGGTTATGTTAATAGGTTTCCCGTTAAATTTCCTTGATATCTCTTGTTCAGACCTTGCGTTACAGCTCCTAATTGCTTTTGCTACATCACTTCTCACTATTAAAGCAACCCCGTTTCTTCTTAATTTCCTGCATAAAATATTTTGTAGTTGCCTGATTGAAAATGTCCCATTCCTGACCATTTTAATTCACTCACGCCAAGTATTGTAATGTTGATACATTCCATTTCTTGCTTGACAATTTCTAACTTTCCCTGGTTCATGCTTCTCACATTCCATGTTCCTATTGTGTTCGTCGTACAACTCTGAACTCTCCTTTCGCATCTGTGCACATCAGCTTCTGGTCTTCCATTTGGCTTTGATCCTGTTGCATCATTAGTCATAGCGTTACTTGTACTTGTCCTTTGTTCTTCCCCAGTAGCTCGTTGAGTGCCTTCTGACCTGGGGGTCTCATCTTCCAGCACTATCTCATGTTGCATTTTGGATACTTTAAAAAAAATGTGCAAAGCAGCTTTAATACTTAGAAATCAGTTCTTTAAGTTACTTTGCCCTTCATGTTTCCTGAGGTTTCCTTGCAAGGATAATTTAATAGCCTGCTAGATCAGTCCAGTGGTCCATCTAGTCCAGCACCCTGTTCTCACAGTGGCCAACCAGATGCCCATGGGAAGCCCGCAAGCAGGACCTGAGTGCAAGAGCACTCTCCCCTCCTGTCTTTCAGCAACTGTTTTTCAGAAGCATATTGCCTCTAACACCCCTGTGTGGTTACCTTTATTTACCCTTATCATTTTCAAATGAGTTCCATTTCATTACAGATCATTTTTAATTCCCACAATTTACAATGATAATAGTGATATAATTCAGTGTGTGTGTACTATGGCATATGGAAGCTACATTTCAGTTCACATTTAAACCACATATGGGGGATTGTGACAGCTATATTCTAGTACAAATTGCAAACCTTTCATTGTGTCATATCATGTCACCTCTGTTGACTTTGCTTCAAAATAAGTTTGAAAAAAATATTTTTAGAAACAGTAAATGCTTTAACATATATAGCAACAAGCAATCATATACCTGCTTGGGGGTAAGTCCAACTATGTTCAAGGAGGCTTACATCTGAGTAAGCATGTATAAAAAGGTAAAGGTGTCCCCACACTTATAGTGCGAGTCGTTTCTGACTCTTAGGGTGATGTCTTGCATGTATAGGAATGCACTATTAAGCTCTTTAATTTCAATGGGCTTAAGTACATACATCTCTAAAATTCAGGCTTTGTGTTAAAACCTGCTAAACATGATGATTAATCATGGACATGGAGAGTGAATTAGATCTGCTTGCCATGTAGTATCTAAAGCAACTTCTGTAAACACAGAATTGTTTTTAAAAAAACAACAGTTGGCAGCATTGTTAGATATGAATTTTTAAAATGGAATACTTTACTTGCTGCATGAAAAACTGAGATAAATCTAATGTCCGTAACTTCCCCAAAACTTCAAGAAATACAAAATCGACAATGTTACTTCAGCAGGAAAGTCTCATCAATCTGAATGTAGTCATTCATTTGCACATAAGCCTGCACATTTCAATAGTCTGAAAGTGAGTACCAGTCAATTTGCATACCTACTGTGCCCATCATTTGAATCCTGTGAACTTGCTTGTGTTCTTCACTCTTCATACTATTCTACTTCCTACTTGGCTGGGTAGCCCTAATTCTTCATTTTCTATGGGTTTTAGTACAGATCCTGATTGGCCAAACTTGCAAATCCCACACTCCTAATTGTTTGTTAAGTGGAAACACTCTATCAATATGCTTTTTGTTTTAAACTGTACAATGCCGCTTTTTTGGCTTATAGACAAATGAGCTCAACTGCAATGGAAGCAGCTCAACTGTTCAAGCTTAGCTTGCATTTCTTTGTAGATGTCACCCACAGATGACTTACTTTAGATTTTGCATTTGCAGTTCCTTTTAACGTTCAATCTTTTTCTGTGCGTTTATCTAATAAAACAACTAGCAGACATATAAATATTGGTGAAATGTTGCATCTCATTAAAAACCAATGGATGTTTTATTACTCAGCACCCCAACAGAAGAATTTATTTTACTTTACAAATGTGAATTTTCAATCAGTAGGCTCAGTTCTACAGCCCAGCTTGCTAAAGTTTGGAGATGCCCATTATTTATCTCTTTAACCTCCTCGATGGAGATCGATCAAGGTTAACCCCCTTGATAGGGCAGAAGGCCAAACCACTTTTTTTTAAAAAAAATATCAAACTTTACTTTTAAACTATATTGGGCATACATTACTTACTTTTTTATTTTTAAAAACAGCTCTTGGGGGGGGGAGCTGAATTTATTCCAAATGAACTCAGCCCAGATTAACCTTGTGTGGCCATAGCAGCACTAAATCATTTACTATATTTATTCATTATAACAATTTCTGGAAAGTTCCAGGGCAAAACCCTAAATTTCTAATGTCAACAATAACAACATTTGCGGCTGTCTGCCTTTCTGAATCTAACACAAGCCCAATTGGTTCTAAAACTGTGGAGTAGGCCCCTCCTGTGCCAGTGAAGAACACTAGAGGGGGGGAGCACAATTTTCCAGGAAAATATAGGTGCTTAATGCAGATGCAGACTACCTCTCCCACTAGACAAGGCCTGAGTAGGTCAAATATCACCTAAGAGGATTTTCAGTGCTGCACATTGGACTTGTGAGGAAACCTGCATCCTCCCCCCTCCCCCACTATCTAGGGTTTCCAATGTTGTTATTCATCACTGTCTTTTCTTTTTCTTTTTCTATTTACATTTCATTTACCTTTAACCTCACTCCCTTACATCCATAGAAGTAACAACAGTGTTTTCATGCGCTCAGCTCAACTCCCTTAAACCCATTGATGATGCACCTTATTATTTGCATGATGGTTTGTTTTTTGCCCAATAGTGGTAAGAGAATTCACATACTGGCAAGTGTGGCTGCAGTTGTTCTTGTTCCCAAGCTGCTGCCTGTGAAGGTAGACCCAACCATATGTGTTTTCTCTCTGTCAATTATTATTCACTGGAATTGGGTTGGCTGTCAAAGTGAGCTTATATCAACCCACCTGGGTAGACAGAAAAGGGTAGAGAATCTTCTTACTCTTACTCATTTCTCAGACCTCTTTCTAAAGTGAAGGACAAATCTATAAAGAAGTTTGGAGCAGCCATGTTGAAAAGTAGGGACAGGGCATTCCAGGCTGGGGGTTGCCGTCCCTGATTGGATATGGATATCTTTGCAGAGGATCCCTAGTCAAGCTTTACCAACAGCACAATCCAAACTATATCTACTCAGAAGTAAGTCCTGTTGAGTTCTATGGAGCTTAGTCCCTTGGTAAGTGTGTTTAGAATTGCATCCTTCAGGGGCATCTATCTTTATTTCTGAGTGCCCCCATCTAACATCTCCATAACACAAGGCTCCTTTCTTCCTACAATGGCCTTCTGGTGACTGGCCTGAGGGCACTTAAACCCTTTTTGCCAGAAGCAAGTAGGCTAGATTAAATGTTCCCTACCAGGCTCCATCCTTTAGCTAAGATTTCTATCTTAATTTCCAATCAGAGAAAAGTTTTTGTTTGAGTGGTATGCTCCAAGCAACTGTTGTTGATGTTTAATGTATCATACTAAATGACATCACTCGGGTCCACCCCTGAAATGTCGGGGTTTGGGATGCTTCTGACCTGGCAACCCTACCACCATCCCAATCTGAAGTGGGGAAAAGGAGGCTCAGAAAAAGCTTTTCCCTGCCCTAATGATAATTTCTCAGTGTGGCTATAGGACACCCTATATTTCAAGGCCAGCATTAGATAAAATCCAGAACCACAGACAGACAGCTAAAATATTATATATTTATTATTATTTATTTATTTATTCAGCTTATATCCCGCCCGACTAGCAAACAGCTCTCTGGGCGGCAAACATAGGAACATATACAATAATAAAATTACAAAGTCAGTATAACAAATATATAAAAATACACCATCTAAAATAGAAATTACAGCATTTACATAAATAACTTAAATTAAAATGCCTCAGAGAAGAGAAAGGTTTTAACCTGGCGCCGAAAGGATAATAGTGTCGGCGCCAGGCGTACCTCCTCGGGGAGACTATTCTACAATTCGGGGGCCACCACTGAGAAGGCCCTAGATCTTGTTACTACCCTCCAGGCCTCCCTATGGGTCGGGACCCGGAGGAGGGCCTTCGTAGTAGACCGTAGTGTACAAGCCGGTTCGTAACGGGAGAGGCGTTCCTGCAGGTATCGTGGTCCCGCGCCGTATAAGGCTTTATAGGTTAAAACCAACACTTTGAATCTGGCCCGGTAGCATATTGGAAGCCAGTGCAAGTGAGCCAGAACAGGTGTTATATGCTCAGACCGCTTAGTTCTTGTTAGCAGTCTGGCCGCCGTATTTTGCACTAGCTGTAGCTTCCGAACCGTCTTCAAAGGTAGCCCTACGTAGAGCGCGTTGCAGTAGTCCAAACGTGAGGTTACCAGAGCATGAACCACTGATGTAAGGTCCTCCTTACTCAGATAGGGACATAGCTGGGCTACCAACCGAAGTTGGTAGAACGCATTCCGTGCCACCGAGGCTACATGGGCCTCAAGTGACAGGGAAGAGTCTAAAACGACTCCCAAACTACGAACCTGATCCTTTAGGGGGAGTGTAACCCCGTCCAGGACAGGGTATGTATCCACCATCTGACCAGAGAAACCATCCACCAGCAGCATCTCAGTCTTATCAGGATTGAGTTTCAGTTTGTTAGTTCTCATCCAGTCCATTGTCGCATCCAGACAACGGTTCAGCACATCGACCGCCTCACCTGAAGAAGATGAAAAGGAGAAGTAGAGCTGCATGTCATCAGCGTACTGATGACAACGCACTCCAAAGCTCCAGATGACCGCACCTAACGGCTTCATATAGATGTTAAAAAGCATGGGAGACAAGACCGAACCCTGCGGGACCCCATATTGGAGAACCCACGGGGTCGAGCAATGTTCCCCAAGTATTATCTTCTGGAGATGGCCCGCCAAGTAGGAGCGGAACCACTGCCAAGCAGTGCCTCCAACACCCAACTCCGCAAGCCTCTCCAGAAGGATACCATGGTCGATGGTATCAAAAGCCTCAGAGAGATCAAGGAGAATCAACAGAGTTACACTCCCTCTGTCTCTCTCCCAACATAGGTCATCACACAGGGCGACCAAGGCCGTCTCAGTGCCAAAACCGGGTCTGAAACCCGACTGAAATGGATCTAGATAATCGGTTTCATCCAATAGCGCCTGGAGCTGGTCAGCAACCACTCGTTCCAGGACTTTGCCCAAGAATGGAACATTTGCCACTGGTCTATAGTTGTTAAAGTCCTCTGGGTCCAAGGAAGGTTTTTTCAGGAGTGGTCTCACCGCCGCTTCTTTCAGACAGCCAGGGACCACTCCCTCTCATAAAGAGGCGTTTATCACTTCCTTGGCCCAGCTGGCTGTTCCATCCTTGCTAGTTTTTATAAGCCAAGAGGGGCAAGGATCAAGTACCGAAGTGGTTGCACGTACCTGTCCAAGCACCTTGTCCACGTCCTCGAACTGAACCGACTGAAACTCATCCAACAAAACATGACTAGACTGTGCTCCAGACACCTCATTAGGACTAACTGTCATAAAATAGGAATCTAGGTCCCGACGAATGCATAAGATCTTATGCTGGAAGTGCTCAGCAAACTCATTACAGCGGGCTACCGATGTATCTGCCATGTCCTGTGGGCCAGAATGGAGTAGCCCTCGGACAACTCTAAAAAGCTCCGCTGGGCGGGAGAGAGATGCCTTAATAGTGGCGGCGAAATGTTGTTTCTTCGCCGCCCTCACCGCTCCTACATACCGTTTGGTAGAAGCACAAACCAGCGCATAATTGCATTCGTCGGGAGTTCGTCTCCAACTCCGCTCAAGCTGTCTCCTATCTTGCTTCATCGCTCTTAGCTCCAGAGTATACAAGGAGCTGTATGAGCTCTACACAGGAGAGGGCGCGCAGGAGCGATCGTGTCCACGGCCCGGGTCATCTCTGCATTCCACAGATTAGCCAGGGCTTCGACAGGAGCGCCAGTCCTATCAGCCGGAAAATCCCCCAGAGCCCTTTGAAAACCATCAGGATTCATTAGTCTCCGGGGGTGGACCATTTTAATAGGTCCCCCACCCTTGCAGAGGGAAAAGGCTACTGAAAGATCACTTCAGCAAGCAGTGATCTGACCATGACAAAGGGAGAGATGTAAGACTCCCCACATCCAGATTACTATCCCCATGTCCAGTAGTAAAAACAAGGTCGAGAGTATGCCCCGATGTATGTGTTGGGCCACTAACACATTGAGACAGCCCCATGGTTGTCATGGCATCCATGAAGTCCTGAGCTGCCCCAGACAAAGAAGCCTCAGCATGGATGTTGACATCCCCCAGTCCTAATAGTCTGGGGGATCTCAACAATACCTCCGAGACCACTTCCGTCAGCTCAGTTAGGGAAGCCATTGGGCAGCAAGGTGGACGGTACACCAAAAGGATTCCCAGTCTGTCCCTCTGGCCCAACACAAGGTGCAAACACTCCAGACCCGTAACTGCATGGACATGGTGCTTGGTGAGTGAGATGGAACTCTTATAGACCACAGCAACCCCACCTCCCCGACCCTCAGATCTACCATGATGCTGAACCAAATACCCCAGTGGGCAGAGCTTTAACTATAACAAAGAGAGGATAAAGGATATGCTTTGATCTCAGCTTCTGTTTCTGGTATGGCTGCCTAAGACCTGGAAATGTCAATGATTTCAGCCTAAAAATATAACTGTGTTGACGTGTGTGCGTTGTTGCGTGAAACAGCATACATTACGTTGGAGTTAAGTTGAGCAAGAAACTTCTTCAGAGCATTAGATCATGTTAAGAGTCTTTATTAAGACATTAATAAATGTCTAAAGCCAATGGCTTAAGAGTAAATACATGTAGAGTTTCTTCAGTCACCCCCCTTCTGGTACATCTCTCTCCAAAGGTAAACACAGAAGACGACGTCTCAGTTCATAGGCAATACACAGAAGACTCAGCTCAACACAGATAGCTGCTAGAACTTTTCCCAGTCTATCGCGATGGTTACCATAGCAACGGCCTTGGCTGTCCATTCCCAGACTGGGCAAAGACATAACTCCCCCTAGCTACAGTTTTTTCAGACTTGATGGAAAACAGACTCAGTGACAGTGCGGTTCAATGGTCAACAATCCCCCCTTTTCCCCATCATGTCTGTAACTCATTACAACAATAACAACAATACATTTCTTCAATACATCTTGCAATACAGCTTACATTTCAGTACAGTTCAGAACACCTCTGTACATTTAGCTAACACTTTATTCAATCAAACTTTGGCTGAACACATGTCATATATAACGTGTCAGGATCCATTTCAACCAGTTTGTGCATTCCAGGACTGGTCACTAATCCCACAGTGAATCTTTCTGGCGGTTTCAGGCACTAGGACTTTTGCTCTCTCTGCCACCCCATTTGAGCTGGTACTTGGCACAGCCTGCACAGGAGATTCCATTTCCTCAGCCTTGCGTTTCTTCGATCTACGTTTCCCACAAATGAGCTCATTTAACGCATCCCTGAGAGGAATATGTTGTTGGGCTGGTGACCAGTAGGCATTACTGTCTCTAGTAGTTTTCCATGAAGCCTGCAAGTGTGAAGACGTAACTGTGGTTAAGGGGGAGTTATGTCTATGCTCTGTCTGGGAATGGACTGCCAGGGTCGTTGCTATGGTAGCCATCTGATAGCGACTGGGAAAGTTCTAACAGAGTCTATGTGTTGTCTCTTTTGAATTATGCCTCTGAGCTGAGAGGCTGTCTTTTGTGTTCATCTATGGAGAGAGATGTCCCAGAAGGGGGGTGACTGAAGAATCTCTACATGTATTTACTCTTAAGCCTCTGGCCTTAATGTCTTAATAAAGACTCTTAACATGCTCTGAAGACGTTTTCTTGCTCAACTTAACTCCAACGTAATGTATGCTGTTTCACACAACAACACACAAGCCAACAGTAGTAGCAGAGGATGGTTATGCTCCACAGCGCATTACACGGGAGTAAGTTGCTGGTCTGAACAGCAGACGGAGTTCCAGAGAGGGCAGCGTGATTGATTGAACCAGACGGAGGTGAGCAACATGGCTGTAAACCTGTCTGGGGGAGGCTTGCCGATGGAACGACTTAATGAAAAGAATTTTGGCAGCTGGAAGCCAAGGATGAGGGCTTTGCTGATAAAAGAGGATTTATGGGACACAATAGATGGACCCACTCCGGCGGTGCTGACTGCAGCTTGGACGCGTAGAGATCAGAAGGCGCAGGCTTTTATACTTCTGGCTCTATCTGACTCTCAACTGCTACACGTGAGAGATGTTACAAACGCCAAGGAGATGTGGGACCGGTTGGAAGGCATTCATGTGCAACAGACCGCGGGATCTAGATTGTGTTTGGCACGGAAGCTTTATCAAATGCGCTTCACGGGTGAGTGCGACATGAGTGAGCATCTCACGGAATTCAGGCGCCTGTTTGCTGAGTTGACAGACCGAGGCGTCGAACACTCTGAACTTCAGAAGACCTATCTGATCCTGGCTTCACTTGATGGGACTTGGAATAATATGGTCATGGCTTTCGAAGCCATGCCTGACGGAGGTTTGAACGTTGTGTTTATTGAGGAAAAATTGACCCAAGAATGGCAGCGGAGACAGGAGGCGAAAAGAGCCGAGTCGATGGAGGCTGTCAGGAAGCAAGAGGTGAAACATGCCGTGCCGAAGGATAATAAACAGGAGCAGCAACAGAGGCTGAAGGCTTGTTTTGTTTGCGGAGATTGACGACATCTCCAGTGTGATTGTCCAGTCAAGCGAAACTCCAGGGACGGAGGCTTGAAGCAGGGCAGTGTGAACTTTGTTTGTAAACAGAACTCTCAAGATTTACGACCTGTGAACTGGTTGCTCGACAGCGGAGCAAGCCATATATTAATCAAAGACAGGAGTCTGTTTTACACGTCTACAGATGAGCAGGACTTTGTTTTACTTGCTGATGGATCACGGAAATCCGTAAAAGCACGTGGTCTGGTGAAATTTGACAACCTTGGCATTATGACAGGCTGTTTATTCGTTCCGGACTTGGCTCATAATATTTTATCAGTGGGCAAACTGGTGAGTTGTAATTATTCAGTTTTGTTCCACCAAGACCAATGTTTTATAATGAGGGGAGATGAAGTGTGCATGCAGGGGAGCCTTAATGATGATTCACAGTTTGTAATAAAGAGCAGTCAAGCAGGGTGTGCTGTGTTAAACGCTGAGGCACAGGTACATCAGGGCTGCGTGCATGAATGGCATCAAAGGCTGGGGCATGCAAACCTTGATACAATAAGAAAAACCCCTTTGCACAGTGAAGACATGCGTTTAAAAGCTTGTGGGCAGTTAATGGATTGCGATTCTTGTAATCAAGCTAAAATGACTATTGCACCAATAAACCGGGAGGCTGAGAGAACCACAACAGCTCCCTACCAGCTAGTACATGTTGATTTAGCAGGGCCAATAAATGCTTCACGAGGAGGTGCGAAATTCTACATGGTACTGGTAGATGATTTTTCAAGATTTTGTCATGTTTTTCTGTTAAAGCATAAAAGTGAAGCTGAGCAGAAGCTGAAACTGTTCATTAAGAGAATCAAAACTCAACACTTGGTCATGGTAGGGGCTATACGCTCGGACCAAGGTGGGGAATTTACGAGTAAAGCATTGAGTGACTTTCTGGAAAGTAAGGGAATAAACCAGAATTTCACTGCTCCACACAGCCCGTTTTCCAATGGAACTGCTGAGAGAAAAAATAGGGTGCTTGGGGAAGCAATGAGAGCCATGCTACTGGATTGCAGTTTAGGGAATTCTTTCTGGGCAGAGGCAATTCTTTATGCGAATTACATTCACAACAGGGTGTTACATAGTGCTATTGGAATGTCTCCTTATGAGAAACTTACTGGCAGAAAGCCTAGAATACAACACATTCAAAAATTCGGGGCAAGGTGCTGGATCCACATTCCACAGGGAAAAAGGAGGGGCAAGCTTGCGCCCAGAGCACAGCAAGGTTTTGTTTTGGGATTTCAGAATGCATATTTCAGAGTTTGGTGTCCAGAAACACAGCAGTTAATTCTGAGCAGAAGCATTAAAGTCTCAGAAAAGCCTTGGGATCAAAGGGAGACAGTCCTTCTTACAGGAACAAATGACACACAAACACAATCACAGAAATTTCAGCCAGATGTTGACATTAAAGTGGAAGGTACACAAATACCTCTCAGAGATGCTTTGAATGAGCTCATTTCTGGAAAACACAGATCAAAGAAACGAAAAGCTGAGGAAATGGAAGCTCCTGCGCAGGTTGTGCCAAGTACAAGCACAAATGGGGGGGCAGAGAGAGCCGAAGCTCTGGTTCCTTTAAGACGCTCCACGAGAGCGAATTTAGGCAAACCGCCTGACAGATTTACTGTGGGATTAATAACAAGTCCTGGAATGAATAAAGTTGTAGACATGGATCCTGAGACACTTTATTTGACATGTGTTGAACCAAAGTTTGACTGAGATGTAAGTTTGAACTGTACTGAACTGAAAATGCAATGTACTGAAATGTATTGCAAGAGGTATTGTAGAAATGTATGACTGTATGACTATGTATTATGGAGATGTATTTCATGTGTATTTTGCAGTCTTAATGGAAAAAAGGGAAGCTGTTGGGCTGGTGACCAGTAGGCATTACTGTCTCTAGTAGTTTTCCATGAAGCCTGCAAGTGTGAAGACGTAACTGTGGTTAAGGGGGAGTTATGTCTATGCTCTGTCTGGGAACGGACTGCCAGGGTCGTTGCTATGGTAGCCATCCGATAGCGACTGGGAAAGTTCTAACAGAGTCTATGTGTTGTCTCTTCTGAATTATACCTCTGAGCTGAGAGGCTGTCTTTTGTGTTCATCTATGGAGAAAGATGTCCCAGAAGGGGGGTGACTGAAGAATCTCTACATGTATTTACTCTTAAGCCTCTGGCCTTAATGTCTTGATAAAGACTCTTAACATGCTCTGAAGACGTTTTCTTGCTCAACTTAACTCCAACGTAATGTATGCTGTTTCACACAACAACACACAAGCCAACATATGTGTGCCCTCCACCTTTATGTCTGGATTTGGCTTAAATGTTTGTGATTGTGTGTCATCTGACCCTGTAAGAATGACTGTTTCCCTTTGATCCCAAGGTTTGTCTGAGACTTTAATGCTTCTGCTCAGAATTAACTGCTGTGTTTCAGACAACCAAACAAATTCTTGTTGTTCTCTGGGTTCAAGCTTGCCTCTTCTTTTTCTCTGTGGAATGTGTACCCGGCTGCTTTGCACTCTCTTAGGCATTAACCTGATTGCATTACATGAAGATTCCATGTGAGCAGTAAATACTGACTGTGTGCCTTTTACAGCTGTCTTTTTACAGCTCTGGCGGTCATTCCCTTTCCGCCCTATTATACTCAAGGCATCAGCACACTTCACACCCATGGTCATTCTAAACTGCCCCTGTGTCATGAATCCCTGGCAGACAACTTTGCCTCTTCTCTGCACAAAACATTTTCCTCTATCAAATGTTACACAATACCCAGAATTCACCAGTTTTCTCACAGACAACATGTTATGATTCAGTTCTGGTACAAACAAACAATCTGACAGTATTCCCAACTTGTCAGATCTCACCAGACCTCGGGCTTCCACAATCTTTTGCGATCCATCAGCTAGTTGCACAAAATCCTGCACGTCTTCTGAAGTGTAAAACAAACTTCTGTCTTTGATTAATATATGGCTTGCCCCGCTGTCAACAATCCAGTCAACAGGTCCTAAATCTTGAGACTTCTGTTTACAAACAAAGTTCACACTTCCCTGCTTCAAGCCTCCGTCCCTGGAGTTGCGCTTGACTGCACAGTCTCTTTGAAGATGCCCACGAGCCCCACAGGCATAACAAGCCTTTAACAGCTGCTGCTTGTAATCCTGTTTGCTTTCGACAGCCTCCTTCTGCACGGCTCTCTGCGCCTTCTGCCTCCGCTGCCATTCCTGGGACAAATCCTGCAACGCGTCCCACATCTGTTTAGCCGACGGCTCATCACTCACACACATCAGTTGAGAATCCGATAGAGCCAAGATTATAAACGCCTGCGCCCTCTGATCTTTGCGCTTCCAGGCCGCGGTCAATACCGCCGGGGGTGGTCCATCTATAATGTCCCATAAATCCTCTTTTATCAGCAAAGCCCGCATCCTCGGCTTCCAGCTGCCATAATTCTGTTCCGTCAATCTTTCCATTGGCAAGCCTCCCCCAGACAGGTTTACAGCCATGTTGCTCACCTCTGTCTGGTACAATCAATCAAGCTGCCCTCTGGAACTCCGTCTGCCGTTCAGACCAGCAACTTACTCCCGTGTAATGCGCTGTGGATCTGGGCCCATAACCCTGTTGACGTGTGTGCGTTGTTGCGTGAAACAGCATACATTACGTTGGAGTTAAGTTGAACAAGAAACTTCTTCAGAGCATTAGATCATGTTAAGAGTCTTTATTAAGACATTAAGGCCAAAGGCTTAAGAGTAAATACATGTAGAGTTTCTTCAGTCACCCCCCTTCTGGTACATCTCTCTCCAAAGGTAAACACAGAAGACAACCTCTCAGTTCAGAGGCAATACACAGAAGACTCAGCTCAACACAGATGGCTGCTAGAACTTTTCCCAGTCTATCGCGATGGTTACCATAGCAACGGCCTTGGCTGTCCGTTCCCAGACTGGGCAAAGACATAACTCCCCCTAGTTACAGTTTTTCAGACTTGATGGAAAACAGACTCAGTGACAGTGCGGTTCAATGGTCAACAAACTGAAATTTAGGTTTAGAAAGAAACACAATTTTCCAAGGCCCCCAAATAATATCTTATGGTTATCTCACACAAACAAAACCAATCCTTGGATCAGTTCAGAATGGGAATATTCTGGAGTTGATTTCCGGCAAGACAAATTAATCATTAGCCCTGATATACATCAAGGCAGCCATTGATTGTATGGTAGATGGCTGTGGTAATTTTGCCAGCATTGTACAACGTGATCACCCAAAATTGGCTATCTCCAATTTATTTATTTATTATTGACTTTATATCCCTCCCTTCCGCCCAAAAGGAGCCCCGGGTGGCATACAACAGGTGATAAAACACTAAAAACCAAACATCTTTAAAAAAACCATTTTAAAACCCAATACAGATGCAGACTGGGATAAAGGTAACTACTTAAAAGGCTTGTTGCAAGAGGAAGGTCTTCAGCAGGTGCCTAAAAGTCAACAGAGATGGCGCCTATCTAATATTTAAGGGGAGGGAATTCCAAAGGCTAGGTGCCACAACCCTAAGAGTTCACTTCCTTTGTTGTGTGGAATGGACCTCGTGAGGAGATGGTATCTGCAGGAGGCCCTCACCTGCAGTGATCAACTGGGTATATAAAAGATGAGATGATCTTTCAGGTATCCTGGTCCCAAACTGTATATGGCTTTATACACCAAAACCAGCACCTTGACCTTAGCCTGGTAGCTAATTGGCATTCATTTCAATTTTTTCACCAGCAGGTTAACATGTTGGTGTTATCCTTCCCTGGTGAGCAGTCATGCTGCTGCATTTTGTACCAGCTGCAGCTTCTCAAACCTCATAGTCAGACTCACATACAGCACATTATAATAATCCAGCATGAAGGTTGCCAGTTTATGAATGACAGCGGTCAGCCTATCCTGGTCCAGA
This sequence comes from Rhineura floridana, assembly GCF_030035675.1. Lineage (NCBI taxonomy): Eukaryota > Metazoa > Chordata > Lepidosauria > Squamata > Rhineuridae > Rhineura > Rhineura floridana. The sequence continues at coordinate 147,899,020 of NC_084483.1, read as the reverse complement.
AACAGCCACAGCTATCTTACCAGCTGAAACTTGTAAAAGGCACTCCTAACCACTGAGGTCACCTGGGCATCTAATAACAAAGATGGATTCAGGAGCACCGCTAGACTACAAACCTGCATTTTCAGATGGAGTACAACCCCATCCAAAACAGGCAATTGATTAGACTTAGGAACAACCTACCCACAGCTCCTGCATCTTGCTAAGATTGAGAGTCAGTTTATTGGCCCTCATCCAGCCCACCACTGAGTCTAAGCACCTCATCTCAAATCTCCTAATGACTGCTTCATATAGATGTTAAAGCAGCATTGAGAGCAAGATGGCACCCCATAGCACAACTGCCAGGGAGCCAAAATACAATAACCCAATGCTATTCTCTAAGGCCCTGGAGATAGGGTCAGAACCAATCTGAAACAGTGCCTCCAGTACCCATCTCACCAAGCCAGCTCAGAAGGATACCATGGTCAATGACATCAAAAGCCACTGAGAGATCAAGTAAGAATAACAGGATCACACTCTCCCTGACCTCCTGATAAAGGTCATCCATCAGGGCAACCAAGGCTGATTCAGTCCCACATCTAGGACTGAAACTAGATTGAAATGGGTCAAGATAATCTGTTTCATCCAAGAGTATTTACAATTGTTGTGCCACAACCCTCTTAATTGGCTTTCCTAACGAGAAGACATGATTCACTAGAAAAGACAATAATGCTGGGAAAAGCAGAAGGGAGTAGAAAAAGAGGAAGGCCAAACAAGAGATGGATTGATTCCATAAAGGAAGCCACAGACCTGAACTTACAAGATCTGAACAGGTTGGTTCATGACAGATGCTCCTGGAGGTCGCTGATTCATAGGGTCGCCATAAGTCGTAATCGACTTGAAGGCACATAGCAACAACAAAACCAACAGATCCAGGACAGGCTTTTTCAGGAACAGGCAGATCACCACCTTTTTCAGGCTGGTTGAGACTACTCCCTCCTGCAAATATGCACTGATCACACCCCAAATCCACTTGATCATATCCCCTCAGCGAGCCTTAATAAACCAAGAAGGACAAGGGTTGAGAAGACATGTTGCTGGCTGCATTGTCACAGGCACTTTGTTCATGTCATCAGGCTGCATCAACTGAAACTGATCCCAAGAAGTTGCAGGAGACATTGCACCTCACTGGGGACCACAGAGAATGTGGGTGTGGTGTCAAGATTGCTACGGAGGCAATCAACTTTATCCTCAAAGTGTTTTCAAGCAATTCACAGTACGCTTCTGAAGGGTTTAAAACTCCATTTCATGCTACAATGCGAGTTAGTATTCTTATTAGTTAATTTCCAATAAACACCATTTTGCTAGCATGATGCGAGCTATGTGGCCACATGACAACAATTTTAAGAGTCTGTATTAGGGGCAATTCAGCTGCCAAAATAAAGCCCTAACTTTCAAAATTTATTTGCAATGTGCTACACTTTGTTTTAAAAACTAATAATCAGATGATCTGACATGAAAAAGCATCAGGAGGTTATTATTTTTGTTTTGGGAAAACTTCCAAATAATTCAGATGGGTTTCGGTCTTTGTCTTTGTCTGAATCACTTGAAAGTTGTCCCCAAAGCAAAATTATTACAGATATCTCCTTCAGACAATATTATTATATGAATATTGATGATTCAGTTCTCCATGCTTATTGTCAGATCATCTGATTATTAGTTTTAAAAATATAGCATTACCAAAAATGAAGAAATTAGGTCTAGCAATACCTGAAACAATAAAGGACTCCCGCCATCGTGGTAAAGACAATGATCGGATTCCATTGGCGAAACTACCCTTGTAACCAGATTGTCCAGCGACTTTTTGAACCAGGATTTTCCCTCCAGACTTGTCAATTGTACCGCTGCAAAAGCAATGCATTCAGTTCAGAAATACCTCTGATATTCTCCCTAGAAATCTGAATGGGTTTGGAATTGCAAGCCCAGCACACACAGGTGCAAGACTCCAGGAGGTTTACAAGGAACAGGGATGCTTCCCATATATTCTCCCAGGCTCCCCTTCTATTTATTTATTGATTGATTGATTGATATCCCACCCTTCCTCCCAGTAGAAGCCCAGGGCGGCAAACAAAAGCACTGAAAACACTTTAAAACATCATAAAACAGACTTTAAAAAACATTAAAATAAAACATATTTAAAAACATTATTTAAAAAAGCTTTAAAAATCTTTTAAAAAGAAAGAAAAAAAAGGTGTAAAAACATATTAAAAAGCAATTCCAACACAGATGCAGACTGGGATAAGGTCTCAACTTAAAAGGCTTGTTGAAAGAGGAAGGTATTCAGTAGGCGCCGAAAAGATAACAGAGATGGTGCCAGTCTAATATTTAAGGGGAGGGAATTCCAAAGGGTAGCAACTATCCATCTAGGACTATCCATCTTGAGACTGGACTGGTTCTAAACCAAGAAATAGCTGGCCTTTATGAGGTAGGCTTACCTCTGTCTCTAATGCACTGGAATGTACTTTCTGATGAACTCCACAGTGCAGCTGTGAAGCCATATAGCAAGATACTTTATAATTACAGGATTAAGGATCCTTTGGTGGAAAATATATAGCCTAAACCAGTGATCTGAAGCATTTGCAGATGTTTAATCTAGCCTGATGTGTAAGAAAAAGAGTCTACAGTTTCCTAATTAAGACCAGCAATTCCTCTCCCCCTGCCAAATCCACCCTAAAACATAATGGCCAATCAAGTCACAGAGATGGAATCCATCCGTTGGCTGGCTCCTGTGGTGTTACCAAGACAGTTCCTATCACCACTGCCATTAACACTAATTTTGCATTTAGATTCTTCTATTTTTTTAAAAAATCTTGAGGTACCAAATGAACGGATGAGATAAACGGATAGATGTTATTTTTTTTTTTTTAGTAAAAAGAGCTGTCAGCCTGCCTGAATGGGAAGCAAGACTGACATCCATGCCCTTGTTCAATCCAGTGGTATGCACATCATCTTGGAGAAAATCAGGCTCTCCCTGCTGTGAGATTTCTGTATAGTATGTCTGTCCTTAAGCCTAAAAGGCTGTTAGTGCAAAATAAATGTAAAGTGTGTAAAATGCTACACACTGTTAGCTGCCAAGAGCTGCAAGGTTAAAGGGAATGAAGGGGTTATTAGCTTTAAGTGCAGTGGCGGCTAGTGGCTCTATGTCAGTGGGGTAGTGGAATCCGCTCTGGGTTTTACTCCAGATTTTCATCTTGGACAGTTCCTTGAAACTTCAGACTAAAACCTGGAGCGGATTCCACTGCTCCATTTACATGGAGCCACCAGCCGCTGCTGCTTAAGTGACTGACTGTGGAACTGCTGAGCTTATAACATGATTCCTTCACACTTTGTGCATTTTTACCAGTAAGGGTACCTTTCCTTGTGGTTCTTTGCATTATCTGAGATTGAAGGACAACCCTGCTGACCTGTGAATAGCAGCGCCACATATACTGGAAAAGGAAGCATAGATATCAGTTCCATAGACACGATATTTGACATCTTGACATCCTGAAGGACACTTAGCAATAAATTCTGGGTTGATGATCTTCGCAGCTTTGATGTCACAGTCGAGCTGAGGAACAGCTGCAAAGACACAAATCTAAAGTTATTTTTAATATTGGTCCCCTTGGCAGTATGGAAGCCATGCAATTAACACAAAGGTGTTATGTCATCAGCAGCTTATTCATAAATTTATGCCATAATAAAAAAATTTAAGTACTGAAAAGGTGTATACTTTTAGGCAGTAGAGACAACAAAGCCAATGTTCATTTTAAGCTTTGTTTGTATCACAGCAAGAATAACCTTATAGTGCGGGTGTGGGGAACCTTTGGCCCTCTAGATGCTGACCTTTACTTCCCGTCACACCTGGCCATTGGACATGCTTGCTGAGGCTGATGAGAGTTGTAGTTCAGCAACTTTTAGAGGGCCAAAGGTTCCTAGAGTGCATATAGTAATGGAGGATAGAGTTATCAAAGGCTACTAGCCATGATGGCTAGGTTCAACCTCCACTGTCAGCGGCAATATGCCTCTGAATACCAGTTGCTGAGAATCACAAGTAGAAATAATGCTGTTGTACCCTGGTCCTGCTTGTGGGCTTCCCATAGGTATCCAGGTGGCCACTGTGAACAGGATGTTGAACTAGGTGGGCCTTTGGCCTGTACCAGAAGGGCTTTGCTTATGTTCTTATGCATTTAAAACTGTATGATCAGTAGGGAACAGCAAATTCAGAAGTACAGGGTCTCTTTATGATAGTTACAGCCACACCCCCTCCCATCTTTTTTTTAATTTTTGCTGCTGGATTGAGAATTAGTTCCTTGTTAATTCTTCTCCCACAACAACGGATGTCCCTAGGAGCCAATCAGCATGAAAGGTTAGCTACTGAGAAGAGTCTTCTCGGTGACTGACTCACTTCCTTTCACCCTGCTCCAGTCAGCAGGAAAGGACAAGGAAACATGTTAGAAGGCACTTTGAATGGCTAACACACACCCCTTTCTTGATGATTGGCTCAAAGGGTGCTGGAGATATAGGGACCCTGCTTCAAAAGAAATAAGGGGTCTAAGACCCCTGGAATCCCTCGACAACTACACCCCTGTGTATGATATAACCCCACTTTCACCAATTTGCTTTAATTGGGTGATCTGGCATTTCCACAACATTTTCAGTGAACTCCTCACATGTAGCCTACATGCAAAGGTACTCCCTATTCTCATACAGGGCTATGGTTGAAAACTTCCATTTTAGACTAGTCAGTTGCACGGCTTTGTTCACTTACATAGTTTAGACTTTTTCTTCTTTGTGGCTTCTTTAGTTGCATCTGTACAAGTCAGCAACATAGCTGAAACAGAGTAAGTTGGAAAATGTGAGGAAAAGAGACAGCTGGCAGCGTCAGCCTGAATGAAGTTGAAAGGATAAGGGACTATGGGTTTTCTGGGATTCTCAGTGCAATCCTATAGATGACTACCCAGAAGTAAACACCATTTAGATCAGTGTGGCTTACTCCCAGTCCCAGATTTTGTGTGTATAGCAGGGGTAGTCTGCTCTCCACATGTTCTTGGACTCCAACTCCCATCAGCCCCAGGCAATGCAGCCAATAGTCAGGGATGATTGGAGATATGGTCCAACAACACCTGGAAGGTCCCATGATGGCTACCCCTTGTGTATTGGATTGCAGCCTCATATTGATAGATTGTTCTTTTAAATTCTCTGTGAATCATTCTAATTTTCTGTTTTCATCTCAGTTTTCCTACCTTTGTTTCTCCAAGTCTTATATATTAATTATTTTATCTGTCTTTTCTGCTGGAATTGGTGTAACCTGACCTGAAATCTGTGGGAAAGGGTGGCCTATATATAAACAAATAAAGCAAGCAAGCAGAGATGGTAAAATATTGATTAGGAGTATGGAAGTATGCATCTTATTTAATTACTTACCAAAAACCATTGCAATAGCTGTCCTTGACTGCATGATGAGAGTCCTGGAATTTTAATGGGTTTCACTGTAAAGTAAAAATCCAATGCTTTCACACTTAATTTAAAAAGGTCATTTTCTAATAATATCTTACCTATATGTTCTATGCTTTCCATCTAGTTGTAACTATAGTGCATTGGACAGCCAGTGTGGTGTAGTGGTTAAGGTGTTGGACTACGACCTGGGAGACCAGGGTTTGAATCCCCACATAGCCATGAAGCTCACTGGGTGACCTTGGGCCAGTCACTGCCTCATGAAAACCCTATTCATAGGGTCGCCATAAGTCGGAATCGACTTGAAGGCAGTACATAGTCATACATATAGTGCATTGAGTGCTGGCTCTATGCCCTGCTGTCTTAGGCTGCAGTGCTAACCCTACTTACCTGGATGTAAGCCTCATTAAATTAAATAGGACTCATTTTTGAGTAGACATGGTTAGGACTGCATGGTTATTAGCTACTGAAATTTCAATACTCGGTAGTCTGGTTCAAACATACATGCTTATCACAGATCATGCACCACTGATTTTATTTATTTATAATTTTTGTATGCCATTCTCCTTTGCAGGAGCTCAGGATGGGTTATACCATGTAATCTTCACAACGATGTTGTGAAGTAGGTTAGGCTGACAATTGTTGATATGCCCATGATGAAGCTTCATGGATGAGCAAGGATTTGAACCCAGGCTTCACTAGTCCATAAATAATAATCTAACACTTATACTACACTGGACAAATAAAATACTCATATCACTTTACTTTACCTCATGCACACAATGCTTTTCAGTACAATCTGTTCTCAAACTTGTCAGAGCAAGTGAGGAAAGAACAAAGCGATGGACATATTTATCATTTAACGTCCTTGCTTGGGCAATTAAATGGAAGTCTTGCCTGAGCCAATGGGAGTCTTTGTTTAAACAAAAAGGGAAAAAGAAATTTTATGATTTCAAAACAGGAGATTAAGAAACTTCATGAACTGGAAAAGAGCAAGAAGAAGATTGCTGAGGGGAAAAGCTGATTGGAGCAGAAGCACGAGGGCAAGAAGGACTTAGAGTAGCTGACCTGTCTTCTCTGGGCATCAGGCTCGGTCTTACTTGAGTGCTCAGAGTACTCTTAGCATATTGAAATAATTGACAACCTTCTACTTTGTGCTACATGTTTACTTTGTGTGATGTATATTTGTTTACTAAAAAAGAAAACGGGGAAAAACAAGGGAGGATCCCCTGTAAAGAGCAGAGCTTGGAAGATTACTTTTAAAAAGTAATAAATTACAGTTACAGTTACATGGCCCCAAAAAGTAGTAATTACCATTACAATTACAATGGCTCTGAAAGTAACTGATTACTTTATTTTTCCTCCAAAGTAATCACTACAGTTACATTTCAGTTACTTTTAAAAAACCGCCTACAAGGTGCTGGCCTTGGCTGCTGCACATATAAGTAGCCTAAAACAACATTAAAAATAAACAAACACATACAGAGATAGTAGAATAATTATTTTTATTCATAAGATAGCAATGGTGGTCTCTTCGCTGGTAAGGATGGTGGGGAGGGACGCTGGGGCCACTACTCAGATCTTAGCACATCAAACCAAGTGCAACCCCTCCCACTCAGCCAGCAAGCATAATCTCTCTCACTTAACCACCTCCCAGACCCTGCCCTGCCACCAACTAAGGGACACTCACTCAAGCAAACATTTCCCCCTGAGATGCAAAAAAGTTAAAATACTGCAAATGCAGCACAGTAGCCAGAGAGGGTGGTGGAGGCCACTTTGTGTGCCATGTGCAAACACAGTATTCTCTCTCTCTCTCTCTCTCTCTCTCTCTCTCTCTCTCTCTCAGTCTCTCTCTCTCTCTCAGTCTCTCTCTTTCTCTCTCTCTCTCTCTCACACACACACACTCACACTCACTCACTCACAAGTCATCTTTCACCTCCACAGTTCTTTATCTCCATTCTGCTGCTGCCTCCTTCTCCTCCTTTATCCATGTTCTTGACCTCTGGATCCTTTTCCCCTCCACTCCATTCTTCACCACCACTAACTGTTTTTTTTTAAAATTTTCCACTCCACCCCGTCTCACTCTCCGCCTCCTCCCTCATCGCCTCCTACCCACCCACAGAGCATGAGGAAAGAGAGGCACTGCACAGAAGCCCAGTTTGAGGCACATGATTTTCATCCACAAATCAGAGGAGCAGAAGACTTCCCCTGCTCCCCCCCCCAAGTAATGCCCAGACGTAATTCTGGAAATGTTACAATTACTCCACAAAAGTAGTAAAATTACTCCTAGTTCTATTACAATCAAAATGTAAAGGAATTACCCACTCGTTACTCAAAAAAGTAATGAATTACAAGTAGTTTGTTACTTGTAACACTTCCAAGCTCTGGTAAAGAGGGAGTAAATAAAGCATGTCTATTCCACAGTAGGTGACTGGTGCGGATGGAAGCAGTCCATTTGTAGATCTGAAAAAACTTCACTGCCTCAGCCAGAGTTTGAAAAGACATGGACAGTGATCCTGTAGTGGCCAGCTTTGTGGGTATAATGACATTTGCATAAAGTAGAAGTTTGGTTATTTAATTATAATTGAATAAGGATCATTATACCAGGGATAGCAAACATAGTAACCTCCAGATATTTTGGAGCATAACTCCCATCATGCTTGACCATTGGTCATGCTGGTTGAGGCGGATGGGATTTGTAGTTTAAAACATCTGGAGGGAAGTCTCTGTGGCTATCCCAATGCATGTTAGTCTAGATTATAATACTATGTTAGTCTAGGTTATAATAATTATTAGGTGCATTTACTTTGTATATACTGTGTTTTTTAAGTTTCTTACTAGGAAGTTCATTCTCATTTCAGGTGGTGGCACTGGCTGCTTTTGCCTCTCTCTGTATGCATAACGTGCATTATACATGTGTGTGTGCACTAGCTGTTGGAAATGACAGTACATAATAATAGCATCTAACAGCTCACCAGGAATAGATGGCACACCAACAGAGTTGCTACAAGCTACTGAGACTGAATCTGTCCAAATTTTGACAAAAATCTGACAAGAAATATGGAAAACTAAACAATGGCCCACAGATTGGAAGCGTTCAATACATATCCCAATTCCAAAGAAAGGGGATCCCAGAGAATGCAGTAATTATCGAACTGTTGCCTTAATATCCCATGCAAGTAAAGTAATGCTCAAGATTCTACAACAAAGGCTCTTACCATATATGGAGCGAGAAATGCCAAACATCCAAGCTGGATTTAGAAAGGGAAGAGGTACCAGAAATCGTATCGCAAACATACGTTGATGGAACGGAGCAAGGAATTTCAGAAGAAATTCACCCTGTGCTTTATAGACTACCGCAAAGCCTTTGACTGTGTAGATCATGAAAAACTATGGAATGCTCTAAAAGAAATGGAGGTGCCACAGCATCTCATTGTCCTGATGCACAACCTATACTCTGGACAAGAGGCAACTGTAAGGACAGAATATGGAGAAACCGATTGGTTCCCCATCGGAAAGGGTGTGAGACAGGGGTGTATTTTTTCACCCTATTTATTTAATCTGTACGCAGAACATATCATACGGAAAGCAGGATTGGACCAAGATGAAGGTGTAAAATTGGAGGGAGAAATATCAATAATTTAAGATATGCAGATGATACCACACTACTAGCAGAAACCAGTAATGATTTGAAATGAATGCTGATGAAAGTTAAAGAGGAAAGCACAAAAGCAGGACTACAGCTGAACATCAAGAAGACTAAAGTAATGACAACAGAAGTTTTATGTAACTTTAAAGTTGACAACGAGGACATTGAACTTGTCAAGGATTATCAATACCTCAGCACAGTCATTAACCAAAATGGAGACAATAGTCAAGAAAGCAGAAGAAGGCTAGGACTGGGGAGGGCAGCTGTGAGAGAACTAGAAAAGGTCCTCAAATGCAATGATGTATCACTGAACCCCAAAGTCAGGATCATTTAGACCATGGTATTCCCGATCTCTATGTATGTATGTGAAAGTTGGACAGTGAAAAAGGCGGATAAGAGAAAAATCAACTCATTTGAAATGTGGTGCTGGAGGAGAGCTTTGCAGATACCATGGACTGCGAAAAAGACAAATAATTGGGTGTTAGAACAAATTAAACCAGAACTGTCACTAGAAGCTAAAATGATGAAACTGAGGTTATCATACTTTGGACACATCATGAGAAGACATGATTCACTAGAAAAGACAATAATGCTGGGAAAAACAGCAGGGAGTAGAAAAAGAGGAAGGCCAAACAAGAGATGGATTGACTCCATAAAGGAAGCCACAGACCTGAACTTACAAGATCTGAACAGGGTGGTTCATGACAGATGCTCTTGGAGGTTGCTGATTCATAGGGTCGCCATAAGTTGTAATCGACTGGAAGGCACATAACAACAACAAACAGCTAAGGGAAGCCTGTATGTCCATATACTGTTGTTGTTGTTATGTGTGGCCTGTATGGCCATATACTAGGAATGGAAGAAAGTTAATCCACTCACAATGACTTATTGTGGATAACAAGAATTTGGGATATGACTACATTAGCAAATATAATCAGCGTCAAAGAAGGCAAATAATGAGGTGTCAAATTTACTAAGAAATGAATCTTATTTGTTATTTATTGGAATTGGTTGATACTATCAACTCTACTTTATTAGATGAAATCTAATCTGGATATGACATAATTTTATAATGTTGAGATTACTGCAGAGGACCAAAGTCATGAAAATTCTGAAGATCATAGAACAGCTTTGCTGACAAACTTATCTAGAAAATGTGGATTCACTTTGGATTCTAAGTTAGAAGACCAAATCAAAAGAGAACAAGATTATTGGCGACAGTTGCTTCAACATGTTGTTGGAATAATATGCACGTTAGCGGAACATGGATTACCTTTCCGGGAAGATGAAGAGAAGTTTAATTCTCCCCAAAACAGAAATTATCTCAGATTATTAGAACTCATTGCCAAATTTGATCCGTTTGTCGCTGATCATATTGAATGTTATGGAAGTTCTGGTTCTGGAAAGGCATCATATTTGTCAAAAACAGTATGTGACAAAGTTATAGACCTAATGGCAAAGAAGGTCAGAAAATCTATTTTGGATGATTTGAGTCAAGCTGGTTTCTTCAGTTTGTCTGTTGATTCCATGCCAGATTTGTCACATGTTGATTATTACCTCAGGAAACTGTGACTATCCAAGGAGTGAGAGGTCAACCAGAAAGTTTGCCTGTGGCCCTGGTGGAAATGACTTGGAGAGGCCGAGAGGGCCGATATAAAGTAGGCATTAATGCCCAGCAACAAGAACCAGTAATACTGGGAAGGGATGTAATGGGCGCCCAAGGAAAGATCTATGTAGTGACCAGACAGCAACTTGGCAGAGAAAAAGTAGCCATATTAAGGGGGGCTGAAACAAACAGGGTGGAATCTGTTAACCAGCCTCAGGTCACCATAGCAACCACTAGCAGGCCTGCTGAAGGAGACAAACTGTATCAAGTGGTCTCTGGGCAAGAAGCTGATCAATTCAGGGAAGAGCTGCATAAAGATATAAGTTTGAAGCAGATAAAGGAACAAGCCCTGACCCAACAGATTCCTTTCACTGACAAACTGAGGAATCAAGTTGTGTGTGAGAATGGGATTTTATATAGACTGTGGATGCCTGCTGAGAGAAAGGATGAATGTGAACCAGTGAAGCAATTGATAGTACCTAGTAAATACAGAACCAGATTGCTAGAGGTAGCCCACGATGTCCCATGTGCAGGACATCTGGGAATAAAAAAAGACCAAGAGGAGATTGGCTGCACATTGTCTATCTTGTGGAATATGCCAAAAGGTGGGAAAGAGTGGAGTAAAGACCAAGGCACCCTTAAAGCCCCTTCCTATAATTGGACAACCCTTTCATAGAGTGGGAATAGATTTGGTGGGCCCTTTTTCCAAACCCACAAGGCATGGCAAGAAATATCTAGTGGTGGTGGTGGATTTTGCCACCAGGTACCCAGACGCAGAAGCACTGAGATCTGTAGAAGCCCCTGTAGTGGCAGAGGCTTTATTAAAAATCTTTATGAGGCTGGGTTTCCCTCATGAAGTGCTGACAGATCAAGGCAGTGTATTCATGGGAGAAGTGATGCAATGTATGTGGAAATGTTGTGGTCTAAAACATCTAAAGACCACTACTTACCATCCTGCCACTAATGGGCTAACTGAGAGATTCAATGGAGTTTTGAAGGGCATGATAAGAAGCTATGTTCAAGATCACCCACAAGACTGGGATGAACATTTGGGATGCTTCTTATTTGCATACAGAGAAGTCCCTCAGGAGTCAACAGGCTTCTCACCCTTTGAACTAATGTTTACTAGAAAAGTGAGGGGACCTTTGGAACTGCTAAAAAATTCATGGGAAGGAACTCTGGGAGAGTACAAAACTTCTGTAGTAGAGTTTGTATTGGAATTCCGCAATAAATTAACATCAATGATGGAAGTAGTGAAAGAGAATTTGAGTCATGCACAGGAGAAGCAAAGTTACTGGTATGACAGAACAGCCAGAGAACGTGTGTATGATGTGGGAGATATGGTTATGGCGTTCATACCCAGGAAACATGACAAATTACAGGCTAACTGGGAAGGACCGTATACCATCAGAGAAAGGCTTGACACAGTGACATATGTAATCACCACAGACCAATTAAACAAAAGCAAAGTGGTTCATGTAAATATGTTAAAGCCTTACCATACCAGGGATGCACAGGTGTTGCAAGTTACCTTATTCCCTGAGGGAAGTGGGCCTGAACTTCCAGATTTGGTACAGGAAAGCAAAGACAAAGGAGGGGTAGATCAAGTGGAATGGTCAGAGGAGGTAGAGGAGGAAGTAAAATAAGAGATTCTGAGAGTTTTGAAAACCTATAGGAATCTCTTTAGCAACAAACCTGGCCGAACCAGTATAGTTATACATTCCATTGATACTGGAGATCATGCCCCAATCAGATCTGTTCCGTACCGTGTGAATGGGAAAGTTTTGAATGAGATCAAAAAGGAGGTGGAAGATATGCTGGAATTAGGAGTGATCAGGGAATCCATCAGTCCCTGGGCCTCAAGTATTGTCCTGGTTCCGAAAAAAGATGGAACGACAAGGTTTTGCATTGATTATCGGCTAATCAATAAAATTACTGTCCCAGATGCGTATCCTATGCCTAGGGTAGACGCTATGTTAGAGTTATTGGGGGCAGCAACCATTATCTCTACACTAGATCTCTGTAAAGGATTTTGGCAAATGGAACTAGACGAGCAATCCAGAGCCAAAACTGCCTTCAGTACACCAGATGGGTTATATGAGTTTGTGACCTTACCCATGGGACTAAGGAACTCACCAAGTTCATTTCAGAGGCTAATCAATACTGTGTTGCGAGGCATGTCAGATTTTGCAGTGGCCTATATCGATGACGTAGCCATTTTTAGCAAGTCGGTGCCTGAGCATGTCCAACACCTGACAACAGTATTAAGAAAAGCAGGCCTCACAATAAAAGCTAAGAAATGCCAGTTTGGACTAAAGGAAGTAATCTATTTAGGACATAAGGTGGGGAGTGGGAAAATCACCCCCTTATGGAGCAAGGTGGAGGCAACACAAGTGTGGCCGATCCCCTTAACCAAAAAACAAGTAAGGGCATTTCTGGGTGTGGCTGGATTTTATAGGAAGTTTGTGAGAAATTTTGGGGAAATAGCAACCCCCTTGCATGAATTAACAAAGAAGAAGTGTTCTGAGCGTGTGGTATGGACGGATGAATGTCAGAAGGCTTTTGATCTACTGAAGCAAGCCTTGTGCCAAGGACCCATATTAATAGCACCAGACTATGAGAAACCATTCATCGTGGCTACAGATGCGTCGGACCTGGCGCTGGGAGTCGTCTTGCTACAGGAGAGAGAAGGCACCAGACATCCAGTGGCGTACCTGAGTCGCAAGCTGATGCCGAGGGAGAAAAACTATTCGTCGGTCCAGAAGGAGTGCCTAGCGGTCGTGTGGGGACTGAACAAGTTGCGCCCATACGTGTGGGGACGAAGATTCACAGTGACTACGGATCATCGGGCCTTGTTATGGTTGCAGACTATGAAAAACCACAACACTATGCTGCAGAGGTGGTCCTGGGCCCTACAGGACTATCAAATGGACTTCCAGTTCATAAAAGGCAAGGACAATGTACTGGCCAATGGACTTTCCAGGCAAGTGGCTGGGACTGCAGTGACGTGACCAGACAGAGGAACAAAGAAAGACATTTTCCCCATAGAGACTTTTATTTGTTAACGCGACGTATAAATCCTGGAACAGGAATAATACTCTGCTGTTGTTTAAGGGGGGGGGGAAATGTGATGTTCCTATATTAATGTATATATGGTAAGTGTTGTTGTTTTAGAAGATACATGGTAAGTGGAGTGAAAGAGGAGGGGGAGTGAATGGGCAGTAGAATGCGAGATGATTGGCTGAGTGTTTAAAATGGCTGAATGTATAAAAGGAAGAGTGAGAGTGGAATCAGGGGGGGAGAAGAGAACTGAGTGGGTTGGTTGGTGGGGTTTAGAGAGTTGTTTGCCAGGAGGGAGGTGGAGTTCGGATTAGTATTGAGTAAAACCATATGCTTATGTGCCTTAAGAAGAAATCTTGTTAATCTTGTTAGCTTTGTTATCTGTAATAAATTCTTAATTTGGTTTACCAAAGGCCTGATCCTTGGCTGGGGTTTCACAGACCAGAAGGGACGGTAAGGTAATGACCAAGGCTGAAGGGAAACTGTAACAAATGGTGGCAGCGGTGAAGAGAATAACAATACCAGTATTCAGAGTCTCTGGGAATACTAGTATTGGGACGTTACTGGTGGTTGCCTAGCAGGGGGATCTGTTGAGATCTGTGCTAGAGCGGATAGGTAAACCATAAGAGAGTGCGGTCCGGACTGGTGGAGTCCCTGGTGGTGCCTAGAGACAGGCAGTAACCACGAGCAGGTAGGAACCTGACAGGGAGAGCTAGGGAAGGATGCATCACAACCGCCTGCAGAGGTTAGGTATTGGGGGCACTGTATTGCAGTGGTTCCGTTCCTTCCTCTCTGGGAGGTACCAAAGAGTAGCACTGGAGGAGGAGGTTTCAGATCCCTGGCCCCTCATTTGTGGGGTACCACAGGGATCTATCCTTTCTCCAGTGCTTTTTAACATCTATATAAAGCTGCTTGGAGCAATCATCAGGAGATTTGGGCTGCAGTGTCATCAGTATGTGGATGACATGCAGCTCTATCTCTCATTTAAATCTTCACCAAGGTTGGCTGTGGAAACCCTGTCCAGATGTCTGGAGTCGGTGAGTGGCTAGATGGGAAGGAATAAGCTGAAGCTGAATCCTGACAAAACTGAGGTGCTGTTTGTGGGAGACAAGGGAAGGCTGGGAGATATAGACCTGGTGCTCAACGGGGTACGATTGCCCCTGAAAGACCAGGTTCGTAGCCTGGGGGTCGTTCTTGACTCCCAGCTGTCCATGGAGGCTCAAGTTTCGTCTGTGAGCCGGGCAGCTCTGTATCAACTCCATCTGATACGGAGACTACGCCCCTACCTTCCCAATCATCTACTCCCACCGGTGGTACATGCCCTGATCACCACTTGCCTAGACTACTGTAATGCGCTCTATGTGGGGTTACCCTTGAAAACGGTCCGGAAGTTACAGCTGGTACAAAATGCAGCGGCGCATCTGATTACAGGCGGCCGCCGTAGAGATCACATCACTCCTGTGTTGAAAGAGTTGCATTGGTTACCGGTTGTGTACCGAGCCCAATTCAAGGTGTTGGTTTTAACCTTTAAAACCCTATACAGTTGTGGCCCAGCTTACCTGAAGGAGCGCCTCCAGCATCGACAGGGATGCCGCTCAACAAGATCAGCCTCAGAAGACCTTCTCTTGATCCCACCGGTCAAAACAGCTAGACTGGTGAGGACTCGAGAGAGGGCCTTCTCAATTGTGGCCCCCACCCTGTGGAATTCTCTCCCAACTGATCTATGCTATGCCCTGTCTATAATGAGCTTCTGCCGGACACTGAAGACCTGGTTTTTTAGGCAGGCTTTTGGAACGGGCTAGTTTTACTGTTGTTTTAAATTTTTAACTGTTTTATATACTGTTTTAACCTGTACGTTGCCCAGAGTGGCTGGTCTACCAGCCAGATGGGCGACTAACAAATTGCATAATAAATAAATAAATAAATAAATAAATATTATATTGTTTAATTGTGTTATATGTTTGACAAACTCCTAAATAAAGAATGTGCACACAAAACATGCATTTTTAATAACTATATTACACGACTATCAAATTCCGTTTAATTGTACAGCCCGTATTTTGCATTTAAAATTTTTATTATTTGTTGAAGAGGGAAGGGCCTCACATGTTATAGCTTAGGGCCACAACAAGTTTAAATCCAGCCCTGGTTCCCTGCCATCCACCCTATCAGTCCGAGTGGGTACCAACCACCACTGATACAGCCTATGCATACACCCCTTCACCATCTAGGTCACCCTCCTCTGGACATGTTTCAGTTTCAATGTCCTTAAAATGTGCTGCACCGAACTGTGGCCTTTGAGCCTGTAAACTACTTTTACTATTGCTTTTCATTTGCATATAAACTGGTTTAATAGTCTTGCTTTCTCCAGTGACCCCTGTGACATGTAATGCTCTGGGCAGGGGAATATGTCTCTCTACTTCTGTTTTCTCAACACTGTCATCAGTGTCTAATTCCCAGGGCACTTAGCGAAAACAAATGCAACCAAACTGATTTACGTCTGTAATACGGGTACAGCCATTGTGTGACCTGCCTCAGTTCCCCATTTGTAAAATGGAAAGCATAGCAACCTACCACATACAGTGGTTGCAAGAGCATATAAAGCCATTTGCAACCTCCAAAAGGTTTTATATGCAAATAAAAAGGAGTGGTAAAAGTAATTATGCAAAAGTTCAAATGATAAAGCCTCACAGATTTTGCATTCTGAACACAGAGCAGACCAGTCATTGAACTGGTTCAAATTAACATTTCTGTCCCTGCCCCCTGCCTCCTCTTCTCCTGACTACTTAGGCAAGAGTTATTGGAAACATGCAAGTTTGTATCATGTGTATAATGAATGGAGGTGCGTGAACAATGCTTGAATAAAAACAAAAATATTCCACAGGTGTTGGCCAGTTGGGAGGGAAGCTGAACGCCTGGAGGGGCTAGAGGAGGAGTTCATCATCCTAAGGAGATGTCACATTTCCACCATTGAGAATTTTGCTATGTGTGTTGCAGCCATAAACTCAGGGTCAGGTGTTCCCATGACAGTCTACAGTGTAGCTCCTATTCAGAGAGAAACCTGAGAACAGCTGACGGTCATGTATGTGCATTACTTATAGGGTTAGCACAGTCAACGACGACACGCTGGCTGTTTTCTGCAAGAATCCAAAAGGCAACATGTGTACGACGTTCTATAGAATTGTTTACTGTTGTCGGCAAGCGAGCTGCAACAATGATATTCAATACCTACCAAAAATTATCTTCATTTATATGATGCTTATGGTTTCCCGGTGGCAATGTTGTACACTTTTTTTTCTTTCTAATGCCAGGCCCCTCGTAATGTGAGGCCCTAAGCTGTAGCTTGTTTAGCTTGTACGTAAATCTGGCCCTGCAGGGAACCAACAGCAGGTGGAGCCAGAGCCAATGACAGGCAGAGACAACTACTTCTAGTTTTGTCCCCATCTCCTTTCTGCTTAGTTCTACAAGGACACCACAGAGACTAAGGAGGAGGAAGCTGACAGCCTGGGCCACCACCTGGGCTGGTTGTAAGTAAGATGGCAGGCAGCTGGGGGCTGGCTGGGGCTGGTGGAGCAGTGCCCTATTTGCTCTAATGGACCAGCCTCCACTGGGCTTTATTAAAGCAAGAGAACACAAAAGTGAGCACTAAAATACAGTCACACAGAACACTGCACCACCATTTCAAACTTGTCTGCCTCCATGCATTCCTCCCCCTTCCCATATGCCTCCTTTGGATGACTCCCTCTTACCTCCCTCCTCTCTCTGAGCCATATGGGGCTCCCCATCCTCTGCCCTAGAGAGTGCCCAAAGGAGGGTGACCAGGATGGTGAAGGGGTCTGGAAACAAAGTCCTATGACAGAAAGAGCTGGATATGCTTTGGGGGAAGAGAAGGGCTACGAGGCAGAAGATGGAGCACTCTTGTTTGCTGTTGTTCAAGAGGGCAGGAGGACTGGAATGGATGGGGTGGAAATTGCAGGGAAGCAGAATCTGACCAAATGTTAGGAGAAACTTCTTAATGGTTAGAGACAGATTGCCTCTCCTTCCCTGGAGGTATTTCAGCAGAGGCTTAACAGCCATTTGCCAGGGATGCTGTAGTTGCATGATTCCTGTAATGAGCAAGATGGCAGTGGTGGTGGTGGGCTATTTACTTAATTATTACATTTCTGTCCTGCCCTTCCTCCCAAAGGAGCCCAAGGTGACTAGATGACCTTCAGAGTCACCCAACTCCTTTATTCTATGATTCTAAATATATAGTAAAGTATATGTCCAATGGATCCATGATCCAAGGGCAGCTCTAGCCCTATTCTAGTCCTGTTCAGATGTTCTTCTGCTCACACGGTGAGGGGGAGAGCAGGGGTGCCTTAACTAGCTCTGCCACCTCACATCCCTGTTGCTGGTCCCACCACCTTCCACAAGTCACAAGGTAAATGTCTGCGATGGAGAGCCTGCTCTATTATTCATGGAGGCTCCCCATGTGGTTTAGAACCCTGCACAATCTGGGTTCTAAATTGCACAGGGAGAGACACTCCACAAATACAGAAGGATTCCCCACTGCAGACGTGGTTTTCCTCCAACTCGTGGAGGATGGTACAGCAAGGCAGCAGAGATGCAGTGGAGAATGTGGATTCAGCAAGCATGTCCCTCCCTCTCTCCTCATGTAGTTCTAATGATGCGTGGAGGAGGAGGAGGACCCCTGCCTAGGACTTCTGTTTCCATTGGTAAAAAGCTAAAATGTCGCCTTGCAAACCACCTTGAGAAGTATTTTATTCTTGAAAGGTGGCATAGAGAGTTAGTGAATGAATGATTAATTGATTGAATGAATGAATGAATGAAATAGATATCAGTTGTCTCTCTGGTCCCCAAGGAAAGCAAAGCCACTGTATTGCATTGTGCTTGTTGCAACCCTAGGAACATCTTCCCAGTGCCAACATTTCAGTGAAGGTACGTATTTAGTCTAGGGGAGCAAAGAATTTACGTCTATGACTCTGGTTCTCTGGGCAAAAAAAACACCCCAGGGTTGATTTTATGAATTTTTCTTACGTGTCTGCACAGAGCTTGACATCCTTCTGTAGAGAAGAGCTTAAGAGCAGTTTCATATAACTCTGCACTGCTTATATAGTTTCCCCTTGGTATAGCTAATTACACACCATAATTGTCTGTTTAGCTATCTGAAGAAACATGATCTATGACTGGGTTCACCAGTTCTATGCTAAATTCAGATTTATTGATAGAGCATCTTCCTATGAACCAGGATGATGTGATCTTTGCTCATACTTGTTCCATATGCAGCCAGTTAAATGGATGAACACAAACCTAGGGAGGCTCTCATCTAGGATGTGCCTTGGGCTTTATGGGGCCCTAAGCAGCAGCTGGTAGCTGAGGAAGAGGCTGGGGAAAACACTGCTTTTCAAAAATGGTTCTAGATCAGCAGCTATTTTTAAACTGCAAGGGACTGTGGGATGGTACAAGTGTACATGTGTTGGCATGAAATAAAAGCAAAGGAAAGCCTCTTCCTTATTTTCAGTGCCACTTCTATCTGTTTCCTTCCCTTTATTTCTAGAAATGACTAGCAGTCATTTTGGAAGGACCCCCTCTCCAACCTTATTAGGATGGCAGCGGCCTGTGCAGGCTATCACTTAGTCAGTTGCTACCACACACATGCTAGTACTGAAGTAGGACATCAAGCCACACTGCAAGGGCTACTTTGGATTGGGGCTCCTAAATGGAAACAATGCTCATCTTATCCCTTGGACCATATCGGCCCAGATCCTCTTCTGTCTCTAAAGTACTTAAGTAAGAAAAGGCATGCAGATAACCCTGTTCTCATGCTGTAAATTCCTGCCCAAGTCCTGATTTCCATCCCACCATGGTTTAGTGTTAGAGGTGAACCAGGCCACTTACAAATACTTAAGTCTTCCATAAAAAATTACCTGTATTAACTTAAAATCAAAGTGCATGCTTGTTCTTTTGGTTAAATATATGTTTAAAATACACACAGAGAGACACACACACACTTATCATAAGAACATAAGAAGAATCTTGCTGGCTCAGACTAAGCCAACATCCCATTTGGTACAATGGCCAACCAGATGCTTCTGGGAAGCCCACAGGCAAAACCTGAGGGCACAAAGCCTATCCGGCTGTTGGTCCCCGGTGACTGGTGTTCGGAGGCATACTGTCTGATGATCTTGGAGGTAGTGTATAGCCATCATGACTAGTAGCCATTTAAAAAACACATCAGCAAAGCATATAAAAGCAAACAAACCAGAAATTCAGAGGATTCAAACACATAAATCATGGTCTAATCTTTTAGGTTAGGGAAAGACTGGGCAAAAAGATAAGTCTCCACACTGATGGTTGCTGCTTCACATATAGTAGAGGGAAGGAGGGAAGGCTGTTCCACAGTACAGGGGCAACAGCAGAAAATGCCTATTACTCAGAAGTAAGCCCCATTGAAGTAAGTGGATCTTACATCCAGGTAAGTATGTGTAGAATTGTACTGTGCTGGGATACTTGAACAGCAATGGCAGGAATGGAGTCAAACAGGTTCTTTCTCTGGTCCCTTAAAACCTTCAGATCATTTATCACAGCAAAGATTGGTGCAAACTAATAATTAGGATGGCAAGGCAGACATGGGAATTGCCATGCAAACAGCAGGATCTTTTTTCAAAATTATAACTACATTAATAATTTATGCTGTTGAATATTAAGCCAGGCTATAGAACTAGTTTATTAATGTTTTGAAAGAAGTTGTCATTTTCTTTCTGTGGCTTTAAGCCATAAACAAGAACTTAATCCCCCCATCCCCCTACACTTTTAGACAGTTAGTATTTATTGTCGCATTTTTGATGGTAATTGAGAATCAGCCTAAAAATTAGGCTTTTGAACTTTTGAACTTTTACTCAGATTTCGTATTCTAGAAAACACACCTTGTCCTATGACATTGATCAATTATCATGCAATTTTGGGATTGGATCTCCAGCTGACATAATTGCTATTGATTCCCAGGGCCCGTCCATACGACTACATAATCTGCAATGTTATAGCTTTGTGTCCTCATTAATTCACCATTGTCCATATGACATTGCAAGCTAGTAAGGGGTGGACTTAGGGGAGTGACCAATGCTAAAAGGGGTGGGCTTAGGGGAGTGGCAAGCTAGTACGGATATTCGCATTCACAAATCTGCATTAACCCACCAAAATACCAATATGTTTTCCTAAACTGATAATCAATCCCATTAACGTAAGTGCGCTCAGATGCAATGCTGCACACTTTCCTACAATAAGCACTCCATGGGCATTCCTCTGTCATATGCCAAGCCCCCTTTCTCCTTCCCACCCAATAGCACCGCCACAAACCTTCACATGCGTGGGAATTTTAAAAAAGATATACATTTCTGCACTCTTCTGAAAATGATTGTGAAAAGCAAATGACTGTTGTGGACCAATCACCAAAAAGGGGTGGACCTAGGGGAGTGGCCAACGCTAAAGCAATTTAGATTAAAAAAAAAAGCCCACACGTATAGATGCCTGATAATCGTGTTTTCACAATAATCTGACCACAAACAGGACATGTATGGATCTCAAGGCCACCAACCGAATATGGAAAATGTGGATGGTATGGATGGGCCCCCAGAGATTTTGGTCCTCTGCCACATCACTCATATCAGAGTGCAAAGGGCTGGGCTACCTCAGTCAAATTATAGGATGCTGAGTATAGATTTGTGATGTCACAGGGTGTGACCCAGGAAGTCTGAGCCTATCAGGAGGCACCAAAAAGAACCAGCAGAATAGAAGCAGGGCCAATGCTGCCATTAGGCAAGTGAGTGGCGAAAGGGGCAGGTGCTGGGAGACAGAGAGTGGCAGGAAGGTGTTAGATGATAGAGTTTTATGTGCCACATGGCTTCCCTACCATCTCCACCCCAAGCTAGCCTTCTGTCCTCAGGTGCAATGAGTGCTGCCCCATTGTGAGGTCCAGACTGGGAGAGACTTCTGTACTTTATCTCAGGCAGCAGAATCTCATGGGCTGACCATGAACTAGGGATGGGTGAGAATTTTTATTCAGCTCACATTTCCAGCCAAACCAATCAAATTTGTACTTTCTGAAACACTGTGAGAGCCAAAACACAGCCATCCTTCAAAATTTGCACTTATTCGAATTTTGCAGTGCAGTTCATCAACCAATGTTTACAAAATGCCCATATTAGGGGGAGGTTTGCATCCTCCATGGCACAGAGTGGTAAGCGGCGGTAACGCAGCCGAAGCTCTGCTCATGGCCAGAGTTCGATTCCAATGGAAAGAGGAAGTCGAATCTCTGGTAAAAGGGGTCGAGGTCCACGCAGCCTTCCATCCATCCATGGTCGGTAAAATGAGTACCCGGCATATGCTGGGGTGTAAAGAAAGCCCGGGGAAGGAACTGGCAAACCCATCCCATATATACGATCTGCCTAGTGAACATCGCAAGACGTCACCCTAAGAGTCGGAAACGACTCGCACTATAAGTGCAGGGACACCTTTACTTTACTTTTGCATACTTTTGTCTAGTTCACACTTTCCCTCAATAGACTTTATGACAGTTTTTTAGCCTCCAGAAATAACATCCGCTTCCCTGGGTTTGGCATTCCTTCCAGCAGGCATTTTTTTATTACTTTCAGTTAAGTGAGAATTATTTTGTTAATTTTTGTACATCACAAATGAGCACACAGGTGCTCTAGGAAAAGGCATTGCCAGTGTGGAAAACCTCATGCTAATAAATGCATAGCATGAGTTATTTACACAGGGTAAGTAAACTGTGCCAGGAAAGGAAACTTGCATTCCTAATAGCGTTCCTGCTCACTAGATGATGCTCAGTTTATGTCTTGGGGGAAACTGCGGCAAAAAAATCCGTCAAACTTCAGGATTGCAAGAGGATCCTTTGGAAGTGTGGGGAATCTATGCTTACTAAATTTGTCCTCAGACAAAGCAGCAAACCTTTATCTCCTGGTCACTGCCGTGTTAGCTACACCCAGCTCTCACCATGTTAATGGGGTATGAATTGGCCATCTACACAGATGCCTGTAATACACAGCTGCATCAAAAGTTTATTTATTTATGTATTTATTTATTTCAGACCCCACCTTTTTGTGTGGCAGCCTACAGTCTAATATGATGAAGAGGTTAGAATTACCCTTCTTGGTCTGTAGGTCTAAATCACCTCAAGGTTATTTTTTATATGTTTATGCTTTTTAAATGTTATTTCCAATCCTGCAAAATAAGCCGTACTGCACTTTTTGAAACCTCATAGGACATGTTCACACCATGGTATAAATATATTCCAAGTTTTTCATTGATTGTTAACACTTTCCACCGAGCAGCATTTTTTGTATAATGCTGAATATATTGGACACAATCCAACATATGCTGTTCCCACACAAATTCCACTGGAAAAAATGCAGTTTGTGGGAGCAATATCTGGGAGATTATGGTCTCTTATTGTTGCTGGCAATGCTAAGCTCAGGCATTCCACTGGTCTGGTTTGGCATCCAATTAGTCTACTGAGCCATTAATGTGTGTGTGTGTGTATATGTATATATATATGCTTTATATTTTTTATTATTATTATTTTATTATTATCTTTTCAGCGCCAGGTCAAGACTTTCCTCTTCTTCCAGGCATTTTAGCATGTGTTCTTAAATTGTTTTCAATATTTTTTTAATTGTGTTTTTAAACTGGTTTTTGTGTTTTAAAATTTGTATATTTGTTTTTATTGTTTTAACTGCTGTAAACCACCCAGAGAGCTTTGGCTATGGGGCGGTATATAAATGTTGTTGTTGTTGTTGTTGTTAATCATCATCATCATCATCATCATGTCTGGGCAAAGAAACCATCCTATTTATCACATGTGTTTTTGCAGGAATCAGTGTATATCTAGCACCTGCAGTCCCTTGCATAGTGCTACTCATAGTTGGTACATACTGTTTGGTTTCTGGGACTACAGTTCTTAGTGTGAGAGGCTTATCCCTTTTGCAGATAAATGGTTGTGGAAACAGCTGTTGAGTTGAGTTTTTCAGTTTAGCCAGTTACTACCTTCTTCTTTCAACAAGCCTTTTAAGTAGAGGCCTTATCCCAGTCTGTGTTGGAATAAAGCTTTTTTTAAAAAAAGATGATTTTAAAGCTTTTTTTTAAAAAAGATGATTTTAAAGATGTTTTGTTTTAATATGTTTTAAAAGATTTTTTTGGAATACCTTTTAAAGTCTGTTCTTATGATGTTTTAGAGTGTTTTTAGTGCTTTTGTTTGCCGCCCTGTAATGCAGTTCTCAGTTCTCTTGAAGTAAATGCTTGTGGTGATAAAATGGTACAGGAAGCCATTTTGCGGCCCAGGGGTGAAATAAGACACAGACAAAATATATATTTGGGTTAAATAACGGGCCACTTTATTAACCAAATTCACATTGCATAACAAACCTACAGAGGGGAACATAAGTGCGGGATTCTCCTGGTGAGTCAGGCAAAGCCTGCTTGCAGCTATTGGGGCAATTCAACTCCTGCCAGGCAAGGGGCTGCCAATCTGCCAACCCCTTGCCCTGACCACACCCATAGAGTGTGTAGGAAGGCCAACCTGAGTCACCGCCTGCCCCCGGTGCCCTGAAACTCTGAGTGGATGAGACATGTTGGCCCCAAAGGCAACCAGTATCCTGCCCTCGGGCCGTATAACCCGGAGCTGCAGGCCTCCGGAACCGCCAATCACCTCCAAAGATGCCTAAAGGTGTCACCTAGCTGCCCTTCACCTTTACACTTTCCCACACTTCCTTGCCATAAAGCGACCAATTAAGATATTAAGATCAAACAGCCAAATCAACCTAATAACCAGAAATGCACCCATGCTAACCCTGAGCACCCTCACTGCTAACCACAGTATGCAGTAGGCAAAAGAAACCCGCCGGCTAAAGCACAGGCAAGCCAAAAATTCCAAGTCGGCCCCGAAGCGACCAAATTAATCACACTGCAGCAGAGGGAGGGTAGGGCGGGTGCCGAATAAGAAGAGGAGGGTGAGGGGCCGGTGCGAGCTTAAATAGGCTCGGCCGCTCGTCGCCCGCGGCGTGCCTTGATGACGTCATGCCAGTTCTGGCGCGCCTGCCCTTCCTCTAAATGGTGGCTAGGGCTTCACCCCAGGCCGCAAATCTCGCCCCGCAGCCGGTAAGTACCGTGCAGAGCAGGGAGTTGGGGAGTAAATGACACTCTAAAATTTTCATTGTGTATCAACTGTTTTGGTGAAAACCTTAATATTTGCGGATGTTCATGAACTTCTAATTTATATTCCTGTGGTGTGGGGACAAATGACAGGACAGCAAAAATGGATTTTACAGGCCGTTATACTTAAAGCCTGGAAGAATAAATAACCACCACCTATTTTTCAATGGACTGAAGACCTTAACGCCTTTGCTACATTGAACATACTTTTTATAAACACCAACATGGCTTGGATACTGATTTGTACATTTGGATAGCATATATTGATTTGTATGTGTAAACTAAGATGGATGTACTGATGCTTATTGTATTGTTAATATGAGCTGACAGTTGTTCTTTCCTTGTGATTTTGTTCTTTTTCCCTCCCTTATTTTTTTAAATAAATTTGCACAAAACAGTGACAGACAACAACATTGCATCCCACATCATCTTGCAAAAATCATTTCAAGGTGTTGGTTTTGAACTATATGTCTCAAAACCAACATTCTCAAAAGAATAAATCTTGCCCTATAGTGATCTCTCAGAACTGCTGAGGACACTCTCCTGACATTAGCATCTGTGTATGTAGAAAGGCATTCTCTGTGACTATTTTCTTGGAAGCTCACCAAAACCTGGGCATTTTTAAACAATCAACATAAGACATTTTTTGGTCTAGGTAGGTTTCTGAAGGCTAATTGGCAGGAAAGTTGAGAGTTTAGAAATTGATGGTGTTATGGGTTTGGGGTTGAGATGGATGATTTCTATGAGTCCCCTTCCAGCCTCTGATTTGGAACCCTGCACCTGGGGGTGAGAAACCCTCTCCATTGGTCAGATGAGTCCCCTTTTTTTAATCTAATAGAGTGGCCAGGTGAGTTAATGGGTCTATCAAGTGCCCATTAACTGACAAATGAGCCAGGGAGATCCTATTGTTATTGAAACTCTTCAGGAGGGCTCTCCCTTCCTGAGGCCAAGGAGAGGTTTGTGTTTTTTAGTGGAGTCTGAGGAAAGGCTGGGAAATGGAGGCAAGCAGGGAGGCTGGCTCTCTGCACCATGGCTTTAGGGTGCCTCCTGTAACCCTGACGGAAAAGCAAGATATTGGACTGTTGGTGCTTTGAACCCCTCCATCTTAAGCTCAGGTTGGAATGTGTGTAAATAAATAAACCATATTTCATAAAGACACGACAGTCTCCACTGACCTTCTTTCCAAGGAAACCAAACCCTGGGTAACTGCAGGGATCCCTGGAGATCTCTCACTGCTCAGAGATTGGGGTGGCACGCAACACTGGTGTTAGCAGTGGGATTGAGGTTCCTGGAAGAAGCATTGGGAGCACGATGTGCTGAAGTCAAAATGGAGGGAGAAACAGCAACCCTCCTGGAATAGACAAAATTGATGTTCCAGCAGCAAGCAGACAGACTAAGAAAGATCACCAGGAGGACCAGCAGAAAAGGCAATGAGAGTGCCAGGCACACTGGCAATGAATGGGGGAAATAATGGAAAGTCTCTTTGGAGAGAAAAAGGGGACTCCATGTGAGAAAGTGAGAACCATGTCTGATCAGCCACTACAAGGGGTTGAGAGTGACCCAGGAGTTCAGCTGCAGGGCTCCAGTTCCCAGAATTCTCTGGGAAGAGGGGCTGAATGTTCAACCACTCTGGCCATTAGACCTCTGACAGGGGAACAGAAGTCTCCTAACAACACTCAGCACCCTTCACAAACTACATTTCCCAGAATTTATTTATTTATTTATTACATTTCTACCCTGCCTTTCTTTTCATGATTGAAATCCAAGGCGGCTTACATATGGTCCCCAGGCAGTCTCCCATCCAGGCACTGACCAGACCTGACCCTGCTTAGCTTCAGCAGTGAGCTGGCCTTATGTGCCTTCTGATCATAGCTTGGGACCGAATTCTTTGGGGGACGCCATGGCTGTTTAATGTGGAACAAATGTTTGGTGTGGATGTGGCCAGAGTTACCACCAACGTGGTAAACATGCTATTTATTAATTATATTTATATCTCACCTTTCCTCTAAAATGCTCAATGTGTCATACATGGTCCTCCCCCCTCTCCATTTTATCCTCACAACAACCCTGTGAGGTAGGTTAGTCTGAGAGAGAGTGACTAGCCCAAGGTCACCCACTTAGCTTCATGGCTGAGTGGGGCTTTGAACCCTGGTCTCCCAGATCCTAGTCCAACACTCTAACCATTACACCACTCTGGTTCTCAACAGTCCTTGCTATGAGAATTGGAATATGTTCCAATTTTCATTGGTCAAATATGGCATATGGAAACATTCTGATTTATAAGTAATGAACAGAGAATTTAAAAGTGAGGCTAGAACTGACCACAAACCATGTGTAGCATATTTTATGTCAAGATTTTCCATACCTGCCAATGTTCTAAAACAAAACAAAACTGTACTGATTTCCAAGAACAGGCATACAATGTGCCCAGGTGTTAAAGCTGTATTGATATGTTTATATAGGAGGATGAATGATACTCAGCTGAATGCGAAATATGGACCATAAGAGCTGACTGCAAAATATTAGGGTGTTCAAGAAAACATGACATGAACTGGGCACTGGGTCTTTCATCTGAAAATGGAAGAGGCTTAATTTCAGATGTGGTTCATCCTCACTGTACTTACCCTTATAACCTGTCTTTATGTGAAGCAACGATAAACAAAAGTGTAGCTTTAAACATGTGTGTGAGTAACCACAAGCCCCTACCCACCTGAATTTAGGGGTGAATATGGACATATATTGGCAGGTGATAATTTATGCAGTTGTACATATCATGAACTACATGGAAAATCTAGATTTTCCTTCCCAATGGTGAGAAGAATGCTATCACACCTCTGTTTCTCAAGATTTCTGATCAGATAAAATTCTTCTTATCACTTGGCCAGGAGATGCAGATATCTCCACTAGCAGAACCACACTGTGGTAAATAACTATGTGGCAACTGTTTGCATTCAACCTGGGGCTCAGGGCTTTCCAGGCAGAGGGCATGATTTCCAGGCATGCTTGAACCCGATCACTCTCAGCCTTATACTACGCCCCCATCACAGCAGTGAGGTAGCAGTGCAAAGCATCAAGTATACAGGTCCCCATACTGGCATAAATGGACAACTCATTTGCACAGCTACTCAATCCAGCCCCAGCCCAGTTACTGATCCTCCAGCCACCATTTGCCTGAACCTTTTAGCTGGCTCACCAATGTTTTCTCACTATCCCTGCATGGCATGCTAGGCAGATCAACATCTATCCCAAGCCACACAGTATCATTTTTCTGTCTGGATCCATTTGTATCTGCCCCTGGCATTCTCAGTCCAACATCTCCAGCACCCATTTATAGCAGCATAGACCAATGTAAGACACCAGCCTATCCCTTCCTGGGACAAAGTTATTATTTATTACTATTCTATTCTGTTTTGTTATTTATTTAGTTATAAAAATTATACCACTTAATATAGTAAAAAGTCTCAAAGCAGTTTACATAAGAGCAATAAAACACAAACATTCAAGTAACATGTCCTAAAAACTAGATAAAATGAAACATAACTCTATACCACAAACTAAGCAGTATACAAAACAAAAGCACTGTACAAAAGAGTTTAATTAATTTAATTAAAGTAGTTTAATTAAGCAGTTTAATTAAGTGATCTAAAAATTAAAATTTACACTCCAGCTTTCTTGCGTCATGGAACCCAAGCCAACAATCTCCCTACCAGGCATTGACCAGAGTCAGACCTGCTTGGCTTTAGCCAGTAATGTGCCTTCAGACCATGCCCTGGACCCACAAGTAATGTGCTCTTCCCTTTACTTGTCCTCTTATCACACCCCCAAACCCCATATTAGTCTGGTGTGTTGCTTTCAAAGAAATAAACTAGCCAGTTTATAACATTTTTATGTTTAGCAATGCAGCTTTAAATACATGGTAACATAACATAGCTTTGAAAGTATGCCCAGAACCTGGAAAAATGACTTTCGAATTGCATGCAAAAGGTCCCAGGTTCAAACCTCAACATCTCCAGGTAGGGCTGGAAGAAAGCACTGCCTGAAACCTGGGAGAGCCATTGCCAGTCCGTGTAGACAATGCTGAGCTGGATGGACCAATGGTCTGACTTGGTATAAAGCAGCTTCCTATATCCCCTGGACTTTGAAGACATTTCCAAAATTTGCTACTGAAGAAAGATCTAAGCCAGCCTTCTGCCAACCTGGTGCTCTCCAGATGTTTTGGGCTATATCTGCCCATCAGGAGAACCAGAACCATCTTTCCATCTTCTTTGGTGAGACTGTCACCAATATAATGAAAAAAAAGGGGGGGTTACCCCCTGGTCTCCCCAGTTGTGATGTTCCTGTAAGTTAGCATCTGTAAATATGGTAAGTGCGGGCCGATTAGTTGATGTATGGTAATTGACTGAAGGAGAAAGGGGGAGTACA
Organism: Rhineura floridana; assembly: GCF_030035675.1. Lineage (NCBI taxonomy): Eukaryota > Metazoa > Chordata > Lepidosauria > Squamata > Rhineuridae > Rhineura > Rhineura floridana. Next base: position 147,869,582 of record NC_084483.1, on the reverse strand, counting down.
TGGGTGAGAAGCTGAAGTATGCTGGATGATGATTGGCTGAGTGGCTGGCTGGCTGAAGGTGTAAATGGAGGTTTGTGAGTGATGAGAGGGAGGAGTCGGTTGAGAGAGAAGTTGTTGAGTTGGTTGGAGTGAGGTCGTTTGGTGAGGGTTGGTTGGCAGAGTTCTGAGGGAAGTTTGGATTGTATTTGGCTGATATTTAAAGAGTATATATATGAACAGAAACACAAAGAGTGACCATATATGAAACCATACGCTTGTGAAACATTCCTAAAGTAATCTTGTTATTTCCTGTTGTTAGTAAATAAATACTTATTTGGTTTACCAAAGGCCTGATCCTTGGCTGGGGAATATACAGACCAGAAGGGAGGGCAAGATAATTACCAAGGCTGAACAGAAACTGTCTAATGGTGGCAGCGGTGAAGGGAGATATTGTAACAAATCAAGTATACAGAGCAACCAGAGTTGTATGCTTTATATATAAAGATACAAGGGGGTTGCGAACAGCATAGGCACACAGTCACAAAGTAACAAGCTATAGAGAGACTCAGGCAAGGTCTCTGGAAGTATTGGTTACAGAAAGTGACTGATGGTGCTGCCTAGCAGTGGGATCTAGTGAGATCTGTGCTAGAGCGGAGTGAGAAACCATATAAAGGACGGTCCTGACTGGTGGTGTCCCTGGTCGCGCCTAGTGAAAGGCAGTAGCCACAAGCAGGTGGGAACCTGACAGGGAGAACCAGGGAAGGACGTCACACCAGTCTCCCCCTTAAAACCTGGAGGGGCCTTCAAAAGGAAAGTTACTTTAATCCCGATGAGGTTGCTTTACATCTTCTCTTAGCACAAAAGAAATTGGTCCACTTTAAGCCAGGGATGAATGCAACAGGTGGCAAACTTTCCAAACACCAATAGCAACATTAAGGCAGTAATTGTCCAGCTAAAAGAGGAGATACCCCCCAACAACTCTACATGGACACAACAATACTAACCATGGAGTGAAATGTTCGGTTTGCGTTGAATTTGGATGAACAGTGACATGGCCCTCCCTCTAGCCGGCCAAATCCCTCATTATTTAATGAGGGTTGATGTTTTACTTTACTATCTCAGCCCTGACCAGATCTCAGGAGCATTTGCAATTTGTAAAATACCCACACAACATTTTTGTTTTCTCTTTGGCAAGATCTCACTATGTACCTCCATTCCTCATTTCGGTCCATCTTCAGGGACACATTAAATCACCTTGATAGTGATGTTTCCTCCAGTTTTGCCTTTTATCATGCATTTAAAAAAAATAACAAGAAGACTGAATGCATTTCTTTTTTATCCCAGGACCCTCACCCATGCCAAGCAATCTGTCAGATCACATTAAAATGCGATGAGAAACAAGTCTGTTCAGAATTTGGTAGCAATCGGCAATCAGAAAACAGCACTGTGTTACAACGATGCAGTCTTGGAAGTTCAGTTAATAAAACCTATCTTTCTTTTCACCTAACTATGGGCTGAATTTTGAACTACACTCTGGTTGCCAAAATAAGGATTGCAGAAACTTCTATATACAAAAACTTTTTTTTTAATCCATGGGATGGCTAAATGGAAGCTGGCTGATTATGTGTGACATTGACTGAATTCCTTTTGCTGCAGTTTGACATGCTAAATGAATGATGGCAGTTTAGCTGCTTTCTAATTTGCCACTCTGGAGGATCTGTTTAGTTTTCCAATTAATGAAGAAAAAAGAGTAAGGAAGGAATGAAGTCCTAAAGCCACCCTCCACCTCTAAAGTGTAATTTCTTTATTGCTCTAAAAGTGCTGGAATTACCATAAAATCACCAACTTTTCAGAACTTTTTCTTTCTTTCTCTGAATATTTGCTTGGAGCAATCTGTACATGTTACTACTGGCCTGACACAAATCACATTGTAGTGACTTATCTAGAATCTAATCTCTCTGGGAGAAGGTGAGCTGCTGTGACAGGCTTGATAATGATAGTCCTCTTCAAAGTCTTACTAGCGTAGCAGCCATTCAGGACAAAAGGATATTTGGGGGGCAGGGGTGGAGGGTGAGGTTGAGAGGCAGAGAGACTACTCTAGTGCCTACACACATTGCATTATTAATCCTCTTTGTCTACAGAAACAATTGGATCCCTTAAACTGAGAGGAAAATATATTAGTGCCCAAAGTTAGCCCAATATTTGTGCAATTGTGATTTAGCAACCCTAGTTATTAAATGCAGAAAAAACAACAATAAATAAATAAATAAATTAAATTCATACCTGAGAAAATGAATATGGTTCTTAAAGAACTACACAAATTATATACATACTGCCTTGCCTGTCAAATTATTTCACTGATGTATTTTTCAAAGCTTTGTAGGCATTATATGTATGCCTGTATTTTGTGGGCACATCAATAATACATAGAACTGATGGGATTTATATCACAATTTCATACAATTATATCACAGTTTCAAAGAGATTTCTTACCCTTAGGAGACCCCTGACATGCAAAACACTGAATTGTCCAAAATATAGAATTATGCTCTCTCTCTCTCTCCCCTCCCAACATTAGATCTATAAATGAATCATAGGGAAACAATCAGTATTACCTTGCTGGAGGTGTGTGATTTTTAAAAATTCCTTTTCTCCAACCAGTGTGTCTGGGTTACTTTTTCCAAGATATTCTGCAGCACAAACTTCAGAAATATTAATCTAGAGAATCAGAAATGAGCAAGAAAAGGAGCCCAGGGCACCTTTTCTCCTTCTCATCAAACATTCACGTCAAGCTCCCAGTAGTTTGAAAGACACATTAAACTCCCCCTCTGTTCTTTCTCTCTCTCACTACAAACACAGAGCTCCTTAGACTGATGTAGTTACTGAATTAGGCGGTGCTCTTTCAAATTTCTACTCACTCCCACTTTTTTTTCTTCTAGTGGGGATTTTTATATTGCGGGAACTAAATTGGCATGTACTATTTTAACAAGTGTCAAGCCTTAAGAAAAGGCAAAACTCACTTGACTTTATCTTGGTTCTACTCACAGTGCATCTGTCTGCATGCATATGTGCGCAGATTTTTTTAATGCTATGGAAACTCCTTTGGAAGGAGAGGGATTAACAAACTTTGCAACTCCTTTGGAAGGAGAGGGTTTAACAAATAGAAAACTGGTTATAATCTAATCACCATTAGATGATAGACAAAAAGAGAGGATGGTAACAAGAGGCATGAGAGGGAACCCTTGTTTTTCAAAGGCAAACTAGCAAGCTAGCAAGTTAAAAGGACTCCCAGAATGGCTTACAAAGTTCAATAATAAGATAGTCCCTCTCCTCAGACTTACAATCTAAAAGACATAACACAAAAGGAAAAATGATTGGAAGGGAGGAGGAAGAAAGCAAACTCAGATACTAATTCTTAGTTACAATTATAATTGCTTTGCTCCATGGGGATGCCCACCATGATGGATAGGTGATGGCCAAGGCAAAGAAAAAGAAAAAAGCTCAGCACCTTGGAGAGGGATCTAGGCATGGGTGTCAAGACCACAGTTAGCAATCATGCAACCAAAGCAGAACAAACAAGTTATCTCAACATTGTCCTGGAGCAACAGCTAGATCTTTACAGTCTAAGCTAGGAATTCAGACAAAAGGACCCATCTCTGAATGCTGCACCTTGACAGTTAAAGGGCCAGTGCCTTCCTCTGCAACCCCTGTCTTCTTCTAGGCCCTGGGGTTTCAAGTTGTAAGAATATCTCCTCAGGGCTCTCCTGATTCTCCAAGCAGTTTGTGGACCAGTCATTAGAGTCTTGTGGCAGAGGTGCCTCCTGGGGTTCAGGTAAGGACATCTAGGATCAGGTGACCACGGACCAAGGAGAGACTCCAACTCCTCCTCAGGACTCTGTCTCCAAGAATTCCTGGTCTGAGGCTATGACAGTAATGACCAGCCGGAATGGAAACAGTTCAAAAAGGTGGAGTCAGGTCTCTATCAGATGAACCAATGAAATGGTCCTGCTTTCCCTCTGCTGCATGGAATTGCTGCTGCCAGGTGACAGGGGAGGGAGCGAGAAACCCTGATGGAGCTGGCTTCTGAGCAAAGCTGATGGCGCTGCTACTTCCTTTCTCCCCCTTTGAGGACATTTGAGAAGCACCTATATCTCTGGTTCTTATGAGGTCTGAAGGCACATGAGGCCAGCACGCTGCTGAAGCTAAGCAGTGTTAGATCTGGTCAGTGCCTGGATGGGAGACCGCCTGGGAACCATATGTAAGCTGCCTTGGGTTTCTATGTTGAAAAGAAATGTGGGGTATAAATGTAATAAATAAGTAAATATAATATCTAATCACAACAAATGGTATTGAAATACACTGCTTTTCCTCTTCTTTTTAAGTCTCAGAAATATCCAAAAGCCTACCTCAAGTGCCATTTCAGTGGAATGGAGATTTCAGCATGGAGGTAAGATTCACAGTCACTGAAAATGCCTCCCGGACTTTTCCCCCCCAACACCTGAAATGACACCCCAGTTTTGCCTAGACAGGCATGGTGCTTTGTAACCCATTTCACTACAAGCAGTGGCAACCATTCGTTCATTTTCTTTCCTTAAAATCATGCCCAGTGTCTATTTTTAGGTTTGCAGTCAATGAAATTTCAAGGAGTCACTCATGCTATAATGTTAGAGGGATAAAATTGCATGTGTTTTGTTCGTGCCAGCCTGTGGTGAAGAGTCATAGCCCAATGATATTCTCCTTTGCAGAAGGCCCCAAGTTCAATCCCTAGCCTCTCCAGGAACAGCTGGGAACAACTCCTGCCTGAAACTGGAGAGCCACTGCCAGCCAGTGTATACTATACTGAACTAGGTAGAGCATGGGTTTGATGCAGTGTAAGGCTGCTTCCTGTGTTCTTGGGGATTTCTAATGTTCTTTCAAACTTATTTAGGTCCAAAAGGCTGGAATGAGCTCTTTGTACAAAAAGTTGCACAACATCAGCTTTGAATGAGAAACTAACATAGCCTAAATGTAATAATTAAAAGTTGTTTGGGGAGACCAGTAGCCTGTTATTGTGATGTGAGGAAGTTTCTGAGTGGCTTGCACTGCTTTTGTGGCATCATATTCATAGAAAGAGGAACAGGCCTGCCCAGCTGTGACAGTCCTCCCTACTACTACCAGTAGCAATCCCCTTATAAAAAGTGGTGCTGCCAATACTATTGGCTTTGAGGAAGTGAAAATGTGTCTAGAACATTGATGCGACATAAAAGGGTCTAGTGACACTCCTGTTGTCCTCCCTCTTTGTCAGTTCTGTTCCCTGCAGGAACTTTGTGTAATGCTGCTATGAAGGAGCAGTGAGCACATTCTTGCATCTTTCCTCTCTAAAACACATAATGGCTGCAGAAGTCAAACAGATGCAAGAATGTGCTCGCCGCTACTTCATCCGCTCCCACAGGAGGCAGTGATGGCCACCAACTTGGATGGCTTTAAAAAAGGATAAGACAAATTCATGGAGGATAAAGCTATCAGTGGCTACTAGCCATGATGGCTATGCTCTGCTTCCATGGTCAGAGACAATATGCTTCTGAATACCAGCTGCTGGAAACCACAGGAGCAGAAAGTGTTGTTGTGTTCAGGTCCTGCTTGAGGGCTTCCCATAGACATCTGGTTGGCCACTGTAATAACAGGATGCTGGACTAGATAGGCCATTGTCCTGATCCATCAGGCTCTTCTTATGATTCATTGGAACAAGAGTGACTTTGTTATCTGCAACTGAAGACTGTTTGTTCCAGCTGAATATGAGCACATATTTGGCCTTGGTGAAAGGGGCTGGGTCAGTTAGTGGAGCCCAGAAACTTGATGGAGCAAATCACCTTCTCCCTGGTCGTCAGATTAATAATTTGATGAGTGAAGAGGGGGATGGTAACCCCCCCAGCTGATCTGCATGGATCAAATGAGAAGGGGTGGCTGTGTGGTGGTGTGCATGTGAATGCAAGAGGGTGCATGTGAGAGTGTGGGAGGCTGTGCCCACTTTTGGCCACACCTACTGCTGGTATGTGGTCCCCAGAGGCTTGGCCAAGGTGAATGCAGCCCTCAGGCCAAAAAGGATTAGCGATCCCATGGCTATTTCAGATACTATCTGTTTAGCTCATGTTGCATGTTAATGTGAATCAAACTAAGTTGATATAAGCAAAAAGTAGATTTTTGTACCAATAGAAATACAGGCAGAGAACAGCAAGGTACATACAATGAGAGTGGAACAAATTTCTTCCATAAGAGTTCTATAGTCAAACCTGATCTGTCTGTCTGTCTGTCTGTCTATCTATCTATCTATCTATCTATCTGTCTGTCTGTCTGTCTGTCTGTCTGTCCTTTCCCTGAACATAAAAGAATTTCGATGAGTGATTGATCAACTGATCGCTTGATTATTGTAGTACAATTCCTAGGTTTCTTTTTGTTGTAGTATATTCTCCATAAACTGATGTTTGCTGTCAGTTTCAAACGGTGAACATGTGTTGACTGGTGAAATATGAAAGTTGCCACATTCTGGATAATTCTGGAAGGCTAACATTTTTCAGGATGTGAGAAATCTCAATTTGCAGTATATCCAAAATGAATCAGGCCAGGCAACCATACCTTCAGAGGTTATTTGCCAATTTTGGAACCATTAACCAAAGCAGGACAGCTGTGTTCATATATTTTAATTTCACTGGGGAATGTTGAACAGTGATACAGAAGCCATCTACTTTCTGCATAGAAAACTGTGGCCATGAACATTGCAGAGATCAAGACTGACCTGCTGAAGTGTAGTCTGTAGTGTTCTGAGAAACTGTTTTTGCTTAAATGATGCTAGTCTTTGTACTGTATTTAGAATTTGAAATGCCCACAAATTCCATGTTATAACTTAACTACCATGAAGAGCAAAACTACCATGACGACCAGATTTGAATGGTGCCCATTACATTTGGAATCAGGAAATACCATAGGTAAAGTTTGGGGTGGTGTTTTTTGTTTTTGTTTTTGCTTGTGAGGAACTTTGTGTTCATTATAGACCACAGACATCTTCTTAAACTGCTTTCTAGCTTAAAATGAGGATGCCAACTTCAGAGGCCACTGTGGTGAGAGACGTCAGGCTGGGTGGTGTCTGCTTCTTATACAGGCTCTAAGCAAAACTTTACTATCTGCACTGATGGGTGAAACATTCTCAGTTAATCCTTTAGAATTCTTGTTTTGATAAACAAGGTGTAAAATAATACCAGATTGCATTTGATTCTAAGTCCACGTAGACCAGGGTGTGGAATCTTTTCAAGGGTGCCAAATCGAATGCAGATAAGCTTCTTTTTAAATAAAGCAAACAAGAAATAACAAAACATAAGAAAACAGAATCAGGGATTGCCAACATTTTGGGGCCAGTGGTTACATTTGGAATGTTTAGAAAGTGCTGTGAGTGTCAATCACAAAATGGCTGCTGTGAGGGCTGTGGTATAATACAAAATGGCTGCCATATCTAAAAGAGCAGAAAAAGAGAAAGGAACAAAAATTAAGGGGGGAAAGGCAACTACATCCAGCCTCCACCACACTTGTTCACAGACAGAAGCTCTTTGCACCTCTTCTCTATTCAGAGTGGAAGTTCTGGCATCCAATGAACTGTGGGCATGTTTAAGAGGGCATGTTCAATGCAAGAGAGGCCAAACCAGTCCAAACAGGAACTGAGCAGGAACAGCAAATAGTCTGCAACTCATTATGGATTTTTGTGGGATGTTTCCAGAGTCCTTTTGTAGGCATCAAAGGGGGGTACTGGTGCCCATGGGCAGGTTGGCAACCCATATAACCAGTGAATTACCATAATTCAAATAATTATTTTAGGCACACCCATTTCCCCCCCTTTAGGATAGTGATTCTCATGCTGTATGGCAAAAGGCTTTTGAGAGTCCCTTCAGTTTCAAAAGTAGTTTGCCATTTGGTATGGTGGGAAGGAGTTACTTGGTGTATGACAAACGCAAGTCTTAATGGCCATAGAAAGAAACTTCCAAAGAATCAAACAATATTCCCTCTGGTGATCAGAGGGAACAGAGACACTACATCCAGTATTCTTCAAACAGGATTTTGAGAGTAACCAAGATATGATACTGCTGTATTATTTTCCATTCAGTATTTAGTATTATGAAAGGTTTAAGAACATACCATCTTGTGTCCACAAATTGGGAGCTAAAGCTAGCTAGCTAGCTAGCCGGGCCCTACCATTAGACAGAGTGAGGTGGCCATCTGAAGTAGCCGATCTGGGGTTGATTTATTCTCCTTATGCCTTTTTACTGTTAGGGAGGACCTGGTAGGATGGTCTGATTCAGGTGCCAAGATAACCTGGCCAGTGATGGGTACTATGCACCTTGACTTGGAAGGGAGGGTGCCCTTTGCAGCTTTGCCTCAGGCAGCTACCTGTCTTGGGCCAGCCCTGTCAGTGGTGTAATAAAATTTGCCAACCTAGTGTTGCACAGTCATACAACCATGGAGAGTTACTTGCTGCAGGTCACCTAAAATATGGAGTCATCTGCCTTAAGCAGTGCTATGCTAGTGCTCAGGCAGTTAATCAAGTGCTGATTGTTCCCATGGCGTTGAACCAAAGTGGAAAAGGTTTACAGCTGAATCTGAGTGACTTTCACAATTTGCTTTGCCCATTGCTATAAAACAGGCTTATAAAATATAACTCCAGTAACAGCCTCCTTTATGCTGTGCCTCAGAACTTTTCCTACAGGGCTTCTGCTGAGATTCTGTGTGGCACCAGGCTGTCAAAGTGGGTAGGCAAAGCCAGCAACAACTACTTAGTGCCTGCTTCCATGAAACTGAACAGATCCTCTCTGTGGTGTGCTTATCCCTGGCTACTTCATCCAGTGCTCTGGGGACTAACAAAATGCAGGGTTTTTTTTCTGGAAGGAACATGCTGAAACTGTAGAGCACAGCTGGCATCTTTACATTTCCAAACAGTTTCTGTAGCCAGAACTGCCAGTGTGATCAACTGGGAGATTAATTTATTTCTCTCTCCAGATTTCAAGATAGTTCTAACTGTTCATAAGAAGCCTCTTATAAGAACGTGCCACATTGCCTTTCTCCTAAAAAAAGTCAACTTACTGTAGTTTTTCTAACTGATATGGAAAAAGGATTTATTTTTCTGAGAGCTGTACTATATGCCATGGACTACCCACCTAGGTTGTCTGTAATGGTTTTATAAGTACATTTTTATAACATGGCTCTCATGGGGAAAATAGTGTCCACGTTGATCACATAAACTGCCCAAGAAACACTGGCTGTTTCTAGTCGAGAGCATGTACAGGTGAAGTGTTGTCTGAGGAATCAGCTTGAGATCTTAATAGTGGGTTGGCAAATCAAATTAAAATCAAAACTCACTCTCTCTCTAGATCTCATCAACCATGCCTAGTGTAGTCCTTGCTTTAATATGGGTGGATCCTCCTGAGTTCCAAATAACTTCAGCCTTTGTGATGTGGGCAAGCCTGGATAATCCCTAATGAATAAAAGTGAAAAGGGTTAGGATCTATGGATTATAATGGTATTTTGCACATGCAGTAAACACTACGCAGTAGCTACACTTTAGCTTGGTAGAAAATACACTGAGACTCTGGTATAGAAAAAAAATAAACTAAGTTTATTGTAGGAAATAAATTTCAATACAAAAGTCCTACATCTGACTAACTAGATAGACAGGAGATGCTGCAGGAGACACATCTGCTGCATCTGTGCATCTCCACAGGGAGCCATGCCGGCAAGAAGTACAAAGGAAGACTGAGATTACAGAAGGAGCAGGAAAGAAGATCAGCTTCCCTTGAGTATCAGTTGACACCTGGAAGGAAAGGTCAGCTTAGGTGAGAGTGGGCAGCACAGTCTAGGAATCCAGGAAGACTCCTCTCTATCTTGCCCCTCATCACGTAGCATGTAATCCCTTTGCAGGCTTCAAGCTGAGTTGCACTGTCACATTTCCAACAAAAAGGGTGTTGAGAGTTTTTTGTTTGTGAAGGTCAAATGTAATGCTTTCTCTCAATTTAAAGGTCACTGCAAAGTGGATGGCATGCGATCTGAAATTGGTCTAAGATTCACTGTGCCCTTATGTAATATACTGAAGATGGGACATGCCATCTACTATCCTAGTACAATATCAGAAATGATGGGATATTTCAGAGACATAAAGCTGGGTGGTACAAGCCAATATACTAGGCGGGGAAATTCTATGACATCCTGCCGGGGAAGAATTACCTCCCTCATTCTGAGTCAGATCCAGCTACTTAGCCTCACCCCCTTTCCTCAGAGGTCCTCAGAGGGAGCTGTTGCCTGGGAATGGCAAATTACCAACTAAAGAAGACTTGGCTCTATTGTGGACTGCAAAGGATTGCCATCTGGCCCTCAGCCTACCCCCTGATTCTAAGGACACCCTTGTGCACTGTTAATTCCATTTCTGGAAAACTGAGAAACAGGCAAGGAGCTTCAACCTTCTCTCCTGAAGTAAGGGTGCCTCCAGATGAGAGTTTATTAAGGAATCAGTGCTGTTTATGCACACATTTTTTACAGTGGCCACTAGGGATGGAAAGATCTGTCTGTTTCGGTTCTCTCGTTTTCTCATTTTTCCAATGTTAAATTCAGTTCTTTACATTTCTGCAGTGATCTGCGAATTTTTTTAAAAAAATCCTCATGAAAATTCTCCACCAGTTTAGTGCAAATTTCTCCACATCAACACATTTTTGTAGGCAGTTTTGACAAAGGTACATATTTTTGCATGCCATTTCTCATCATTTCATGCCTTTTTGCATGTTATTATCACTCATGTATTCATTTTTGTGCACATTTTCCCCTAATAGATGCATTTTTGTAAATGTTGTTTAACTGGCGAACTGCATCCCAAAATCCTAATAAATGCAAATGTGAAGGATGGCTGTGTTTCGATTCTCATATTGTTTTGGAAATTGCGAATTTGATAAATTCTGCTTGAAACGCGAACTGAATTGAAATTTTCACCCATCCCTAGTGGCCACACAATATTGTCAGCATCAAAATGCCATCCTGTGCCTTTTTTTCTTTTTTCTTTTTTACATTTGAACTGGATTTCCCTTTCCCATGGAAAATCTGATAGGCAAAAACAACCCAGTGAACATCCATAGTCGCAATTGGTGTGGAAGCTCATTAGCGCTTTTTTTGTGTGGTGGGTGATGTTTTACATGATGAATGGCCTCTATGGCCACACTCCAACTTATGTTTGCTCCTCACCTGATCACAACCTTGCCATTTGGTTCCCAGTGGCTCATGATACAAGAATGACAATTTCCACTGATTGCCACATATTGAAGGCATATCCAAAATTTAAACAGCCTGCTTTGCAGGAACGGTCTCCATATACATGAAGGATTATCTTGAAGACAGCAATCACAGTACAGATATTTTTTAAAGCAAGATAAATATGTGTCTTGTGCAAGAACTGGGTATTACATTTTAAAACAGCAAAAATAAATGGATATTGCCTCTCCCCCAACCCTCCCCGCCCAGAAGCCTTCATTTTGCCCATTGTGAAGCGTGATAACTAAGGTTGGTAACATTTGTTCTTGTGCTCTTGCTGACATTTATTTTTTTAAAGGTGCATGCCCAGAGGTACAGAAATATCTGCTTGTATGCCCAGAATGGAAAACAATATTGGAGGACAGGGGAAGAGTGATTAAACACAGCCTAGATGCAACTCCAGCCACTGGTGTGGGCAGCAAGCAGCAGAATACTATTTTATGTAAACCACTAAAATTTTCAAATTAAGCGGTACATAAATATTGCCAAATAATAGCAATTAATACCCATACCTGAAAAAAATGGGAATGTGTAGAAGCTAACATTGCAAACCTACACAATCTTTATGACCCATTTGGGATATAAACACTCTTGCCTGGAAGCACCCTGAATCCTTCGTTTATTATGCTCCTCCGATGCCCTTTACCATATGAAAGCCAAGCCACAAGCAGATGAAAGTGAGCAGCTAAGACTCCTAAAGGAAGGAATCTGCCAAACCCTCTCTTGCTGCTCATATCGTAAGAGATGGGGAGGAGGCTAAAGAGTCCTGGGCCTGTTCAGATTGGAAGTGAGTCAGCAACAGAACCACTGGAGCTAGCCTCTTAGCCTTTGCTCAGCTGAAAATATGGTGCTACAGAACCACGTGACTGGAGGGGGGAACCCTAAAGATGATCTAATCTACACCCCCTAATGAGGGCAAATTGCCTTGAGTGAGCCAACGCTTTGGCTGCTCTGGGTTGATGTGAACTGAAACACGGCCAATGTTCAAAATTTGCCCTTCTCAGAATTTTGCAATACAGCCAAGTAGTATGTACAAAATGTGTGTACTAAGATAAAGTATGCATAAAAATGCATATATTAATCAAAATAACATACAAAGTGCATTACATTAGGGGAAATTACTTTGCAAACTTGTGTATACTAAACAAAATTGCATACAAAATGTACAGTAGGGCCCCACTCATACGGCGGGTTACATTCCGGACCCCCGCTGTAACGCGAAAACCGCTGTAAAGCAGAACTCATTGAATAGAAAGGCGTGCGATGCCTTAAAACTGCCGTAAAAGTGGAACAAGCGCCATATGAGTGGGGCTTTAGTCTAATTGCATCTAATTGAGACTGCTGTATTAGCGAATCACTGTAAAGTGAAACGCTGTAAAGAGGGGCCCTACTATATAAGGAGAAATTTACACTAACATGCTGACAAATTTTCATGAAGACTTTTAAAAAAAAAAAATGCAAACTGATGTGGAAATCTGGAGAACTTGACTTAAGAAAAACTGGACTTAAGACTGGAAAAATGAAAAACTTAGAGAAACCAAAACTGACAGATTTGACCATCTCTACTTGCATTTTATGCATGGTTATATTAACTACATAATGATATACATTATTATTATTATTTATTATTTATTAAATTTATATACCGCCCGACTAGCAATAGCTCTCTGGGCGGTGAACATGGCAATACAATAACATAAGAAATACAATAAATGACACAATATAGTACAAAAATAATGCAATCTAAAATCAATACAATAACATTTTTAAAAAATTAAATCAATTAAAATTAAAATTAAAATGCTTCAGAGAATAAAAAGGTTTTAACCTGGCACCGAAAAGAAAGCAGAGTCGGCACCAGGTGCACTTCCTCGGGGAGACTATTCCATAGTTCGGGGGCCACCACTGAGAAGGCCCTAGATCTTGTCACCACCCTCCGGGCCTCCCTATGAGTTGGAACCCGGAGGAGGGCCTTCGTAGTAGAACGTAGTGTACAGGCCGGTTCATATCAGAAGAGGCGTTTCACAAGGTAACGTGGTCCCGCACTGTGTAAGGCTTTATAGGTTAATACCAACACTTTGAATCTGGCCTGGAAATGTATTGGCAACCAGTGCAAGTGGGCCAGAACAGGTGTTATATGCTCGGACCGCTTGGTCCTTGTTAGCAGTCTGGCTGCCGCGTTTTGCACTAGCTGTAGCTTCCGAACTGTCTTCAGAGGTAGCCCTACGTAGAGCGCATTGCAGTAATCCAAACGCGAGGTTACCAGAGCATGTACCACTGATGTAAGGTCCTCTTTACTCAAATAGGGACGTAGCTGGGCTACCAACCGAAGTTGGTAAAACGCATTCCTTGCCACCGAGGTTACTTGAGCCTCAAGTGAGAGGGAAGAGTCTAAAAAGACTCCCAGACTACGAACCCGCTCCTTTAGGGGGAGTGTAACCCCGTCCAGGACAGGGTATATATCCACCATCCGATCAGAGAACCCATCCACCAACAGCATCTCAGTCTTGTCTGGATTGAGCTTCAGTTTGTTAACTCTCATCCAGTCCATTGTCGCAGCCAGGCAACAATTCAGCACATCGACAGCGTCACCTGAGGAAGATGAAAAGGAGAAGTAGAGCTGTGTGTCATCAGCATATTGATGACAACGCACTCCCAAACTCCTGATGACCTCTCCCAACGGCTTCATGTAGATATTAAAAAGCAGGGGGGACAAAACTGACCCCTGCGGGACCCCATATTGGAGAACCCACGGTGTCGAGCAATGTTCCCCGAGCACTACCTTCTGGAGACGACCCGCCAAGTAGGAGCGGAACCACTGCCAAGCAGTACCTCCAACTCCCAACTCCGCGAGCCTCTCCAGAAGGATACCATGGTCGATGGTATCAAAAGCCGCTGAGAGATCAAGGAGAATCAACAGAGTTACACTCCCTCTGTCTCTCTCCCGACATAGGTCATCATACAGGGCGACCAAGGCTGTCTCGGTGCCAAAACCGGGCCTAAAACCCGATTGAAATGGATCGAGATAATCGGTTTCATCCAATAGCGCCTGGAGCTGGCCAGCAACCACTCGTTCCAAGACCTTGCCCAGGAATGGAACATTCGCCACTGGCCTGTAGCTGTTCAAATCGTCTGGGTCCAAGGAAGGCTTTTTAAGAAGCGGTCTCACCACTGCCTCTTTCAGACAGCCAGGGACCACTCCCTCTCGTAAAGAGGCATTTATCACTTCCTTGGCCCAGCTAGCTGTTCCATCCCTGCTAGTTTTTATTAGCCAAGAGGGGCAAGGATCTAGTACCAAAGTGGTTGCACGTACCTGTCCAAGCACCTTGTCCACGTCCTCGAGCTGAACCAACTGGAACTCATCCAGCAAAACATGACAAGACTGTGCTCCGGACACCTCACTAGGATCAACTGCTATAACTTGAGAGTCTAAGTCCTGGCGGATACATGAGAACTTATCCTGGAAGTGATGAGCAAACTGATTGCAGCGGGCCTCCGATGATTCCACCGTGTCCGGAGGGTTTGAATGAAGAAGCCCCCAGACAACTCGAAAAAGCTCCACTAGGCGGCAAAGAGATGATTTAATAGTGGCAGCAAAATGATGTTTTTTAGCTGCCTTCACTGCTCCTACATACAGCTTAGTCGAAGCACTAACCAGCGCATAATTGTATCCGTCGGGAGTTCGCCTCCATTTCCGCTCAAGCCGCCTCCTATCTTGCTTCATCGCTCTCAGCTCCGGAGTATACCATGGAGCTGTATGAGCTCTACACAGGAGAGGGCGTGCAGGAGCAATCGTGTCAACCGCCCGGGTCATCATTCCACAGAGCGACCAGGGCTTCAACAGGGTTGGATCCTAAGTTAGGTTCAGTTAAGGAAGTTTGTAGAAGAAAAGTTTCCGTCCTTCTCCTCTACTTTGCAGCTACCTACATTGTCTGCAAAGTCTTTCTGGAAGGGGAGTGCTCCTGGGCAATGTGGGATCATAGAATCATAGAATCATAGCATAGTAGAGTTGAAAGGGGCCTACAAGGCCATCAAGTCCAATCCCCTGCTCAATGCAGGAATCCAAATCAAAGCATTCCCGACAGATGGCTGTCCAGCTGCCTCCTGAATGCCTCCAGTGTCGGAGAGCCCACTACCTCTCTAGATAATTGGTTCCACTGTTGTATGGCTCTAACAGTTAGGAAGTTTTTCCTGATGTTCAGTCGAAATATGGCTTCCTGCAACTTGAGCCCATTATTCCGTGTCCTGCACTCTGGGATGATCGAGAAGAGATCCTGGCCCTCCTCTATGTGACAACCGTTAATGTACTTGAAGAGTGCTATCATATCTCCCCTCAGTCTTCTCTTCTCCAGGCTAAACATGCTCAGTTCTTTCCATCTGTCCTCATAGGGCTTTGTTTCCAGTCCCTGATCATTCTTGTTGCCCTCCTCTGAACCTGTTCCAGTTTGTCTGCATCCTTCTGGAAGTGCAGAGACCAGAACTGGACACAGTACTCAAGAGGAGGCCTAACCAGTGCTCAACAGAGGGGAACTAATACTACATGCAATTTGGAAACTATACTTCTGTTAATGCAGCCTAACGTAGCATTTGCCTTTTTTGCAGCCACATCACACTGTTGGCTCATATTCAGCTTGTGATCAACAACAATTCCAAGGTTCTTCTCACATGTCTTATTGCTGAGCCAAGTATCCCCCATCTTATAACTGTACATTTGGTTTCTTTTTCCTAAGTGTAGAACTTTGCATTTATCCCTGTTGAATTTCATTCTGTTGTTTTCAGCCCAATGCTCCCTTTGAATTTTCTTTCTGTCTTCCATGGTATTAGCTATGCCCCCCAATTTTGTATCATCTGCTAATTTGTTAAGCATGCTCTGTACCTCCTCATCCAAGTCATTAATAAAAGTGTTGAAGAGCACAGGGCCCAGGACTGAGCCCTATGGTATCCCACTAGTTACTTCCACCCAGTTTGAGAAGGAGCCATTGATAAGCACTCTTTGAGTATGATTCTGGAGCCAACTGTGGATCCACCTGATAGTTGTTCCATCCAGCCCACATTTAGCTAGCTTGCTAATCAGAATATCATGGGGCACTTTGTCAAAAGCTTTGCTGAAGTTGAGATATATTACGTCCACAGCATTCCCACAGTCTACCAGGGAGGTTACCTGATCAAAAAATGAGATAAGATTAGTTGGGCAGGATTTGTTCTTCATAAATCCATGTTGGCTCCTAGTAATCACTGCATTGTTTTCAAGGTGCTTACAGATTGACTGCTTTATAATCTGCTCCAGAGTTTTTCCAGGGATTGATGTTACGCTGACTGGTCTGTAGTTCCCTGGTTCCTCCTTTTTGCCTTTTTTGAAGATAGGGACAACATAAGCTCTCCTCCAGTCATCCAGCACTTCACCAGTCCTCCATGATTTCGCAAAGATAATAGACGGCAGTTCTGAGAGTTCTTCAGCCAGTTCCTTCAATACTCTAGGATGCAGTTTACCGGGCCCTGCCGATTTGAACTCATTCAAAGTTATTAGGTATTCCTTGACCGTTTGTCTGTCAAGCTCAAGCTCCAATCCTGCCCCTTCTACTTCGTGTTTCCCGGGAGGGTCATAGACCCTTTTTTGGAAGAAGACTGAGCCAAAGTAGGAATTGAACACTTCTGCCTTTTCTTTGTCATCTGTTATCATTTTGCCATCCTCATTGAGTAGCTGTGCCGCCATTTCTTTCCTCTGTCTTTTACTATGGACGTACCTGAAGAAAGCTTTTTTGTTGCTTTTAGCATCTCCCGCTAACCTCAGCTCATTCTCAGCTTTAGCCTTCCTGACGCCATCCCGGCAATTCCGTGATACCTGTCTGTACTCTTCTTTTGCAGCCTGACCTTCTTTCAACTTCCTATATGTGTCCCTTTTTGTTTTCAGGTCATCTCCAAGCTTTTTATGAAGCCACATTGGCTTCTTCTGCTATTTCCCCCCTTTTTTCCTTGTTGGAATTGCTTGCCATTGCCCTTTTAGAATTTCCTTTTTTAGATGGGGCGTGGGAGATGGGGAGCAGGGGATGGGAAACTCTCCTTTCATGAACCTCTTTAGGTTAACTTATCTTAGGACCCAAGCCTGATTTTGGACAACTCCCCTCTCCCCCAGCAATCCCTTCTGATCCATCCTATATTGTTCAAGCCCCTTGTTCCTCCAGAGAGGATTTGGGAGTGCACAAGTACCCGCAAGGAAGAAGAGGGGGCATGGAACTTTCATACTGTGAACTTCCTTACTTCAGTTTAAGTGGGTTTATCAGGAGAAGGGGATCTATTGCTTAAAGTGCCTACATAAATATCAACTCCAGATATATACTCATGCTCTTCAAAAGCTATCCAGAAACACCAGGCATGCCTTCACAGGGTGCATGTAAAAAAACCAAGTCAGAAAATATGAGAATGGGTGATGAAGCTGAACTGTTAGCATGATCAACATGAAAGTGGTCCAATGTATGGATACAGTACTAATAATATGGAGTGGCAAATGAACAAAGAATGTCATCCATTCTCAGTTTAAATTCCCTACAATATACTTAGAGAGATCAAAACAGGTTTGAAAGCCTACTCCAAATCTTGTTAGAGAGATAAAGCCTTCTAAATATGGCCCCGACCATCCTTCTTTGGCACCAGTCTTTGGACAGTGTTTTACCAGGTATATCCTCAATTAGATCATTCTGATAAATGCACTGTCAAACTATGGAGAAATGGAAGCCCAGAACTGATATGTTGGTCATCTTGTCCAATCCTCTCTGGACTAGAACAGAATAAACCTCAGCCAAATTTTCCCTAAATATTTGACCATATAATAATGCTGTTATATGAACATAAAGTAAGTTATTATGTGGTGCTACGTGAAGACTGGTTGACATGATCTGTCCCCTTTTTTAAAGGGGGGAGAATTAATTGTATCTAGATCAGGGGTAGTCAACGTGGTGCGTTCCAGATGTTGTTACCCAGCCTGTATGGGTAATAGGGAGGGATAGGAGTCATACGGTGCAACATCTGGAGGTACTATGCTGGCTACTCCTGGTCAAGATTGCTCTTAATAATTACCAGTTTATTCAAGAGAACAATATTATTTTTAAACTTTATTTATTATGACGTATTATATTTGCTGGCCTGCTTTCTCCCCTGGGTTAGAGTGCTGGAAATGGACCAGGAAGACTCAGATTCAAATCCCTACTCTGCCATAAAGCTCACAGTGTGACCTTGGGCCTGTCACTTTCTCGTAGTCTAAGCTACCACACAGGGTTGTTGTAAGGCTAAAATGGGGGGGGGGAGAAAAAGGAGAAGTGTAGATCATCTTAAGATCTTTGAGAGATATAAATAAACATGAATTTGAATAAATACATAAAGGTGCACATATGAGTGGTTGTTCATAATGCACACAGAAGTCCCAGCAGGTGAAGGTGCAACCTGGCACATGGTCAATGATAATCTATTTTGAAGTATAACATATGAGGGAGGGTAGTGTCCAAATGTGAGGTGTATTTAATTATTTTAATTTATATGGCTGCCCATCTGTAGGATTCTGTAGGTGGCTTACAACAGGGGTAGCCAACATGGTGCCCTCTAAATGTTACTGGACTCCAACTTCCATCAGTGCCAGAGAGCATGGGCAATGGCCAGGGATGATGGGAGCTGTAGTCCAGCAGCATCTGAAGGGCACCATGTTGGCTACTTCTGGCTTATGAAGCAAAACAAACGTCATCATACAATATTCTGTATTCATCTATTATGGTAGATGAAAGACAAACCCTGATGACCCATGAAAATGAGCAGAACCCATGCACTACCCAGAAAAAAATGAAACCCACCAGAGACACTGCCTGATCGCACACTGAAGGAAAACCCTAACAACTATTCACAAAATCTGCTTTTAAAAAAGTTTAATAAACTTGCAATGCACTTTAACATACTTTCTGAGGGAGCCATACAAAACAATTCCTTCCTAGCCTGAGTTCCCTGCTGCCTTTCTACATCACGGCATCAGTTACATGTAAAACTGGAGCCTTTTCCGGTTGTCACAATGAAGTTCCCCAAAGCACAAGGCACTTACATTTCTTAGAAAGACTAAGGGAATCTAGCTAATGCTCTGGCAGCTGGTGGTTCCATGTCAGGAGTTAGTGGAGTCTGCCCCAGGTTTTAGTCTGAATGTTTAAGAAGTTATCCGACAGCTCTTTGAAAGTTTGGATTAAAACCTGGAGCAGATTCCACTGGAAACATGGAGCCACCAGCCGCCACTAACTAACGATAGTAAGTACTGGTTGAGTATAGTAACAAACAACATATGTGAGCTGTGAGTCCCAGATTCAAATCTCACTTCAGCTCTGAGCTCCATAGATAGCTTTGGGCAAGCCTTTATCCATAGTTCTTCATCTACAATAGGGGAATAATAATATTGACCTCCTTTACATGGTGCCTGTAACCCCCCCCTGAAATAATCTACATTTATATGAACACTCCGAAGCTCTAGTGCTGTCAAATGCAGCATATATGTAGGTGGACAATTGGCAAGAAAACCCAATACAGTTGCATTTGATCTTTGTGCTATTAGCATGTTGGACTTCGACAATGAACTCTGCATTTGCATCCATGATCAGCCATAAAAGTTATTGAGTGACCTTGGTCCACCAGTCACTGTCAGTAGTGGCATGCGTGGAAAGCAAAGACACCCTCTGGATACCAGTGTCACTGCTGCCTACCTGGGCAGGGTGGGGTGGTATGGTGGCATAGTGGGGGCCAGGCAGTTGCTCCAACAGAATCACCACCACCACCAATCTGGTACTCTCATTAATGTAATCATGTCGCTCCACCCTTCCTGCCACCCTGCCCCATCCAGTTAGCAACAGCGTTGATGGTGTTGTGAGGGCAGCTCCATGGCTCTGCTGCACCACCACATTCATTGTTACTGGTCACTGTCTGAGACTAGCCTGCCTAACAAAGCGATCATATGCAGGGCACAGACCTGCCCTCTAACCCCCAAGTTTACAGCACTGGCAAATAACCCTGCTCCAGTAGATGACATCATCACTCTTGCTGTGAAAACCCCCCACCAGAGTTGTGTTCTCCCATGTTTCTGCTCTACTATACCACTGGTCTGTTTTCCAGGGAAAAAAACACAAGATAAAACTCTATAGAGAGGAAACAGCTTTAATTTTGATGGTCTTTTGGGCCATACCTTGTCTGCTTTGTTGTGATACAAATTGCTCAGCTCCTGCAAAGAAATGAGGTCTAACAACCTTGATAAATCATTTCTTGAGTTGTATTTTTTTAAACAAACAAACCCATTAAGTAAATCCGAAGAAGTCCAGAGAGTTTTCCCTACTTAACCTGGATTCCTGCTGATTTTCAGCCCAGCTGAGCCGACAACTCTGTCACAACATTATAAGGCCAATTAACATCTCAGCTGGATAATGGCATTGTGCAGTGGCTTTTTCTGCAAGCAACAGAAATTCTGACAAGACACAGACAGTTTTATTGAAACAAGTACCTTCATTTTGAGAAAGGCTAGAAAAAGTCATTAACATACTAGTGACTGTAAGTCAGATGTGAAGGGGAGCTTGTATACAGTGATTGGAGTAAAAGCAAGTTGCAATTTTATTATGATCATCTAACTGTCATAAGAGTTTGATGGTGAGTAGGGTTGAGGAAAAAATGGAGCAAGGATGGAGTCAGGCTATTGTCCTCGTCCTACTTATGGACATCATATAAGGCATCTGGTTGGTACCGTGAGAAGCAGGATGTTTGACTAAACAGTCCTTTGGTCTAAAATATCTCTTCTTGTGTTCTTAGGGATATTTCTGAATTCTCCTCATCCAAATTTCTCTTGGAGTCCCAGCTTTAAATGACTCCCTTATGCATATGCACTTCTATAGACATTACTTCATTTTAAGTATCCAAGTCAGTCATTTCAAGTGAAAGGACAAGAGATATGTTCTGTCTCTATCTAGCATTGTCAACCAGCTACAGAAGTTTGACTGATTGATCATTGGCCTGTTACCTGATTAATTCCAGGTTGCAGTTGGGGTGATGGATTGTTAGGCCATTCAGTCAAATCAGATGCAGAGGATGGTCAAAAAACGTTTGACACCACAGAGTCACAACAAAGGAGCCATGGGGGGGACAGGTTAAAAAATATAGATTATTATTATTTTAATTTTTTTAATGGACAAATTGTGGGTTGGTAGAGGACAATAAAAAACCCATTGCAATCACAGTATCATAGCAGTGGACCTATAGGAGAAGTCTCTGATTGGAATGCAAATGAATCACTAAGCTAAGCAGTCAATATTTTATTTTTAATTTTTTTTAAAAAAACCATATGGCATCACAATGGGGTATCCATAGGCACATTTAGCATTTTTTTAAAAAAAATTGGTCCGTGTCTTGAGGCGCTATTGAGGGGTCTGGATAGGATCCGCAAATTAGCCACCTCTGATTTAAAAAGAAATATAATACATCTCAAGATAGCGGGGAATCTGATTGTGATCAGGTGACCTGTGTGCCTGCTCAGTCTGCTGTCCAAGAGGTGGATAACTAGAAGACTTCTGCTGCTCTCCTTTCTGAGGGTTCTTTATCTTTAAATTGAACTTGGACCAGGCAGACCTTCCAACAGAGTGTAAAGTAGGACACATGGCCATCCTAGATGTCACAAACACACTTAGTTGCTTTTGCTTCAACTACACTGCCTACCAATATGCTTTCGGGTTCAGTTCAAAGTGCTTCTGCTTACTTTAAAGTCCTTCCTAATCTGGGTTCTATATATCTGAGAGAGGATCTCATCATATAATCCCCCACACCAGCTACAACTACACTTTCAGGTCCTGCTTCAAGTTCAACTTTGTGTGAACCATTAATTGTCCTCAAGCATGTCCTTCATATCTAATATCCTGAGGTGGTGGTATTAACTCTCCCCACCCACCCACTGAGGTTTGTGTGCACACACAGCTCCCCCCCGCCCCATCAAAGTGAATACAAAACACACCTCTTCTACTTGGCATACGGTTCCTTTGTTTTCATATGTGCTCTTTTGGCGGGTTTATTGGATTTGCTTTGTTGGTTTCACCTTTCTATTCGCTACTTTAAATGCTGGAAAGTTAAAGCCTTTGTTCCTATCATTTCTTTTCATTCATGTATTATATTAATGCTCTGTAGTTACCTTGGCTCCCAGTAATCTTCCAACCAGGGAACTGATCAGATCTGCACCTGTATAGCTTTAGCACTTTGGGAGTGACAGCCCAAGTAAAGGTTGAATGTATTAATCTATTGACTAAACCAATAAGTTTGCAACTATGTTTGTAGGTGAGGGAACTCCGATAACACCATCTAATCTGGCTGGGGAAGATAATTAACTGGAAAGAGTTTGTTGTTGTTTTATGCCTTCAAGTTGATTATGGAGACTTATGGCGACCCTATGAATATTTTTGGATATATCCATAGGGTTTTCATAGAAAGAGGTATTCAGAGGGGGTTTACCATTGCCTTTCTCTAAGCCTATGGCATCTGGTATTCCCAGGTGGTCTCCCATTCAAGTACTAAGCAGGCCTGACCCTGCTTATCTTCTGAGATCAGATGAGATTGGGCGTGTTCAGGGTAGTATAGCCTTAGGCTGGAAAGAGTTACAGATGTGTTAATTAAAATAACTAGTGCCCCTCATAGTTTGGATTGATTTAGGGAACTCTGTTAAAAACAAAAGTCATTATATCTCACATGAAGTCTCCACGGAGAAGGTCAATAGCTTTAGGCTTCTCTCTGCAAGCAAAATGGCTAAAGAATTAATTTCTGAGCAGCAGCTGAGATTAATCCAATCATTCATGAGGTGTTTCAATCACAAGATCAGGCTTGGAGCAAGATTCTAAGGGAAGTTGACCCAAAGCCCCATCTATTTTCTTGGTCCAGATGGGACAAAGTTATGTCTGGGTCCTGAAAAGGGCAGCAATTGAATTACAATAAGAACTGGACAAGGTCCTTGAATGAGTGGTGGCAGGCCAGCTCCAGACACTCTTGGATGAGACCGATTATCTGGATCCATTTCAGTCGGGTTTCAGGCCTGGTTTTGGCATGGAAACAGCCTTGGTCGCCCTGTATGATGACCTCTGTTGGGAGAGAGACAGGTAGAGTGTGACTCTGTTGATTCTCTTTGATCTCTCAGCAGCTTTTGATACCATCAACCATGGTATTCTTCTGGGACGACTGGCTGAGTTGGGAGTGGGAGGGACTGCATGGCAGTGGTTCCGCTCCTACTTGACAGGTCGGCTCCAGAAGGTGGTGCTTGGGGAACATTGCTCGGCACCCTGGACTCTCCAGTATGGGTTTCCGCAGGGGTCAGTTCTGTCCCCCATGCTGTTCAACATCTACATGAAACCGTTGGGTGCGGTCATCCGGAGCTTTGGCGTGCGCTGCCATCAGTAGGCTGATGACACACAGCTCTATTTCTCCTTTTCATCTTCTTCAGGTGAGGCTGTCAATGTGTTGAACCAGTGTCTGGCTGTGACAATGGACTGGATGAGGGCTAATGAACTGAGGCTCAATCCAGACAAAACTGAGATGCTGCTAGTGGGTGGTTCTTCTGACCGGATGGTGGATGTCCAACCTGTCCTGGATGGGGTTGCACTCCCCCTGAAAGAGCAGGTTCATAGCTTGGGGGTTCTCCTAGAACCATCTCTGTCACCTGAGGCTCAGGTAGCCTCTGTGGCATGGAATGCCTTCTACCAGCTTCGGTTGGTGGCCCAGCTACACCCCTATCTGGACAGGGATAACCTGGCTTCAGTTGTCCATGCTCGGGTAACCTCTAAGTTAGATTACTGCAATGCACTCTACATGGGGCTGCCTTTGAAAACAGTTCAGAAACTGCAGCTTGTGCAAAATTCAGCGGCCAGATTGGTAACAGGGACCAGACGGTTCGAACATATAAAACCGATTCTGGCCCGGTTGCATTGGCTACCTGTATGTTTCTGAGCTCAATTCAAAGTGCTGGTTTTAACCTATAAATCCTTACACGGCTTGGGACCACAATACCTGATGCAACGCCTCTCCCGACATGAACCCACCCATACACTACGTTCAAGATCAAAGGCCCTCCTCTGGGTGCCTACTCCAAGGGAAGCTCGGAGAGTGGCAACAAGCGAGAGGGCCTTCTCAGTGGTGGCCCCCAAATTATGGAATGATCTTTGTGATGAGGTGTGCCTGGCACCAACACTGTTATCTTTTCGGTGCCAGATCAAGACTTTCTTCTTCTCCCAGGCATTTTAGCATGTGTTTTTAAATTGTTTTTTAAAAATGTGTTTTTAAATTTGTATATTTGTTTTTAATGTTTTTAATTGTTGTAAACCGCCCAGAGAGCTTCAGCTATGGAGTGGTATAGAGATGTAATAAATAAATAAATAATAACTGCAATTAAAAATATTAAAAATACTAAAAGAACCACCACCACAAAACTTTGTAAAAAAGGTGAGTCTGTAACACAAATTAGCCGAGGTTGTGGCTCACAAGAAACGCCTTCCCTTTCCTATTGTCTCAAACAGAAGCTACATTTCTTGAAAGCTGACATTTCTTGATTGTTTGTTTACAGCAGTTGTCTTGAATAGCTAGGGAAATGCTCTGTAACCAATTGCTGTGATTGCACTGCTGAATTCAAAGGAATGCTATTACTGGAGTCTATTTAATCATAGCTCAGCACATCTATGTTGTGTCCATCTCTCTCTCTCTCTCTCTTTGACTGCCAGTGAAATGTCACAGCTTTGGCTATTGTGGAGGTCAAACACCAGCCACACTGTTAAACAAGTTAAACAAGGAGGGCTTCTCAAGCAGCCATTGTTCCAGAGATTCTTTCCAGGAGGGAGGTGCCACTGCACTGACCATTTATCTGCCCCATTCCCAAGTACTTCCAAGCACTTTTACACTCTGCTTCTCTCATTAACTGGAATATTTGTTTTCAAGTATCTTGCTGAGAAAGTCATATTGTCCCACGCCTGGTTAGCAAAAGCCTAGGATAATTGTGATTGATTCAAAATAGTTTTAAAGGGGATGAATACAGCATAGAGGCCTGTTCTGGTTCCTGAGCCTGCTGTGGCCATTTAGTCCATGCTGGACTTATCCACATGCCAGGGCATCTGAATCAGCAACCTGATGGTTACATGCTAATGACATACATGCTGATCTGATCCATTTTTAAAGAAGAAATGAATCCAGTGGAACTATTAGCAGGAGTTCTAAAATTAAGCATATCACCACTGTGGAGGTGCAGAAAAATATTGTAATAGAAGGGCATAATTTAAGAGCTGAATGATCAACCAAGTATTATGGCCAAGTTAAGCATGTGATTAGCCCTTGAATGTTTGGTTTTTGTACAGAACACTGAAGGACCCTCCAGACGTCCTTTTTATTGTGAGTTCATGATGATTTGTGCTCTTTTATGGTATCGGGGTGGTTATATGGACTCCTGCATTCAATACTATTTGTGCTTGCAAAAGTTTTGGGGTGATCACACTGCTTCATTAACAATTGGAACATGGGCTGTAGCTTTCTGGTGAAATCCTGTAACTTTTTATACCAGGAATGTTCAAATTTCTTTGGAAGGGCGATCCAGCTTTTGTTGCACTATAGCACTAAGGTGCCCTGACAAGGTGGCAAATTAAATTTACTTCTTCATGAGGAACAACTCCCACATGCTTCCTGTTGATGTTGTAGGCATCCCTGGGGGGATTTTTTTGTGTGGAAATGAGTGAAGGTTTATCACAACAACCACAGCCTGAATATATATAAAAAAGTAAAGTGTAAACATGAAAGTATAGTGACATGATGTCATAGTGCAAATAACATAGGCTCAGAAAAAATGGGGAGAAGCTTGAGCTGTTGTGACACTCCCACATACTTCCTGTTGATGCCTTACACTCGCATTCCTGTGGTGCCCCCCCCAAATAAGCACAGCAATCATAGCCTAAACAAAAATGTTAAATGTCTGTAGGTGGAAGTATGGCGGCATGGCAGCATAGCACAACTTATTCACGGCTTGCGGAAAGAGGAGGGGGCGATGGAAACAATAATATGGACAGATGTGGATGAAATAATGCAGGAACATTGAGGAAGCAGAGCAGAGCAACTGATAAAGTGGGATGATGTGTGGATGGTCCACTATAAATTCACTTCCAATACACTATTAATACACCAACCACATGTTGCTGCATATACCCACAATATAACAGAAGTCTGGATAACACCATCTCACACACTGTGGTCCTTGCAAGGATCTAATTCTAGTCCCCACTTTCTAACTCTGTGTAGCCTTTCAGAGGTTACAAATAATTGCTTTACTACACATAAACACACAGTTGGACGCTTGGCAAGATGAAACAGCCAACCGATTGGCCTGGGGTGGGACAGCTCACCCCTGCATTTGTTCATCTGCAGCCTCATTCATAGGGTTGTCAGCCTCATTCATAGGACTGTGATGCTCTGTCAGGCCAGACATTTTTTGCCCCAACAACTTGCTTAGCAAACCTATGTGTTTAGCATTCCTTCTCCTTTATTTATTATGCTTATACTTTTCTACATTAGCTTAAAAGTCATTCTATATTTGGCCATTCATGTCACACATTACAAAATCTTCACCTGGCACCTTGGCACACAACCAAAACAGAGGCCTTTGAGAATGAGGGGTGAACACAGAAGAAATGCTCCCCCTAAACAACACAAAAAGAAAGCTTCCATCCTAGATCAAACTGTTAGGTGAATAGCAGCATTATATTTATGAGTCTGCACATTTTATTATCAATACCACATTTGAGCAAAAATAAATAAATCATGAATTTCTTATTTATGAAAAGAAAAAGAAAGATTCCTGTTTGAAGCACCATTAAAAAAAAAAGTACAGTTGCACTGGGCTGTAATAAGGCTGTTGTTTTTATTCTTGTTATTTATTGAATTTATATCCCACCCTTCCTTCTGAAGGAGCCCGGGGCAGCAAACATAAAAACCAAATAATTTATCAAGGGAAAATTATGGACCTGATTAGGCTAGACCAGGGACTGAACACACACGCAAACATGAGCATGTGCACACACATACGCACAGTGCAGACTGGTGGCTCCAATGTCATTGGGGCAGGGAATCCTCTCTGGGTTTTAGTCTGAACTTTCAAAGAGCTATCCAAGGTGCTGGAACTAGTTTGAACTCAATCCAGAGCAGATTTCCTGGTCCACTGACATCTGACCCACCAGCCTCCACTGCATACACCCATAATATTTTTATGCCTGCCACCCAATTATCTGTGGTGTGCTGAGACTTTGCTCCTCCGCTTTCCCCACTCTTTGGTCATGAACGAGCAATGCTATCACATGCAAGGAGTGAAGCACAGAGGGGAAAATACAGATTTAGCTGCTAATCCAACAGGTGACAACTAAAGGGACGATAAGAGATATTATGTAAAGCATTATGTGTTGCAGAACAGAGGAGGGAAACCTAGCACCAGGGGAGTTTGTACTAGCCATTCTATGGCCTTCTTATCCTGCTTCAGTTTCCAAGTAAAAGGAAAAGATGTGGCTATTGGCATCATTGGTTCATTTTGCTTCTGAAAGAACACAGGAAGAAACATACTCTATCTATTAGCTTTTCATTAGGTATGGTAATGAACTCCCCTTTAAAAAAATCCCTATTTTTTCCTAAAAATGAATACTCCTTCAGTTCGTCTATGGCCATGAAAGACATCATGGTCCTTTTTGTTATTGCTTAAAAAGTTTATTTGTTTTAAAATTGAAATTAGAGATGATAATCTCAAAACAAATATACTGAGGGAGGAAAGGAAGGCTTTTTTTATTTGTATCCATCCCAAGGAACACAAATAGAAAAATGTAGTTTTTGCAAAAACACATTAGGCTCTCCCCCACCCTCTCCCTGCATGGTGGTGAGGGTAAACTTCCACAGGTTTTTCAAATGATAATGTCTTTCCCCCATTTTGTGGTCAAATGCAAAAAATACTATTCCTTGGATGCATGGGGAAAAGAGTATTTAGGAACGCATATTCGCTGACTCTCTAATACTATGCTGTTGTCATGGCGGACTTGGTATGAAAAACCAAATGAGAAATGAAGTTGTTCATATGCTATAGGAGGACCTGCAATTCTTGCCAAATCATTAAAAAAAACACCAAAGAGCTCTCTCTCTTTATGTAACAGTGTACATGATGCATATAACTCAAGGCTACAGGTCTCATCTCTGGCATTTTAAGGGCTTTCTAGTAGAAGGGCAAGTAAACCCCTCAAGTGTAGACCAGAGAGAGTCTCTGGCTCAAAAATGTTGGGTAACCCCAGACTTACTGCTCACTACAGCAGGAGTTCCTAACTACTTAGTCTTAGCACCTTTGCATGAGCATATGGACCCTCCTCTGAAATTTCTCTTCATGTAACAGCAATGTTAAAGTATGCCTACTATGGTTTTGCTGGGGTTTTTATCTCCTGGCATGTGCAACACTACCCCCCCCCATAGCTGGAAACAATGTGAATCCCAATCTCTCCTTTATCAATATTAGGGTCTTGTCCTGTTTGGCAGAAGTTTTAAAATGAAATAAATCTGTCAGGGTGAAACTAGGTATACAGAGTGCAGCTACATATTTTGGGGAGCCTGATTCTAACTGGGAAGGCAATGAGGAGAGGTCTCTCCCCCCACCACGATCACAATGGATCTCAATCTCCCCACCCTCACTTCCATGCAGTTAGGAGGTTTGGAAAAAAAAAAAGAGAAGCTCCTATTAATGAAGGGATGATTCTTCCCTCCCTACGTGTTCCCTTCTTCATAAAAAACAGGCTCCCACCCCGCCTGCAATTATTTAAGGAAAAACAAGATACATAGCATGTTACATATCAAGCGCATGTCTAGATTTTGTTCACTCACAGCTGGCTTTGCCATTGAAGCTCAGAGAAGCAGCTTCTTCAGGAAGAGAGGGATGCCATTTTCTCGCCTTTAACAGCCAACTCTACATATTATCAACAATTAGCAGGGTGAAGGTGCCATCTTGATTTCTCACTTCAGGTGCAAAAATAGCTAAACCCATCACTGAGAGCAACAGTAATAGGTGTGTCAGTCAATCAGTAGTAAAATGAGCAAGGGTGGCAATATTGTGTGCAAACTTGCTCAGGGTGTTAATTACATCTCAGCTATGATCTGTGTCAGGGCAGGCCTATGGTGTTAGGTGTCCAAGGGGCCCACTCAGCAGAATGAGCAGGAAGGCCCACACACACATAGCAGAGCTGGCTTACCACATTTTGGAGTAAGGGCATGGATACACTGTGTGATAATATGCATTCAGTGCTTGATGCAAGTGCTTTATTTGGGTGCTCTGCACATGATGTTATCCCCATGTCATCCCTGTCCCACACTATTTGTCGCTCTAAAGAGCATTCTGCTGAAACGGTCATAATCCATTTTCTGCCAAGAAAGCATTTCTCAAGTGCTTGCCGCATACATGTGAGCACAGAGTGTGCTGTCTCAGGGCAGACCTGCTGACGGTGCAAGGCTGTGCCACTCCCCCTCACCATGTCTAACTTATCTATGAATGAAATAGGCAAATAGGAAGCAGTACAGTAGCCTCCTCTGTATACCGATATATATCCCTGTAGATCAGTACAGGAACACACCAGTTTCCAGCCCCTCTGTTGAAACATTGTGAAAAATAATTGTTAAAAAAGGAAAATATGTCATTGCTAAATTATATTAATTAGGTGGAGATTTTTTTTACATGTCAGTGGATGGATTTTCTATAACGTCTTTCACTTGCAGTCTTGCAGCTGTAAAGGAGAAACAAATTCCTGCTCATGCTAAATGTGCTGCCCTCTTTTATAACTGAGTCAGCCACTTTTCATGACCCTCCTATTAATACTGCATATGATTTTAGTACTAGTTTTATGTGTCCTGCTTCATTGAAAGTCAAATAGGTATGTCGTATTAAGTGCTCGAGGAAAGAGCAGAGGGGAAGGGTATGTGGTAGCAGTATTCTGTTGGTTGCATTCACTGGCTGTACATTGGGAACTGTCAGATCACAGTCTGTCACATTCAATGTCAGGATTGGTATCAAAAGCATCAAGATATCCCTTCCTGTTGACAGGGGGTGGGGTATTTGACTGACTTCCCACCCCAGAATCGGGACTTAATGCAGGCTGAACATCTGCTGCATATTTCTCTTCTCTCTGAGAAGGTGAATTTTCCTGTTTCTGCTTGAGGTTCTTGAACTGTTTGAGCTTCACGGGGTCCTTGATCTCTTTGGCACAGTGGAGGAAAATGAAGATGTCCTTTCGGAATTTGGAGCTCATTCCAAAGTAGATGATGGGGTTGTAGAAGCTGGCAGATTTTGCAAAAAGGCTGGAAAGGATGCTGGTTAAATTGGGCACAGAGTAACCATAGGCAGACCACATGGAGATGACTGCATATGGGGACCAGGCTGTGATAAAGGCTGTGCAAATGACCATGGACACCTAGAGGAGAGAAAGTGAGACTTGCCTGTTTCCATTTTCTTGCCAAGGGATCATAGTAATGAAGCAGATCTTGGAAAATCTGGAGACCTGGATCATATTTCTAAGTGCCTTATTGACCCACTGACAATATAAGTGATGGATTTCAATCCTCTAGAATTGTCTGCCTCCTAGCTATCTTAAATTTTAAGATTGTCTAAGCTTTACAAATTTTTTATATTAGTAATTGATCAGCAACTGGAGGCTTCAGGGCTCAGTCTGGCCCCAAGTACCATCAGTTGGCTGCTCAGTTACCAACCTAGATTGAAAAGGGTTTGGGGAGGGGGGCAGGGGAGGTGTTGTTATGGGAACTGCACTTGCTGTAGTTCACTTTCAGGGTTGGCAAAATCCTGGCCCGGAGCTGCTTCTGGATGCTGAGATGGCGTGTAGGAAGACTTTTTACCAACTTAAATTGCAATGCTGGCTGCATCTTTTCCCATAGGTCTGACCTGACCACAGTCATTCATGTCTTGGTAACTTGTAGATTGGATTACTATAAGGTGTTCTTTGTGGGGCTGACCTTAAAAAGAAATATAAATGTTTAGAAACTTCACTTGGTCCAAAATGTTGCCACTGAGGGAGGATGTTGAATATGGCTGGCATGCTGGAACATAATTCCAGTTTTACACAATTTGCATTGATTTCCTGTTGGTTTCCAGGCCCAATTTAAGGTGCTGTTTCTTACACTTAAACCCCTGTAGAAGCTTTGAACTGGATATATTGACTGCCTTCTTCCATATGTCCCTCACATGCACTCTGTCCCTATTGACTGATGTTTCATGGGTGACCACAAGGGACAGGTCTTTTCAGTTGCAGCACTGGTACTGTGGAATGCCCTACCCAGGGAGAACCACTTGGTCTTGTCCTTGTAGGTCTCCCATGAACAAGCTAAAACATAGTTGTTCTGTGAGGCCTCAGGTGATGGGCAGCTGCCCCTTCTGATTTTTGGTTCTGATAACTGTGCTCCGTTACTATTATTTGTTTGTTTTTTGCCCACCTCCCCCAGCCCTCTTCTGCTTAGGGGAATTAGTTTTATCACAATGCTCATCCAGGTGGCATGAAGCTAGCTTGTGGCATTTTTAAGGTGTATGGGGAATGGATGCACATTCCCATCTGCAGCCACTAGTTATGCATTGGGGTAGACTGGAGTCAATGCCTATGCAATGTACATTATTTAAATTGATCTTATCAAATATAACAAGAAGGTTTACATAAATAGAAACAAATATAAATCAGAACTATAGCATATGTATGTGCTGTGTCAACAAAAGACTTGTTTCCTTCTTACAAGGTCCAGATATGAGATTCCTTGCTCAATTATTTAATTAGTCCTGGGCATCAACATCAACTTCTTCAAATGAAGGACAATAACCTGTACATTTTGTTGCTGTTTTGTTTGACTTAGACTTAAGAGCCTGAAATATACTAGAGCTCCAATTTAATAGTGTGTGTGGAGCAGCTGAAGAGGAGCCTTTTTAAAAGCTAAAATTCAACCAATGGGATGTTTGATGAAGAGGAGCGGGTACTGAATGTAGCTTGTGGCATTTTTTAAGGCATATGGGGAATGGATGCACCTGACAGCCTGAAAGATGGGATTTCACCTTTTTCTTTTTTCTTTTAAAAGGGTGTGTGTCCTTGTATAGCCTTGCTAGTTTGGTCAAGGAAGAAGTTGTATCCATCCAACTATGTTTTGCTCATGGTAGACCAGGGATGGAGGATACATTTGATTCAGTTTTCATTTAAAGCAGAATTTATCAGATTTGCACTTTCCGAAACAATATGAGAACCAAAACACAGCCATCCTTTCAAATTTGCACTTATCTGAATTTTGTGATGCAGTTCTCCAGCTAAGCAATGCTTACAAAAATGCAATTATTAGTGAAAGTGTGCCCAAAATAAATATATTGGTAAAAATATATTTGGCTCCAAGTACCATCAGTTGCCTTGCAAAAATATGTACATTAGTCAAAACTGTATACCAAAACGTATTTATTAGAAGAAACTCTCTCTAAAATGCTGAAGAATTTTCATGAGGATTTTTTAAATTGCAAATTGCTGCAGAAATGCAGAGAACCAAATCTAAGATTAGACAAATGAGAAACGGAGAGGAATGAAATTGACAGATCATTCCATCCCTAGAGTCCACCTACTGAAAATAATGGATCTAAATTAGTATTGTCGATTACAGTACGGCCCTGCTTTCCGGCACTTCGCTTCTCTGCGCTCGCTAATGCGTCGGTTTTGAATTGTATCCATGTTCCATAGGTTTGGCGCTTTTTCTGTTTTTGCGGTGGAAAATTGCCAGAATACAGAGAGACGGTGAGTGCACAAATTGATAGTGCCTGACACCCTTCTCAGACTCAGCTACTGAGCGCGTCGTCAGAGCTTGGAAACATTCCTTTTTTAAACTACAGTTGGGCTTATGGGAGTTGTAGTTCAAAAAAGGAATGTTTCCAAGCTCTGACGACGTGCTCAGCAGCTGAGTCCGAGAAGGGCATCGGGCACCATTTTATTGTCGTAGGAGATGGTGGAGGGTGAGCGAGTGAGTGAGTGAACAGTCAGGGGGGAGGGTGAGTGGGCAAGGGGGGATGAGTGAGGGAGGTGGTAGAGGGTAGGTGAGCAGGCAAGGGAGATGAGTGAGGGAGGTGGTGGTGGGCGAGCGAGCGAGCCAGCGAACAGGCAGGGGGGAGGGTGAGCAGGCAAGGGGGGAAAAGCGAGGGTGTTGGCGGAGGGCGAGCAAGTGAGCAAACAGGCAGGGGGAGGGGGAGTGGGCAAGGTGGACAAACAAGGGGGGCAGAGGGCGAGTGAGCGAACAAGCAGGAGGGAGGGGGAGTGGGCAAGGGGGGACAAGTGAGGGAAGTGGTGGAGGGTGAGCGAGCAGGCATGGGCAGGCAGGCAGCTCCCTCCCTGTGATCCACAGCAGGGAGCCTGCTGCAGAAGGGGAGCACTACTCCCCCACCATAACGAGGGCAAGTGAACAAGTGAGCAGGGGGGAGAGGGCAATGCACAGAAAAGTGGAACATGGATCAGCTGTTGCACAGGGAGCTTCAGGGGCCAAGCACTGTCAGCTGGAGCTCCCTGCGGTACAGCTGATTGATGTTCCGCTTTTGGGCAGTTTTCGCCTTTTGACGAGGGTCTGGTCCCTCACCTGCCGTATAAGCGGGGCCCTACTGTAATTTCAGCGGGTCTGCTCCAAGTACATCTAACATTGGATACAGTCCCTTATCCAGCTACGGATACACGTGCAGACTATTTCCGTGGCCATATGGCTGCTCTCTCAATCAGAACATAAATGGCTTGAGCTGCTGCTGCTGCTGCTCCATCAAATGGTAATTTTCATTTTTCTGGATCTATTCTGATCTTTCTTTCTTTTCTTAATCCAAGATGTTCCTTCATTTTGCTTTTTGATCCACTGGTACTTAGGGATTGCTGGATCTATCAATATAGGTTCTCTTGGTTTCTTGTTTTTCCAATCTTAAATCGAACATTTCTGCAGCAATTTGTGATTTTTTTTAAAAAAAACACCTCATGAAGATTATTCAATATTTTAATGCAATTCCTCTTAATAAACACATTTTTGTATGCAATCTTGCCTAACAGACAAGTTTGCAAAGGAATTTCACTAATATAATACATTTTGTATGTAATTTTAATATATTCATTTTTATGCACACTTTGCCTTTAGTGGAGAATTGCATCACAACATTTGGACGTGCAAATTTCACAGGATGGCTACGTTTCAGTTCTCACATTGGTTTGGAAAGTGTGAATTCGATAGATTTGGCTTGAATGCGAATTGAACTGAATTTCTGCCCCATCCTCACTGGCGCTTACTTTTGCCATGGGAATTTAGGCAGTAAGAGCAGAGAGAACACCACATGTGCTCTCATTTTTCCATATATAGTGTAAATGGGAATGTATATGTGTGTGTGAGAGAGAAGGGAATGGCAGAGAGAGGAAAGGAGTGTCCCTCCCACTTTGGGCTTTGGGCTTAGCTGCTACTGCCATGCAACTCCAACCATTTTTCCAAAGGGAATGCAGCCCTTGACTTTTAAAAGTTTCCCCACCCAATATAGATTAAAGAATAGGCCAGACTGATCCTTGTAACACTTCGTTCTGTACGCCTCTGTCTGTCAGTTGGATCACCCACTCCACCAAGGGCATGGCTTGACTTGACTGTATTGATGATGGACACATATGAGAAAACCACGATGGACACAGGTAGGAAGAAACAGCAGATGAAAATGGACACTATGTAAGACTTGTAGATTGTTGAGAAGTTCGCTTTTGCCCCGTCTATTTCACATGTCCCATACATGCGATCTAGGAAGCAAAAGAATGTGGTTAGTCATTCATTTTTAAAATCAGGTCACTATGATTTTCCAAGTTTAAAATCCATTATGATGAATTTCTGTTTAGAATCCCCGCTGGGGGAAAAATCACAATGACTTAAAGAATTGCAGCAGAGTTTTTGCTATAATCTTCATTTTAATTCAGCTTTCCTCCTGGGTAATAGCAGTGACCTGGCACCTGCCTTCTTCAGCCTAGAAATAGCAACTTGCTTGATGTACCACAAACAAAGGTGGCAATAACTAGATATATGGACCAGCTGGACACTGCTGTGGGGGTGTCAAAATGTATTAGGTATTTGATTCTCAGTCTCCTCTGGAGAGAATTCTTGTGGAGAGTGTGGGGAAAAGGTGAAGAAAAGGTGCAAGCTCCCATGCAGATACACCTGTGCTATAGTGCTCTTATGGCCGGCACTGACAAACACCTCCTCCCTGGAGTCCATTTGGAATGGCTCCCACTGAGCAATGCAAAATGTTAATTGAAAATCCATATGGAAAAACATGTGGTTCCTTCAGTGAGTTCTAGTTTGGGATTATGATAACATTTTTTTTTAGATTAACACAGTGCAATCCAATACATCTTTCAAAAGTCTAATTGAGGTCAATGGTCTTATACCTGACCCAGGTAAGTGAGTATGGGATCGCACCATCTTAAAATGGTGGTCCCCACATATAGAAATAGTTGGATCTAGAAAACAAACCTAAGCACTGACACTAGGATCCTGAAATTTTATTTGTCTAACAGATTTAATTGTGTAAAAATAACAATTCCCTTACATTACCCACATAGATATTGGATATCCCCCCCATGCCTTGTTCAGTCATAGAGAAAACTCCATTACCTATGTAACTGCCCCATCCTAGGACTGGAGCGACTGACCAGAATAAAGCTGCTATCCATATAAGGAAAAGGGCACAGAGATGTTGCTATTGCTGATCCAATGCCCTAAAACACACAGCAGAAGAAGTTTTTGCAGTTGTACACTTAAGACACGTGATCATAATGAAGAAAAACTACATTGATACATTTGGGTGATGAGGGATCCAATTACCCACATAAATAATTCCCCCAAAACCAAATTTGAGTCAGTTGGATATATATTAAAGAGGAAAAGTTAATAGCTAGAAACATTAAAACAATAGATCTGCCAATAAAGCTATACTGTCTCTCAACCAACACTGAACAAATTTTCTGAAGAAAATTGTTTTCCATCTAAGGATGTTTGCATTTTTACAAATTTGTAGGGCAGTACAATATCTCAGAGAGGAGGTCAGGTCTGCCCAATTTTCCTGCTTTTTCAAGTTTGATAGAAGTATCTGTTGGCTATGGGTACATTCTTAAACTGCAAGTTTTTTTTTTGTCTATTAGTGAATTTCTCTGCTTTTTAATCTGGGAGGTAAGAAATGGGATACTGTCGTGTCCAGGTTGGGACTCAGGAACCAGACCAGTTGGTGAAAGCAAATTAGTTTTTATTAAAGTAATATCCAGACAAAGACTACGCCGTCTCATGAAGTTTCAGTACAACACATAACCTGCGACTTAGAAGAGAATTGACAGAACAAGGAACCACATTCCCCCTGTCCCTTAAGAAGGGGGCAATCTCTCACTCCGCCTCAAAGTGCTCACATCCACACCCCTCCTCTCCCCCTTCTTTTGCTGCCTCTTTTGCTGTCTCCTTGTACGTGGTGAAGGGGGTGCCACTGCCCCCTCCCCTTCTGAGGACTCTGATTCAGGTATGGGGGAAAGTGGGGGGGCAAGGCCTAAACCATCTGGCTGCTTCTCCTTGCTTTTCCCTGAATCAGGAGGAGGTTGGATTCCCCCTTGCCCTCCCTCCTTCTCCAACTGCTCTAAGCTCGAAGGGGGAGGAGGCGTGGGAAGCTCACAGGAAGGATATGTGTCTGTTGGACATTCAAGGTCTTCACTGCCAGACAGTTCTATCTCTGAGATTCCCTCCCCCTCCTTTGTGTCTTCTTCACATGGCTCTGGCCAAATGACCCCCTCCCTCTCCTCATCTTCTGAAACATCAGGGCCCCAATCCTGCATCCTGACAGATACTGTGCAAGTTTACTGAGAATGGATTGATCATTGGATAGGTGAAACTGACCACAGGGAATGGGAGGGGGAGAGGAAGGGCAGGGGTAGGGGTAGTGGAGGAGGAAGGGGAGAAAGGACAGATGGGAGAAGGGGGAGGGGAGCAGGAAGGAGGGGGAGGGGAGGAGGGCAGGTTTGATCATTTGCATGCTTATTGAGTTCAGTGGGATTTACTCACATGCAATCATGCTTAGGATAGGTAAAACTGACCATGGGGGGAGGAGGAGAAGAGGGAGGGAGGGAGGGAGGGCTAGAGTGGGCAGGGGAGGAGGAAGAAGGAAGAGGAGAGGGGAGGAAGAAGGGTGGAGGAAGGGAGAGGTGAGGGGAAGGAGGGGAAAGGCAGGTCTGATTATTTTTATTTATTTATTTATTTTTATTTATTATTAAATTTATTAGTCACCCATCTGGCTGGTTGTCCAGCCACTTTGGGCGACGTACAAGGTAAAAACAGTACATAAAACAATTAAAAAACTTAAAAGACAGTAAGAACCTAACCCACCCCAAAAGCCTGCCTGAAAAGCCAGGTCTTCAAGGTCCAGCGGAAGCTCATCATAGACGGGGCATGGCGTAGATCATTTGGGAGAGAATTCCACAGGGTGGGGGCCACTATTGAGAAGGCCCTCTCTCGAGTCCTCACCAGTCTAGCTGTTTTAACCGGTGGGATCAAGAGAAGGTCTTCTGAGGCTGATCTTGTTGAGCGGCATCCTTGCCGATGCTGGAGGCGCTCCTTCAGATAAACTGGGCCACAACCGTATAGGGTTTTAAAGGTTAAAACCAACACCTTGAATTGGGCTCGGTAAACAACCGGTAACCAGTGCAACTCCTTCAACACAGGAGTGATGTGATCTTGCCGGCGGCTGCCTTTAATCAGACGAGCCGCCGCATTCTGTACCAGTTGTAATTTCCGGACCGTTTTCAAGGGTAACCCCACATAGAGCGCATTACAGTAGTCTAGGCGAGTGGTGACCAGGGCATGTATCACCGGTGGGAGCAGATGGTTTGGAAGGTAGGGGTGTAGCCTCCGTATCAGATGAAGTTGATACAGAGCTGCCCGGCTCACCGCTGAAACTTGAGCCTCCATGAACAGCTGGGAGTCAAGAACGACCCCCAGGCTACGGACCTGGTCTTTCAGGGGCAAACGTACCCCGTTAAGCACCAGGTCTATATCCCCCAACCTTTCCTTGTCTCCCACAAACAGCACTTCGGTTTTGTCAGGATTCAGCTTCAGTCTATTCCTTCCCATCCAGCCACTCACCGACTCCAGACACTTGGACAGGGTTTCCACAGCCAACCTCGGTGAAGATTTAAATGAGAGATAGAGCTGCGTGTCATCCGCATACTGATGACACTGCAGCCCAAATCTCCTGATGATTGCCCCCAGCAGCTTTATATAGATGTTAAAGAGCATTGGAGAGAGGATAGAACCCTGTGGCACCCCACAAGTGAGAGGCCATGCTTATTTGCATGCTTATTGAGTTTAGTGGGATTTACTCCCATGCAATCATTTTTTGATTAGGTAAAATTGACCATGGGGGAGGAGGAGGGGAAGGGGAGAGGAGAGGGAAGGAGGAAGGAAGAAGGGAGGGGAGAGGGGAGCAGAAGGAGAGGGAAGGAGGGGATTAGAAGGGGAGGGGGAGAGGTGAAGGAAGGAGGAGGAAAGGGGCAATAGAGAGGTGATGGGAGGGAGGAGGAGGTGAAGGCAGGTTTGATCATTTGCGTGCTTCTTAAGTTCAATGGGATTTACCCCTGTGCAATCATACTTAAGATAGGTAAAACTGTCTAAAGTGAAATAAATATCTGGTGTGGTTGTGGCCCCCTGATTAGCCAAGCCAAGCAGCTGTGAGTCTGGCTTTTAGAACACTGACAGTTAGGTTCTTACTGAGCATGCCTGGGCTTATCATTGACTCCAATGCTAAATTTCTTAAATTAGTAAAAAAACTGGCCAGGCATTTTTTAAACTTTTAAACTGCAGAAGGTGAAGGTCAGAGTATGGGGCAAGGTCAGTAATAGGAGTACAGGTACTCTGTGAACATGGCTGATTTTTAATTAATTTCAACAAATTATGAGAACACTGACAGAAAAAAGTCCAACAGGGATCTGTTTTTCCCCTCTCTTTTTACACATTGAACTCTTGATTCTCTTTGACTGTTTTGTATATTGCCATGAAAATTTAGATGGTTGTTAAGCAAGCGTTTCTGAGTTCAGGACTATAAGTTCTGTAAGGTTTTGTTTTGAAATGAGCTCATGGAAAGCATCAGAATGGCATGGGAGTATTTTCAATTTAACATTGTGGAACGAAAAAATCCATCCTGGCTATAGTATACAGCTACTCTCATGGCTGTATAATTACCTATTCCTGTTCATCAGGCTCAGAATAATTGTCCATTGATATGAAGGGAACACAATATTTATTCAGCAATCATGCATGACTCCCTTTATTTGTAAAAAAAAGGAGCTGAATTGGTCCACAGGAAAAAAACCAAAATTCAGAGTTGGATTGTTACAACCAACCAAAATCTCACAAAAGTTTGCAGTGCCACATGCAAACAACCTGGGAATCCAAATGAGGGTAACAGGAGAATAGAACAGGGTCATTACTGATGGCAGATTTCCTGTCCTTATGGAAATATTGGGGTGCAGTCATTAGGAGGAGATTGGAAGGGTTCACTGCTGATTTCAGTGAGCCACAGTTTAGCATTCTGTTCAAACCCTAAACTGTGGTTAATCTTAACAATGGTCACTTGAAACAAGTCATCTTCACAAATTATTATTTGAAATTAGTTTTTCAGCTAACTAGGCGTAGTTCAGACTAACTGCAATTTGTCCAGGTTTGGCCATAATGCTTAACTGCAATTAGTCTAAAGCAGAAGCAACAGTTTCTGGACTTCTTTTGGCCATGCTGAAGGAGAAACAGAGAAGAGTGCACAAGCCTAAGGATCACTCCAGCCTGTTACCTTAAGGATATACCATGGGTACATCCAAATGAGACCAAAGTGCCTATAAAAGATTCTCTAGAATTAGGGTTATGTGAATAACCCAGACTTCTTATAAAAACATGTTATTGATTGTAAGAGAATACCTGTGGGAGAGAGAATCAAGCAATGCAGTCTGTGTTGTCCAAAACATCTTACCTCTATCGGGATGGCATCCTTTTATATAGCGGGTCACGCTAATCACTGTGAGTATATTAATGCTAGCAAGACCAAACAGCAGTGTCAGAAATCCATCAACCTGGAAAAACAAATAGCAATGGAGTTGTTTTAACAACTGAGCTTCAGAATGCCAAGAGCAACAAAAAATATTGGGATGGTTCAAATGATCTCATATATTCTTTAGGGCATACAAGCATCTTAGATATCAGTGAAATATCAAATGGCAAGGGATGTTATCATCCATATGATCAGTGAACATGTAGGCATCTGAAAATCAGGGATGCATCATGTGAATGAGGGGAACATTAAATGAACAAGCAAACACATGCTTTAGACACCCTCCCCCAAGCTTATGAGTTTCTCAAATGAAAAGTAAAGATGAAAAGAAGATTTAACATTGTGTAGACAGAAAAGGTATAAACTCAGCATGCCTCGTTGCCATTGATTTCAGTGGATGAGATCAGCGAAATCAATGGGGCTTACAAAGTACTTAATTTTGGATGGATTGTAGCCAAAAGAAATAAGCAGAATAGACAAAAATCAAGCAGGTAATACCTTCCCCATAATTTATCTCCACGTCAGGAAAAGATTGAACTGCTAAATAACCACATGTCATCAGGCTGTTGTTAAAGCTACAGGAACAAAGGCAGTAGAACAGTAGGTAACTCCAAGCATGTAAATCCAAATGGATACCACAGCAGGGTGCAACAACAACAACAACAAAATACAATAAACACAAAACATAAAGCATAAGAAAAACCAAAACTTAAACCACAATACAACAATAACTAAAAGACAATAGCTAAAAACCAAGTGTAGCCTTTTTCCAATGACTGGACAAACAATTAAGTCTTAACCTGGCACCCAAAAGACTGTAATGCCAGTGCCAGTTGAGCTTCTGCAGGAAGGTACTCCAAAGTCAGGGCACCATCACAGAAAAGGCCCTGTCCTTTGTGCAAGCATAATGCACCTCACCTCCAGTACTTGGGGAAGATCTTAATGCATGGGCAGGACAGTATGGGATGGGTGGAGGTGCTCCTTCAGGGCTCTGTTTAGGAGTTTAAAGGTAAGTAGCAGCACCTTGAAATGGACTCCAAAGTGAGTAGGCAGCCAATTTCATTCATTCAGTTGGTGTAATATGGGTCCACCTACCTACACTAGACAATTTCATGCAGCCAATTTCTGCTCATTGAATCTTCTGAGTCATCTTCAAGGCACATATAACACATTAGAGTGGTCCAGCTGGGATGCTACCAGACAAGCTAAGAGCATTGTAGGTGGGTTGATCGATGGTACTCCATGCTACCAAGGCTACTTCAGTCTCCAATGCCAAAGCTGGACCAAGAAGTGCCCCCAGACTGTGCACATGCTGTTTCAGGGAGAGTGGAACCCCATCCAGGACAGGAAGAACACCACTTTATTGGATGTGAGAGGCACTATTATAGGGGTTTGGTTTAGAATTAATGATGCAATCCTATGCACACACATGCATTTATTTTTGTGGGATTAACTTCTAAATATGCTTACATAGGATCAGGTTTTTTAAAAAATTGATCCTGTATCCAACAAGAGCAACACACACATATTTAGCAAACTTTCTTTTCACTCTGAGTTCATTCAAGGGGCAGTTTCAAGTACAAAATGTTTGTGATCAGGCCTGGCTGCCATTAAAGATACAGAAGCGGGGTCAATAAAGCAGTTAATAACCCTAGCTCTAAGTGACACAGCTATGCATCGAGTCAGGTGCAAACATGCTTACATTACATTTCAAATAACAATGTCTATGTTTTCACTAGAGTTTTGAACTAACACAATGGATACATTAAAATATAATGGTGTTTGAACAGCCCCAATTTGGGAATACAAAATTCTTTGCAGGAGCTTTGAAAAGTTATCATACTCAGGGCTGATGCCAAAGGTTGGCCAGGTTGGGCCCTAGCTGAGGGCCCCTGCAGGGGGCCTGGGGCAGGCTGGCACCCAAGGGCCCAGTCATGCCTGGCGCCGGCCCTGATCATACTTATTGAAGTGTGGAATAAAATAACCACTCAGGCCTCTAAGCTGGCACATTAATTCTGACAGCTTTAATAAAAATCAAGGATGTTTAGCCAATTTCAGTTTTGACTTTGTCAGCTCTTCTTACCAATTAGAAAATATTAGCAGATTGTCAGTTTTGCTTCCACTCTCTGCATTACACCAATACTGTTGTGTCTATAACTAATTTTTGCTTAATGATTGCCTAAGTGCTAAGACATGAACACAAAAAAGGGTCCTGTTTGGTAGGCTCTCTAGTTCTCATGCCATATTTTAAACTGCATTATTGTCAGAGCACCCTAAAGCTAAAACTCAATGTGCATTTACTTGAAGGTAATTCTCATTTAACTCAAAAGCAATTACTTCCAAGTAATCATTTATAGGACTGTGCTGCTAAATGTCTAACAAGAAATGTTTGTAAAGAATTCAGATTCAGACAGCAAATTTCTTTACTGTTCCTACTCTGGTTATTTTAACAGCCTGACACACAAAAATATAGATTAAGCTTTTTGTGGCATGGATGTAGAGGTGCGAAAAGTTCCATTTCCTAAATTTCTCTGTGTTAGACAGCTGTTTAAGACACAGGAACACCCCCCCAGGTGACAACTGTAGAAATTCCTGAGAATACAAAAGCATCTTGAAATTGCTTCCTATTTCGATAAATATATGGGTACTTGTAGAAGAATTGGGAGGGGCAGCAGTAGCTCATTGCTAGATACTGTACTCTGCATGCAAAAAGTCCCAGATAATCATTGCCTTTTCGAGGTAGACTCCTGTCTGAAACCCTGAAGAGGTCTTGCTGGTCAGTGCAGAAATACTGAGGCAGATGAACTAATGAACTAACTTGATATCAGAAAGCTTTCTGTGTCTCTAACTAGGAAAGCTCTTTTCCCTATGTAAGATTGCCAAGTATCCCAGGAAAAAAGCCTACTTTGCTCTTGTGCCCTGAACATCAACTTAATCATCAGCACAGATCTGAATTGTTACGTTAAAGAGTGTGATCCCAAAGTACATGATGCACCTACTGCCATCAGCAATGCAATGAGCGCTGGTGCCCAACTTTTCTTTTTAATACACTGAGATTCATATGTAGGTGTGGAAAAAGCATTCATAACTCACAGTGAGAGAGGCTACATGGGTCCTTTGGGTTGTTAAGTCGATAGTGGTACCTTCTCAATCTTCATGTATGTATTGGGACCAAAATATATTCAGGCAGCATTTGTTCAGTTATACTTTTGCATATTTAGTATACAAAAAGTAACATGAGAACCAATGGGTGTATTCTAAAAGAAGTACTGCCGGAAAATATATGCCTCACTGCATGGAAGTCATAACCTTGATCTGGAAGCTGTGGTGGTGAGGGAAG
The DNA here is from genome assembly GCF_030035675.1 of Rhineura floridana. Classification (NCBI taxonomy): domain Eukaryota; kingdom Metazoa; phylum Chordata; class Lepidosauria; order Squamata; family Rhineuridae; genus Rhineura; species Rhineura floridana. The sequence continues at coordinate 147,825,780 of NC_084483.1, read as the reverse complement.
TGCTATAGACGTGCATGGTCTTTTTAAAATTATTACCTTACATCTTCCAATCCAGGGCCCTCACATTTAAAAAAAGTTAGAAAGCTGAACGCTAGCTCTGATTAAGCCCAGATTCTGGGCCGGCACCAGCGGGTGGTCAGGTTGGACCACTCCTTCGGGTGGGATAGTGAAGCTCCCACTCGGCAATCCACTGCAACATTGGGCACGGCAGCATTGGGTTGCTGGATTCAGTGACCTAACACTGCCATGGATCACAAAGCGGGAGCTCCCATGGCCCCCACCCTTATACAGGTGGTACAAGGTTTAAATAAGCCCAGTGTGTGCAGGTCTTCTGTCACCCAAGGGGTGTGTGTGGGTGTGGTGGAAGGGAGAGGTACAGTTTTCCCCTACTCAGAAGGAATGCTGCAAGAATCCCATACATTAGAGCAGCCTTTCCCAACCAGTGTGCCTCCAGATGTTGTTGGACCACAACTCCCATCAGCCTCAGCCAGCATTGCCAATGGTCAGGAAAGCTGGGAATTGTGGTCCAACAACATCTGGAGGCACACTGGTTGGGAAAGGCTGCATTAGAGGTTCTAAGACCGAAAGCACTTTAGTTTAATAGGAAACTTCAAGGACTGATACAAGAAGATTAGAGAGTGAGTCCTAGTGTGAGGTGCAGGCTGTTTGGGAGCTACTGCTGACTGTGTTCCTGATGGTGGATTTTTGGGGATTAAACAGGAATAGCCATGAATCTGCTGGCTCCTATGCCAACCCATTGACAGTGACAGGTGAGGGGCCCGATTTGGGCCAGCTGGAGTAAATCAGTCTCTCTCTCCTCTTCATTGATCATGATTTAGCATGGATTGCAGCAAATGGAGCCTCATAGTCATGCATCACTTAACAACCACCCTGCTTTTGTACTTCAGCTGAGGCAGAAACAAAATAAAATGGGAGGAGCTGGGGAGCTGCATTCACCTTAGTGATTCACAAGTTGTGCAGGACTGGTTAATAACATTGTATCTGCCCTAACCAACTATGGTTAAAGCTAATCAGGTTCTCACTTAACCATGGTTTTCAAACCACCTTCAAATCAATGAATAAAATAGGAATCATGGTTAGCACTGGTGCAGATATAACATTAATTCATGGTTAAAGTGACAAGGGAGAGAATGGGAGGGAGGATTTGCACTGGAGAGAGAAGGAGGGAATATGTGATACTGGCAGCATTGCATCTGCACTATGCCATGGATTATGGATTTATTTTCTATGATTGCAGGATCCACAAAAATTTAGTTCTTACCTGACAAGTCCATATTGATGTGATAATAAATCCATCATCTCTGAATACATTGAAGATTTCAATGATTCCACGGGAATAACCAAAGACACTGGCATCAGATACAGCCAGGTTAAATGTCAGGTAATCCATTTATTTATTTATTTATTCGATTTCTTAGTCGCTCATCTGGCTGGCTACCCAGCCACTCTGAGCGACGTACAAAGCAAAAAACATATAAAACATCAAAAACACCAAACACTAAGCAAGAAAGCTAAACAATAACATAAAAACTAATTCAGTTACAATAAGGCTTCTCATCTGTATAGTCCAAAATGTGCGCCTTCAGATGGAAACTCGTGATGTGAGTCTTCCCACCCTTGCACAAAGACCGGTGTGGGTGATAGTTCATATGCAAGACCGAAAAACAACACCCCCTCTTGATCTCAGCATCCAACATCCAGTACATTCAGCGGGGGGTGGGGCGCAGCAAACAAACCCCTTAAAGTCGCGACTAACAGGGAAGTTCTCTTCAGAAGCCAAAAACAAAGGCATTAAGATGTAAACACTGCCGATATTAAGGGCAAGCAGACAGAGGTCAGATGGTAAGATAGTAGCGGCTGCAGGGGCGCTCCCCCGCCCTCAGCATTCACCGAAAGATCATCGCAACAGCATGGTGCTCCCAGGGACAGGCCACGGCATCAGACCCGCCAAAAGGCCACAGCCCCAGCCCAGCTCCAGCTCCAGCCCGGCTCGGTGCGACGGCGGCGGCGGCAGTAGCCCAGCGCAGACGAAAGCACCAAGCTGCATCCTGGTAAGGTACGAGGGAGACGGCATAAAGAGGGGGGAGGCTGCCCTGTATTTCCAATATGTTGTAGCCTCCGGCAAGGGGAATTTATATAGAAAATTACCCCATAAAAGCCGTCAGTGGTGGAGCTCCCTTGTCCGTAGCTGGGTTGAAGGGCAGCCCGCTGTCTGTAGAGTACAAAAATTACAACGCTGATACCAAACCAAGGCATCCAACCTGGAAAATAAAACAAAAAGCTTTGAACAGAAAGCTGCAAAAAGTAGTGGTAGCCAAGTAGGAAACTGTTCACAGTACAAACACATGACATTATAACCCTGGTTGCTTCTACCCTAGACCAGACCACTTTCAGGCTACTGCCATCAGTTGGGAGTGAAATTTAAGCAGAGATAACTTACAGCATTTTATTGGTCTGCAACACACTTCCCCATAATCAAGTTCCTTCTATAATATTTAATCATTTATTCCATAAATGTTCTTTAAAATAAGAAAGTTTAATTAAAATATTAGTTTTTAAATGGTTCTAAACTGTCCCTTAATTAGTTAGCTTCTGTTCCTTGCCGCAGTGCTAGTTTCCTTGCATTTCCCCCTTTATTTTATAGAAGAAAATAGTGCAATTTTGCGATAAAATAAATGTAGGGGGGATGTGCCTATCCATATAGCACATTGCAACTATATTTTATTACAAAAAGAATCACAGCAAATCAGGTCTGAATAAACATGGAGAGATCACACTCAAAAATCTGCAATGCCAATGTCATCAGCTGGATTGTAAAAAAGGGAATGAGCAAAATATGTCCTTTGAGGTACTACATAGGGGGGATAGGAATAGGCCATTAAAATAAATAAATGTCGCTTCTTCACAGATATGCCAGACTAAAAATAACAGGCACAGGGAAATAATACTGGCAGGTTAATGGATAAAATAGTCATTCTAGCAAAGGCTGTTTCTTCAAGAAAAACAGTGTCAAGGGTCACAGACTCTATGGCAGGATCTAGAAAGCTCTACAACAGGGTTGGGGAACCTTTTTCAGTCTGAGTGCCAGATTTTCTCATGGGGAACCTTCTGGGAGCCGCATTGGTGGGAGGCATCAGAAGTGGGAGAGATCACAGTGAGATGGATCTGAGGCAAACGTATGTGGAGCAATGGATATATCTCTTACCTTTGTACAGTAGGCTACATTCCAGCCATGAAAAAGCTAAAGGTTTCCACACAAATCTGTCTCTCCATCCAGTCAAGCAAGAGGCATCATCACAGCTCCAGGACACATTCCAGCCAGGCAAAGCATTCAGGAGGGCAGAGAGCAGGACCAGTGAGGAGTGTGACCCAGGGAGATGGCATGGCTTGGGGAAGAATCCCGAGGGCCGAATAAGGACGCCTGGAGGGCTGCATTCTGCCCTGGGGCCTGAAGTTCCCCACCCATATTCTACAATATTATGTTCAGCCTTCAGATGGGGACCAATGGTTTATTAAGAGGCTTCCAACCAACTAGACATCTAACATTTTTTTAAATTGGGGGTGAAACTATCCTTGATTATATACCCAACTGATCACTGCACTGTGCAGTTGACGGCATCCTGCCATTTTACCAGGAGGTCCGCTCCACGCAACTTAGCAAGTGGACCTTTAGTTTTGTGGCACCTACCCTTAAGAACATAAGAAGAGCCTGCTGGATCAAGTCAATGGACCATCTAGTCCAGCATCCTGTTCTCACAGTAGTCAACCAGTTGCCCATGGGAAACCCACAAGCAAGACCTGAGGGCAAACAGCACTCTCCTCTCCTGCAGTTTCCATCAACTGGTATTTAGAAACACACTGTCTCCACTTAGGGAGACAGAGCATAGCCATCATAGCTAGTAGTCATTGATAGCCTTTTCCTCCATGAATTTGTCTAATCCTCTTTTAAAGCTGGTGGCCATCACTGCCTCTTCTGGGAACGAATTCCATAGTGCAACTATGTGCTGTGTGAAGAAGTACTTTCTTTTGTGTGTCCTGAATCTGTTGACATTCAGATTAATTGGATACTCAAAAGTTCTAGTGTAATAAGAGAGGAAGAAAAGCTTTTCTCTGTTCACTTTCTTCATGCCATGGATAATTTTATGCACTTCTGTCATGTCACCTCTGACTCACCTTTTCTCTAAACTAAAAAGTCCCAAATGCTGCAACCTTTCCTCATAGGGGAGTCGCTCCATTCCCTTGATCATTTTGGTTGTCCTTTTTCTGAACCTTTTCCAACTCTACAATATTCTTTTTGAAATGAGGCGACCAGAACTGCACACAGTATTCCAAATGCGGCCGCACTATAGATTTATATAATGGCATTATGGAAAAATGGAAATGGACTGACATCAAGTTGATCCTGAGCTATGGCGACCCTATAAATAGGGTTTTCGTGGTAAGTGGTATTCAGTGGTGGTTTACCATTGCCTTCCTCTGAGGCTGATAGGCAGTGACTGGCCCAAGGTCACCCAGTGAGCTTCATGGCTGTGTGGGGATTTGAACCCTGGTCTCCCAGGTCGTAGTCCAACACCCTAACCACTATACCACACTGGCTCTCACAGCATTATATCAGCAGTTTTATTTTCAATGCCGTTATAATGATCCCTAGCATGGAATTTGCCTTTTTCAGTTGCTGCACACTGGATCAACATCTTCATAGAGCTATGAATGACGACCCCAGATCTTTCTCCTGATTAGTCATTGCCAGTTCAAACCCCATGAGCATATATGTGAAATTAAGATGTCTTGTCTCAACATGTATCACTTTACATTTGTTTACACTGAATTGCATTTGCCATTTTACTGCCCATTCACTCAGTTTGGAGAGGTCTTTTTGGAGCTCTTTACAATCGTTTTTTGTTTTAATGACAACGAACAATGTAGTATCATCAGCAAACTTAGCCACCTCACTGCTCACAGGTCCCAATGCCGATCCTTTGGGGACTCCAAATAACTTTGGGGACCAAAATAAGACAAGCTATAAATTATTATTAACCATTAAATTGCATAAATCTCAAAACCTTAGTGTTTCTAGATGCTACCAAAGCCATTGTTAAAGCTGAGTGGTGCTATGTATTTTATGTGCTAAAGCTTTCTCATTCTCATCCTGCATTTCTGAATTGGATCCAGCTATCCTATAGTCAGATAGCAATCTCATTCTCTTGAGTGTGAATTCTTATGTGGCCAAAATGGCATCATCCACATACAAGAGGGAAGTATCAGCAGGGTTGGGAAACTCCCACGTTTTGCAGAATTATGTTTGCTGCAATGCTGCCAGCATACAGAAGTATGATTTATCTGGAAGGTCTTTTTCTTTCCCAAAGATAAGGTTGCAGCTTGTCCAAAGTCTACATCATGGCTTTTTATCATTAGTTGACAGGCTTTATTCCCAAGTCAGCAGTTTCTTGCTTAGATAAGCAAGACAGGGTATAATTTTTCCATCACATAGCCGATTTGGAACATCTATGTTCATAGTAAATGACTAATTGAAATTAACTGTTTGCAAAATGAGATGAGAAGTCAGTCTGGCCTTGAGGGTGACAAAGACATTCTGGTATACACTGTCCCAGGCTACCTCGTCAGGCAGAAATTCTTCACAAAGATCTGTGAAAGGCGCAGCAATGTAGCCAAAATGTTTCATAAAGCACCTATAATATGCAGTGAGGTTCAGGAGGGATTGGGCTAGCTACTTGGAGATAGGAATGGCTTCAGTCTTTGCCTAGTTGGCTGACAATATCCGACTTTTGTCAGTCTACTGGACTATATGGATGGGGGAGAAATTCAGAGAAATTCAGTTTGCTGTACATTTTAATTAAGCCAAACAATCAAGCTTGCATTTCCCAAAATATGTACACTGAAGCAGACCTATTCTTTGAAATTCACACCTCTCCAAATTTGGCATTGCATTTCTCCAATTTAACAAATGTGTACAAAAATGCACATGTTGGGAAAAATATGGATAAAATATATAAATCTGTGAAAATAATTTACAAAAAAGCATTGTAAATATTGCTTGCAAAAATGTTTCTATTAAGCAAAATTGTATACAAAATGTGTATATTAGGAAAAAGTGATACTAACATGCTGATCAAGTCTCATAAGGTTTTTTTTTAAAAAAAATCACAAACTGATGTGGAAATGTGCAAAACTGAATTTAAGAGTGGGAAAAATAAAAAGTGAAATTGACGGATTCACCCATCTCTAAAATAGTAATGGCAACATTTTGGATCCATTGAAACACACTGCATTTACATGCTGCAGGTGTGCCTCCCAAGTTCTGCTAAATACAGGTGAGAGGTGAGATTATGGCAATTAATATCCACACTGTGTGAATTAATTTTAATAAAACGTTCCTACATCAGAAAAGAAACCCTTCAATTCTAAATTAGTGTTAAGCAGTCTTCCTATGTAAAACACAATATTCTAACCAGCCAAAGTAAAAAACAACAACAAGCTTGTATGTAGAAAATAGCAATACAACCGTCCTTCTACTGTCCCTGCTAAAACAAGATTAGCGCAGCACATGTCTTGTTTCTGTTCTTTGGGCTGATTGCAGGTGTTGCCACCACTCACCATATGCTCAGAGGCACGTTACCAAATTCTTCCAAGCTATACAGGAAGTGGTTTCAACTGTGAAAGACCAACCCAAATTGTGTTTGCATTTTTACAAACTTGTAGGGCAGTACAATATCTCAGAGAGGAGGTCAGGTCTCCTGCTCCCCTGGTGCATTCACTATAGCTGCCCAATTTCCCTGCTTTGTAAAGTTTGATAGAAAGATCTGTGGGCTATAGGTACATTCTTAAACCACAATGTTTTTTGCCTATTAGTTATGACATAACCTTTTGTGGTCCACTTTATTTGTAAGGTGGCACAAAATGTTGTGCTACAACTGACTGACACAGTTACCCTGTCTGGAAATGATCACCGACATACACCATACACAGACTTTAGAAAGTTGAATTATTTTTAGCACGCGAACTGAATGCATGTTTCATTTAGGAGAAGGGAGGATATTAGTTTTTTGGAACAGTAAATAAGTGACAGTGTTATTTTGCTAAGATAATACGAGGTCATATATTTCTACACATGATCCCCCCCTTTTTTCTTTCCCAAGCAAATCTTTACTTGCACTTTAGTATAGGAGCAGTTTGGATTATATGTAGCCCTGTTAACCTCAGGTATTTGGATTCAAGCCATTTTAATCCCTTTGAAATGAATGGAACCTAATCCAGTTACAGGCCAGGATTTCAGTTTACCTGACAAGTGGACTGGATTTACAATATTGTCTCTCCCTCCCTCCTTCTAAGTCTTTAAATGTCATATTTAATCAAAATGCACCAATGTTCTGTTTTCATAAAGAAGAAAAAAGGGATTCCAATGTATGACACCTTCCCCCTTAATGAAGCTCAACAGAAGTCCCTTTTAAGCTTTAATTCATAAATTAGACACACAGTCCATACGTACCTAAAGCCAGTAGATAAAAGCCAATGATAGTCTCTCCTTGTTCTGACACAGGAGCTTCTTTATTCAAAAAGGTGATATTGTTGTTCCTCCATGGTGCATGCAGGGAAATCTGGAGAGACATTTTCAGCAGTTCCTGACCAACAGCTTGCCCTTTTCCCAAGTCCTGGGTGCAAACAGAAACTGACCACTGACTTCCCACAACCTCTGCTCTCTGTATTCTGTGGTTGAGCCCTTAGACTGATAAAGCAGAGGGAAATCTAAGGAGACAAGTAAGAGCTTTGCAGGCTGCTGGTCCGTTTGCATTTGCTAATCCTATCTATTAATACTAGCGATCACCAATCTGTGACTAGACAAAGACTTTGTTATTTACTTGGGGCTACTACATGCAAACATGCATGTAAATCTCTGGCATAAAAGATGGTTGGTGGCTTGCATAACAGATGAAGCAAGCTTGGAATATAAAAACATAAAATGCCCATGTTCACTATGTGCATACAGATAACTAGCTATAAGTAAGCCTGCTCTAGCCTAACATGCACACTTTTAAAATAAATTACCAATACTAACATAATAGGATAATAATAGTATTAGTAATAGTAATAATTTACCCAAGGCTTTCAGAAAAGTGTTGGCTGTAACAACAATTTAAAGTCTTCACTAAAGGAAAATTCCTCTTTAGATAAACCATGAAATTCTTCTTTGTCTTTGGGCAGACATAACTAGTGCTGCACTGAGCCTTTCAATAGCCTTTCTCCCCAACTATTTGAGGGGTGAGGTAATTTCTAAAGCTTCAAAAGGTTATGTTCTTTCCGCTTGCTTTATTATGCAGTGATATTGGAAAGGACCTTCCCTGTGGTGGTACCTCACTTGTGGAACACCCTCTCCTTAACAAGGATTACTTGGTGTCAAGCATTTTCTTTCATGAAGATGCCAAGTAAAAACTGGCTTGTTCAGGCATCCATAGCCTGGTAGTTTTATTGCTGAAAGTATACTTTCAAAGTTTGTGGATATGTAGTTCGTAAGGACTTGTGGTTGTAATTACAGTTCTTACCTGCTCTTGTGATGAATAGGTTTTTGGTTTGAGATTGCTTTAATGTGATTGATGGATATTGGGATTTGTAATAGTGTTGTATCCTGCCCTAGAGATCATTTCTGATGAAGGGCAGGTTAGAAATGTATTAAATAAAATAAATAAATAAACCCAGTGAGGTGCTCCAGTGCACTTTCAGTATTAGTATATTGGTTCAAACTTCAAAGATAATTTCTCATCTACAGCAATAAGCATCTTGCTTGAAAGCATCACAGGTGGGTAACTTTAATTTTATTATAAAATTGGTTTACATTTCTGCTCTTAATTATATCTCTATGGTAACTTCAGTCTAACAAATATATTTGTATATGTGTACAAATCTATGTATATATCTGTATCTAGCTTATGAATGTTGGTTTTAAAGTGCATTGATTTAGTGGACAAATAAGCCAGAGGAATACATTGCTTATTCAGATTAGTTGATGCCAACAACATTTTCCCTAAAAAAAAGTTTATTATTTACAGTAAACATTATACAGTATATTCTTGAATATCAGCTTTATTCTGATACCTAGTTCTGGCCCTGAATAATGGGAATGAGATGTATATGTGGTTTCCATTTCTCCAATGCAAAGTAGGGTGTGTGGTTTGCCATTCTCATTTATTCATTCAATAGAACATCGAGACAAACACAAGCTGGAGGGGGCTGTGATGCCCCTGTAAATGTAATACTGTAAATATGGTAAGTGCAGGTTTATTAGAGTATATGTGGTAATGTCGTGCCCGGGTTGGGACTCAAGAACAGAATCACTTGATGAAAGCAAATCAGTTTTTATTAGAGTAATTTCCAGACATAGGCTTCTCCGCCTCATGAACTCTTAACATGAACCAAAACCCGCGGCATGGAAGAGAGTTGATAGAACAGAGTTCCAAGCATTCCCCGTCCCTTATCAAGGGGGCTTTCGGGCCCGGATCCTCTCACTCCGCCTCAAACTGCCCACATCTACGCCCCTTCCCTCCTCTTTTCTTTGGCACCTTTTTAACTGCCTTTGGGTGCGGGGCGATGGGGGGGGCGGCTGCCTCCTCCCCTTCTGATTCGGAAGGGATGGTAGGAAGTGGGGGGGGGTTGGCCCAACACTTCAGGCGATTTCTCTCTACCCTTCTCTGCAGCCAAACGACCTTGGTCCTCCTCCTCCCTCTCTGTCTGTAACTGCAGCACATTCCTAGGGGGGGAGTGCATGGGAAATGAGTCTGTTGTCTGTTCAAGATTTTCCCCCTCTATCTGGGAAGCTTCCCCCTCCCCTTCAGACGCCTCAGCCCAGCTGCCCCCCTCTCCTAGCTCATTCTCAGAAACATCAGAACTCCAACCATACATCATGACATCATCCCCTTCTCCATGCTGTGCTCCCTCCCACCCTGTTGGTTTGGGGCGATGAGGGAATTTCTCATGAAAGTCTCTCACTAAAATGGGGGTGTGAACGTCTTCTGCTTTTTCCCAGGATCTGTCGGCTGGCCCATAATTCTTCCAATGAATTAGATACTGCAGCTGGTTTCTCCTTCTCCTGGAGTCCAGGATCTGCTCCACTTCAAACTCTGTTTGTCCCCCCACCAACATCGGTGCCCCTGGAGATTCTATCGGCCTCAACTCACTGGGGGGGCGGCCTTCGTTAGCAAGGAACGATGGAATACTGGGTGCATTTTAAAAGTCTCTGGCAACTTTAAACGAAAAGCCACTGGGTTTATTTGAGCCTGGATCTCGAAGGGTCCCACTCTCCTATCCTGCAACTTTCTGCACTTACCCGGCATGTTAAGAAAGCGGGTCGACAGCCATACTTGATCGCCCACCTTGAGGGGGCCCCCCTCACACCGACGTTGATCAGCAACTCTTTTGTATTCCCTTTTGGCTTCGTCTAATTGTTGTTTCAACACTTGCTGGGCTGCCTGTAATTCCTGGAGGAACTCCTCGGCCGCGGGTACTGGCCCACTGCCTGAGCGGCTGGGAAAAGCTTTGGGATGAAATCCATAATTAGCAAAGAAGGGTGTTTGCCCAGTGCTGGTGTGCACGGAATTATTGTAGGCAAATTCTGCAACATGTAAATAGGAAATCCAGTCAGTTTGCTGGTAAGATACGTAACAACGCAGGTATCTCTCCAAAACTGCGTTAAGTTTCTCAGTTTGCCCATCAGTCTGGAGGTGGTGAGAGGAGGAGAGCCTTAGCTCTGTTTTCAACTGCTTCCAAACAGCCTTCCAAAACTTAGCTGTGAACTGGGTGCCTCGATCCGAGACGAGGCTGTCTGGCAACCCATGCAATCTGTAAATCTCTTTTATGAACACCTTTGCCGTCTCCTTGGCGTCCAAGGCCCCAGAGCAAGGGAGGAAGTGGGCCATTTTAGTCAATGAATCCACGATCACCAAAATAGCAGTCATTCCTTGTGACCTTGGTAGATCGGTTATAAAATCCATGGAGAGGTCCTGCCAGGGCCCCTTTAGAGTGGCTAGAGGTTCCAACAGCCCTGCAGGCCTTCCCGTGCTTGTCTTCGCCCTCAAACACACGGCGCAGGATTTTACATAGTTCTCAACATCTCTGCGCATTTGAGGCCACCAAAAATCCTTAGCTACATTTTGAATGGTTTTAAAAATGCCGAAGTGCCCAGCTGTGACATTGTCATGGCATTGACGCAATACTCTGAGTCTGAAGTCCCCTTTTGGCACATATCTGGCAGTTTTAAACCACAACAACCCATCCCTCCAGTGGAAACTTACTTCTGAGTCCGTGCTCTGCTCCATTTCCTGGATGTAATGTTGTATGTCTAGATCCCCCTGCTGGGCCCTCTTGAGCTCTTCTTCCCAGGACGGCTGACAGGCTCCTAACGTGAGTTTTCCCGGTGGGATGATGTGTTGGAGGGGGATGTCAGTCTTTTCATCTTTGTATTGGGGTTGTCTGGATAGGGCATCCGCCCTCTGATTTTTTGTATGGGAGTGGTACTTTATTTTGAAGTTAAACCTGGCGAAAAACTGCGACCAGCGTATCTGTCTCTGGTTCAATTTCCGAGCTGTCTGTAGGCTCTCAAGGTTCTTATGATCAGATCGTACTTCTATCTGATGTTGAGCCCCCTCTAAATATTGCCTCCAGTTTTCGAATGCGTCTTTGATAGCTAAAAGTTCCTTTTCCCACACAGTGTAGTTTTTCTCAGCATCCTTGAGCTTTCGAGAGTAGTATGCACACGGGTGCAGTTCCTTCCCACCCCTGTCAGGCTGCAAGAGAACCCCCCTGATCACCCGGTCTGAGGCGTCAGCTTCCACGACGAAAGGCCGGGTCGGGTCAGCAAAGCGTAGGATAGGTTCGGAGGCGAATTTCTCTTTCAGGTCTTCAAACGCTCTTGTTGCCTGATTGGTCCATTTAAACTTCCCTTTTCCCCTTAAACAGTCTGTGAGGGGGGCGGTTAGTTTGGAGAAGCCCGGGATGAATTTTCTGTAGAAGTTGGTGAAGCCCAAGAAACGTTGCACGTCTTTCTTGGTGGTTGGTTGTCCCTAATCCAACACACAGCTCACCTTTCCAGGATCCATCTCCACTCCCCCTGCTGAAATTCGGTATCCAAGGAAGTCCAGGGAAGACAGGTCAAAGCCACACTTTTCCAGCTTGGCATATAGGTGATTCTCTCTCAGCCTTCCCAGCACATTTCTCATGTGTTGGTCATGCTCTGACTGGCTCCTTGAAAATATCAGGATGTCATCCAGATAACAAACCACGTACTGGTCCAAGAGGTCCCTAAACACTTCGTTCATGAACTTCTGGAACACTCCTGGACTGTTACTTAACCCGAACGGCATGACCAGGTACTCAAATTGACCATAAGAGGTGTTGAAACTCGTCTTCCATTCATGTCCCTCCTTCATTCAGACCAAATTATATGCCCCCCTCAGATCCAACTTTGTGAAAATTGTGGCAGAACGCAGTCGATCTAATAACTCTGGAATCAGGGGCAGGGGGTAGCTGTTCGGGATGGTAATTTGGTCGAGGGCACGATAATCATTGCAAGGTCGTAATTCACCCCCTTCTTTTTCACGAAGAGTAGGGGGGCTCCTGCAGGCGACTGCGAGGGACGAATAAATCCCCGCTTCAAGTTCTTTTCCAAAAATTCTTTCAGAGCTACTCTCTCTTGTTCTGTGAGGGAGTAGATTTTGCCTGGTGGAATGCTCGCTCCTGGCACCAAATCGATAGCGCAGTCATACGGCCGATGGGGGGGGTAAAGTCTCAGCTTCAGTTTCACTAAACACATCCTCAAAGTCCAGGTATTTCGAGGGGAGGGTCACCTCCTTGACCTCCTGCACAGCTCCTGCTAGGGCTTTTATTGCTTTCTCTGGCTGACAATTTTCGTGGCAATACTGGGACGTAAACCACACGACTGCTTCTCTCCAGGCTATTTTTGGGTCATGCTTTATCAACCATGGCATTCCCAGAATCACCTCAAAGTTAGACAGGTCTGATACACACAAGGAAATGAACTCTTCGTGCCCCGGGATTTCTAGCTTCAAATCCTCAGTGGCTCTAGTGACCCCCCCGGACTTTAGTGGTTTGCCATCTATCGTCTCCACTGATAAGGGGGCTTCTAGTTTCCGATACGGGATATGATGGCGTTTGACTAGGGCGGTATCGATGAAGTTTGTAGAGGCTCCACTGTCGATCAACGCTGTTGAGTTGAACTGCACTCCTGTGGAAGTTGTAATCCTAATGGGTAATACCAGAACTCCTTTTGGGGGGGATGGGTTAACGGAGGCCCTTTGCACAGCGCTGCCCCCAGTCCTCCGGCCTGCACTAGGACTGGGTGCTTCCGTTTCCCGACGGCCCTGTTCGGTCTCCTTTCAGTTCACAGTCCCTGGCTAGATGGCCTGGCTTGGAACAAATAAAGCAGAGACGTTCTCTGCGACGTCTGTCTCTTTCCTCCTCCAACATCTCCGACAGGTTATTAATAAGCAATGCTGCCACGCACCCAGTAATTATGCATCTCTATTATTCTCTTTTCTTTCACTAAAAGAAAGTTTTGCTTTAGCCTGGTGTGGATCTATATTCTTCGTTTATACACACATATTTTAGACCCATTTAAGAGCAAAGTGCTGGTTTATTTCAAGCAGCAGTCCCTCTCCTCTCTAGAAGGTATGTTCAAAGAAATATCAGGGTGGCAGGTTTATTTATTTATTATTGTATTTGTATATCTCCCCATAGCCGAAGCTCTCTGGGTGGTTTACAGTAAGGTTCACACATGAAAATTCCCCAAAGGCATGTGTGTAAAAATAACACCATTAGTTTTCAAATTTCGGTGATGTCAGATGATGTGAAGTGAAAAGTTAAGCTGCTTTCACAAATGGGGCTTACTGCATCAGTTTTGTGGATTAAAACAGTAGCGCTTCTGTCTGGATTTCTAAAATTCCTTCCACGCTGCAGTACTGTTGCATTATGGAACCATGGCTTTTTCGGCCGATATACAGGCATTTTGCACAAATGTCTTTCACACTACTGCAACGAACATCTTCTTTTCGTTCCTTACCCATTATACTGTTGCGCCCTCCCCCAATCTCCGAGCTGTGAGATTTCTGGGGTCCCTGTGCCCATCCAGGTTTTGGTTTCCTTTGGGGAAGAAGGTCAGCGGAGACTGCGGTGTCTTTATGAAATATAGTTTATTTATTTACATACATTCCAACCTGAGCTCAAGGATGGAGGGGTTCAATGCATCACCAGTCCAATATCCAGCTTTTCCATCCGGATTGCAGGAGGCATCCCAAAGGCCATGGTGCAGAGAGCCAGTCTCTCTCTGCCCTGCCTTCCAGTTCCCAGCAATTCTCTAGACACACTAAAACTACTAGCCTCTGCTGGCCTCCAGGAAGGGGGGGATGCTCTCCTGAAGACCTTAAATGACAAAAGGGGTCTTCCTGGCCCATTCTCCATTGCTAGGCAACTGATCGGCCCATTATCTTACCTGGCCAATCTATTTGGTTAACAAAAGACTCATTTGACCAGCAGAGCTCCTCATTCCAAGGCACAGGATTCCAAATCAGAGGCTGGAAAGGTGACCCACAGGAATCATCCATCCCAACCCTCATGCTCATAACAATACACATGTGCACTGTAGCTTCCCCATAATTCACTGCATGAGTTTGTGTCTGGACACAGAGGGATATGTGGGAAAATGAAGAAGGGGAAGCTGTTACTTGCACCTACACCAGAATACCAGTACAATTTTCATCAGGCAGGAAAAAAAGGTGAAAGAAATTGACGCACACCTAAAGGGCAAGAACGCACTGCATGCGGGGATGCCTGTCACATGAGTGGCTGAAGCTAGTGCAAAAGTCCCACGGTTTTCTGGGTTCTCAAGCTTCCAAATGGATTGTTTCTGGAAACATTTATCACGGAAATGAGTGCTAAACTTCCACCATATTTCACTATATTTCTGGAACTAGCTTTTATGTTGAGTGAAAGATTGAATAAAATATGCAAATTACCAGGTAAGAAATTATCAGAATAAAGTGCAATCTGAAAGCAGCCTTAATCAATATGTTGAAAACTAGTAAGAAATTTGCAATACAGTTAATTGACTCATCTGATGGTGCAAATTGCTCAATACTTATGATTTATGTAAGTTTTGTTAATTCTTTCAATGAGGTTATTGAGGAAAACTGAGGGAATGTTCTACAGGTTAATACAATTTGCTAAAGAAGAGCCCAGATTATCCAAAGAGGAAGCAAGAAAGTGCTGGGAAAATTACAAATGTTAAGTGGGAACAAATTCTCTTAAGAATGGATAGGGACAAGGAATGATTAAATAGTTTATTGACAGCATTTTAGCAGGGTGCTGCAGATATTCAGGAGGAGAGGAAGGAGTTTATGGATGCTATGAGGCTCAATGCAGGACAGTTTAGTAGAATCCTTCCTGGATTAAATAAATTGACAGATGCCCTAACTGGACAGTCTGTTCACATTTGTTCTACCTCAACAACGACAGCTTTTCCATCTCATCACATCCTCAGTGAAAAATGCTGCACTGGAGGATGTTCTGGACCTCAGATAATCTATAACAGCAATCAAGGTCATTGTGAGGCATTCCAGATGGGAACACAAGAGAAGAGCATAACTGTGCTTCCCATCCCCCCAAAAAACAATTTGGGTTGCACTAATCTTCAGGTTCTCCATCCTGCCAGCCCTGCAGGAGGCTTCCCAATGGACAACCACCACCTCCTTGGTACTTTTGAGCAGAGCTTGGAAAAATTACTGTTTTGAACTACAACTCCCATCAGCCCTATCCAGTGGCCATGCTGGCTGGGGCTGATGGGAGTTGTAGTTCAAAAAAAGTAACTTTGCCAAGCTCTGCTTTTGAGGAGGAATATACTACTACTGCCCAGACTTCAGCTGTGTTGCCGTTGTCTTCTACTCCAAGCAACAAAAATCCAGCATGTACTGGTAAACCCAGTGTGTGACACAGTCCCCAGTGAAGGAATTTAACTTTGAGTAAAACATTTATTTATTTATTTGTTTCATTTTTAAACCGCCCATAGCGAGTGGCTCTCTGGGCGGTGTACAAAAAGATTAAAATACAGAATATCACAATAAAATCAACCTACCAACAATAAACATAAGCAGCAAACAAAAAATAAAAGATTTAAAGTTATAACATTAAACGCTTAAAATGCCTGGGAGCATAGCCAGGTCTTAACCTGGCGCCGAAAAGATAGAAGCGTTGGCGCCAGGCGTACTTCTTCTGGGAGGCTGTTCCACAGTTCGGGGGCCACTACAGAAAAGGCCCTAGATCGAGTAACTGTCCTCCGGGCTTCCCGATGGGTTGGTACCCGGAGGAGGGCCTTAGATGCTGAGCGAAGTGATCGGGTCGGTTCATAGCGGGAGAGGCGTTCCACAAGATACTGCAGTCCCACGCCGTGTAAGGCTTTATAGGTCAAAACCAGCACCTTGAATCTGGCTCGGAAACAAATGGGTAGCCAGTGCAAACGGGCCAGAACAGGTGTTATATGCGCTGACCGGCTGGTCCTCGTCAGCAGTCTGGCTGCCGCGTTTTGCACTAGCTGAAGCTTCCGAACTGTCTTCAAGGGCAGCCCTACGTAGAGCACATTACAGTAATCCAACCTAGAAGTTACCAGAGCATGAACAACTGAGGCGAGGTCATCCCTGTCCAGATAGGGGCGTAGCTGGGCTACCAACCGAAGGTGGTAGAACGCATTCCTTGCCACCGAGGCCACTTGTGCCTCAAGAGACAAGGATCGAAAAGAACCCCAAGACTACGAACCTGTTCCTTCAAGGGGAGTGTAACCCCATCTAGAACAGGGTAAACATCCACCATCTGGGCAGGGAAGGCATTCACCAACAGTGTCTCAGTCTTGTCTGGATTGAGACTCAGTTTATTAGCTCTCATCCAGTCCATTATCGCGGTCAGGCAGTGATTCAGCACATCCACAGACTCACCTGAAGAAGATGAAAAGGAGAAATAGAGCTGCGTGTCATCAGCGTACTGGTGGCAACGCACTCCAAAACTCCTGAAGACGGCACCCAGAGGCTGCATGTAGATGTTAAAAAGCATGGGGGACAAAACCGACCCCTGAGGGACTCCACAATGGAGAGTCCAAGGTGTTGAGCAATGTTCCCCAAGTACTACCTTCTGGCGACGATCTGCCAAGTAGGAGCGGAACCACTGCCAAGCAGTGCCTCGAACTCCCAACTCTGCGAGTCTCCCCAGAAGGATACCATGGTCGATGGTATCAAACGCCGCTGAGAGATCAAGGAGAATCAACAGAGTCACACTCCCTCTGTCCCTCTCCCGACAGAGGTCATCATACAGGGCGACCAAGGCTGTTTCAGTGCCAAAACCAGGCCTTAACATAAGCATTACTAGCTTGGAAAAACAGAGGGTTTTAAAAAATGATTTCTACACAATAAATAATCATACCTTCACATATTTCAAATTTCAGTTTAAAACTGATTCTATATTAAACATTATACAATTAGTCATACTACAGCTATACAGTACATCAAAAAGGTTCCTTTAGTTTTCCTTTTTTCTAGGTACTTTCAGTGGCCACAAGGCACGCATGGTTAAACAATGTGTGTAACAACATTATTTGAAACATTATTTATTAAGTTCCACCTGGCGGATATGCTTTAATTTGGATTCCTGCATTGACCTGGGGGTTGGACTTGATGGCCTTATAGGCTCCTTCCAACTCTATGATTCTATTGTATGATTCTATGATAAGAGGCTGGAATTTCCTGTAGGGAAGCCTCACCAGATCTCCTGTAAAACCCTGAGGCTGACATGGGGCTCTGAAGGAACCTAGGCTGCTAAGTTGCCAGACCTCTCTTCAAGAGAAAATAAACGGTAACTGGCAGTTGTTTGATATCAGAGACAGGTAATGAAATAAAGATTTCTCCTGTGGAAAGAATAGAATTTTAAAGCCTACTTTGTTGCATATGACATTGCTGCTGCTTTGACACAAATCTGACATCAGAAATGGTAATATCCAAAACCCAAAGCAGGTCCATACTGGAACAAAGAAAGTGCAAATGGAGACTGCAACATGAAACTGCTAAATTACAATTCATTAAGAAGTTCATTTGTGTACTTAATTGAGATAAAAAGTTTTGTGTGTGTTTTTATTAATTGGCTTACCATTTCCAAGATGCCTGTGTTATTAACCATTGTTTTTTATGAATGGCGACTGTTAATCATGTAGTTGACACATCTCTACTTTTCTGCATTTCATCTCCTTCTGACTTCAGTTTACCATTTCTCCAGCCCCAACCTATGTGTCTATATACCTGCCACTCAGGACAACAATAGTTTGCAACAGGAGAGTATGACAGTACATGTACTTTAGGAGTTTAAAAAATCTGGCTTGGATGCTTCTCGAGTATAGCTTCACCATGATGTGCTGTTGAATACTGGAAAATGTTTGGTATAATTTCTTCCCCTGAAGCAGAATCTGGCACAATAGAAGGTGGCCAAAGATCCTGCATCATCTCTCACATGCTAGAAATGTAGGGATCAGAAAGAGATTATTTTTAGTGCTGGACCAAAACTTGCTCCCCAATTTTGCAATTTTCACACATACCTTTGCAACATGGGGGCAATTTTCCGCTTCTTTCATAGGAGCAGGGCAAGTTACTGAGAAATTTTTTGAGGGAAGGGGTGGGCTGTGCTTACCTTGTTTGAATGTGCAAACTTGCTGAGGGGTCTTTATGTTTCTTTAAACATTGTGCAATTTAAAAGTGCCATGCATGCTCACAGCAGCATATAGCTTTCTCCATGCCAGCTTCTGGCAGCACTTCCATGTCCACATGACTCCACCATCCTCCAAAAAAAGAGTAAAACATTTCTCTGAACGTGGCTTGCATCCCACTCTCTTTGAGGGAGATCCTTGTAAGGGGAGGGTGTTCCACAAGTGAGGTACTGGTACAGAGAAGGCCTGTTCCAGTATCACTGCATAATGAAGCTAGTGGAAAGAACATAACCTTCTGAAGTTTTTGTGGCAACATGGCAGCCATTGGCTTTAAGATCTAAACATCTGGTTATAGCGAGAGGTGGGAGAGAAGGGCGAAATGAGATTGGCGTGACACACTATTAAATATTTGATGTGACTTGGGCTGCTATGATGAACAGATTTTACACACAGGAAAATGTGGTTAACATGGTATGCTTTACTTTGGAGCAAATATTTAATAGGAATTAATGTAGAAACCGCATTGTAGATTTTGGGGTCTATTTCAAAAACATCAGTGGAGGTTAAAATTATCTAACATTCCTTTGTGGCTGTCTTGTGGTAAGGATGATTTGGAAATAAACAAGGTATATTAGTCTGGTTAGATAATGCTTTATTACTTAGTCACATTATTATTATGAGGGGGATGTACAAGAAGAAGATTAAGTGGGGAAAGGCTGAACTAGCTCAATCATGAATGGTAATTTTTTAAAAGTATTTGCCTTCTACTCAAATTTGAAAAACAACCTTTAGCTCCAGGAAAAATCTCAACCGTTAAGATTCCTTAAGAACAGAGCTACTGAGAAACAAGTGGGGAATATCTGCATGCTTGGTCACATTGGTAACGATCTGTCTTCAGTTTGTAATTGAGTAACCCTTTTCTGCAGCTGATATCTTATTTTCTTCATATGAAATCTTACTAATTATTGCTCCTCTAATAGTAGCCTGTGAAATCCCAGTGTTTCTCTTGCTCTCAGACCACAAACCAACACTCCTCTTCCATTATGGGTAGGTTAGATTACCCTAACAGTTTAGGGAACAGAGGCTTGACTCATCATTAAGGAAACAAAAGGTTTTATGTTTACACTGAATTCCCTTGTTTATAGTGATGCTTTCCAGCCCAGCCTCTTTAACTTATTCTTTAGATTGGAGTGCCCTCTAGAGTCTTTTAAGTATTTTCTGCAGATTGTTGGTTCCTTTTACCAAATATTGCCTGGTTCCTGAGATAGCCCCTCTCTAGCGGCAAGAAAGAGCTCCAGCCTGGTTGCCCGCTGACCTTATTGTGCTCAGAATAATAAGTAGCTTTCTTAAGGCTAACTGCATTATTTTGAATAAATATATATCTTCAAGGGGTAACAAACACCATATTTCCCCTTGATTCCCATAGGCAAGGGCCTTGATTTCCATAGACCCTTTGTAGGAAAAATATTGTATTTTTAAAAGTGCATCGTTTAGTACCTATGTTAACCTGGCATTTGTAGCCAATATCCAAGCAGACTTCGGCTACTATCACACATGGGGCTGATTGCATTAGTTTAACGGATTAAAAAGGTACCACTTCTGTCCTGATTTCTACAACCCCTTTCATACTTCAGTACCTGTTGTAATGGGGAATTCTTATATTTAAACAATAAACAAATATATATTATTTGGGAATTATAAGGTTATAATATTTCTAATAGAGTAGCAGGCCAGCTACAAATCCTTTCCTTGGTGCTGTCTGTTTTGCCTACTAAGCTGGAATGCATGAAATGCTTGGTACAACTTCAGCTCTCTAAGATAAGATAAAATGAAGAAAAGACTAGCATTGAACTTCTCGGTATCTCCAAGATATAGGAATGATTGCAGTAGCTGAAATGCATTAGCTCATTAGCTGGAGTACTTACCTCATAGGAAAAGGTACTGGTATGAGAAGTGCTGAACATTACCAAATTGGCTAAGAAAATAACGTTGGCAGTTTACCCTCTATATAATGCTTATGTAATGTCTATGTAATGCTGATGTGTAACGTCCTGACTGGTATATTCTAGTCTTTGTCCTGGAATGTATAAAAACCCAGGTGAGCAGTGCCGTGGGGCAGATCTCCGCTCACTCAGAGGGAGAATGACCGTGTGTACGCTTGTCACCAATAAAGACCTAACTTTGCTGCAAGCTTGTGTCTTCAATTTCCTCAAGGACCCCCAGTCCAGCAAACCTCAAAATTCCCTGTCAGTTCCATTAAGGAACAGCAGTTTTTTCAGCCAATATACTGGCACTTCGCACAACTGACTTTCACACAACTATAATGATCGTCTTGTTTTTGTCCCTCACCCATTATACACATGCACACTGTAGTTCTCCACTGTGTAGGAAGTCTAAGATTTCATCCTGTCACCTTGCAACCCCTCTCCCTTGATCATCTGACTTTTTTTTTTTTTTAGTTATATAGACACAGGGGTATGTCTGGGAAATGGTGCTGCTACCTGTGCCTATGCCAGAATACCAGTACAATTTTCATCAGGCAAAAAAAAAAGGTGTGCATGCCTAAAGGGTGGGAATGGACTGCATGCTGGCATTCCTATTATGTGAGCAGCTGCAGCTAGCAAAAAACTCACACAATTTTCTGGGTTCCCAGCCTTGCAAACGGTTTATTTCTGGTATCATTTCTCACTAAAATTAGGGCTAAACTTGCACTATATTCCACTAGAATTCTGGAGCTAGCTTGTATATAGTGTGAAAGATCCGCTATAATCCACAAATTACCAAGTATGAAATTATCAGAATAATGAAATAAAGTGCAGTGTGAAAGCAGTGTAGTTAGCCACTCCCTTTCTGTTCATTCTGTCTATGCAATTGATGATCCTGTCTATCTTGATGTGCCGGGGTCAGTGGGGATCACAACTCATCTGTGGTCTGTGACATTTCAGAGCAGAGGCAGAGGCTGACTTCCAGTCCCTTCCATACTCCTGCATCACTATTATCTTCCCCCTCATTGATTTCTTCCCATGGGATAGGTATGTTCAGTAACCACATGAGTAGTTTCTCGATGCTGCGCCTGCATCCCATCTATTTCCACAAGTTATGCAAAAGGGAACCCCTATTTATATTTCACTCCAACCTTTCTCAAAAGTTCAGGATGCTGGTTTAAAGACTTTCCTACATCTTGGAGTCTCAGCATTTCAGTCCTGTAAAAATATAACAAGTTCATCCTCATGTATAATGTACCCTTTGGTTCTGACTGCTTTAATCTGTGCTTCTTTGGTGACTTAGATAGCGAAGGCTACAATGACATGTCTTGGTGGGGAAATTTCCTTGGGCTTTGGCCCCAAACTACACTGGGCTTTATCTATGTCCATACAATTAATCTATATGTCCAGGAGAATTTCTTTCTGGCATTCAGTAAAGAACACTATCAAATCTTTATTCCCCCCCCCATTTCCTTCAGACCTTTAAGGCAATTTCAGCATCTCCCTCTGTTGTTGTGTCATTCTGCAAAGCAGGAACATGACAGATTATGAAAAGGATATTCTCCCTGAGGTGAAGGGCAAAGGTGCAAACTAACCACATGCCCTGGTGAGATGTCAGGGAATTAAGAACTTGTATTGTCAACATGTTGCACCAAAAATGGACAGGGGAGTTACGGAACTCAGACATCCACAGTCTGACATCAGCCATGAAGCTCACTGTCTCGCAGCCTAACCTACCTCATAGAGTTGTTGTGAGGATAAAATTAGGAGGGGGAAAAGCATGTTTGTACACCACCTTGATCTCCTTGGAGGAAAGGTGTGATATAAATGTAATAATAAATAAAATAAACAAATGGACAGCCACAACAGTTAAAAAAAACAGGAAAGTAAGATAAGTCATAACTCCCCTGACCACCCAGGCATGAGGCCAGCATTCAGATGTTCAGGTGCTTCATAAGGCAATGCAGGACCAGAACAACGTGGGGCATCTTTGCTGGTCCCAACTACTACATCCTCCCAATCTGGATTTGGGCCTGAAAGACCTGGACTGGAAACAAAGTCCTATGAGGAGAGACTGAAAGAACTGGGCATGTTTAGCCTTGAGAAGAGAAGACTGGGGGAGATATGATAGCACTCTTCAAGTACTTGAAAGGTTGCCACACAGAGGAGGGCCAGGATCTCTTCTTGATTGTCCCAGTGTGCAGAACACAGAATAAAGGGCTCAAGTTACAGGAAGCCAGACTTTGGCTGAACATCAGGAAAAACTTCCTAACTTTTAGAGCGGTACAACAATGTAACCAATTACCTAAGGAGGTGGTGGGCTCTCCAATGCTGGAGGCCTTCAACAGGCAGCTGGACAGCCACTTGTTGGGTATGCTTTAATTTCAATTCCTGCATTGAGCAGGGGGTTGGACTCAATGGCCTTATAGGCCCCTTCCAACTCTGTGTTTCTATGACCAAGGGAATATGGGCTGTAGGGAGGATAGCAAACACATTGCAAAACACCATTAAGAACATAAGAACATAAGAAGAACCTGCTGGATCAGGCCAGTGGCCCATCTAGTCCAGCATCCTGTTCTCACAGTGGCCAACCAGGTGCCTGGGGGAAGCCCGCAAGCAGGACCCGAGTGCAAGAACACTCTCCCCTCCTGAGGCTTCCGGCAACTGGTTTTCAGAAGCATGCTGCCTCTGACTAGGGTGGCAGAGCACAGCCATCATGGCTAGTAGCCATTGATAGCCCTGTCCTCCATGAATTGGTCTAATCTTCTTTTAAAGCCGTCCAAGCTGGTGGCCATTACTGCATCTTGTGGGAGCAAATTCCATAGTTTAACTATGCGCTGAGTAAAGAAGTACTTCCTTTTGTCTGTCCTGAATCTTCCAACATTCAGCTTCTTTGAATGTCCACGAGTTCTAGTATTATGAGAGAGGGAGAAGAACTTTTCTCTATCCACTTTCTCAATGCCATGCATAATTTTATACCCTTCTATCATGTCTCCTCTGACCCGCCTTTTCTCTAAACTAAAAAGCCCCAAATGCTGCAACCTTTCCTCGTAAGGGAGTCGCTCCATCCCCTTGATCATTCTGGTTGCCCTCTTCTGAACCTTTTCCAACTCTATAATATCCTTTTTGAGATGAGGCGACCAGAACTGTACACAGTATTCCAAATGCGGCCGCACCATAGATTTATTCAATGGCATTATGATATTGGCTGTTTTATTTTCAATACCTTTCCTAATTATCCCTAGCATGGAATTTGCCTTTTTCACAGCTGCCGCACACTGGGTCGACATTTTCATCGTGCTGTCCACTACAACCCCGAAGTCTCTCTCCTGGTCGGTCACTGCCAGTTCAGACCCCATGAGCGTATATGTGAAATTCAGATTTTTTGCTCCAATATGCATAATTTTACACTTGTTTATATTGAATTGCATTTGCCATTTTTCCGCCCATTCACTCAGTTTGGAGAGGTCTTTTTGGAGCTCTTCGCAATCCCTTTTTGTTTTAACAACCCTGAACAATTTAGTGTCGTCAGCAAACTTGGCCACTTCACTGCTCACTCCTAGTTCTAGGTCATTAATGAACAAGTTGAAAAGTACAGGTCCCAATACCGATCCTTGAGGGACTCCACTTTCTACAGCCCTCCATTGGGAGAACTGTCCGTTTATTCCTACTCTCTGCTTTCTGCTTCTTAACCAATTTCTTATCCACAAGAGGACCTCTCCTCTTATTCCATGACTGCTAAGCTTCCTCAGAAGCCTTTGGTGAGGTACCTTGTCAAACGCTTTTTGAAAGTCTAAGTACACTATGTCCACTGGATCACCTCTATCTATATGCTTGTTGACACTCTCAAAGAATTCTAATAGGTTACTGAGACAGGACTTTCCCTTGCAGAAGCCATGCTGGCTCTGCTTCAGCAAGGCTTGTTCTTCTATGTGCTTAGTTAATCTAGCTTTAATCATACTTTCTACCAGTTTTCCAGGGACAGAAGTTAAGCTAACTGGCCTGTAATTTCCGGGATCCCCTCTGGATCCCTTTTTGAAGATTGGCGTTACATTCGCCACTTTCCAGTCCTCAGGCACGGAGGAGGACCCGAGGGACAAGTTACATATTTTAGTTAGCAGATCAGCAATTTCACATTTGAGTTCTTTGAGAACTCTCGGGTGGATGCCATCCGGGCCCGGTGATTTGTCAGTTTTTATATTGTCCATTAAGCTTAGAACTTCCTCTCTCGTTACCACTATTTGTCTCAGTTCCTCAGAATCCCTTCCTGCAAATGTTAGTTCAGGTTCAGGGATCTGCCCTATATCTTCCACTGTCAAGACAGATGCAAAGAATTCATTTAGCTTCTCTGCAATCTCCTTTTCGTTCTTTAGGACACCTTTGACTCCCTTATCATCCAAGGGTCCAATTGTCTCCCTAGATGGTCTCCTGCTTTGAATGTATTTATAGAATTTTTTGTTGTTGGTTTTTATGTTCTTAGCAATGTGCTCCTCAAATTCTTTTTTAGCATCCCTTATTGTCTTCTTGCATTTCTTTTGCCAGAGTTTGTGTTCTTTTTTATTTTCTTCATTTGGACAAGACTTCCATTTTTTGAAGGAAGACTTTTTGCCTCTAAGAGCTTCCTTGACTTTGCTCGTTAACCATGCTGGCATCTTCTTGGCCCTGGCGGTACCTTTTCTCATCTGCGGTATGCATCCAGTTGAGCTTCTAATATAGTGTTTTTAAACAACTTCCAAGCATTTTCGAGTGATGTGACCCTCTGGACTTTGTTTTTCAGCTTTCTTTTTACCAATCCCCTCATTTTTGTGAAGTTTCCTCTTTTGAAGTCAAATGTGACCGTGTTGGATTTTCTTGGCAATTGGCCATTTACATGTATGTTTAATTTAATAGCACTGTGGTCACTGCTCCCAATCAGTTCAACAACACTTACATCTTGCACCAGGTCCCGGTCCCCACTGAGGATTAAGTCCAGGGTTGCCGTCCCTCTGGTCGGTTCCATGACCAACTGGTCTAGGGAATAGTCATTTAGAATATCTAGAAACTTTGCTTCTTTGTCATGACTGGAACACATATGCAGCCAGTCTATGTCCGGGTAGTTGAAGTCACCCATTACTACCACATTTCCTAGTTTGGATGCTTCCTCAATTTCATATCTCATCTCAAGGTCTCCCTGAGCATTTTGATCAGGGGGACGATAGATCGTTCCCAGTATTAAGTCCCTCCTGGGACATGGTATCACCACCCACAACGATTCTGTGGAGGAGTCTGCCTCTTTTGGGGTTTCGAGCTTGCTGGATTCAATGCCTTCTTTCACGTATAGAGCGACTCCGCCACCAATACGTCCTTCCCTGTCCTTCCGATATAGTTTATATCCAGGGATAACCGTATCCCACTGGTTTCCTCCATTCCACCAGGTCTCCGTTATGCTCACTATATCAATGCTCTTCTCTAAGACCAAGCACTCCAGTTCTCCCATCTTGGTTCGGAGGCTCCTAGCATTAGCGTACAGGCACTTGTAAGCAGTGTCTCTCTTCAAGTGTCTTTGGCACTTGTGGTTAGGCCTGTGGTAATTTTGCTCTTCTGAATTTATATCCTGTGCCCCTGCTCTCACAATGCCTACTTCTAGGCCTACCCCTTTTAAAATTTCATCATTTCTTTGGTTTTTATCCCAGGGGGGAGGTTTATTCCGAACCGGACCTTTCTCAGCTCCTGTCGGGTTTCCCCCCTCAGTCAGTTTAAAAGCTGCTCTGCCACCTTTTTAATTTTAAGTGCCAGCAGTCTGGTTCCATTCTGGTTCAAGTGGAGCCCGTCCCTTTTGTACAGGCCCGGCTTGTCCCAAAATGTTCCCCAGTGCCTAACATATCCAAACCCTTCCACCCAACACCATCGTCTCATCCACACACTGAGACTGCGAAGCTGGGCCTGTCTGGCTGGTCCTGCGCGTGGAACCGGTAGCATTTCAGAGAAAGCCACCTTGGAGGTCCTGGCTTTCAGCATCCTACCTAGCAACCTAAATTTTGCTTCCAGGACCTCACGGCTGCATTTCCCCATGTCGTTGGTGCCAACGTGCACCACGACCACTGACTCCTTCCCAGCACTGTCTACCAAACTATCATTATTGATGATGTGTCACATCTAATCTAAGGTTTTATCAAGTGCCTTGTGGCACGTGAGCCAACATGAGACACCCTTAACTCTGACCTTAAAATCCTTATCCTTATTACATGTCATCACTGTGCCTTCAAGTAACCTACAACTTAAATTGGATAGGGGAAGTCCACAGAGGGGAGGAGTGATGTGTTGGAGAGGGATGAATTTGAACAAATATATTTTTCCACATTTAAACATTATAATTGGAAATCAGAATCAAGAGAATAGTCATTACATGATAAAAGAATGTTGGGATGCATGTGATGGATTATTCAGAACAGGACAGATACTCAAACTTGTCTCATCAGCTTACAGCAGTCTTATACATGCACAATCATATGTATATTTGTTCAATAAGGCTTACTCACAGATAAATGAGTATAATCCAAATTGGGAGCTTGTGTATGGTGATAGCAGACTGGATAGATCTTGCAAATTCCACTTGAGTTGTGGAAGAACTAGCACAAAATAACTTTAACAGACACGGGAAAGGAGTGACCTGCAGTGATATTAGAAGAAAGTGGATTGAGGAACTACTTTGAGTGAAGTGGTTTGAGCATTTGGAAGGAAAAAACTGGCAGGAGAAAAGCTGTCCTCTGACAAGTCCGAAACAACCTGATTTTTCATCAGTCCAGCACACATCCAAGGAAGCAAACGTCCAGTCAGATTTTGGTCAAAGTTTCTTCAGCAGGAGGGGTGGACGATGGCGGTTTTAGTGATGATGACGGAGGATGAGATCAAACCTTGGCTTGGCATCCGGTTCCTGCACTGCTTTGCATGTCGCAGCAGTGATTTCACAGCAAGCTCCCCAAGTGGTAAGCCTCTGCCTTGGAAGAGAGCCCTACACTTTCCTACCGAGGACTCCCAGCAAAACCTCGTGGAGCACCTTCAAACTCCGCCCTCTTCAGTGTAGGCGCGTTACGGCCTTGGGGAGCAAACAGGCTTGCTTTGCGGTGCCCTGCGGGGATCCTTGACAAGGACTCCGCCTCTACCTTTTACCCCCTCGATGGGAAGTAGGAGAGGAGGAAGATGGCCCTGGCATCACACCGCAGGCAGCATCAACCACGATCCGGCCACCTAGCGGAGGCGCGGCTACCGCTACAGCCTCCCCTCTGGGGGGCGGGGAGAAACGGCATCTGAAATAAGCAGCCCAAGCGGTAGCATCCTACTTTGACTGCCCCAAGCATTTATTCCCTTCTCACCAGTCCTTTCCAGACGCTAGCTAACATATCCCCTCCCGCCCGCGTTCCTTTCTCCCAAGTAAGCAGCAGCTTCCCGCCAGAGGCGAAGCGCAGCCTGGCTAAGCCAGGAGGAGGAGCTGACAGGCAAGCGGCGCCTCCCAAAGACACTGAGCTTGCGGCTCGGGGCTAGAAGCAGCAGCAGCTCCCTAGACGGAGGGGCGGTAGCAAGAAAGGGCGGCTTTGCGCTTGCTCAGCCGCCGCCCAAAAGCTGGGACCGGGGTAAAGCCGGCAGGTCCCTGCAAAGGGCGGGAGCCGCGGCTCCTCCATCTTCTTGTGGCGTAGGGAACAGGCCCTGGCGGCGGCGGCGGCAGCAGCATCCTCAACAGGGACTACCGGGAGGAAGGATGCCCACCGAGTGAATTCTTCCAATCCCACTTCGTGAAGGGGCTGGCCCTGGCGGCCCAGATGCAAAGCGAAGGCGGCCCTCAGGACAACGGCAGCGCCTCCGCGGCCGAGCAGCCCCAGCCTGCGGCCCCTTCCTCGTCGGCCCCATCTCCGATGGAGCTGGCTTGGAGCGAGGAGGGCCATGGCCGCAGCGGGGCCCCCGAAGGTGCCTTGAGCCTCAACCCCCGGCAGCAGCAGGAGCTGCAAGATGAGGTGGAGAAGCTGCAGGAGGAGAACGAGGCCCTCAAGGTGAGCCGGAGGAGGGGTGGGGGAGGAAGGAAGGCGGCGGGCGTGGCTCTGCCGGGGGAGGGGGGGAGAGACCTTTATTCTCTCCCGGGCCTCTGGTTGCCCACCTCCTCTGATAGGAGGCAAAGTGATAGATAAATAGGGCAGTGGGCATTGTCGATCAGCTTTCTTACTGGTGGCAGAAACGGGAGGAAAAAGGCAGTTGTCATCCCTCACTCTTCTTTTGTAAGGCGATCCCTGTGCCACCCCATCAAATAGGAAAATCGTTATATTCCCTTCTAATTGATAGTGGTGTAGCTCCACTTCGCTCCTTCTGGTAAAATGCGGGAGTGCATGCGGCTGAAAAGTTGGGCTGCCTGGAAAAGCTGTCGAGAGGAAACTAGTTCAGGCCATCTCATACCTGATGATTTTCCACAGATACTGCTTCTGTGATGGAAACACACACACACATATATAGACAATCGTGTAGCTTGCCCAGTAATCGCACCCTGTTCCTTGCTTCTCATATGCTGCATACATGTTTTCCCTTTGGACACTATTGAACATACATAGTTGACATGTGTAAGGGCCTGTGAAGCAGTCCTATTTGATGTGTGCTTATGTGCCTTCTTTACATGTATTATTCTAATGTTACTGAGAATGCTTAATATAAAACCATAAAATGACTCTTTTCAGATCATATTCCCTCCGCAGTTTGTTTCACCTGCAAGGGCAGGTCTTGTGTCCTAGATCTGTTTAAAAGCACATCTACACTTTGACAGTTAGTTGCAAAATATTCAGTGGAGCTGCAAACCATTGTTCAATTGATTAGCTGTGACTGTGTGGTGTTGAGAAAGGGAAGACTCAACACGTCTGTTGTGTTCCCATGTAGAACAGATAAGCTGGGGAAAACGTTTCCAGCCTGAGGGCCACATTCCACTGTGGAGAAACATCTGGGGGGCCAGTGTGGGTGGGTCCAAAGGCAAAAGTGGGTGGAACAGCGGCTTTGACTCTTACCATTGTTTGGGAGGTTACATTTCAGCCACATGATAGAGGTTACTATGTACACATATCTCTCTATCCAGGCAAGCAAGATGCCTTATCACAGTTGAAAGAGGAATTCCAGCCAGGAAAAGCACTTGAGGTAGGGGTGGAGCAGGGTGAGTCAGGGTGTGGCCTGGTGAAAGGAATGTGGTGCCTTAGAAGGGCGCATTTCTTAGGGAAAGTTCCAAGGGCCAGATAAAAAGGCCTGGGGGCCACATTTGGCCTTCAGTTCTCCACACCTGCTTATCCCACGCAAGTGGTGGGGAAACCATGTACTTCCCACCTTGGGTAACTACAGTTTATAATTTAATCATGGATTATCTATTGATAAGCATGAGAGATTTCTGGATGGCAGGCATAAGAAACTGATTGATGTTTCTAAGTCCCATTTTCCTTTTGCTTATTCATGTGAACTTAACATTATATGGTGCATTTCTGCCTGTTCATTCTGAATGGATGCCAGAATGAGATAGATGAGCTGAGGACTGAGATGGATGAGATGAGAGACAGCTTCTTTGAAGAGGATGCCTGCCAGCTACAAGAAATGCGCCATGAATTGGAGAGGGCCAACAAAAATTGCAGGATCCTTCAGTATCGTCTTCGAAAGGCAGAACGGAAGAGGCTCCGCTATGCACAAACTGGGGAGATTGATGGAGAACTTCTGCGTAGCTTGGAACAGGACCTGAAGGTACACAGGACTGGAAGTTGACAAATAGGTGGGAGGGTGGTGAGGGGAAGTACTATTAGGCATTGGGTGGCCTGGCCATTCAAGGGAAAGCAGAGGTGGCTTGGGGCCCGATTTGCCTTGAGGCCTGATTTGTAGTGAAACTGTCACAATATTCAGTAGCCTTCATCTTGATCCACCCTTCATAGATAATTACATTTCCTGTAAGAACTAGAAAATCACTCACTACTGCTGGTTTCTGGTAAATAAGAGTTTTATGGATTGCTTCCAACTAATCATTTTTTCTTTGAGTTGCAATTAGGGAAAACTATACTGAAGGTGCCATTAGCAAAAGTGGAGCGTATTTCTGAGAAAATATGCATTTGACCAGGCTGTAAAAATAATAGCTCATTTTTTAAATGTTAAAATTGCTAGCTGGATGTTAATAGGAAGCTGCCTGGGTGCAAATTTGAGATGGAACGGCACTGTATAGACCTCCAGTTTTACAGAATTACAACAATTTTGACCAGCCTTAAATGTGCTTTGGATGTTGTGGAATAGAACTCCTGTCAGCCAGCACAATAGAGTTGTAGCCCAAAATAACTGTAGGGCACCAGCTTGGGAAAGACTGATTTTTGACTTTTAACAATGCTTAAACCAAGTGCACATAAAGATGGTTAAGCGTTACCTAGATATTTTGATAACTTTGTTTTTACTATTTTAAAATGCTGTATCTATTGTTTTGCTATCACTTGGCTTTTTATTATATTTTTCTTGAAGTATAAGGCTAGAGTGCATCATATTTAAAGAAAACATGATACTGGAAAATGAGGATACCATGGTCAATAGTATCAAAAGCCGCTGAGAGATCAAGTAAGAATAACAGGGACTCACTCCCTCTGTCCTGATACAGGTCATCCATCAGGGCGACTAAGGCTGATTCAGTCCCATAACCAGGTCTGAACCCAGATAGGAATGGGTCAAGAGTACTTGCAATTGCTGTGCCACAACCCTCTCAATCACCTTCCCTAAAAAGGGGGTATTGAATAATTTTTTGATAGTGGCAAAGCCTCTTATAGTTTGAGATAAATTTGTATATTGCCACAACTTTTTAAAAATAGAACTTAGAATTTAATAAACAGAGGGTTGTACCCAACTCAGTATGGGTTGTACCCATACTCAGAGTAGATCCACTGAAAATAATAGACTTCGGGCATTCATGTTTATTGATTTCAATGGGTCTGCTATGAGTATGACTTAGTTGACCAGAACCCAAAATTTGCCACTCATGATTAGAAATAAAATCCATTTTAAGTATTTTCTTTGTATTTCAGTTTGCATACTGTCATGCACCTGTGCCGCCAACCTGGCATGCCATGCAGTCCCAGGACTCAACTTCCCACCCAGGGCAATTGATCCTGGCAAAAGTCTCCCTTGTCAGGGCTGAGTAGACCAACACAACCCTGCAAGGTAGGTAGACTGCCACCACCCCTTAACTGGTTAACTGCTTTGAGTCAAGGGGAAATCCAGAGCACCAGAAGTAAATCTGCCAGGGATTCCAAAAGACAAGAGCCAGAAGGGCATTCCTTGTCCTGGAGCCTTAAGCAAATAACCAGGTACATGGTAGTTTGTGGGCAAGTAGCCAAGGTACCAGATTCAGAGCAAAATTCCCCCTGCAATGAACACACACTGGTAAATAGGAAGTAGCTTTATTAATAAAATATAAGTGCACAATTAATAGCAGCAAAACAGTTCCTTAAAACCCACACCCAAAAGGGGCCAGGTAAAAATACAGCGTTCAGTTACAAAACAAAACAATAAATCTATCTAACTTGTTCTGTACTTAAAAAGAGGTATTTGTTGTATAGTCCCACATCTCCTTAGAAATGCATAGCTTGGGTAGTAGATGGAAACAAAACCCACACAGATAACCACCTATAGGCAAGATGGATCCCAGGGGAACAAAAGTAAAGATTCCACTTCTATACTTATGGAAAAGTCACTACTAACAGTCCAGAGCTAATTAGCCAATCAGAGGGCTTTCCCATGATGTAATACTTCTTCAAGTCTTTGCACCTAACTGGCATGTACTCCCCACCATTCCCAGGCCAGTCTGACCTTGGGTACCAGGCCCTTAACAGATAAGCAGGTGTTCTCAATCAGGCCTCCTAATTAGCTTCAGCTGGGAAACAAAACTGCAAAATCATTGCTCTCACACAGAGGCCCCATTTTAGACAAGGTGAAATCCCACAGTTCTTTGCCCAAGAGCCATGTTACATTCAAGCTTTCTTGACATATACAAGAAGTAAATCAGCTTAAAAATAAATGTGTGCCCTTCTCAGACCAATCAGTGAAAATTTGCCATTACCAATTATAACTAATCCCCCTGATTTATCTACTAACATGTTCCTTGATTAATCAACTAACTATATTTATTTATATAACTATAACTATTTATATAACTATATAAATTTATTTATTGCATTCGTATACGGCCCCACAGCCGAAGCTCTTTGGGCAGTTTACAACAATTAAAAACATTAAAAACAAATATACAAATTTAAAACACATTTTTAAAAAGCAATTTAAAAACACATGCTGAAATGCCTGGGAGAAGAGGAAAGTCTTGACGTGGTGCCGAAAAGATAACAGTGTTGGCGCCAGGCGCACCTCGTCAACAGGATATAAAGTGCACAGTCCTATTATAATGTTAATGCCAATAAGATTCTTCCACTGAAGAAAGTGAATGTGAGACTCCCATGTTTAAGTCCACCTTAAGTGCTCTAATGGATAGAGTGTTGCTCTTTGACCCGGAAATTCCATGCACAAGTGCCACCTCAGTTATGTAATCCCTAGATATGGCCAGTGCTCAGAGTTGTACTGCCATGAAGTCATCAGGAATAAGCTGGACTGCATGTGAACTGAGTCTCAAACAAGCCCCCACATTTTTTAAATCAGTTG
The DNA here is from genome assembly GCF_030035675.1 of Rhineura floridana. Lineage (NCBI taxonomy): Eukaryota > Metazoa > Chordata > Lepidosauria > Squamata > Rhineuridae > Rhineura > Rhineura floridana. The sequence goes on along the minus strand of NC_084483.1, from coordinate 147,792,351 downwards.
GAGAGCACAATTTATTTGACTTATTAATGGAACTGGATTCCAGACAAAATAAACAAGAATGTTACTCTAGCTCTAGAATCTCCACCAACTCAATTTTTGTTGGCTAAAAATCAGGTTTCTAAAATTGCATGATCATAGGGTTGTATGCAAGTAAGTTCTACTCAGAGTAGATGCTTTAAAATTAATGGGCCTAAGTTAGTCATGTCTTTTAATTCGATTAAAATTTAATATAATAAATAAATAAATAAATTCAGTGGGTCTACTCATGACCAACACTGGATACAATCCATAGTTAGCCCTGCAATGAAGTTGTTGTTAATTTTCAAATACTGTTCCACTAGGTTGCAAAAGACGTTTCAGTGAGACTTCACCATGAGCTGGAAAATGTGGAAGAAAAACGCACTACCACAGAAGATGAAAATGAAAAGTTGAGACAGCAGCTTATTGAAGTAGAGATTGCTAAACAGGCTCTGCAGAATGAACTTGACAGGATGAAAGAGGTTAATGTTCACTATTTACTTTTGAGAATTGAGAGATATTTGCCAGTTTTTATTCCACCCTGAATTTCATAATGGTTGAAATAGCACTGTGTGTGCTTAATGGAGGAGGATGTGAAAGATTCACAGAATGCTTGACTAAGGATCCTAAAATGGATTCATTAATTTGCTTCTTGGGAAGGAGAACACAAATTAGGGAAACTGTAAACATTTCCCTGAAGATGCTGATGGTTGCACTTATACTACTTTTGCTCTTACTCCATTTTTGTCTTCTACTGTGATTTGTTGACTTTCATGGAGAAAGGTCTGAGATTTGTATTTGTTTGCTACTATGCATTTGTTTGGTGAAAAGCATTCCTTATACCTGCGTTTGAAATGACACACATTTATTCTTGAATGCTGTAGAGAGTGTTGTTGTGCTCTTGTTCTGCTGGCAAGCTTCTCACAGGCATCTGGTTGGCCACTATGAGATCAGGATGCTGAATTGTTTAGGCATTTTCTCTGATCCAACTGGGCTCTTATTATGTTGAAACAAGGCATGCCTGTTGCATTTTCAGTAAAATTAAAGCCAAACGAAGTTGCTAGCTCAACCACTTGCACTCCCATTGAGTTAAATACATAAAATCATAGGCTGTAATCCATACTGCTGTTTAGGTGCATTCAACAACTTTCCTGCAGGCCTGGTGCCAGCAGGTGGCCAGGTCGGGCACTGGCTGAGGGTCCCTGCCACTGGATGAGGGCCCCTGTGGCTGGAGGATGGAGCTCTCACTTTGTGATCCTTGCCACGGGTCACGACTGGATGGTGGCAGAGATTGCAGGGCAGGAGCTCCTGTCTCTGCCACTGCTCTCTCTGCCACTCCTCTCACTGCTCTCGCCACCATCGCAATGACCACAAATCAGGGTTCCTTCATTCTGTAAATTCATGAAATCCAGCCTCGTTTCTTGTTGACTTTCATTATAACAAAAGTACTGTTGCAACAAAACTTTGAATATTTTGTTACATTTTTCTCTTGTTCTTAAATTGTTGGTTATAGCATACCAACATGTAGAGATACCATGGGATTTATATTCTACAAGATTTGTTTCTTGTACTGGCATCTTTGTCATTGCCATTCACCTAAATTTGGTAAATTTGGCATCCTACCCTTCTCACATTTGCAGATGATAGAAAATTGGAAGGAATAGCTAATACCTTGGAAGACAGAAACAAAATTCAAAGGGATCTTGATAGGCTGGAACATTGGGGTGAAAACAACACAATGAAATTTAACAAGGATAAGTGCAAAGTTCTACACCTAGGAAGAAGAAGCCAAATGCACAGTTATAAGATGGGGGATACATGGCTCAGCAACACTACATGCGAGAAGGATCTTGAGATTGTTGTTGATCACAAGCTGAATATGAGCCAACAGTGTGATGTGGCTGCAAAAAAGGCAAATGCTATTTTAGGCTACATTAACAGAAGTATAGTTTCCAAATCACGTGAAGTATTGGTTCCCCTCTATTTGGCACTGGTTAGGCCTCATCTTGAGTACTGCATCCAGTTCTGGACACCACACTTTAAGAAGGATGCAGACAAACTGGAACAGGTTCAGAGGAGGGCAACGAGGATGATCAGGGGATTGGAAACAAAGCCCTACGAGGAGAGACTGAAAGAACTGGGCATGTTTAGCCTTGAGAAGAGAAGACTGAGGGGAGATTATGATAGCACTCTTCAAGTACTTGAAAGATTGCCACACAGAGGAGGGCCAGGATCTCTTCTCGATCGTCCCAGAATGCAGGACACGGAATAATGGGCATAAGTTGGAGGAAGCCAGATTTCATCTGAACATTAAGAAAAACTTCCTAACTGTAAGAGCGGCACCCCAATTACTTAAGGAAATGGTGGGCTCTCCAACACTAGAGGCAGCTGGACAGCCACTTGTTGGGTATGCTTTAATTTGGATTCCTGCATTGAGCAGAGGGTTGGACTCAATGGCCTTATAGGCCCCTTCCAACTCTACAATCCTTTGATTCTAGTCAAGACATAAGGGGGAAAAGGAAAATGTTAGTATCCTTAAATGGATGGGCTTCTTATGCTTTTAGAAGCCAATACCATCAGAAGCCTGATTTAGGAGACTTTAGTTTTTTATTAACTAACTTTCCATTGAATCACAGTTGTTGGATTTTGCCAAACCAGTGAGAACGCCATCAGTTTGGGGTGATCTCGGTTTAGCACTAGCCAGATTTTGTTTTTAGCTAGGATCCCTGGTTCAAATGTAAAGCTAAGCTGAGCTTCTTTAAAAGTGAAAGTAAAGTCTGAAGTCCTCCCAGGCACACAGCGAGGTTGAGGCTTCTCACCATAATTTTTACATTACATGTGAATGTGGCCAAGATCTTCATTGGGACAATTGCTTTTCTGAATTTTGCATTTGTTGTGCAGATTTGTGTAAGTCCACAAATATCACTAGCCTAAATTAATTTTTTACTGCCCAGCCTGCCTGTACATACCTTTGTTGGTAATTAGTGATAGATCAGCGCAGTTGTCTTTCCTGAAGGCAATTGTTACTTATCACAGTCTTCCAGGTTAATAATTATTTACAGATCTGTGTTTAGGTGACTAAACAGCTAATGAGGTGCTCAAATGCCTATATTGAGGGTGATTAAAATTCTACCTTTGTTGTGCTGGTGTGGCCTATTCACCTTGTGCCGCATTAGAAATGGGTCTAGATCGTATGGTGCTGGCTCCCAAACTGCAAAAGGTAGTGTTTGATTGGCTAAAATTTTTAGTCTTTAATCATGTTAACTGTGGAAATATGATCTTGACTTTTAAATGTCCCTCTAATTGGCAGCTAATTAAATAACAGGGTTTGGAATGCTCTTTTTTGTTAAGCCAGCCTCCATTTTGAATATTTTTGCTTCTTCTATTTTTCCTGACTACATCTCTCCCTTATTTGTTGTTGTTGTTTTTTGAGGGTGATAATAAATATTATTTATTTACATAGGCTTTAATTTTTATTTTGACATATTGATTGATTTCATATCTATTTTGGGCAAACTCTCTCTGGAATTCTGTGAGCTGGTTTAGAGAACATTTCGTCAGCACTTTGTAAAAAGTGGAATAGATCCAGGTTTTCATACTAGGAAGAGCTATTTTGTGGCTTCCTGTAGTAGGAGATGGAGACAGAACCTGCCATATCTTTATTTGTAAGACAAACTGGGGAAGCTTACTGAAGGAAGATAGATAATGATACCATTGATTACTATTCTGCCACTCAATGTATTACCTGGAAGAAAATGAATGGGATGCCTTTTAAGAGCTTGGTGCATTTACAGAGAATTTCTGGGTGGCATAAGTTGTTGGTATGACGTTCTTTTTTCTTTTGTGATCAGGAGTAGAATATGTGCAAAGTATGGCCATACCACACCAATTAAAATGTTGATTATTCGAGCAGGGTGTGGATTGGTATGTATTATACTGGATAAAATATGAATCCAGCAAGCTTGAAACCCCAAAAGAGGCAGACTCCTCCACAGAATCGTTGTGGGTGGTGATACCATGCCCCAGGAGGGACTTAATACTGGGAACGATCTATCGTCCCCCTGATCAAAATGCTCAGGGAGATCTTGAGATGAGATATGAAATTGAGGAAGCATCCAAACTAGGAAATGTGGTAGTAATGGGTGACTTCAACTACCCGGACATAGACTGGCTGCATATGTGTTCCAGTCATGACAAAGAAGCAAAGTTTCTAGATATTCTAAATGACTATTCCCTAGACCAGCTGGTCATGGAACCGACCAGAGGGACGGCAACCCTGGACTTAATCCTCAGTGGGGACCGGGACCTGGTGCGAGATGTAAGTGTTGTTGAACCGATTGGGAGCAGTGACCACAGTGCTATTAAATTAAACATACATGTAAATGGCCAGTTGCCAAGAAAATCCAACACGGTCACATTTGACTTCAAAAGAGGAAACTTCACAAAAATGAGGGGATTGGTAAAAAGAAAGCTGAAAAACAAAGTCCAGAGGGTCACATCACTCGAAAATGCTTGGAAGTTGTTTAAAAACACTGTATTAGAAGCTCAACTGGATGCATACCGCAGATGAGAAAAGGTACCGCCAGGGCCAAGAAGATGCCAGCATGGTTAACGAGCAAAGTCAAGGAAGCTCTTAGAGGCAAAAAGTCTTCCTTCAGAAAATGGAAGTCTTGTCCGAATGAAGAAAATAAAAAAGAACACAAACTCTGGCAAAAGAAATGCAAGAAGACAATAAGGGATGCTAAAAAAGAATTGGAGGAGCACATTGCTAAGAACATAAAAACCAACAACAAAAAATTCTATAAATACATTCAAAGCAGGAGAGCATCTAGGGAGGCGATTGGACCCTTGGATGATAAGGGAGTCAAAGGTGTCCTAAAGAACGATAAGGAGATTGCAGAGAAGCTAAATGAATTCTTTGCATCTGTCTTGACAGTGGAAGATATAGGGCAGATCCCTGAACCTGAACTAACATTTGCAGGAAGGGATTCTGAGGAACTGAGACAAATAGTGGTAACGAGAGAGGAAGTTCTAGGCTTAATGGACAATATAAAAACTGACAAATCACCGGGCCCGGATGGTATCCACCTGAGAGTTCTCAAAGAACTCAAATGTGAAATTGCTGATCTGCTAACTAAAATATGTAACTTGTCCCTCGGGTCCTCCTCCGTGCCTGAGGACTGGAAAGTGGCAAATGTAACGCCAATCTTCAAAAAGGGATCCAGAGGGGATCCCAGAAATTACAGGCCAGTTAGCTTAACTTCTGTCCCTGGAAAACTGGTAGAAAGTATTATTAAAGCTAGATTAACTAAGCACATAGAAGAACAAGCCTTGCTGAAGCAGAGCCAGCATGGCTTCTGCAAGGGAAAGTCCTGTCTCAGTAACCTATTAGAATTCTTTGAGAGTGTCAACAAGCATATAGATAGAGGTGATCCAGTGGACATAGTGTACTTAGACTTTCAAAAAGCGTTTGACAAGGTACCTCACCAAAGACTTCTGAGGAAGCTTAGCAGTCATGGAATAAGAGGAGAGGTCCTCTTGTGGATAAGGAATTGGTTAAGAAGCAGAAAGCAGAGAATAGGAATAAACGGACAGTTCTCCCAATGGAGGGCTGTAGAAAGTGGAGTCCCTCAAGGATCGGTATTGGGACCTGTACTTTTCAACTTGTTCATTAATGACCTAGAATTAGGAGTGAGCAGTGAAGTGGCCAAGTTTGCTGACGACACTAAATTGTTCAGGGTTGTTAAAACAAAAAGGGATTGTGAAGAGCTCCAAAAAGATCTCTCCAAACTGAGTGAATGGGCGGAAAAATGGCAAATGCAATTCAATATAAACAAGTGTAAAATTATGCATATTGGAGCAAAAAATCTTAATTTCACATATACGCTCATGGGGTCTGAACTGGCGGTGACCGACCAGGAGAGAGACCTCGGGGTTGTAGTGGACAGCACGATGAAAATGTCGACCCAGTGTGCGGCAGCTGTGAAAAAGGCAAATTCCATGCTAGCGATAATTAGGAAAGGTATTGAAAATAAAACAGGCGATATCATAATGCCGTTGTATAAATCTATGGTGCGGCCGCATTTGGAATACTGTGTACAGTTCTGGTCGCCTCATCTCAAAAAGGATATTATAGAGTTGGAAAAGGTTCAGAAGAGGGCAACCAGAATGATCAAGGGGATGGAGCGACTCCCTTACGAGGAAAGGTTGCAGCATTTGGGGCTTTTTAGTTTAGAGAAAAGGCGGGTCAGAGGAGACATGATAGAAGTGTATAAAATTATGCATGGCATTGAGAAAGTGGATAGAGAAAAGTTCTTCTCCCTCTCTCATAATACTAGAACTCGTGGACATTCAAAGAAGCTGAATGTTGGAAGATTCAGGACAGACAAAAGGAAGTACTTCTTTACTCAGCGCATAGTTAAACTATGGAATTTGCTCCCACAAGATGCAGTAATGGCCACCAGCTTGGACGGCTTTAAAAGAAGATTAGACCAATTCATGGAGGACAGGGCTATCAATGGCTACTAGCCATGATGGCTGTGCTCTGCCACCCTAGTCAGAGGCAGCATGCTTCTGAAAACCAGTTGCCGGAAGCCTCAGGAGGGGAGAGTGTTCTTGCACTCGGGTCCTGCTTGCGGGCTTCCCCCAGGCACCTGGTTGGCCACTGTGAGAACAGGATGCTGGACTAGATGGGCCACTGGCCTGATCCAGCAGGCTCTTCTTATGTTCTTATGTTCTTATGATATCCCAATATGTGCAGGAGTTTACAACTGCTAGTAACTGCTCCAAATTATGAATAGTTTCCCTGTTATTTCTGTTTGTATAGCTGCTAATAATAATTAGAACAAAAATTAGAATAATAGACTTTTGATTTTATCATGTCTGTGGAATGAGCAAGAGATGGGACAGTTGGGATGGATCAGTATGCAATCAGTATGCAAAAGGATCCTGCGTCATGGAATCCCTGCAACACTAGCCAGTGAATGTCAGGACCTCAATGGAGATGGAATAGCTTGATAGATAGCTCTGCACTGTATGGCATTCCTTATACACAAAATCATAATGCTGACTCAGTTTGGAGTAGAGAAGTGATAGTGGGGCATTCAGCCATTGGTGAGTAGCAGTTAGAGTGTTGAATCCTGCTCTCCTAGGTCCCAGTCCAAATCCCTGCTCAGCCATGAAGCTCACTGGATGATCTTGGGCCTAACCTATTCACAGGTTCATTGTGAGGATAAAATTGGGAGAGGAGAAACATGTTTGTATGCCACCTTGAACTCTTTAGAGGAAAGGTGAGATATAAATATAATAAATAAATAAATAAATAAACCCTTTCCCTGATGGCTGTTTCTCAACTCCAAGCCACATCTCCCAAGCTGCTTCCCTGCTGGGTTTTTCAAGCACCTTCAGAGTTCCTCATGTGGGGGAAGCGGTAGAAGGAGAATGGACTACACACTTCATCCTCCTCTCTCCCAACTTCCTCTCTCCCAAGTTGATTCTCCCTCCCGCTTTGATCTTTATGTATGGTTAGCCCTGAGATTCCAGATCCAGAGCCTAGCATCTTGTTTTAAGAATCTCAGATGGATATAGGAAGGGCCTTACTTAATTTGGAGAGTTGTGAATAGTAGGAGTGCCCAAGAAAATTTTTAGGGTGTTACCTCTGCTGCTCACCCATCAGGAACTTCTGAGCTCACAAGCACTTTCATGGCAGAAATACTCTGAAATTGTGTTGTGTCTGGACTATACAGGAGAGAAGCCCTATTATTATTGGAACTTGTTGCTTCTACGTTATTGTTTAGTTTTTATTGTTAGTCTCTTAATGTTTTGATGTTTACATGTTCTGCTTTGTATGTCGCTTAGAGCAGCTGACAATTCAGCCAGATAAGTGACTAATAAGTCGAATAAAAAAATAAAATAAATAAATTGTAAAATTATTAGTGGACCTGATCAAGCTGTTCCAGTTCAAAACCTTGTGAAAAGGTTATTATGTGTCTCAGCACAATGTAAGAAATGGGGTCAATGTAAGAAATGGGGACCCTTCTTAATTTGTAAGGGATAGCCATGCAGCTGTTCATCCTATTTTTATGAGGCTAGATCTAGTTCAGGGATCTAGTCCAGGAAACATGCAGGTTACAAAGAGGAGTGTAAAGTTAATAAGAATATAATACTGTTGTTTTTACCAGTGATGATCAGTTCCGCTAAATTTTCAAGGCTTGCTACAGATTGACTTGTGGCTATCTAGGTTTAGCTCCTGTACAGGTCTTCTCTTTGCAGGCTGAGAGTTAGTTTCAGAGCTTGGAAAAGTTACTTTTTTGAACTATAACTCCCATCAGCCCAATCCAGTGGCCATGCTGGCTGGGGCTGATGGGAGCTGTAGTTCAAAAAAGTAACTTTTCCAAGCTCTGGTTAGTTTTAGGGTCACAACCTAAAATGAGCATTGGGATAATCACTTTTCTTATTCTTCATCACGATTTGTGCAGCTACATTCCATATAGCAAAGGCAGCATTGCTGGGAAATTCATGGTATTTTCACAGATTAGAAATCTTAAGATTTTATTTATTTTAATATTGCGTTTATATCCCGCCTTTCCTCCAAGGATCTCAAGATGGCATATGTGTTTCTCCCCCCCTCCATTTTATTCTCACAACAACCCTGTGAGGTAGGTTAAGTTGAGAGGCATTGACTGTCCCAAGGTCACCCAGTGAATTTCATGGCCAAGTAAGGATTTGAACCCTGGTTTTCCAGGTCATTGTCCACCACTCTAACCACTTTGCCACACTGGCTCTCATAAAAGATGCCCTCAAAATAAAGATGTATTCTTGCCAAATTTGTCTATTGTACCTCGTCATCAGGCTATTACAAAATAAGAGATTAACAAAGGGAACTAATTTTCCATTCGAAAGTAACACAAGGTAACATCAATAGAAATTAACTCGGACCCAAATAAAACTATATACAAAATAAACAAACTGAAAATGCTGAATTTTGCTGGCAGATCACAACATTCCCCTTTAGAATTTTTTTTGGCTGGGAATATGGATAGTTTGTTTGTTTGTTTGTTTGTTTGATTGATTGATTGATTGATTTATATCCCACCTTTCCTCCCAAGGCGGCAAACAAAAGCACTAAAAACACTTTAAAACATCATAAAAACAGACTTTAAAATATATTAAAACAAATATCTTTAAAAACATCTTTAAAAACATTTTTTAAAAAGCTTTAAAGACGTCTTTAAAAAAGGTTTTAAGACATCTGTTTTTTTAAAAAAGAAGGTTTAAAAACATATTAAAAAGCAATTCCAACCCAGATGCAGACTGGGATAAGGTCTCAACTAAAAAGGCTTGTTGAAAGAGGGAGGTCTTCAGTAGGCGCCAAAAGGGGAGGGAATTCCAAAGGGCAGGTTCCACTACACTAAACTAAAGATATGGATTCTACACAACAAATGAGAATCAACTGTGCATTTGTTGCACTACAAACTCATCATCTGTGAAGTCCCCTACACTCTGATACACAATTTCCTCCATCAGGGTTATTGATATGATAAAAAACCTAAAATGGATACTCACTCACTTTTATAGTGCTGCAAAATGTTTATGTGTGTGTATGTTGGATCTGTGCTATTGCGAGAGGTTGCAAAGATGAGATTTGTTCTGCATTTTGGTTGACTCTTATTGATATATAAGAAGCCACTACAGTTAGACCAGGTAGACCTGATAGGAGCATGAAACTTCTGTCTTCTGGAAAACATTTAGGGTTGATTTAAATGGTACTGAATTATTCCACATGGTGGAAATAATGGCTGACCAAGTGTATCCGTTGGTGCAGCTGCTGTTTTCCCAGTGGCAATTGCATGAACATTCCACATGAATAAATAAGCTTTGAGCAGTGGTGGCTGCATCTATGGGGGTGTGAAGGCAATATGTTACCTTTTCCATGAAGCTGAATGAGCTCAGACACCTCTGTTCATTAATATCCAAACTAGCCTGTAGAATTTGAGGATTATCCACCACCACTACCACCACCCTTGTCTTGAATTGGATTGAATTATACTAAATTCACCATATTTGTCAGACAGAGAATCTTGAAATATCATTTTAGTTAAAACCCAAATACCATAAATTCCTTCTTTTAGTTTTCAGATGACTGACCATTGTGCTTTGGACATATTTGCTGTGCAGCTGCTACCATTCTGCTTGCCTGTTATAAAGGGAGACTTACATTAATGCAAGGCATGATTGATAGTGTCTGTCCTGGAAACCTAATTACCAGAAGCATACGATAGAGGTTTGGCTATGCCTGCAATCTGAATAGATACCAAATAGCAGTTTGGCTCACGATACTGTGATTTAGTGGAAGGACTGCAACAGCAGTCTGTTTCTGCACTAAAAATGTTTTTAAAAATGGGAAACTATGACTTCTTGATAGCAGGGGGGAGGTGAGAGATGGATTTTCATTTGGAAGATGCAGGGATTGAGGGGGAGGATTTTCCAGAGCATTTAATACAGGTTAGTTATTCTGCCCCCACCCCCTTTATTCATAATAATAGAGTAATTAATACAGCCTGAGAACATCCATCTTGAATGTAGGGGAAACGGAAGCGTGTAGCCCCATAACAGGTGTGGGGAATCTTTGGCTCTGCAGGTGTTGCTGAGCTACAAACTCCCATCAGCCCCAGCAAGCCCAGCCAATGGCTAGGGATGATGGGAATTATAGTTCAGTGACATCTGGAAGGTCAAAGGTTCCCCACACCTGCCCTATAATGACACAAAGGAACACAATACACTGTTCTGCATTGCACTGAAGAGGAAGGAGTGGGTGTATATTGGGCCATATCCATCCCTGCAGCTCCGCTGGCGCAAAGGACTTCAGTGCAGACAACAGAGCTTCCTCTCCTGTCCCCTGCAGCCCCTGGTGTGCCCTCAAGATCAACTCTGGAGGGTTAGAAGATCCTTCAGAGCAGATTCTGGGACCGTGTAGGTGAAGGAGAGGAAATGGAAGTCCCATTGCACCAGTGGGATTATGTGCCCTTAGCATTAGATACAGACAGCCCATTGGCTTTTTTCTTTTTTCCCAACAAAGTGCACTGAACAGACAGAAAAGCAGGGCTTCATGCCTCCCTGGTGAATATAAGTAAGAGGCCCACCCAGCACCAAGAGAGGGAACCACAAGCGCTTTTCATTTTAGGTTACCAGTTGAGTTCTTAACTGGGCCATCATCAAGAATGCTGTCTTGTTGCCTTCCCATTACTTGTACAGTGTAGGCAGCTCTATGAACAACTGCAACCCCTGCCAGGAAGGATGGAGACTGCTGGCACTTTCTTTGTCTTAGGATTGCTTTGTTATGGTGAGGAAATATTGAGGCCCATCCTTAAAGCCACTGAAATTCAAGTACTGTGGCTAAATTGTGTTGTCGATTGATTACTTGTTTCCTTCTGAATTTTCAGTACTTTTAATATGATACTAAAAGCTATATTATGTGGTGTTGTTTTTTAAGATGGTGATTGTGAAAAGTGATATATGAGTGCTGGTTTTTTCTATTGAAATAGTAATACGTTGCATATGAAAACTGCCTTTAACTTCTGTTTAAAATTCAAAGAAGAATACAAAAAAGCAAAACATTTTTTAAACCTAAAAAACATCAGGCAGGCAACGGAGGATATTAACTTGTGAAACGTTTTTCACAGAGCACTGGGCTTCAGCAGTCAAAAAGCTGGAAGGCAGATTGGGGAAGCAGGAACCCAGCATTCTTCAACTCAAGAGAGATTGAATTGTAGGGCGTGATAGTATCCAGAGGTCATATTGTCTGCCTGTCACCTGCAATGAAGAAGAATATTTGTATCTGGCCACAGTTATCCATGCACCGGCAGCATCTTGGTTAGTTGACTGTAATGCACTCCACATGGGGCTGCTTTGAAGTCTGTTCATAAGCTACACATTTTGCCAATTCTTCAATGGTCACACTGGCTTCCGGTTCATATCCAGACATAATTCAACGTGTTGGCCTTGACTTGTAAATCCTCAAACAGCTTAGGACCTGGTTATTTGTAGGACCTCTGTTTCCACTTGCGCCCCCCCCCCCCGATCAGCCTTGGAGGCCCTGCTCTGGGTTTTGCAACCCTTTGAACCAAGGTGGATGGTGTCAGAAGGCAGGAATTTTCTATTGTAGCGCATTACCACAACTCATGAAAACATATTGATTTGCCTGGACCTTTAAATGTGTTGAACCATTTCAATCTATGGAGTGGTTTTATGCTGAGATTTTGTTTTATTTTTATGCTGAGATTTTATTTCCTGCTATGCCTTGTTTTGAGATTTTCTTTACTATTGTTTTTTAATTGTTTTGCTGTTTTATTACAAGCCTAAGAGCATTTTCTGAAGGGTGGTCTATAAGACCGCCAAATAAATAAATACATAAATAAATATCTAGACTTTACTAGCAAATTAACTTGTAGTAGAAGGATGCAGTCTATGGATCAAACATGGTGCTCTTTGTTCACTTGGGGTGCGGGGGGTCTATTTCTACTGTATACTGTTTACTTCGGATGCTTGTGGCTGGGATGGTTACAACACTTCAAAACTCAGGCATAAAATGAATGCTATCCTGTAACACATAAGAACTGTACAGGTCTGAAATATTTTAACCTTTTTCCTTGACACAAGATCATTTTCATTCACAATAAGACCAGCCCTGCTAAGAAGCTGATGTTTCAAACTGTAGGTTACCAAGATGCAGCCTCCTCTGTGCATATAGTTTGCAGGCTGAGGATGGTCGTGTATCCATTGCCACAACTGAACGTTCAGCTTGAGTCCAGAAGTGCTTTGTTCTAACTTGTTTATATTCCTTGCCTCATTTTAAACCTGGCAGTCATAATTCTAGCTCCTACACCTTTCAGTCTGACTGTAACATGCACCAGTTGATCTTAAAATAACAGTCTTGTGACACCTTAAAAACTCACTAGTTTATGGCTAGTTGATACTGTCTGTTGAAAAGGTATCTGGAATCTGTAGCTGGTGGAGATGGTTCATTGTGAGTGAATTATGTTAATACTTCAGTCTACAGTGCTTCTTACTAGTCCTTCAGGCATTACAAAAGTGCTGGTTTTGACCTGCAAGACCTTATACAGCTTAGGCCTGCATATCTGGGGGCTACTGTGTTGCATTATGATCTCTAAAGTATATCCAAATGTTCAAATTTATAGAGATCAGCAACTGGCGGTACCAGGCCCAAATCTAGCTGTGAGAGGTACTATGTGGCTCTTTATTTGCCAAACCTAGAGGCAAGAATGTGTGTGTAGGGAGAATGGCTATGATAATGAAACTGGCTACCTGTCCCCTTCTGCAGGAGTAAAGTTGGATCCTGGCCTGCCCTCTACCACTCAGTCACTGTAGTGGCTCTCTGATAAAATGAGCTGCTGAGAAAAATTCAAGTTACTCTAGTCTAGTTGTCCAAATAATGGATGGGGTCCAGCAGAGTCACTCCATGAATGGAAGGAGCTTCCATTCATGGAAGAAGAGTTGCATTCATGGATCTCTTCTCGGAGTGCAACACTCCTTTCTTGAACAGAAACTCTTTATGTTCTTGGAGCAACTATGTTGGATCCCATCCAATGAGAGCATAGAGTGGCATTATTTATTTATTTATTTATTTCATTTATAAACCGCCCATAGCTAGTAGCTCTCTGGGCGGTGTACAAAACAGGTTAAAATACAATATTACAATATTACAATAAAATACGTAATTCTATGTAGCCCTTTGGGGGAAAAACTTGCCTGCACCTGAGCTTGAAAGTTTGGAGGTTTTTGGTTAAGTAGGAGAATGCAAAGTCTGCAAAACTGAATTATCAAAGGAAGCTATGGATATATGGATCCCATCAGCTACGGATGCCTCCTTCCCTGGCAGTCCTACCACAGTCTTCATTACACCAGTCTCGTTTGTATCTGTTGGCTCACCTTAAATGCAGAGTGCACAGGTGTTATTTTAAACCTATGTTGTAAACTGCTTAGAGATTTGTTTAAATGTAAGCGGAATATAAATTGCGCAAATCAGTATAAATCAATAAATAAAATACTGTTTGTGAAGGTGCAGTGGAAGAACATTGGAATGCATTGGGGACTTTGAATGCATTTGGGTCCTCTTTACAAATGGCCCGTGTACACATGGAAAGACTGATTTAAGTACTGCTTTGATTTCAATATTACTTAGAAAATCTATTTATGACAGAATCAGGGTAAACAACATACACACATATGGGAGATAACTGTTTCAAACAAGCTTGGATCAGTTACTTCAACTCTTGAGGGTGGTCTGGAAGCTGCAGCTGGTGTAATATACCGTGGCGACCTCTCATTGGGGCAGGATAGCGCCAACATGTCACCCCCCTGCTGAAAGAATTGCACTGGCTGCCCATTAGCTACCAGGATAAGTTCAAGGTTCTGGTTCTGGTGTACAAAGCCCTATACAGCTTGGGACCAGGATACCTGAAGGATCATCTTACCCCTTATATACCCAGTCGACCACTACACTCTGCAGGTGAGGGCCTCCTGCAGATACCATATTATCAGGAGGTCCATTCCACGCAACATAGGAAGTGGACCTTTAGTGTGGTGGCGTCTACCCTTTGGAATTCCCTCCCCTAAAATATTAGACAGGTGCCATCTCTGTTAGCCTTTTGGCACCTGTTTTTATGATGTTTTAGAGTGTTTTTAGTGTTTTTGTTTGATGCCTTGGGCTTCTACTGGGAGAAAGGGTGGGATATAAATTTAGTAAGTAAGTAAGAGTCTTGATTGCAGTTACACTGAATATGTTTCCTGGCTACTGGTGTTTTGAAAGGACTGTTTGTGAACTATTTTTGATATTCAGAGTATTTCTAACTAGGTCATACAGACAAGAAGAACATGAATTGCATAATATCCTGGCATTAAGGTCTCTGGATTGTGGAGCCACAAATATTTTAGGAAAGAATCGGTAGAAAAGTTTCCTGTGCTTTGAATGGTTTGATGGATTTTTTTGCATACATCCCTATTAAATTGTTTAAATTTTCTTAGGATTAGCCAGACATACTAATGATTATTTTATATTGTTTTTATAGTGTCTCATATTCCATTGCATTTATATATATTGTTGTTTACTGCCTTGATATTTTATATGAGTTGGAGGTGTATATATATTTATATATATAAATAAAAATATACATTTAGTAAAATTTTACTACATCTGATTGATCTTAGCAGTCTATGAAAAGAAGAGGAAGCAAAGACTTGCAGAAATCAGAAAAAAAATCTCAACAGATACCCACTGAGGTAAGTTCAAAATACGTCTGTCTATCTCCAAGTACATTCTAGTAAACTTTGTGGTGGTTGTTGGCTGTGGAATACAAAGAACCAGGAGTGCAAGCCTGTCATTGGTCAACACAATGTGAATACTGTGTTTGTGGCACTCATTTAGTAGACTATGGCCCAAATTTTTAAATGTACTTGTAATAACTATGGCACTATATTTATCTAAGAAAATGTATAGGATTGTATCCAACTGAGTCATTCTCAGAGTAGACCCAGTCAAATCAATGTTTTTAAGTTAGTCACAACTAACTTAATTTCACTTGGTCTCCTCTTGAGTATGAGTTACTTGGGTACAACCCTATGTGTTACATATAACTTTATTTTATCATCAGTAGTTACAAATATAAAGCTATTTAGTGGTTAATTACAGTGGAGTTCCTAGCAACTGAACTCCAAAACTTTAAAGCCTGAGCTACTCTTGAATGGTTATTACAATAATAAATATAGCTCAGGGTTTCCATTGCTTGAAAAGCAATGGAAGCTTGTAACGATTGTCACAGAAAATCTCTGTGACAATCATTACAGGTTTCCATTGCTTTTCAACAGAGATTTTCAACTTTCAGAATCTCAACTATTCCTAATGACCAAATTCAGGGCTATTTTATGCATTAATTTTTATTTTTTTAGGTGACCTGTGTTTCAAACACAGTGTGTGAATTCAAGCAACATAAGTATGTCTATAATACAGGTTAAGGGGAGTTGTGATAGGTTACAGCATCCTGTTGATAGTATATTAGCAAATTCAGGTTTGTTTCTGTATAATGTGTGAGGTATTCCTTGGTAAAAAAAAAAGTACTGCCTTCAAGTCGATTCCAACTTATGGCGACCCTTTGAATAGGGTTTTCATGAGGCTGAGAGGCAGTGACTTGCCCAAGGTCACCCAGTGAGCTTCATGGCTATGTGGGGATTCGAACCCTGGTCTCCCAGGTCGTAGTCCAACACCTTAACCACTGCACCACACTGGCTCTCAATTCATTGGTAGAAGATCTTAAGTTTTTTACTTTGCTGAGTATTAGCAAGTGCGGCTTGAGTAGGTTTTGAGGTGTTGTGGTTCAGGACACATAGTAATGTTTGTAAGGTGCCCAGTCTTGAATTTCCTATAGATTTAGTGGCACATCATGCTTTTACAGGGCTGTACAGATGTTGATATTTGAAATGTGGATCAACTGGAATCTTACCTCTGTTTTGTTCATTGGAGTCATTAGTCTAACCTTTGGTATTTTCTTTTGTTGAATTGCCAAATGTTGTCCTTTCTTACATGTCAAGTAATTATTGGATATTCTTTCCTTTTCATAAGGAGGACAGTGAAGATCTGAAATGCCAGTTGCAGTTTGTCAAAGAGGAGGCTGCCCTGATGAGGAAAAAGTTGGCCAAAATAGACAAGGAAAAGGATAGGTTTGAACATGACCTGCAGAAGTATCGGTCATTTTATGGTGATCTAGACAGTCCATTACCAAAAGGGGAGGCTGGAGGGCCTCCTACCACAAGAGAAGCAGAACTCAAGCTTCGTCTGAGATTAGTAGAGGAAGAAGCCAATATTCTGGGAAGGAAAATAGTGGAACTGGAAGTAGAAAACAGAGGACTGAAAGCAGAGCTCGATGACTTAAGAGGAGATGATTTCTCAGGGGCAGGCAACACCCTCATGGGGGAGCAGAACGAATCTCTCTCAGAGTTACGGCAGCATCTGCAGCTAGTTGAGGATGAAACCGAACTGCTGAGGAGAAACTTGGCTGATGTAGAAGAACAAAACAAGCGCATCACAGTGGAGCTGAACAAATATAAATACAAGACTGGGACTCATGACAGTTCTAGGCATCATGACAGTGCCAAGACAGAAGCGCTCCAGGAAGAGCTCAAAACTGCCCGCATGCAGATCAATGAACTTAGTGGTAAAGTTATGCAACTTCAGTATGAGAACAGAGTCTTGTTGTCCAACATGCAGCGCTATGACCTGGCCTCTCATCTAGGGATCCGGGGCAGTCCCAGAGATAGCGATGCTGAAAGCGATGCAGGGAAAAAAGAAAGTGACGATGATTCTCGTCCTCCACACCGCAAAAGAGAAGGGCCCATTGGTGGGGAAAGTGACTCGGAGGAAGTCCACAACATTCATTGCTTGACCCCCACTAGATCCTTCTATCCAACACCAGCAGGGTGGCAGAAAAGTTTCACAGACCGGCAGCAAATGAAGGACATCCGCTGTGAAGCTGAACGCCTGGGCAAGACAATTGACCGCCTGATTTCGGACACAAGCACCATCATAACAGAGGCAAGAATTTATGTGGCAAATGGGGAGCTGTTTGGACTTATGGATGATGAAGATGATGGCAGTAGGATACGGGAGCACGAACTTCTTTATCGGATAAATGCCCAGATGAAGGCATTTAGAAAAGAGCTCCAGGCCTTTATTGACAGACTAGAAGTTCCAAAGTCTTCAGATGATCGAAGTACAGATGAACCTTTGTCAGTGAGTCAGGTAGACTTTTACTTCATAAGCTCCCTAGGTAAAAACTTTCAGCCCAAGATGCGGCATGGATGTTTGATCTACAATTTCTTCAATTCATTTATAATATGAAAATTTTCTGTAGTGTACCCAGTTGGTAGTTTGTAACATAGTCCTAATAATTGAGTTTGTAGGGCTACACATCAAGGCTTGACATGGTTTGGCCCCTGCCAAGGCCCACACCTCTGCAGGGAGTCCATTGCCAAGAGCCCTTGGGCCTCTGCTGCTATGCAGCCTTGTCTGTCTGCCCCTGATTTATTGGGGACAAATGATGGCAGTACAAAAGAGGAATACCTCCCACATCCTGCTTGCCAGCCAGCTGTCTTTGACAAGTGAGTATGCAGCGGTGGTGAGAAGGAATAACAGCTACAGCTGACAGCGAGGAGGAGGTAGACCCACTGTGAGTGGGGCCCACTGAGGATATCCTGCCTCCTGGACTTGGAGCCGGCACTAGGGCTAGGAAGCAAAATAGGAAGTTCTAAGGGAAGCAACAATTAAAAACTCTGTTTGGAGAGGGAAACCCATAAAAACAATTTGCATAGCTAGCATAGGAAGAGACAGATAGTAGCAGAGGCACATAAGAAGGAGAAGGCTCAGTCAAAGGTTCCTTTGCCATTTATCCTTGGGGTCTGAATCAGTGGACAGAGTCATTGTTGCTGTCCTTCAGCCCTTGTTCAATTTGAAACTTACCACTTGTTAAAACCATAGTTGCCAACTCAAGATTTAGCCCCATCTGCACAAAAAATTGAAAAAGTAACATGGCAGAAATGATTACATTGCTTAACTTAGGGATATAATGTTTGGATAATTATAGCTTCAGATGAAAAGATGTGATCTGATTATATAGAACTATATGGCATAAAGATATATAAAAGATGGATACTGGTTGTTTTATCCATTCTAGGGCAGTTCTGACATTGTTCATCCTCTCTTAAAAAGTATGATGCCTCTTGTGAACTGAAACTGTTCAGGTCCCTAGCCTTAGCTGAAGGGACTTCCTGTTGCAAATTGTATAGATAGCCTATTTTGATATACATTTCTCCCTTTCTTGCAATGTTAGAACATGGGGTAATCCAGTGGAATTGATTGGCAGGCAGGTCATAGCCATCATTTTAGACCCACGGAAATATTGCTAGCTTCAAAGTGAATTTTTATATATCCGTTAGTGGGCATTTGTTCCTAAGACAAAAGTAGTAATGACATTACTTCCTTTGAGAACTGTGAAAACAAATTGGACTTGGCGTACAGAAGCTTCACAAGACTAGGCCTCAAATATGGCTTTTTCCCTTTCTTGAAATGCTATGCTTGCTGTTTCATTAATATAGCATTATCTTCTCTTCTATTTACCTTCCCAGATGTTCCAGCCTATCATTTTACTTATTCTCATCCTTGTATTATTTTCATCCCTTTCTTATGCAACAATATTTAAACTTGTCTTCCTTTTCACATTGTTCTTTGTGCTGTAGACAGACCTTTTTCATTTTGCCATTGATTGTCGTATTTTCAGTTTGTTTTATTTTGTCCATCCTCCCAAGATAAGAAGTGCAAGAGCTATTGTTTCTGTAGTAATCGCTGCTGTAAAAACACTGAAGACTCCTCGTTTGAAAGAAGGGGCGCTGGGGGCCCTTATAAGCCAGAACACAAAAGAAACAAAAACTCTCCACAGCTGAATCAGAATTATGTTCATCAAAAAAGTTAGGTAAGGACATGAAAAGTAGATGCTTGTTCTTTTTATAATTTCTTTTTTTAGTAAGCTTGAGATAAAAATGAAACTGAAGATTTTGTGCTAATAGTTGGTTTTACAGAACTTGAAAATCATTTAGAACAGTAAAAACATTGCATGTCTCTCACCCCCAAATTGCTTATATTGCATTCGTGAGCTCACTAAAATTCCTTGTAGTTTGTATTGTGCAAATATACATATTTGTATAGGGAAGAGACAGCAGAGTTGTGAATTTATAAGAATTCTACACTGAGTTTGCCTGACTTCTGCTCTTGACGTTGATAAAGACTCAGAGCTTCTACTCCTTTGGGAGTTGAAAATATGACTGTTGAGTCTACGATCACATTTAGTGGCTTAACATCTTGGAAGAGATTGGAGTTCAAGGTTCTGGTTTGATAATATTGATGTACACAGTGTCACCAGTGTGGTATGAAACATCAGGAGGAAACATCAGGATAGTATGAATAATGATGTAGGTCTGGCCTTTCATTGACCAAACCTGTATGATGAGACAATAAAACTATATGAGAGTCCAAAGGACTAGATAGAGAGGCTTGGAGGCTGGCCTAAGGTTCATCATCCCCCAGCTGTAGATGCTTTCTTGAGGTCTCACTGCAGTCAGCACTGCATGCTTCCAATCCACTGTTTAGGATTGCATCCCTAAAAGGCACTGCATTGAATGTTACTATAGCATACCCCTTTGAGAAGGATATGCTTTTACCCATCCTATACCAGCCATTCTGTAGGCTGCAGCATAGAGTTACTAATTTTTTAATAGCGTTATTTATTTAGTCCATTCATATACCACTTATATTTTAAAAAAACTCTAAGCGGTGTACAAGTCCAATATCTTAAAGCAACAACTACAAAAAACAATGAAATAAAATTATGGCAGAGAGAAGCCCTGTTTGAGTGTTTCTCCTCATGTGATTTAACAACTGCATGACATTCCTGCACCCCTCTCTGTTGCTGCCCATGTAGCGGGGGGCACATTTGTAGATAGTAACTTGCTCTCCTTGCATAGGCTCCCCCATGATGTGAAGCCCAGCTCACACAGGGTTCCACCACAGGGCCAGCCTATGTGAATGAGCAGGCCTCCCCTCCCAACAGATGTATCCCCCAGTGCATGGGGGCAGGCTGGCAAGGAAGCAGGGGT
This sequence comes from Rhineura floridana, assembly GCF_030035675.1. Classification (NCBI taxonomy): domain Eukaryota; kingdom Metazoa; phylum Chordata; class Lepidosauria; order Squamata; family Rhineuridae; genus Rhineura; species Rhineura floridana. The sequence continues at coordinate 147,771,618 of NC_084483.1, read as the reverse complement.
GGGGATGGCATACAAGCCATTTTAAGTTGAGACCTATCCCAGTCTGCATCTGTGTTAGAATTGCTTTTAATATGTTTCTTTAATAATGTTTTTAACCCTTTTTTAAAAAGATGTTTTAAAGCTTTTTTTAAAAAAATGTTTTTAACGTTGTTTTGTTTTAATGTATTTTAAGGTCTTTTTATGATGTTCTAAAGTGTTTTTAGTGTTTCTGTTTGCCACCTTAGGCTCCTGCTGGGAGGAAGGGGGGGTATAAATAAAATAATAAATAAATAGTGGGCTCCCCCCGCTCTCCCTCTCATGCAGGTATTAGTCAGGTGAGGGGAGTAGCCACACAGGAGTGGAATTCAGGATGTTCAGTTTTGTTTACTGCATGAAAGCTGCATTTGCTGATTTCCCTTTTCTACACAAGCTACCGGAGCATTGTCCTCTTCATAGAAGGATAGAATAATAGAGTTGGAAGGGGCCTACAATGCCATTGAGTCCAACCCTCTGCTCAATGCAGGAATCCAACTTAAAGCATACCCAACAGATGGCTGTCCAGCTACCTCTTGAATGCCTCCAGCATTGGAGAGCCCATGACCTCCCTAGGTAATTGGTTCCATTGTCATATTTCTATCTTTATTTATTAAATTTACAGTATATCCCACCCTTCCTCCCAGAAAGAGCCGATACTGCTCTAACAGTTAGGAAGTTTTTCCTAATGTTCAGTTGAAATCTGAGTTACTGTAACTTGAGCCCATTATAGGGACAACATTAGCCCTCTTCCAGTCATCTGGCACTTCATCCATCCTCCACAATTTCGTAAAGATAATAGACAGTCATTCTGGGAGTTCTTCAGGAAGTTCCTTCAATACTCTAGGATGCAGTTCATCAGGTCCCGAACATTTGAACTTGTTTAAAGTGATTAGGTATTCCTTTACCGTTTGTCTATCAGTCTTAAGCTGCAGTCCTGCCCCTTCAACTTCACGTTTACCAGGTCATAGACCCTTTTTTGGGAGAAGACTGAGCCAAAGTAGGAATCGAGCACTTCTGCCTTTTCTTTGTCATCTGTTATCGTTTTGCCATCCTCACTGAGTAGCTGTACCACCTTTTCTTTTTTCTGCCTTTTACTATGCATGTATCTGAAGAAAGCTTTTTTGTTGCTTTTAGTAACACTAACCTCAGCTCATTCTCAGCTTTAGCCTTCCTGATGCCATCCCTGCAATTCTGTGCTACCTGTCTATACTCTTTGTGGCATGGCCTTCCTTTTACTTTCTGTATGTGTCCTTTTTTGTTTTCAGGTCATTTCTAAGCTGTTTCTGAAGCCACATTGCCTTCTTCTGCTGTCTCCCCCTTTTTTCTTTGGAATTGTTTTCCATTGTGCCTTTAGAATTTCCTCTTTTAGAAACTCCCTCCCATCTTGGACTCCTTTTCTCATTTATTATTATTATTATTATTATTATTATTAATAATAATAATAATAATAATAATAATATTTACATTTGTATACCGCCCCATAACTGAAGCTCTCTGAGCGGTTTACAACAATTAAAAACATTAAAAACAAATATACAAATTTAAAAACACTTTTTAAAAGCAACAACATTAGGGTTGTTTTCCATGAGACCTTACCTATCATTGCTCTGAGTTTAGTAAAATCAGCTTTCCTGAAGTCCAGGGCATGCATATGGCTACTCTCAGCTTTTGCTTCAGTTACAATCAAGAACTCAAGTATAACGTGGTCACTTTTGTCCTGAGTTTCGTAACAGCCACTTCATCCACCAAGTCATCTGTATTGGTTTGAATCAAGTCAAGGATAGCTGATCCCTCCTCCACTTCTAGCAGGAGACAGTTATCTTCAACACAAGTCAGGAATTTCTTGGAGGGGCTGTGTTTGGCAGAATTTGTCTCCCAACAGATATCAGGGCAATTGAAGTCCCCTATTACTACCGTGTCATGCTTCCTTGAAACATTGGCAATTTGCTTTTCATAAGTTTCATCCTTGACTTCTCCATGTTACCTTTATTCCTTGCCTCGTTTATTTTAATCCAGATATTCTTGGTGGAGCTACCAAGCTCATCCTTCTGTATTTCTGTGCGTGGATATATATATATATTTAAAATATAGTGTGACTCCTCCTCTCTTTCTCTTCCTCCTGTTCTTTTTAACAAGTTATATCCTTCAACCTTATAACCCACAACAGTTTAAAAGTTAATGATAGAACTATGCTGGAAATAAGATGCTAGTTCTATGTATTTTCCCCCATAATACAGATTCCATTACTTATAAACGAATGGATTCTGTACTTGTGCACTTGAGATGTCCAATCCTACTGTGACAAATCAACTGCTGTTACAGATCTTTAGAGCAGAACAACCAGCACAGCTGCACTGGGCTATAGGGTATTCCTTTTTTTTTTTTTTAATAATTTTTATTCAAATTTTTCCAAAAACAAACAAAACAAAGTCAAAAAGACATAACAATACAACAACAAAAAATAAAAATAAAATAGTTGACTTCCGATTTGTCGCAGATCAGCTATAAGTATATAATATACATCAAACCTGTCCCTTAATGTATACATACAGAATCCCTTTTCTCCATAAGCTGTCTTAATTAATCGTCAAATCCCAGTATCATCATTTTATTTTGATCTTTCAACAAAAAGTCTAAGAGAGGCTTCCATTCCTTAAGAAATGTATCTGTCGATTTTTCTCTAAGTAAACATGTCAATTTATCCATTTCTACTAAGTCCATTAATTTCAATAGCCATTCTTCCATTGTTGGTGTTGATTCCATTTTCCACTTTTGTGCATATAATAATCTTGCTGCCGTAATCATATACAATATTATTCTTCCATATTTCTTTTCTATTTGTTTATCCATAAAACCCAATAAAAAAAATTCTGGTTTTGACTGAATATTTATCTTTAGAATTTTTTGCATCTTCCTACCTATCTGTGCCCAAAATGATTTTGCCTTTTTACACAACCACCACATATGATAAAATGATCCTTCTTGTTGTTTACATTTCCAACAAACATTAGAAACATTACTATACATTTTTGACAACTTTTCTGGAGTCATGTACCAACGGTACATCATTTTATAAAAATTTTCTTTAAGATTATAACATAGTGTAAATTTCAAACCTTTTTTCCACATATTTTCCCATTGATCCATTTGTATGTTATAACCAAAATTTTTTGCCCACTTTACCATACACTCTTTTACTTGTTCTTCCTCCATATCCATTTTCAATAAGAGTTTATACATTTTCGCAATTATATTTTCATCATTTGTACACAATCCTATTTCAAAATCAGATTTACTTATTTCAAACCCATACATTTTCTTGTCCATTTTATATCTTTCTAACAATTGTAAATAGGCGAACCATTGAAAACTATATCCTTCCTTTGTCAGTTGTTCTCTCTCTTTCATTATATATTCTCCATGTACATTTTCTAATAGTTCTTGATAAGTTAACCATTTCTCTTTTCCAGCCATTTCTCTTCTATAAAACGCTTCTTGGCTTGAGACACATAATGGTATTTTCGAATAAAACCTTGGTTTATATCTATTCCATATTTTCAACAGAGGACGTCTTATAAAATGATTGTTAAAGTCTACATTTACTTTTACTTTGTCATACCATAGATATCCATGCCATCCCCACTTCAAATTATGACCCTCCAAATCCAATAGTCTTTTATTCCTCAATAAGATCCATTCCTTTATCCAGACTAGACAGCAGGCAGCAAAATAAAGTCTCAGATTTGGTAATCCCAGTCCTCCTCTTTCTTTGGCATCTTGTAGTAGTTTAAATTTAACTCTTGGTTTTTTTCCTTGCCATACAAATTTAGAGATATCTTTTTGCCATTGTTTAAAAGGTAAATCAGAGGATATTACAGGTATTGTTTGAAACAAAAACATCATTCTCGGTAATACATTCATTTTTATCACAGATATTCTACCCATTAATGACAGTTGTAGTTTATCCCATTTTAGCAAGTCTTTCTTAATCTCTGTCCATAATTTTTCATAATTATTATGAAACAACTTTGAATTTTTATTTGTCATAATGATACCTAAATATTTCAACTTTTTCTCTATTGTAAAATCTGTCTTGTCCATTAACACTTTCTGTTCCCTTAAAGTTAAATTTTTCACCAACATCTTTGTTTTTTGATTGTTAATCTTAAATCCTGCTAACGGTCCAAATTCTTTTAATTTGTCCATCAATACATTAATTCCTTCCAAAGGATTTTCTAGTACAATTATCAAATCATCAGCAAATGCTCTCAATTTATATTCTTCTTTTTTTATCTTTAATCCCGAAATTCTTTTATCTTGCCTTATATCTCTAAACAGCACTTCTAAGACCAGAATAAATAAAAGGGGAGATAAAGGACATCCCTGTCTTGTACCCTTTTGTATTTCACATGAATCCGTTAAATCTCCGTTAACAATTATCTGAGCCTTCTGAGATGTATAAATCGATCTAATCCATTTTATAAAATTGTCTCCAAAATCCATTTGCTCCAAAACCTGAAACATAAATTTCCAATTCAAATTATCAAATGCTTTTTCAGCATCTAAAAAAATCAAAGCTGCTTGTTTATCATTTCGTTGTTCTAAATATTCCAAAACATTCAAGACATTCCTGACGTTGTCACGTAATTGTCTTTTAGGTAAAAACCCTGATTGATCTTCCTGAATAAATTGTTGCAATATTATTTTCAATCTTTCTGCCAAGATCATTGTAAAAATTTTATAGTCATTATTCAATAGAGATATTGGTCGATAATTTTTTGTTTTAGTTAAATCTTGCTCCTCTTTAGGTATTAATGTTATATTAGCATTTTTCCAACTATCCGGTATCTTTCCCTCTTGCAGAATAAGATTCATTGTAGACTGTAAAGGTAGTAAGAGTTCTTCCTCCAAACATTTATAATACATTGCAGATAACCCATCTGGTCCTGGTGCCTTTCCTAATTTAATTTTGTTTATAGCTTCAGATATCTCTCTTGACGTAATAGGGCCATTAATAGCTTGTCTCTGAAAGTCTGTAATTTTAGGCAAATTCTGTTTAGATATATACTCTTCTATTTTTTCAGATGGAATTTCCTGACATTTGTACAATGTTGAATAATATTGATGAAAAATCTTTTTAATTTTTACATTATCTGTCAACGTCTCATCTCCTTCTTGTATCTTTAAAATAATATTTTTTTGATGTTCTTTTCTTAATTTATATGCTAACCATTTCCCAGGTTTATTTGCAAATTCAAAAGTCCTTTGTTTAGCAAAATTTAGTTTTCTTTCAATTTCTCTAACTGTCAGCATTGATACTTGCTTCTGTAACATTTTAATTTGATTTACAGTAGAAACTTTAGTTGGATTCTTTTTCAATTCTTCCTCTTTTTGTTTTATTTCTTCCAAAATTAATTGCATTTTCTGTTGTTTCTTTTTTTTTAATTCAGAGTTACATTTAATAAAATATCCCCTCATAAATGCCTTACTTGTATCCCAAACGATATTTTCACTTGTTCCTTTATGTAAATTATGTTCAAAAAACTCTTTTAATTTCTTCTTACATTCTTGTACTACTTTGTCATTCTGTAATAAAGATTCATTTAGTCTCCATCTAAATCCAAGATTTTTCTTTTTTAAAGTTAATATCACAGGGTTATGATCCGAAAAAGTTTTTGGTAATATATCCATTTTAAAAGTATCCTTCGCTAAAATTTTAGACATCCAAATCATATCAATCCTCGAGAATGTTTTGTGTCTTTCTGAGAAATAAGTAAATTCCTTTGCATTATCATTTATATATCTCCAGGTATCCACCAATTCTAAATTTTCCATCAGTTCAAAGCAAATCTTCGGTAAGTTACCCTGTGTCTCTTTGATATTTTTTTCAGAAAGCCTATCAATTTTTGGTGATAGGCTATAGGGTATTCCTGAGCTCACATCAGCTGGCCTTTGAATCTGGCAGAGCCCAGACAAAAGGTCTGAAAGTATCTGCTGTAATTCCATCTTTGAAAGTTCAGGGGCAAATTAGATGTGAGAGGGTCTTGTTTGTTTGCTCCAATCACTTATAAAGTGTGGGCAGGGGTAGGTGGATATAACTTTGACAGTAAATGATGTGTGTGGCTGAAGGGAGTTGAGCTCTCCCTCTTTGCCTGCTGTACCTCCCCACACACCATTTCTTCAGGTACTTTTCTCCCTGCCTGACTCACCTAAGCACGTTGTTTGTTGTATAAATTAAACATATACCCATTCATTTTACACTTTATTTATTTAATTTGTATCCCACCCTTCCTCCCAGCAGGAGCCCAGGGCGGCAAACAAAGCACTAAAACACTTTAAAACATCATAAAAACAGATCCTAAAACACATTAAAACAAAACAGCATTAAAAACATTTTTAAAAAATCAACTTTAAAAAAGGGTTAAAAACATTTTTAAAAAACATATCAAACAATTCTGACACAGATGCAGACTGGGATAGGTCTCAACTTAAAAGGCTTGTTGAAAGAGGAAAGTCTTCAAAAGGCGCCGAAAAGATAGCAGAGATGGCGCCCGCCTAATATTCAAAGGGAGGGAATTCCACAAGGTAGGTGCCGCCACACTAAAGGTCCGTTTCCTATATTGTGCAGAACGAACCTCCTGGTAAGATGGTATCTGCAGGAGGCCCTCACCTGCAGAGCGCAGTGATCGGCTGGGCATATAAGGGGTAAGACAGTAAAACTAGAACCTTGAACTTAGCCCGGTAGCAAATGGGCAGCCATTTACACTTGAATGTGGTAGATGCATGAAGAACAGCCATGGCTGCCCCAGTCACATCGAGTTTGGCCTTAGGTGGGTTTGGGCAATATCTGGCTGGGAGACCTTTTAGGGCAGGCTCTGGACGTTGCTGAACTACAACTCCCATCAGCGCCAGCAAGCATGGCCAGTGGCCAGGGATGATGTAGTTCAGCAACAATTGGAGGGCCAAAGGTTCCCAACACCTGTTTTAGAGCCATGCATGTTGCTCTTAACTCCTTGGAGGAAGGAATGGAAAGACGGTTTTAGAGTAACTACTTGTACTCCTGGCACACACTGCCTAGTCAGAGCACTGTCACCTGCGCGTACCCTTCATATATGTTCCTGTCCTGGTTCACAGCTGGGTGCCTGTGTTCAGCCTTGAGGCTTCATACTGGAATCCTCATAATATATAGTGGTCTAAAGCCCGCCTGTCACCACCAACCAGTCTGTGAGGCCTCCTAGTCAATGGCTGAATTTCTGTGAATGTACAATTCCCAGTCTCCAGGATCACAGAAGTTGCCATGGCCAAGATCCAGCAGCTGCAACCTCGCACAATACACTTGCATGTTGCAAGTACAAAATTGCGAGTGACAGAGGAGGCTTGCATAATTGGGAGGGGGATTGTGTGACCCACCTCACATTCCTCAGTGAAAGTTACTGTGGCCAAAATAGACTCCTTAATCCACAGAGTATGGTTGCTTGCATTAGCCTACAATTAAGAATATCTAGGAAGGACTGAAAAATAACTACAGTGTGAACTGTCTGTTGAAAATGTGCCTCCAAGATTACACATATTTGCATAGCCAGTAACTGTGATCCCTCAGCTCAAATGCAGGGTTAGTTCCTGGTTTGGGGGGAAACTATTAATGAGACCGCTCCCTTACATACAGTCACATCACAGCTGCTGGAAAGAGAGGGAATGGGTTGCAGCCAATGCTAGTTCTACTCAGTGTAGACCCATTGAAAATAATGACGATGACTAACTTAGGTTCATTAATTTCATTGAGTCATCTCTGAGTAAAGCTTAGTTGGATATAATCCTATATCCATTGAACATGTACAGAGTGCTTTCACCTCACCAATGATTCAAAAATTACCTATACCGTTCCTCGCATGTTTGTGAGCTACTATTAAAGAGACAGCCTGAGGAACTTCAGGGATTTGGTTTGTATTAGCTTTGTACTTGCTGTGCAGTACTACTTACGGCGTATGGCTGAAGCGATTAATTAATTAAACTTAAACAAACCTATGTCACTAACAATTGCCCTGCACGCAGCACCAAGCAGTCACTTAACATTAGGAGAAAGCATACTGCAAGGCATTTGGACAGAGGGGAAGGCTCGCACCAATACAGTTGACTGTTTTTATTGCCTCTTGCAATCAGTTCTCATTGGCGTTGGAGCGATGGAAAGGAGGTGTGGCAAAAGTGATGGCATTCGTTGCAGAGGCCCACAATGATCTGTGGGAAGCACAAACCAATGAAAGCATCAGAGTGCAGCCTTGGCTCTGAGCTACTGTGTTGACACTGCATTGTGATGTCTGCATCATGCAGCCTTGGCCCTGTGTTTTCTTAATTTTGTTACTAAAACTCTGGAACCATGCCCAAGATGGCAACTGGCATGTGTTTGTGTGTCCCTGCTTCCCAAAGTAATTTCTGTAGGGTGAATTGCTGAAAGCAGTCACGAGAAGAAACCTGTGTGTATATACCTGGTGCAATCTTGGAGGTGCCCTTCCACCTCATCTCCCTTGGGAGGAGACTGACCATTGGGCTGGACCAGGGCAAACAGAAGTACTGGGAAGAGCCTCTTAAGCACTCTGTGCCCTAGGAAGTATCCAGCCTTGCAGAGCATAGGTTACTCATATGGATCTAGTGTACACACAGCAACAGTTGGAATCATTTCTGAATTTTAAAAAAAGTATTCCCAGCTTTAACTTTCCCATTTTCAAGAATACTTTGGGACCACTGCTTTACCTGTAGGCAGAAGACCATTTCCAGTCATCTCAGAGCAATAAAGAAACAAGCAGGTAGTTTTGTTTACTCTCCTGTAATGTTGGGGTCTTGCTTGACTCCAAACACAATGACCTTGATGAGAAGAAAGATAAATACACCACTGAAATGACTTAGGGATCACATGAGTATGGTGCTACTGCATATAATTGGAAGGTTCTCTTTCAAACACTGGGATATTGCTTTCCTCTGAAGAAATTTGTGCTTGGAGCTCCTGATGATGGATGAAATAAGGATATGGCAATATGTGTCTTCAGGATCAGAGCGGGAAAAGTAGATGAAGTAAAGAACTAAACAGTCATTGGATAATAAAATATGCACAAAAGCAGTGCCTACATCTATCATAATAATGAAAAGAAGGAAAGCTTAGATAGATGAACTGTAGGTGATCTTCAGGAGTTGTTTACAACATGTCTAGAGCCTTAAGAACGTTATACTCAAGTTCCTTTGGTTGGCTTGGCCTGTATTAACTTCATGCTGCTGCTGTGGCCAGGGAAAACAAGAATTCTATATGCAGAAACAATTTTTTTACCAGCACAATGGTGTTGGGAAAGCTGAAGATAAGGACAAGTAAAAATGATATTGATCCATTTCTAATAGGACACATTAGAAAAGCTCTTGAGGTGCTTGATAAACAGTAGGAACATGTGGAGCTCTATAACAAAACGTTGCAGTATTGAGTGTTTCTGTTCAGAATTCTGCCTTGCCCGCTCTCATCCAGTTTTCCATCCTCCATTCTGTGCCCACTGAGTATGCTCAGTCATCATGGGAAGGGTTTTTTTTTGGGGGGGGGAATTGTCACTTCCAGACTGTTGCTATTTTCAGGTGGGTTTCACTTGCATACTGGCAAATTCAGGTTACACAATTGTAGTTGGTTGGAAGGTCTTGCACAACAAACCTGCTTCCCCCAAAGATTAGACTTTTTGCTATAAGGAAAGTGATAGGAAAATGCATTGGAAAGGGAGGGGTAATGCTTGACGCAACATCCCTGCTGACAAATCAGAATGAATGTTCAATAAATAGCCAACATCATCTAAACTCCCTGCAAACAAATTAGGTCATCTGGAAGCACCCACACTTCCCTGAAGAGTTACATAGAATTAAATAAATGTTTGCATACTGATGGAGCCAAACAGACTTCTATTTATTTTCAGTGAATTTAATGCTGGTTTGGTTTTTTTAACACCACCAAAAGGATCATAGTTGAGAACGCACATCTGGAAACATAAGAAGCTGGAGAAATAAATAGCTGTAAAAATTAAAATGCAAATATTTATGTATATTTTGAGCCAATTGTTTTCAGTGGGTCCCAGAATGCTGAGAAACATCTATTGATGATGGTCATAGAATCATAGAGTTGGAAGGGGCCTATAAGGCTATCAAGTCAACCTCCCTGCTCAATGCAGGAATCCAAATGAAAGCATACTTGACAAGTGGCTGTCCATCTGCCTCCAGTGTTGGAGAGCCCACCACCTCCTTAGGTAATTGGTTACATTGTTGTATTGCTCTTAACAGTTAGGAAGCTTTTCCTGATGTTCAGTTGAAATCTGGCTTCCTGCAAGTTGAGCCCATTATTCCGTGTCCTGCACTCTGGGGCGATCAAAAAGAGATCCTGGTTCTCCACTGTGTGGCAACCTTTCAAGTACTTGAAGAGTGCTATCATATCTCCCCTCAGTCTTCTCAAGGCTAAACATGCCCAGTTCTTTCAGTCTCTCCTCATAGGGCTTTGTTTCCAGTCCCTTGATCATCCTTGTTGCCCTCCTCTGAACCCGTTCCAGTTTGTCTGCATCCTTCTTAAAGTGTGGTGTCCAGAACTGGACGCAGTACTCAAGATGAGGCCTAACCAGTGCCAAATAGAGGAGAACTAATACTTCATGCAATTTGGAAACTATACTTCTGTTAATGCAACCTAAAATAGCATTTGCCTTTTTTGCAGCACATCACATTGTTGGCTTATATTCAGCTTGTGAACAACAACAATCCCAAGATCCTTCTCGCATGTAGTATTGCTAAGCCAAATATCTCCCATCTTCTAACTGTGAATTTGGTTTCTTTTTCCTAGGTGTAGAATTGTGCACTTATCCCTGTTAAATTTTGTTCTGTTGTTTTCATCTCACTGCTCAGCCTATCAAGTTCCCTTTGAATTTTGTTTCTGTCTTTCACGGTATTAGCTGTGCCCCTGAATTTTGTATCATCTGCAAATTTGATAAGCATGCTCTGTACCTCCTCATCCACGTCGTTAATAAAAATGTTGAAGAGCACTGGACCCAGGAGCGAGCCCCGTGGTACCCCATTTACCTCCAGTTTGAGAAATAACCATTGATGAGCACTCTTTGAGTATAATTCTGGAGCCAACTGTGGATCCACCTGTTCCATCCAGCCCACATTTAGCTAGCTTGTTAATCAGAATATCATGGGGCACTTTGTCAAAAGCTTTGCTGAAGTCGAGATACATTATGTCCACAGCATTCCCACAGTGTCAGGCCCAGGATGTGACTCAGGAACCAGACCAACGGCTGTAGTTAATTCGTGTTTTATTAGGGTAATGTCCAAACAAAGACTGCGTTTTCTCATGAAGCAATACAGGGATACAGGTCCTGCGGCATTGGGAGAAAGTTGACAGAGCAAGGGACTTCTTCCCGCCTGTTCTTTAAGAAGGGGCCAAACGGGCGCGCAATCTTTCGCTCCTCCTTAACTGCCCCTCAGGTACTGCCCGCCTTCCCCCCCTTCTCTCCTGTCTTTTCAGCTGTCTGCGTGTGCGCGGTGAGGGGGGAAGCATCACCCCCTCCTCTTCTGAAGTTTCCGATTCCAGGATGGGGGATAGGGGAGGGGCTGATGGTAAACTGCCTCCCCACTTTTCGGCTGTGAGCAGCCCTCCCTCTTTCCCCTCTTGCTCTGAGCCTGAAAGAGGGGGAGGCGTGAGAATGTCCAGGGAGGGCTCAGGCTCCCCGTTGCTAAGCGACCTTATCACTGGCAGTTCCTCTGTTTCGTCTTCGCTCCAAAGGGGGGAAGTTCCTCCCCCTTCCCTCTGCCATCCATCTGAATACTCTTCTCCCAACTCTCCGGGATCCAGCTCCCCGGGATTGGGACCCCAGCTCTGCCTTCCGACACACAGTCTACCAGGGAGGTTACCTGATCAAAAACCAAGATAAGATTAGTCTGACAAGATTTGTCCTTGATGAATCCATGTTGGCTTCTAGAAATCATTGCATTGTTTTCAAGGTGCTTCCAGACTGACCGCTTTATAATCTGCTCCAGAATTTTCCCAGGGATTGATGTTAGCCTGACTAGTCTGTAGTTCCCAGGTTCCTCCTTTTTGTCTTTTTGAAGATAGGGACAACATTAGCCCTCATCCAGTCATCCAGCACTTCACCCATCTTCCACAATTTTGCAAAGATTTCTTACCCTCCCTTCACCATGATGTCCCAGGTGGGACCTTTCTTGACTTCACCATGAGGTCCCAGGGGTGGGGTTGCAACAATAAAAAAAATAAAATTAAAATCAGTTAAAACAAATTACTGTCAAAAGAATAGGGTGGGTCCGCAGGTGTCAAAGGCCAGGGTTAAACGGTGTGTTTTCAGATTTTATGCACCTTACATTATTTTTTTCAAGTAATGTACAGTTGAGCCCTGCTTTATGGCACTTCTCGGCGCTTCGCTAATGTAGCAGTTTTGAATTGTGTTCATGTCCCATATGTTCAGCGCTTGTTCCGGTTTTGCAGCGATTTTGCGACATGACACAAATTGATGGTGCCTGACGCCCTGAGCGCGTCGTCAGAGCTTGGAAACATTCCTTTTTTAAACTACAGTTGGGCTGATGGGAGTTGTAGTTCAAAAAAGAAATGTTTCCAAGCTGTGACAACACGCTTAGCAGCTGAGTCCGAGAAGGGCATCCGGCACCATTTTATTGTCGAGGGAGGCGGCGGAGGGCAAGCAAGCGCACGAGCGAACAGGCAGGGGGAAGAGCGAATGGGCAAGGGGGGGATGAGCGAGGGAGGCGGCGATGGGCAAGCGAGCATGCGAGCGGGCAAGGGGGAACAAGCGAGGGAGGTGGCAGAAGGTGAGCGAGCAGGCGCGGGCAGGTGGGCAGCTACTTGCGATCCGCGGCAGGGAGCCTGCTGCAGAAGGGGAGCACTGTTCCCCCACCATAATGAGGGTGAGCAAGCAGGGGGGGAAGGCGATGCATGGAAAAGTGGAACATCGATCAGCTGTTGCAGGGGGAGCAGGGGCCAAGCACTGTCAGCTGGAGCTCCCCGCACTACAGCTGATCTATGTTCCGCTTTTTGGCGATTTTTGCTTTACAGCGGGGGTCTGGTCCCTAACCTGCCGTATAAGTGGGGCTGTACTGTATCTTTAATATGACCACTGTCCATTAGAATATCCCATCCATTTGTTTGTCTCAGGACAGGTAGCAATTCAAAATATAAAATAGGCTGAAATGCAGCTTAAAATTATTCTACTAAAACATTGGTTTTTAAACTGTAGGCCTGGAACCCTCAAAGGGTTATCAGGGGTTCCTTAATGACCAAATATTGTGGTGACCAGTCCACACAGGGTGAGGCCCCACAAGCCTGTCCAACACCCCAAGTGAACTGAATGAGAACCCTAGAATGTGCCTCAGAATGCTCTTCTGTGCTCATGGTCATGGCAGGTGAGCAAGATTCCTCAGCAAATGTTGATGTGGAAAGGGTTCCCTGGCCTGAAGACAAAAACTTTTCTGATTAAAAATCTTCATATCCATTTCTGGCCAGTACAAACGTTGCTTAAAGGTATTTTACAACACTTTCTGGAATGGTCCAAACTTGCATTGTGATTTGTGGTTTCTTCTAGTCATGCCCTATGATGGTTTCTAAAACCTCAGAGCAGTCACTGAAAAAGCCTCTCGGTCTATTTACACTCTTCATTATTTCTTTGTAGATAGAAGGGGTATTAGCAAGAAAACTCTCCTGCCTGATCATTGCAGTTGTGATGGAAAACAGGGAGTAAAGGATGGTCACTGAGACAAATAGTCCTAATTTCACATATATTTATGCTAATGGGGTCTGAGCTGGCAGTGACTGACCAGGAAGAAGACTTGGGGTTGTAATGGATAGTTTGATAAAGATGTTAATGCAGTGTGTGGCAACTGAACAAGGCAAATTATGGAATTCCCTCCCAAAAGATGCAGTGATCACCACCAACTTGGATGGCTTTTTAAAGGGTTAGATAAATTCATGGGGGATAAGGGTGTCAGTAGCTGCTAGCCAAGATGACCATATTCTACCTCCACTGTCAAAGGAAGTACGTTTTTTATTTAGGGTTGCCAGGTCTCTAGTTTTCACCCAGGGACTCCAGATTTTTGGGGTCCTCTCTGGGTCTCCGGGTGAGGCACCTTAATCTTCGGACTCTCAGCTTTCATTTAAAAAAAAATTAAGGTTCTAGGTGGTCTGGTTCAAGAGATATACACCAAAACATCAGCCGCCTTCACCCCTGCAACTTCTTAAATGAGCTCATAGCTGGCTGCTCTAATCCAGCCCTTTCAGGTTTGTAGCCAATAAGTGAAGTCAGGGTTGTGATTGACAAGGCAGTAGCTAGACCCTATTGCAAGGCTAGAAAACTGACGTTTTTCCCTGCTTAACTGAAAACCTCATAAATTGAGTAAGTATGTAGCTTTCAGACTTTTTCTCTCTTCTATGCAGGAGTCAAACAAGTTTAAATTTTCCTGGGCTGTTGAAGAGGGCAGTGTTTTGAAAGCCTTCCCAATATAAAGCTTTAATGCTATACTCGCTTTTCTGGGAGTAAAGTTGCAGTGCTAATCCCACATACCTGGAGTAAACCCCATTGAATTCAATAGGATTTACTTTTGAGTAGATCTGGTTAGGATTGTGCTGTAAATTAATGGGACTTTTGAGTGAACATAGCCAAGAATTGTCTTTGTGTTGTAAATCTTTCTCTCCCCCTACAATCCTATTTTTAAAAGCAAATAGGCAGGGCTTACATAGGTATCACTGCTTTTATTATGTAGGAAACATACTGATTTTATTTTTTAAAAAAAATGTTCTTCAATGACCAACTGGTTTTGACAATAAACTATTATATGGGGTGTATGTATATTTACATCTCCAGTGTTTGTGTATAGGGAACCTTTCCAATAACCCTGTGAGGTAGGGTTGCCAACTGGAAACCAAGGCAGCTCATAACCATAAAAACAAGTATAAACAGTTGCAAAATAGCTTCAAGAGGCATGATTCTGAATTTTGGGTTGGGTGAATGAAGTTCCTTATCACTTGAGGTTGCAGTTCTGTGCGTGCTTCCCTGCTTGAGTAAGCCCCATTGGATACATTGGGACTTGCTTCTAAATAAACATGGGATTGCACTATAAATATCGTTAGAGGTTGTGTAAATAAACATAGTTGATAATCATGCTTATATAAATATTCATACTATGTCCCGATAAGTATCTGATTTCACACTATGGTTGTACATAATTATTTCCTCTACATTTTAAGTGTGCCCTTCTTCCTTGGGGTGATCATAGTTCCCCTCTGTTTTCATCCTGAGGGGCAGATTAGGCTCAGAGATGGTGAGTAGCCCATGATCTCCCAGTACACTTTATAGCTCATTTCCATTTTAAAAAAATATTTAAAACGATTTACATGCAGGAAAAGTTTATTAAGTAGATCCACACAATATGTTTAAAGCACATCCATCTCGCTTTTAAAGCACATCTTCCTCTAAAGAATCTGGGGAAGTGTAGTTTCTCCCTCACAATTATAGTGCTGACCTCCCTTAACAAACTACAGTTCCCATGATTCTGTGGTGGGATTTATGTGCTTCAAATGAATGTGCTTGAAATGAATGGTGTGGATCTGCCCTAAATATGATGTGCATTCATTAGTGAATTGAAAAGAACAATTTTAAAAGATACTTTTCTAAACAGAGAAAGGGCTATAGCTCAGTGGTAGGGCATATGCTTTGCATGCAAAGGTCCAAAATTCAATTTCCAGAAAAGAGTATTGCCTGGAATCCTGGAGAGCCATGGATGCTAGTCCATGTCATCAGTACTGAGCTAGATGGTACCAAATGGCCTGAGTCGGTATAAGGCAGGTTCCTTTGTTCCTAAAAGAGGAAAGAGACCCAAAGGCCACAGTGACTCTAAAATGTATGTATTTTATTTACATTTATATACCACTTTATTGTAAAAAATCTCAAAGCGGTTTACAGAAGGAATTAAACAATAAAATTATTGGCAAAACCAGTTAAACAGGTATTTAAAAACATTCACAATAATAAAATCAACAATGACTTAAAAACAGATAAAAACACAATAGCTTCTACATGCCTGGGTAGGCTTGCCTAAACAAAAATGTTTTTAACAGATATTGAAAAGAGTACAATGAAGGTGTCTGCCTAATGTCAATAGGCAGTGAGTTCCAAAGCATAAATACTTCCACACTAAGGGACTGATTTCTTACAAGAGCAAAACAAGTTTAAAGCACATCCATCTCGCTTTTAAAGCACATCTTCCTCTAAAGAATCTGGGGAAGTGTAGTTTCTCCCTCACAATTATAGTGCTGACCTCCCTTAACAAACTACAGTTCCCATGATTCTGTGGTGGGATTTATGTGCTTCAAATGAATGTGCTTGAAATGAATGGTGTGGATCTGCCCTAAATATGATGTGCATTCATTAGTGAATTGAAAAGAACAATTTTAAAAGATACTTTTCTAAACAGAGAAAGGGCTATAGCTCAGTGGTAGGGCATATGCTTTGCATGCAAAGGTCCAAAATTCAATTTCCAGAAAAGAGTATTGCCTGGAATCCTGGAGAGCCATGGATGCTAGTCCATGTCATCAGTACTGAGCTAGATGGTACCAAATGGCCTGAGTCGGTATAAGGCA
Source organism: Rhineura floridana (assembly GCF_030035675.1). Classification (NCBI taxonomy): domain Eukaryota; kingdom Metazoa; phylum Chordata; class Lepidosauria; order Squamata; family Rhineuridae; genus Rhineura; species Rhineura floridana. The sequence continues at coordinate 147,754,940 of NC_084483.1, read as the reverse complement.
GGTTCCTTTGTTCCTAAAAGAGGAAAGAGACCCAAAGGCCACAGTGACTCTAAAATGTATGTATTTTATTTACATTTATATACCACTTTATTGTAAAAAATCTCAAAGCGGTTTACAGAAGGAATTAAACAAAATTATTGGCAAAACCAGTTAAACAGGTATTTAAAAACATTCACAATAATAAAATCAACAATGACTTAAAAACAGATAAAAACACAATAGCTTCTACATGCCTGGGTAGGCTTGCCTAAACAAAAATGTTTTTAACAGATATTGAAAAGAGTACAATGAAGGTGTCTGCCTAATGTCAATAGGCAGTGAGTTCCAAAGCATAAATACTTCCACACTAAGGGACTGATTTCTTACAAGAGCAAAACAAGTACTTTGTGGCATCTGTAACATGGAGAGCACACTTTGAACTTGGAGGTATTATGTGTTGACAGGGTCTCACTCATGTCAGCAATTGTGCTACAGCATTCTGCACTAACTGCAGCCCCCGGGTCAGGTTGTGCTGCATAGGGATTTCTGTGACCTTGGCTGACTGGTTGCCAGAATTCTTTTAGTTTTGTTTTTTGGTTAGGAATCCTGACTGGTTGTGAGATGCTGAGTTTTCTGCCTTACCCAAAGGAATCTTGTTGTGGTTGAATCCCTCCCATAAAATAGTGACACCCAGTGGAAGCATCCAGGGATAAGGAGAGGAGCTCTAGAGCTGTAATGCAGGGGTAGGCACACTTCAGGCTTGTTAAATCTGCGTTTGTTTTTAACAAAAACCCTGAGATCCACCAACCAGAGCCAGCTGTAAAAGATATACACTTACCCAGGAAATTATTCTGAGTAACAGAATTGAATGCAGCTCACATCCAGTCCTGGAAAATCCCTCCTCCTCCTTCATTTCAGCAATATCGTTTGATGGAAAGTTGCTTTGTTCATATTGTCAGAATTTGGGAAATACCTGCTGATTTACTTCCCTGCTGATCTCCCCAATTGGGAAGCAGTTAGAAGTTAGAAATCCTTACTGATTTTCTTTAAATCCCTCAGTAGATCCTTGTTTACCTTCTCTTGCCCCTGCTCTAAGCATGCACTATAATACCAGTTTGAGCATTTGGGATAAAATTAAACAGTGACCCAGTTCCCTGTATGTAAAATATGACGCTTGAGCTTTGGTGTTTGTCTGAGTGATTAAAAAGAGAAGGTGCGAGATCCATTAGCATCAATATGAGCAAACAATGGAAGCATGGACATAAGGGAAGAATATACTCTTGAGAGAGTCTGGATGTTGCTTGGTTGTGCCATCTAGATATGGCTGTTATGGTCATAGGATGCTTTGCTGAAACCTGCTAGTCCTTTAAATTGAACCATTTGCATAGTGCTTGACCTTCTTTATGGTGATGATCCTCACAAAAACTTTGTGAACAAGGTCACTATTGTTCTTGTTTTATAGAGGAGAGAGTAGCGGCCAGTGGAGCGGAGTTGCCCTCCTGACACTGATGTTGCTGTAGATTACCATGGCGGAGCAAGGGAGGTATGGTATTTTTAATGTAGGCCAGAGATGAGGAATAATTTTCAGTCCAAGGGTCACATTCCCTCATGGACAGCCTTCCTGGGGCCTCATGCCAGTGGTAGGTTGGGCCAGAGGCAAAAAAGTGGGCAGGGCAATGGATGTGACTCTTAGGGTTGTATTCAAAGTAGCACTAAGCAGATAATTCCGTCAATGCAAGGATTTCTCCTTGTGCAATGGAATTATCTCTTCCCCTGTTGTCCTCCCATGTGCTCCTTAAATCTGTTCTGGGGGTTCACCCAACCCTCCAGAACAGATTTGGGGACTGCATGGTGGAGGAAGGAGGGAGATCCCATGCTGTATCTTTTACGGTACTTTCCAGCAAATAGAGAAATAAATGAAAATACTAGGGGATGGGTCTCCACTTCAAATTCTACATTGACATTAGTTGATTCTGACTCCCTTGCAGTGGTGATTTTTGTAATGAAGAAAAAAAACCCACACTGCTTATCACTTGAAATGCTTTTCTTCTGTATGCAGAATGTGTTTTGTTTTCTGGGAGAATATGCAGAAACTGGAGAATCAAGAAGAAAGAAGTGCCTGTGCAAAGTCGTCAAAGCAGCAAAAGCATTTCAATAGACTTCTGAGGGGCCACCAGCATGTTTCATGATTGGAGGCCAAGCTATTTATTTGGTCAACCATGCACAGCTGACAAGATCCATCTACATTGTGCTTGAAAAGCTTCTGCAAAATTATGAAAAAAATGACTTCCTTGTTCAGCTCAGTTTCACAAAGAGCAGAGACTGCAGCCAGATTCTGAATCTGCCAAGAGCAGCTCTAGGAAAGTGTGCCAGGCAGACCAAGGAATGCAGGACCAGCGGAACAATTCATCCAGGCACATTGGATTTTACACCAAGTATGGCAAAGAGAAGCAGAAATGTTATTGAGGTATGATGGTAAAACAAAATTGATCCACTTTTTAAACTTGCATTACATTTTTATCCTACCATTCCTCCAAGGAGACCTCTTGTATCCTCATGACAATGCTGTAAAATGGCTAGGTTGTGTAAGTACTGGCTGACAGTTTATTGATTTGTTACAAATCAAACATTAAGTAAAGGCAGATGGCTGTTCATGTTCCACTGCATTTTTATATATTGTGCCATAGTAGAAACTTTAGGTAGAGTTGTAAGGGATCATTTAAATATTATGATTTCCATATGGAAGCTGCCAAAACTACTTATTGTTTGCAGGGATAATGGCTCCAGGTGCATTTCCCTGGGGAGAGCATTCCACAAACTGGGGGGAGGGGGTTAATGAAAAGGCCCATTCTTGTGTGGCCAGCCTCTGCACCTCTCTCAGATGAGGCCCAGGGAGAAGGGGAAAGAGCATACTACTGATATCTGCGTTGCCAGTATTCCATCAATTTTACCAGACGCATTCCAAGTTTTAAAAGTCCAAAGACCTTGATGAAAACAGTTGAATGAAGATGAGAAGTTTTAACAGTTTCCCCTTGGTTTCATTATTTTTCCATTTCTTAGATAGCTAGGCAATTTCTTAATACTCATTTTCATAATAGTAACAGTAATTTTAATTCTAGAGCTTATTATCCTTTTACTGTAAGAGGATTACATGGCATTGGTAAAGGAGAGGAATCACATTATACTATTATAAGTCCTTTGCCGTAATCTCCCTTTTGAACAGTGTCACCAGGCTGCTATAATATGATCCAGATGCAATGTTACTATTTTGTCCTGGGGGTGGGGAGAGAGAGAGAGGAAGGGATTAATAACAAAAACAACATCAGACTACCAAATTGGATAAATTGGGTAAGGGAAATTATCTAATGAGGAAGAGATGATTCTTTCATTATATTTTTCTTTTCCTTCACCCTAAGAAAAGACAACAGGAGTGGCATTCCTGTGTGGAAGCTGCTCTAGTTGCACTAATGGGCATATTTAGTTGGACTCTGATATATCACCCTGCCGGTACATAGGATGCCCACAGTCTGAGCTCCTGAGCTGAAAGTGAACAGATGCCTATGGAAAGGCCACATGCAACAGCACGCTTCCCTCCTGCTGTTTCCAGCAGCTAGTATTCAGAAGCATACTGCCTCTGTCCGTGGAAGCAGAGCATAGTCGTCATGGCTAGTAGCCACTGATAACCTTACCCTCCATCAAATTGCTTAATCCTCTTTTAAAGCCATCCAAGTTGGTGGTCATAACTCCTAAGGGAGTGAATTCCATAGTTTGACTTTGTGCTGTGTGAAAAAGTACTTTCTTTTATCTGTCCTGAATCTTCCAACATGCTTCTGTAGGCAGGTTGAATTGATAGTGGTGGAACCACCGGTTCTGTTGGACTTAAGATGTTCAGTGCCTCCCTGTATTACACAGGGAAGATGAGAAGCTGCCTTATACTAAATCAGACCCACTGGTTCATCTAGCTCAGCATTGTCTACACCAGCCTTTCCCAACCATTGTGCCTCCAGGTGTTGTTGGACCACAACTCCCATCAGCCTCAGCCAGCATTGCCAATGGTCAGGAGAGATGGGAATTGTGGTCCAACAACATCTGGAGGCACACTGGTTGGGAAAGGCTGGTCTACACTGACTGACAGTGGCTCTCCAGGGTTTCAGACTTCCTGGCAGCCCTACCGGGAGATGCTGGGGACTAAACCTGGGATTTTTTGCATACAAAGCAGACATGCTGCCACTGAGCTTCTCTAAGCACATAGGAAACACCTCTTCACTGTTTGTGAATCATGTCAATTGTACCAACGTCATTCTGAAGTAAAACTCCAGTTTGTTATTACTAAGAATCTTCATGATTCTGTAAAAGATGTAGCAGTATTTTTTCAGCCTTGCCCAGATAGAAAAACAAGGAATATTGGCCATATTTGGCTTCAGAAGGGCCCAGCTCATCTGTAGAGAATCTGCTTTGTGTGCAGAAGGTTCCATGTTTGATCCCTGGCATCTTCGGGTAGCCCCCCACTCTCCTCTTTTAAAGCTCAATTCTACGTTTTAAAGCTGGAGCCTACATTCCATTTTGTTGCCTTCATGTCATCAGTCAACATTGCATCACCTTAATTTATACAATTTCATAAATAATAAATCACACATCATAATATCATTTAATACCAGATGGTATATGTAATGGTAAACTGACAGCCCTTTTTTTGGCTTGAAAAGTTGCTGGCAGGAGGGGTGGGGAGGCTAGTGGGAGTAGAGAAACAAAAGGAGAGCTTAACCCTTTATCTTCACCAAATTGTGCCCCATGCAGCCTCGTGAGATTATGGAGAAAGATTAAACATGCACACACCATATTCTCCTGTTCCCAGAGTTCCTTCCTGAACTTTTCAAATAGAAAATGGGCACTCTGGGCAGCAGTAAGATTTGTTTACAAATGTTAAAACCTAAACAAACAATCAAAAACCTGACTGCATGCCGAAAGGTGAGTTGCATGAGTAATGGAGTCATCAGGCAACCAGTTCACTGCACAGCTTGCTTGAATAAATTTTGATTCCATCCCACTTTGACTTCATCCCAACAGAGAGAATGTTGTCTGTCTTAACCTTAGTCTGAGGTTGTGGCCCTCTGGATGTTGTTGGACTCCAACTCCTATCAGCCCCAGCCAACATGGTCAACAGACAGGGATTATGGGAGTTACAGTCCAACCACATATGAATGGTCACAGGTTCTCATCCCTGCTTAAATTAAAGCCTCTTGGGTATTGTCTTCCTTGCACGCCACATAGTTTTCCAGCCCACGCAGGAGATCTCCTGCTGTTACATTTTTACATTAAATGTAAATGTTAAATCATACATCCTCTGGGCCTCTTAATAGCCTGGAGCTATCTATTGTAAGGCCATTCTCAAAATTGGGCTCCTGCTGGGAGGAAGGGTGGGATATAAATCTAATAATAATAATAATAATTCCATGAATGATTTTTGAGGGGGGTTCTTCTGATTTCTTTACCCAAGCAGCTGCCTTTGTATTGTAGGTATCTTTGCCAGCTAAACAGTCAGATGGAAATGCTTCTCTCAGCCAACTCAGCCAGCCACCAGAAGGACCTCCAGGTCATTGTCAGCCCCGCCTGCTGTCTGAAGAACTACTTTGAATGGACTGGAACTTTTCTTGAGGGATCTTAGTGGGTCTAAACTCAAAAATGGATTCAAAATGGTTCTGAAAGTGCCCAACCTCATATGGACTCTCTTTTTCATGCTTCTGACTGCAGCGAGTTCTATGCAATCGGATGTTGGTCTATAGTAACCCGGTCTTTTTGACTTGCTGGAGAAATGGTTTTGATTCTTAGATCACCCTTACAGTCTTCAGTGTTTTTATCAATAACATAAGAATGCTTATAGATCCTTTTATAACTCACAGACATTTTTCATTTCAATGACATATATTGATAATCATCTCCCCCATCAGTTTTTTTAATTTAAATAATGTACAGTTCTGTATATTCTGTCTTTTCCCACAAACAGCAGGAAGAACTGCTGTATGCATGGTCATGTGTTTGTAGGTGCATGTGTTGGAATAGGAAGTATTTAGGAGAGACAAATTCAATACTAGTTCTGACACTGAAATTATAACATATGCGTACACACACACTTGTATGGTTTATTTTGAAGGTTTGAAAAAAATAGCTCTGATAATTGTATATCTTTTACAAGTTTTACAAGCTGAGTATTTGATATACAGAAACTAACTAGGGGCATTTTTATAACTGGAAAGCAGTGAAAAGGCATTTGCGTATATACTAGAAGGAGATTAGCTCAGTAGACTGATTCCTCATTCATGTTTGATGCTCCTTTTCCCTGCTTTACTTCTCTAAACATTAGTGTTCTAGATCAAAATTAGCTGGGCCCATTTTTCTGAATTAAATGAACTACTGTTCATAACTGCATTATCTTCCATTCAATGCTTATGTCTGCCATTCAGTGTCACATAGCTCAGAGACTGGACTCCAATGGAGGGAAAAGAGCAAGACAGATGGTCGCACAATGTCTCTGCGGAGAACTAAACCTTAAAAGAAACATAGGACTTCTAGTACAACTGGCCCCATGTCCATTTCTCTACCAGCTGCAGACAGTGATAAGGAGCTGAAATGAGGGAACACATTGTAACAATGTCCAGACATGAAAAAAGTTGACCTACATGATGTGAAAGGGGGAAGAGGACCTTGACAAGTGGGGGTTGTTTTTGGTGACAGTCTCATAGTTCTTGCAATGTTTCTTTCCACCCTTAAGCAATTTTCCCCTTTCCCCCAAAATAATTGCCTTTGAAGACATAGCCAAGTCATATATGCAGTTACTGTTAGAGCTTGTCAGGTGTCAGGGCTTGATCTAAACTGAATGGATTTGAAATAAGGTTTTTTCTTATTACAATGGTCCATACTGCAATCAGAGGCTCGGATCTGGCAAGGCAAAAAGCAGAAGTATCAGCAACAGTTGAAATAGAATGGTCTACTGTTCATTGGGTTTTTTTCTTCATCTACTACTGGGCTTCAGATGTCCAAGTCATTCTGCTCCTGTGAATGATAGCAGCAGTTCTCAGTTATGAGGTTTGCTTGCAATTTGGCATAAAGTACCTACCGCATCAAGATAGCTTTGCTGGGTTGCCAGAAATCCTAGAGTAATGGCACTAGATGTATTTGCTATCATCTATCTCTGTGTCATTGGCTGTTAGTATGCTGTGTGTGTAGCCTGGTTGACTTTCCTTCCCAATAGTCTGAATGAAATATAGATCCTGCTGAGCTGGCTTGTTAAATGTTATAGAAATGCCTTCTTTTTTTATGAATTTTCCTTCAACTTAGAAGCAGGAGTGAACAGCAATCCACTTGGCTTACTAGAAACCAAGACGAGGTGCTGCTATATCAGACTGGTTTCTTACATTTCCCTCCCATGCCACCTCAGAACAAGTGGTGTGTTCACAGGCATTTCAGGCAAACTTTCATCATACTCTTTAACATATATATTTGTTTAATGGGCCTTTCTTAAGGTTGCAAAGAAAGAAACTTCTGTTGTCTTGTAAAAATGATTGCAATACTCTTGGGGAAATATCCAGATAGTGATTATCTTGACACGAAAAGAGCCAAAGAATAGGCCAGTTTATATATTGCACTAGACACACTTTTTAAAAATCAAAATTCTCTCCTACAATAACCTATATTCTGTGCCAACAAAAGCTGAAATTATGTGATCAAATTAGCGTACTTTTCATATTTTAGTCAGCTTCTGCTGGTGTTGGGGCACAGTGTGCAGCCCTGCTCTGTAATGATTGGAAATCCTACTCAAACACCACCACCCCGTTTTGGATATATTTTCAGGCATTGTAAGCCTATCTTTGCAGTCTAAAGGGACTAGAAACTTGGTGTGTGTGTGTATATACACAGATTTATACATGAAAGCTGAGATTCTCAGGATGCTGACTTCTGCACCCAAAACCAGTTTCTCCAATCACATGGTACAATCAAAAAATACTCTTAGCTCTGGGAAGAAAACATACCTGCAATCTCTGTTTCCTCGTGCTTCGCTTTCTGATACTGTTCATTTCTACAGTGCCAAGATAATTGATTGTGGCAATGTAGCTAATATGCTTGTCGCTATTCTGGGTATCTGAAAGAGTACAGGATTTGCCTGGTCCCCCTTGCGTCCATGATAGCCTGCTCTTTATTATCAAACGCTTACACTTAGATAACTTTACCGGATCAGAGACATTCCCGTAGGATCGGGGTGTGGGGGCTAAAGCTGTAAATATATGTCATTTCTTGGGTGTAATCCCAAGGGGGCTTGCTTCTGAGTAAAAATGAATAGGGCTGCATTGTAAAATATCAAAGCCATATTTAAAAGTTCAGCTTTTTATACTTTCATTCAATTTAGTAAAGTTCAGCTTTCTGTTGTTTCATTCAGTTGGTTCTTTGCCTGCAGAAGGTCCTAGGCTCAGTCCTCAGCACCTGCAGCTTAAAGGATCTCATAGAGCAGTATTTCCCAAACTTTGGGTCCCCAGATGTTGTTGGACTACAACTCCCATCAGCCCCTGCATCCAGCACGCCCAATAGCCAGGAATGATGGGAATTGTAGTCTAGCTGCATCTGGGGACCCAAAGGTTGGGAAAGGCTGATCTAGAGTGTCTCGGCTGTCAAGGTAGCACTGTAGAGAGTACTGATAGTCCTTGATAGGTAGTAACTTGGTGCAAGTCAACTGCATATGTGGCCAGTGAATTTATGTAATGCTTTTAACTTATAGTGCTTTAAAATAATGATGGTGCAACACCGATTGTGTGCAGTGTGAGATGGATCTTATTCTATTCCTATTTTCTTTTAATACCTTTCATCTAAAAGGCAAGCTACCTTCTTCAAAAAAAATACTAATATGGACTATCTCCTGTTACCTCTAGTGCAGTTTTCCTGAAGGCTGAAAAATGCACAAATACTTGAAAAGTGACTAGAGATGATGCTCTGAGATTGTGCCTAATTTTTACAGAATATTCAAAGCATCACTGCCTTTTTCATTAGATTTATATCCCACCCTTCCTCCCAGTAGGAGCCCATAGTCTTGCTCTATGGCAGGACAAGGCAGAGCTCAGGCTATAGGAATATAAAGTTCTTCTGTTTCTTCAGCTACAAGCTGAGGCCTATACTGTGTAGTGTCAACAGCTGCATCCTTATTGTTAGCTCCACCTGCACTGGCAGGTGTCTTTTCAGTTAAAGAGCACCTGCCTATTCCAGTAGGCTTCTCCTGTGATGGAGCAGGGGAGCCTCTGGGCTCACTGGGTCTTTGCAATTGAATCCTTCAGATCTGAGGATGGTTGTGCTGCAGGACTCTGGCAATGGCCAGTTTCCCTTGTGTATGGTTCATACATACTAATACTGAAACATTTGGTTTTGAGGTATCCTGATGTTTATAATCAGGATACTTTATAATAAAATGACTGGAGTCTAAGATACAGTTGCCAATTTTTTTCCTGGCAAGTATTCATCACATGAAGCTTTTATCAGCAGGCAGATGTAGTGATAGGAAAATCACCACCTTCTAAATTTCCTCCTGTGATGCAGCTGTAGGAAAAATATTGACAACTCTAGACCAAAATGACATAGATGCCTCCGTTATCCTGGAAAATATTGGTGTACTCTTACTATTTAATTTATTTCACTTTAGCTTTTTAAAGCCCTTTTACCAGCTGCCTTAGATTGTTTAGCCTGCTTCTGATCTGTGTCATTTTCTTTAGCAGCAGCTACAACATATGATGTTACATAGCTCAATGACAAAATTAAATAGGGGTTTTCCCCTTCCCATAAGGAATTCATCTCTCTGTAGTCCCTTGATTTGGTTTTAGTATGTAGATAACCAGGGCGCAGAGTGGTAAGTGGCGGTAACACAGCCGAAGCTCTGCTCATGGCCAGAGTTCGATTCCAACGGAAGGAGGAAGTCGAATCTCCAGTAAAAGGGGTCGAGGTCCACTCAGCCTTCCATCCATCCGTGGTCGGTAAAATGAGTACCCGACGTATGCTGGGGGGTAAAGAAAGGCCGGGGAAGGAACTGGCAATCCCACCCCATATATACGGTCTGCCTAGTAAACGTCGTAAGACGTCACCCTAAGAGTCAGAAACAACTCACACTATAAGTGCCGGGACACCTCTTTACCTTTAACCAGGGATTTGAATTCTAGTAACAAGTAAATCGACTGTTGGCTGTTTGATGTTAACTATATACTAAACCTGTTAAAATGGAGCTGCCATTGCAAATACCGAAGGGAAGCTTCAGTCCAATGTGGTATCTACAACTTTTTAAAGCAGCAATAATAGTATGAAATATGCTTAGTGGTGCATAAGGAAAGATTGTGACTAATTGTGACTGTATGGATTCTAGTGTGCTGTGCTGTCCTGCAAATTCTAATTCCAACAGACTTATTAGGACATTTTTTTAAAACTACAAAGAAAGACCACAGGCAGGAGTTTGAGGCACTGCACCAACCACACAAAGGGACCCTGATATTAGTGATGGGTTCACCGTATTGGCATAGCATATTTTGCCAGAACTCTGTTTCAGTATTATGCCAATCCATTCTGATTTCCACTGATCCCAACAGAAGAGGGTTCTGTAAAGAGGAGCTGGTGGTGGTAATGCAGAAGGGGAATGCTCAAGGGAAGAGCTAGGAGGGAGATGGCGTGATGCATCAATGTTTATAGGGTACTGACAAGTTACTGCTGATCTAAGATGTAGTAATTTCCTCTCCAGTAACCTGTAGCAATTTATGTCAGAGGGAAACTAGCACAGATCTCTTACCTTCTGCCTGCTAAGTCCTGGTCAAGGCTTTCCCTCACTCTAGAAAAAAAGGTCTGAAGTAGTATATTAAAGCTGTGTCCTAAGCCCCAGCAAGCAAAGAGGAATTTACTTCCAAGTTAGGATTGATCCGACATGGTGCCATCCCATGCATACTTGTGAGTAAACATGCCTAGGATTTGGCTGCACATCATTTCTAAATTGCTTTTGTTTTAGACCCTCATGACAGAATTCCTTCCCTTTTCTCATCCTGTGTCTTGGTAAATCCTGATACAGATGTATATTCTTTCTGTACAGCTTCACAAACCTACACTGAGGTGTTCCTATGCTGCCTCGCTTTTGAGATGTACCATTGTGTTTGACATTGCCATTGAAATAAATCCAAGATGTGGTTTATGAGCTTTGTATGAGAATGAAGTAGACTGTCTTAACCAGCAACACAACCTGCCTTCTTCTCAGGTACAGAGGACTCTATTGTCAAGCTGCTCACCTCCAGCTATTGAACCCATGCTGGTACAGGAATAGCCTATTCATGTTATGGTACTAATCTCCTTCACAAAAGATATACTTCTTGATGAATAGGGTGCCATTTTGGGAAGAATGAGGCAAAGGATTTATTTCAGACCATGTGTGATTATTCCTCAGGAGTATCAGTTTTTCTGACCAACTCATGGTTCAGCATTTGATTGCATGTACTCATGTGTGTGTGTGTGTGTGTGTGTGTGTGTTCTTTTTAAGGGAGGTTATTCCTTATCACCATCTGCTTATCTGTATGCTTCTTTTCCATAACATTGTCCCAAAGTAGTTTACAACGTATCAAATGAACAATATGCATAACTATTCAAAATGCATTCGAAACAATTATAAATAATCATAGTATCAATGAATACAAAAAAAATCAAACCATACAATATTGGATAAAACAGCACAAATAAGCTAACCTAATTTAACAGTATAAACAACACTGTATAAAACAGTTCCAGACTGTGGTCTACAGACCACCAGTGGTCCACTAGCTTCACTCAGGTGGTCTGCAGTATGTCTACAGATTTGATGTTGAAGACGGGAGATGACACATCCATTGCATTAAATATACATATTTATATTAATTGCATTTTATTTCTTTTATTTATTTACAGTATTTTATTACTACTATTATTACTCAGTCTTCACCAGAAGGTCCCAGAATTCTATGGAATTCAACTTGTAATACATAAAAAATACAATATATATGAAACAAAAGAAGCAATAAAGATACAGTTAAAGATCATATAGCATCAAGCACGGCACATTACAATTCCCACAACAGGCACAAAAATCATTAAATGGTGTGCCAAGACCCTCAGCAATTTTCAGGTAGTCCATGGGAAAAAAAGTTTGGGAACCACTGGTATACAACAATATAAATATGCAAATAAAATTAAATAATTGAAACTAAACCAAAGTGAAAATTATATCAAGACAAAAATGGAAGACTAGCATGCAAAGCATCATTATTCTCAACAATGCACCTGTATTCAATGGTTTGGTTATGAAACTCAGTCTTCATCCAAGGACCCCCTCCATCTCCCTCCTAGGGTGGTGGAGCTGCTCCCACTCTGGCTCTCATGCCCACCATTATTGTGGGCGCCTGCCCTACATAACAGCCCATAATTTTCCTTCCACACTCTCCCACCAAACAATATTTGCGGTTATTGAGCAATCTGTGCTGATAACATTGCAATCATTGGGTGGTATTCAATGCTAGTCCTATTCAGAGTAGGCCCATTGATATTAATGGATATGACTAAATTGGGTTCATTAATTTCATTGTGTCTACTCTGAGCAGGACTTAGTTGACTATAACCCGGTATTACGAGGTTAAAAATATTAACCACAACAAGTGCTCTTTAAATTAAAAAGTCTTGAGAGGAGAGACAATTTAATTGTGAATATGAGCCTCTAAACATTGATGATTGCTTTTTTCATTCAAAATGCTTTCTAGTTGTCCACTGAAATCTGAAAGAATAGTCTCTCAGTGCAATATCATAATGTCTATATTGCTGTATTTGGGAAGGAAACCGTATTAACTAGAGCTTTAGTGGGGGGAGAGGGGAATTGCACAACCCACATTTCACACATCAGGAGCAAAACAAGGCAATTTGGAAAACTCCAAGCAGAATATTCCTCCTCTCATGTTATCCCCCAGCAATAGAAACCAAAATGTGATGAAGGCTTTGTATATTCCATCATCGCCCAGTTATATAGAATTTGTAAAGAAAACACAGCTTGGTAATCAATATCAAGCAGAACTGACTTGCATCAAAATGTTTCAGTGTGGATTGCTCCTGTTCAGGTTTCCAGTCATTCCACATCTGGTTTTCCATTTCCCCTCCCAATAGTCAGTATTATGTGGTCACTGTGCATCCTCAATCCTCATTGGGCTGTTTGTATTTTGTTAGGTTTCTCCCCATTTTTCAGGGACTGCCTTACTAATATTAGTAAGCCACTCTGGCACCTTTTTTGGCTGAAGAGCAGGATAAAAATGCTCCAAACAAACAGCATGGTCTATTTGAGTGGTTGGTTTTAGCACATTAATTTCCCCCCTCCCACTAACTCCCCACCTTTCCAGGGTTGCGTTTTCCGCCCCATCCCCCAATTTACTGTGTCTCCATATCGCCAGCATCTTTTGATCAGACTGAAGTTGATGACATACCTAGGCTTTCTCCCCTCTTTTGCAGAGCCTGTGTCTTTGCCATTAACATCTGCTGCCCATAGGAACAGTCAACATTTTTGTCAATGCAGCACACAGCAAAGGTGTCAAATTTCCCCAGATGATCTTACAGGTCTGTACAGGGTCAGGCGGTCTTTCAGGTAAGCCGGTCCCTGTTCAGAGTTTTCTATGTTAACAAGAAGACCTTGATCATGGCCCAGTAACTGATTGACAGCCATTCATTGTCCACATTGGTTTGAATGATCTTCAACCATCTTTTTCTATCCACATAAAAGATTTCATTCAGTCGTATTTCTTGTAGGCTGCACCCCCTCCACTTTATCAGATTAGACATTTTTTTTCTGGATCCTGCCCAGGAACAGCTGTGGCTGATGCACTCCTAGCCACAGAGGATACTTGGGCCTCTAGTGACAAAGATGAATCCATGAGTACCCCTAGGCTGCAGACCTGGTCCTTCAGAGGGAATGCAACTCCATCCATAACAGTTAACTTGCCTATCTCCTGGACATGGGAACCACCTACCCAACGAGACTCCATCTTCCTAGAATTCAAGCGCAATTTATTGGCCCTCATCCGGTCTACTACAGCATTCAGACAGCAATCCAGAGTGTTTACAGCCTCTCCTGATTCAGATGTTATGGAGAAATACAGCTACTGTTTAAGAAAAGTAGGAAAAGGGAACGAACAAAAAAGGTCAGCAAGATTATAAATGTAAAGACCTGGGGAAAATTGGGTTTTTCCCCCCGAAACCTTTTTGTTTGTTTCTGTTTTTCCAAAAAGTTGGAAAAACGGGAAAGTTTTGGATTATGAAATATTTTATTTTAGAATGATTAATAAAATGTTTAAGACAAGGCTTTTGTATATTTACTCACCCAAATGGCTTAAAAAACTAAGTAAGACTTTTAAGTAAGGCTATGTAAAGCAAGAACAGCAAGGGAATCTTTTTGGCTCCACAAGCCAGATTCCGATCAGGATCTGCAGGCCAAATCTGAACTCAGGATCCCCACCTGGAATCACATAACATGCTGATGTTGCGTGATTGACAGCTGTGCTTTGATTTTAAGTTTCTGAGATCAGGGACATAAAGGGATAGGGGAGAGACTTCCAAAACCCTTCTCCAAGTCAGGAAAGCACAGAGAAACATGGAAGAGGCTTTTGCAAGTCTCTCCCCCTTCCCCGTTAAGGCCCTGCTCTCAGGGAACGTAAAAGGAAAGCATGGGGAAACTTGGAAAAGTTAAGACAACCCCCGCATGCCTGTTTAAGCAAGCAGGAGTGCAGGAGCTATCTTAAAGCCTTTGCAAAAGCCTCTTTCAAAGAGATCATATGCAAGAGCTCCTTCAAAGGGCACTTTTGCACAGGACGTTAATCAGCTGATGAGTAGGGATTTAATCCTGCTGCCCTGTGATGTTAGCTGCTGGGCAGGTGGCTGTGGTTTAGGGAAAATGGCCTTGGGGGCCACATTGGACCCCATGAAGGGCTATAATTGGCCTGGATGCTGGAGGTTCCCACCCCTGAAGTACAGTATCAGATCGTTACAGGTCCTCTACACTGAGAACAAGCAAGTCTTGCATTGTATGCTACTACAATTCTACAGCATCAGTATCAGCATACTACAAATGCAAGAGCAAGATGCATGTTTGCCTTTAAGAAGCTCTGCCATTGACATAAGAAAAGATAGAAGGATTCAGTACCTTCTTTGCTTGTAAGCTTCTTCCTGTTGGCATAGTTGGTGAACCCGTTTCTGCCCTGTTGATTAGGCTTCAAAGGACTGGGAGTGGGAGAGCAACACAAATAAAAAAAGCAGAAAGTGATAGTGATAGAGAAAATGAGACAGTCGTAGATCACAGTTTTGTCAGTTGCTGGAGCCATCAGCTACATAAATCCAGAATGAGTAAAGGGAAGCTAGATGGTAGGCATAATTTTTCCAATTCACCTAATTGCCAGGAACAGATGCCGCATGCGAACACTGACATCATGTGGTTATGTTTAAATATGTGCTGAAAACATTACTGATAATGAAAATTCCCATCTTCAAAATACGAGCCTAAGGGCTGATTCAGGCTTGATTCAGAAATTGATGCTCTTCTTGAACAGAACGTGGTATCTACTTTTATTAGTCCTATGGGATGGTCTGAAGGCACATTATACATACATAACTTCGTTGAACCTAAACAGGTCTGGGCCTAGATGGGTGCTTTGAGCTGCATGGAAGAAAGGTGGAATCGACGAAATAATGAATATTTTAAGCTTTTGGAAAAGGGGATGGCACCTTTTCCTCCAAAGCCAGAATGAAGTAAATGTGAGTCGAGAGTACTTTTTGCATTCTTCCCTTCTTCCTGAGCCCATTATGCCTCTCTTCCTTAGGGTTCCTTGGGGCACATGACTAATAAGCCCATTACTTCTTTGCTGGATTTACAGGCTCTATAGCAAGAGTCGTCTGTTGTTGTTGTTATGTGCCTTCAAGTTGACTATGACTTATGGCGACCCTATGAATCAGCGACCTCCAAGAGCATCTGTGATGAACCACCCTGTTCAGATCTTGTAAGTTCAGGTCTGTGGCTTCCTTTATGGAATCAATTCATCTCTTGTTTGGCCTAACTCTTTTTCTGCTCCCTTCTGTTTTTTCCAGCATTATTGTCTTTTCTAGTGAATCATGTCTTCTCATGATGTGTCCAAAGTATGATAACCTCCGTTTCATCATTTTAGCTTCTAGTGACAGTTCTGGTTTAATTTGTTCTAACACCCAATTATTTGTCTTTTTCGCAGTCCATGGTATGCGCAAAGCTCTCCTCCAGCACCACATTTCAAATGAGTTGATTTTTCTCTTATCCACCTTTTTCACTGTCCAACTTTCACATCCATACATAGAGATCGTGAATACCATGGTCTGAATGAACCTGATTTTGGTGTTCAGTGATACATCATTGCATTTGAAGCAAGAGTCGTAGCATGTTATTATTTTGTAGGCAGACATTGGGTTGTATCCAACAAAGTTGTCCCTTTTGCATAAGGATTCCCACTTGCACAATGGGACTTCTCCTCCCTCTCATCTCCCCATACACCCACACACCTTACAAATCTGCTCCAGAGGGTTAGGGAAAACACCAGAACAAATCTGTAGAACATGCAGGGGGAGAAGAGGGAGGGGAAGTCCTAGTGCGAGCAGGATGACTTCCTTAGATATTTTGTGCACTCTCAGA
Source organism: Rhineura floridana (assembly GCF_030035675.1). Lineage (NCBI taxonomy): Eukaryota > Metazoa > Chordata > Lepidosauria > Squamata > Rhineuridae > Rhineura > Rhineura floridana. The sequence goes on along the minus strand of NC_084483.1, from coordinate 147,738,244 downwards.
ACAGACCACAGCGCTGGTGTATTTGGAGAAGTGCGCCTCTTGAGATGATTGTTGCTGATCTGTGTTGGTTGTATATATTTTTTTTAAATATCTCAACCTTTGTAACTATTGCTCAATTATGTGTACTAATTTCCTAGTTTTGAAAGCTTTCTTTCCCAATATAATCTACATCTTTCCCTTCTTTAGGGATTATTGATATCACATCATCTTTCCAGAAGGTGAGGGTTTTATCTAAGATCAAACAACCATTGAATAATTTTGTCAGCTGACCAATCAATAGTACTCTAATATTTTTTAGAATTTGGTCAGCAAACCATCTGTTTCTGGGAACTAATTTATGTTTACCTGTTTTGAGTATGCTTAACATATCTGATTTCTAAATAGAATATTTTCAAATGAAACTGTGCCCCAATAATTCTGGAATTCTAAATCTCAGATTCGAGGATCATCTCTTACAATAAATTTCAAGAAAACTTGTGTGTGTTTGCTATTCCTCCATCCTCTCTCCCTTGATAGGTGCAACCATTTTCCTTTTGTTTCTGAACAGCTTATTGAAGCTAACAATCTGTCAGGTTTGTTCCTTTTTTTCAAAAACAGAGTGATTATATTTCTCTCTCGTCTGCCTCTAATAATTCTTTTTATTCGATGACTGTGAATCTTTTCAAAGTTCTTTTGTCATCATTAGTTTTAGCTGCCATTCACACTGCTTTTGTTCTCTAAGTGCTTTACATTTATCATTTCCTTAACTGGTTTCTGTGCGATACTAGAAACGGATAAAATAGCCATGGCTTTTGCTACATCCCAAATTCCCAGCTTGTACACCTAGTAGAGGCTGGCGGCTCCGCTGTCAGTGAGGCAGTGAATCTGCTTCAGGTTTTAGTCCAAACTTTCAAAGAGCTCCCCAAAAACCCTGTTACCGGCAAGACTAGTCCCCTTGCCAGTGAATGCATAGGGTTGAGGGCTCTTGCTTCCTTCCTTCTTCCATGTCTACACAGAGTCCTTGGATGTTGAATGTTAGGTCATCTCACGGATTATCAACAGCAGTCGTCTAGTGTAGGCAGAGAATAGAGGAGACCACACTTAAGAATACTGGAGTCTTGGGAGGTACCAGAAATTTTCTATTTGGGAGGCAGACTTCAGACAGCAGAATAGTCTTTATAATATGTGCTATTTATTCATATCTTGCACACTACAACTAATAAAATGCATTCTAGGTGGCCTTAGCCATCACTGAAGAAACAGGAAAAAAGAAATAAATATCAGCATGAAAGAAATTGCTGGATATCCATTTAACATCCAAGTATGACTCTGAAGGCACATCTTAGTTAAAACAAGGTACAATAGATGAAGGACTGAGTTAAACTCTAAGTCAGTGGTTCCCAACCCTTATGAGTATGGGACCCCCTTCGTAAGCTCAAAAAATATCATGACCCTCCATGCTAATTGTAATTTTAGTCTCTGTTAATTGAAAAAATGGTGTGTGGCAAAATCATATCTCCAAATATCCCTTTCCATTAAAAGCTCCCTGCAGACATGGAGGTATTGCTTTCTTTTCTTAATGCAAACATCCAATACAATTGGTATCCCCTGCACCCCCCCAGTCTGAAGATGTACAGTCCTCTTTCCCGAAACCAGTTGGATACAGTATTGGACCAAGAATGAGGTTCAAATCCCCACTCAGCCATGAAGCCCACTGGGTGACCTTGGACCAGACACAGTCTTTCAGCCTGACCTATCTCACAGGGTCTGTGTAAGGATAAAATGGAAAGTGGGGGGAACCATTTGCACCACCCTGAGCAACTTGGAGGAAAGGTGGGATATACATGCAATAATTAAATAAATAATGCATTTCTGCTGCAATGCTGATCCCAGCCTCAGCCAAACTGCTGAGCTTTTTTTTCTTTTTCTTTTTAAAAAATAATAATCAAGAAGCAGCAATGTGTTGGTGATGGGGATGCTAGATTGTGCATGGCAGGCAACAAGGTGCACAGATTGAGGAGGAGGGTTAGTGCTTTTAGGCCTTGGAATCACCATCAGAACTGATGACTTGGTTAGAGTGCACCAAGTGGTTACGCTGAGAGGCAGTGACTGGCCCAAGGTCACCTAGTGAGCTTCATGGCTGAGTGGGGATTTGAACCCTGATCTCCCATGTCCCAATCCAACACTGTATCCACTACATTTTGTCAATCTACTCTTTAATGTTCAGCATCTTTAACAGTCTTGATTTATTTGCAAAAAGTATTCTAGTCAGCAAATAAGAAACTAATTCTTTATGCTCAGATCCAACTAGTCCATTCACGTAATTTAATAAGACCATTACCAGGTGCTTTAGAATATCATAACCTGATATCTTTTTTATTTTGGTTCTTATTTTCTTCCAGTATTTATTTGACACCTCACATTTCCACCCCACATGAAAAAACAATCCCTTTCTGACAATTCCAGCACCTGGTTGAATGGGTTTTATCCATTGTATGTATCTTGACCAGCGTGGTGTACCATCTGCTCATAATTGGTAGCAGTTTTCTCTTATTTCCATATTTAAAGAGAACTTTCCATTCCCAAATGCTAATATTTTGGACCCATTTCACCATATATTCTTTTATTTCTTCAGGTTCAGTGTAATATTTTACAAGTTGGCAAATTTTCATTAATCTATGTTTGTTGGTTTTCACTGCTTTTCAAATTCTATATTTTCCCTTACTTGCTTGTACAATCTGAGGTGTTCCTGCAAGCGTGATCTTATTTGGAAATACTCAACCTATAACGGATTTCTTCCTTGTAATTATCTCCTGATTCTTCCAAGCTACACAGGAAGTGGATCAGACTGTGAAAGACCAACCCAGTGTATGAATTTTTACAAATTTGTAGGGCAGTACAATATCTCAGAGAGGAGGTCAGGTTTCCTGCTCCCCTGGTGCATTCGCTATAGCTGCACAATTTCCCTACTTTTTGAAGTTTGATAGAAATACGCGTTGGGCTTCGATTATTAATAAAATATATTTTTCTAGCACTTTTTGGTTCCCCCCTTCTTTTTCTCTTCTCTGGTTCCAGATGCTAGCCACTTTTAGCTGCAGGTCTCCTGCTCCCCTGGTGCATTCACTATAGCTGCCCAATTTCCCTGCTTTATCTGTGGGCTATAGGTACATTCTTAAACCGCAAGAGTTTTTGCCTATTAGTGAATTTCTCTGCTTTTTAATCTGGGAGGTAAGAAATGGGATCCCATGCAAGTTTGCTGAGAATGGACTGATCATTTGCATACTTATTGAGTTCAGTGGGATATGTTGTTGTTATGTGCCTTCAAGTCAACTATGACTTATGGAGACCCCATGAATCGGCAATCTCCAACAGCATCTGTCATGTACCACCCTGTTCAGATCTTGTAAGTTCAGGTCTGTGGCTTCCTTTATGTAGTGGGGTTTACTCCCCTGCAATCATGTTTAGGATAGGTGAAACTGACCTCTGGGGATGGGGACGACAGGAGGAGGAGGAGGGAGAAGATGGGAGAGAGAAGGGAGGGTGGGTTTGATAATTTGCATACTTTTTGAGTTCATTGGGATTTATTTCTATGCAATCATGTTTAGGATAGGTGAAACTAACCTGGGAGAGGGGCAGGCAGGGGAGGACAAGGGGGAGGGGAGGAGATTGGGTGGGTGGCACTGGTCAGAGGGGAAGTCCCTTTCCTTTCCAAAAGGAAAACATTGTGAACAGTGTAATTGTTTTTCAGCATTTTCCCCACCTTCTTACTTTACAGCAGGCACATGTAGCCTCCCACACAAATTTAAACCAAAGCTGTTGCTGGCCACATCCACACCAGACCTTTATTTCACTTTACACAGTCATGGCTTCTCCCAAAGAATCCTGGGAAGTGTCATTAGATACAGTTATGCAGTGTTCCCAGTTGCCAGAGGACAAATTGGCACCATTGAGGAATAAGATTCAACAGGTACAATCAGCCAAGAAAGTTACATTGAGGGAATTACAGGAATTAATTGGATCGCTTAACTTTGCAAGTTGTGTAGTGGCCCCAGGCAGAGCATTTATCAGATGCCTTTGTGATGCCATGAGGTGTTTGAGGGTGCCACATCTTAGATGGAGGGTGACAGCGGAGATCCGTTTGGATCTCGCTGTGTGGCAGGAATTCTTGGATGATTTCAATGGAGTTTTGTTTTGGAGAGATGACCTGTTAGAAGCTGAGTTACAAGTGTCATCAGATGCAGGAGGTGCATGTGGCTTTGGAGTCATTTTAAGGGATAGGTGGTGTACTACACAGTGGCCTGTAATCTGGCACCAGGAAGGGATGACTTGGATTTAACTTTCCTAGAGTTCTTTCCCATCGTAGTGGCTGCATACTTGTGGCCAAAGGTCCTTGCAAATAAAGCAGTACACTTCTGGTGTGACAATCAGGTCACAGTCCAAGTAATCAATACACTAACATCCAGGAATTCCAGGGTTATGGCTTTGGTTAGGGCCCTCACGCTGCAGTGCCTGCGGTTCAATATTATTTTCAGGGCATGTCATGTGCTGGGTTTGGATAATGGCATAGCTGATGCCTTGTCACATGGTCATATGTACAGGTTTCGACAGTTAGCTTTCTGGGCTCAGGAGCATTCGGACCCAAAGCCAGAGGAGCTGAGGGAGATTGGAGGAGTGAAGCAGAGAGAGCCATGAGGTTAGCCATTGCACCCAGTACTCGAGCAGCCTATGACAGGGCAGGGAAGGAATTTGCAGAATTCAGAGCAGGTAAGGGGTGGCCGCAGGCATGGCCCATTGAAGTGGACCAGCTGATGGAGTACAGTGTATGCTTGTGGGCACGAGGATTATCTGTAGGCACAATAAGAGGCAAGTTGGCAGGATTAGTGTAGTGACGGGTAGAGGGAGATATGGCGTTGTGAGGAGGACTTGCCAGGTAACAGGAACGTGGCCCAGGCAGTTAACGGCTGTGCCTTGTTCCGGTCCTCCCCATACCCGCAGGTTTGTTGGTTGATGAGACAGCCGATCTGGCATGTATAACCGAGACCTGGGTGGGTGAGCAGGGGGAAGTCAGTCTCTCCCAGCTATGCCCGCCAGGGTACCTGGTCCAGCACCAGGGCACACCTGAGGGTTAGGGAGGGGGGTTGCTGTGGACTATAGGACCTCCATCTCCCTCTGCAAGCTCCCTGTCCATGTGACTACTGGTCTGGAGTGTTTGCACCTTATGTTGGGTCAGCAGGACAGACTGAGGATTCTGTTGGTGTACCGCCCACCCCGCTGCCCAACAGACTTCCTAGCTGAGCTGACGGAGGTGGTCTTGGGTGTACTGTTGAGATCCCCCAGACTGTTGGTTCTGGGGGATGTCAACATTCATGCCGAGGCCGCCTTATCCGGGGCGGCTCAGGATTTCATGGTTTCCATGACAACCATGAGAATGCCCCAATACGCCATTGGCCCAACACATGTAGCAGGACATATTCTAGATCTGGTTTTTGCAACTGGACATGGAGTTGGTGATCTGAATGTGGGGGGCCTTACATCAGTCCCTCTGTCATGGACAGATCACTGTTTGCTGAAGTTTAGACTCACAGCGGCTTTTCCCCTCTGCAAGGGTGGGGGACCTATTAAGTTGGTCCGCCCGCAGAGACTAATGGATCCGGATGGTTTCCAAAGGGCTCTGGGGAGTTTTCCGGCTGATAGGGCTGGCGCTCCTGTCAAAACCCTGGTTGAACTGTGGAATACAGAAATGACCCGGGAGGTTGACATGATTGCTCCTGAGCGCCCTCTCCTGTGTAGAGCTTGTATGGCTCCATGGTATACCCCAGAGCTGAGAGCGATGAAACAATATAGGAGACGGCTTGAGTGCAGATGGAGATGAACTTCTAGTGGATGCAATTATACACTGGTAAGTGCCTATGATAAGCTGTATTTAGGGGCAGTAAGGGCAGCAAAAAACCAATATTTTGCTGCCACTATCAAATCATCACTCTGCCGCCCAGTGGAGCTCTTCAGAATTGTCCGAGGGCTATTACACTCTGGCCCCAGGGACAAGGTAGAACCATCTGAGGCCCGCTGTAATGAATTTGCTAGGCACTTCCAGGATAAAATCTTTAGCATCCGCCAGGACTTAGACTCCAGTGTTATAGCAGATGAATCAAGCGAGGTATCCAGAGCATAGCCTTGTCCCGATTTCTTGGAAGAGTTTCAGTTGGTGCAGCTTGAGGACGTTGACAAGGTGCTTGGACAGGTTCGTGCAACCACTTCTGTGCTGGATCCTTGCCCTTCTTGGCTAATAAAAGCTAGCAGGGATGGAACAGCAGGCTGGGCCAGGGAGGTTGTTAATGCCTCTCTGCGAGAGGGGGTGGTCCCTGGCTGCTTGAAAGAGGCAGTAGTGAGACCACTCCTGAAGAGACCCTCCCTGGACCCAGAAAATCTTAATAACTATAGGCCGGTAGCAAATGTTCCATTCCTGGGCAAGGTCCTTGAAGGAGTGGTTGCGGGCCAGCTCCAGACACTCTTGGATGAGACCGATTATCTGGATCCATTTCAGTCAGGTTTCAGGCCTGATTTTGGCACAGAAACAGCCTTGGTCGCCCTGTATGATGACCTTTGTCGGGAGAGAGACAGGGGGAGTGTGACTGTTGATTCTTCTTGATCTCTCAGCGGCTTTCGATACCATCGACCATGGTATCCTTCTGGGAAGACTGGCTGAGTTGGGAGTGGGAGGGACTGCATAGCGGTGATTCCGCTCCTACTTGGCAGGTCACCTCCAGAAGGTGGTGCTTGGGGAACATTGCTCGGCACCCTGGACTCTCCAGTATGGGGTTCCACAGGGGTCAGTTCTGTCCCCCATGCTGTTCAGCATTAACATGAAACCGTTAGGTGCAGTCATTGTTGCTTTGGAGTGCGTTGCCATCAGTATGCTGATGACATGCAGCTCTATTTCTCCTTTTCATCCTCTTCAGGAGAGGCTGTCAATGTGCTGAACTGGTTGCCTGGCTGCGACAATGGACTGGATGAGGGCTAATAAACTGAGGCTCAATCCAGACAAGACTGAGATGCTGCTAGTGGGTGGTTCTTCTGACCAGATGGTGGATGTCCAACCTGTCCTGGATGGGGTTGCACTCCCCCTAAAGGAGCAGGTTCGTAGCTTGGGGGTTCTCATAGAACCATCTCTGTCACTTGAGGCTCAGGTAGCCTTCGTGGTACGGAATGCCTTCCACCAACTTCGGTTGGTGCCCCAACTATGTCCCTATCTGGACAGGGATAACCTGGGTTCGGTTGTCCATGCTCTGGTAACCTCCAAATTAGATTACTGCAATGCACTCTACGTGGGGCTGCCTTTGAAGACGGTTCGGAAACTGCACCTTGTGCAAAATGCAGTGGCCAGATTGGTAGCAGGGACCAGACAGTCCGAACATATAAAACTGATTCTGGCCCGCTTGCACTGGCTGCCTGTATGTTTCCGAGCTCGATTCAAGGTGCTGGTTTTGACCTATAAAGCCTTTCATGGCTTGGGACCACAATACCTGATGGAACGCCTCTCCCGATACGAACCCACCCATACACTACGTTCAAGATCAAAGGCCCTCCTCCTGGTGCCTCCTCCAAGGGAAGCTTGGAGGGTGGCAACAAGGGAGAGGGCCTTCTCTGTGGTGGCCCCCAAATTATGGATTGATGATGGTGACGAGGTGCGCCTGGCACCAACACTGTTATCTTTTCGGCGCCAGGTCAAGACTTTCCTCTTCTCCCAGGCATTTTAGCATGTGTTTTATACTGTTTAATTTTTTTAATTGTGTTTTAAATTGTTTTTATAAGATCTGTTTTAAATTGTATTTGTTTTAATGTTTTTAGTTACTGTAAATCGCCCAGAGAGCTTCGGCTATGGGGTGGTATACAAGTATAATAAAATAAATAAATATAGCTAAGATGAAAGGGGTCCAAGATACTTCAGTAGATTTCCGCATTAAGAAAATGATGGAGGGGTGGTTGAGGGAGTGCTCCAGGACACAGGATCAGAGGGCACCCATCTCACTAAGTTTACTTAGGGGGATGAGGCAACAGTGGAATAAATTATGCACTACTCCATATGAGGCTGCATTATTCCATGCGGCTGTATTGACAGCCTTTTTTGGAGCATTTAGAATAGGGGGATTGGTAGCGGGTTCAAGAGCTGACCTGTCAGATTGGGTGCTGCAGTTCAAGGATATTTTATTCATAGGCCTAGGGGTACAGCTTCAAGTTTGATGGTCCAAGACAGACCAGAAAAGGAGGGGATCTTTGGTAGTTTTGGGGACATCTACCGAAGGAGACATATGTTCAGTACAGGTGCTGAAAGAATACAGGGCATACTGTCGGAAGGCAGAGCTGGGGTCCCAATCCCGGGGAGCTGGATCCCGGAGAGTTGGGAGAAGAGTATTCGGATGGATGGCAGAGGGAAGGGGGAGGAACTTCCCCCCTTTGGAGCGAAGACGAAACAGAGGAACTGCCAGTGATAAGGTCGCTTAGCAACGGGGAGCCTGAGCCCTCCCTGGACATTCTCACGCCTCCCCCTCTTTCAGGCTCAGAGTAAGAGGGGAAAGAGGGAGGGCTGCTCACAGCCGAAAAGTGGGGAGGCAGTTTACCATCAGCCCCTCCCCTATCCCCCATCCTGGAATCGGAAACTTCAGAAGAGGAGGGGGAGATGCTTCCCCCCTCACCGCGCACACGCAGACAGCTGAAAAGACAGGAGAGAAGGGGGGGAAGGTGGGCAGTACCTGAGGGGCAGTTAAGGAGGAGCGAAAGATTGCGTGCCCGTTTGGCCCCTTCTTAAAGAACAGGCGGGAAGAAGTTCCTTGCTCTGTCAACTTTCTCCCAATGCCGCAGGACCTGTATCCCTGTATTGCTTCATGAGAAAACGCAGTCTTTGTTTGGACATTACCCTAATAAAACACGAATTAACTACAGCCGTTGGTCTGGTTCCTGAGTCACATCCTGGGCCTGACACATACAGGGGTGATGCCCCAGGATACCTTTTTTGCCATAAGGATGGCTGGCCACTGACCAAGTTTCAATTTTGGGCCGTGACTAAGAGGGCCCTGCTGGGCCTGGGTGTGAGTCCCACCGATTTCGGTACCCACTCATTTCGGATCGGAGCAGCTTCAATGGCTGCATAGGCTGGTATGCCAGCGCGTGTCATTCAGAGCATCGGCAGATGGAAGTCAGCGGCCTATAAGGCTTATGTTTGGCTATGAAGGGCGGGAAAGCACAGAAGTAATAGGCCCAACATTGATGATATTGTTCCTTCTCTTGCAGGTGGCTGGGATGGAAGTGAACGCCTTCAGGTACTCATCACCAGCCACAGTATGATATTCTGGGCCAGTTGTAGGGCACGGTGCTCTAGGCTGGAGACCCAGCTGGGATGCAGCCAGATGGCAGTGGTCCAATGGTTGGGCCAGAGAGGGTTAACTTGGGATAGGCTGTTGCCTCTTCTCTTTCACCAGGGTGAGATCAGATTAACACCACAAGTACTAATTATACACGCTGGTGGCAATGACCTCGGTCTGTTGAAAGGAAAGGCCTTCATTCTATAGGCATTGAGGGATCTGGAATTGATAAGGCAAAGATGGCCTGGGGTGGTTATTTTATGGTCTAATATATTGCCTAGGCGAATTTGGAGGGGTGATGGGAATCTAGGGCATTAGATAAGGCAGGCAGAAAAGTTAATAGAGAGCTCAGGCTGGCATTGCTGAAAGTGGGTGATGGAATAATTCCTCATCCACAGTTCAAGCATTATAGGGAAGAGCTCTATAGAGATGATGGGGTTCACCTTTCTGATTTAGGGAATGACCTTTTCTTAAAAGATCTGCATAGGGGAATGAAAAAGGCCATTTGGGCCAGGTGGGGGAAGAAGGACTAAGTTGAGACTTGTCCTCCTCCTGTGGCAGGTGTGTGCAGGAAAGGGAAGAGGGGAGTACAAGCGGTGAGTACCCTGAGGTACTTTTCAGGTGAACAGTTATCCCAGAGACATGCGCACAGGGCTGTGGACCTTGTGGGGCAGGGTATGGACGCTGTTGAGGTTAACCTGTGTCACTCACCTGGAGTTATGGGGCTTCGGGGGGGTGAATCAGGAAGACCTCCCTCCACACCTGAAGGGTGTGGCAGGGGGAAAGAGCTGGAAGCATGGCCAGCTTGACCCCCTGTGGGGTAGGCTTGCCCAGGCATGACAGGTTTAGGAGCCTGACAAGGATTAATGGATTTCCCGCACATAGTTCTTGAGTTTATATGTTTTAAGTTCTTAAGTTGTCATTAATAAAGTGGCCCTAGTTTACCCCATACATGTATCTGGTTTGTTTATTTCCCGCCTCCTCGCGCAATGTTGTGGCGTGATTGCTGATGTGAGTGAGACCCTGCCAGCACATAACACCTTTGCTCTAGAATCTACACTGGTTGCCGATTTGCTGCTGGGCCAAGTTCAAGGTGTGCTTTCCATGTTACGGGTGCCACATAGTACATATTCTGCTCCTGTAAGAAACCAATCCCTTAGTGTGGCAGCACCTATGCTTTGGAACTCCCTGCCTATTTACATTAGGCAGACACCGTCATTGCACTCTTTTCAGCACTTGCTAAAAACATTTTTGTTTAGGCAAGCCTACCTAGGCTATTGTTTTTTATCTGTTTTTAACTCATTGTTGGTTTTATTATTTTGAGCATTTTTAAATACCTGTTTGTTTAATTTAAGTTTATTAAATTTTAGCTGTTTTTACCAATAATTTTATTGTTTTAATTCCTTCTGTAAACCACTTTAAAGTTTTTTTTTACAATAAAGCAGTTTATAAGTGAAATACATAAATAAATTTCAGAGTCACTATGGCCCTTGGGTCTCTTTTCTTTCAGGCCCATTACTGAATACAGCTTTTTAATGAGACGTGTGATATGGGAACAGCTGAAGCACTAGGGGACTGAAGAAGACCTGCCCTGGGAGTCAGCACCTCAGCATCTAAGTGCTTGCTGCTCACTCCTTTGGGTTGCTGTCCCTTGAGATAGCTGAAGTCCCTGGTAAGTGCTGCAAGGACTGGGACCCCCTGCCTGACTCTGGTTCCAAAGAGAGGTTGCAGTCAATCTTGCAGCCTCTTGCATCAGCTGCTGGCTGGGACAGGAGGCATAAAAGCCCAGCTGCCCTTGGGTGGTGGGTCTGCCGCCGGCAGGGTCACCACTGAAGGGGTGACACCAAAGGCGGTTTCCCCTTCTATTACCTTTTCTTTTTCTTTTTAATTTGTTTATTGTTAAACTAATCTAGAGGAGATTGGTGGTGGGGAGGACGTGTGGTGCATGTGTAGTTCCTGCACAGGGTGAGAGCCTGTGCAATGAACTGAATGATAGTACATTCACTATAGCTGCCCAATTTCCCTGCTTTTTAAAGTTTGATTCAAATATTTGTTGACTATATGTACATTCTTAAGCCACAAGGTTTTTTGCCTATTAGTGAATATATCTTGAATCTCATTTTCCTTCAGCAGGCAAGAGCATCCTTCTATGAGTTAACTCCTCCCATTCACTTTTGGAGGTGGCACTTATGCAATACACATACACATATAGGAGAAGCCTCACCCAGTTTCCATCCTAAGTTCCATCCTAAGTAGAACTCTCTACACAAGGCTGCCTCATGTGGAAGAGTTATTTCTTGCTCTATCCCCATTTAAATTAAATAGCATTTTTAAAGGATGGGAGCATTTGTCTTTTGTGTTTCAAACTGGAGGTTATGCTCTATTTCTATTTTGGGCACATAAAGAGTTGAATCTGAAACTTCAGTTTGATGTAAAATCAGACTGATTACAATATGTTGCTACTTAAGCAATGACTTTAGCTGTTGGAAAAAACAAACATGGCCTACCAAAGATGCATGTTTTCAGCCTGCAATGTTTAAACCACTTCATTTAAGGAAAGGTGGGCATGGTCAATTAAAAACATAGAGCACACATAGAATTTTGCTAGAATATATTTCACGTCCTACTGTTTTATCTTGTACAAACTGATACACTCCGGGGGGGCACTGTAGACTATTCTGCAGAATAGGGAGTGCTATTATTCCACAATTGTTTTTGGAGTTTTTTTAGTGTATATGTTGCAAAGTGTTGCTGTGCTTCACACATTCACAGAATCAGAAGCAAAAGAAAGTGGTTTACTGTGACGTCCTTCCCCAGCACCACCTGTGAAGCTCTCACTTGGGGCTACCAGCAGACAGGAACGTCAGGTTTATTCTTACCCTTTACAGCTCTAGCACAGATCTCCCTAGATCCCACTGCTAGGCAGCACCACCAGTCACTTTCTGTAACCCAAACCCCCAGAGACTTTGCGTCAGTCTCTCTATAGCTTGTTACTTTGTGACTGTGTGCCTATGCTGTTTCCAACCCCCTTGTATCTTTATATTTAAAGCATACAACTCTGGGTTGCTCTGGATACTTGACTTGTTACAATCTCTCCCTTCACAGCTGCCACCATTAGATACAGTTTCTGTTCAGCCTTGGTAATTACCTTGCCCTCCCTTCTGGTCTGTATATTCCCCCAGCCAAGGATCAGGCCTTTGGTAAACCAAGTAAGTATTTATTAAATATCAGAAATAACAAGATTGCTGAAGGAATGTTTCACAAGCGTATGGTTTCATCTATATTCTGTTAGGTACTTAACTTCTTACTAATTGCCTCAGAACTCCGACTCACTCTCCACACCACCAAACCTCCAACCTCTCTCACACTACCTCCTAAACACCCTCTAAAGACCACCTCCCAGATTCAACTGTCATTCTTCCATTTATACTCCCAGCCATTCAAACGCTCAGCCAATCATCCAGCATTCTACCGCTCATGTACTCCCCCCTCCTCTTTCACTCTACTTACCATATATCTTCTATATAACCAGCACTTACCATATTTATAATATAATCAGGAACATCACATTTACTGTAGGAAACGTAACTAAAATTGCAAAATAAATCAAACATATCTAAAGTGACTATCTGAACGATATCAACTGTTTTAATATTGTTGCTTCCTCCCTGCTAAAACAAGACCAGCACAGCACATGTCTTGTTTCTGTTATTTGGGCTGATTGCACGTGTTGCCACCACTCACCATATGCTCGGAGGCACATGTTACCAAATTCTTCCAAGCTACACAGCAAGTGGATTGGACTGTGAAAGACCAACCCAAATTGTGTTTGCATTTTGACAGATTTGTAGGGCAGTACAATATCTCAGAGAGGAGTTCAGGTCTCCTGCTCCCCTGGTGCATTCACTATAGCTGCCCAATTTCCCTGCTTTCTAAGGTTTGATAGAATTATTTGTTGACTATAGGTGTGTTTTCAAACCGCAAAGCTTTTTGCCTATTCGTGAATTTCTCTGCTTTTTAATTCAGGAGGCAAGAAATGGAATCCTGTGCAAGTTTGCTGAGAATGGATTGATCATTTGCACGCTTATTGGGGATTTACTCCCCTGAAATCATGCTTAGTATAAGTGAAACTGACCACAGGGGATGGGGAGGGGTGGAGGGGGATGGGAATAGGCAGGAGGGGGCAGGAAGGTTTGATCATATGCATGTTTATTGAGTTCAGTAGGATTTACTCCTGTGCAATCATGGTTAGGATAGATAAAACTGACCATGGGGAGGGAGGCCTGGAGTGGGCAGGGGAGGAGAAAAAAGGAAGAAGGGAGGGGAGGAAGGGAAAAGCAGGTCTGACCATTTGCATGCTTATTGAGTTCAGTGGGACTTACTCCCATACAATCATGGCTAGGATTGGTAATACTGACTTTGGAGGAGAAGGGGGAGGGGATTGGAAGGGATGGGGAAGGGAAGGGAGGGGTGAAGGAAGGGGAGGGAAGGGGCAAGAGGGAGAGGATAGGAGGGAGGAGGAGGGGAGGGCAGGTTTGATCATTTGCAGGCTTTTTTACTTCAGTGGCATTTACTCCTGTGCAATCATGCTTAGGTTAGGTGAAACTGAACTGGAGGGGGGAGGAGGGCAGGAAGGGGAGAGGGAGGAAGGGGAGGAGATTGTGGGGGCACTGAGCAGAAGGGAAGCTCCTTTCCTTTCCAAAAGGAAAACATTGTGAACAGTATCATTCTTTTTCAGGGATTCCCCCACCTTGTTTATTCTACTGTAAACACATGTAGTGTCCCACCCAGATTTAAACCAAAGCTATTTCTGGTCACATCCACACCAGATCTTTATTTCATTTTACAAACTACACTTGCCAGGATTATTTGGGGGAAGCCATGACTGCCTAAAGTGAAATAAAGGTCTGGTGTGGGTGTGGCCCCCTGATTAGCCAAGCCAAGCAGCTGTGAGTTTGGCTTTTAGAACACTGACAGATGGTTCTTACTGAGCAAGCCTGACATTACCGTTCAGTTCAATGCAAAATTTCTTAAATTAATTAAAAATCAGCCAGGTATTTTTTAATCTTTTAAACTGCAGAAGATGAAGGTCAGAGTATGGGGCAAGGTCAGTAATAGGATTACAGGTACTCTGTGAACATGGCTGATTTTTAATGAATTTCAACAAACTCTGTGAACTCTGTCCAAAAAAAGTCCAAAAGGGGTTTGTTGTTTTTTTCTTTCTACACTTCGAACTCTGGATTCTCTGACTGTTTGTGTATCGACATGAAAAGTCAGAGGGTTGTTAAGCAAGCATTTCTGAGTTCAAGAGTTCAAGTTTTGTAAGATTTTGTTTTGAAATGAGCTTATGGGAACCATCTGAATGGCATGGGAGGCATTTTCAATTTAACGTTGCAGAATGTGAAAAATCCATGCTGACTATAGTATACAGCCACTCTTGTGGCTGTATAATCTGGAAAAGAGTTGCCGGTCTCTGTGTCCAGAAATCTCATCCAGTTTACCTCTAGGTTTTCAGGTCCCACAGGTTTTCTTCAACTTTCATAAGGGCTAGATGCCAATTTCTTTTTTTTAAAAAAATGTTTTGATTCTGTGCTATGCTGTAACATCATGAGCAAAAAAAGGGTGGGGGGCATGCTGTGATATGTAAATAAAATTAAATAACTACAGGACAAAAATGTTTTAAAATTGTTCATTAACATATTGCAGCATATAAAATGTTATACTATGACCAAATGTTTAACATGTGGACTAAAAAGCACAATAGCAGCAAGATATCCATATTCAACTACATTTCTTTTAAATAATTAAAATGCAGAACACAAAATTAACGAGACAACGCTTTGAAGCAAATGAATCAGGAAGTTTTCCTATGCATCTCTTTTACAGATCCCATTCATTTTTGTGGGGCTTGCAGAGAATAACTTCCTGGTGAATTGTATTCTAATTAAGCAAGCCAACTAGTAATGGAAAATGATTCTCTACCCATTTTTACTTCTGAAGAGTGATGAATAAATCATGAGAATCAGTAAACAATAACAGTAAACAGTAAGCACAACAATACTGTTTTTATTCATACTTTTTTTGTTAAAAAAAGAGATCAGTGCTAGTTCCTATCACCATTCTATAGTCTCCAGTGAAGAATTTAAATGGGATTTTTGCAGTGCAAGTTCAGCTTTAGATCCATTTTACACATGTAATACAAGAACCTATTGCAATCTTTCTTTCAGTTCAGTTTAACATAATAGGCTTCTTTTATTTAAACTAAAGTTTATTGTTCCTCCACAGATTCAGATTGTTGTGGAGGATAATTATATGCCATATATTATAAAAAAAAATTAAAAGCCAAAACACTGCATATGAATAAAACTGTACAGTATCTGTTCTCTGCTCAAATACATCACACTTAGGTGAAAAAGAAGAAGGATGGGTTCTATAAACTCCAGAGGACTTAATCCAGGATTCAAAAGTCCAAGCAGGCAATGGAAATAGTAAATACATTAGAATTCAACACGGTGCCAAACAAGCTTAGAACAACCCAGGGAAAACATGTTTTCACAGGAATTAGCATAGCTGTCTTTCACCAGACACAGCTTTCTTCATGTAGGACATAAAACTGAAAAATAATTAAGATATATTATGTATAATCATCTCAAAACAGTGTCAGATACAAGCTAATAAAACTAGAATGCTTAGTTTTATATTTTAGAAGCATTACCAAATTGACAGTAATTGCTATTATAATGAATATGAACCTCATCCCCATCACACGAATAAAACAAATCCATAAAGGAACACACACACACTACCATCAACTATTTTTTTACAGAAATGAGTTAAATAGAAGGTCATGTCTTTGACACTGAGATTAATTCCTTAAAAAAGAAATTGTGTTAAGATACCTAACAGATCTCTCCGGTACTTCACACATCACTAATGAAAGAATTACACAGATGCAAAATATTCTCTCTTCCCTGACCAGAATAGCCTATAGATTATATACAGTGGGAGTCAAGACATGTCCTTTACATATTCCTCATTCCTGTTTCAGATATATAAGACACAAACCTCAGAGCAATCCAGCTTTCAAATCAATGCTAGCACAACACAAAAGTAAATGAAGAAGTCAGGTTTTGGGTTATCAAAAGTGAAAAAGTACATTTTTCTTTATTACCAGGAACAATTTGGTAATCTTAAACAGTTTTTATTTATTAAAAACAGAATATTTCACCTGCTGGTAACAAAAAATAAAATAGGATTTTAATACTACTTTCATAGTTCAAGACGATAAGGGACTTCCGGGAAGTGGTGCTGGCTGGTGGTTGTCTCTGAGGGAGCTCTGCCTCAGAGGAAGCTTTTTCCAGGTTAAAAGCCAGCCAAGAGGAATCTTGGACTGGCTCAAATGTTCTCCAAGGTATAGGAGAACCGATCAGATCTCCCACAAGACTTCGTTGAGCTGTCGGCGGCTGGAATTGATCAGGAAATTCCTGAGATAAGAAGGCAAGCCGATCGGCTGAAGACGGAGTCTGGACTTCCACGCAAGCTGCACTGGGATAAAGCGAAGCGTTTTTTCTTTTTAAAAAAAAAAACGTTCTTAACCAGCGAGCCCACTTCTACCTAAATCTTATCATTCGGCTTAAATTACTGCAATAAAAGGGATTTGTTTATGAATCAGCAACTGAGAAACCTGGGTGAGTCATACCTTTTCTCTTTTAAATATAATTAAGGAAGAAAGAAAATATAAACAACTTATATACTTCTTTTACGACAAAAAGCTGGCTTGAATTTGGAGTTATAAAGTTTAAAAACGGATGAGAGGCAATTATTATATTTTGGACTAATTTTCTCTTTGGACTATTTCTTTTTGGATAAATTCGCTGCTCGTATATGCTAATAACTGTTTAGTCTTGGCAACCAGAATTGTTTTGCATTCTTGGATACAGATAAGAACTGCTGGCTGGATTTCAATAATAGGCCTGGAATATTAACTCTTTTTTCGGTGGAGAGAAAAAAGAAAAGAAATAGATTGCCTCTAGGTTCTGAAATAGTGATTAATATTAGAAATTAAAGGCTTATTTTTGAAAATGGCAACTAAAAAAACAACTAAGGGGCGAAGAGGTTCTATTGATACACAGGAAGAGGATATGCCCTCAGAAATGTTTCAAAAAATAATGGAAGGGATCAATGCTATAAAACAGGAGATGAAACAGGAAATGAATGAAATGAAAACTGAATTGACAGATATAAGAGACTATATTAAAACACAAGTGGATGAGATTAAAGGGACAATTGGGCAAATAAAGGAGGATGCAAAAAATACTAAAGAAAAGGTACAAACCTTGGAGAATAGAACAGATATATTAAATCTGGAATTAGAAAAAAATTTGGACTATGGGGCTGTGACTGAAATGAGAAGTAAAGAGCATTGTTTGAGATTCCGTGCAATCCCTGAGGAAACAGGTGAAGACATCAGAGATAAAATTGTTAATGCTTTAGTAAAATTTCTGGATTTGAATGAAGATCGGATGGAATTTGAAATAGACAAAGTTTATAGAATTAATTCCAGATATGCAACAATGAAAAAAATTCCAAGAGATGTGCTTGTTCATTTTGTAAAGAAAACGACCAGAGATATGGTATTACAGCAACATTTTAAATATACCTTTAAAATTGATGGTAAGGAAATACTGGTGTTGAAAGAAATCCCTATTAGACTTTTACGTAAGAGAAAAGAATATGCTTTCCTTACAGAAAAACTTAAGCAATGCAAAATTCAATTTAGGTGGGATGTTCCAGAAGGAGTGATTTTTACATTCAGACAACAGAAATATAGATTGAATACTGTTCAAAAAGCAAGGGACTTCCTGAGAAAAGCTTCAAAAGATATGGAAGAAGATAAACTCAAAGATATGGATATAGTTCCTGGGAAACAAAGTCAACAAGGATATGCAGAGGAGGGGAAGGAAGATGATGGATCAAAAGGAGCACCAGGCACATTTTAAAATACATGCTTAATGATGGATTACAAATACCTAACTTGGAATATAAATGGAGCTAACACGGCACAAAAGAGAAAGAAAGTGTTTCATTACTTGAAAAAATTAAAATTGGATATAATTTGTTTACAGGAAACTCATATTCAGAAGAAAGACTCCAAATATTTGATTTGTAAAAATTTGGGTGAAGAATTTATTTCAGCTGGACCAAAAAAAAAAATGGAGTTGTTCTTTATATTAATCCACAATTGCTTCCTAAATTGGTATTATTGGACGATAGTGGTAGATTTGTGGGGGTTGAAATTACTTTACAAGGTACAAACATTTTGATAGTGGGTATTTATGCCCCCAATGAAGATAAAACAAGGTTTTATACAAGACTTATGGAAAAATTGTCAGAGCTTTCATATGAGCATTGGTGTGTCATGGGTGACTGGAATGGGGTAATCTCACCAAAAATTGATAGGCTTTCTGAAAAAAATATCAAAGAGACACAAGGTAAATTACCGAAGATTTGTTTTGAACTCATGGAACATTTAGAATTGGTGGATACCTGGAGATATATAAATGATAACGCAAAGGAATTTACTTATTTTTCAGAAAGACATAAAACATTTTCGAGGATTGATATGATTTGGATGTCTAAAATTTTAGCGAAGGATATCTTTAAAATGGATATATTACCAAAAACTTTTTCGGATCACAATCCCGTGATATTAACTTTAAAAAAAAAAAATCTTGGATTTAGATGGAGACTAAATGAATCTTTATTACAGAATGATAAAGTAGTACAAGAATGTAAGAAGAAATTAAAAGAGTTCTTTGAATATAATTTATATAAAGGAACAAGTGAAAATATTGTTTGGGATACAAGTAAGGCATTTATGAGGGGATACTTTATTAAATGTAACTCTGAATTAAAAAAAAAGAAACAACAGAAAATGCAATTAATTTTGGAAGAAATAAAACAAAAAGAGGAAGAATTGAAAAAGAATCCAGCTAAAGTTTCTATTGTAAATCAAATTAAAATGTTACAGAAGCAAGTATCAATGTTGACAGTCAGAGAAATTGAAAGGAAATTAAATTTTGCTAAACAAAGGACTTTTGAATTTGCAAATAAACCTGGGAAATGGTTAGCATACAAGTTAAGAAAAGAACGTCAAAAAAACATTATTTTAAAGATACAAGAAGGAGACGAGATGCTCACAGATAATGTAAAAATTAAAAAGATTTTCCATCAATATTACTCAACATTATACAAGTGTCAAGAAATTCCATCTGAAAAAATAGAAGAGTACTTATCCAAACAGAATTTGCCTAAAATTACAGATTTTCAGAGACAAGTTATTAATGGCCCTATTACGTCAAGAGAGATATCTGAAGCTATAAATAAAATTAAATTAGGAAAGGCACCAGGACCAGATGGGTTATCTGCAATGTATTATAAATGTTTGGAGGAAGAACTCTTGTTACCCCTACAGTCTACAATGAATTCTATTTTGCAAGAGGGAAAGATACCCGATAGTTGGAAAAATGCTAATATAACATTAATACCTAAAGAGGACCAAGATTTAACTAAAACAAAAAATTATCGGCCAATATCTCTATTGAACAATGACTATAAAATTTTTACAATGATCTTGGCTGAAAGATTGAAAATAATATTGCAACAATTTATTCAGGAAGATCAATCAGGGTTTCTACCTAAAAGACAATTACGTGACAACGTCAGGAATGTTTTGAATGTGTTGGAATATTTAGAACAACGAAATGATAAACAAGCAGCTTTGATTTTTTTAGATGCTGAAAAAGCGTTTGATAATTTGAATTGGAAATTTATGTTCCAGGTTTTGGAGCAAATGGATTTTGGAGACAACTTTATAAAATGGATTAGATCGATTTATACATCACAGAAGGCCCAGATAATTGTTAATGGAGACTTAACGGATTCATGTGAAATACAAAAGGGTACAAGACAGGGATGTCCATTATCTCCCCTTTTATTTATTTTGGTTTTAGAAGTGCTGCTTAGAGATATAAGGCAAGATAAAAGGATTTCGGGTTTGAAAATAAAAAAAGAAGAATATAAATTGAGAGCATTTGCTGATGATTTGATAATTGTATTAGAAAACCCTTTGGAAGGAATTCATATATTGATGGATAAATTAAAAGAATTTGGACCGTTAGCAGGATTTAAGATCAACAATCAAAAAACAAAGATGTTGGTGAAAAATTTAACTTTAAGTGAACAGAAAGAGTTAATGGACAAGACAGATTTTACAATAGAAAAAAAGTTGAAGTATCTAGGTATTATTATGACAAATAATAACTCAAAGTTGTTCCATAACAACTATGAAAAATTATGGACAGAGATTAAGAAAGACTTGCTAAGATGGGATAAATTACAACTGTCATTAATGGGTAGAATATCTGTGATAAAAATGAATGTATTACCGAGAATGATGTTTTTGTTCCAAACAATACCTGTAATATCCTCTGATTTACCTTTTAAACAATGGCAAAAAGATATTTCTAAATTTGTATGGCAAGGAAAAAAACCAAGAGTTAAATTTAAATTACTTCAAGATGCTAAAGAAAGAGGAGGACTGGGATTACCAAATTTGAGACTTTATTTTGCTGCCTGCTGTTTAGTCTGGATAAAGGAATGGATTTTATTGAGGAATAAAAGACTATTGGATTTGGAAGGCCATAACTTGAAGTGGGGATGGCACGGATATCTATGGTATGACAAAGTAAAAGTAAACGTAGACTTTAACAATCATTTTATAAGACGTCCTCTGTTGAAAATATGGAATAGATATAAACCAAGGTTTTTTTCGAAAATACCATTATGTGTCTCAAGTCAAGAAGCGTTTTATAGAAGAGAAATGACTGGAAAAGAGAAATGGTTAACTTATCAAGATCTATTAGAAAATGTACATGGAGAATACACAATGAAAGAGAGAGAACAACTGATAAAGGAAGGATATAGTTTTCATTGGTTTGCTTATTTACAATTGTTAGAAAGATATAAAATGGATAAGAAAATGTATGGGTTTGAAATAAGTAAATCTGATTTTGAAATAGGTTTGTGTACAAATGATGAAAACATAATTGCGAAAATGTATAAACTTTTACTGAAAATGGATATGGAGGAAGAACAAGTAAAAGAGTGCATGGTAAAGTGGGCAAAAAATTTTGGTTATAACATACAAATGGATCAATGGGAAAATATGTGGAAAAAAGGCTTGAAATTTACATTATGTTATAATCTTAAAGAAAATTTTTATAAAATGATGTACCGTTGGTACATGACTCCAGAAAAGCTGTCAAAAATGTATAGTAATGTCTCTAATGTTTGTTGGAAATGTAATCAACAAGAAGGATCTTTTTATCATATGTGGTGGTCATGTAAAAAGGCAAAATTATTCTGGGCACAGATAGGCAGGAAGATGCAAAAAATTTTAAAAATAAATATTCAGTCAAAACCAGAATTTTTTTTTATTGGGCTTTATGGATAAACAAATAGAAAAGAAATATGGAAGAATAATATTATATATGATTACGGCAGCAAGATTATTATATGCACAAAAGTGGAAAATGGAATCAATACCAACAATGGAAGAATGGCTATTGAAATTAATGGACTTAGTAGAAATGGATAAATTGACGTGTTTACTTAGAGAAAAATCGACAGATACATTCCTTAAGGATTGGAAGCCTCTCTTAGACTTTTTGTCAAAAGATCAAAATAAAATGATGATACTGGGATTTGATGATTAATTAAGACAGCTTATGGAGAAAAGGGACTATGTATGTATATATATTAAGGGACAGGTTTGATGTATATTATATACTTATAGCTGATTTGTGACAAATCGGAAGTCAACCATTTTATTTTCATTTTTTGTTGTAATATTGTTATGTTTTTTCTTACTTTGTTTTGTTTGTTTTTGGAAAAATTTGAATAAAAATTATATATAAAAAAAAAAAAAAAGACGATAAGCGAAAACCCAAAGCTCAAATCCAACAAAACACATGGTGGTATTCAATGCTAGTCCTACTCAGAGAAGACCCACTGAAGCTAATAGGCATGACTAACTTAGGTTAGTTAATTTCAGTGGGTCTACTCTGAGCATGACTTAGTTGAATACAATGTATATATTTTCTTTGATAGCACATAACGTTGTGTGTTAAGTGCTTTTCCATCTATAAGTCAACTTAACGAGATTTCTGACTGAGCCATGCAGCTGGGTACTTAACCAAGGAGGTTAACAACTTCTCCCTCTTGTTAGGGCCAAGCTAGTAGTGTGGCAACCATGTGAGCATTCAACACATTTTGCACAAAAAATTAAACATGGGGGAGGGGTATGAAACCCTTTCCCTTCCCACCTTGCTGTGCAGGGCCGGCGCCAGACATGCTGGGGCCCTTGGGCACCAGCTTGCCACAGGCCCCGGCACACGCATGCCTGTCGCAGGGAGGGAGCTTCTTCCGCCCACCCGTTCGCTGGTTCTGTCTCTCCTGTCTTTTGCGGCTGCGCGGGCTGCTACACGCACGCATTGCTGCCATCAACCAAGATGGCACCGGAGGCTTCAGCCCCTTAGGAAAACCTCGGCCACCATCTTGGTTAATGGCAGTCCTGTGCATGCAGCCTGTGCAGCCGCAAAAGATAGGAGAGACAGATAGGTGGAGCCAGTGAATGGACGGGTGGAAGAAGCTTCCTCCCTGCGATCAGCAGCAGCTACTCTGACACAGATCGCAGAAAGGGAGTGCTACCCTTCCCCCACCCTATCGAGAGGCCCCTCAGGGGCCTCTGTTGCTCCAGAGACCCTCGGCCAGGGCCTGACCTGGCCACCCTTTGGGACCGGCCCTGTTGTTGTGCTCCATAGCTTTCAACATTTTATTCCCTGCTTAGCTTACTTGTGGTATTAGAGGGAGACTGGGGACAAATTGCTTACAAACATGGTTTCATTGTTCTCTCCATGTGCTGAGTTGTATAAAGAGTAGACTCTCCCTACCCCAATTTGTGTGTGAATGGGATAAACAGGTGCTTAACGTATTAATACGTCTAGTTTGTTTCTCAGTTGGGTAGCTTATGAGGCCAATTTCTCAAGCCCCCATCTGCTTAACATACACATGGACTGATGAGACATGTGTGGTATTAAACTTTAATTTGAAAGGTTTTGCTCTTCAAAACAAGTTTTTTTAAAATGTATTTTAGCTAATAGGATGAATGCATGGGTAGAATCTGATTTTTTTAATTAGAAGACATATACACCATTCTCATGATAATCTGCTTCTAGTACATGAATAAACATACCCTCTAGAAAACACTCTCCACTGGAGGTAGGGATGTTCCAGATGGCACACAAGATTCATCCTACCTTCTCAGCAGGCAATTTTAGTTCAGGCAGCTTCTTAGCTGGACTGGCCAATCTAGGGTTTAAGTACATATATGTTCCCTAGTGGAATTTGGTAACCAGACAGCCAGGAAGCAGTAAAGAGAATCAGTTTCTGGTTTGGAGGACTGGAAAACCAGTCATGTATAGCCCAGGATATCAAAATTTATGCTTTTCCATAGAATTATAAATGCCAGTACTACACCAATATTACAATCAGATTAATGCTTGCTTTTTTTTAAAAAAAAAATACAGCTTCATCAAATTATTTTATTACATTATGTGAAGCCAGGAGCAAGAACAACATAAAAGTTCTAAACTCCCATCTTTCCTAATATCACTGGAATGACAGCATAATAATCCCCACAAATCCAGTGCAGATAAGTCTACAGTCAAAGCGCATCCGATTACTTAGATCTCAACTGCTGGGGGAGGAAGACACCACCTGCTTCAGGATCCGATACCTCCCTGGAAATTTATATCCCAAACAGGTGACCCAAGGGAGGCGCTACCTCACAATTTGAGAGCAACTGGAATAACAAACATGATACTAGATTTTTGCTGAGGGAGCTACAGTAAGTTTCTTCCCTACAGTCTTGTTCCAAAAGGTCTTTGTGATGAAATGGGTTTTCTCTTGTAAAAACTCTTTTTTTCATTGTTCCTCTGTTGTTTTTTGCCACTGGCTTTCAGATTTTCTAATCCAGTACTATTTATTTAGATTCAGTAACTTTTATGCCAGCAAGAGGTTAAAGTATTCTTTTTTATTCCATTTGATTTGCCTTAAAATATTGCATCTGGTGAAAGGTTGTCCTCTTAAAAATTCTGCTTTATGTTGGCACTTGACTGCACAGGCAATTGGTTCAAGAATATATAAAGTTACTACATTTAAAATAAAACTTTTCATATCCTCTTGAACCAATTGCCTATGCAGAATTATGGCAGCCAGCATGCCAACAAAGCAAACTAATCATTTTAGTAACATTATCACATCCTGTAGAAACAACGTGACATTTTTTCTAAAAATGGTTAGTTTACTTTGTTGACATGCTTGTTGTCATAATAATCCTGCATTTGTTTTTATAGAGGTCTTTAGGTTATATTGTGTGTCTTACTAAAGAGGCCTTTTGCTGGTTTGAAAGAATAAATTTGTTAGAGAACATATTTTCTAACATTTTGTATTTAGCCTACTTACGTTGCTAGGATATTTACAGTGCCTTTGAAGGATGAATTTTCTGAAACACACTGAGTGGTACTCAGTGCTAGTCCTACTCAAAGTAGACCTACTCAATTAATAGTCATGACTATCTTAGGGTCTATTCTAAGTAGAACTTAGTTGAATGCAACCCATTGGGCCGACCATAAAGTACATTTCTAGCACCTAGGCTTCTTGAATTCCAACAGGCATAAATAAATAAATCCTATACTCATATTGCTGTATTGAACTGACATAAAGTATTTTTTTAGCAATATTGCACCAAGAGTGTCAACATCATTACACTGCTTTACTTGCTTTCTGACAAGTCAAGTGATGAACACAAAATTGATCTTCTAAAAACCAGCTTAACAGTTTCTTGAATTCAACTGTATGCTATCACACTAACTTTAGAATACCTTTTTAAAAACAGTACTGAAAGATTTATACACCACCTTTCTGCCCAGTGTCAGGCATCCATGATGGCTAGCAATAAAATATTGCATTATAAAATACCACAGTTTAAAACATTGTTCAAGTAAAATGGAGCTTCTCTCTCAGTTTGTATAGGAATGGCATACAGACAGAGTTGATGAGCAATATGTAATAATTCTCTTCAGCTGCCACAAAGATTGAATAGTCTCGCTATGATATAAGCAACATAGCCTTTAGTGCCGGCATGTTTCACAAGCTGAGCGTCTCAATGTGGCAGGCTGTTTATAACCCTTATGAATGTTGGTATAAGGAAGTGGGGTTTTTTGGAAGCACTTACAGGGAAGACTTAACTTTGACTCACCCCCCAAAACACAGGCAAATGGCTTTTTAACCTCTGCACCCAATGTGAATACAGGCATACCCCGCTTAAAGTAGCTTCACTTAAAGTAGCCTCACTATAAAGTACATACTCCATACTCCACCATAACCCGCTTAAAGTATGTCCGCGTCGCAATAACGGACACTTTATTGGCATGATGCCGCTGCCATCTAGTGGTGATTGCGTGCAGTACAAGTGAAGATAATTGCTTCACTTTAAGTACATTTTCACTTAAAGTACACTCTCCGGTCCCATTGCATACATTAAAGAGGGGTATGCCTGTAGTTAACAATGTCTTCTCAGAGCTCTCTCCCTCTATGTGTCTGACCTACTCAACAAGAAGCACCCCTCTGACAGAACCCCAGTTGCTGTTCACATTGAAGAGAGAAGCTTTAAAAGGGCCCTTGGCTTGTATTATAGTTTATGCAGAAAAGAGTGGCTGAAGTGTACAGTGAAAATGGGTGGGGGACAGAAGAAGAGTAGGCATTTGGGATAAGAGCAAGGCAAGGTTGAGGACACAACTTCCTCACCTCTATTTTCTATTATGACCTACAGACAGAGGTATAATTTAACCCTGGTTCTCTGCTTTTACAATCCATTTCTGTCAACTGAAAATAAACACCTACTCTGAAGACTGGCAAGTGGCCAATGTAACACCATTTTTAAAGAGGGATCCTCAAAATTACAGGTGGTCAGCTTAACATCTTTTCCAAGAAAACTGGTGCAAAGCACTGTTAAAGACAGAATTACAAAGCATATGGAAGAAAAGTCTTACTGAAACAGAACCAATAGTAACTTCTGCAAGGGTAAATCCTGTCTAACCTATCAAAGTTCTTTGAGAGTGTAAACAAGGATATAGATAGAAGTGATCCAGCTGACATTGTGTAAAAACTTTTGATAAAAGTACCTCACCAAAGACTCCCCAGTCAGCTTAGCAATCGTGGAATAAGAGGAAAGGTCCTCTTATGGATCAGAAACTGGTTAAAACACAGGAAGCAGAGAGGAGGAATAAATGGACAGTTCTCCCACTGAAGGGATGTAGAAAATGGGAGACCGCCAAGGACCAGTATTGGGGCCTGTGCTTTTTAATTCATAATTGACTTAGAGTTGGAGTCAACAATGAAGTAGCCAAGTCTGCTGATGAAACCTAATTGTTCACTTTGGTTAAAACAAAAGGGGATTGTGAACAACTTCAAAAGGATGTATCCAAACTGGGTGAATGGGCAGTAACCAAGTGTAGAGTGATGCACATTGGGGCAAAAATAAATAAATCCTTGTCTCATTAGTCCAAGGATTACTGCTAGTGCAATGGAACTTTTTCCTCTTTTCCTTCCTCCATGAGCCCTCCCAAAATCTGCTCCAGAAATCTGCTTCAGCACTTTGGATGGCTCCTTGAAACTTCAGACTAAAGCCCGGAGCTGATTCCACTGCCCCATTGACATGGAGCCACCAGCCACCACTGGGGGAACCCCTAGAACAGATTTATATTTCCATGGCATAAGCAGAAATCCTTGTGCTGACAGAACTACTTACTTAGTGCTATGCTGAATACAACACCTAAGTTCATATATATGCTCAAGGGGTTTGTACTGGCAGTAACTGACCAAGAATGAGACCTTAGGATTGTAGTGGATAGCTTGATGAAGATATCGACCCAGTGTACAGCAGCTGTGAAAAAGGCAAATGCCATGGTAGGAATCATTATGAAAGGAACTGAAAATAAAACTGCCAATATAATAATGCAATTATACAAATCTATGGTGTGACTGTGTTTGGAACAATGTGTACAGTTCTGGCCACCTCACCTCAAAAAGGACATTTTAGAGCTGGGAAAAGGCTCAGAAAAGGGCAACCAAAATTATCAAGGGGATCAAGCAACTCCGCTATGAGAAAAGGTTACAGTAGTTTAGAGAAAAGGTGAACCGGGGGGGGGGCACACAGCAGAAGGGTATAAAATTGTGCATGGTGTGGAGAAAGTAGATAGACAGAAGGTGTTTTTCTCTCATAATAGTAGAACTTGGGGCCATGCAATGAAACTACATGTTAAACTATGGAATTTGCTGTCCTGAGAGGCAGTAAAAGATTAGATAAATTCATGGAGGATTAGATGTCTATGTTCTACCTCCACTGTTGGAGGCAGCATGCCTCTGAATATCAGCTGCTGGAAATCAAAAGTAGGCAGAGCACTCTTGCATTGAAGTCCTGCTTGTGCGCTTCCTAGGCAGGCCACTAAGAGAACAGAATGCTCGCCTAGATGAGTCTTGGCCTGATCTAGCATGGCACTTATGTTCTTAAGTGTCAAAAAAAAAGAAAAAGCAGTGCTAATTCATGAAGCCATCAGAGTGTGTGCTTATTATGTCAAGTTTATAACCAACCCTTCCTCTCTGAAGGCAGCCCAGGGCAGTTCACAATAATTAAAATTACATAAAAACAATTTAAAAACACTACAACATATTGCAGACTGCAGTTAAAACTAGCAGTGTAAAAGCTTCGTAAAACAATTGGCCCAAAGCCTGGATACATATTTTAAAACTCTTGAAATGTTTAAAGTAACAATTTCATACTCCAGAAATTAACTTTAAAAAAAATACTGATGCATGACTGGCAATAGGTGCACTCACCCTTCAAAATGTAGTCTGTTAATAAGCTTGGCACTTTCTCACTGTCTTCTTTCATGGCATGAAGAACTGTAAAATGTGGAGATGATCAGTGGAAGAAGTAAAAGCTTAGTCAATATAAACATGTTATTTAGAGCAATCATAGTGGTTAAGGTGCTGGACTATGACCTGGGAGACCAGGGTTCAAATCCCCACACAGCCATGAAGCTCACTGGGTGACCTTGGGCCAGTCACTGCCTCTCAGCCTCATGAAAACGGAATCGACTTGAAGGCAGTGCATGTACATTTTTATACTGAAGGTTATTGGGCACATCATTTTTTCCTTTTCATCCAAGCCATCTATGGATAAAAATACTGAATGGCCATAGCAGTGATAGAATGTATGCCACCCCCAAAATGTGAACCATTCTACTAATCTCTAATAATATAGTAAGTTTTCCATGATAACTACTAAGAGGTTTGAATGCTAAGAGATGCCATAGCTAAGGGGACCACAAAGATGAGGTAAAGTTGTTGATGTGTGAGCGTTGTTGCGTGAAACAACACGTTACTTTGGAGTTAAGATGAGCAAGAAACTTCACAGAGGCTTGAGAAAGTTTTAAGAGTCTTTACTAAGACATTATGGCCAAAGGCTTAAGAGGATAGATACAAGTAGAATTCTCCCCCCCCCCTTCAAGGATAGAACTGCTTGCTTCAAAGACACACACAGAAGAAGGAAGAACTAACAGCAGGCTGTTACAACTTTCCCAGCTGTTATCTCCCGTTACCATGACAACTACTGTCTGGCCTTGAATGTCTGCTCTCTCTCAGGCCAGGCACAGCAGATAAGGCTGCTTCTCCTTTTCCCAAACTTCATGAAACATTTTTCAGACTTGATGAAAAAACACATTGGTAGTAAGGCCTAGTAAGCCAACATTTCCCCCTTTCATCATGTCTGTAAATTCATTACAACAATAACAATAACACATTTCTACAATACAAAGATAATGCATCATACAGATCCAGTTTACATTTCAGTACATTTCAGAACATCTCAGTACATTTCATAACTTTATTCAATCAAATTTCGGCTGAACACAGGTCAAATATAGTGTCTCTGGATCCATCTCAACCTGTTTATGCATACCTGGGCTGGTAATTACCCCCACAGTAAATCTTTCAGGCGGTTTGCCAATGTTTGCTCTTGTAGAGGGTCTCAAAGGAACTAGAGCTTCTGCTCTCTCAGCCCCCCATCTGAGCTGGTACTTGGCACAGCTTGATCAGGAAATTCCATTTCTTCAACCTTGCGTTTCTTATTTCTACGTTTCCCACAAATGAGTTCATTTAACGCATCCCTGAGAGGAATTTGTGTGCCTTCCACTTTTATGTCAAGGTTTGGTTTGAATGTTTGTGCTTGTGTTTGTGCTTGTGTGTCAGCTGATCCTGTAAGAATGACTGTTTGCCTTTGATCCCAAGGCTTTTCTGCAACTTTAATGCTTCTGCTCAGAATTAATTGCTGTGTTTCGGGTAACCAAACTCTGAAATATGCATTCTGAAATCCCAAAACAAACCCTTGTTGTGCTCTGGGTGCAAGTTTGCCTCTTCTTTTTCCCTGTGGAATGTGTACCCAGCAACGTGCCCCGAATTTCTGAATGTGTTGTAATTTCGGTTTTCTCCCAGTGAGTTTCTCATAAGGTGACATTCCAATGGCAGTATGTAACACCCTGTTATGAATGTAATTCGCATACAAAATTGCCTCTCCCCAGAAAGAATTCCCTAAACTGGAATCCATTAACATGGCTCTCATTGCTTCCTGAAGCACCCTGTTTTTTATCTCTGCAGTCCCGTTAGAAGGTTTAAGTGCTATTTTCTTACTTGCCAGCACTTCATGCAATGCTTTACTCGTGAATTCCTCTCCCTGGTCTGAGTGTATAGCTCCCACCATGGTGCCATGTTGAGTTTCGATTCTCTTAATGAACAGTTTCAGCTTCTGCTCAGCTTCACTTTTATGCTTGAGCAAATAAAGATTAGTGTATCTAGAAAAATCATCTACGATTACCATAAAGAATTTCGCACCTCCTCGTGAAGTGTTTATTGGCCCTGATAAATCAACATGAACTAGCTGATAGGGAGCTGTTGTGGTTCTCTCAGTCTCCCGATTTATTGGTGCAATTGTCATTTTCGCTTTATGGCAAGCATCACAATCCAATATTAACTGTCCACAATCTTTCAAACGCATGTTTTCACTATGCATTGGGGTTTTCTTTATCGTGTCAAAGTTTGCATGCCCCAGCCTCTGATGCCATTCATGGACGCAGCCTTGATGTGTCTGTGCCTCAGCGTTTAACACAGCACACCCTGCTTGACTGCTCTTTATTACAAACTGAGAATCATTCAGGCTTCCCTGCATGCACGCTTGATCTCCCCTCATTACATAACATTTGTCTCTGTCAAACAACACTGAAAATCCACAACTAGTCAGTTTTCTCACAGACAATATGTTATGAGACAGTTCTGGTACAAACAAACAATCTGACAGTATTCCAAGTTTATCAAATCTCACCAGTCCTCGGGCTTCCACATTTTTCCGTGATCCATCCGCTAGTTGCACAAAGTCCTGCTCATCTGTAGACGTGTAAAACAAACTCCTGTCTTTGATTAATATATGGCTCGCCCCACTGTCAAGAATCCAGTCAACAGGTCCTAAATCTTGAGACTTCTGTTTACAAACAAAGTTCACACTGCTGCTATGCGTCTTCCAGCCTCCGTCCCTGGAGTTGCGCTTGACTGCACAGTCCCGCTGAAGATGCCCAGGAGCTCCGCAAACATAACAAGCCTTTAGCCGCTGCTGCTCCTGCTTGAAATCCTGCTTGCATCCGGCTGTCTCCTTCGGCACGGCACTTTTCGCCTCCTGTCTCCGCTGCCATTCCTGGGTCAGCTTCTCTTCAATAAAAGCTACATTCAGCCCCCCATCGGGCATGGCTTCAATTCCCATGACAAAATTATTCCAAGTCCCATCGAGTGAAGCCAGGATCAGATAGGTCTTCTGAAGGACAGAGTGTTCCATGCCTCGATCCTGCAACTCAGCAAATAGGCGTCTGAATTCCGTGAGATGCTCACTCATGTCGCACTCACCCGTAAAGCGCAGCTGGTACAGCTTCCGTGCCAAACACAATTTAGATCCCACGGTCTGTTGCACATGAATGCCTTCCAACCGGTCCCACATCTGTTTGGCGTTTGTAACATCTCTCACGTGTAGCAGTTGAGAGTCGGATAGAGCCAGAGTAATAAAAGCCTGCGTCCTCTCATCGTTCCGAGTCCAGGCCGCTGTAAGGGGTGCAGGGGGTGTACCTTCAATAGCTTCCCATAAATCCTCTTTTACCAGCAAAGCACGCATCCTTGGCCTCCAGCTTCCATAATTCTTTTCATTAAGTCGTTCCATTGGCAAGCCTCCAGACATGTTAACAGCAGCCATCCTGCTCACCTCTGTCTGGCACAATCAATCAAGCTACCCTCTCTGGAACTCCGTCTGCCGTTCAGACCAGCCACTTACTCCTGTGTAACGTGCTGTGGATCTGGGCCCATAACCCTGTTGATGTGTGAGCGTTGTTGCGTGAAACAACACGTTACTTTGGAGTTAAGATGAGCAAGAAACTTCACAGAGGCTTGAGAAAGTTTTAAGAGTCTTTACTAAGACATTATGGCCAAAGGCTTAAGAGGATAGATACAAGTAGAATTCTCCCCCCCCCTTCAAGGATAGAACTGCTTGCTTCAAAGACACACACAGAAGAAGGAAGAACTAACAGCAGGCTGTTACAACTTTCCCAGCTGTTATCTCCCGTTACCATGACAACTACTGTCTGGCCTTGAATGTCTGCTCTCTCTCAGGCCAGGCACAGCAGATAAGGCTGCTTCTCCTTTTCCCAAACTTCATGAAACATTTTTTCAGACTTGATGAAAAAACACATTGGTAGTAAGGCCTAGTAAGCCAACAAAAGTATCATAATCATACACTGCTGAGTGAAAGGGGAAAAGTTGCAAAGAGGGTATTACAAAAAGGTGAGATAGATGTACCCACTGTATATTCCTCTTTTCCACTCTCACCTCCCCCCCCCCAAAAAAAAATCCCTGAAATGCTCAGCGGAGAAGGACAGGCAATGACGCAATATCAGGGAACAGGAAATTAATATAGTACTAACTGATGTCAATCTCCAAAAACTACCATTGAATAGGGGGACCTGGAAGACTGACTGAAAATCTTTTGTTAAGTCTGCATCTAATAACTGACAGCTTTGATAAAAACATGTTTGTTAATTGAATATCTGAAATCTAGAAAGGCCAAAAAGTACTTCATCACAGCCAGAGAGGATTTGTTTATTGTGCTGGAAACAAGTATGAATTAAATGTATTTATGTTTAAATTACATTTGGATGGAGCTTCTCTGCCAGAGATTCTCAGAGCAGCATACAATGCTATTGAAAACATAAAACGATTATATCACAACACTTTTAAAATAGCAGCCAACCAACTGGAATCCACAGACTGGTTTCCCCAAAGAACCCTGGGAGCTGTAGTTTGTTGAAGGTGCTGAGAGTGGTGAGCAGCCCGACCCCCTCATAAAGCTACAATTTTCAGAGTTGCCTGGGAAGGGGATTGATTGTTAAACCTCCCTGAGAAATGTGGAGAATAGGGGTCTCCTAACACTCTCAGCACCCTAAACAAACTACAGCTCCGAGGATTCCTTGGGGGACGGCATGACAGTTTAAAGTGGCATAATACTGCTTTAAATGTGTAGTTCAGATGGGGCCATTATTGCTGTGTGGAGGGGCTGTAGCACAACAAAAACAGGAGAAATATAAATCAGAACATTTGTGATATAAAAAATTATGGGATTTTAGCAAGATGATATGGGATATGCACTGACAAGAAATGAAACAGTGTGACTGCCCCAAAAGGCACAAACAGTATTGAAAGTAGGATCACATGTGACTACCCTGATAGTAGGATGTCTGGAGGGGTCTAAACCAAATTAAGTTTGAGCATGAACACAATACAGAAACTAGGCAGGCAAGCCCTGGAGGAAGAAAGAGTACTAGAACAAGATAAATAACTTTTCCCCCTACCCCCCCCCACCTTCAGTTCATTCAATGGTTCTCTTTTTCTTAAACATAAGTGTCTTACTTGTTATCTCTGTTTAGTATGTTAAACTTTGTTAATGTGTCTTTTAACACTTTTGTTCCTGATTCTGCTGATTTAATCTCTCAGTATACCCGGTTCTATTCCATGCTATTGCTTTGATCACATTCCAGAATAAAAAAATCTAAAGAGTAAAAAGAAAAATTTACCAACAGGCAAAAAAACCTTGTGGTTTAAGAACGTACCTATAGCCAACAGATATTTCTATCAAGCTTTAAAAAGCAGGGAAATTGGGCAGCTATAGTGAATGCACCAGGAGAGTAGACCTCCTCTCTGAGGTATTGTATTGCCCTACAAATTGGTAAAAATACAAACACAATTTGGATTGGTCTTTCACAGTCCACTTCCTGTGTAGCTTGCAAAGATTTGGCAACATGTGCCTCTGAGCGTATGGTGAGTGGTGGTAATGCCTACCATATCCAAAGATAGTGAATTACATTTTTGTATGTTTGTTCGTGTTCTTCTTACTTTGCTTCTTTCCTGTGTTACTACTGTTTCTACATAGAATCCAACCTAGAACATTATATTTCCCTCATTATTCATCCTAGACATCTGTGTCAACTTAATTTTTATTAATTTCAAAGCCTTTTTATTGGTCCATATCATATGATGGTGAAGATAGCCTTTTGTGTTTCAAACTGGAGGTTATGCTCTATTTCTATTTTGGGTGCATTAACAGTTGAATCTGAAACTGCAGTTTGATTAAAATCAGACTGATTACAATATGTTACTACTTAAGCAATGACTCTAGCTGTTGGAAAAAATAAACTTGGCCTGCCCAAGATGCATGTATTCAGCCTGCTGTGCTTAAACCACTCCACTTAAGGAAAGGTGGGCATCGTCAATTAAAAACATACAGCACACCTAGAAATTTGCTAGAAACCTGCCACTGTTTTATCTTGTGCAAACTGAGACACTCCTCATATCCACTGGAAACTATTCTGCAGAATAGTCAGTACCATTATTCCACAATTGTTTTTGGAGTTTTTGTAGTGTAAATTTTGCAAAGTGTTGCTGTACTTCACATAGCAAAAGAAAATGATTTACTATAGGAAACTTCACTAAAACTGCAAAGTAAATCAAACATATTTAAAGCGACTATCTGCACTATATCTATTGTCTTTATATTGCTGCTTCCTCACTGCTAAAACAAGACCAACACAGCACATGTCTTGTTTCTGTTATTTGGGACGACTGCAGGTGTTGTGACCACTCACCATATCCTTAGAGGCACGTTACCAAATTCATCCAAGCTACACAGGAAGTAGATTGGACTGTGAAAGACCAACCCAAATTGTGTTTGCATTTTTACAAATTTGTAGGGCAGCACAATATCTCAGAGAGGAGGTCGGGTCTCCTGCTCCCCTGGTGCTACCCAATTTAGCTGATTTTACTATAGCTGCCCAATTTCCCTATTTTTTAAGTTTGATAGAAATATCTGCTGACTATAGGTAAGTTCTAAAACTTCAAGATGGGTTTTTTTTTGCCTATTAGTGAATTTCTCTGCTTTTTAATCTAGGAGGAAAGAAATGCGAGCCTGTGCAAGTTTGCTTAGAATGGATTGCTCATTTGCATGCTTATTGTGTTCAATGGGATTTACTCCTGTGAAATCATGCTTAGGATAGGTGAAACTGACCATGGGTGGATGGGGAGGGAGGAGGAGGAAGGGCAGGATAGGGGAGGAGGAGGAAGGGAGCAGGCAGGAGGGGGAGGGGAGCAGTCTGGAGGGAGAGGGAAGGAGGAGGGCAGGTCTGATCATTTGCATGCTTATTGAGTTCAATGGGATTTACTTGATAGTTAGTGTCCTTAAAGTTGAAACTAATTCTTCCCTCTGGTTCTCATTATGAAAGTGGTTTGTTTAAACAGCAAGATCAAGGTCTTACTTCTCAGGCTTACATCCAAGCAGTCCTTTTGCTGTGTACCATAGGCACAGCCTCTGGCTGCCCTAATTTTGAAAAGGAGTGGAAACTACCTGTCCTGCAGGTGTGTGTAGCTACTGTACCACAAGCAGGAGACTACAGCATTGTGTTTTGTGGACAGCAAGTAGTAGTTCACTTCATGGCTGCTCCTCCTCCAACCACCACAATTATTTCTAAAATACTTTCAAAACAGAAGTGATTCAATAAAGTTCAAGGCAACCCCTGCCCATCGCAGACTTACAAACTATAGATGCTGGTCATCATTTGGTAACCTTGTCACTTGTGTTGTCCTGCTAAGTGGTGAGGAAAATTTTACTACTTCCCATTTTTCAGATTTCTACAATACCTTTTTTTATGATTTCAGTGTTTCATTGCACTGCATAAATTCCCCTGCAGAGACAATGAACAAGTTCCATGTTTGGATATTGCATTCCAAGAGCAAGGTGGTACTGTGAAAATCACTCTGAATCGGAGCCAGCAAAGTTCAGCAAAGCCACACCTGGATTTTTGACTGAGCAGAGGGAGAGAAGAGAATATACCCTAGAACAAAAGCTATCTATATGGAACATTTTGGACATGTTTCTTCATACTGAAATATAAAACTCAATGTGTTGAATTCAAACACAATCTTTGTCAGTTTCTAGAAACCTCAGTTGAAAACCCCCCAGAATACTTGTAATTAATCCTTTACTAGTTTCATAAAGAAAAACAAAGATTATATGCATGCCAGAAAGTTTCTGCCTAAGATCCTTCTACAAAACTAGTCATTATCCACTTTGATTTCTTGAAATAACTGCAACTGACTTTCAAGAAAGAACTCTTGGAATGTGAAAAGCATTCAGGCCTACAGGGTTTTAATTCATACCTATGGAACACTTATTCCACTGCAAATACAGTAAGAACTTGAGTAGGCAAGTGCCTAATAATTTTCAAAAAAGCAAGCTGTACTTGGGAAACTGCTCAAAGAGTCAGAAGCAGTTGTGTGATTTGGAGAATGCAAAAAATGTGCTTAAGAATTTGCAAGTTTCAAAAAACTTGCCCAGCATGAGCTTTTGAGAATATTTTTTGAATTCAAAAACTTTAATTCTCTGAATCGAAGCACAGTTACTATGTTAAAAGAAACTATACACTCTGTTCAGACGAAAGTATTTAGCGTTCAATATTGGCAAAAAGAATGCTGTTTCCAGTATTTGGATTATTTACAAATAGGGAGAGTGATCATTTGATTATGAAAATTGCCAAAAATGAATTCTTTCATTGCACACCAGACAGACACCTTCTCTATTGTCTTTCCAGTGCCTGCTAAAGTTGTTTCTCTTTGAACAAGCCTTCTAAAAATCTTTATCCCATTTGGTATCTGTGTCGGGACTGAATTTATGTATGTGCTGTTGCTTTAAACTGTTTTTATATTTACAATGGTTTCTAAAATTGTTTTTATATATATGCAATTGCTTTAACTATTTTATATATGCATCATATTTTAAATCGCTTCAGGATGCCTCATGGGAAGCAATTAATAAAATAAATAGATGAATGAATAAAAATATGCATTACCAAGACATTTCCTAAGAGGCTCTTTATACAAAAATGTACAGGGAAGACACATTTCTATTTCAGGAAGGAAGTTTACAACTGAAATGTTGCCAAACTATCCACATCAGCTGGCCTGAATTTCTCTCAGACTGAGTTACAAAAAGAAAAAAAAATACAATTAAAAGCTCACTATGCGGAGGAGTGAAAAATGTGCAACTTTTATGAAGGGCACACCCCAAGCTTCATAATATTTGAGAGTGTGCATAAATGTCATATAACAACTCTACAACATTTACTATGTACTGAAATGATATTTGTACTTCATCAGCTGAGAGAATCTAGTGCTCTAAATAAATGGTTTGAGGTCTGCCACACAATGGTGTTAGCAAGGAGAGTCAGGAAGTCTGTTACTGAGTCAGGGATCAAGTTGCAGCTAGCTGGTAGAAAACAACACCATTGACTCTTTATACAGTGCTTCCCCTGGAGTGTTATGAATGGTGAAAGGATACCCAAGTCAGTGCATCATAATTACGGCTGTGACTCTTGCTGAGTATACATAAAAAGTGCTAGAGAAGACATGTTTCAAGAAAACCATACAAGATGGTTTATGTTTATCACAACAGTTTGCTTGGAAGTTTATTACTGCTACCTTAGGATGCGAACAAAGAGCTTGGAGAAGTTTGGCTGATCACATTACGTACTTGACCCTTCTGGCTGTTTAAAACTAAACAACAGACGTTAGTTCCACCAATGCACATATAAGCCATGGCATAACACTGATTTCATTGGAAAAGGCAGGGAGGGTATAATTTTTTAAAACTGCACTTCATCTATGTGTTATAGGTAGTTACTGGATAATGCAAAGAAGCATATGATTGCTGTTAGGCACTATTGACTTATTTCAGATTTTAGAACAAAATTTGCTCTGAAGATACACTGGGAGAAATGTGACCCTACTGAATCTTCTGGACATCTCTGAAAATTACCTAGCATTTGACTTCTGCAAGTAGTCATGATTATATACTTACTTTTTGTTAATGTCTGGAGATCTTCAACTGATGGAGGTCCGCTTTTCTTCTCATAAGGAATAACTGTTGTCAGGTACTGTCAAGTGAATGCAATATAGCATCAGTAATCTTGGTCACAGCTGCCAGCATACAGTTGTACCATAAACATATGTCATTATGTACAAACCACATCTGTAAAATTCTAACAAATCAAAACACACTGAATCCAGTTCAAATATATTTTAGAAAGCAAGATGATGTCCCTCAGAGTGTGTCAAAACTGATGTTAATTTGAAGAATACTGTTGTGTATAGGGTGGCATGCAAGGGTGTCCATCCTCTGATGGAAATCTGTTAGCAGAACAAGGAGTCAGGTTTTGGTGATTCTCCCTACCCCTGCAGCCACCTGCACAAACACATACACTAAATATGCTCTGGAGGGTTGGGGGACCCTCCAAAGCAGATTTGGTGGGGACAAAATGCCATAAATGTTTTCCCTCCCTCATTCAGCTGGCAGATTCCTTATACCAGTAGATACAGCAGGATACTACTCATTGCATTTAGCCAAACTGTTCCTAATCACTACTTTTTTTAGATATTTTCTGCACAAGGAAGTTATAATGGGATGCTGCACACATTGTATTTTTACAATTGATAATCTGTACAGTCAAATGTAAATCTACAGATCTTTTAAATGCCAATTATAAAGAAGAGTTCAGGAATACTCTGCTGAATCTTTACATCATGCATGCCATACATAAATCTTTCTACATTGGAGTGACTCCATGGAACAGTTTTCTGCATGCATTATGAAATGGGTCAATGCAACCAACTGAGCAAGATGTTGAACAAAAAATACACACATGTATGTTTAGAGATGTGAAGGCCCATAAAAATCCCGGGGAAAATGTTTTTCCTGTTGTTTTTTTAAACTGGAAAAATAAGGAAAAAGGGGGGGAGGGAAATTGCCCTCCTTACCCCATTTGTCTGTTTTTTTCCCGGGCCTTCACATCTCTAGGTATGTTAGGACTAGTGAAATCACACTCTGCCAGGCCCAGTTCCCCAGCAGCTGCCAGGAAAGCTCATTTCCTAGCTTTCCCTTCACAATTGCAAGCAAGCTTACTCAGTGGCACTATAATGGTCTGGGAAACTGAGTAGCCTAACCGTATCCAGCAACACTTCTTTGCCTTTGCTTGGGGAACACAAAGGTTTGGTGCCTTTTTGCTTGGAAAGGCACCTCTGCAACAAGATACTCCTTTCCATTCCAGCTGCTTGCACTGCTAAAGAAGCAAGCTGCTTTTAAAGTTTTAAAATTTACAGTGAATTTACATTCTTGTTTCAGTTTTTCAGTTTTGTGGTCTGTTTTATTATTGCCACACAGCTATTTGCTTAAATTTTATTTTTAATCTAAAGGTGTTTCCCCAAGTCTGGCTTTCTCATGATTATAGCAATTTTGTGGGTGATTATCACTCTGATATTGTATTAATGATGGACTACACAACAAGCCCGATGAGAACTGTATTGTTCACTATACCAATGGCTTCTAGCTGAAATATGGGATTAGGATGACATGCTGTTTGGAGAATAGGGACATAAATCATGGCATAAACACATTGGGCAGCACCTAATGTTAGTCAGAGCAGACCTACTGAAATCAATGGACTTGTTACTTTATGGTAATATACACAGAGTACCCTCCCCACTATAAAAATATAACGAACAGCATAATCCTTTACAAATTATTTAGATGCAAGTCCTACTATGTTCAATTAGTCTTACTTCTCTGTAAGTGTGACCTGAGGCAGGACACCTTACCCTGGGAAGAAGCACCATGTGATTTAAGATTCCAAATAAATTCACATTTTAGCATCTTTTAACTTGAGGTGGAGGACTATCAAACTAATAAAACAATTATTCAGCAAATTATAAAGGCAATGTTAAATTAATGTGTACAGTATATATCCTTTACAACAAACTACTAGAACAGCCTTTCCCAACTAGTGGGCCACCAGAAGCTGTTGGACCGCAATTCCCATCTTTCCTGACCATTGGCAATGCTGGCTGAGGCTGATGGGAGTTGTGGTCCAACAACATCTGGTGGCCCACTAGTTGGGAAAGGCTGTACTAATGTTGAAGGGCGGTATTCAACAAAATAATTGCGTGAACAGAGCAACTTCTGCTTGTGCAATGGGAGTCCTCCTTTCAAAATGCTTTCCCTACCAAAATTTGATACACATTTGGCTCTAGTAGAGATTGATTAGTAGCACATGGTGGGTTGATGCACCCAGAGTTCTCTGCCAATAAGACTGTCATTTATTTCAACTAATGGGCTGAATTTGCATGCACCAATCTGAGCAAAGGTCTCTATATCTGCAGGAGCATCATGTGTAAATTGATGGGGTTAGTGCAGTGACTAACAAGGAACCACTGCCAGGTAGTAAATGTAATGGGTTCCACCGGGAACAACATACACTGCAGTCCAGAAGATCCCAGCCCAATCTTTTCAGTTCCATGGGGCTCTTCTGGACTGAGTCAAGTGCAAGTCATATGCTATCTTAGCTTCAAAATTCTCTAGGGACCAACAAAGATTTAGAGTCCCCAACCCCTTAATGTCCCCAGCCACTCTTCAGGATGAGGGCTGGACAGGCCTGGCGCCAGTGGGTGACCAGGCTGAGCACTGACAGAGGGCCCCTGTCACTGAGAAGACCCCTGCTGCTGGGGCTGGGTGGGTGTATCTCCCAATTTGTGCTAGCATTGGGTTGTGGAACATGCGCCCCACAACTGATGCTGACACATATCGTAGAGTGGCAGCCACCCTCCCAGGCAACACCCCCCGCCGCTGGCAGCAAAGGCTGGCCGTGCAACTTCCTGCAGCACTATGGTGCTGTGTCAACACACTGCACTTGCATGCTTGCCATCACCCCAGATGGCAGCAGGGGCATCAACACACACACCCATTTTGGGTGATGGCAGGAGTGCGCACACAGCATGTTGATCTGCTGATGCGGCTGAGCCTATTTAAGCCCCTGGCAGCGGTGGTAGTGCCACCACCACTGCCAAGGGTCCCTGGTGCTGGTGCTGGGTTTGGACATAGTTAGATTTTATCCACTCCAACTCCTAGTATGTAAACAACTGTTTGATATAACTGCTTAGTCCAACATTCACTCTGTATTGCTAACAGCAAAGAGAAGCTGTCCAATGACTTCAATATCATTACAAACATAA
The DNA here is from genome assembly GCF_030035675.1 of Rhineura floridana. Lineage (NCBI taxonomy): Eukaryota > Metazoa > Chordata > Lepidosauria > Squamata > Rhineuridae > Rhineura > Rhineura floridana. The sequence continues at coordinate 147,697,031 of NC_084483.1, read as the reverse complement.
CCCCAACTATGAAATACGTACATAGGAAGTTATCTTATATCATCTAGCCCAGTATTGTTTTTGTTACTTATATTAAAGCTTATAGGTATGCAAAGATAGTACATGTTCTATCTCAGATTTTAAAAATGAGAGTGCATCTAGCTAAAAAAAAAATACTTTTTTTGTCTTTTAAACCATTTGATCTATATGAACATTTGCACAGCTACACTAGCTGTGGGCCTGATCTAAAACAAACACACCTGATCATAAAAGCCAACCAAAATCACGGACTTAGTACTGACAGGTCATTTGTGCCAATACTATACAGTGACTGTTTTTAATGACAACTCTGCATACATACTTGTTCAAGAATATGTTACAATCTAGCAATCTGGCATTCGGATATCAAATATAATAAGCAGCAATCATTTGTAGAAAAATGTATTGAAATATTTACTGCATTTCACATCCCCCTTTGAACTATGCATTACAGAGATGTTTGCTTAAAATAAAAATAAAAACTGTCCAAGGAAATACACGAAGTTTTAGAATCCGTAACAAATAGGCTTGTAACACTTTGGAAGATGCTAGACATTTACTATATACCAACTTTGTGCATTTCTACCTTCTTGGACTGAAGTATTTAAACCAATATGGCTTTCCACTGGCTGCTTTCTTATGCATGCAGTTCATTCCAAGTATGTATTATGCTGATGCCTATATTTTATTTTGAGAGGTTAAATGAACCCTAGGGATAAATTGTTCATTTACCACATTTTTTTGTACTTATCAAGGCTTGTCTGCTCCTTAACTACTGAGGAAAGAAAATCTTTGCAAACAAATCATAGTCTTGAAGGCAGAGAAGATATGAGCAAGCATGCTAATGCCCCTCCCCACCAATTGTGATTACTTGAAGTCTGAAAATGCTACAGCTGCCAACTTTTTAAGACCTTGATTTATACAAAGACAGAAAGGATAGCACAAGTAAAAAAGAGTCAGAGGACAGCCCAGCACCTGTTTTTCTCCACCTGAGTTTCCAAACGTTTGACGGAAGCCATTCTGAATGACATTTGAGATCCCTTCCATGCTGAACCGCTATAGGGAGCAAGAATGTGGCAGAGGGGGGAAAAGGGTAGGGGGAGAACAGAAAAATTTAAAGGCTATTAGTTAGGACTTACTGAGGATGCAAGCAAGGTAAATGATAGAGACAAGCTGTTAGAAATGAATCAATGCAACTGCCGTTTAAGCAGAGAAAGACTTACTTTAGCAAAAACAAACTCCTATAGAATTTAGAAATGGGACCACCAGTGCAGTTGTACAAACACAGGCCTAATAGCAAAGTATGTTCTGTATAAATTATGTCAGATGCTGTCCCAAAACACGGTTGTATTCAACTAAGTCCTACTCACAGTAGACCCACTGAAATTAATGAACCTAAGCTAGTCATCGCTATTAATGTCAATGGGTCAACTCTGAGTAGGACTAGTACTGAATACCACAGAGATTTCTGTTTTGTGAATCATCATCTTTTGACATGGAAAACCATATTTAAGAACATACCACAATGCACACACACAGATACCAAACATTTAGCATGTTGCTGCATGGACCTTTTACATACTTGCACTCTCTCATCTCTGGGCAAAATTATACATTACAAAAAACACAGGACTGTTCCTGAGAAGTTTATAGTACAGGTTACACAGTATCTTCATATTGCCCAGATGCGTTTTCTGGCTGGCACCCCAAACATGTTTCTTAACTCCTTGGCTTATTTAGCTTTAATGCACAGATGGCTATGCAAAGTATAGGCTTTGACAAGCACAACAGAGGAAGCAAAACACCAATTATCCTCATTAATGGGACACAAATGCAAGTTTACCATCAGTGTTTGGGAGGGGCAAGACATACCAACATTTGTAAATGGTTAACTCCATATTTAATCTATTTGCCATCTACCAACTGGAGAGTGCACTTGAGCATGCACCTCTATTTGCCCATTTATTAGCCTTGGTGAGAAGAAAAGCCTCCTTTCAAACTGGCACTGCCCTACCAGTATACCAATCAACCAGCGTTCATATCTTTTAAGGGCAGGACCTTTGTTTTGTACCAGGACTCCATTGGCACCCTGTTGTTTTATATTCAGCATCAAGGCCAGTCTTTTACATTCAGTACCCAAGGCTCCCCCATTCATCCTGGCAGGAAGCTTCTACCATATCTCTAGTTGTTTAGCTTACTCATCTTTGCCTCTCTCCTCTAGTATCAGTCTCAACCTAGTTCTCCTTTTGTCTTGACTAACCCCTCACTTTAGGTAGGAGACCACGTCATTCATCCTGCTCTGGCTGCTAACTGACCTACATTAAGCTCTTCAGAACAGGTTGCTCCACCCAAGCTAGCTCACCTCTTTGCCTCCTCTACTCTGTTCCTTGGCCTCCTCTCTGTGTTTTCCGCCCTCACATTATTCGGGGAACACTAAGGAACACTAAGCTGCATGTTCTTTTCTCTGAATTGCTGTGCTATTTTTGGAACCCTTCCTGAGTTCCACCATGATTTCAAACTCTCAGGCCATGCTGAAACTCAGGAAACCACCTGTTTAAACCTTCTGTTTCTTTCTCTCTCTTCTGTTTCCCAGATCTTCTTGTCCTTTCTACCCTTGCATGACCCAAACCCTTCCATTTGCATTTAGGTTTCCACTGGTCAGGGCCAGTGCCATGTATGACTGGGCCCTTGGGCACCAGCCTACCCCAGGTCTGTGGCACCCACCAGCATGTCCCACCTACCTCTCCTGTTACTGTTAATGCCCCTGCCACCATCTTAGTTGATGGCAGGCATGTGCACGCAGCACACACGACATTCATAGCAACAGAGGCTTATTGAAGCCCACACTATCTTTATGTGGGGGGTGTCTGGGTGCTTCCTCTCCTTGATCCGCAGCAGGGTCTGAAGCCACTGCTGCTGCAAATCATGGAACAGAAGCATCACCTCCCACCCTAAGGAGGGGCCCTTCAGGGGCCCCTCTGGGCTGCAGTGGCCCCCGGTCAGGGCCCAACCTGGCCGCCCTCTGGTGCCAGCCCTGCCACTGGTGTGTCTAGGCCTTTACTATGTTCTGTCCAATTCCTGGTGCCACATTCCTTATACAGCAACAGTGATCTTATCCATTTATCCCTAGCACCATCAAAGAAACAAGTAAAGTATAATCTGATTCCAGGTTTGTGAAGCCTGTAAACAAGTGTCACTTAAACTAACCTGTATTCTCTGTAAATATTTCATAATGGCAATTCAAGGCACATTGCTATTTTACTCCTCAATGCATTTATTTTGAGTCATGACCCTAAATCAGTTGTTCTTGCTAGCTCTCCCTAGTAAGAGTACAGCACAACTTTTCTGTGAGGCACCACAAGTTGGGGCCCAAGGTTTAATGTATGATCAGGGATATGAGTAGGCTTGTTAACATCAGTTGCATTAAGATGTGCATTTCTTCACCCTGGTTCACAATGACAGCTACTGAAATCATACCATGTAACATCACTGTACTTTAGTAAGCTGTACTGTTTGAGATGTTTTGAGCAGAGGAAGCAACATGAGGCAGCCGTTTTCAGCAGCAGCTCCATGAACCTTGTAACTCCATCCTTGAAGTTATTATGTCCTCTTTGCAGAGGATCTAGCAGTCTTGGAACTCTGTAAGTTACCAAGACCTTACAATGCTTTGTCAGAGACCAATCTATCAACCAATCCCATTATGCCTTAAGTCTCTCCTGTGGCCAGCAAAAAGACTTGGAGGCCCAGGACCAGATATGCTCTCCTGGGCAAACACTTTGAATTGCCTACCTTAAATTCAAAGTTTATGCTCAAACAGTATACCACACTTTGTGTGGTACCACAAAGACAAGTACATCATTTCCCTTAATCATTCATCTGGAATAGACTCCCACCTGGAAATAGGATCAATAATCCTTTAATAAAAATAATTTCTGCTATTCCAAATAACAGTATTCTAAGTGCCTGAACTAACTGCAGTCTGAAGGGGTGTGTTTTGGTGTTCCCAATTTATGAGAGATGCATTTCTTTAGCTTTTTTAAAAATTAACTTTACACGTTGCTCTCATAAGCAAAATAAACATCATGAATAAAGAACTGCCTTTCAGTTTTGAAATGCAATTCAGTGGTGTGATGGCTTAAATTGTGTGTTACCAGAATCCTAGTTAAGACAACTGGGGTTTACATTATGCTATATTTCAGTTGCTTTTTCCTGTAGTACAACGGGAATTTCCAGCCTGCATGCCTAATTAGGCCCACCTGACCATTTTGGGCACACCACATCACCTTTCCCACACCTGGCATTATAGGATATCAGATGCATAACAGCTCAAGGTGGAAAAGTTCTAAAAGGAATTCAATTCATGCTGCCAAGGAACAATCCTGATTCTTCATTTGCACCCTCTGTTTGAAGTGTCAATCGCCTGATGTCCACCAACTTATCAAACTGGCTTGTGGAGAGTTCACTGATTCTGGATCTGGCTCTTTGGCTGGATGCAATTTTCTACCCCTGCTGCAGTAACTATTTACTCTTGGTTACAACACAGTTAAAGCCAATAATCTGCTTTGATAGATGCAAAGTTATTCCCATGCAATGGCATGCATGCAGCCAACCACTGTGCAAGTGCATAGGAGCCATTACATCTACTTAGCACATTAAAAAGTTTGTACTTTCCAAACCAGATAGTGAAGCAGGGATTTCTGTCTGGCCCTTGGAACTCTCCCCAGGTCAGACCGCTCACTGACTCTGTTTCACACCCTGTATATTTTTGCCTGGCTGAAATGCGTATCTGAACTCTGATAATGCCTCTTGATTGACCAGATGGAGGATAGAGAGGGGTATGTGAGTGTGATTAGAAACTAGTCTACTATACAAAGGTAAAATTTACATTCATTGCTTCACTGATTTTTCCTGCAAGCTCTATCCACCATTGGCATGTGGCCCTCAGAAGGCTGCCCAGAAGGGAATGTGGTCCTTGGGCTAAAAAAGATTCCCCACCCTTGCTCTAAACCCAACAGTTTTGTATATTAGGTGGTTTTCATTTCCTAGCGCAAATTTAGTCCCAACTTCCGTTGCAGTCAGGGACTACAGCTGGAAATTCTTCCAATACAAGGAGCACATCTCCCAACACTACTCTCGCTTGGGCTGAGGACAGAAGCAGAAAGATGAATATATGTTATCAACAAACTGTTTTTTCTATGAAATGCAGCATAAGGAGGCTGCAGAAGGAAGCACGGTACATAGGGACAGTTCACTGCTGTCCTTCTAGCTCTTCTCAAGCTCTTCCCACAGATAAACAGGCCATAAGACCCTGTGTTATGCTAGAAGCTCTCATTCGTACCACTTGTGATTATGGCTATTTTTGGTACTTGGATACAGCACCCAAGTACTAAATACATACAGACTGTATGAAACATAATATGAAGAGTGCTAGATAACAACGTGCCTCAGATAAATCACTGGGGAATACATGATCAGTTAGCAAACTCCTTGATGCTCACACTTTTTGAGCATCTGTACACTTCTCTCTAGAACAGATTGACCTTTAAAATGTTAGTCGCTCGGTACATGTTCCTGTTCCTCCTAAAATCGTTACAAATCAAAAAAGCTTTTGATTAAACAATTTTCTAGTCAACGCAGAGTCCATCAATTCTGTTATTTATGCATTTATTAAAAACACTCTGTCCTTTTTATGGCAACATTATTTAAACATGAAGCCTCTAATACAGATCTTTCATTAAGCACTTGCTCCCCATTTCTTTTAAAAAAGAATGTATAATGTATAAAGCTTCCCTGTACTACTTCTATAGCGCAATCCTATGTGTGTCTACTCAGAAGTAAGTCCCACTGAATTTAACACATCTTACTCCTTGGTAAGTCTGGACAAAATTGCAGTTTAGGATATTAAAAATTGTTATTTTACAAAAGTTATTGGATTAGTGCATTTTCTAAATCTAAAAAATAAGAACACTAGAATGATTCCCACAGCTTTTACACTGAACCAGCCCTTTTGTTTTAAGGTAAACTTTATATATTTATTTTTGGGCAGAATAATTGACTTGGATTTATGATCAGAGATGCCACCAAAATAAGGATTACTTATTTTTTTATGGGGGAGTTACAGATGCTACCCCCCCACACTCCACTTTGGATAGGGTCTGGACTTACCACCAAGGGAGTGTCCGAAATGAATCTGAACTGGGCTTGCTCCTAAACCACCACCACAACCCAACTTACCTCTAAGTCCTCCTCATGGCGAAGATTGAGACATTCCCAACAGCTCAGATGCCTTAAAATCTACTATTGAGGCACTTCTCTGGGTATCTGTATCAAAGACCAGACCAATAGTGACCAGAAAGAGGTCTTTTCCAGATGCAGCATCCCAGTTATGGAACTCACTCCTCAAATGAGGACAGTTGGCATCTACTTTGTTACCTTTCAAGTGCCAGGCAAAGCCTGTTCCTTTTCCAAGGCTTTTAAACTATATTTCTATATTTATAAGATTGAACTTAGCTGTGTATCACATGAAAACACCACTGTCATGTTATTTCCAAGCAGACCTTTAAGTGCCAGTTTTCCTCTTAATTATTTAAGAGTGAATGCTTGTCTGGGCCCTGCCTTGAGCAGAATCTTCCACAAACCTTCATAGGGTGGGGAAACACGGACCTTTCTAGAAGCTGTGGTATGATCCCCAAGGTCCCTGGCATCAAGAGAATGCACTGTAGAATCTGTGGTAGAATTTCTCTGGTTCTGAAAAGCACTCCATCATATAGAGGCCCTAGTTTACATTGAAAGAGGCCTCAAAGTGCCTCTGCATGTTGATAATGCTGGCAAAATAGCTTGTGATCCCTATGCAAGTGGAGGAGACAAAGGACAGAGATAAAGAAGCAGATGACATAGAAGACACATGGATTTGAGAAAAAGACTAATTAAAGGAGAAAGGATGTGTGAAAAATCTTTGAGGGCCTAGCCTAAGGACAAGAGAAAGTGTATGCTATTGCACTGACTAAAATCTGTCCAATAATTATATCCATGTATATAACTAAACTTCTATTCTAGTATTGGAATTGCTCTGATGAAAAAATAGAGGCTCTGAACTTTTAAAATTAGTTTTCTGGATTTTAGGGTGTAAGGTTTCCAACATCTTCTGAATTTCCATAGCAATATCACTCCTCTTTATTCCCTACAGCTGCCCAGATAGGCAAAAGAAAGTATGCATGCGCTCACTACAACAGAGTAGGTACAGTGTTTATCCACAAAGCCTACAACTTCTGCAAACACTGAAAATGTACAACTGTGAGTTTGATAAAGCCATAGTTGCTCATTAGAAGTTTTGAAAGATTAACTAGTAGCGATAATCAGAAAAATGCCTGGCTGATTTTTAATTAATTTTACAAAATTTTGGCTTGAACTCAATGATAATGTTGGGCATGCTCAGTAAGAACTAACTGTCAGTGTTCTAAAAGCCAGACTCACAGCTGCTGGGTTTGCCTAATCAGGGGGCCACACCCACACCAGACTAATTTCATGTGAGACAGTCATGGCTTCCCTCAGAGAATCCTGGAAAGTGTAGTTTGTGAAGGGTGCTGAGAAGAGACTCCTATTCCCCTGGCAGAGCTCCAGTGGCCAGAGTGGTTTAACAGTCAGCCACTCTGATTGAAGCTCTGTGAGGGGAACAGGGCATCTCCTAGCAACTCTCAGCACCCTTCACTAACTACACTTCCCAGGATTCTTTGGGAGAAGCCATGACTGCCTAAGGTGAAATGAAGGTGCGGTGTAGATGTGGCCAGCGACAGCTTTGGTTTAAATTTGGGTGGGAGGCTACATGTGCCTGCTGTAGAATAAAAAGGTGGGGGAAACCCTGAAAAAGAACGATATTGTTCACAATGTTTTCCTTTGGAAAAGGAAAGGGGCTTCCCCTCTGCCCAACCCATTCACACAATCTCCTCCCCTCCCCCTCCCCTCCCTGCCCTCTTCCTCCCCCCTCCCCTCCCCTAGTTCAGTTTCACCTATCCTAAGCATGATTGTACAGGAGTAAATCCCACTGAACTCAAAAAACATGCAAATGATCAAACTTCCCCTCCCCTCCTCCTCCCTTCTATCCCCTCCCTCTTGCTCCTTCCCACTCCCTTCACCCCTCCCCATCCCCTTCCAATCCCCTCCTTCCCCTCCCCCCATGGTCAGTTTTACCTATCCTAGGACTACGACTTGGGAGACCAGGGTTCAAATCCCCACACAGCCATGAAGCTCACTGGGTGACCTTGGGCCAGTCACTGCCTCTCAGCCTCAGAGGAAGGCAATGGTAAACCACTTCTGAATACCACTTACCATGAAAACCCTATTCATAGGGTCGCCATAAGTTGGAATCGACTTGAAGGCAGCCCATTTCATTTTCAAGCATGATTGCACGGGAGTAAATCCCACTGAACTCAATAAGCATGCAAATGAACAATCTATTCTCAGCAAACTTGCACAGGATCCCATTTCTTACCTCCCGGATGAAAAAGCAGGGAAATTCACTAATAGGCAAAAAAACCCTTGCAGTTTAAGAATGTACCTATAGCCAACAGATATTTCTATCAAACTTCAAAAAGTAGGGAAATGAGGCAGCTATAGCGAATGCACCAGGGGAGCAGGAAACCTGACCTCCTCTCTGAGATATTGTACTGCCCTACAAATTTGTCAAAATGCAAACACCATTTGGGTTGGTCTTTTACAGTCCAATCCACTTCCTGTGTAGCTTGGAAGAACTTGGTAACGTGCCTCTGAGCATATGGTGAGTGATGGCAACACCTGCAATCAGCCCAAATAACAGAAACAAGACATGTGCTGATCTTGTTTTAGCAGGGAGGAAGCAACTATATTAAAACAGTTGATATCGTTCAGATAGTCACTTTAAATATGTTTGATTTACTTTTCAATTTTAGTAAAGTTTTCTATAGTAAATCATTCTCTTTTGCTTCTGTTTCTGTGAATATGTGAACTACAGCAACACTTTGCAACACTAAAAAAAGCTCCAAAAACAATTGTGGAATAATGGCACTAAGTGTTCTGCAGAATAGCTTCCAACGGACATGAGGAGTGTCTCAGTTTGCACAAGATCAAACAGTGGGAGGTGAAATATATTCTAGCAAATTCTAGGTGTGCTCTATTTTTAAATTGACCATGCCCACCTTTCCTTGAGTAGTTTAAGCATAGCAGGCTGAAAACATGCATCTTGGGCAGGCTAAGTTTGTTTTTTCCAACAGCTAGAGTCATTGCTTAAGTAGCAACATATTGTAATCCATCTTGATTTTACATCAAACTGGAGTTTCAGATTCAACTGTTAATGCACCCAAAACAGAAATAGAACATAACCTCCAATTTGAAACACAAAAGGCTGTCTTCATCATATTACATTGACCAATAAAAAGGCTTTGAAATTAATAAAAATACATTTGACACAGGTTTCTAGGATGAATAATGAGGGAAATAAAATTTTCTAGATTAGATTCTCTGTAGAAACATTAGTAACACAGGAAAGAAGCAAAGTAAGAAGAACCCCAACAAACATACAAAAATGTAATTCTCCATCTTTGGAGATGGCAGGTGTTGCCACCACTCACCATATGCTCAGAGGCACATGTTACCAAATTCTTCCAAGCTACACAGGAAGTGGATTGGACTGTGAAAGACCACCCCAAATTGTGTTTGCATTTTTCCAAATTTGTAGGGCATTACAATATCTCAGAGAGGTCAAGTCTCCTGCTCCCCTGGTGCATTCACTATAGCTGCCTAATTCCCCTGCTTTTTAAAGTTTGATAGAAATATCTGTTGGCTATAGGTACATTGACAGCCAGTGTGGTATGGTGGTTAAGGTGCTGGACTACAACCTGGGAGACCAGGGTTCAAATCCCCAAACAGCCATGAAGCTCACTGGGTGACCTTGGGCCAGTCGCTGCCTCTCAGCCTCAGAGGAAGGCAATACCACTTACCATGAAAATCCTATTCATAGGGTCGCCATAAGTCAGAATCGACTTGAAGGCAGTCCATAGGTACATTCTTAAACCGTAAGTTTTTTTGCCTATTAGTGAATTAATTCTACATTAAAAAGTAAGATGTAGAGAGAAAGTTATCTAGAGTTAAAATTCTAAATGTGCTTTCATATAGGCAGACACAAAGACAGGTTTCTTACTGTTCCAGGCATATGGCCTCTTTCTTGCTTGCTATTCTGAGGACTGCCATTTTTCATCTTCTTTTTCTTCTTTGTCATTTCCTTCTGTTCTCTTTGCTTGTTTTGTACTTCAATAAGGGCAGAAATGAAGCTGTTCTTCACTTCCTTCTCAAATTCCAGTTCATCTCGTAGTGCCAGCTGCTGGACTAGCTCCTCAGAGTAGTCTTTGATGGCTGTCTCAATCTCTTCTAACAAATCATTTAATTCCGTAACGGATAATTTTTTCACTCCTGTTTTCAAAACCAGAATAAAAAGTTATGTTGTGTGAAATAATGTATATCAAAAGCGCATAACTCCAGTTCCAAATACACCAGCTAAGGTACCGGCTGCCCATTCTGTGTAATGATGATACACTCTCCTGCTACTCACTTCACATATGATATCAGGGGTGGACAACCTGTGGCCCTCCAGATGTTGAACTTCAATTCCCATCATTTGACTATTGGCCAGAAGATTACAATTCTAGTTTAAAGAAGAGCCAGCAATTTTAAGGAGAACATGTACACCAGTTCTACTCACTTTCTTATAGACAGAGAAACCCCCACAGCAGCATGGGGCACAAAAAACATTTTAGTTCTTCTTGATGACTATAGTTCCTCAAGACTGTGGACTGGCTGTTTCTCAGAGGATTACAGACATATATATAATCTAATATAATTTGCATCCACTCTCAGCTGCCTTGTCTTTGGACAACATAGTAGCAGAACCACCAAGAGAACAATAATAGAATACTGTAAACTGAACCCAAATAATTAAGCTCTTTATTCCAAACTGGAAAAATATTTTTGGAAAAAATCACAGCTTCTCAGTCTCTTTTTGGTATACGAGGCAAACTTCTCTATATATTAAATACACTGGTATTTGCTTCAGTAAATTTCCTTATAATATTTTTATATTCACTGGCAGATCCATGCCATACAGACAGTAGCTTCACAGACAAAGCCCTCTTATCTGAAGGTGCCACTGTAGTGCTATGGAGCCTGCAGGTCTCTTTACAAGTCTAGCAAGAATTCCAGTTCACTGCAAAGTATTCCAAAAGCAGGTACATTCCAAAAAAGCAAGAAGAATGCTGACAAAATCTAGGAAAACATTCTGGAAAATGTTCTATTTGACAAATAAGGAAGTACAGCTTGGTTTCTCCTGTCTCTAATATACAGCTTAGCTTTTCATGTCCTGATCTCTGCGGATAAATGAGAAATAACTAGCATACAATGAAGGCATCTAAATAAAATTCTAACAAAGGTTTTGTGCACAGAAATGAAATTTTCTTTTAAGCACTGAACAGTGTGTAAGAGAAAACGAAGTACAAGATTCACTAATCGGCAAAAAACCTTGTGGTTTAAGAACATGCCTATAGCCAACAGATATTTCTTTCAAACTTTAAAAAGCAGGGAAATTGGGCAGCTATAGTGAATGCACCAGGGGATCAGGAGACCTGACCTCCTCTCTGAGATATTGTACTGCCCTACAAACTTGTCAAAAAGCAAACTCAATTTCGGTTGGTCTTTCATAGTCCAATCCACTTCCTGTGTAGCTTGGAAGAATTTGGTAACATGTGCCTCTGAGCATATGGTGAGTGGTGGCAACACCTGCCATCTCCAAAGATGGAGAATGACATTTTTGTATGTTTGTTGGGGTTCTTCTTACTTTGCTTCTTTCCTGTGTTACTAATGTTTCTACAGAGAATCTAATCTAGAAAATTTTATTTCCCTCATTATTCATCCTAGAAACCTGTGTCAAATGTATTTTTATTAATTTCAAAGCCTTTTTATTGGTCAATGTAATATGATGGTGAAGACAGCCTTTTGTGTTTCAAACTGGAGGTTATGTTCTATTTCTATTTTGGGTGCATTAACAGTTGAATCTGAAACTCCAGTTTGATGTAAAATCAAGATGGATTACAATATGTTGCTACTTAAGCAATGACTCTAGCTGTTGGAAAAAACAAACTTAGCCTGCCCAAGATGCATGTTTTCAGCCTGCTGTTTAAACCACTTCATTTAAGGTAAGGTGGGCAGGGTCAATTAAAAACATAGAGCACACCCAGCATTTTGCTAGAATATATTTCACCTCCCACTGTTTGATCTTGTGCAAACTGAGACGCTCCTGATGTCCACTGCCATTATTCCACAATTGTTTTTGGAGTTTCTGTTAGCGTGAATTCTGCAAAGTGTTGCTTGTACTTCACATATTCACAGAAATAGAAACAAAAGAAAATGATTTACTATAGGAAACTTCACTAAAATTGCAAAGTAAATCAGACACATTTAAAGTGACTATCTGAACTGTATCAATTGTCTTAATAATGTTGCTTCCTCCCTGCTAAAACAAGGTCAGCACAGCACATGTCTTCTTTCTATTATTTTGGCTGATTGTAGGTATTGTCACCTCTCACCATATGCTCAGAGGCACGTTACCAAGCTACACAGGTTACAGTATGGGGCAAGGTCAGTATCAGGATTACAGGTACTCTGTGAACACGGCTGTTTTTTTAATGAATTTCAACAGATTATGAGAATTCTGACAGAAAAAAGTCCAAAAGGAATCTGGTTTTTTCCCCTCTTTTTAGACTTTGAAGTCTCAATTCTCTCTGTTGTGTTTATCGCCATGAAAATTGAGAGGGTTGTTAAGCAAGCGTTTCTGAGTTCAGGACTATAAGTTTTGTAAGGTTTTGTTTTCAAATGAGCTTATGGGAAGCATCAGAATGGGAAGGGGGGTATTTTCAATTTAATATTGTGGAATGTGAAAACTCCACGCTGGCTATAGTATACAGCCACTCTCGTGGCTTTATAATACAACAGAAGTATTCCTTACGCTCTTCATAATTGTGGTTTGTGCTAGATCTCTTAAGTGTTTGAATTTCCTGGGACAGGATGGACAGACGATCTGACTGGGTTGGTGTTTCATCATCATCTGGATCTGGAGATTCCTGCATCATTTCCTCTATTTCTTCAATCACCTTTTAAAATAAAAATACACACACTTGTGGAAGATCAAGCATTGCTATATGAGGCAAACCTTCTGAAATTTGATTTGTGCCTTGTGATTAGAAATAAGCATTCTCATAAATCCAAACAAAATTACAATAGGATAACAAACGTTTTTTATATACAGATAGGAAGCACATGCTTGCTTCCATCACCCATCTCTTAATTTTGTAGATTGTTAGTTGCAGTTATTCTATGCCAGGAGCCGACTTTTATACGTTGTGAGGAGGACTTGCCAGGTAAGGGGAACGTGGTCCAGGCAGTTAATGGCTGTGCCTTGTTCCGGTCCTCCCCACACCCGCAGGTTTGTCGGTTGCCCTATCAGCCAGCTCTCAGGCCTCCGGATGTTGCTGCTAAATGCCAGATCAGTGCATAATAAGATCTCCCTCATTCATGATTTAATTGTGGATGAGGCAGCCGATCTGGCATGTATAACCGAGACCTGGGTGGGTGAGCAGGGGGAAGTCAGTCTCTCCCAGCTATGTCCACCAGGGTACCTGGTCCAGCACCAGGGCAGACCTGAGTGGCGGGGAGGGGGGGTTGCTGTGGTCTATAGGACCTCCATCTCCCTCTGCAAGCACCCTGTCCATGTGACTACTAGTCTGGAGTGTTTGCACCTTGTGTTGGGTCAGCAGGACAGACTGGGGATTCTGTTGGTGTACCGCCCACCCCGCTGCCCAACAGACTCCCTAGCTGAGCTGATGGAGGTGGTCTCGGGTGTACTGTTGAGATCCCCCAGACTGTTGGTTCTGGGGGATGTCAACATCCATCCTGAGGTCACCTTATCCGGGGCGGCTCAGGATTTCATGGTCTCCATGACAACCATGGGACTGTCCCAATATGCCATTGGCCCAACACATGTAGCAGGACATACTCTAGATCTGGTTTTTGCATCTGGACATGGAGTTGGTGATCTGAATGTGGGGGCCCTTACATCAGTCCCTCTGTCATGGACAGATCACTGCTTGTTGAAGTTTAGACTCACATCGGCTTTTCCCCTATGCAAGCATGGGGGATCTATTAAGTTGGTCCGCCCGCAGAGACTAATGGATCCGGATGGTTTCCAAAGGGCTCTGGGGAGTTTTCCGGCTGATCGGGCTGGCGCTCCTGTTGAAACCCTGGTTGAACTGTGGAATATAGAAATGACCCGGGATGTTGACATGATTGCTCCTGAGCGCCCTCTCCTGTGTAGAGCTTGTATGGTTCCATGGTATACCCCAATGCTGAGAGCGATGAAACAATATAGGAGACAGCTTGAGTGCAGATGGAGACGAACTCCTAGTGGATGCAATTATACACTGGTAAGTGCCTATGGTAAGCTGTATTTAGGGGCAGTAAGGGCAGCAAAAAAACAATATTTTGCTGCCACTATCGAATCATCACTCTGCCGCCCAGCGGAGCTCTTCAGAATTGTCCGAGGGCTATTACACTCTGGCCCCAGGGACAAGGTAGAACCATCTGAGGCCCGCTGTAATGAATTTGCTAGGCACTTCCAGGATAAAATCTTTAGCATCCGCCAGGACTTAGACTCCAGTGTTATAGCAGGTGAATCAAGCGAGGTATCCAGAGCACAGCCTTGTCCCGACTTCTTGGATGAGTTTCAGTTGGTGCAGCTTGAGGACGTTGACAAGGTGTTTGGACAGGTTTGTGCAACCACTTCTGTGCTGGATCCTTGCCCTTCTTGGCTAATAAAAGCTAGCAGGGATGGAACAGCAGGCTGGGCCAGGGAGGTTGTTAATGCCTCTCTGCAAGAGGGGGTGGTCCCTGGCTGCCTGAAAGAGGCAGTAGTGAGACCACTCCTGAAGAGACCCTCCTCGGACCCAGAAAATCTTAATAACTATAGGCCGGTAGCACATGTTCCATTCCTGGGCAAGGTCCTTGAAGGAGTGGTTGCGGGCCAGCTCCAGACACTCTTGGATGAGACCGATTATCTGGATCCATTTCAGTCGGGTTTCAGGCCTGGTTTTGGCACAGAAACAGCCTTGGTCGCCTTGTATGATGACCTTTGTCGGGAGAGAGACAGGGGGAGTGTGACTCTGTTGATTCTTCTTGATCTCTCAGCGGCTTTCGATACCATTGACCATGGTATCCTTCTGGGGAGACTGACTGAGTTGGGAGTGGGAGGTACTGCATTGCAGTGGTTCCGCTCCTACTTGGCAGGTCGCCTCCAGAAGGTGGTGCTTGGGGAACATTACTCGGCACCCTGGACTCTCCAGTATGGGGTTCCACAGAGGTCAGTTCTGTTCTCCATGCTGTTCAACATCTACATGAAACCGTTGGGTGCGGTCATCTGGAGCTTTGGAGTGCGTTGCCATCAGTATGCTGATGACACACAGCTCTATTTCTCCTTTTCATCTTCTTCAGGTGAGGCTGTCAATGTGCTGAACCGGTGCCTGGCTGCGACAATGGACTGGATGAGGGCTAATAAACTGAGGCTCAATCCAGACAAGACTGAGATGCTGTTAGTGGATGGTTCTTCTGACCAGATGGTGGATGTCCAACCTGTTCTGGATGGGGTTGCACTCCACCTGAAGGAGCAGGTTCGTAGCTTGGGGGTTCTCCTAGAACCATCTCTGTCACTTGAGGCTCAGGTAGCCTTGGTGGTACGGAATGCCTTCCACCAACTCTGGTTGGTGGCCCAACTATGTGCCTATGTGGACAGGGATAACCTGGCTTCAGTTGTCCATGCTCTGGAAATCTCCAAATTAGATTACTGCAATGCAGTCTACATGGGGCTGCCTTTCAAGACGCTTCGAAAGCTGCAGCTTGTGCAAAATGCAGCGGCCAGATTGGTAACAGGGACCAGACGGTCCAAACATATAAAACCGATTCTGGCCCGCTTGCATTGGCTGCCTGTATGTTTCCGAGCTCGATTCAAGGTGCTGGTTTTGACCTATAAAGCCTTACACGGCTTGGGACCACAATACCTGATGGAACGCCTCTCCCGATACGAACCCACCCGTACACTACGCTTAACATCAAAGGCCCTCCTCCGGGTGCCTACTTCGCGGGAAGCTGGGAGTGTGGCAACAAGGGAGA
Source organism: Rhineura floridana (assembly GCF_030035675.1). Classification (NCBI taxonomy): domain Eukaryota; kingdom Metazoa; phylum Chordata; class Lepidosauria; order Squamata; family Rhineuridae; genus Rhineura; species Rhineura floridana. The sequence goes on along the minus strand of NC_084483.1, from coordinate 147,680,777 downwards.
GGGCCTTCTCAGTGGTGGCCCCCAAATTATGGAATGATTTTATTGACGAGGTGCGCCTGGCGCCAACACTGTTATCTTTTCGGCGCTAGGTCAAGACTTTCCTCTTCTCCCAGGCATTTTAGCATGTGTTTTTAAATTGTTTTTATATTGTTTTGAATTTTAAAATTGTGTTTTAAATTGTTTTTAAAATATGTTTTTAAATTGTGTATTTGTTTTAATGTTTTTGATTGCTGTAGACCGCCCAGAGAGCTTCAGCTCTGGGGTGGTGTACAAGTGCAATAAATAAATAAATAAATAAATAATACTACCAGTTCAAAAGTGTCTCAGCTGGTAGGGAATGCAATAGCTTACTTGTTAATTGGGTAGACACACCACAATATCAGTTGTTTTGCATTGCTCTTGGGCATGATTTAAGGTGCTGGTTTTAATTCATGAAATCCTGTGTGGACTGGGCCTAACATAGCTGAGGGAATATTTTGTCTGTACCAACCTCCCTGTTTGTTGAGATTATTGGACAAGGACCTGCTTTCATGCTTCCCAAGTATGGGTTTTTGGAGGGCAGAGAAAACTTGTTTCTTCTGTTAAGTGTTGGATAGGCTAACTGGAGGACTAGACTGGTGTTGTACAGAAAACATGCAAAGGGAATTTTAAACTTTACTAGTGTGACATTTTAATTAATATAAGATTTTCAAGCTGTAAGTCACAGCTCTGCAAGTGTACAGGACTCCCACTGCCAGCTACAGTGGATAGATAACTATGAGCAGAGAATATATTTCTGTGCCACTTCTGAAACTACAGCCTCACTATCCAGGACTGATTATTGAGAGAGAGAGAGAACCAAAACAGGTATATATTAAAAAACATTTGGAATAGCGTTCACCACATACATATGCGCATAAAAGGAGTCCCACACATATGTAGTGCAGAGCTTCAGCTCTAGACCTCTCAGAGGCCATATTCACATTAATTTGTTTCTTCCTTATTTCAAGGCTGCCAGTTCTTATGGGCCGTATAAAAAAATACTGAATCTTAGAATTATATGGATTTAAGATCTAAGAGTCATCAAAACAAAAACATGATGCTTGTTACATAGATATTCTTTAAATATTAGCTACTACTATGTGGACCTAAGCAGAGTACAGATAGGTATAGCATTCCTGGGTTGCTAAGGAATAGGTGCAGATTTAATAAAACAATGCAGTTAGATGATGGATGTAATCCAATTGTGATCCTCAGCTCAAAACTGCGTCTGATCCAGAGGATTCCCCACCACCACCGAATTCCCTTTCCTTATGCAACTCCTGCACCTCATGAAAATCTGATCCAGAAAGTTGGAAGATAATCCAGAACAGTGCAGGTGATAGGTGATGGGAGAAAACAGAGTTGGCAAAAGTCACCTCCTCTTCTCTTTCACTAGCAAAAGCATCCATTGGACCAAAAGCCCTTCTGATGAGTAGAGGGGCACAATTGGATTTCATCTGATGTCTATGAAGGTTAAAAAAGTCATTGCTAACCTGAAAAATTCAAGTTATTACAACCAGATCAAGCACATACAAGCAAATTCATGCAGCCATGTAATACAAGAGACAGCCATACTTGTCTTTCACTATTGGTTTACCTTGCTAGAAATTCTGTTATAATATGCCTTACCATATTGCTTTTAGCTTTAAGATCAAACCTCATTTTGACATATTTTCTTATTGAAAATACTAGACAAGGTCTGGAGAGTGCTATGAATATTTTGATGCTCCGGTATAATACTGTAAGTGGAACAATAAGGCTTAAAATATGGGTTATTATACTAGTTTGTCTCCAAGTGTATTTATTATTTCTTCCATTAGAGAGATAAGGCTTAATACTAAGATGTAGTTATCAAAACTGCATAGATGCCTTTCCATTCTTTACCTGCTCAGCTGTGAAGAGTGGTTCTTCATTGATACAGGAAACTATAATAGAATGCATATCTAGTTGCTCTCTCAGCTCTTCATCATCTGATAAGTCAAGGTTCATATTGTCATTAACCTATATAACAAAAAGAGGAATAAGAAAATCAGGATTAAAAGCATTATGTGTCCCATGATTGCCTTTGAATCAAAGTTCTAAATGCTTCCAAAAAGAATGTGCTCGTTTTAAACTGAAGGCAAACCTAACCCACTGACATTGGTCCTGCAATTCAATGGGACTTTCTTCTGTGCAGACATCCACAGAATTGCATTACAAATACAGTTTGTTTCAAATGAACTCCAAACCTGCCACGCAGTAGCCCTGACAAACCAAAGAATGAGGTTGGGATATATTACAAATTCCAATTGCAACTATAAGAGTTAGCAGTGAAAGAAATTTTAAATATATTAGTTCTCCTTACTAGTCATAGAAGAATCTGGCAGATAGATTTTTAAGAGGAAACCTCATGACGGAAACAGACTGTTGAGAATTTGATGTCAAAGTCTCCTTTGACAGACGATACAACAACATTCTGGTTCCGTGCCATAATATTAAGTGCTCAAGAGAAAGCTGCTCAGAAAGTATTGTAGGCCAGCACTTACTCCCATTTCAGAAAGATTCAGCGTTGGCAAGTGCAGTATTCTTGTGTGAGAAGACTTCCAGTCAACTGGCATTACATTACCATAATTATCTGTCAGAGCATTCCAAATCCTGATGAAAAAAGTAAAGAAATTATATTTCAGCCTTCAAGATATCCAGCAACTACTATCTTAGGGCTGCAATTTAATACATGTCTACTCATAAGTATGCTCCATTGGGTTCGATGGGACTTACTCCCAGGTAAGTGTGCACTGGATTGCAGCCTCAATCTGACAAATATACTGAACAACGTTATGGTTTAAAAAATCATTAACTAGGTGAATCCCACAGCGATCCCAAAATTAAACATTTTGGAACGCAACATATAAAACTAAAACTGAACCTCTCTCAAATCAAATGGAATGGCCCCAACCCATCTTCAGCTATGTACAATAAGGAGTAGTCCAGATGGTAACACTCACCCCGATCAAAAGATATATCTAGCCAGTTCAATGGGACCCAGATAGAGATATGGCCCAGAAAAAACTGGAAAACTTTAATATATATATATTTCTCCCTGGGAATTTTTCTGTTTTTTTTTTAACCTTCACATCTCTAGATGAATTTTGGGATACGCATGCACGTTTATGATGCCTGTGTGTCCACAGATGTACACTTGGTTCTGTATATGGATTTCCCTTGCTGGGACGTTAATATTTTAAAGATAATATCACAGATACTTAAATAACAGTAACAATGAGTTTTGCATCCATAGATGCAAGAATGTAAGAATTGCCTTGCTGGATTGGACCACATCTACTCCAGTACTCTGTCTGTAACAGTGGTCAATCATGTGTCCTCTGGGAAGTTCACCATCACAGAAGGATAACACACCAATCAACTTCTTTGTTCATCTATGGCATCTGGTAATTGGATTTTGTTGCTTGAGTTCACAAGCACTCAAAAGAATATTCCTCAAAGTTCTATTCAGTAGTGTACAGTAGGGCCCCACTTTACAGTGCTTCGCTTTACAGTGTTCCGCTAATACAGCAGTTGTGAATTGTAGAAAGGCCCCACTTTACAGCGCTTGTTCCGCTTTTACGGCGGTTTTTTGCCGCCGGGTGCCATTTTGGTCAATGTAAGTCAATAGGATCCACTTTACAGCCGTTTTCACTTTACAGCGGTGGTCCGGAATGTAACCCACTGTATGAGCGGGGCCCTACTGTAGTAGCAAATTCAGAAGTGCAGGGTCTCTTCAAGATAACCATGCCCCCTCACTTGCTTGCTCACTCTCCATCAACTCCACACTCCTTAGTCTTTCCCGTGTGCACCTTCTCCCCAAACAAAAGTCTCAACAGACATCCATAGGAGCCAATCAGCACGAAAGTGGAGTGTACTAAGAAGAGTCTTTTCAGTGGCTGACTCACCTCCTTGTACTCTGATCGGCCCCAATCAGCAGGAAAGGACAAGGACGCATGTTAGAAGATTCTTCTCAGTGGCTAACATGCTCCCATCATGCTGACTAGTTTGTAGGTCACTGGAGACATAGGCACCTGGCTGGGACCCTGCTCCCAAAAAAGTAAGGGGTCTAATACCCTGTAATTCCCTGGACAACTACACCCCGGTTCTATTGCTTTGTGCAACTGAAAGAACATGCATTTATAAATGGAGAAACTAATTTGAGAGGATTGTGTTGGAGCACAAGCCATAGCAGATGACGTTCTTCTGCTTGCTAAGAATTGAACATGAAAAGCTAAGTCAAAATCCACACATTTTAAAGAGAAACTTAGTGAGGAAGAAGATTTAAAAGCATCATAACAAACATGTTCTATATTTTGTGGCTTAGAAGCTACAGATCACATCTATATGGAAGCTTCTCATGCCTTAGGCTGCAATCCTTTTAACCAGGAGCAAGCCCCATTAAATGCAATGGGATTTTATTTCTGAGTAAACATGTTTCAGATTGCACAGCCAACGTGTCTTCTGGGTCTGTGATGTTTTGTAAAGGAATTCTCCTTAAAAATAACATAAACAAAGAAGATGTTTTTGCCAACATCTAGTTCCCCTTCCAGCAGACAGAGCCACTTCTGTGGACTACAAAAAACTAGCATGAATGGCCCAGGCTAGATGTACTAAAAAAAGTTTAAAGTCCAAGTTGAAGACAATAAAGACGTGAAACTAGTTTGAACTTTGAAGCACCCATCCTGAGCTAATCGCTAGATGCCACTGAGCGTGCTGAATACTTTGTGTCGCTTTGGTTGATCCCAGTGAGGAGGTATTAATTACCCTAGTGTTACATTCTGAATTTTTCCCCAGTGGCTTCCAGGACTGCGCAGTGCTTAGGAATGAAAGAGGGAGGTGGGCGCTCTCTTCTGTATCATTGAAGCTGGATTTCCATTCATTCCCAATAACAACCTCTTCACAAGGAGCCGCGTTCAGGAGATGTAAGAAGGCACCCGAGTACGTTTTCCCAGGAGTATTGTTACCAAACTACGAACCCCATCTTGGAAAGGGGGCACCGCCACAGGGATTGGGGGGAAACGGACCCTCCCCCCCGGAAGGAGGAACTCGTCCTGCCTCCGCCGCAGCCCTGTTAGTTCCCCCTCAGCCCAGCCACTCACTCATCTTCGTGAAGGGCGCTCTGCTCGCTAAGAGGCCGCGGCGGGATATGGGCTTCTCCGTCGCCACAACTCCGTGGGGGTGGCTGGAAGCAGAGCGGTAGCTTGGCCGCCAGGTCGTTGCCGTCGCCTTCATTGCTCCGGGAGCCTCCCTCTCGAGCCGCGGAGGACTCCGGACTGCCACTTTCCTCAGCGGAAGGCTGGAAGCCCGAAAAGTCCTGCCAGTCCCCAGAAGGGTCCCGTTGCGAGGCCGCCGTTGCAGCCGCCATGGCGGACAGCAACAGAGAAGAGAAGCCGACCGGGCCCGGCCTGCGCGTACCCGCCTGCCTTCTCGCCCCCACCCCGGCGCTTAACAGCGCGCGCTCCCGGTTGCCGGGGCGGAAGGCAAGGCGGTGGCGGTTCAGAGTCTTGCCGTCCTTAGAGACCGCCCCTTGCCTAGATTGAAGAGATTTTAGGAAGCTGCATAGTATGCAATTCTATGTGTATTTATTCGTAAGTCTCACCGGGTCAATGGAGCTTCATCCCTCTTTTCTTTTTCTTTTTTTTAAACAGAAGTGCAGCTTTACGTATTCTCTATCTGTCTGGATTTGAGAGCTAACGCAGGCAGCCCGAACTGCACCCAGCCAGTCCCGCAAGTGGCGCAGTCGCCCGAATACTGCAAAATGTAACGTGAGATTCAGGCCGGGGGGGGGGAGGGGGAGGGGAGCTGGGAGCGGCTCCAGATTTTTTTGCCCCCCCTTTTTTCAGAAAATAAATAATTAAATTTATTACAGAAAAAATTCTCCCCCAACCCCTACTTTTTGGGAGGATGCTGCTTACGGGCCTGGGGAGATTGTACCGGCTTCAGCCACGATTCTAAAAAGAATGTTCATTTATACATGGAAAATTATTCTAAACGGCCAGGTGTATTGTTTCAGCGTTTCACACGACCCCCTGCAGATGGGGTGTGTAGTTCGACAGTTTCAAGTGTCACCAATGCTACTAGCATCACTCAAGCCTAAAATGAGAGATGTTGGGGCTGAACATTGCCGGAAAGTCCTATATATTATGCCTTGGACCCTTCCAAAGCATTGCCACCTTTTGTTTTCAAACATTTTCCCTTCTCAGTGACTGCCTCTGAATCTGGACAAAACACTTTTCCTGTTGCATAGCAATCATCTTTCTTTTGTTAAAATCAGTATAAGCGTAGAATCCACAGGTAGCCAACTGTCATGCCCTTCAACTGTTGATGTAGGGGGCCTGCCCTACCACCAAGCAGAGTAAAGAGCTGCCTCAGACAACTGATTTTCTGCAACATGGAAGGACAGAAAATTATTAACTAATTTATTATTATTGTAATTTTAATGCCAGGGAAGAGGAGAGGTGCTTGTGGGATTTTCTGCCTCTGCTGCCAAAATAAGTAGGCTGGCCTTGGGCAGTAGTATAGTGGTAAATTCAGAAGTAGAAGGTTCCTTCATGATAGTCACACCATGCCCCTGTTACAGCCACACACCCTTTTCCACGTTCCATTATCTCCCTTGCTCTTCCTGTCCTCTTGCAAGTCCACACTCCACTGCAACAGACATCCCTCGGGGCCAATCGGCATGAATGGCAAATATATGGGTTAGCTTCTGAGAAGAGTCTTCTCAGTGGCTGAGTCTAATCAGCACAAAAGGACAAGGACTCTTCTCCATGTCTACACACTCCCTTTTCATGCTGATACATATGTAGTGATCTGGAGAAGACTCTGCTCCCAAAAAAGTAACAGGTCTATGACCTCCCACGACCCTGGATAACTACACCCCTGGCTTTGGGTACTATTCACCTTTGTGCAGAGGGAGGTGCATGGTTGCATCCTTGAATATTTCCAGATGTACATCTATTTGCCATACTTTGTGTCATCACTGCAGTGAACCACAATAATTATACTTGCTGCCTTAAAACTATTAGTCCACACTCTGGGAATCATTCATAGCATATAGCACCATTTATTTAACTGAGCCATGTATGTGTCTTTTACCCAATTTACTTGAGATCCTATACACACACACTGGTATGGAGACTCGTGGTGTTTTCTGCACTCTGCATGTAGAGCACCGATATCAGGAGTTCCCAAAGTGTGGTTCATGAGCTTCATTCAGGTGGTCTGCCAAAGTGATGGGGACAGGAGCCTCTGCCTTCCTCAGAGGAGTAAAGCTACAGGAGAAGGTCCCTGTCGCACCATCACCTGCCACCTCCCTGTCTGTAGCAGATGGGGGACACTTTACTGTTATTTTTCTCAACACATTCTTAAAGCAATGCTGCTGCTTGGGACTCTGCTGTAATCCCTCAGGCCTTGCTATGAACAACCAGGTTTTATGCACAGGGTGTGTGTGTATCTTTGTGCCTTTTAAAAAAATTATAGCTATGAGCTGCTCCCTTCACCTGCTACTGTTTCTTTTGCTACCCAAAGCCTTTATGTTTAGCCACACTTATGCTCTGTTCAATAGCTGACCATGAACCTGGTGTGTTTGAAAGGTAAACAGATTTTGTTAATCAGAAAAAACAAAATAAACAAGAATTCAGTTCTTAAGTGTGTGGTTTCAGTTTGTTGTCCTGTAGTTCAAGAATAATACACTTGATAAGTTTCTGTTACTACCAGTAATAACACCTGCCTCTCTACCCCTCTATAAGCCACCCTTCCATCTCTGACAAGTCTGTACCCTATCTCACAAACTTTTCCTCGTCTGTCAATGCTTCAAAATATAAACATTCAACTCACATATTCAGCCAATCACCATACAACACACACCAACATTCTACTCATTCATTCCATCTCCCCAAATTCACCACTTAACATATACCTTCTATAATGTCACTTACCATAAATATTATAAGATAACAACAGCAAACATTAACATGAAAGCATGAAAAATCACAGTCCCCAGCTGTGGGGAAAAGGCTGGTAAGGCCCTTGAAAGGAGTGGAGAGTCAATACATGGGAATGAAGGAATCAGCAAGAAAGGGGGAAGAGCACATGCATAGTATAATTCATAAACAAAAGGCAGAAAAATCATTAAGTGGCTTGGTGAGAGATTCAGCAATTTTCAAGTGGTTGGGGGAGTGGGGAGTTAGAGAACCACTTGTTCTGTTCCCATTTCTTATGTATGGCTGTCCCCATTTCTTACGTATTTTCATCCCCAAGAGCTCTCATTGGTAAGAGAAATGCATTTTATGTATCATGCAAGACCTGTTAGAGTGCTGTATAGGGTTAAACCAGCTGAGAGAAGCTGTGGACATTTCTCCCCGTTAATCTTTGGCCTGACTTTGAATTTCCAGGCATTCTACCAAGCTTAGTAGTCAGTAAAAGATAAGACAGTTGGGACTGAAGCCAACAGAATAGGAGTGAACTAGTTCTACTAGTCAAGTTTCTTTTAGAAACCTTATTGAGAATGCAAATTAATGTCTCTCCAAGGTATACAATGGGTGATCTCCTGTAGTTTGCAAAGATGATGCCTGTAGATAACCCAGAGTGTGCTATAAATATGAGAGAAATAGAAAGATTTTTACCAGTGCTTCTAAGCCTAGTTGAAGGCGCTGCAGCTGCTGCCAAAAGTCCAAGGTTTGACTCCCACATTGGGTCAGATAATTATTCTTTTTCTTTCTGGATAAGAGTTAGAGGCGCTGATACAGGTACTAAGATACTAGAGCATAGCCTTCGTATATATTGCAATGTAACTGATTTGGTTCTGACTTATTGACTAAGACCAACTCTGCACTAATGTAAAACTTTTAAGTATTACAATGTTTAAGAAATAAAGTTGTAAAGTTACTCCGCTGTTGAACTCCCATTTGTTTTCCTGATATTTTCTCTTGGGAGGAATCTCCAACCACTAACCTGCCTATTCAGACAACTGTTGTTGGAAATATGCAAGCTTAGGAGAACACTTCTGACATACAAGAAATCTGAATCGCCTTAGGGCAAGGGGAGAATGTGAAGACCTTTGATCCTGTGCATTCACAAAATAGAGGCCATCCTGGCAGTTTCACACTGATCTAGATTATATGGACTAATCTGCTAAAGCAGGGATGAGGGACCTGTGAGCATTCCACCCCTGATACGTTGCTTGAGTCCAACTCCCACCAGAGAGTCAGGGACAACGGGAAATAGAATCCAACACCGGAAGGACCACACATTAGCCATCCCTGTGTATAATCCTTCCTCTTTTAGTTACTGTAGACAGACAGAAAAGTTATTTATCCTAACAAAATGCAAAAGTTTAGGAAAAAAGTTACGGATAAATAATACATAAATGTAAGAATTTTAATATATCAAGCAATAAAAGTAAACTTTAAATACTTATTCCAAAGGCATGTATATCACCAGTTAAAGAGACAAATACATTTTTAAAAAAGTGCTTCCTTTGGTGTTTTGGCCAGACATGTTTCAACAACCTGTCTTCCTCAGCGACTAAGGGCATAAAATCAAGGCTTTTGAATAAAAAAATCCTTTCAAACTACAAGCAATATATATCACAGACTAATGTGGGATGCCACAGATCACCGTAAATGGACACGGCTTTGTTATAAGATTTATTCATTATTCACTGGAATTGGACTGTAAAGGTGATTTTCTTTCTAAACAATTACAGTAGAACCTTGCTTATAATGCTGCTTATTGAACCATGGATTTGGATATACAGAGGGTATGACAATATTCCCTGAGTAAAATACTGTTTACAGAACATGACTTTCATTATAACACAGAAGCCCTGTAATGGGCATGTCCCTTGTCCACTGACCCTTGCATTAGAGCAAAGTTCTACTGTGTATGACAAAACCATGAGCTTTCATTCTGCCCTTTTCCTATACAAAATGGTTATGCTTTTCTCTGTGAACATGTAGGCAGGATCTAATAGCAAGCCCTCAGAGTCATTCCCATATACTTTAGCCTAGTGAAGCATCTAGAGCAGCTGTGTGGTCCTGCATACCACACGTCCCATAATCCCTGACCATTGACCATGCTGGCTGAGACTGATAGCAGTCAAGAGTCCAACAATGTCTGGAGAACTACAGATTCCCCATCCCTGCTTTAAAGAACTTCCACAACTTAATTTGAACAACAACATCCTCATCTGAATAAGTTAAGTCAACGAATAAAAGCAAGAAAACAAGGGGGGGGAAGTCCTCCAGAACTGACAGAATAACCAGGAAGCCATTTTGAAAGGAGAGGCTCCATGGAAGATGACAGGAAATTCACTTTCCTGGAGATGAGCCCTGTTGAACTCAATTAGATTTACTCCTGAGTGAATGGATAGGATTGGAGAGGTTGGAGGTTCCTAAAATTTGATTTTGAGATTTCCCTCATTAAAAGCTGAAAAGTTTTCTATTGTGCCTTTGCAATTCTAGCCCTACTTGAGTTTTTCTTAGCTAGAGGCTAGATATCGGGAGGGAAACTCATTGCAATTACAGTAGGGGGGAACCAGTCAAGTGCTGGGATAAAGCCAGTAGCTACATTTCATGCCCCCTAAACCTGGAAGTCACTTCCCTGGTTTAAGTAAATTAAAAATAAGCTAGGAATATTTTTTAGCATGGGAGAGGAAATGTATCTGTTTTAAACGGTTGGTGGTTATCTCCCATTGCCTTGGAAGGAGATATGACAGATTAAAAATATGTTATGCTTGCTCTGACAAAGTGCAGCAGAGCTGGGGTTTTTCCCCCTCCCTAAGAACACCTGTTGTTTTCTATGAGCTTGCCGTTGGATATCATTATCCTGCATGGGGCTAATAGCTGAAAATAAAATCACACCATTCCCAGTTTGGACAGTTTAATGCGCTTTTGGGTGCATTAGTAAAAATGTTCAACATCATTTGTAATTGGAGTTTCTGCTTTGCCACAACACCTATCCAATACCTTGCCATTATATTCCTTTCTTTCAGAAATTGAAGTCCAGTATGCTTAATAAGTATGATTGTAATTTGAAGCAATAGTTGGCTTCTGCTTCTATACATTGCCTTGCAAAAGTAATCAGACCCCTGACTAATGCTCTCATATTACTGAATTATAAATGGTACATTGTAATTTTGTTCTGTATGATATTTTATTTTGAAACACTGAAACTCAATCAATTATTGTAAGGTGACATTGGTTTTATGTTGAGAAATGTTTGTAAGAAACATAAAAAACTGAAACACATTGCTTGCATAAGTTTTCAACTCCTATGCTGTGGAAGTTCCCAGTTTATACAGATGAAAGAAATTGCCTTATCGAGAACACAATTACCTTACCGTTGGCCTCCACCTGTGAACCATTAAAGTTGCTGTCACATTGTCAGGATAAAAAACCCACTGTTGAAGGATCATTGGTCAGGCTGTGAATGTGAAGGGAAAAAAGAGCATTCTACGGAAGTGGGAGATAACGTAATACAAATGCATAGATTAGGAAAAGGGTTCAAAATAATATCCAAGTGTGACTTCCGGGAAGGATTGCTTAGCTTGTGCCTGCCTCTGAGACGAGCTCTCGTCTCAGAGGAAGCTTTTTCAGTTTTAAAACCAGCCAAAAGGTTTTTTTTGACTGGTAAAAACTTTCTCCCAGGCAAGGGAGAAACGAAGAGATTATCCGCAAGCTTCGTTGTGTTTGTTGGGGGACTTGAATTCATTAGGAACGAAGGACCTGCCAGCAACGTCGGACGGAGCCAGGGAATTTCAAGCAAGCTCAAACTGATTAAGCAAGACGTTTTTTTTTCTTTAAAGAAAAACGTATTCTAAGAGGCAAGCATTCTTCTATCTACTCTTATCATTTTGTTATCGTTACAGTAAAAGAGATTTGTTAAAGGATCAGCAACAAAGAATCCCTGGGTGAGTTATAACTTTCATATACACGGAATTAAGGAGGAAGAAAATCGAAATAGCCTATCTTTGTTTTTTATTGCAAAAAGCTGGCATGGAATTGAGCATTTTAAAGATATAAACGGATGAGGGGCAACTAATCTAAAGAAGAAATCTGATTTTATGACATTTGAGACTATTTTTTCTGGTCTACTTTTTTTTTTTTTTGACGAATCTGCTTACTTTTTATGCCATTAATTTTTTGGATGCTGTGAACTAAATTTGTTTTGCACTTTTGGACACATAAGAGATAAGGCGGTTCGTGCTGTCTAGAGGGTGATGTCAGCAGGCTTGGAGGATTAACTCCTTTGTGACTGGAAAAAGAAATAAACTGTTCTTTGCTTGGGAATAGTTAAGAATGACAATCAAGAAGGTGGCTGAGACCCTGGATGTACAGGAAGGGGTTCTCTATCTAGATATGTTTCAGAAAATAATGAGATTAAGCTGGTGAGACAGGAGCTGAGACGGAGCAGACAAGAGATGAAAAGTGAATTTGGCAAAATGAGACAGGAGCTGATGGAAATTCAGGATTCTGTGAGAGGGGAGGTGGATGAGACCAAAGATACGGCTGGACAAATAAAAGAAGATGAAAGAAAAATTAAAGGAAAGGTTCAAGCCCTGGAGATTGGAATCAAATATGGACTTGGAAAAAGATTTGGATTTTATGGCTGTGATGGATCCTGGAGACAAATATCACTGTTTGGAATTCAGCGCTGTCCTTGAAGGAATTGGTGAAGAGATTAGAGATAAAGATATCAACGGTTCAAAAAAATTCCTGGATTGGAAGGATTTGATGGAACTTGAAATGGAGAAGTTTACAGAATTAATTCCAGATGTGTGACAATGGAAAAACTCTCGGGAGATGTGATGTTGCATTCTGTGGAAAGGAGGAGCAGAGATGCAGCTTTACAACAACATTTCAGTGGTACATTTGAAATTGATGGCAAGGAAATATTTGTGATGAAAGAAATTCCTATCAGACTTTTATTATATGACTATGACAGCAAGATTATTATGGGTGCAAGGATGGAGATGGAAGATGGAATTAACACTGAGAATGGCTATTGAAACTACTGGACCTAGCAGACTTGATGAGATGGATTAATTGACATGTTTATTTGGAGAAAAATCGATGGATATATTTCTCAAGGAGTGGAAGCCTCTCTTTGACTTTTTGCGGAAAGAATAAAGTAATGTTAATGAGATTTGATGATTAATTAAGATAACTACTGGAGGAAAGTGATTTTGTAATATATTAAGAGACAGGTTTGTTATATATTATAGATCTATAACTGATCTGCGACAAATCTGAAGTCAACATTTTATTTTATTGTATTAGTTATTAATTTGTTTTTTTTTGTTCTGTTTTGTTTTTTGAAACTTTGAATAAAAATTAATGATAAAATAATAATAATAATAATATCCAAGTGTTTGGATATTCCAGTGAGCACAGTTGGATCAATAATCAGGAAGTGGAAGCTGCATCACACCACCCAGGCACTGCCAAGAAAAGGCCATCCCTCAAAACTCAGCGCTTGAACAAGAAGGGGACTTGTGAGAGAAGCCACACAGAGGCCAATAATCACTTTGAAGGAGCTACAGAGTTCAGTGGCTTTGAGATGATTAATGGTGCACCAGTCAACCATATCAAGAGCTCTGCATAACAGCGGCCTGTATGGGAGGGTGGCAAGAAAGAAACCATTACTCAAAAAGTAATCTGAAAGCATGTCTGGAGTTTGCCAGAAAGTATGAGAATGCCCCAGCTGCCACGTGGGAAAAGGTTTTGTGGTCAGATGAGACCAAGACAGAACATTTTGACCAAAACTCAAAGTGCTATGTGTGGTGCAAACCTAACACTGTCCATGCCTCAAGACACACCCAGTGAAATATGGTGGTGGCAGCATCATGCTGGGGGGATTCTTCTCAACAACAGAGACTGGGCATCTTGTTATAATCAAAGGAAGAATGAACGGAGCAAAATACAGGGAAATACTGCAAGAGAACCTGCTTCAGTCCACTAAAAAACTGAAGCTTGGGAGGAAATGAACTTTTCAGCAGGACAATGATCCCAAGCAGAAGGCCAACACAACACTGGAGGGGCTCAGGAACAAAAAGGTGAATGTCCTACAGTGGTCCAGACGTCCAGTCAAAGTCCTGGTCTCAATCCCATTGAGAATCTGTAGCGCTCTTGAAAATTGTGGTCCACAAGGGAAGTCCAACCAACCTGAACAACCTGGAGTGAATCTGCCAAGAAGAATGGGCCAAAATCCCTCTGATACTGTGTGCAAAGGTGGTACATACCCCAAAAGACTTAAAGCTGTTTTTGCAGCGAAAGGTGGCTCTACCAAATATTAATGCGTGTGGGTTGAATACTTATGCAAGCAACATGTTTCAGTTTTTTATGTTTATTACAAACATTTCCCAACATAAAACCAATGTCACCTTACAATAATTGGTTTTGAGTTTCAGTGTTTCAAAATATCATACAGAACAAAATTACAATGTACCATTTGTAATTTGGTAATATGAGAACATTAGTCAGGGGTCTGAGTATTTTTGCAAGGCACTGTATATGATGGAATTACAATCAGAAGCTTGATGCTGTGTGTACAGCAGGGGTGGAGAACATTTTCAGCCTGAGGGCCACATTCCCTTCTGAGGAACCTTTCAAGGGCCACATGTCAGTGCTGGGCAGGGCTAGAAGCAAATGTAGGGAGAACAACAAATGTGAATATCATTATATAGCACTCTAGTTTCTTCACACTCACACATCCCCTTCTATTCTTCATCCAGGCAAGCAAGAAGCATTAACTGAGTTCAAGGGCACATTCCTGCCAGGCAAAAACACTCCAGGAGGTTGCAAAGCAGGGCTGATAAGGGCTGGGCTGGGGAGAGCTTTGAGGACCAGATAGAGAGGTGAGGCTTTGAGGGCCACATTTGACTCCTAGGCTGGAGGGTCCCCATCCCTGGTGTACACCTACAACAGTGGCAATTCAGCCCTGTTGGTTATATAAAAATATTGTCTTTCTTCCTGTGCCATTCTCTTCCTATTAACTTTTAGTCTGAAAAATGTTTCTTGTACTAAAATGCTCTCAACACTGCTGCAACACTTGGTCAAGTAAACATTTTTGATGTGTGTTAAGATTAGCGGCATATGAAGTATTGAAAGTACTGTCAAAAAGAATTGTGTATATTACATTTAAGGACTAGTTTAAGGATATGAATTCTTAAATGGGGTGGAATGTTTGGTGCAGTTCTCCAAGTGGCCTTCTCAAATGCCTAATCCAGATGTAATGCTAAGACAAAACCATGGCTAAGCATAAATGTGTGAGCATACAGGCACTCACGGCTGCTTTGCTCCTTCCCTGGTCCTCTTGCTGACACACTGCCTGAAGATAAGCTATGGCTTGGCTTAGCATTGCATCAGAACCCAGGCTCATGGTTTGTCTCACTCCAGACAAAACATGAGCTGTAGGCAAGGTTTGTTCTTTGCTTATCTCACATAGTTTGTATGGAGGAGATAACTACAAGCCTGCGGTCAGACATAATGCTAAGCCAAACCATGGCTTAGCTCTGGTTAGGGCAGCAAAAGGATGACTCGGAGAGCAGTGAAGCAGCTGCAATTTCTACTGTATCTGTATGCTTGCACTTATTCATGGTTAGGTGTAGCTTTATCTTTTAACTGGGCCAAAGAGTCCATTGCCATGAATGAGGCAGTGTGACACTCAAAACTAATTAGGAATATACTTAGTACATGGGCAAATATGTGGTAAATCAGATTCAAATACTTTGTTTCTGTTCCATATAGGAATCATTTTAAGAGCTCTAATAGCAATTTTCAATGCATTAGGACACAGGTCACGAACCCATTGCCTTCAGTGGTAACCCCCATCAGGTAGCCTAGAATCTGAGATTTCATTTAAAATAAGTCTCTAGTCCTCTTAGAAAGAAAGGTATGGACCAAAATGTGCAGGTACCCTTCTACATGAAATGAGCCAGCCTGGCTGCTCCTGCCTGTCAGTGTTGTTAGCCAAATAAGTAAAGTTAGAGCTGCGATTGATGTGTGTTATTTGGACATCAGGCAAAAAGAAATCTCTGGGGTTCTAAGGAGCTGCTGTTTTGGTCTCCCTTTTAGGGCACTTCTCCTGCTTCTGTCTCCCCCCCCGTCTTTGGAATCTCCATTGTTTGCTCTTCCTTTCCCCCTATGAACCAGGATGTATCTTTCCTGTGGTGGGTTCATCTGAGATCAGGTACTCCCTAGAAGTTATTTTCTGCAAATACTAGAACACAGTAAGTGTGGGTGAATGTTAAAAAATCCCCCTCTACCCAAAAGGCAAATCTGAAAAATTTGCAAAGATGAGCTAATGACTAGGGACTCGTTAAGAATTCACTGTATAGTTAACTTACAGTACAATGGCATATATTTCTACACAGAATAATGTGTTTGTGTTTAATGGGGCTTACTCCCAAGTACGTGGGTACAGAATGGCAGCCTAGGCTTTGGATTAGGGTTAGCACTGGGGAAAACAGGGTTCTTGTACCTTTAACAGCTGTATGCCAGGCAGAAATTCAACAGACTCTTCTAGTATGGGAAGACTATTATGGGAAAAGCTTCACCATGTCTACTCTCTAATTTTATGTTATGCCATGTCCCCATGGCAGCCATTTTGTTACTGGTGCCCCCAGCACTCTCGTAAAAACTGAAATGTGCCTTCTGGTCCAAAAAGGTTGGCAACCCCTGCATTAGGATAAAAGTTGGACAAAACAGTGATCTCCATTTTTAAGAATTGTATGAAGCCAAAATGTTACAACCCATGCACATAAGGGAAGTTAGCAAATTTGGGCAAAACCCAGAGTTTGCAGAAACAAAAGATGTTCAGGAAAAAAATTGGAAAGAAATCCCCATCAACCATCCCAATAGTTTGCTAGAATCCTGAATAGGAGTACCTACACTACAACGTTCTGTGGCAGGTTCCACTTGTACACCTTATTTGCCACCATGCAGCTAAGGAACAATAGAACACTAAAAAAAAAAAAATTAAGGCACTTTGGAGAAGAAATCCATTTAAATTTGTAAAAGGTTCATCAAGTTATTTTTTATTGTGCTGCCAAGAGCCAAATTACAAGAAACCATCTTACATTTTAAAAAGTAAACAAGCAATCTGCCAAATTGCAGTGCACTCCAAGTGCCACATATGCATCTATTTAATTTTTCCAGAAAATTGTATCTGCATTTCTCTTACAAGAGCACAACAGGAACCAAGGTAAAAGAATGTAATGGATACAGCACATAGGATAAATAATATCTTCAAAATAATAATAATAATAATAATAATATAAAATAATAATAATAAAACATTTTACACCATGTCCTATATCCTGCTAATATTTCTCAGAATATGGCCTTGATTGTAAAATAAAAGCAAGCATTTACAATTTCTGGATAAAGACTGCTTACTCTTGTGAAAGGAATGGATGATTTGACAGAATCTGGGTAATAAATGAACAGTAACATTGGTTTCAGTGTTGTCATACAAGTATAAAATGCTTGGGGGAGGGGGAAACTACATTATTCTCTTTGTTTTTTGGAAACTGAATTTATAAACAGAAAGAAAGTTGAGCCTTTATGATACACCTATTTTTCTCTTTGATGCGAACAGTTAGAACACTTTTTGATATTCTAAAACAAGACATTTGTTAATCTTCAGATTAATAAATTAGGTCATATAATAAATTAGGTTTTTCATTTTTAAAGTTCAGTAACCTCTGACCAAGTATTTACAACAATACTTGAGAGTTTCTTTACAAAAAAATACATTTTCTTTTCACATTACGCATACTGGGTATCTGTGTCTTATGACAAGCAACTGTAAAAGAAAGAGGCAACACATAAATGGGCAGTTAGTAAAAAAGTGCCAAGACCTGTTTGGAAAAGTTAATGTTGTATGTTATAGTTTAAGTTATGAGTCAAGCTGCAACAAACTTCCAGCTAGTTGTAGATTTTATTCTAGTAATTGTTTCAAAGAACTGTTTTCAAATATATCCAAGTACAGATGCTGTTATTTTGTGGAACTGATGAGTGCTGCCTGTATGTTATCAGTGTATCTAGCCAATGCATTGAATTAACGGCCTTTTTAAGGCCATGCAGGAAAAGAAAAAGAAACACACCCTGAAATGTAGCAAGTAGCAAGAGTAATGCTTACTGCTAAAATTGTGCACATACTGTACACATATGCAAACACAAGGGCACGCGTGCACACACACTTGCATACTCACACTTTCAATCAAATAAAATTGTAGGTCTTTCCTAAGTACAAATGATTATGCAATTATGTGGAATGCCTGTTTCTGTTCTGGGTAAAATCTCAGTTAAAAATACATTCAACAGGGAAAAATACAAAATTATACTGATATATACTGTATATATAAATACCATATATATACTGTATATATACATATATATACACATATATAGGGTGCATATGTATACACATACATATGTACACATATACACACAAAGACATACAAATGCTTTGTTTCCAGCATAACTATATTTACATAAATATTTCTATAAAGCTAAAGTTTTAAAGAAGCACAATCTCCTTTCTTTCTCAGCTTCCAAAAAGGTGCTTGAATAATATACAATTAAAATTAAGCAGCTTCCTAGCAAGGAAGTTGTTTCTAGTCTGCATAATTGGTAACAGGAAAAAAACTTAACATGATAAAAAAGTAATCTGAGCAAGATCTTCATCCAACAAAATCTATTTCTTTTCCTCCAATGAAAAATCTTTGAACCACCTGAAACTGATACACAATGGTAAAAGGAAAAAAAAAAGACACACAACACACACACAACACACACACAAGCTCTGGAATCAGATGGTGTTTTAAATGTTGCCTTTCTTTTGTTCCCTCTCCAATACTGTTGTCAAAAGATCCAGTGCTCGATAGCAGGAATTATACAGTCCTTTAGCCACTTTTGCTGACTGCCAAAAACTTGACAATTAGCATCAAAAGGAAAAACAAAAAGCAGCACAAGTTATAATTGTACACATCTTCAATAATTTGCCCTTTGCATCTGTTTTAACGTTTTCCTCATTATGTCATTAGCTATTGTAGCTTCTGATCAGATAGAAAAACATAGTTGTGGCTATACCACACCTATGATGTGACAGGTTCTATCTTTTGTAGTACAGCTGAAAAAAAAAGAGTTTGTTATTTCAGTTCAGGTATGGTTATGCTTATACTTCACTGCAATAGATGCTATTTTGGAGTGATAGGAAAAAACTATATTCTTTTCTTCTTTGACTCCATGCCAAGCTGATCAGCTTTTCTTCTTTTGAGTATTCCTGTTTTTAACACTCAAACCCAAACCCAATTTCCCCTTTCTAAACAATCTCTATTACTATGTTACAAGCAAAACATCTTAACAAGATTTAAAACTTTGGTTCTAAGAAAACACTTGGTCAGTTATCGCAAGGAGAAATGGGAATGCTTGTTCTGGCACAGTGCAGGAGTCAGAGCCCATCCCAGTAAGGTCTTAGAGCTGTACATGAAGTCACAAATCCAATACAATCCACTAAGCAAGTGCACAATTCTAGTCTTATTTTAATAGCAGACTCAGTCTTTGTTTCTTCTTAATTTCTTGGTAAGGGCACAACTTCTCACACCGTCTGATAGAAATTATCTGCCTGTAAGTTGTTCTGTTTTTGCATGCTGTAGAATCCACTGTATCTTGAGTCTGGGTCAGCAATTCTGAGCATCCTCTGAGAACTGTCCACCTGAACCATCGTTCCTTTTTTGCAGTCTACATACACAAGTTGATTGTTTAGGCAGGAAGGCTGTTTGAAAATAGAAAGACATTATATAGGAAGTCAGGATATATCTGTATATCTTCATACGTTTTTTAAAATTGTCTCCTCTTTTTAATTGAAAAGAGGAAAAACACATGCTGTATTATGAACATACAACACACTTTGGGAACAAACCAGCCATCCACTTCCAGCCAAGTAACAACATAATTCAGGCTCATAAGCCAGGAATAGGAACAGATATTATACCCTCAGTTTAATAGTATGTGCAGTTGCTAGAGTCATCAAAAATATCAAGAGGCTTGGGACATCTTACATGCCAATTACGGCATTGGCTTTCCTAGACTAGAAAGCATCAGACTGTCCAATGCTTTTAAAAAGTCATACAAGCTAGTAGCCTTTGACATATCTTGTAGTAAAGAAATTTGTAAGTTAATTATATGCTGTGTGAAATAGTATTTTCTTTTACATAGAAAGCTGCCTTTTACCAAGTCAGACCATGGCCCATCTAGCTCAGGATTATCTCACCAGGATTTCAGACAGGAATCTTTCACCGTCCTACCTGGAGATCCCAGAGATTGAACCTGAGCTATGGTCTGAATTTACTGCCATCAAATTAGCTCATGCTTTGCACGCAAAAAGTTCCAGGTTCAGTCCTCAAGATCTCCAGTTAAAAGAATCAGGTAGCAGGTGAGACCCTGGAGAGCTGCTGCCAGTCAGAATAGACAAATGGTCTGATCTGGTATCAGGCAGATCTCCATTTTCCTTTGGTTTACGTGAGTATGAGTTCTAGCAGTGCGAGCAACAACTGAGTTCAGCTTTATTGCTTTCACTGATGACCATTATAGTTAGCCATCATAGAGAAGCAATCAGAAGCTAGAAAGCACAATCCAGATCACCAAAAAATACCAAACCAACACGTTTCAAACAGTCAGAGTATAAAATACAGAAGGCTGAATAGCCTGCTAAAAATAGTCAGCTCAAGCTGCAATCCAATGCACACTTATCTGGGAGTATTCCCATTGAACATGAGTAGACATGTATTGGACTGCAGCCTCAGTACAACTATTTTGTGTGTATGTGTGTGTAGAGAAAGCCGCTTTATTGGTTATATGTAGATCACTCCTTTCTCAAAGATCTAATATTTTGCTCTGTTATTTCTATGAGAAATCTGCATACACAAAAGTGACCAAGGCTTCTGTGAATCCAGTAATCAGATCCTTCACACTGAACCCTTGCAGTAGAAGAAAGGTGGTTTAATGCATAAATATATGAACTCCATTTACTCTTTTACCTTTGTTGGTGATCTGTAACAGGATACTGGTATCCATTGCTTTTTCTGATTGACAAGTAGAAGTGCTATGATAAGAACTAGAGCTGTCATGATGGGCACTGTCACCCAGGCAAGGGAATTAAGAGATGCATCTGCACTTGGATGCGATCCTCTGGTTTCTCTATAATCCCCCAGAAGATGACCCATATCTGAAAAGTGTGAATAAGCATGTTAGTAGCAAACAATCAAGTAACAAAATAGCTCAATCATTCCACAACTTTTAAAATCCCAAGACAGACACCATAAGCACAATTACAGTTAAAAACATTCTAAAACACAGTTAAAAACATTATTTCATCACTGATCTTCAGGTTGCCAGGAATAATCCTCTTCAACCATCAAATGTCTGGGTAAACAGGGATATTTTCAAATTCCTTCTTAACGTTAATAGTGGTGGAGACTGACACCTCACTGGGGAGAGCATTCCACAAATGGAGAGCCACCACTGCAAAAGCCCTGTTATGTGTCATTGCCAAACAGTGACATTGGGATGAATCCAAAGATCCCCATGCTCAAACCGAAGATATTTCTGGCAGTGGAGTCACCAATTTTTTGTCAGCTTGCAGTCAATTCCATCACACTACACTCTGGAACGGGTGTGCGTGTGGTCCTTCAAGCCTGACAGAATTTTGCAACCCATTCCCCTGGTGCACAAACAGAAGTGCTTTTTGCTTGTGCATGGATAACCATATTTTTCTTTTAACTTTACATAATGTGAGCAGTTATTGCTTTTGTTCTTTCCTGCTAAATATTTATAAGGGTGTATCTTATGCCCTTTGCCTTATGTTTAAAATTTTCTATAAGAAGCATCCAAGTTAACAACCATGTCTGATTGTTTCATCTGGTAAATATATGTACTTATGTTTTTTTCTGCCTGAGGGGCCGCGAGGATGATCACTAAAACTGGTCCTCGGGTTCATACTTCACCTCTTCTCTACCATCTTCACTGACTCCCTATTAACTCCAGACATCAGTTTAAGATTCTGGTTCTAACGTTTAAGGTCTTCACGGACTGGCGACGGTATATTTGACAAACTGTCTCGTTGAATTCAAAACCTATCACCCTATGAGATCGATTTCTGAAAGCACTCTTATTATTCCCTCAACTTTCATGATCTGCCAAATGAACACCAGGAGGAAGGCCTTCTCAGTCATAGCCCCTACTCTTTGGAATAATTTACCATCTGAGATACGACGTTCCTCGTCTCTCATTGAATTCCGTCGGCGGATTAAAACATACCTGTTTCAACTAGCTTTTAATGTTTGAAGTGAGATTGTTGTCGAACTTTTTAGTATTAATTTACTTATTTGTTTTTAGGTATTCTATTATGCTGTTTTTGTATTATCTCTGTTTTTTAATGTTCACCGCTCTGAATTCTGAGTTTCGGAACTAGAGCGGTATATAAATTTTTGAAATAAATAAGTAAAAAATAAAAATATATGAGATTTGGCTCAAGAGCCTCATTTTAAAAAAAAACTTCAAAGGAAGCTTTCCTTGATAAAGATGAGTTTTGTTTAATGTCACTTGATGGAGTTACTGAAAGCTTTATAGATATTTGCCAAGCTTTGGAAACCATTTTCACCAATCTAAATCCAGTTTAACATCTATACAGAATAGGAACCATAGTTAAAATGCTAGGAGTTTTAAAAAATATGCATGAAATTAAGTTGATTTTCCCCAAATGTGTTGCTTGTGTTGAATGATTATTTGTTTTGCCTCAGGTTGTTTCAGTCTTGCCAAACCATAAGACCTTACTCAGATGCTCAAATATGTTAATATTATAACACAAATGTGAGATAGGTGGTGGACTGGAAAGTGATCTGCAATAGGTGATAGGTGTGAACATAGATTACACCTAAATTACTTGTATCTATATACAAGAAACACCTAAGTAGTTGGGTATAAAAAGAAACAGAAACACAGTAACAGTGGCATGGTGGTAGATACAGGAGTTAGGCCCTGGAGTGAAATCTGGTTTTCTTAAACTCACCTGGAAATATTAAAAAATCACTCTTTGGAGTGATTTTGATCACAAACAATCCAGACCATGATTCATGAGAGACATGTTTGAATGAAATACAACTTACTTCTATGGATATGAACAATGTCATTTTTACTGGGTGTAGGCCAAACTGGCGATTCGAGTTCGTTGGCTCCTCTATGATTTGTCTTCTCAATTGGAATGTTGGTAGGTTCAGGCACATACATTTCTATAAAACAAAAGTCACAGAACAATTACCCCTTTGTAGTCATAAGGTGATATGCAATGCTACTTCTACTCAGAGTAAGCAAAATACAACCTATTGCCATTAAGCTGTTCTTCATCCTTTACATTTTCTGCACCATTTCAATTGAGGTTTAGGCGCAATTTTTCCATGGAAACTGCCTTGGTTACCTTGTATGATTACTTTTGTCAGGACAGAGATGGAGTAGTATGTGCCTATTAATCCTCTTTGACCTCTCACTGGCTTTTGATACCATTGACCATGGTATTCTTCTGGAATCAATGACTTGGGAGTGGTGGCACTGCTTTGCTCCAGTCCTATTTAGATAGCCATTTTCAGAGTGTGGTGCTTGGGGACTGTTATTTGGGCCTGTGGAGCCTTCAGTGTGAGGTCACACAGGGTCAGTTCTATTCTCTATGGTACTTAACTTCTACATGAAACCACACTGGTGTGCGTTGTCAGCAATATGCTGATGTTACACAGCTCTGCCTCTCCTTTACACCTCTGCAGGTGTGGCAATGGATATGCTAGCTTGAAGTCTCGCCTCGGTAATGGTCTCGATGACAGCCAACAAGCTGAACATTAATGCAGACAAGAGTGAGGCAGTGTTAGTGGGTGGTTCCCTAGACTGGATGGGTGGGGCATAACCTGGTCTGGATTGGGTTATACTCTCTGAAGGAACAGGTATATGTGCTGAACCGGTGCCTGGCTGCGACAATGGACTGGATGAGGGCTAATAAACTGAGGCTCAATCCAGACAAGACTGAGATGCTGCTAGTGGGTGGTTCTTCTGACCGGATAGTGGATGTCCAACCTGTCCTGGATGGGGTTGCACTCCCCCTGGAGGAGCAGGTTCATAGCTTGGGGGTTCTCCTAGAACCATCTCTGTCACTTGAGGCTCAGGTAGCCTCGGTGGCACGGAGTGCCTTCTACCAACTTCGGTTGGTGGCCCAGCTGCGCCCCTATCTGGACAGGGATAACCTGGCTTCAGTTGTCCATGTTCTGGTAACCTCCAAGTTAGATTACTGCAATGCACTCTATGTGGGGCTGCCTTTGAAGATAGTTTGGAAACTGCAGCTTGTGCAAAATGCAGCGGTCAGATTGGTAACAGGGACCAGACATATAAAACCGATTCTGGCCTGCTTGCATTGGCTGCCTGTATGTTTCCGAGCTCGATTCAAGGTGCTGGTTTTAACCTATAAAGCCTTACACGGCTTGGGACCACAATATCTGATGGAACACCTCTCCCGATACGAACCCACCCATATACTACGCTCAACATCTAAGGCCCTCCTCCGGGTGCCTACTTTGCGGGAAGCTGGGAGTGTGGCAACAAGGGAGAGGGCCTTCTCAGTGGTGGCCCCCAAATTATGGAATGATCTTTCTGATGAGGTGCACCTGGCGCCATCACTGTTATCTTTTCGGCACCAGGTCAAGACTTTCCTCTCCTCCCAGGCATTTTAGCATGTGTCTTTTTTATATTGTTTTACATTTTTTAAAGTGTGTTTTAAATTGTTTTTAAAAGATGTGTTTTAAACTTGTATATTTGTTTTTAATGTTTTTAGTTACTGTAAACCGCCCAGAGAGCTTCGGCTCTGGGGCAGTATACAAATACAATAAATAAATTAATCGTCGGGGTACTTATGGATCCACTACTGTCACTTGAGGCCCACGGGCATGAAGTGCCTTCCATCAGCTTCGGCTAATGGTACAGCTACATACTATCTGGACAGGGATGGCCCAATATCTGTTGTTTATACTCTGGTAACCTCTAGGTTAAATTATTGCAATGCATTATACATGGGACTGCCTTTGAGGATGGTTCAAAAACTGCAGCTGGTGATGAATTCAGTGGCCAGATTGCTGACCAGGACAAGACGGTCGGAACACATTACACCATTTGTGGCATGGCTGCACTGGGTACCAATTAGTTTCTGGACCAAATCCAAAGTGCTGGTTTTGACCTATAAAGCCTTATGTGGCCCAGGACCCCAATATCTCAAAGACCACCTCTTCCCACATGAATGAACTTGGACCCTGCATCCATCATCTATGGCCCTTCTCAAACATTTTTATTCACACAGGCCTTTGGAGTTTAATCTTCTGTTTGTTTTTAGTCATGTGGGGAGAAGTTGGATTTTGTTTTTATGTAGTCTGAGTATTGTTTTTATATCTGTTTTTAATGTTGTACGTTGCTTTGAGTTTTCAATTTGGAAAAAAGTGACTTAATAATAATAACAATAACAACTTAATTTAATTTATTCTGCCTATCTACTGCTTCTATCACCATGGTTAGGGTGACCGTGACCCTAACCCTAACCCTATGTAGAATTAAAAAGCATCTGAGATACCTTTTGATACTTCATTAATGTTTTACTAATATTTTCTGGCATATTTGTTCTCTCTGAAAATTAAGAGCAGATGAGCAGTAGGATGACAGAGTAATATTTTTGAGACGTCAGAAGTGAAATCTACTCCTTTTGTGCCACTGCAATTATAAAAACAAAGCGAAACAAAAAAACAATATCATCTCAGCGAGACCACTGTTGATAGAGATTGTTCTTTTTTGTGTAGCTGTCACGGAACACTTGGTGGAAACAGTTCCCATCATCATCAACAGCTTCTTAGGTAACTGGAATTTGGTGAGATAATGATGCCTAGCATTATGAAATTTCAACACATCAGTCTATTGATCTCAATATGGACAAGTGATTGTCAAGAGTATGGAGTATTAAAGATATAAAATGTAGAGATTTTTTAAGATTCATTGTTTTAAACAGAAGGCTGTTTTGGAAATTATCACTAAAACATGTTCAGTATTACCTGAACAAGCAGGAGCGAATCTTGGGTTACTCTCTTCCTCCAGCACTGCTGCAAGCAAAAGTTAGGAAAAAAATGCTTCCTGTTTTAACACTAGCTGTAATTTATTGCTAAGTTCAAAAAGGGCAAAACAGGGGATAAACTATGGCTTATTTTAATAAGCCAGGCTTAAACAATGGTCTGTGATTCCAGGTTGTTAATTATTTTAAAATAGAGCATAGTTTAAACTAACCTCCGTTTATTCTTTTTGAACATAATGATAAACTACAGCTAGTATTAAACAGGAAATAGCTATGCCTGAGGAGAAGAAATGGGAAGGAGTGTCTAAGCCTATGGCTCACTTCTGTTCACGTACCTAATGCTAAATCAGTTTATTGTAACATCTGAAATGGGCCAAATAAAGTATTAAAATTGTGTTAGATAAAAACATTAAGGTGCTTCTCCTAAATAAAATATATTTGATTGGCTGAATAATTTGTTCTGAGAGAGAAAAAAGGAAAAGGATCCTTTTCTGTATTTCAAATCCTGATTCAAGATTAGGAGTGGAATGATCTGTCAATTTTGGTTCTCTCAGTTTCTCATTTTTCTGATCTTAAATTTGATTCTCCACATTTCTGCAGCAACTTGCTTTTTAAAAAGATCCTCACAAAATTATTCAGCATTTTAGTTCAA
Organism: Rhineura floridana; assembly: GCF_030035675.1. Classification (NCBI taxonomy): domain Eukaryota; kingdom Metazoa; phylum Chordata; class Lepidosauria; order Squamata; family Rhineuridae; genus Rhineura; species Rhineura floridana. Next base: position 147,653,929 of record NC_084483.1, on the reverse strand, counting down.
ATTTTGAGTTGTGTACACATTTTTGCAATTTTTCCTAATATATTTTAAATGTTGTCTTCACCAATATATTTAATTTTGTGCACACTTGCTCCTAATATATGCATTTTCTAAACATTACTTGGTTGAAGAACTGCACTGCAAAATTCAGGTAAGTATAAATGTTGAAGGATGGCTGTGTTTCAATGCTCGTATTGTTTTGGAAAGTGTGAATCTGGTAAATTCCGCTTTAAAAACAAACTGAATTGAATTTCTCCCCCATCCTTACTCAAGATAAGTGTTATTTGAAACACACCAAAAATCTTAAACTAATTCTCAGCTTAACTGATATTGATTCTGTTTTTCATCTTTCTCAGAAGGTAGTGGCTAAATTTTAAGGCAGTTGTTTGGAAGGTCCTAACAGAGAGAAGCTGGTTACCAGTGGATCTTGCAATCCTGCATTTGCACAGTATTCACCTGTCTGGGGTAAGTGATTAATTTTTTTGTATGCAAAAATTCCTGATAAACCCTGAATACACTTAAATACGCTATATGAATGTAACTTACCTAGGCACATGGGACAGCAACTTCCCTCCACATTGATGGGCTCCACACAAGGAAGGGGAGGGCAACTGACCGTGGAGCAAAGGGTCTGACCCTGCAGACAATAACAGTGTGTGCAGCTGTCAATGTCCCAACGTTCTTCATCTGCATATGTTTTCCCATTAAAATGACACACTGCCTTCTTTGATGCTGTATCTTCTATTAAAATAATATTGCCATAAGTTGGAGTTTAGAAAGCCATTTCAGAATAATTGAAAAAGTCATCCAAGTGATTACATGCTCTGCTTTGTGACTAATGGTGGTTTTTTCTTTTTTTTTCTTGGCAGGATGGCAGATAACATTTGGTTCTTGGTTAGAAGTATTTGCTTACTGCTAATGAAATAGTATATAACAGGAACTGAAGTTCTATCATGGGGGAGAAAAGCGATCAAAGAATTTTCAGACACATTCTGAATTGTGCTTAACCTTTTCAGTTACTGAGCAATTAAAATAAATTGTCTATGTTAAATTATTGTCTATGTTAAAATAAACAGCATATCTATTTAGTGAGGTGCTGTGACTGGAGTGTCAACATTGACCTGCAAGACCAGAGTTCTTGCTCAGTTAGTTAGGAATTCAACAGGCTAATCTATTTTTTCCACAATAATCTCCCATCTTTAACAAATGGGGATAACTGCCTACTTTATACCACTCTTGTGTTGTCAGACAAATATGATAAAACAGTGAAAAGATGAATTGGGAAAACTACTTTTAACATTTGGTGGTCCAGGAGAGGGCATTCTCTGTGGTGGCCCCTAAATTGTGGAACTCTCCTCACCAAGGGAGTTCCTCAACTGGCAACTTCATTGTACACTTTAAGGCGAACGCTGAAGACACACCTCTTTACCCTGGCCTTTGACATCTGAGATGTGTATTTTTAGGACCCACCCTATTTTGTGATTTTAGGTTGTTTTTAATTTTTTTTAATGCTGTATTTTAGAATTTTTGTAACCCGCCCTGGGACCTTTGCATGAAGGGCAGGTAATAAATGTTAATCAGTTACATTATCTCCCACTTCTGTAGAATGCTCTTTGGTCTTCATTTCCCTTCACATTCACAGCCTGACCAATGATCCTTCAACAGTGAGTTTTTTATCCTGATTATGTGACAGCAACTTTAATGGTTCACAGGTGGAGGCCAATGGTAAGGTAACTGTATCCTTGACAGGGCAATTTCTTTCATCTGTGTAAAGTGGGAGCTTCCACATCACAGTGGTTGAATACTTAGGAAAGCAATGTGTTTCAGTTTTTTATGTTTCTTACAAACATTTCCCAACATAAAACCAATGTCACCTTACAATAATTGGTTTTGAGTTTCAGTGTTTCAAAATAAAATATCATACAGAACGAAATTACAATGTACCTTCTAATTCAGTAATATGAGAGCATTGGTCAGGGGTCTAATTACTTTTGCAAGGCACTGTATATGAAGCCCTTGGGAGTGGTCATCAGGAGATTTGGGGTGAGGTGTCAGCAGTACGCTGATGATACCCAGACCTATTTCTCTGTAACATCTAAATCAGAGAGGCTGCTCAAGCCCTGAACCGGTGTCTCCACTCAGTGATGGACTAGATGAGGACAAATAAACTGAGTTTAATCCTAGCAACACAGAGGCGCTGTGGGTTGGTGGTTCCCAAGTTCGGATAATTGGTCTGGATTCATCTTTGTCACTAGAGGCCCAGTTGACCTCAGTGGCTAGGAGTGCCTTTTATCAGTTTTGGGTGGTAGCTGCGGCTGTTTCTGGACTAGGATAGCCTGACCGCTATTATCCATGCACTGGTAACCTCCAGGCTGGATTACTGTCTCTATGTAGGGCTACTCTTGAAGTTGGTCTGGAAGCTGCAGCTAGTGCAAAATGCAGCAACGAGACTGCTCACTAGGGCAGGGTATCGCCAACATGTCACCCCGCTGCTGAAAGAATTGCACTGGCTGCCCATTAGCTACTAGACCGAGTTCAAGATTCTGGTGGTGTACAAAGCCCTATACAGCTTGGTATCAGGACACCTGAAAGATCATCTTACCCCTTATATACCCATCCGATCACTGTGCTCTGCAGATGAGGGCCTCCTGCAGATACCATCTTATCAGGAGTTCCGTTCCGCACAACATAGGAAGCAGACCTTTAGTGTGGTGGCACCTACCCTTTCGAATTCCCTCCCCTTAAATATTGGACAGGCACCATCTCTGTTATCTTTTTGGTGCCTGCTGAAGACCTTTTTCTTTCAACAAGCCAAGTGTTGGAATTGCTTTTTAGGGTGTTTTTAATGCTTTTTTAAAAATATGTTTTTTAAAGATGTTTTGTTTTAGTATATTTTAAAGTCTGTTTTTAAGAAGTTTTAGAGTGTTTGCTGCCCTGGGATCCTATTGGGAGGAAGGGTGGGATATTAATTAATTAAAGAAAGGATGATTTAGGATCTTCTGTAATCCTAGATACAGAAGTTGCTATTCAGAATTATGGGAGATCCTACAGTGAACAACTATAGGGCTGCAGTAATTCAAGCATTCACTTCAATGCACTGTGAAGAGCCCCAGAGAAAGGGAGGCAGTGAAGAAAAACAATAACTTGAGGCCTACTCCAGTCTTACCATGTTTAGTGATAGGGGTGAGATGCGGTGAAAATAGCAGCCAAATGACCCCCTAGACGTTGTAGAGTACAAGTTCTATCAGCCTCAGCAAGGTCAATGGCCAGGGATGATGGAAGGCACAAGGCAGGGAAAGGCTATCCTAGAGTCTAAACCTTTAAATGTCCCATCAAGCACACAGTTAAAACCTTCATCTATATTTTAAAATAATCTGCTCAGAATCTAGGTCTTTCTAATATAAATTTGCCATACAGAAAACATATAAAACACTGATTATTTTCCGAGGCACCTATAACATGCTTCTGGTTTGTCTCTTCTGCACTGTAATATCCTTCTGCTGACAACAAAGGGAAGCCAAATGCATGGTGTGGAGCCATGGACTGTGCCAGGATGAATAGGATCAAACCACACTGTTTTAACGTGCAGTATTACAAAAAGGAGGAACTTGTTTCATTTTCAATTGTTCGTATGCTGAGAAAAAAAGTTCTGTTATTCAAGTGCAAATGTTAAAAATTAATTTAAGAAGCAATTATGCTTTGGCAGAAACTTAATCAGTTTGTAGGCAGAGGAGGGTCCTCTTAATAGCCGACAAAAATCCTATCACTGCAGAGTTTGCCTGCCAAATTGTTTAAAATGAGAATTAAAGGAGAATAGCATTGCCCCAGGATATTACCCCTGCAAAGAATAGACACAGGTGCATAAAGGTAATGTTCTCAGATAGGAGTCAATTAAAAACAGCGATGAAATTGGTCTGAACAGCTCTAACTAGCAGGAACTAAGCTATGACTCAGGACAAAGCTACAATTTTGGCAGAAAGATGCCCTGCATCTTGTTTTGCCTTCTTACTGATAATGTTTAGAGGTAGAAAAGGGGATGTCATTATGCTGCCAAGTAGCAACTGTGGAGCAGTGACTGAGAAACACTCAATGTGATGTCACATCACACAATCTGAATCAATAGACGAGTGGTTCTTAACCTTTTTGGGGTCTCAGACCCTTTTGAGAATCTGATTAAAGCTATGGATTCCCATAAATAAATGCAATTTATTTTATTGCATTGGTCCATGGACTACAGGTTAAGAACCCCTGCACCAGACGGTAGAGAGGAGAAGAGGATAGGGCTATTATTTTTGGCACCAGCCGTATATCCACCTTAATGTCTACTTGCAGTCTAAGCCGCATTTTAAAAAAAAATCAGGCCAAAGAAAATATGACCTCACAGAAAGAGAAAAAGAATCCCAAAATGCTGTGAGAAAACGTATTTCTTTGGGAAGCCCAATGCATTTCGGCCTCTAATATATTGGACCTTCTTCAGAGGCTATAAAGAAGACAGTACACTACATTAATACATAAAAATGGACAATTATAAACCACAACAGAAAATACAGCATTAAAATACAAGTATTTCACACAGCACTAACCAATCATTATAAAATATTTTGTAAATACTTACATAAAATTGGAGATCTCTAATAGCAAAAATGCTTAAATTTTTAATGACAATTAAAAGAGGAAAACTGAATATATTGCAAAGCCTTCTATTTCAGCTCCTCCTCCTCCTGACTGCCCAATTGTTTCAGGCTACAATTCTATTTTGGAGCCTCTCTCATTGTTTGTAGATCATTTTTTGAAACCTTTCATACCTTCTATTCCATCCTATATATGGGTCTCAACAGATTTTATGAACAAATTGCAATCTATCCAAGCTGAACCTTATGACATCTTGGTTACAATGGATGTGAGGTCCCTTTATGCCAACATACTCCAGAAGTAGGCCATAGATATCTTAAACCATACATTAAACAGGAGAATGGATGAACACACTCCTACTCATTTCCTTAGTGCACTGGCCAAAATAGCTATGTGCAGGAATTATTTTAAATTGATAATTCACTCCACTGGCAAATCAAAGGGGTAGCCATGGGATGTCCCATGGTCCTTGAGATGTCCCATGGTCCTTGAGATAGCCAGTCTATATATGGATGCTTTTGAAAGAGATATTATGTCTTCTGATAGGCCTTTTGTAGAATAAGCTTCATGATGGTAGAGATTTATAGATTATGTGTTTGGAGGTGTTCTGCACAACACTTAAGCAGTTTTCTTGAATAAGTAAACTGTTAAGAGTTTACCAACTCAACAGACACAACTGTTCCTCTGAAAGGGATTTCATATATGAATCCAACATATTGAGTAATCAACTGCTTGAGAGGGGATACCCAAGACGTGTTGTGGAGAACAATTTTAGAAAGTGTCCCAGGCAGTACATACTCCTCTTTGCAACAACAAACCAAAACATCTTCTAATCGCCTGAATTGCAATTTAACTTTCAATCATGTAACCAACAGATTCCAGAGCAGCATAAAAAGATACTGGTATATTGTACACCATACTTCTGTTTGTCACAAGAAACCTATGATTTCACTCAAGAGAACCAACCCTGCTGCACTGGGCTCCTTCTTGCCGCACTGGGCTCCTTCTGGAAGGAAGGGCGGGATATAAATTTAATAAACAACAACAACAACAAGGAATATAAGGGACATCCTGATTAAAAGCAAATTTAGAGATCATAAGCCATCTCATTCTAATATCTTATCTGGAACACATGAATCTAAGGAACATCATGCGGTCACTGTGTTTGCTGTAGATTCATGTGCAAGATGACAGAGTTTGAAAATCCTGTCAACTGCAAAATATACATGTTGAAAAGACATTTTGGTCTTACCGTAAAATGGTTTTCTCTGTGCATGTCAAAAGCTGATCCCTGGTCGGGTAGCTAGCTCCACCTAGCGGTTGAAGGCAGAAGAGTGCTAAAGAGTTTTTTTTTTAACAAGGACTTCCTGCTCTGTGCAGCTCCTTATTTCAGTTTTTGATAACAAGCCAACCAACAGGAGGAAAGAACAAAGAGAAATAATAGGAACCATCGACACGAAACAGGAGACAACAGAACTCACACGCTCTCTGCTGTAGGCCTAAGATGAAAGACAGTGATGGCAGCCCAGCTGTCCTAGGGAGTGGCCCTGAGATAAGCTTTTGACATGCACAGAGAAAACCATTTTACGGTAAGACTAAATGTCTCTTCTCCTATGCATGGAAAAGCTGATCTCAGGTGGGGCATACCAAATCTGACGCATGTAGGGTGGGAGCATCGCTGGGCCGATTACATTAGTGATCTGGGAAAACGTGCTGAAGCACTTTCCTCCCAAAAGCTGCCTCTGCTGATGCATATGTGTTAATCTTATAGCATTTAATAAACGTATTAGGTGCGGCCCGTGTAGCTGCTCTACAAATCTCTGTGATAGATGCGTGCTGTGAGAATGCTGCCGATATGGCTGTTGCCCTAGTGGAGTGGGCCACTATCCTGGCTGGCCAGGCTAACTTTAGAGAGGCGTAGGCCAGTGTGATACATGCCTTGATCCACCTAATGAGCGTGGACGAAGACACTTTCTTCCCTAAAGATGCTGGGTGGAAGGAGACAAATAAACTGTCTGACGGAGACGTTTTGTTTTAGAGATATACACTTTCAGGGCTCTCGCATATCCAGTGAATGCCACACTTTCTCTGGGGGGTGAATGGGATTAGGACAAAAAAAAGGAAGTACCAGCTCTTGCTGACAGTGGAAGGTAGACAGTACTTTAGGACGAAAAAAAGGGACAGTACATAGGACTACTCTATCCTTATGAAACACACAGAAATTCTTGTCAACAGACAGAGCATTCAACTCAGACACTCTCTGGGCTGAAGTAATGGCCACAAGGAACAAGACCTCAAAGGATAGGAGACACAGGGAAATTTGACTTAGGGGTTCAAAAGAGGGCTTATGTAGGGCCGTTAACACCTTGTTTAGATCCCAAGTTATGTAACAATGGATTGTAAGAGGTGCCGATGCCGTTGCCCCACATAGAAAACGCCTGAGTAACGGATGAGATCCCAGCGGTTTCTCCGGAGATGTAGACAGAACCACAGAAAGGGTTGAAGCCTGGCGTCTGAGAGTGTTTGGCCTAAGACCCAAGGACAAGCCATCCTGTAGGAAGCAGAGAATGTCATTTATATCTTCTTTCATTGGAATTAAACTCTTCTTTTGTGACCATGTCGAGAAGGCCTTCCATGTAGTCTTATATAGTCTAATTGTGGAAGGGCGTCTTGAGGCCATCATAGTTTCCACCACTTGAGCTGGAATACCTTGTTTTAAGAGGCATCGCCTCTCAGTCTCTAGACATGAAGCGCCAGCCATCCCGGGTCTGGGTGAAGAAACTGTCCCTGTGACAATAGGTCTTCCCTGAGGGGAATTTGCCATGGAGGATCGATTGAGAGATCGACGAGTTCCAGAAATCAGGGTCTCCTTGGCCACCAAGGAGCTATCAGTAGAACTACTGCCCTTTCGGCTTAGATCTTTTGAAGTACCCTGGGAATGATTGGAAGAGGTGGGAAGGCATAGAGTTGTCCTTGGGGCCACTGGGACGCCAGAGCATTTATGCTTTCCGCCTCTGGTGTCACGTATCTGGAGAAAAATCTTTTCACCTGGCGGTTGAGGTGTGTGGCAAATAGGACCACCTTGACTCTGCTGAAGCATTTAACTATTTCCTGAAAGGCCAATGGGTGAAGCTACCATTCTCCCTGATACACCTTCTGTCTGCTGAGCCAATCTGCTTGGCAGTTGTCCTCTCCCTTGAGGTATTCCGCGAGGACTGAGTCCATGCATATTTCCGCCCACTGGAATAAGCAGGGCAACTTCCTTCTGTAGTTGTGGGGAGCGTGTGCCTCCCTGATGATTCAAATGTGATTTGGCCGATACCAGCACCACCCCCAACTGTTTGATCGCCACGAAGTGCCTCAGGGCTAGCTGAACTGCATGAAGCTCCAGAAGATTGATTGGAAGAACTGACTCCTGTGGTGACCAAATCCCTTGTATCATCTAGCCATCCCCAGCCTGTCAGGCTGGGATCTGAGGTGATCAGGGTCCATGGAGGGTCCTGGAACGGCACTCCCCTTAGTAGATTGGGTTTGTGCACCCACCATAGCAGGGAGCGACGGACCACTGGTGAAAGTGCTACTTTCCAGTGACGCCTGGCTGCAATGTCGCTTTGAAAAGGTAGTAGCGCCCACTGGAGTGGTCAAGAGTGGTGATGTGTCCATGGTGTAGTCTGATAGGTTGAGACCATCAACCCCAAGATACCTGCCAGGTACATAAGATCCACCGAAGGCGAAGATAGGAGCTATGTGACAGCTGTAATTATCTTATTTACTCTGTCTTGAGCTAACATTATGAGTTCCTCCTGCGAGTCTATGGTGGCCCCCAAATGTATTATGCGGTGGGCTGGACAAAGCTGGTTCTTGGTTTGGTTGACAAGGAAGCTGTGATCCTTGAGGCATGCTTGGGTGATGTACAGATCTTCCCAACCCTTGTGGAGAGACAGAGACCGAAGCAGAAAGTTGTCCAGGTAAGGAAAGACATGGACCCCCTGCGTCCTGAGGTGTGCCACCAAAGCAACCACGATCTCTGTGAATACTCTGGGGGCAGAAGGCAGACCCAAGGGCATGGCCCTGTACTGAAAGTGATCCTCCCCCATAGCAAACCGGAGGTAACATCTGTGAGGCGGAAAAACAGGGACATGCAGATAGGCCTCCTTGAGATCGATAGATGAGAGGAAGTCTCCCTTTCTCAATGCCTTCTTGATGGACAGTAAAGTTTCCATGCAGAACCTGTGGTATTTTATGAACTGATTTAAGTTCTTCAAATCGAGTACCGCCCTGAAAGATCCGTCTTTTTTCGTGATGGTGAAGAATACTGAGTAGATTCCTGAAAACCTCTCGCCTGTTGAAACGGGCTCTAGCGCCACAATCTGCAGAAGGTGAGCAATTGCTTGAAGAGTCCTTTCCAGCTTGTCTGGAGATGTTGAGAGGGGGGAGGGGATAAACTTGGTTGGAGGGAGGGAGGTGAATTCCAGCCTCAGTCCGCATCTGAGGGTGTGCAGTACCCATTGGTCCAAAGATGTGTCCCTCCAGTGGTGGGCAAAGTGTTGAAGGCATCCTCCCACCTGAGGAACCCTGGCGTCAGAATTGATGCTTATTCCCAAGCCTGTGATCCAAAACCCAATGTATCGGGGAAAGGTTGTTGGCTGTTAGACTGGGTACGTTGCCTATTCCAGAAGGGATGGCTGGTATGGGACTCCTTTGCTCTTCCGAATGCCCTGGGGCCTCGAAAGGACTGTGAGGGCAAATAAGGATGGAAAGGTCTATGGAACAATCTTTTGTCATCTCGTTTTTTGGCAGAAGACATAGCTTTCTTCTTTTCCTTCAACTCCAAGACCCCAGCTAGGGCGTCGTCACCAAATAGTTTGCCACCCACATAGGGCTCAGACGAGAGATTAGAGCGGGCTGCAGTATCGGCCTCCCAATGGCATAACCATAGAGTCCTTCGAGTGAAAACACTCGCTGCTAATGACCTTGCCGAAAACTGCATGGTGTCTATGGATGCTTCTGCCATAAAGGTCACTGCTCTCGAGATTTTCAGAAGAGACTTCCGGATTCGAGCCAGATCCTGCCACGGGCCATCCAATAGGTCCTCTAGCCACAGCAGGGATACTCTAGTGAAGACCGAGGAGGCTGCTGCTGCTCTGATGGACAGCGCACTGGCCTCAGGAATCCTCCTAAGGCCTAGATCCAGGTTGCGCTCTGACAGATCCTTGAGGTGGGCATCCGAGTCTTTCGGGTTCAAGGACAGATTTAGTAAATTGACTATGAGGGCATTGACCAGAGGAACTTTGAGTTGGTCCATGATGTGTTGTCCCAACATATAGTATTTGTTGGCAGTTGCAACTGATTTCTTGAACTGCAGTGGGGCAGCAAATTTGGACTTGATCGCTTTAGGCGACAGTGATGGAAGTTTTAGCACCCTTGACTTGGGTTTCAGGTCTGGACACATAGCCGAAATTCTAGATGCTGAGGGAGCTGGAGGATCTTCTGGATAATTTAGGTTCAGCGCTTCCACTGCCTTGCACAGGAGTGAAAGGAAATGAGCCTCCTGAAAAATCCTATTGGTCACTACTTCCTCTGACTCTGAATCTCCACTCCATTCTTCCTCATTGAGGACAATCAGCTTGTTGTCTGGGTCCACTGTTGCCTCCTCCTAAAGTTGAGGATGCCTGCCCTGTGAGGCGGCATAAGGGTCCGGTGATTTCCTGCTTGGTGGTTGGGGCGCGTTTGTAGAAGAGCGGAGTGTAGTGAGGCCCTGCGCCACTTGCACTCTTGAAGGTGGCGGAGTGGGTACTATGGCTGGTGTGTCCTGTGTGGGGTGTCGAGTCTTAGCCGCTGATGTGGAAAGATCTCAGGCTAGATCCATTAGAAGAGAATCTCTCAGCTGTTCCTTTAATTGTTGTAGCATGTGAACAGTGTGGGTTGTAGACCCCCCCTGAACTTGGAGTTCCTGACGTGAAGAGGGTGAAACAAAGAATGCTTCACCCCTCTTCTCCTGTAATGCTTGGTGAGATGTAGCTGTCTTGAGTAAGCCTTCAAACTCCTCAGAAGACACTGTAGAAAAAATTGCCTCCAGGGTGAGCTGGAACTGGGTGTCTTCCTCCTCAGATAGGGATTCCAGGTCCCTCTGTGATCTCTACATGTTGCTATGAGCCTCCTTTGGTGCAGCCCCCTGTACATCACCAGGCCATTGCCTGTCGTGACTGGTTTCCCTACTTCTCTTAGGCGCCAGTCGTTGTGGAGCCACTCTGCCCACAATAGTACATGCCTCAGCCACCTCGTGCCTGCTTGAAGAGGGGTGGGCTATAGCTACCTCTACCTGGGATTTTAATAGAACTTAAAGGCCCTAGGGCCTGGTTGGATAATGATGGAGGCACGGCTTCCATTGTAGTGTGAGGCTGAAGTGACTTAGGTTTCTTTGGTGGGTGGTCCGATTTGGGTGTTGCCTTCCCCATGGGCGCAAACCATGCTGCAGGTCTTATGGGGGCTAAGGGCTGTGATAATAGCCGGGCTAGTTGCTGACGAGCTGTGCCCCCCCCCCCGAATACACTTACCCTGCGGCTGGAGTGTCCCGCAGGCGAGAAGATGGAGGAGGGGGTGGCAGGCAATTGGCGTCCTGGGGAGCACACTGTAAGAGACGTCCCCGCTCACGCCGTGAGAGGAGGAGACTGGTCGGGTGATTGCCGGTAGGCAGGCACAGACGCACCTGTGAAACGAGGCTGGTGGGGTAGGGAGAGTCCAACGAAGAAGACAGCAGTCTTGCAGCCGAAGCGGTGGGGCGGCTGCTTCATGGTCAGCTCAGTGCCACTGCGAAGTCTCGGGGGGGGGGAACGTAAAATGACAAACCCCTTTTTTTGTTTTAAACAAGACACACGTAGGAAACAGTAAACAAAGGAAAAAGTACAGACACACAATAGGAAAAAAACACAAACTATACAGGCCTGAATGCAGAGAGGAGCAAGATCAACTGTTCTTGGTGGAAGGTAGAACAGAAACTGAAATAAGGAGCTGCGGAAACCAGGAAGTCCTTGTTAAAAAAAAAAACTTTTTAGCACTCTTCTGCCTTCAACCGCTAGGTGGAACTAGCTACTGACCTGAGATCAGCTTTTCCATGCACAGGGGAAACACTTTTCCACCTGTAACACTGCTTGTGTAATTTATGCAACTCAATCAGCTGTCAGAAGCTCTATGTGAGAAAAACTTCTACAAATATTTAAAACTGCATAGGTGAACTTCTCAGCAATATTGAAAATAATAGATTGGGGTGTCGTTTGGTTGCGCATTTCGTAGAATGTAATCATTCTTCTCAGTCAAGAAATCAAAAGAAGGTTAGGACTGGGGATGTTAGCCACAGACCTCGATTTACAAGATCTAAACAGGGTGGTTCATGATAGATGCTCTTGGAGGTCACTGATTCATAGGGTTGCCATAAGTCATAATTGACTTGAAGGCACATAACAACAAAGTCATTTTTCTGATTTCAGGTTTTAGGTCTAAGAAAAAATATGGAAAATTATAAAATTCTGCTAAGGAAAGAGATGGCATGGATACTAGAATTAAAAACTCTGATCCCTAGTGGGCTTAATGGGGAACTGGAATTTCTTCCCCTTTTGTAGTTTAAAAATTTCAGACGATCCCTTCTTTACTCTTTGTTTATGGTCACATGCTATCCCGTGATGGCAAATAAGGAATACCTGAAATTGTAGGCTTTATATACATCTGTATGCATTCAACTTTCCTTTTAGTTGTCATTAAGAATTTAAGCATTTTTGCTATTAGAGATCTCTACAGACAATTTTATGTAAGCATTTACAAAATATTTTCTGATTAGTCAGTGATGGTAACAAAATCAGAATCGTTTATATGTTTAAAACTGTTTTGAAATGGTATTGGTGTAGGAAAGTGTTAATAGAATGTTACTAGGTGCAGATGATGTATGGTTGATGGGTGGAAAGGGGTGTGTGAGTGAGAATTCTGAGTAGAGTTTTGAAGAGAAAAACCGTTGGGGTTTGACAGTTAGAGTTAGGATTAGGGGTCAAGAAGAGAACATCTAGTTGGAAGGGCAGGGGTTTTGGAGAAGGATTTCATTGGGATTAGTGAGGTAGGATAGGTAGATAGGATAAGGACAATAACAACTTATTCATTTACTATCTCATTTAACATTGTATATAATAAAGTTTGTTTGGTCAAAGGTGCTACTAAACCAAGGTCCTATTCTAGACCTATACTTATACCAATTTTACAGACAGATTATGCCAATGGTCACATTTTCAAAAAAAGGTGTTAGGGCTGAAGCTTGGGGTTCAGAGGGCATATCTGACCCATGCCGAGGCGGTCGTCCTGGGGATTTCCTGATCCAGGCATTTAGGAATCAGGAAGTGGTAATCCCAGAGACCCAGGAATGTCACAGTGATGTATGAAATACTTGTATTTTCATGCTGTATTTTCTGTTGTGATTTATAATTGTCTATTTTAATGTATTAAATTGTCTTCTTTACAGTCCCTAACAAAGGCCCAATATATTAAAGGGCAAAACACATCAGGCTTCCCCAAGAAATGAATTTTCTCTGCATTTTGGGATTTCCCCCTTCTTTGCGGTTCTTTGGATGCTGACCATTTTTTGTTTCCAAAGATAATACCTAGATATATGGCCCATACCTAATTCTAATAATGCAACAACACCCTTTCAATCTTACGAAACACTTCCATGTTAGAAGATGACATACATAAAAAGATGACAGCTAATAATAAGTACGACATATCACAAACGAAGCATAAAAGTCAAAGAATATAAAAACTGACAAAATATAATGATACAGAGTGATTGAAAAAGCCCTCCTTTCACATCCTTCTCTCCCCTTTTCAGTTCTTACCTATACAATAAGGACAACACTGTCCCTTTCTCAAAACAGGTCTGTCACAAGATACTGGTGGGCAAGACTCAGAGTAGCAGCTGATTTCACCATCCATGCAAATACAGCTAGTACAAACATTGGGTTTCCAGGATTCAGCAGTCAGGAAAATATCACCATCATAATTTTTGCAGTAACTGGGCATGCTCTCATTGCTTGACAAGGAAGGCTGAACAGGCTCATCTAGAAATATAAGCAAGCAAGCAAGCAAACAATTATAGGAGATGGCAGGGAATTTGCTGTGGGATGTTCATTACAGTTTTGTAGAACTGTGGGTTGGATTTATGGAGAATCTAGGAACTGATTCATATGTTTATAGAAAAATCTAGGAACCGACTTTGGTGAGTAATTTAACTCTCACAGGTGTAATATTATCCATAATATAATCTTTATTTAAAGACTTATCTGCATAGGGTTTTTTTAAATACAAAGTGCATATAGGCCATGAAGGATTTCTGAACTTTGGCAACTTTGGCCATCGCATGATTCCCCAGTTTCAACAGCAATATATACTTGAATTTGGAAAAAGGCGCCCCAGCTTTGAGACAGGGCTCTGAGAAAGAACAGCCAGTTGTTAATTTAGGTATGCTCATTAGGAAGATGGCCCAACAAATCTTTCCTGAATACAAAGGCTGAGATGCTTTGAGGATTTGTTTTATCAACAGTTGTGGGCCTCACCATGTAGCTCTCAAGGAGAAAATCAGTTCACCTGCCTTTGTCTGTGAGTGTTCATAATGATAGGCGGAGCACTGCAGCCCCCACCTTCTTTGGCTGCAACCAGAGCCTGCACCTACATTTTAAACAGTTTCCAGTTTTATTTTATGTAAGAAGACACTTGGAAATATATATTTAAATAGTTCTTTGATATGTCCCTGCAATAGAAAAGTATTGCTGGTACTACTGAATGACTGAGAGAATGTACAATCTGGCCCTACATTCTGGCCCTCTGTCCTCTTGAGCAAGTTCCCCCTTCACTATGATTAAGGTAAATAAACTAGCCTTAACTGGGGGTAATAAAATTAATAAGGATTCCCCCTTAGCTAGGAGTGGGGAACCTCAGGCTCAAGGACTGAATGTGACCCTCTAGGCTTTTTTATCTGGCCTTTGGGATTTTCCTCACGCCACACTCCCTCTCTGGCCTGGCTCACAGCCTCCTTGACTCCTTTGATCTCACTGAAACGTGTCCTTGAACTGTGATTATGCTTCTGGTTTGTCTGTGTAGATGAACAAACCTCGATGGTTGAAAAAACCTTGGCTACGGCTCATGGTTAGTGAGCAGACAGCTTAACTATGAGTCCTGGTTCAGATGGCATGTTAAGCCAAACCTTGGCTTAGATCAGCACAGTGCAGCCGTAAAAAAGATTGGGGAGGAGCAAAGCTGCTGCAAGCTCCTCTCTGGGAACCCGTATACCTGCAGTCTCACTAAGTCATTGTTTGGTTTACTGTGTTGTGTGACCCAGCTTAATAACAAACTATAATTAACTGTGGCTTCCTGGTCCCCCCCCCTCCATGCAAAAGAAAGAAGGAAAGTGCAGTGTGTCTGTGTGCAGGTACAGCAGGCTCATTCACAATCTGAGTTTTTTTTTTAAGAGGACTAAAGTCTGAAGCTAACTTTTGTTGTATTGTTGTGATTGAACTAATGGTGTTTTTTTTTTTTAAATAACACACTCTCACACACACCATTGTAAAATGGCTGCAAATAGTTTCTGTGAAGGAATAATTGGAAAGCTAGAGGGATTCATTTTAGCAGCTGTGGATGGGCAATTGTCTTCAGGTGAGAGAAACATCACTTGCTGATACAGGAAAGTTTCCTAGGAATTCTCCAGGACTGCAAATTATTAAGTGAAAGAAGAATGTCCTACAGTTACAACTACTGATGCAGTCTCCTATGGGGACTATAGTCATCTCACAGATGTAAGTATTCAGAATATGTAAATTACAGGTATGAAATTATCATTGTATATGTACAAGAAAAAAGCAAGGGGAAACAAAGCAAAGGGCTTACTCAGAGTGACAATGAAACAGAAGAAAGCAAAGATGTTGTCCCCATATATACAAAGCCCATACATACACAATATATATAAACCCATATATACACACATATATACATTGTCCCCACATATACAAAGCGAATTCAAACCACAATAACTGATAGAATACATTTTTTTAAAAAAAGCTTATAAAAACAAAATTACAAAATTCACCAATTAGAAGTCCAGTACTGATACTATTTACAACTCTTATCTAGGAAAGCACATTTAAATACCTATTTTGATGGGAGAGCTATAAATAGTGGCCTATATTTTCATTATTTATTTATTTAATTTATTATTTGATTTATATCCCACCCTTCCTCCCAGCAGGAGCCCATATCTACTGAAGTTATGCAAGGACTTCTGCTTGTGCATGGAACTTACCCTCCCCCCCCTGTGTACCCTCAACCATCCGGATCAGATTAGGAAGGGGGGACACAGGGGATGCATGAGGAGAGGGAGGGGAAGTTCTGCTGTGCAAACAGAAGTCCTTGTGTGAATGGGAAGACTTCTTTGGATGTCTTTCTGTGAATGGGGCCAGACTTTCAAATGGTGAATTGTGCAAAAATACTACTCAAAAGAATTCAGTGCATGAGAAAATAGGCTCTAGAACAATCTATAGCAAAGGTCCCATATCCCAAGATATGATTGTGTGAACGGAGCCAAAAACATTTCAGTAATTCCAGTTACGAGATTCCCAACCAGTTCGTGAATCAGTTAAGGATGATCAGCAATACATCCCTACTGATACATAAACTATTTCTTCTACTAGTGTTATGACTCCTTCTCAATTTATGATACAATATTTGCATGTTAGCTCTTATATTTCCTCTTAGCCACAACTCATACTATTTGTATCAGAGTTTTCAGTCCAGTTAAAAACCCTTCTAGCCTGCTTATTATTCACATTTACAACTCAGATTTTTGTTCAATAATTTTCAGTTTAGCTTAATTCTTGCACTTTTTAGCAGGAATTCATTACAATATTTCAGAAAAGAATCCTGCACAGAGAGAATAAACAATTGGAAAAAATATGCTGAAAGCTAGTAGGTAATGCTAACCTGGACACTGTGGGCAGCATGAATCCTGAGTACGGGAGGGGTTTCGACAAAGAAGAGGTGGGCAGACTTCAGTGTCACACAAAACCCGTGCATTATGACATGTACACTGTGTGCAAGAATCAATATTCCACGTGTCTCCTTCCAAAAAATACTCTCCTCCTGGAATATAGCAGATGGTTGGACCACTGAGTTCTGGCTTCTGCACAAGGGATTCATCTAGGAAAAAAGAACCCCACAACAAAGTAACACAATATTGCACTCTACTGAGTTAAAGTGACACATTAAGCTTTACAACAATTTGATTTTGTAACCTATTACATATGAATATGTTTATGTATTAACTATGTTCATGTGAAATAGGTAAAAAAATCAAATTACTACAAGCTTGAAATTATTATGTGCAACAACCAGTTTCCTAGAGGCCATCACTAGTGTGAGCAGCAGAATCCAGGAGACAGTTATGAAGTTAAGGCCTGGCTTAATTCTCACTGACTCCCATCATGTTCTAGGAGATAATGTAAACTGACTGCAAGCAGCAAGATTATTGGGGAAGGACCAAACCTAATCCTGGATGGTTAGATTTTTACTAACAGGGCCCCCACTGAGGGATATGTTTCCTTATATATTGAGTGCATAAAGACGGACTATGTTTCCCAAGCACCTGTTTGATATACGGGCATTCTATTTCTTTATTCATACAATTCATTTTGCTAGTTCACAATAATTTTGACATAAAATGTGCAACTGTGTATATGTGACATTTTAATTTTTCTTTAGAGACATGGTAGCAGGTTAAAGCAAATAATCTAGAAATGTATTTCAAGTCACAGTGTACCATGAATGATAAAAAAGTCAGACAACCCGAGAGATCAGATTCATATTTATAGCAGGGTAGGCTGGAATATGGCTACATCTCTTTCCCTCTGCCCCACACTCTAAATGTCAGAATAACTAGTGAAAAACTGATAGAAAACATGGAGCTTGTGCAGTGAAACAATACTGAATATAAAATTCTATTTATCAGAAGGGACAAAACATTAAATGTGTGTTTTTGTGTGTATATATGTAGTGGTTGGAGTGTTGGACTACAACTTGGGAGACCAGGGTTTGAATCCCCACATAGCCATGAAGCTCACTGGGTGACCTTGGGCCAGTCACTGCCTCTCAGCCTCAGAGTAAGACAATGGTAAACCACCTCTGAATACCGCTTACCATGAAAACCGTATTCACAGAGTCGCCACAAGTCAGAATCGACTTGAAGGCAGTCCATTTCCATTTTCTATATGCTACACACACCCCTATAACATAACAAATGCTTCAAGAACAATATTGCAATGACAATCCTTTGCACTGATCATGAATGCATATGGTGTATGTTTGTGTATTTGTAAAGAAGGGTCATTCCTTTAATAATATTTTACATACCCATATATAGTATTTCATTCTGATAAGAAACAAAAAATAGAGAAAAACCTATAGCAGTTGAGACATTTGCTCATATAATGAACATAACCAAATCGACAATTTTGCAATTTAAATTCAGGTCCAAGTTCAGCTATGACTGTAGTTAGTTTAACCTGGGATGGGGCTCATGAAACGTTGTCTTTAACACCCATTTTCTTCCCTTGTATCCACCATTAGATCTTGGAAAATTTATTTATTTATTAGATTTATATCCTGCACTTTCTCCCAGTAGAAGCCCAGATTTAATTGGAATCAAGCAATTATGTTTAAAAAATTAAATCCTTTGTTCCTCATACCTATTTCCCCCCCCACATGTTCTCTCTATGTGCCAGAGCCAAGGAAGTTTAAACTAGCTGCATTAATTACCAATGAAGAATATCCCATATAGATGAGGCAAAAACCTGTCTATGTTTAGATTTTAAGTATGTATAGGAATAGCTGCAAGAATACTTCCCTTTACCCAATATTACATAAATGTACAATGAGGCATAGAATGTTGCTATGACTACCTTAGTCTCACAGCAACTTAGGAATAAAAATAATGTTGTTGTGTGCCCCAGCCCTTGGTCCTTTTGCTTAGACTACTGACTCCCAAATCCTGAGATAATTATTACCAATATATCAAGGCCCCAACATGACATTATTATTACAACTATTTTAAGCCACATTTCTGGGCAAATGCCCACCTAAAGTGGTTTGCAGGTAAAACGAAAGATAAAAACAATACAAATTTTACAACTTTACACTAGAGATCAATCCTTGACATAAAAATGAACTGAGCCTTCTTACATTACCTCCCCTGTCTCTGGGGCAAGGTTCCAAGGCTGTACAAGACTTTTATATGCAAGGAGGTTAGGTAGATAGCAGATTTCTCACTCCTGATTGTTGTGAGATACGTCAGATTAGTAACTATATTCCCTAGAAAGTCTCTCTTCTTACGTGATCTACTTTTCTCCCTAATTTTTCTAAGCTACTTCTTTTTACTTCCATTATAAAACCATGGTGGACAGCAACTGGGCTCCTGCATACTACTTATAACGCCAAAGAAGGCAGAGAAAACTTGCTAAACCCAACACTTCAGAATCATTGCACATAATTTTCAATGAGCTTCTGACTTGCAAAGTGGACATTTAAAACTGAGCACAGCATGAAAATGAAATAAATTGCCTTGTATTCAAACTCAGACTTTAGGTCAGGTTTGGCTAACCTGTGGACCTCCAGATGTGGCTGGACTACAACTCCTATTGACTCCAGCCAACATGTCCAATGGTCAGATTTAAATCAAGCAACATCTGGAAGGCCCTAAGTTAGCCACTACTGCTTTAGGTACAGTAAACTCACACATAATGATTCAGATTCTGTCATGATTCAAGAAAAAGGAATAGTTTGTAGTGCTGTTTGGGTTCCCTTGACATGTCAGGATGAATGCTACAGAGAATGAAAACTAGAAATTTGTCTTACTATGAATTTCTGTTTGCTGGGGATGATGGATGACATTCCTGATTAGGGTTGATGCCTCCTACTGTATGGAACAGGCAGGATCCATAAATCCTTTTGCCTTCTCTCCAGATGAAGTTGGCATTCCAACTTCAACTCTGTTGATAACTGAAACCTAACTGTTGAGAAACTGTACTCAACAGAAGAAGAGAAACCAACAAGGAACAGAGAAGCACAACAAAAAAGGGCTTAGCCACACCAAAGTAGAACAGATGCTCCAGAAACCACAGTGTGGAACATACATGTGGAAGACAGAAAAATGCCTAACCATATATATGGCAATGGCAGGAGCTGTATGCCACACTCCTCAAGTTGGCAGCAGGAGGAGGAGAGGTTGGCGGAATATCATCCATCATCCCCAGCAAACAGAACTTCACAGTAAGACAAATTTCTGTTTTTGCCTGAGGATGATAGATTACATTCCTGATAAGGGATGTAATAGAACAGTCTCCAAAACCTGTGTGTGCTTCCTTTCCTCACTGCCTTACAGCCTTCTGAAGGACCATGCTATCAAAGGCTGCAGCTGATGACAAAAATGCACACAGTTTGTAGCACCTCAAGAAAGTGTGAGGAGAAGTCCAAATTGTTGCTCTATTTTCAGCACTGGAAAGCTCCTTAAACACAGCTGAAGCCATTGCACCCCTACGTAAATGGGCTGTGATACCACTTGGTGGCTGCCTGTGCAATGCCACACAGTCCTGGGCTATGCATCCCTAAACTACCTAGAAACGGAAGAGGAAGAGACCTTCCTCATAGCAGAAGGGTCAGCGAAAGCCACAAACCAAGACTCAAGAGTTCCCCAAGTCCCTGGTTCCCTCTAGATAAAAAACATTTAAAATGTGCCACCTGTGCTCCTGTGAGCATGAAGAGTTCTTACACAATACAGTTAGCCCAACCTCCTGGGACCCTCCTGGAATGGAACACTGTGTTGACCTTAGACATGAAAGGTTGACCGAGTTGCAACATCACCTTATCAGGACAGAAAACAAAAACAGAAACACACAGATGTGCAGAAGACATGGCCTCTAACTCAAAGAAATCAAATGTGAAATTGCTGATCTTCTTACAAAAATACGTAACTTGTCCCTCAGATCTGACTCCATACCTGAAGACTGGAAAGTGGCCAATGTAATACCAGGGGGATGCCAGAAATTACTAGCATATAGAAGAACAAGTCCTGCTGAAGCAGAGCCAGCATGGTTTCTGCAAGGGAAAGTCCTATCTCACTAACCTATTAGAATTCTTTGAGAGTGTCAACAAGCAAATAGATAGAGGTATTCCAGTGGACATGGTGTACTTAGACTTTCAACAAGGTACTGAGTAAGCTTAGCAGTCATGGAATAAGAGGAGAGGTCCTCTCGTGGATCGGTAATTGGTTAAGCAGGAGGAAGCAGAGGAGGAATAAATGGACAGTTCTCCCAATGGAGGGCTGTAGAAAGTGGAGTCCCTCAAGGATCGGTACTGGGACCAATGCTTTTTAATTTGTTCATATATGATCTAAGGGGTGAGCAATTAGATGGCCAGGTTTGCTGATGATACTATATTGTTCACAATTGTTCAAACTAAAAGGGATTGCAAAAAGCTCCAAAAGGACCTCTCCACACTGAGTGAATGGGTGGTAAAATGGCAAATGAATTTCAGTAAACAACTGTAAAGTTATGCATACTGGAGAAAAAAACTTTAATTTTACATCTATGCCCATGGAGTTTGAACTGGCAGTGACTGATCAGGAATGAGACTTTGTAGTTGTAGTGGATAGCTCGATGAAGATGTCACCTTAGTGTGTGGCAGCTGTGAAAAAGGCAAATTTCATGCTACAGATCATTAGGAAAGGACTGAAAAAATGCTGATATCATAATGCCGTTTTATAAATCTATGGTGTGGCTGCATTTGGCACACTGTACAGTTTGGTCACCTCGCCTCAAAACGGATACTGTAGAGCTGGAAAAGGTTCAGAAAAGGGCAACCAGAATGATCTATGGGATGGAACGACCCCCCTATGAGGAAAGATTGAAGCATTTGGGGCTTTTTAGTTTAGAGAAAAGGCGAGTCAGAGGTGACATGATATAAGTGTATAAAATTATGCATGTCATAGAAAAAGTGGATAGAGAAAAGTTTTTCTCCCTCTCTTGTAACACTAGCACTCGTGGATTTTCAATGAAGCAGAATGTTGGAAGATTCAGGACAGACAAAAGAAAGTACTTCTTCACGCAGCACATAGTTAATCTATTGAATTCACTCCCACAAGAGGCAGTGATGGCCACCAACTTGGATGGTGTTAAAAGAAGATTAGACAAATTCATGGAGATAAGGCTATCAATGGCTACTAGCTATGATGGCTGTGCTTTGCCACCATAGTCAGATGCAGTATGCTTCTCGAACCAATTGCCGGTAGCCACAGGAAGGGAGAGTGCTCTTGCACTCAGGTCCTGCTTGTGGCCTTCCCATGAGCATCTGGTTGGCCACTGTGAGAACAGGATGTTGGTCCAGATGGGCCACTGGCCTGATCCAGCAAGCTCTTCTTATGTTCTTAAAGGGAAAGAATTTGATACTGATATTCTAGCATCTTCACGGGGGTGGGGGAAAAGTACTTAGCTAGAGGCTTAGATTACTCACATCCTTGTCTGTTCTGAGAAGAAAAAGTCTACCCTCTGCACAGAAACAAACTTGGAACACATTAAGATTCCTCCCCAGACATCCCACCCTTTATGATTTGAGGAATGAGGGAACTGACACAGTTAACCTGAAGGTTGACAAGGCTTGAAGGAATCAATCGCCTTGAAACTCCTCCACCCAGCAGGAACATACTGGACCTTCGGATAACCACAATCTGACATGATATATGACCTTTCTCCAGTGAGTATACTACACATGTCCACAGCCCCACACCTTCACCTAAACTCTTGCTACATCAAGACTAGAACACAAGGAAGATGAAATACTTTGCCACCTATACTAGGTTCTAACTTTATCCATCACAAACCTGAGTGATTAACACAGTCTCTCAAAATCAGCTGACAAACTGAGGGTAAAGGGACCCAACATCACCCATCAAGGCAGAAACAAAGGAAAACTAGACTAAACCAAAACTCATTGAAAGAGACCACTCAGCCTTCCAAACAGTATTGAAGGATTGTGGAACAAACATTGTAGGCAGTTTGGCAGGAGCAGAAGGGAACATCTTTTAGCACTTGTTGCCAGGGATTGGGATAAGGACTCCTTAAGTTTACAACAAAATCCATCTGGCCATAGCCAAGGAGGCAGGGGAAAATTTCAGGTGAAGATGCCAATTCCTCCCCTGAAAACTCATAGCAGAAGCTATTTCTTATTGGCTGGGGTCACAGCAGGGATGGAAAGATCTGTCAATTTTGGTTCTCCCAGTTTCTCATTTTTTCAATCGTACATTCAGTTCTTCACGTTTCTGCAGCAATTTGTGATTTTTTAAAAAATAACCCTCATGAAAATTCTCCAGCATTTTAGTGTGAATTTCTTTCAATAAACACATTTGAGTGGGCAGTTGACTAATGTACACACTTTTGCAAGCCATTTCTCCTCATATAATGCATTTTTGTGTTATTTTCACACACGTTCATTTTTATCCTTGGAAGTTGTTTAAAAACACTGTATTAGAAGCTCAACTGGAGTGCACACCGCAGATCAGAAAAGGTACCGCCAGGGCCAAGAAGATGCCAGCATGGTTAACGAGCAATGTCAAGGAAGCTCTTAGAGGCAAAAAGTCTTCCTTCAGAAAATGGAAGTCTTGTCCAAATGAAGAAAATAAAAAAGAACACAAACTCTGGCAAAAGAAATGCAAGAAGACAATAAGGGATGCTAAAAAAGAATTTGAGGAGCACATTGCTAAGAACATAAAAACCAACAACAAAAAATTCTATAAATACATTCAAAGCAGGAGACCATCTAGGGAGGCGATTGGACCCTTGGATGATAAGGGAGTCAAAGGTGTACTAAAGAACGATAAGGAGATTGCAGAGAAGCTAAATGAATTCTTTGCATCTGTCTTCACAGTGGAAGATATAGGGCAGATCCCTGAACCTGAACTAACATTTGCAGGAAGGGATTCTGAGGAACTGAGACAAATAGTGGTAATGAGAGAGGAGGTTCTAGGCTTAATGGACAATATAAAAACTGACAAATCACTAGGCCCGGATGGCATCCACCTGAGAGTTCTCAAAGAACTCAAATGTGAAATTGCTGATCTGCTAACTAAAATATGTAACTTGTCCCTCGGGTCCTCCTCAGTGCCTGAGGACTGGAAAGTGGCAAATGTAACGCCAATCTTCAAACAGGGATCCAGAGGGGATCCTGGAAATTACAGGCCAGTTAGCTTGACTTCTGTCCCTGGAAAACTGGTAGAAAGTATTATTAAAGCTAGATTAACTAAGCACACAGAAGAACAAACTTTGCTGAAGCAGAGCCAACATGGCTTCTGCAAGGGAAAGTCCTGTCTCAGTAACCTATTAGAATTCTTTGAGAGTGTCAACAAGCATATAGATAGAGGTGATCCAGTGGACATAGTGTACTTAGACTTTCAAAAAGCGTTTGACAAGGTACCTCACCAAAGACTTCTGAGGAAGCTTAGCAGTCATGGAATAAGAGGAGAGGTCCTCTTGTGGATAAGGAATTGGTTAAGAAGCAGAAAGCAGAGAGTAGGAATAAACGGACAGTTCTCCCAATGGAGGGCTGTAGAAAGTGGAGTCCCTCAAGGATCGGTATTGGGACCTGTACTTTTCAACTTGTTCATTAATGACCTAGAACTAGGAGTGAGCAGTGAAGTGGCCAAGTTTGCTGACGACACTAAATTGTTCAGGGTTGTTAAAACAAAAAGGGATTGCGAAGAGCTCCAAAAAGACCTCTCCAAACTGAGTGAATGGGCGGAAAAATGGCAAATGCAATTCAAGATAAACAAGTGTAAAATTATGCATATTGGAGCAAAAAATCTGAATTTCACATATACACTCATGGGGTCTGAACTGGCGGTGACCGACCAGGGGAGAGACCTCGGGGTTGTAGTTGACAGCACGATGAAAATGTCGACCAAGTGTGCGGCAGCTGTGAAAAAGGCAAATTCCATGCTAGGGATCATTAGGAAAGGTATTGAAAATAAAACAGCCAATATCATAATGCTGTTTTATAAATCTATGGTGCGGCCGCATTTGGAATACCGTGTACAGTTCTGGTCGCCTCATCTCAAAAAGGATATTATAGAGTTGGAAAAGGTTCAGAAGAATGATCAAGGGGATGGAGCGACTCCCTTACGAGGAAAGGTTGCAGCATTTGGGGCTTTTTAGTTTAGAGAAAAGGCGGGTCAGAGGAGACATGATAGAAGTGTATAAAATTATGCATGGCATTGAGAAAGTGGATAGAGAAAAGTTCTTCTCCCTCTCTCATAATACTAGAACTCGTGGACATTCAAAGAAGCTGAATGTTGGAAGATTCAGGACAGACAAAAGGAAGTACTTCTTTACTCAGCGCATAGTTAAACTATGGAATTTGCTCCCACAAGATGCAGTAATGGCCACCAGCTTGGATGGCTTTAAAAGAAGATTAGACAAATCCATGGAGGACAGGGCTATCAATGGCTACTAGCCACGATGGCTGTGCTGTGCCACCCTATTCAGAGGCAGCATGCTTCTGAAAACCAGTTGCTGGAAGCCTCAGGAGGGGAGAGTGTTCTTGCACTCGGGTCCTGCTTGCGGGCTTCCCCCGGGCACCTGGTTGGCCACTGTGAGAACAGGATGCTGGACTAGATGGGCCACTGGCCTGATCCAGCAGGCTCTTCTTATGTTCTTATGTTATGCACACTTCCCCTTAACATATGCACTTTTGTAAACATTGGTTGGTTGTTGGTGAATTGCACTGCAAAATTTGAATAAGTGCTAATTTTGAAGAATGGCTATGTTTCGGTTCTCAAATTGCTTTGGAAAGCATGAATATGATAAGATTTGGCTTGAAATGTGAACAGAATCAAATTTCTCACCCATCTCTATTTCACATGCACTGGAGAAAAAAACTGCTGGAGGAGCTTAAAGGAGAAGACCTCACAGAGCAGCCACTTGAAGGACACCTGTGGGATCTTTTCCTCTTGTGACTTTTAGATCCAAGTAGTCCCTTGCCATTATGTGTCTTGCACGTAGAAGATTTCAACTTTCAGATAAAGACCAGTTAGAAGGGGGAGGCCCCTTAATCTCCTGGGAATATATATAATCTCTAACCAGGATACAGACTTCTGCAGATTAGGACGTTGGCACATCAGAAATGGCAGGTTTACTCACTCCTCCATGCTGTTAATAGCATGATTCATGATCGAACCAGAACTGTTACAATGCTTTGTAGCCACCCTAGAAACTATTTTAGCCTTATTATGGTTCGCCCATTCAGCTTTCCAGATAGCACCAAAAGCCTGAGGAAAAGAAACTGTGATAGGTTTTCCAGAAGTGGAGGCGAAAATGTTCTATGCACCCATAGCTGATGACTGACAGGAAGCATCCTGAACTGGATCTTCAACCTCAGCAAGCTTTAGGGTCCTCTGCACTTTTGCCAGTAAGAGCAGAAAAAAACTTCAGAAGCAAACAACTTTGCTTGAGGCTGAACCACCAGTACTTCTTTCTCAGAAAGTTAATCCTCTCCTCCTCAGCAGGTAAATGATAAGGGTCAGGTAGTGTTCCCTCTTCCCTTCAAGGAACTGTCGAAGGTGAAAGTATTATCGTCCCCTTAGCTGGCTCCACAATGACGGGAGAACTGCTGGAATAGGGGGAGGAAGGAGAGCCCACAGAACTGCTACTTGAGGGAGATCTGTGGGATCTCCTCTTACTTCTCCCAGAATGGAGCCTATTCTTTCCCTTATAGGCTTTCTGTGAAGAAGACCTCCCCGTTCTGTATTACTATATGGGAGAGAGTCCTTAACCTCTTGTAAAAGCAGAGGCATAGCCATGAGAAGCTTTGAGAAGACCCCATGACTGACACAGGAAGCAGCATTACTCACCTCACCTGCAGAATGAGTGCATGAACGAGAAGCTCCTGCCTCAAAATGTCAAGTACTGTCATAGAAGGAGGCAATTGAGTCTGACCAGTCCCCTTGCAGATGACCATTGTGGTCAGAGGCGGCAAAGCCATAAAGGCTATAGCACAGCTCTCCCTGCACAGGCAAGGATGGGAAGCAGCCAGCTGTGCGTAAACACTAGCTATCTGTAAGCTGCTCACCCCCCTAACAATTTCCAGCCCAAGGATGTTGAAACGGGCTAGAGAACACTGAAATTCAAAGCCTCGCTGATCAATGAAGCAGGGAAGGGGGGCAATCAAGTGATCTCAGAGGGATCTGGTATGCTCAAACACGTGATTAATGGAGCAGTTGGGGCAACCTGATGATCAAATAGAAATGGCACTCCTATTTAGGAAAGTCCTTTACAGGACCCACCAAACTCCGTGCCCTTCAGGAACTGAAATCAAACAGGGATTTGGTGTGTTTAAAAGCTTGATTAACAGAACAGTTGGGGCAGGCAACCCAATGATCAAATAGAAATGGCACTCCTGCTTAGGTCAGCTCAAACAAAATGGCAGTCCAGCTTGATGTGTATTGTGGGATCTGCCAAGCTCTGTACCCTTCAGGAACTGAAAGAAGAGCTCCCTCTAGGGAACTCATATGGAGGCAAAATGCCCCTTGTGACAACTTGACACACAGACAACAAAGAGAAAACTGGTAAAGGAATAAAAAAGTAATGAGACACACACACAAGGCAAATGAAGAACTATGTTGAGGTAAAAAATTACACCCAGTATAACAAAAACTGTAGTCACACCGGGGGGGGGGGAGAAGCACAGTAAAAAACACCAACTCAGAAAATATATAGGAGAGGCACAAGACGAAGAAAAGGCAAATACTCAAGAGAGAACAAGAGGACCCAGCTGCAGGCAGGGTCGGTCTGGTGAGAGGGATGTCTCCTCTATCCCGCCCCCTGAAGAGAAGGCAACAGGCTTTAGTGGACCCTGTCTGTTCCTTCCAGCAGGAGGTGTCATTTGTAATCAGGAACATCATCCATCATCCTCAGGCAAAGAGGAGAGTGCACATATTAAGACAATTGTAATAAATTGTATCCAAAAGTCAGTGATAGGATAGCAGCAACTAGGACAGAATTTGAAAAGTATTATGCAGTCTGCTTCAAAATAAGCAGCATTTAAAATACAGAGAATTCTATTCTCTCTATTGGCAAATAAAAACTGCAGTTAGAAGTGTATCTCCTTCTGCTCTCAAGACTGTATTGTCTGCATCCATTTAAAATGCTTAATGTGATCATGAAAAATAGTAGGCAATATGCCTATCTTTCATGGCTAAAACTGTTTAAAATAATAGGCTAGGGCAGAATTATGTGAAAGTATCTTATGCTTTTACTGGAACATCTGACTTTATTATTCAATTTTCCTCCAAAAGGAAAAAAAAAGATATACAGATGGAAAGCAAGGTGTGCTTTACAATACAATGCAGAACATAAAATGGTACCTGGACACGACGGACAACATTGTCCTGGATGTATGGTGGGATTGCCACAGTTTGGTACAGAGCAGGTAATCAAAGCACACATCTCCCGTCCATTATGACAGTAACATTCACGGCAGCCATCATGCCAACTTTCCTCGTTTTCATGACGGTTCCCATCCACTGACAAGCAAGAACCTGCTTTAGCTGGTGGCATTACAGAAGCAGGTATCTCTGTATGTGATTAAAAAAATACAGTGCCTCAATATGAAAGTAATAACAACCAACAGTTAAATCTTACCCTGTATTTATTTTAGCAACTTAGCGATACAGTCAGACCGAGGAGCTATGGCATAGATTTCTAATATGCTTCAAAAACAAGAATGCCCAATGGCACATGGACATATTTAATTACTAATGGGATCAAACTACAACAAATAGAGAGAGATCTGTAGGCTTATCTTCTTAAATATATGTCAGAATATTTAAACACTGCATTCATGATGTTCTCCTGCCTGAATCCACCAAAAGTTTTGCCTCCATGATGGACAACATTATTTTTTTACAAATTATGGGAGAACTGTCCCACTGAAGATGGTGAACATGGCTGAAAGTCTCCTTTCCCAACTATTTGGGGTATTTAATTCTGGAGACCAATTCATTGTCTCCTTCCTTCTGTTTAACATTTACTTAGAGACAACAGCATGCTAGGTATTAAACAGCTATAGGATTGTTCAGACCTGTTTTATGCCACTGTTTCCTTCTGAGGACTGATGCCTCAACACTGGCATCTTGGTCCCAATCTATAAATTTCCTGGAGGTGTGGAAAGAGACATTTGGTCTTACCGTGAAATTGGTCTTCTCTGTGCATGTCAAAAGATGATATCAGGTGGGTAGCTAGCTCCACTTAGCAGTTGAAGGCAAAAGAGCACTACTGAAGTTTTTTCACAGGTCCATTCCTGGTCTGTGCCTGTTCCTGCTTCAGTTCTCAATCACAAGCCCATAAACGAGTAAGACAGGATAGAAACACACTAATAGAGACAAGACAACAGTACTCATACACTCTCTGCCAAAGGCCTACTAGTGCTTATAATGGTAGCCCAGCCCCCCTAGTGAGCGGCCCTGATATAATCTTTTGACATGCACAGAGAAGACCAATTTCACGGTAAGACCAAATGTCTCTTTTCCTGTGCATGTAAAAGATATCAGGTGGGACATACCAAAGCTGATCCATGTAGGGTGGAAAAATCGCTGGGCTGCAGCTACTGTTTGTCTGAGAGGACGTGCTGGAGCACTCTCCTCCCAAAGGCTGCCTCAGCTGACGCATAGGCTTCTGTTTTGCAACGCTTAATGAAGGTATTGGGCATGGCCCATGTCGCTGCCCTACAAATCTCTATTAGAGGGGCGTTGTGAGAAAAGGCCGCTGATGTGGTTGCCGCTCTTTTGGAGTGAGCCACTATCCTGGCTGGCCAGGCTAGTCTTAGAGGGGCATATGCCAAAGAAATGCATGCCTTGATCCACCTGGCTAGTGTAGAAGTGGACACCTTATTCCCCAGAGATGCTGGGTGAAAGGAAACAAACAAATTATCTGTTTTCTGAATTGCCTTTGTCTTGGAAATAAAAACTTTTAAGGGCTCTCCTCACATCCAGAGATGCCAGGTCTTCTCTGAAGGATGGACAGGATTGGGACAGAAGGATGGCAATACTAGTTCCTGTTGGCAATGGAAGGTAGACAGTACTTTGGGACAAAAGGAAGGGACTGTGAGTAGGACTACTCTATCCTTATGAAACACAATTTTTTTTATGGACAGATAGGGCATTCAGCTCAGACACTCTACAGACCAATGTAATGGCCACAAGAAACAAGAACTTAAAGGATAGCAGACAGAGAGAAACTTGACTCAAAGGTTCAAATGGAGGACTTTGAAGGGCTGTTAACACTTTGTGCAGATCCCATGTCGGGTAGTGATGAACAGTAGGCGGTGCTGATATTGTTGCTCCCCTGAGGAAATGTTTGATGAAACGATGAGATCCAAGTGGGTTGTCTGGAGATCTGGAGAGTATAGACGATAAAGCTGAAACCTGGCACCTCAGGGTGTTAGGCCTGAGACCCAATGATAAGCCACCTTGCAGGAAAGATAAAATCTCATTGATCCCCGCTTTCTGACCAGGATGAGAAGGCCTTCCATGTGTTGTCGTATATTCTGATTGTGAATGGGCGTCTAGAAGCCATAATGGTTTCCAGCACTTGTGAGGAAATGCCTTTCTTTAAGAGTCACTTCTGTTCAAATTCCATACATGAAGTGCCTACCACTCTGGGTCTGGATGAAGAAGCTGCCCTTGAGAGAGCAGGTCCTCCTTTACTGGAATTTTCCATGGCGGTTCCACCAACAGTTTGAGGAGATCCAGAAACCAAGGTCTCCTTGGCCACCAGGGAGCAACTACTAGAACTGCTGTCCTCTCGGCACAAAGTTTTTGGATCACCCTGGGAATAACTGGTAGTGGAGGGAAGGCATACAGCCTGCCTGGAGGCCGCTGGGATGTTAAGGCATCTATCCCTTCTGTGTCTGGCATCGCATACCTGGAGAAGAATCTCCTTACCTGTCGATTGCAGCTGATGGCAAACGGGTCCACTGGAATCCGGCCGAAACGTGCCACTATCTGATGAAAGACCCCCAGGTGAAGCATCCATTATCCCTGATTCAGTTTCTCTCGACTGAGCCAGTCTGCTTGGCTGTTGTCCTCCCCTTTGAGATATTCTGCCGCTATCGAGTCCACATTCTTCTCCGCCCACTGGAAGAGGAGAGAGGCTTCCTTCTGGAGAAGGTGGGAGCATGTGCCCCCTTGACGGTTTAAATAAGATTTGGCCCACAGGTTGTCTGTTCCGATGAGCACTGCTCCTAACTGTCTGCCCTCCGCAAAGTGTCTGAGGGCCAGATGGATTGCTCGAAGTTCGAGGAGATTGATTGGTAGTATGGATTCCTGTGACGACCATGTGCCCTGAATCATCTGACCATCGCAGTTGGCTCCCCACCCTGATAGGTTGGCATCTGATGTCATCAGGGTCTGCAGGGGATCCTGGAATGGAACACCTCTTAACAGGTTGGGTTCGTGAGTCCACCAGAACAGTGACTGCTGAACCCAGGGTGACAGAGCTACTTTGCGATGGTGTCTGGATGCTATGTCGCTTTGTAAGGGTAGGAGCGCCCACTGAAGTGTGAGGGAATGATGATGTGCCCATGGTGTAGTTTGGAATGTGGAAACCATCAATCCTAGAAGCTCTGCTAATTCCATTAGGTCTGCTGAGTTGGAAGACAGGATATCCGACACTGCTTTGCATATCTTGTTGACTCTTTCTTGGGACAACCTTAAGAGGCCCTTCTGTGAGTCTATAATCGCTCCCAGATGTATTATGCACCGAGATGGAAAAAGGTGACTCTTGGAGTCGTTGATCAGGAAGCTGTGGTCCTTTAGACAGGCCAAGGTGACATGGAGGTCCTCCCAGGCCTTGTGCAACGTTGGGGAGAGGATAAGAAAGTTGTCCAAGTAAGGGAAGACATGAATTCCCTGTGTCCTGAGATGTGCCACCAAGGAAACCACAATCTTCGTGAATGCCCTGGGGGCAGATGACAGGCCAAATGGCATAGCCCTGAATTGATAATGGTCTTGTCCCACTGCGAACCGAAGGTATCACCTGTGAGGTGGGAAGATTGGGATGTGAAGGTAGGCCTCCTTCAGGTTGATAGAAGAGAGAACCCCTTCCTTAGGGCCTCCTTGATTGAAAGTAAGATGTCCATGCGAAACATGCGGTATTTTAAGAATCCGTTTAGACCCTTGAGGTCTAGTACTGCCCTGAACAATCCGTCTTTTTTTTGCGAAGGTGAAGAACAGACAGTAATTTCCCAAAAATCTCTCCCCTGCCGGGACTTTCTCTATTTGTATGAGATGGGCTGTACTGAGGGGTGAGAAGGACCCATTGATCTGAAGACGTGTCCTTCCACCAGTGAGCAAAGCGTTGGAGACGACCCCCCACTGGCGAGATGGAGGAATGAGAATTGATGTTTATTTCCCTGTGACTGGGACCCAAATGCCAATCAACTGGGAAAGTGTTGTTGAGATTTAGGCTGGTTGCATTGTCTGTTCCAGAAGGGACAGCTGGAGCGGGCATCCTTCGGTCTTCCATACGGCCTTGAGCCTCGAAAGGACTGAG
The DNA here is from genome assembly GCF_030035675.1 of Rhineura floridana. Lineage (NCBI taxonomy): Eukaryota > Metazoa > Chordata > Lepidosauria > Squamata > Rhineuridae > Rhineura > Rhineura floridana. The sequence goes on along the minus strand of NC_084483.1, from coordinate 147,621,629 downwards.
ACAACTGATATGGGTGGAATGAGCGACGAAAGGACTTTGTCATCCCTTTTCCTGGAGAACAGTATTGACATCAATCCCTGGAAAAACTCTGGAGCATACTATAAAGCAGTCAATCTGTAAGCACCTTGAAAACAATGCAGTGATTACTAGGAGCCAACATGGATTTATGAAGAACAAATCTTGCCAAACTAATCTTATCTCATTTTTTGATCGGGTAACCTCCCTTGTAGACTGTGGGAATGCTGTGGACATAATATACTTCGACCTCAGCAAAGCTTTTGACAAAGTGCCCCATGATATTCTGATTAGCCAACTAGCTAAATGTGGGCTGGATGGAACAACTATCATGTGGATCCAGTTGGCTCCAGAATTGTACTCAAAGAGTGCTTATCAATGGTTCCTTCTTAAACTGGGCAGAAGTAACAAGTGGGGTACCACAGGGCTCGGTCCCGGGCCCAGTGCTCTTCAACATTTTTATTAACGACTTGGATGAGGAGGTACAGAGCATGCTTATCAAATTTGCAGATGATACAAAATTGGGGAGGCACAGCTAATACAGTGAAAGATAGAAACAAAATTCCAAGGGGCCTTGATAGGCTGGAGAATTGGGCTGAAAACAACAGACTTAAATTCAACAGGGATAAATGCAAAGTTCTACACTTAGGAAAAAGAAACCAAATGCAGTTATAAGATTGGGGATACCTGGCTCAGCAATATGACATGTGAGAAGGATCTTGGAATTGTCATTGATTGCAAGCTGAATATGAGCCAACAGTGTGATGTGGCTGCAAAAAAGGCAAATGCTATATTAGGCTGCATTAACAGAAGTATAGTTTCCAAATCGCGTGAAGTATTAGTTCCCCTCTATTCAGCACTAGTTAGGCCTCATCTTGAGTACTGAGTCAAGTTCTGGTCTCCACACTTCAAGAAGGATGCAGACAAACTGGAACAGTTTCAGAGGAGGGCAACAAGGATGATCAGGGGACTGGAAACAAAGCCCTATGAGGAGAGACTGAAAGAACTGGGCATGTTTAGCCTGGAGAAGAGAAGACTGAGGGGAGATATGATAGCGCTCTTCAAGTACATGAAAGGTTGTCAGTCACATAGAGGAGGGCCGGGATCTCTTCTTGATTGTCTCACAGTGCAGGACACAGAATAATGGGCTCAAGTTTCAGGAAGCCAGATTTCGACTGGACATCAGGAAAAACTTCCTAACTGTTACAGCCATACGACAATGGAATCAATTACCTAGAAAGGTAGTGGGCTCTCTGACGCTGGAGGCCTTCAAGAGGCAGCTGAACAGCCATCTGTCAAGAATGCTTTGATTTGGATTCCTGTATTGCGCAGGGGGTTGGACTTGATGGCCTTATAGGCCCCTTCCAACTCTACTATTCTATGATTCTATGACTTTTTCTTTTCCTTAGTCTCCAAGACATTAGCTAAGGTGTCATCCCCAAATAACTTGCCTCCCACATAAGGCTCTGAGCACCTTTGGGAGAAGGGAACTTCAACACTCTAGATCAGCCTTTCCCAACCGGTGTGCCTCCAGATGTTGTTGGACCACAACTCCCATCAGCCTCAGCCATTGGCAATGCTGGCTGAGGCTGATGGGAGTTGTGGTCCAACAACATCTGGAGGCACACTGGTTGGGAAAGGCTGATCTAGATTTAGGTTTCAGATCTGGACACACTGCTGAGATCCTCGATGTAGAGGGAGCAGAAGGATCCTCTGCAGAAGTGAGAGTAAGGGCTTCCATCACCTTGCATAGGAGAGGAAGGAAATGTGGCTCCTGAAATATCCTAGTGGATGAAATCTCTTCAGATTCTGACTCCCCGCTCCATTCCTCTTCATCCAGGATCATTTAAGTCGCTGTCTGGGTCAAGAGGTGTCTGTTCTGGGGGCTGAAGGTACCTGCCCTGAGCCATGGAGTAGGGATCCAGAGATGTGCGGTTAGGTGCAGGAAGCGGAGTTGCAACTGAGCAGCCTGTAGGCGAGCCCTGAGAAGGCCGTGATCCAGATGGAGCCTGAGAGGGTGAGGGCACTGACACTTCCTGCGAAAGAACTTGAGGAATAGATGGAGAGGACAAATCTCTAGCCAGATCCATTAAGAGGGAATCCCCGAGTTGTTCCTTCAGTTGTTGAACTGAGTGAGCTGAAATGTGTAACTGAATAGGCTGAGCTTGAGAGTAAGAAGACTGGAGCCTCCCCCCCCGGCCGCCTCTTGGATCTGTTGCACAAGGATTGGTTCTTCCAAAAAGCCTGTGAAGGCTTCAGGCGAGGAGGTGGTGGAAAAAATAGTGTCCAAAGAAGGGTGAGGCTGACTGCTTTCCTCGTCAGATAGGGATTCCAGGTCCCTCTGGGTCCTTGACTGTTGAACAGCGCCTTGCCTGTCTACTAGTCATCTTATTGGTAACAGAACCCTGTCTGCCATAACTTGCGCCTCAGCCACCTCATGCCTGATGGTAGAGGAGTTCCTGAGAGATCCCCCAAAGTATGCGACTGCCCTGTGACCTGGCTGGGAAAGGGCACCGACGCTGCGTCTCCTGCAGGTGTGTGGGGGGAGCGGTTTCATCTTCTTTGAGGGGCTCTTCGTTTTGTGGGTTGCTTTCCCCATGGGAGCAACACGCTGCGGGGCTTACGGGGGTAAAAAGGGGCCAGTGGAAACTGCGGCTTGAAGAGATGCATGGGGGGGTGCCCCCATGGGTGGCGAAGATCACAGCTGACCTCCTAGAAGGCTGTTAACGTGGCAGCTTGGGGGGGGGGAATGCAGATCCCACCAGCAGCTATAGCCGTCCTCCTCACTGGTTTTCTAACTGGAGGGGAGATGGGAGTTGCAGGATGCGGGAGATAATGGTGCCCGTCTGTTGCTTCCCTCTACCGTTGAAGCGCAGGAAAAAGGGCTGGCCGCTGGCAAAGGGTGCGAAAAGCCTTGGAGTGGGCTGGGGACACTGCTTCCTGCAGGAAGGCAGCCGTGGATGTTAAAGCGGCTGCTGCTGTGGCTTGCTCCCAACAGAGACGGTATCGATGTTGGCGGGGGAGGGATGGTGGGAGGGGGGGCCTGGAGAGGCCAAAGGCTCCCGGTTCTGGGGGGGGGCGCTGGTGGCTCTTTGCCGCAAAGCAAACTTCCAAGGGAAGGAACACAAGGTCTTTTTGTTTTTAAATGGAAGGGAAAGGTTAGAACAAAAGACAGAACAAACAGTAAAGGAAAACAACACCAGTCACTGAAATAACGTGAAAACAGCACACAAGAAACAGAGAGAGTCCAACCATGTTCAGTGAAGGCAAAAGAGAACTGAGGCAAGAACAGGCACAGACCAGGAATGGACATGCAAAAAAACTTCAGCAGTGCTCTTTTGCCTTCAACCGCTAGGTGGAGCTAGCTACCCACCTGATATAATCTTTTACATGCACAGGAGAACACTGATCCACAAGGGCTTCCCTGTTCAATTCAATAGAAATGAAGATCTTCGTGTTTATTTCTCTGCATACCAATTAGATCTTTTCCCTGAAATGAACAGGGAACCTGTGCATTTAATAGCTCTATGTCTATAAACAGGGCTCTGGATAAGGGTGCATAATATAACCATTACAAATAATTGGTGATTTTTCAAATAATTTCCACTTACAATGATGTCTAAGTTGTAGGTATGCAAACACTTTTTGGAATATGATACTTTACAGTTATTTTTAGATTGCAAACACTTTTTGGAATATGATACTTTACAGTTATTTTTCATCTGAAAAACTATTAATTGAATAAAAATGATTTTTTTTAAAAAAATGGGGTTAGATGGGGCTTGTTCTCAAGTTGTAACATTACTGTGATATATGTTTCTGTAATCCCTGGTGAAGGGCAGGCTTGTGACAGTTTCCCTTAATATCAAACTGGGTTGAAAAGAAACAGCTCTGAAGGAATTGAATTTACCTGTACATTTGCAGACAAGACATCCTTGATTGTTTTGCTGGTAGCCCATTGGACAAATCTTACCACATGAAAGTTCTGGGCATTTCTTACAGCGACATATTTCACATCCATGTTTGTTCTTCCTACATTACATAAAAAAATTATGAAAGGTATGATACTTTAAGAAGCTATCTAAACATTTGTAGTTATTGCAAAAATATTTCTGGAATAATAAATATTGAAAGTTATCTAATTATAATTCTGTACTCAAAAGGAAGCAAAGCAAGAAAACAAAAAACCCAGCAAAATGCTTAAGTCTTTGATTTGTATTCTGACATGACAGGCAGCAAGGCCCTGTTTAATATCGTCACTTAAGAACAACTGTTTAGGTGTGAAAATAAGAATATCTTGACCATGATGTTTGGAAAATACAATACAAATCTAAAGGAGAGCCATGTAACAATATGTTTCTCCAATTATTTTTTCCCCAAAGAGAATCATTCTACAGTGGACTTTACTTATATTTTCAAAGAGTGTTTTCAGATGTTTCACCTGGACCCCTAATACCAGATTAATATCAAGAGACTGGTGGTGAACAGTAAGATAACATTTACTCTAGAAATTTGAGAAGTTTAATTTCTTTAGCACTTAAGATGGAAAAGGTTTCCATATGGATGGAAATGCTTTAAAACCTTTTCCCACTTAAGTACATAATTAATATTTCCAGTTTTCAAGTTGGAATACAGTGTGTAAAGGAGAGGGTTTTTTTTTTTTTAAACTGCACTGCATGGATTCCCCATACCCAACTGCTCACATCCAAAATACGATAAATTGTTAGGACTCAAAACAAGGCAAATCCTCTCTCCTTCCATTTTCCTTTCCTACACTAGGTGACATCTTCAGCATTCCATACTTCAACCATGTGTTAACTACAAATTCAACCATTTTGACAGCCTTTAGACCAGAAGTGGGGAGCCTGTGGCCTTCCAATGTTCCATCAGTCTCAGCCATCAAGGACAATGGCCAGGAATGATGAGAACTGTAGTCCAGCAGTCTTGATGATCACTGGTTCTTAACCTGTTAAGATCCCAAAGGGAATCCTCAACAGAGAAAGATCAGGAAGCTCCAGTCTTGGACCCAGGCCTGACTTAGGCTCAATCTGAGGGTGAGGAGTCAGTGTCCTGTGATGAGGCTAAGGAAGGGCCATTTGCACCCAGGGTAAGTTTGGCTTCTGACGGAGACCCAGCCCAGCCAGAGGAGCCCATGCCCAACTGCAGCCAGGGCTCCTTGGGACTAAAGGAGTCCTTGGCACAAAAGGTCTGGCTGAAAGTGCTTGACAGGAGTCGGCTGAAGTTTGGGGTGTGGTACCAGCAGCTCCAGCTGAAAGTCTCCAGTGCTAAGCTGGAAGAGCTGCTGGAACAATTTCTATACACCAGACCTGTACCTGACCTACCTACTGATCTCCTGTAGACTCCAGACCTGACCAAGGACTGCCCTGGACTGGCCTCTTGCCTTGCCTTACCCTGCTTTGCACATGGACTGTTTAGATCCTAACTTTGGACTGCTCTGACATTTGCTTCTTGCCTGACCCATTTATTATTGTGGACTCTGTTTGGACTTTGAACTGGCTCTGGATATTGCCTTAATTTGTGTTATTGCTGGGAAGTCTCTTGCCTCCTTAGGTGCCTGATGAGAACAGGACCACTCCTGCTTTAGACCCTGCCTTTGCATTCATCGTGAACCCAGAACATTAGCTCTCTGGAGAATGAGATGAATCACTCTTGTCTTGTATTTTATTGTTTGTACGACCTTAAAATTCCGTAAGTCCTGGAAGCTCATGGAAACATTTTTTGGGGGGTTAATTTTTGTTTGAAGTTACAAACTACATACTTTACTAGCATATTTTTGTGTACCCCATTTCCAAATTGATTAGCGCTTGACTACCCCCACTTGCTGACAGAGGAAATGAAATTCTGAGCACACTTCCAAGGATATTAAACAAAAGTTTACATTAAATACAAAATTTAAAAATGACAATGTATTGTGTCAGTTTGCAACAGCATAAAAGTACATGCTTTAAAATCTATGTTTGATATGTGATAAATTTGTAATGATTGTTTTCTCTTTTTAATGGAATAATTAACTGTGGAAAATATAGTTTCTCAATACAGATTCTATTTTGAAGATGTCCAGTAAAGACTAACTTTACACCTTGAAAAATACTGATATTAATTCATTGCCGAAAACACACAGTCACAATTTATGCCAATTCCATTGGCATTCAACTCCAAACAAACAAAAAAGTTAAAAATCTAAAATACGTTTAATGCTTTCTCTAAAAAGAAAATTAAATGCCTCCACACCCCAGAAGAAAGAAGCTGATGCAACCACCGCTCGTGGCAAAAAGAGGAGGGTGCTGGTGGTTGGAGACTCATTGCTCAGGGGGGTAGAGGCACCGGTATGCCAGCCGGACAAAATGAATCGGGAAGTCTGTTGTCTCCCTGGGGCACGCATCCGGGACGTCGCTGACAACCTGCCGAGGCTCATTGGGAAACAAGATAGGTACCCCTTTCTCCTCATCCATGTGGGCACGAACAACACGGCCAGAAACACCTTGCAACAGATCACCTCGGACTATGAGGCTCTGGGTAGGAAGGTCAAGGATTTGGGGGCGCAGGTGGTCTTCTCGTCAATTCTTCCCGTGAAGGATAGAGGACTACAAAGGGAAAGGAAGATACTGCAGGTCAACGACTGGTTACGCAGATGGCGTCGATGGGAGAGGTTTGGATTCTGGGACCATGGTCTAAGCTTCTTGGAGGGGGGACTGTTGGCAAGAGATGGGCTGCACCTTACGAGGACTGGGAAGAATCTCTTTGGCAGAAGTATGGCAAAACTCATCAAGAGGGTTTTAAACTAAAGCCTCTGGGGGATGGAGATGATAGCTTAACTACCAATCCAAAGACAGCGGGTTGTAAACGCAACGATTTGAAGGGTACAGCAGACACTGGGAGAGAGAAAGGGATGCACAGCAAACCTCACGGTATATTAACGAAGGAATCCAATCAGGACAAGAGAGACTTCTGGTGTCTATATACCAACGCGCGGAGCTTGGGAAATAAGCAAGGGGAGCTTGAAGTCTTAGTGCATCAAGGCAAATATGACATCATAGGGATAACAGAAACTTGGTGGGATGACTCCCATGATTGGAATATAGCCATTCAAGGATATAAACTCTACAGAAAGAATAGAAGCAACAGAAAAGGAGGGGGAGTAGCGTTATACGTCAAAGACAAATACACCTCTATGGAAATCCAAGACAGTGAACAAAGGGGTCCGGTAGAGACCATTTGGGTAAAAATAAATGGAGAAACAAATAAAACCGACATGGTAGTAGGTGTCTACTACAGACCCCCTGGCCAAGCAGAGGTGGTAGACGAGGCCTTTCTCAAACAAATCTCTGAAATCTCAAGGAGGGAAGAAGTAGTAGTGATGGAAAACTTCAACTACCCGGATATCTGCTGGGAGACAAACTCTGCGAAGCACAAAGCCTCCAACAAATTCCTGATGGGCCTTGCTGATAATTTCCTCTTTCAAAAAGTAGAAGAAGGAACAAGGGGATCGGCAATCCTGGACCTGATCTTAACTAACACGGATGAATTGGTCACAGGAATTAAAGCGGTTGGTACCTTGGGAGAAAGTGAGCACATAATGCTGGAATTCCGGATTCTGGGGAAAGCCAAAGAAGAATATAGTCAAACATGGACCTTGGATTTCAGAAAAGCCGATTTTAGCAAGCTCAGGGAAATGATGGGTAGGATCCCGTGGCTAGATAGACTAAAGAAAAAAGGAGCCCAAGACGCGTGGGAGTTCATGAAGAACGTATTACAAAAAGCGCAATCGCAAACAATTCCAAAGAGGAAGAAAAATGGAAGACATCGGAAAAAGCCAATGTGGCTACACAGAAGACTGGTGGAGGAGGTAAAAGTAAAAAAGAGCATGTATAAAGAATGGAAGGAAGGACGCATCACCAAGGAAGAGTACCGACGAGCAGCTCGGGCTTGCAGGAAAGCTAAAACTAAGGAAAGCTAAAACCCAGAACGAGCTGAGGCTGGCGAGGGAAGCGAGGAACAACAAAAAGGGGTTTTTCAGATATGTTCGAAGCAAGAGAAAGAACAAGGAAACGGTGGGACTGCTGCTCAATGAGGATGGCAAAATGTTGACAGATAACGAGGAAAAAGCAGAACTGCTCAACACCTATTTTGCCTCCGTTTTCTCCCAAAAAGGGAACAGTGTGCAACCTTGCATCGGTAGCAATCTCAGTAAGGGGTCGGGATTGCAGTTCAAGATTGATAAGGAGATAGTCAGGAAATACCTAGTTAACCTAAATGAGTTCAAATCTCCAGGGCCTGATGAACTGCATTCCAGAGTATTGAAGGAACTTGCGATGTACTCTCAGAACCTCTTGCCATCATCTTTGAGAAATCATGGAGAACAGGAGAGGTGCCGGAGTATTGGAGACGGGCAAACGTCGTCCCGCTCTTTAAAAAGGGTAAAAAAGAAGATCCGGGGAATTACAGGCCAGTCAGTCTGACTTCAATACCGGGAAAGATATTAGAACGGATAATAAAAGAGTCCATTGGCAACTATCTAGATGACAATGCTGTGATTAGAAGGAGCCAGCAAGGGTTTGTCAAGAAAAAATCCTGTCAAACTAATCTCATCTCTTTTTTTGATCGGGTCACTAGCTTAGTAGATGGTGGAAATGCTGTAGATGTCATCTATCTAGATTTCAGCAAGGGGTTTGACAAAGTCCCCCACGACCTTTTGATTAGCAAACTAGTCAAATGCGGACTACATGGAAATACTAGCAGGTGGATTCACAACTGGTTGGAAAACTGTACTCAAAGAGTGGTCGTTGGTGGCTCTGCTTCGGACTGGAAGGAGGTCTCGAGTGGAGTGCCACAGGGTTCTGTCCTGGGGCCGATACTCTTCAACATTTTTATCAATGACTTAGATGATGGAGTGGAGGGAAGCCTTATGAAGTTTGTGGGTACGAAATTGGGAGGGATAGCTAACACAATGGAAGACAGGAATAAAATCCAAAGGGACCTGGATAGACTAGAAAATTGGGCTGAAATTAATAAAATGACATTCAATAAAGACAAATGCAAGATTCTGCATTTAGGTCACAAAAACAAAATGCATGGGTACAGGATGGGAAATACCCGGCTTAGCGGTAGTGCGTGTGAGAAGGACCTTGGAATTGTAGTGGACCGCAAGTTGAACATGACCCAGCAGTGTGATGCTGCGGCAAAAAAGGCAAACACAGTTTTGGGCTGCATAAACAGAGCTATAGTTTCCAGGTCGAGGGAAGTAATAGTCCCACTATATTCTGCATTAGTCAGGCCTCATCTGGAATACTGCGTTCAGTTCTGGGCGCCTCATTTTAAGAAAGATATAGACAAGTTAGAGTGGGTTCAGAAGAGGGCGACGAGGATGATAGCTGGTATGGAGAACAAGTCTTATGAGGAAAGGTTGAAGGAACTTGGCATGTTCAGTCTGGTGAAGAGAAGGCTGAGGGGTGACATGACTGCACTCTTTAAGTACCTGAAGGGCTGTCACATAGAGGAGGGTACAGATTTGTTCGCTGCTGCCCCAGAGGGTAGGACTAGGTCTGATGGTTTTAAGTTGCAGGAGCGTAGATTCAGACTGGACATTAGAAGGAACTTCTTGACAGTAAGGGCAGTTCGGCAATGGAACCGACTGCCTAGGGAGGTGGTGGGATCCCCTTCGCTGGATGTCTTCAAGCAGAGGCTGGACAGCTATCTGCAGGAGACGCTCTAGCTGTGGATTTCCTGCTGTGAGCAGGGGGTTGGACTCGATGGCCTACAAGGCCCCTTCCAACTCTATGATTCTATGAAATTACAGAAAACTGTAAATGCTTCTCCATCTCAAAGGCAAACTTATTGAAGTAAATTGGCCAACAAATGTGTAAGCCAGGCAACAAATGTTGGATTGTATTTACATCTTTTTGAACTTTTGATTGTGGTGGTGGTGGACAACCCTTCTCCTGTAGAGTTTTCATGCTAAAAATTGACGCCCATCTCAAAAATGTGTTTTTTCCTCCCAAGAGCAAAAAGCACCTTTGGGAGTTTATGTGTCTCTGTACGTGCGATTCTCACTGGGAAAATTACATCGGGAAAAGATTATAGCTCTGCAATCTCTATCTGGATCTGGGCCCTCTACAGCTTCTTTTTTGTTTGGTTAAGATGAAAGAAATGCAATCATGTATTTCTTATCTACTTTGGCTCCAAGACAGATTGTAAGAACATTTACTGTTGAGTGAGAGATGCTTCAGAGTACAAGGATTGCACTGTATGTTTCTGGAAAACTTCTAATACTACCAGAAATTAAAAAAAGATTTGCATGAATAGTATTCCAGAATGAACATTTTAAATATGACTTGCATATCTGTCTCATAAGCTTACCAAAGAACTAGAAAAAAAATTACCACTTAGGTCAACCTCAGACTGCCTAGCAGGTACAATTCCAAATTTAAATTGCCAGTACTTATTAGTGTGTGCTGACACTGGCAGAAGCCACAGAAGCCATAGGTAATCTCAAGAAATATGGATCCTTTTTAATGTCAAATTTTAGATATCAGCTCAGCACAGCAAATTACTCCTACTATTTTACACAACTCAGCAAGTCAACAGGCACTGTACAGAACACAGAAATAAAGTAATTCCTATCTAGACTATTACAATCACAGTAAGACTATGGCTGTGGCCCAGCCCAGTTTATCTTATTTTAGAAGTGCAAAAGTGGAACCTTTCAGATAAGACTAGACAAGCTCAGTCTGCCTATATTCCGAAATTCAAGTGCAGACATTATCTTATCCACTAGATGGGGCACCAGTACAGAGGCTGACCTAATGAACAAGTGTGCCCCTGTCACTTTCTGTCTTGGCTGTCTAAAGATCCCCCTTCACTTTCTTCCCAGACTTATTCAAAATGAGCTGGACAGGGGAGTTCTTGCTCTCAGGGAGAGTTTCTAGTGTGCAGAGCTGTCTTCATTCCTACCATAATTGTAGATTTCTCATACACCTTAGCGAATCACTGTCACAAAGCCTCCTTTTCTCCTCCCTCTCCACCTTTTTATTTTTCATTTGCTCCAGGCTGTCTAAAACTCTGCTGTCTGGATCATCTGTAGTGAACATGTCCCTTTTGTGTATAGGCTCCCTGCATATCCCAAGCATGCTACCAAATATCTCCCACCTAAACATTGGCATAGAGAAGACTGGGCTGTGAGAGGAAAACTGAAGTAGTTATGGCCACAGGCAGACATGACACACGTCAAGAGAGAACAAAGAGTTTGAGAATAGAGGTGAAAGGGTTATGTGGGGGTTAGCTGTTTGAGAAAATATGTGAAAGAAATCAAATGCCAATTCACAATTCATATATGGTGACTACATATGTACAAGTTCTAAAAGGACCAGGATGATAGCTTGTTTTCAGCACTGGCTTGGCCTTTACTGGTACATTCATTCTGAGAAGATTTGTTTATGTCAAACTTCCAGCTAGATTTCTGGACATTAACTGCCTTCATGGCCCTTGTAGGCAATCTGTGTTTGAACAGAGGTGGGGGACTATGAAATTTTACAATTTTTTCAGAATTCTCTCAGTAGATTTGACATCACTGACCATTAAGATTTTTTTGAGCCATCCATGCAGGCACAGAGTTAGGTGCAATATGTTACATTGGTTATACTTGTTCCTGTCTAGGCAGTTCCAGAAAGCAATGTTGGGAGACAGAAACAGCTTTTATCATCACCTGAAGGCAAAACTAAATTGCATCAGCTAAGGAACGGGAGTCAAGGCTGGATTAAGGTAGTTGGGGGCCCTAGTGCAGTTCCCATAATTGGACCTCTCTTCCTCAAAAAGGAATGCATGAAATAAGGTTTTGTGGTATCTTGAAAACTATGAAGTTTATTATTGCATAAGCTTTTGTGGACTACAAAAAATACTGAGTATGTGCAGTTTCACAACTCTCAGCAAAACACAAACAAAACATTTTCCAGTCTTGATAAAAAAAGAAAATACTCTTGAGTACATGCAATTTCATATTTTAAACTCACTTAACTCATCACTATTTTTGCCCAGTTCCTGCCTTGGGCTAGTCAACAACTCCCAGCCTAACATATCTCATGTGGCTATTGTGTATATATAGAAGAAGGTATGAAATGGCTGCAAAACAGGATTTAGTGCTTGTATCATAGACACAAATTTTGGTTCCTTAACCAGAGTGATGAATTTTTGTAGTATAAAGGGCCATGTTTTTCTGAACCTCCCCCCGCAAATTTTTACAAGCTCCAAGGCTTCAACCAATCTTAATCTGGCCTGATTATGCATGTCTAAGATGCTCAAGTTCCACTTGTGTTCAAAATGAACTTACTCCCAAGTTAGCATGCACAGGGGATTGATTCCTAAGAAGGGTTATCTTAGGTCTATAGCCACTGGGGGTGAGGGACTGTGGAAAGCAAAGCAATTTACTTCCATTTTAAAGATGTTTTACTTCTACAGGTAAAATAGTAGAGAAAAGCACAAAGTCACTATTTTTCCTGATTGCTCAAAAACAAAAATGAAACTCCTGCTCCAACTTTCCAATGTTCCAAAACCACTGAGATAACAGGATTTTAATCACTGCAGATTTTAAATTTTTTAAACATTATCTGTATTAAATTGTTTGAGTTTATACCTCTCTTTTATAAAATAACTTTAAACATAGTGGACTGCCTATATTTAAGTCCTGTTTGTTTTGCATTGCTAATAATCTCCTCACTGTATACTCTTCTGCCTCTTCCTCACAAGAAAGCTCAGGCTGCAATCCTGTACCTACTTACCTGGGAGTAAGCCCCAATAAACACAGAGACTTTTTTGTGAGTAGACAAAATACTTTTTTTTTTTAATTAAATGAAAGCTCAAAGTTTGGGACTCTGCTGGCATGGGACCTAGTCCTGGTGCAATTGCTCCAGTTGCACCATTTTAATCTGGCCCTGACTGGAACTAACAGGATCAGAGCAGGTGTAGAGGGGGAATTTCCACCACTGCTGCAGCCCTGAGGAAATCCCTCTCTTGAAGATAGCATCTGCGTTGGAAAGAAGTCTCGAACTGGCATCAGGGTTTCTTGTTATGTTTGAATTGGACCTATATATTCTGTTCACTACCAAAGTGATTTAACAGTTTTATTGAAAAGGGCCACAAACTGGATATACAGATTTAGGTTTAGATTAAAATGTATTCACTTATTTCAAAAATATACCGTATGTTAGGTAAATTTGTGAAGCTAAATTTGTGGATCTGTATACAGTATACTTTTATATGCACTATTCATTTTGACCTAAAGTGTACTAATTATTTCCTATTTTACTACATATATTTTCAGTACTTAAAAGATAACACCAACATCTTCATCAACGAGGCAGCTCATGATACGTGAAGGAAGCATACGTGGAGTTGCCCCTTCATTAAAGTGGATGAGGTAGCTAGTGGTTCTGAAGCCTCCAGACCTTCAACCAGTTTTCTTGATGGTCAATTATATAAATAAGAAAACTGTTTTGTTTTGCTGATCAGAGAAGCTGCTACTCTATAAAACCAAACAATAATAGAATACTTTCAGCACTGCAATGGAGACTTACAGCTGGAATTTGGAATAAGCATTGCACTGAAATGGTTTGATGGTTAATGGCATAAAAGAGTACCACAACTCACAACAGGATACATTAGGCTTATATATTATTACAGTTGTGTGACAGTTTTAAAAGCAAGTATGAAAATACGATTGCCAAGCAGATTCTAAATCAATGACCACATGTGAATGATCATGGTTTATGGCTGACTGTCCAAATGCAGCCAATGAATGCTAGAGAATATGCAAAATATGCACATATTTATCTGCCAAGAAGTTATGGTTTTATCTGCTTTCCTTTATTTGCTATTAATCAGAATTACCCACAGAATAGTGCACGTCATGGGTTTAATAACGGACAGAGGTTATAACAACACTTTAATAATTCACTTTGTTTTATACAGCTTCCTATTAGTTAAGAAGATAAATAACCACTATCAAGGAAATATTAACAAAATACAATTCTCTTCATGTATCTGGGATTTAAGTGTAAACTTCTAAAAAATCTTCTAGGAGATGGCAGATATCTGTTCCGTTTTTGAATGTTTGGTCCTCTGCAAAATAAGCCACTCAGTTCTAGAACAGGAAGCTTTATATCATGGAACATAATAAAACAGCCTTAATTTGTAATGCTCAAGATTCTACAACAAAGGCTCTTATCATATATGCAGCAAGAAATGCCAGATGTCCAAGCTGGATTTAGAAAGGGAAGAGGCACCAGAGATCATATCGCAAACATACATTGGATAATGGAATGGACTAAGGAATATCAGAAGGAAATCATCCTGTGCTTTATAGATTACAGCAAAGTCTTTGTGTAGATCATGAAAAACTATGGAATGCTTTAAAAGAAATGGGGGTGCCACAGCATCTGATTGTCCTGATACGCAACCTATACTCTGGACAGGACAGAATATGGAGAAACTGACTGGTTCCCAATCGGAAAGGGTGTGAGAGAGGGGTTTATTTTATCACCCTATTTATTTAATCTATATGCAGAACATATCATACAGAAAGCAGGATTGGATCAAGATGAAGGTGTGAAAATTGGAGGGAGAAATATCAATAATTTAAGATATGCAGGCGATACCATACTACTAGCAGAAACCAGTAATGATTTGAAACTAATGCTGATGAAAGTTAAAGAGGAAAGCACAAGAGCAGGACTACAGCTGAACGTCAAAAAGACTAAAGTAATGACAACAGAAGATTTATGTAACTTTACAGTTGACAGTGAGGACATTGAACTTGTCAAGGGTTATCAATACCTTGGCACAATCATTAACCAAAATGGAGACAATAGTCAAGAAATCAGAAGAAGGCTAGGACTGGGGAGGACAGCTATGAGAGAACTAGTAAAGGTCCTCAAATGCAAAGATGTATCACTGAACACTAATGTCAGGATGATTCAGACCATGGTATTCCCGATCTCTATGTATGGATGTGAAAGTTGGACAGTGAAAAAAGAGGGGTAAGAGAAAAATCAACTCCTTTGAAATGTGGTGTTGGAGGAGAGCTATGCACATACCATGGACTGCGAAAAAGACAAATAATTGGGTGTTAGAACAAATTAAACCAGAACTATCACTAGAAGCTAAAATGATGAAACTGAGGTGATCATACTTTGGACACAAAATGAAGACATGATTCACTAGAAAAGACAATAATGCTGGGAAAACAGAAAGGAGTAGAAAACGAGGAAGACCAAACAAGAGATGGATTGAGACTTGAACTTACAAGATCTGAACAGGTCACTGATTCATAGGGTTGCCAAAAGTCGTAATCGACTTGAAGGCACATAAGAACAACAACAAAAAATTAGCTACAGGGGAATCTTTTTTTTTGTCTTCATCCTAATACTGGGGTGCTTTTAAAGAAGAGATATACAAAATATAGATGGAAAGGTATAACGTTCACATACATATTACTGTCAGAAAAGAAATTCACTCATACACACCACTCTAAAACCTACATTATATTTTTCCTAAGCAGTTATTTCCCCCCTTCAGTCCACGGCAGAAGGCTGAATAGTTGAAGGGGATGATAAGCTAAATAACTAGGAGGAACTGTTCAAACAATATATCTAGCCTGAAGACCAACCCCCAGGAAAGAACCCTAGTGTGGAAAAATATTGTTCTTTCTAAGCCGTATTCTAGCCAGGCAACCCAGAAAGATATAATGGTGATATTATTGAAAGCTGATGAGAAGTTCAACAGAACCAATGGAGGCACACACACACCCTGTCCAGTTCCTCATCTTGATAATCCATGAAGGTGATCATGCCTTGTTTCCATCCTGTAATTGAGCTTGAACCTGGATTGAAATTCTAACATCCAGGAATCCCTAGGACTGAGTTGCTACCACATGTTCAAACACCTTGCCCATAAATGAAATACTGTAGACTGGCTTTAAATTATACAATATTATGCAATTTAGATGGTTTTTTCTTTCAACAAAAGTTTTACAACTCTTTTGAGGGTTATGGAGTTATACTCTCCCCTCAGTCTAAGGAGACATTAACTACTACATTTGCCCACAAGGACAGATCTCCTCCGGATAGGTGGTTGGCATCACAGTTCCAATAATCCTGACCACCTCTTCAGGCTGCACAAATTGATAATAGGAGAAGCAGTTTGCCACATTTCCTTCATTGTAATTGTGCTAACTGCAACATACAAGTTGGAAAATGTATGAGCAATTTTATCTTGCTAGTTACAGCAGGCCACCAAGTACTCTCTTTACTCATACTGAGGTCCAAGATGCACCAGACCTCTAACTTCTCAGAATATCTCTGCTGGATGACTGTGTAGACAGGATGGTGGTGGAAAAGTAGGATTTCTTTCCACCAGCACTGCAGCCAAGTAGGCCTTAACATGGGGTCTAGTTTTTGTTTGGTCAGACTCATAATGAATTTTCTGTCATTATAACTCTAATCATTTGCTTGCCATTTGTGTCCCAAGACCCTCCCTCCCAGTGGGTGGAATCAAAATGATCAAGGGACTGATGCAACTTTCCTATGAGCTATGATTGCAAATGTAGGGCTTTTCAGTTTAGAAAAAAAGGTAACAGGAGACATGATGGAGGTGCATACGGCGATTCCCATTGCACGGAAAGTGGATAAGAAGTTTTTCTCCATCTCTGTTAATAGTAGAACACAGTGCCATCCAACAAAGCTGAATGTTAGAAGATTCAGGGCAGATAAACGGAAGTACTTCTTCACACAGCGTGTGGTTAAACTACGGAATTCACTACCACAAGATGTAGTAACAGCCACCAATTTGGATATCTTTAAAAGGGGATAGAATAAATTACTGGAGGATAAAGCTATCAATGAATACTATCTATGATGGCTGTGGCATGCCTCTCAATTACCAGCTGAATTCTAAGTGGGGAGAGTGATGTTGTCCTACTTGTGGGCTTCCCATAGTTGGTTGGCCACCGTGAGAATAGGATAATGGACTAGATGGGGTCCTTTGGTCAGATCCTACAGTGTTCTTCGTGTGTTCTTATGGAAGAGTGCTAAGAAACTGAAGCTCAATCGAGGTAGGACTGGGTGTTTTTAGTGAATGTTCTATCAAATCCAGGTGAGTGGTATATGCAACTTGTGCTAGATGAGGTCACAACTTTCCCTTAAGGACCAGATCTGGGGATTCTGTCTGATCCAGCCTTGTTACTGCATGCTCAAGAAATGTTGGTAGCTTGTAGTACCTTAAATTAGTTGTGGCTCGTATGCCAGCTATGTCCTTTCTAGGAGAGAGAGTATCTGGCCATAATAATCCATGACCTAGTAACATCAAGACCGGAATTCTGTAATAAAGTGCCAGAGAACCTTTTTCAGCCAGAAAGCTGTATTCCATCTTGGCCAATCCTCCAGGGGCCACATGCCATTAGTGGGCATAGCCAAAACAAGTAGGCATGCCCAAAGTAGATGTGGCTATCACACCAAACTCCCACACATATGCATAGCGAGAGAGACTGCTGGGAGAAGGGATTAAAAGTCTTCCCCCAGCAATCTCCTAATGGGGGCTGTGATGTCATATGTTAAAACCTGTAAATATGGTAAGTGCAGGTTTATTAAGGGATATATGGTAAGTGAATTGAATGAGAGGGGGGAGAGCATGGGTTGGAAGGCTGGAGAATGCTGGATGATGATTGTCTGAGTGTTTGAATGGCTGAAGGTATAAATGGGAGGATGACAGTGGAGAGGAGGTAGGTTGGTGAGAGTTGTTGGAGAGTCGTTAGTGGAGAATTATTTGGATGGGTAGAGTTCTGAGGGAGGGTTGGATTATATTTGGCTGATATTTAGACAGTATATATATGACCAGAAACATAAAGAGTGACACTATATGGAACCATACATTTGTTAAACATTCCTAAAGTAATCTTGTTATTTCCTGGTGTTATCAAATAAATACTTTTATTGGTTTACCAAAAGCCTAATCCTTGGCTGGGAATACACAGACCAGAAGGGAGGGCAGGGTAATTACCAAGGCTGAAGGGAAACTGTATCATATGGTGGCAGCCGTGAAGGGAGATATTGGAACAACATCAAGTATCCAGAGCAACCCAGGATTGTATGCTTTATAGACAAAGATACAAGGGGATTGTGGACAGCAAGGGCACCCAGACACAAAGTAACAAGCTATAGAGAGACTGAGGCAAAGTCTCTAGCAGTATTGTTTACAGGGAGTGATTGGTGGTGCTGCCTAGCAGTGGGATCTTGTGAGATCCGTGCTAGAGCTGAGTGTGAAAAAATAAAAACGACGATCCTGACAGGTGGTGTCCTGAGGTGGTGCCTAGTGAGAAGCGGTAGCCACAAGCAGGTGGGAACCTGACAGGTGGAGCCAAAGGTGGAAACGTTAAAGGGGCTGCTTCACTGGAAACCACAACCCTAAGGTATTCCAGGTGTCTTGAGGTGGAGGCACCCACCCAACATAGCTGGTTTTCTCTTCCCCCCTCCTTTCCCAAAATGAAAGGTAAAAAAAACCATTGGGAACTGTTGCTTTAAGCAGTGACTTCCAGTGTAGCTGGCTTCCCTCACCCTTTCTAGTGGAAAAGGTCGCGGGAGCCACTGGGAACTGCTAATCACCGCTGAGCACTGATCAAGATAATTAAGTGCTTCTGAGAACAAAGTGCTCCAGAAAATAAAATGATACCTGTTCACTCCAAGTCCTGGCAATGAAAACAAAATGTTCCTGAGCACAGAGGGTGCTCATAGTGCTCTGAGAAAAAAGGGACTGCTGATCACTTCCAAGTGGTGAAAATGAAAGCCAAGTGCT
The DNA here is from genome assembly GCF_030035675.1 of Rhineura floridana. Classification (NCBI taxonomy): domain Eukaryota; kingdom Metazoa; phylum Chordata; class Lepidosauria; order Squamata; family Rhineuridae; genus Rhineura; species Rhineura floridana. Next base: position 147,602,759 of record NC_084483.1, on the reverse strand, counting down.
TCTGTGAGACATTTATTTGGAAATGGCATACAAATAGAACAACAACAAAGAATGATCAGTAAATGTTTGGTAGTGGTTTGATCCCCTTCTCCTATCCCCAATCTCAGCAGTATTAAACATGTGACCATGGCAGTGAATTATTTGTGTCTGGGGTTTCTTCCCCTTTAGTGCTGACTCTGGCAATATGGGAGACTGGTAGGTTACCCTGTAAGGGTTCACTGGCTGTTTCTGGTTCCCATCATCATTCTTGCTGTAATATCACTGTAAGCAGGGCTGCCCTTGAAGATGGTCTGGTAGCATCCAAACTATGGAACCCGCTCCTGAGTCATGTTTGCCAGACATTTTCATTATTAGCTTTTAGGCACCTTACAAAGTCCATCCTTCTGAAAGCATCTCGTTGCTTTTATGATTTTTTAAAACTGTTTTTGGTTTTGGTTGTTTTTAATACTGTAGCTTTCTTATATTTATTGCTGTCAGTCATCTTGGGGCACTAACAATAAGGCAGAATATACATTTCACCATATATAAAAAATGAAATAGAAATATTAAAAGTCTAAAGAATAAACTGTCACAGCAATAGAAGCACTAAGACACTTTAAAATAGTTTGAAAATCAAGAACTTAATGAAACTATTAAGTTGAAGGAAGGCTGAGACGGTGCCATGATTCTTTCTAATAGAAATATGTAATGATGCTCATTAGTAGTATGGGTGTCAAAATAGGCTAGACTTAGCTGATTTTGTTGTGGTAAGAGTGCCATCCAGTGTTGTTCAGAATCTTTTTTCTTACTCAATGTAGTAATGCAGGGGCGGAGAACCACCAGCCTAGGGGCCAAATTCAGTCCTCCAGGCTTCCCTATCTGGTCTTCAGGACTTTCCCCAGACCATGCTCCTCTCCCCAGGCTGTACTTTTCACCCGCTCTGCACCCTCCTTGAGCGTGATTTTGCTTGGCAGGAATGTTTCTTTGAACTGTGATGTGTCTGTTTGCCTGGATGGAGGATTCAGGGGCATATATTTATTTTAATTTATTGCATTTATATCCCACCTTACCTCCAAAGAGCTCAAGGTGGCATACAAATATGGTTCACCTCCTCCTAATTTATCTTCATAACAACCCTATGAGGTAGGTGAGGGCAACAGACAGTGGCCCAAGGTCACCCAGCGAACTTCATGGCAAAGTATGTATGTGTGTGTGTGTGTTTGTAGAAACCTCTGACTATTGTGTGGATGGAATTTAGTTTATTTTAAGAGTCGTATCCATCGTTCCACCCAGTTTTGCCTGTGGCCCCAACCACTATGGGCATACAGTTCTTGGAAGGTTGCCCATCCCTGTAGTAATGTATGAGATAAACGTGCTTTTCAGTGAAAAACAAGTATCAAATATTAAACAATATATAGGGAAGTTTTTAATTTGGCTGAACTCACATACACTATTTCTTGCTATCTGATTTGAGTAGCAGCCTTCAAAAGATCATCCAGTTATCCACACATCAATTCTAGCTGACCACAAGAGGTGGAAGAGATAGCACAAAACATTTCTCCAATTCTAGTATTCCCTTTTATAGTGCCTAGGTTTTTTTTTTTTTTTGCAGTTTTTAGATAGATAATAAAAAGCAACTGTAAGCATATAGGTTTTCACATTCAACACTATACATACTGACATATATTTTGGTATCTACTACCTAATATGTGTTTTCCCATAATACATTAACACAAATGTTAATGGGCTTTGCATGGTGTTATTTGCTTATGGATTGTGGTAAGTATGCTTTTAAAATAAGAATACGTACAAGTATCCAAACGGACAGTACTTGTCACATACTATGGGTTTGCATTTCTTAGGACGTGGGCGGCACTGACAGATCTTACAGTTGTGGACATCAGTCTGGAAACCGAAGGCACAATCCAAGGAACAACCTGACATGAGGTCAGTACACAACTCCTCTCCTGTGAAGAACATATGAAGCTTAGCAAAAACTGGTAATAGTGATTCATCTCAGAAATAAGATGCAACACACATGTCGAATATTTCTCCCCACCCCTACCCAGGCACCTTACAGAATATGATTTCTGCCCATACCTCCTAAATGCCCTAATTACATATAATTATGTGTATGAAAAGGTTTGAAAACAGTGCAACGGTGTAATCATAATATTTCAATCTATTATGGACCAGTACCATGGTATACTGTGCCATTCAAAACTGAATAACTAATAGGATATCACATTGTATAATTTCATTCATTAAACAAACTTTTCTATTCATTCTGGGTAGCTTTGTATTAAGGATAATGTACATTTATAGTTGAAGTGGAATAATCTAAAGCATACGTGAGAAATATATAATTTATGAAGGATCTTTTCCTTCAATTGACATACAACATCTTTTGTAAAAAAAAGCTATGTTAATTAAAGAACTAGCATAAATCCCATATACTAATAATGAACTCATTCTCTGAGTTTTAATCCACATTTAGCCAATCCACACACAAGAGAGGTTTTGCATAAGGACAAAATGTGGGCTCCTACTGGGAGGAAGGGCAGGACATAAATCTAATAAATAAATAATTTCCAAACAGTCAAATGAGGACTAAGAATGCTCAGTGAGCACTTAATGAGGAGACAACAATTTTTTTGTGGTAGTGGGAATTGAAATGAAGTATCTTAGAAGACGGCATGGCTAGCTGGTTGCAACACTGAACAAGAGCACTCCATACTTCCAAATTTTTTAGCAGTTCACATTTGTGTAGACTACTGGTTAGGCAAATGTTTAAGGAGGAAGTCAACAGCATTAGCTGCAAAATTAATTTGACGTTTCTAGAAACAATAAATGAAACTTGAAGCTATAAGGGACTGCTCAATTTTGTTAAGAGTTTTATCCCGTATCTTTTCTACAGCAGTTTCCACTCACAAAAGGCAAACTACAGTGTAAAAAGCATGTTACCTCTCAAAACTGGAATCTGTTGCAAAAGAACTTCAAGGAAAGCTCTTGATATTTCCCTAAACTACATGAAAATGGCTTCATTAGATTGCAGCTAAGGAATCTGCCTATACATATGCCAATTAAACAAATTATGTCAGTGGTTAAATCAGCAAGAGTTCCATGTAATTAGGCATCAGAGCCTTGCAATCCTTAAATGACTATACAATAGTTACTCCAAAGAAGTCTTACATTTACAGATTTTCAAGCCACCTGTCGGAGAGATTTACAAAAAACAATCACCTTTTTGTCTAGAATATCTCCACAGAATTCAGAATAATAAATCAGATGCTGTGATGCAACTAATGTAGAGAAAACATTTTGATAGCAACTTAAATAATATGTAAGAATCTTAAAGTTACTAAGGCTGCAATCCTAGCCCCCTTACCTTGGAGTAAGTCCCATTGAATACAATAGGAATTACTTCTTGTGTAAACACAGTTAGGATTGCACTGTAAGGCATAAAGTAGGGATGAGTAGTATGGGAAAATTAAAAGCAACAACAAGAGGTGAAAATGAACAGATAATAAAAATGGGATTAGCAGAGAATGGATGCTAATCCATATGACATCCAAATGACAAAAAACCATCCATATGACAAAATAAAAACATTGATAAACTTTCTTAACTGGGTATCAATTGCATAGTTCAAAATTATTCTAAATGCCAATATTGTTAGTCTCTGCCAGTAGAGAGCAGCAAAGAATCATTTTGATCTGAACAGAACTAACTTTCTGAATCAGATCAATGATAATTCAGCACCACTCAGATGCCCCTGAGATAGCCATTCTGTTTCACAGGTACATGACACCAGAATATGAAAATGCCATTTTAGCTATCAATGCAGTCACTGATTGATGAATTTTCTAATCCTTTTTAGCAGATACATAATCTAATGACCATCATCATATATTGTGGCAATGATTTCAATTAAAGTCAAGGATGTATTGCATCAAGAAATACTTCCATTCTATTATCTTGAACCTATTGTGAACCAGTTTTGTTGGATCAAGTAGCAGGTTCATAGCTTCAAGAAGTCTCTTGAAAAGCAATCATATTAACAGCATGTATGATACACAATCCATTAATACAGATGCCACAAAAAACAGTATAGCTTTTCTAAAGTACTGTGCAACAACTGACATGTAAAACTTGCAAAGCCCTATTCCAGTATGACATTCATATTCCAAGTCAAATTAAAATCCTTCAGACTACTTCCAAATACAGCTTATATCCATGCATGGATGCAAATTTCAGAAAAGTTAATAAAATTCATGTATGTCCATATAATATTATTATGCATTATAGCAAACACAATGCCACCTTCCCAAATTGCTCTTGGTATGTTTTTTTTGTGTGTGTGGTAATAATAAATTACTTTAACTGAATACATAATAAGGGATTAGCCATTTGTGCATATGCACAGATTCTTCATACAGAATGAAAACCCTGGACCACTTACTTCAAAGATTGTCTATTGAAGCTTGGGACCCAAGAGAAAGAGGAGGCTTCTTTCAGCTCCACAGACACCTACTAGCCTCCATTGCTTTTGGAAACCAAGAAATTGATGGGCTTTTGGAAACCAGGAAATTGATGGGAAAGAGTTTCACGTCTCACCTAGCCTGGAGGAAATGGAATGACTGCTTGAATATTCAGAAGATGGGTCTTTTGAAGTGCTCAGGCAAGACAAGAGAAAGTCATTCTTAACAAAGTGATGAGATTTTGGGAGAGTAAGAGCAGTTATCCTCCTATGGTTTTATTGGTAGCATACGCACTGCCAAATTCCTAGAGGATTTCTGGGCACTTTTATATATAAAAAGTAAATAATCTGAGAGTAAACTACTGAATTTCCTCATGTTTTGGACAGCATGAATGGCATCTGTTGACCATGTAAGTTGTTTTCCCAAAATGGTGGAATACTTTCCAAATTTCTAGAAGTACACATCAAGCACCCTCCCTTCCCGTTTTTAGATAGGTATTAAAAATATTTTTATTCTAGAGGGCACTTTTAAATTGATTTCTGTTGTTTTACACAGTTTTTCTAAGTTTTAAAGCTGCAGTGTTTTATATTTGAATAGCTTATTGTTACTGAGTTGATCCAGAGAAAAGTCTGTAGAAGGGGAGTTCTAAATATACATATTTAAAATAAATAAAATAAAGCAAGCTTTCCCTTTCCCTGGCAACCCACTGAAAAGCATGTTCAAAGAGATGCGGGACCCTGCTGAATGAGGTGGGGTGTAGCATGGAGGCTCCCCAAAACTAGGCAGAGGCAATGCCACAAGTGAAGAGTCCACCCCATTCAGTAGAGTCCCCCAACTGATGGGAGAGGCTTTTCATGGGGTTGACAGGGGTAGAAGAGGGATGGGGAAGTCAGCACCCAGCAGCCTCCTGCTGTAGGCATTTCTCTGGATTGATCCCATTATATTTTATGTCAACCACTTTAGGATTTCTTTAAAAAGCAAGATATAAATTATTTAGGTAAACCATTCAACTATTCACAGAAATGAGCAGTCACAAGGGTCATGTATGAGGAGGGCCACTGTGGTGTCCTCCATATGTTGTTGGATGATAACCCCCATCACCACTGACTGGCGTGGCAACTGTCAGGAATTATGGTAGCTTTAGTCCAGCAACTTATGGAGGGCACAATGCTGGCTACCCCTACCTTATATGGATTCTGAAAGACACAGGTAGTAAATGAAAGACCTAAATGACTAGAGGACTTTCCAGTAAGAAATGTTATTGATACTTTGTTTCTTGTTCTTCTACACACTGTTAAGCAGTTAAACAAGAAATTTGAGAGCATAATAAAATAATGCACCACAGAAGAGTAAAAACTCAACAGTACAACTATCAGAAATTCACATAAGATGAATACAACCGGGGCTGGCCACAATTTTAAAAATAGCAGGGGAAAAAAATCAGAAGATGGAAGTAAATTCTCAAAGGGATTATTAGTATCAGGTTTACTTAGAAACATGTTAACACAAATCAGGCAGAAGGTGCCTTCCAGGGTATCCTGTGAACACCCAATGACACTAGCTTTTCACTAGTCCATTTTGGGTCCAAATTTAAAGGGTTGGTTTTAACCTTCAAAACTTTATAAACTGCTTGGGACAAGGTTAATTGAAAGATTGCCTTCTCCCATATGTACCTACTGCAAACTTAAAAACGTCTTCAGAAGCCCAGATCCAGGTGCTCCTCCCAAATGAATTATGGTGATTAATCACCAGAGAGAGGGTCTTTTCAGAAGTGGTACCCTATTTATAGAACAACCTTCCCAGGAAGCTTTGCCTAGTGCTATCTTTGTGGTCCTTCCAGCACCTGGTGAAGACCTTTCCATTTACTTTGGAAAGGTAAATTTCTAAACAAATCACATAATTCAGGCCTCCCAGTTTTTAAATGTTTTTCTTTAATTTTTGTGTTCTGTTTGTATTTATTTTGTTTTGACTTTATGCTTTAGTTTTAATTGCTTTTTAATGTAAGCTGCTCAGAGAACTTTGTGCTATGGGGTAGTATACAAATCTGGCTTTTTACATCTTCTCTTTCTGAAAAAGGTACATATTTTTAAGAATGCTAGCAACTATTTTAATTTTCATGAACATTCCTTTTACAAAAAATACTGGGTTTGCTTTTGTGAATTATTTTCAAGTATATTTTATGTAGAATTTGTCTATCAGTCTAATTGTACCTTCCTGTGTTTGAGTATATTATACTTGCCTGGTATCCAGTCATCATTTGTCTTGCCTCGTACAAATCTGTAGCATATACTATACCCAATCTCTTGTCTGCTTTGTAAAATTGACAAGGAAAACCTTGTATGCTTTGAAAATATGATCAATTTGTGTCCTTTAGCTTTTTCAGTTCACCTTGTTGAAGCTCATGTTTTGCCTGCCTGATGTGTATTTATAAGCAAACATAGCAGTATGGCTTACATATATATGTTTATACATTAGTGCATGTATATTAACTATACACTGGCAACAAGTCATTTAGTTACTGCTCCTGGACATCTAGTATTTCTTTTCCATGTGGATTTTGGAGACCACTGCCTAACTCATTTACTCACATATATTCTGGTGCCTGGAAATCCTACAAGCAGCACTAGTTCCCACTGTACCTGACATTTCAATTGCCCTGATTATTTTGATGCTTGCCTTACCTTTCTGCTGCCAGCCATACTTTGATGGCCTCCTCCTGCCTGTGCAAAAGAAATGCCAGCAAGAACTTTAAAACTCTGGGACTTTTAGGGTGATATTCAATGTAAATTTTTCCTTGTGCAAAGGATTGTTCTCCCCTCTCCAAACTTATCTGAACTCAGAAGACATACTCAATTTATTGGCCATCCTCCATCCACCACTGAGTCCAGCCACTTATCCAGGGCTTGCATCGCCTCTCCCTATTCAGATGTTACAGAGGAATAGAACTGGGTGTCATCGGCATACTGCTAACACCTTGCCCCAAATCTCCTGATGACCATTCCCAAACGCTTCACATACCTGTTAAACAGCACTGGGGACAAGATGGTACCCTGCAGCACCGCACAGCACAACTGCCAGAGAGTTGAAAGACCCAATGCTATTCTCTGAAAACGACCCTGGAGATAGGATTGGAACCGCTGTAAACAGTGCCTCCGATACCCATCTCACTAAGTCAGCTCAGGAGGACACCATGGTCAATAGTATCAAAAGCTGCCAAGATATCAGGTAAGAATAACATGGTCACACTCCCACTATCCTTCTCCTAATAAAGGTAATCCATCAAGATGACCAAGACAGATTCAGTCCCATAACCAGGCCTGAATCCAGATTGAAATGGGTCAAGATAACTTCTTTCATCCAAGAGTATTTGCAATTGCTGCGCCACAACCCTCTCAATCACCTTCCCTAAGAAGGGGTATTTGCAACTGGGTGGTAGTTGTCACAAACCAATGGGTCCAGGGTGGCTTTTTCAGGAGCAGTCAGATCACCGCCTCTTTTCAGGGTGGCTGGGACCACACCCTCCCACAAACACACACTGATCACATCCTGGATCCATTCGGCCATACCTCCTTGGCAAGTTTTAATAAGCTAAGAAGGGCAAGGGTAGAGAAGACATGTTGCTGGCTGCATCGTTGCAAGAACCTTGTCCACATCATCAGGCTGCATCAACTGAAACTGCAAAGAAATTGCAGCAAATGTTGCACTGGACACCTCAGAAACTATCGTAAATGTGGATGGGGTGTCAAAATTGCTATGGAGGTGAGCAACTTAATCCTCAAAGTGCCTTTGCAAACAATTCACAGTGGGTTTCTTATTCCTATCTTTTTCTTTTGTCACAGTTCTTTTGTGTAAGTTCTGTCATGTCACTTAAGGACAGAAAAATGATATGTACAAACTCCATTCAGAGGAAATAGGCACAAGAAGCTGCTACATTATAAAAACTAAGCAGGTTTCAGCCTAATCATTGATTGTAAGGGAGATGGCCTGGAAATCCCACGTACACTTCTCTGAAGCTCTCAGAGTGGAATTTAAGTGCAATATAAACAAACAGACAAAGTTTTGCCATGACAACCTGAAAATATTCTCTTCAGTTTGTACTTTTTTTAATTCTCAGCAAAATACCACATACTACTATCTCAGAAGCCATATAAAAAATTGAAACATCATCTCTTTGGGAACTTAAGATCCCAAATCGTTTTTCATCATTAAGAGTTCTTTGTGAAAGCTGACAATGTGATAGTCGATTCAAATGGAAAGAAGAGAACACTAGAGCATTACAAATTCACAGATATGTTACTTTTCAGGATTTTTAAACTGCAGCTTCTATGAATATATTGGTAAAAGAGAAAATAATGGTTGCAACATATGTTGCACTAAATAGTGACAGGAGTTTATTATTGTTATTATTATTATTGTTGTTGTTGTTGTTGTTGTTATTATTGTTATTATTATTATATCCCTCCCTTCCTCCCAGAGTAGCTAAAGCAATAACCACATGGCTTTAACCACTAATGATTTAAAAGATACATGCACATTATAGCAAAGAAACCAGCTTATTACATCCTTGAGTGGGCCTTGTTTACTATATGTTTACAATCATAGCATGATCTAATGTTAGTCATGCTCAGAATACACCAACTGAAATCAATGAACTTGTTCATTATTAATGGTTTGACTCTTGATTATGACTTAATAGTGTATTACCCCAGTTTATGTGCTTTACCCTAAAAATAATACCCTAGATTTATATGTGTAGTATTTTTTTTTTGCTTCTAAACAGCAGCACCTTCTACTGCAGCTAAAGTTAATTAATTCAAAAATTAATTCCCCTTGTAGAAATGACATGCAACATTCCCTCCCCACCAAATAGGACATGACTGATACATTCCCATATACTGGGAGCGGGGAGGCAATCAAGCCTATAAAATGGAAGCTATAGAGAAGTAGTGCTTTAATATATTTCACAATCAAGGCTCGTTTTTCACTTGCTGGAAGAAGAAATACAACATGTCATGTTCTTGCAGCTCTACCCTATCATGTTACAACTGATACCTCATTACAATACATTTTGCTGACAACATGGTTGATAAAAAAGAATTATATCCATTTTAATAGGGTAGAAATGCTAATTAATAGAACTTTCCAGCTTGAATGCATTATTTCTAAAAGATGTTTGAGAATGTTAGATTTAAGTATTCAGCTGCCATAAACAATGTGACATGTTAGTCTGAAGAGCAACTTAACGAAGGAAAATATTAAATGTTGGCATGTGATTTGTTGCTGTTTTAAACAGGGGGTTCGACTTGATGGCCTTATAGGCCCCTTCCAACTCTACTATTCTATGATTCTATAAACAAGTACTTCTTTTGATACAAACCTAAAAATCTAATCACAGTTCTGTTATTAGTTAATCAGTCATATCCATTCCTTAAATTAACAGAAACATAAGCCTGGAGAGTAACCTATGAGAATGAGGGTGGACAGAAAAAATAACTAATCATGGTGTCATCTAAGTGTCGGAAGGGTGGAATTTCTAGGTCTGTAGGGAACCCAGAAAAGAAGGGATATTACTCAAGAAAAAAATCCTCCCTGATTTTTTGGCAAGAGCAGAGATGGGTAACATCTGACCCAAACCATGTCTTCAAAGAAACAATTGTGAGCTTAAAGTGATTTTACTGAGAAACAGAGCTGGGTATCATCAGCGTACTGCTGACACCTCACCCCAAATCTCCTAATGACTGTACCCACTGACTTCACATAGACCTTAAACAGCACTGGGCACATGATGGTACTGTGCAGCAATTCACAGCGCAATTGCCAAGGGGCCAAGAGACATTCAATCAATGCTTTCTCTGAAATTGACCCCAGAGATAGGGTCAGAAGCATTGTAAAACAGTGCCTCTGACACCCATCTCACCAAGTCAGCTCAGAAGCATACCATGGCCAATAGTATGAAAAGCTTCTGAAAGATCAAGTAAGAACAACAATGGCACACTCCCCCTTCCCTTCTCCCAATAAAGGTCATCCATCAGGGAAACCAAGGCTGATTCAGTCCCATAATCAGGCCTGAACCCAGATTGGAATAGGTGTTTGCAACCGGGTGGTAGTTGTCACAAACCAATGGGTCCAGGGTGGACTTTTTCAGAAGTAGTCAGATCACCGCCTCTTTTCAGGGTGGTTGGGACCACACCCTCCCACAAAGACACATTGACCACACCCCGGATCCATTTGGCCATACCCCCTTGGCAAGTTTTAATAAGCTAAGAAGGGCAAGGGTAGAGAACACATGTTGCTGGCTGCATCGTTGCAAGAACCCTGTCCACATCATCAGGCTGCATCAACTGAAACTGATCTCAAGAAATTGCAGCAAATGCGGCACTGGACACCTCACTGGAGACTACAGTAAATGTGTATGGGGTGTCAAGACTGCTATAGAGGCAAGCAACTTAGTCCTTAAAATGCCTTTGCAAACAATTCAGTTGGCTTCTGAAGGGTCCAAAATTCCATTTCCTGGAGTAGATGCTGGCAGGAAGGCAGAGAAGTGGGTCTTCTTTGACTCCCTCACCACCATGCAACAGGCATGATTATGTTGTTTCACTCATGCCCAATCAGCCCCAGAGCACGTCTTTCACCACTGTTGTTCAGCCCGTTTCATTCCCCTTAGTTCACTGGTGTACAAAGGTGAAAAATGGGCTCCACAATGGCCGAGAGGGTACTTGGCTGCATCTGTGTCGAGAGCCTGACACATCTTGTTGTTCCACAGCATGACAACAGGGTTACCTGCTCTATCTACTGGAAAACCCACAGGGTATTTGGTAATCCAGTGGATTCTATTAGTCTCCAGGGGTGGTCCATCTTAATCTGCCCAGAAGTCACCTGCAGGGGAGGATTGGAACCATAAATTCTAACTTCACCAGGAAGTGATCTGTGCATGACAATTGGGTAACATTTCCAGACCACCCCTTCCTCCGTCTGGAGCAAAAACGAAATGGAGGGAGTGCCCTGCTCTATGTGTTAGACTGGTGACAATTTGAGACAGCCAGATGGTCGTCATGGAGCCATTAAGTCCCAAGCTGAACACTACAGGCAGCCTCAGCATGGATACTGAAATCACCCAGGACTATCATTCTGGGTTCCTCCAACACCACAGCCAAGATGGCTTCTGCCAGCTTGGTCAGAGAAGCTGCTGGGCAGCAGGCTGGACAGTACACCACCAGCAACCCTAGTTTACTGTCTCCTTGGCCCGACACCAAGTTCAGGCCCTCACAAACATCTCCAAGACAGAGTAGTTTCCTAGTGACAGAGATAGTGGACTACAGCAACTCCTTCCCCTCGTCCCACCAGCTTCTGATGATGCCGCACCAAGTATCCGGGTAAGCAAAGCTGGGTCAGATAAACTCCTTTCAGCTCACGCACCCATGTTTCGGTAATGCACACCAGACTGGCACCCTCATCCATGTCAAATCATGGATTGAGGTCTTATTGTGTACCGATTTGATATTAAACAACAGCACACACAGGCTAGTGGGCACAGCAAATGAGCAACCAGGAACCTGTCCAAGGGAGGAGTAGAACAAGGCATAGACAGCCTTGTCCTCATCTTCCATGGCAGTTCATTGTCTCCCCATGGCTACATAGTACAGGAGTTAAGGGAAAGAACCTTGCACTTTGTGAGAAAAGCAAGCCATTTGGTATGGTTGATCTTCAGACCTTCCTGAATGATTCTGGAAGTGTTGCCACTCCGCCACCCTCCTTGATATTTTACAGCACTGAAAACAGTCATTACGTTTTCCCCCTGTAACTTTGCTTCTGTCGGAAATACAAGCAAGATTCTGGTCTGAAAGTAAACATTCTGAATGCCAGTTGTGAGAGAAATACTGGCATGTCCATGTATTCAGCTGTTAATAATCCTGGAATGTACATGCACCTCTGGGCTGGAGCATGTGAACAACTGTGGTTCCATCCAGGACAACTGCATTGACTGGGGGCAATGAAGAAGACAGTTGTTTGCTCAGTTGTAGTAAGGAGGCAGTTTATCAGGTCAGATTTGGAGGAGCATGGATGGATGTCACCAGTGACTGAAAGTGATAGTAGGTGTGGCTGGTTCTCGTGTATGAAGAATTCTTCAAGATTACAGCATCTTGTCCGGCATGCTATTTTCAATCTACTTGAGAGCAATTATTTTTCAGTCCTGCAAGTTTTGCATCTGCTTTACTCTTTATAGATTACTTCTGGTTGCTGATTGTGGGGAACCTGTTCAAACTGATGATTTCCATTACATCCTTAAAATACCCTTGCAGCTTTTACTTCACAAACTTGGCCATATTGCTGTTTCCAGTCTGCCTTAGTTCTCTGCACCACCTTCACAACAGCACTATCTGCCAGCTGCTTTGTGTATATATTGTACAGATTGGTGCTCTCTTCCAAAACTGAATTTCCTTGGCTCTCCAGAAAAGACTCAAAAGATTTTACATGTTTTTAAAATTGATCCTGAGCTGATTTGTTGTCCTGGTGATGCTTGCATGCCACAGGACCTGGTTCAGCTGACACAAACTTCTGAATCAAATTACTAATTCTCCTTGTACAGCACACCGCATACCAGTGGGACTCTCAAGTTTACCCTGTAGTACAGCCTTTCCCAACCAGTGTGCCTCCAGATGTTGTTGGACCACAATTCCCATCTTTCCTGACCATTGGCAATGCTGGCTGAGGCTGATGGGAGTTGTGGTCCAACAACATCTGGAGGCACACTGGTTGGGAAAGGCTGCTGTATTACGATAGGACAAAGCACAGGCCGCTCCAAAATAATCAGTTAGAAAGAAACAAAAGATAGAAGAGAGTATGAACAGGAAGGATACTCCAGTGGTTGTGACCTGCAAGGTGTGTGCCATGTTTGTTTTCTTGCCTGAGAACAACATGGCGTACACGTGCAACAAGTGCAAGCTCGTGGCACTGTTGGAAGAAAAAGTGAGTGGCCTGGAACGGCGGGTGGCCACACTGAGAACTATAAGAGAAGATGAAGAGTTCTTAGACAGAACACTGGAACAGCAGCAGCAAAGAGAAGTGGAGGTGGAAGAGCAACAGCATGTGGTAGCAGAAGAGGAGACTGCTTTGGAGAGGAAAAACGAAGTGGAGGGAACTCCATGGGAAAGGGTGACAGTTAGGAGCAGAAGAGCTAGAAGACACCCTTCACCAGTGGAACTATGGAACCGCTTTTAACCACTCGAGGATGAGACTGGATGACAGCCTGTGGTGAAAGAATTACAGGGGACCCCATGCGACAACGAGCAAGAGGCTGAAGCTCAATCAAGCAGGGCCAATGAAAACTTGCCCCACAACAAGAAGAGAAGAGTACTAGTAGTGGGAGACTCCCTACTGCGTGGGATCGAAACCCAAGTATGCCGAGAAGATCCGTGGACTCGCCAGGTATGCTGTCTACCAGGAGGATGGATTAGAGATGTGATGGAAGGGTTGCCATCACTCATCAAGCCCACCGACAGGTATCCCTTTCTCTTCATCCATGTAGGAACAAATGATACTGCCAAACGAAGCTATGAAGAAATCACATCAGACTTTGAAGCTCTGGGAAAGAAACTCAAGGACTTTGGGGCCCAGATAGTTTTTTCATCCATCCTTCCAGTATTTAGAAGAGGAGGAGAAAGGGGAAAAAATACTCCATGTGAATGAATGGCTATGAAGGTGGTGCCGACATGAGAGATTTGGATTCTGGGACCATGGGTGATGCTTCTTGGAAGATGGATTGCTGGCAAGTGATGAGTTGCATCTCACAAGGACTGGGAAGAACGTGTTTGGCCACAGCATGGAGAAGTTCATCAGGAGGGCTTTAAACTGAATCCTAAGGGGAAGGGAGATGTAAACTTGGTGGTAACGACTGATGAAGGCTTGTGCACAGTAACAGGAGCAGAGAGATTGGCTGTAATAGGGACCAGTGACAGTCCTCAGAAAAATGTATTAAGCCAAGCCATAAACCACATGGTCTTCGATGCCTGTATACTAATGTGCAGAGCATGGGAAACAAGCAGGACGAACTTGAACTCTTAATACAGGAGGGCAATTACGACTTGATAGGTGTAACTGAAACTTGGTGGGATGACTCCCATGACTGGAATATGGCAATTGAAGGATATAACTTGTTCAAAAAGAACAGAAGGAATAAAAAGGGAGGTGGAGTCGAGCTATATGTTAAAAAAATATATCCCTGCACAGAAATACAGGAAGAGGAGCTTGGTAGTTCCACCGAGAGTATCTGGATTAAAATTAATGGGGCAAGTAATAAAAGGAATGTGGTGCTTGGAGTCTATTACTGACCACCCAATGAAGAAGACGACGAGAATGTAACTTTTGAAAAGCAAATTGCCAATGTTGCGAGTAGGCATGATGTAGTAGTAATGGGGGATTTCAATTATCCTGATATCTGTTGGGAGACAAATTCTGCCAAACATGGCCTCACCAAGAAATTTCTGACATGTGTTGGAGAGAACTTTCTTCTACAGAAAATGGAGGAAGCAACCAGAGGATCAGCTATCGTTGACTTGATTCTAACCAATAGAGATGATTTGATGGATGAAGTGGCAGTTACAGGAACTCTGGGGGAAAGTGACCACACCATACTTGAATTCTTGATTTTAACAGAAGCGAAAGCTGAGAGTAGCCATACTTGCACCTTGGACTTCAGGAAAGCTGATTTTAATAAACTCAGAACAATTCTAAGTACAGTTCCATGGCAAGCAACCCTAATGAGAAAAGGAGTCCAAGATGGGTGGGAGTTTCTAAAAAAGGAAATTCTAAAAGCACAATGGCAAGCAATTCCAATAAGGAAAATAGGGGGGAAACAACAGAAGAAGCCAATGTGGCTTCACAAAAAGCTTAGAGATGACCTGAAAACAAAAAAGGACACATACAGGAAGTGGAAAGAAGGCCAGGCCACAAAGGAAGAGTACAGACAGGTATCACGGAATTGCAGGGATGGCGTCAGGAAGGCTAAAGCTGAGAATGAGCTGAGGTTAGTGAGGGATGCTAAAAGCAACAAAAAAGCTTTCTTCAGGTATGTCCATAGTAAAAGATAGTAAAAGACAGAGAAAAGAAACAGTGGCACAGCTACTCAATGAGGATGGCACAATGATAACAGATGACAAAGAAAAAGGCAGAAGTGCTCAATTCCTACTTTGGCTCAGTCTTCTCCCAAAAAAGGATCTGTGACCCTCCCAGGAAACATGAAGTAGAAAGGGCAGGATTGGAGCTTGAGATTGCTAGACAAATGGTCAAGGAATACCTAATCACTTTGAACGAGTTCAAATCGGGAGGGCCCGATCAACTACATCCTAGAGTATTGAAGGAACTGGCTGAAGAACTCTCAGAACTGCCGTCTATTATCTTTGCGAAATCATGGAGGACTGGTGAAGGGCTGGATGACTGGAGTAGAGCTAATGTTGTCCCTATCTTCAAAAAAGGCAAAAAGGAGGAACCAGGGGACTACAGACCAATCAGCGTAACATCAATCCCTGGAAAAACTCTGGAGCAGATGATAAAGCAGTCAATCTGTAAGCACCTTAAAAACAATGCAGTGATTACTAGGAGCCAACATGGATTTATGAAGAAAAAATCCTGCCAAACTAATCTTATCTCATTTTTTGACCGGGTAACCTCCCTTGTAGACTGTGGGAGTGCTGTGGACATAATATACCTTGACTTCAGCAAAGCTTTTGACAAAGTGCCCCATGATATTCTAATTAGCAAGCTAGCTAAATGTGGGCTGGATGGAACAACTATCAGGTTGGCTCCAGAATCATATTCAAAGATTGCTTATCAACGGTTCCTTCACAAACTGGACGGATGTAACGAGTGGGGTACCACAGGGCTAAGTCCTGGGCCCAGTGCTCTTCAACATTTTTATTAACGACTTGGATGAGGAGGTACAGAGCATGCTTATCAAATTTGCAGATGATACAAAATTGGGGGGCATAGCTAATATCGTGGAAGATAGAAACAAAATTCAAAGGGACCTTGATAGGCTGGAGCGTTGGGCTGAAAACAACAGAATTAAATTCAACAGGGATAAATGCAAAGTTTACACTTAGGAAAAAGAAACCAAATGCACAGTTATAAGATGGGGGATACTTGGCTCAGCAATACGACATGTGAGAAGGATCTTGGAATTGTCGTTGATCACAAGCTGAATATGAGCCAACAGTGCGATGTGGCTGCACAAAAGGCAAATGCTACATTAGGCTGCATTAACTGAAGTATAGTTTCCAAATAGCGTGAAGTATTAGTTCCCCTCTATTCAGCACTGGTTAGGCCTCATCTTGAATACTGCATCCAGTTCTGGTCTCCACACTTCAAGAAGGATGCAGACAAACTGAAACGGGTTCAGAGGAGGGCAACAAGGATTGGGAACTGGAAACAAAGCCCTATGAGGAGAGATTGAAAGAACTGGGCATGTTTAGCCTGGAGAAGGGAAGACTGAGGGGAGATATGATAACACTCTTCAAGTACATGAAAGGTTGTCACATAGAGGAGGGCCAGGATCTCTTCTCGATCATCCCTGAGTGCAAGACACGGAATAATGGGCTCAAGTTTCAGGAAGCCAGATTTCGACTGGACATCAGGAAAAACTTCCTAACTTTTAGAGCCATACGACAATGGAATCAATTACCTAGAGAGGTAGTGGGCTCTCTGACACTGAAGACATTCAAGAGGCAGCTGGACAGCCATCTGTCGGGAACACTTTGATCTGCATTCCTACATTGCGCAAGGGGTTGGACTTGATGGCCTTATAGGCCCCTTCCAACTCTACTATTCTATGATTCTATGAACCATGGTGCTCAATTCTGGGCTCGCCAGGATCCATTTCTCAAAGGACTTAGAATTCTCAATGACACCAACTATGCCTCCATCTCTTTTTATGACAGCATTAACTTGTTCATGGGCTTGATCTAAAGCAATACTACAGAATGGACTTCCAGTTTTCCTTGCTACAAATGAGTGTTATTGAAACTGAGCTGCAATATTGGGATGGTTCTCTTCCAAGTTCACCATGTCCCTAATGTGAATTGAGAGCCAGCATGCATAGTGTGTATGATCTGTTCATGCCCTCTAGATATTTCTCAAAAATTGCTTGATGAACGGTGTGAATGAAGTGCAGAACTATAAACTCCATCTGCATCACAAAGCTCCAGAATTGATGCTGAGGATAGGGTCTGCACCTTTCTTCATACCATTCTTCAAGGGTAAGGTGGCATGGATCTTCACTTTGTGAGGGCCATGGGTCCTTTAAGGCAGGGTATAATTTTTTAATAAACAAGCATATAAACAAATACTAGCAACAAGAACAAAGACCCAAAGAATCATGGAAATTGTAGTATGACACAACAGAGAGATGGGGCAGTTCTGTGCTGTAGCTGCTGTTGTGACTGAGTCCATCATGTGAGCCTGTCAATATTACCTGGCACTGGTGCCCGGGGGAGGCGGTTTGAGACCTGCAGTCCCCTCCAATGTTTACAACTAGAATCTCAAATAGGTTATGGCGGGGGAAAGACAGTATATCCAAGTTTTCTTTTTTCAATTTCTTGTTATTAATTTTTGAATTATAAATCCAGAAATATATTTCCATAGGTATACAATGCAATAGAGAACCATCATACTATTTTATCAAAAAAATGGAAAAAAGGAATAATTCCCATATTAAAGGTCTGATATGGGTCTCCAACTCAAGATAATGAACTTAACAACTGGTATATCCACGTTTTCAATATCACAAACTATCAAGGGGGTTACTAGCCTGGGGAGGACAGCATGCCACTGGCATTCAAAATGTTAAATTTTGTGACCAGAATTATTCTTGTATCTCAAATAGGAACAAAGTTACTGGGTAAAAACAGAACATCTGAGTTTTTAGTATCAAGGGGGCTACTGCCCCGCCAGGGAGGGTGGCGGAGTGACACCACTTCTAATATCATTCAGAGGGATCTTTGATCAACCATACCAAGTGGCTTGCTTTTCTCACAAAGTGCAAGGTTAGGTTGATTTTTGGCTCTTCACCCCCATACTAATATCTCCTTGTATCCATGATCACTGAAATTGGTGTGGCATCTCTTCCCAAGACTTCTTCTAAAGACATGATATAAGCAACAACAGCCCACCAACAAAACCTACCAGAGCCAATTATCCCAGTGGATGAATAGCTAACTACATTCCCTGTAGTCTGTGGCCTCTAAATGACGGTTTGCCAAAAGCTCGCTCATGATTGGAAGGAAAGAAAGTATATACTCCTAAATGCAATTATATTTAAACTTACCTATAATAATTATAGCTATTATTATAATGATTTTGGCTGGACTTTTTTTTTGCAACAAGGCTGCCTGTATTTTTAGATTTTGCTTATTTCAATATACAGAAATCCTATCACAAATCATTCTGAACCCTTTGAAAAGGCACTGCTGATATAACTCATATAAAGTCACAGTTTAATGTTAATATAACCATTATCTTACTTCCTTCAAAACCCTCCCAAAAGTGACATTTTCCATAAAGCCTTTGGCACAACCCCTTAGTTCTCATGCTGCATTATAACTCAGCCTTAAGCATGTACAGCTGAAACAACCACATAATGCTTCCCTGTTTAACCCCTGCCTCTTCTCCTTCCTCTATTTCCCATGTCTTAAATTTTAGATTGTAAGCTTCTTGGGATAGGGACCTATCCTCTAAAGCACCATGCGCACACTGATAACAATATTCAGACAAACAGAATGAAATTTCTCTTCTTTCGGACTCAGACCCAACATCAAATTTGCAACCTCCAAAATAAACACTCTTTACAGAATATGGATGAAATCTAACATTGCATGAGTAACTTCTGTCCGCACCTGAACACCACATTGAATGTCAGTTGTGACATCAGGGTCACAAACCCTTTTTTAAAAAAATGGTGGGCAGCAGTTTAAATGCTCCCAAATAGGTTATAGAGCTGTATTGGTATGAACATTTATTTGCAGGTCTTAACATTATCATTGACAAAAATAATATCAAACACATTATATTTGGAAACATTTGTATGGCATTGACTTCCCCCCCAAAACGTTACTGTCTCACTGAAATGTTACATTTCAAGAAAGAAAAATAAACCAAACATGATATCTTGTGCATGAGATGAATTAGTATTGAAGAGAAAAAATAATACAAAGTTGCTAAGAATATTTTGAAACTGGTTTTGGTAAACAAGTGCTCTTCAGAATAATCATTCAGTATCAACTATATACTTACTAGTTTTGCACTGGCAGATGTGACAACCATTTTGGTCTACTCTGAAGTCATAAATACAATCCATCTCAGTTAATGTGCAGTTCACCAAAGGATAACATGTGGGTGGACCGATTGTGATGTACGTTGGTTCTAATGAAAAAAGGAATAATTTGTTTGAAAAAATACATCTAAAACATGTTAAGATCAGAAAGTTGTGAATGGAAATGCTAATTCAAACATGATAAGATTTGGACATTTTCAACTCCAGCCAATTAGAAAAGCTTGACTACAATCACAGCAGAACTGTATTTAACTGCTGAGCTAGCTTGCTTTGAGGTCCAATCCTGAGTTTTGTTGCTTTGTCCCCTCCTTTAAACCTTCCTGCTCCTAACAGGATTTGACTTTATTCGTTCCATGATTTTGCTCAAGGTGCTAACTGCTGCTTTGTGCCACACCCATTGCATGGTTATGGACTAAAAATCCTTGTCTGCAATGGGGAACCTACCGTATTTTCCCAGACTCTTAGTTTCAGTTTGCAACCAAATGTATCCTATACGCTAGACCAGGTGTTGGGAACCTTTGGCCTTCCAGATACTGCTTAACTACAACTCCTGTCATCCCTGGTCATTGGTCATGCTTGCTAGGGCTGATGGAAGCTGTAGTTCAGCAACATCTAGAAAGCCAAAGATTGCCCACACCTGCCCTAGACTGATATCATCAGGATCCATCTTTCAGTATCCTTAAACAAAATTGTTAAATTCAGAGGTCAAGGCATTTACAGATTTTGCAGATAAGCTTGTGGCAATCATAACATGATTAACTCCTTTAATGCCTCAATTGGAACTCAAATATCTCCAGCTAAGAGGCAGATTTTATTGGCCCAGTTCACTGCAATGATGATCCCAAGTGCCAATGTGTTGGACACATTTACCTAAAGCCTACAAAGATAAAACCCAACACTTTATGTGATGTATTAACTGTGTTCAGGAGTATGTCCACTGTACTTTACATGCACAAATGTTGTATTCAAAGTGGGTGCCTGGTGTGATAAGCTTGTTTAGTGGGCAAGGAACATGTGATCTTGTTTCAACACCATAAACAGAAGTTCATCAGAACCACACGATTATTCTTAATTTCATAATATTTTCTAGCTCATATGATAAATTTCCAGAACACCAGAAACAGCAACATACATATTTCATATTGGATAGTATTTGCAAGATATTTTGGTCATTTCTCACAATTTTTGTGAAAACACAAAATACACTACTTAAGTGAATGCACAATACAGACATGCTTTATCAAGTATAAAGGGCATCTGTATATACTTTTCAAAATGCACACGAGTGAGGACTCAATTTGGCCTTTTGTTAACACCATCATATCCATGCATTCTAATCCTATAATCACGGAATCGTAGAAGGGGCTATAAGGCCATTGAGTTCAACCCCCTGCTCAATGCAGGAATCCAAATTAAAGCATACTTGACAGGTGGATGTCCACCTTCCTCTTGAAGGTCTCCAGTGTTGAAGAGCCCACCACCTCCCTAGGTAACTAGTTCCATTGTCGTACCACTCTTAACAGTCAGGGCTGTGGAGTCGGTACACCAAACCTTCAACTCCGACTCCTCTATTTTTCTACTGTCCGACTCCGACTCCTCTATTTTTCTACTGTCCAACTCTGACTCCGACTCCACCCAAAATTGCTTCTTGTCAATCAAAATTTATTTGGAAGTTGGAGTTGGTACATTGCTCCCAACTCCGACTTCTCCCAAAATTGTTCCCAACTCCGACTCCACCCAAAATTGCTCCTGACTCCGACTCCACAGCCCTGCTAACAGTTAGGAAGTTTTTCCTGATGTTCAGTTGAAATCTGGCTTCCTGTAACTTGAGCCCATTATTCCATGTCTTGCACTCTGGGATGACCGAGAAGAGATCCTGGCCCTCCTCTGTGTGACAACCTTTCAAGTACTTGAACAATGTTATCATATCTCCTCTCAATCTTATCTTCTCCAGGCTAAACATGCCAAGCTCTTTCAGTCTCTCATCATAGGGCTTTGTTTTTAGTCCCCTGATCATTCTTGTTGCCCTCCTCTGCATCTGTTCCGGTTTGTCTGCACCCTTCTTAAAGTGTGGTGTCCAGAGCTGGGCATATTATTCAAGATGAGGCCTAACCAGTGCTGAATAGAGGGGAACCAATACTTCACGCGATTTGGAAACTATACTTCTGTTAATGCAGCCTAATATAGCATTTGCCTTTTTTGCAGCCACATCACACTGTTGGCACATATTCAGCTTGTGTTCCAACAACGAATGAAAAAACTCTGCATAGGATTTGTCGCTAATAAGGAAACAAGATTTTTGTGAGAAATTCTGAATGGCTACTGTCAGGATTCCCCTGGTTCCTCAGCCTCACTTCTTGTAAAACAGATTTCCTTATACCTTTACTTGTGTCACTTTTCTCTGGCAAGACCTTTCTTCAGAGCAGCCCCTCAGACTAACTCAGTCACTGGCCCCCTTCTGATCTCCACAGACAGCTGTTAATGACACCCTGGGAGTGTGTGTGTATGTGTATGCAAGCCCCAATTTTTCTCAACGTCTCACTCTATCACCAGCTTCAATTGCTGTCTCTACCTTCTAACCCCTGACATTTAACTCCCTACCGCCTGGAACCTCCAGCCAATCTGAAACAATTTACTTTTTCCAGGCCCCATCTAATAGAATCTTAAAGCGGTTGTGTCTCTCACCTCTCAGCACCTGTCACCAAGCAACCACTGCTAAGCAGGCTTGTAACAATGTAACAAAACAAGGCCTCATGGCAGTCACAGAGGCCATATAACATTTCTTTACACATAAACACACACACATATAGCATTTCTCCACACTTGCATACTTAAAAAAAACCTGTCAAGTAACTGGAATCCTCACAGATTCTGCAACGACCAATGCAAATGATAAGAGTCAGAGAAAAAAATAGGTAAGATTTTCTGAACTGATAAATGCTGCACACAATTTAGACAGAACTTGTGAATTCAATTAGACCTATCGCAGAGGCAGCACTAAGTGAAGCTAGCAAAGGCAGTTATTAGCAAAACCATTATTACTCAGAAAGGCTCTCATGTTTTGGTTATGCTCTGTGTAATTACTGTAATAGAAAACTATTGAAATTATTCAAGTACCTTATTACTAATATTGTAGTAGTCCCAATAGATCTTAAATGAGTTTGAAATTTCATTTTGTTAGGTACTATGTAAGTGGACTGACTCCACAAAGAAAATTTATAGCCTAAGCAGCCAAGATCAAATGTGCTAAATCATTATTTTGTATTGGTGATTTCTGATATTATGAAAAGTAGAGAACAGTTACCATTTTAAAAATCTTCATTATGTAAATAAAGTATTGAAAATGGGATTATAGTACCTTAGGCAAACTAAAACCTAGCAATAAAGTTCCTTGTATATCTGAAATGAAGTTATGAAACTTTAGACAGGGTACAAATCCCTGCTCAGCCATGAAACTCATTGAGTGACCTTGAGCCAATCACTGTCTCTCAGCCTAACCTACCTCACAGGGTTGTTGTAAGAATAAAATCAGAGGGGGAAAACATGTTTGTATGCTCTTCCTTGAGCTCCATGGAGGAAAGGTGGGATAGAAATGTAGTAATAACAACACCGTATCATAATAATCATCAACAAAATTCTCTGCCAACTTACACATTAACATTTATTGCAGAAGATTCTGCACAGAACATTGTGCTCTAGTGGAACATTTTAGTAAGTGTGGATTACTTTTGATGCTTGTGGGTGTGAAGGACACACAGAACATATGTCCTAATTCACATGCTAACACTAGGCCAAACCATGGCTTACCAGAAACAAGCAAATCTGCAGGTTCCCAGGGCAAAGATTATGACTACTGCACTTCCTCCCTGGTCCTGCTGCTGCTACCATGCTGCCCAGAGCTAAACCATGGCATGGCTTAGCCATTATATCCAAACCAAGGCTCATGGTTTGTCTTGCTCCAGACAAACCATGAGCTGTAACCAACATTTGGTCTTGTTCTAGTAAAGCCAAACCATTAGCCTAGGTTTAGAAGATGGCTTAGCTCTGGGTAGCATGGCAGCAGCAGGACTGGGAAGGAGCATATTGCCCACAATCTTTGCTCTGGGAACACACATATTTACTCACTCATGCTATGCCTTGGTTTGCCTTAGCATTACGTGGAACTGGGTCTGCATATATTGAATGTCCAGTAGTTGCTGCATTCTGGAAAGAGGTGGATAAATGTATTAGTTTGGCTATAGGAACTGTGGGAAGTGGTCTTTCAGATTGTTTTTATTGGAATGCATACAGCTATTTGGAATTTATAAAACAAACAAAAGGCTTGGATTAGAAGTATAACACCGGTTGCAAAAAAGGCAGATACTGTGGAAATGGGTATATTGTGTGTGATATGTGTGTGTGTGTGTGTATGCAAACATTATGTCACATAAATATTGATGTTGGAGTTAGTGGGCTTGGCTTAAGGAGAAATGGTAAGGCAAGGTATATTAGATGGGAATAGAGTAGTATTTTGTGGATATATCTATAACATAAAAAGGAGACAATAAACACCTAAGGCAGTGTTTGTTTCTCCAATCCCTTTTCTTTCCTCTCTCCCTTCTTTTATTTTATTTCTATCTTACAGTTTTGCTAATTAATTTTTTTCTTTTGTTGTGTATATGGAAGTTTGAATGGCTACAATGTGCAGCTAAACTTATGAAACATTCACAACATCCAAAGGGTTTTATCCAATGCTGTTCTTTCCATTTACAGAAGTTCGTTTTGGTTATGTGCCCAAGGAAGGGGAAAATAATTTCCACAAACTCCTCTATTCTGCTGAGCACACATGCCACCTTGCAGGGTGTTCTAGAAGTCCTCCAATCCTTTGGAGCAGAATTGGAGGGCAGTGCAGGGTGCTGCAAAGGGAAGGAGGAATCAAAATTGCTCCCTCTTCCATTTGGAAGCCTCCATTGGACCAGAGTGTCTGTCGAGACAACTTGAAGTTTTTATTAGAAAAATCTTCACAGAAAATTGGAAACTAGAATTTTAAGTACAATGTGAAAGGAAGGGAAAAAGCTGACAAAGATAAAAAATGAACAGTTTCAAACATGTAAAAATAATATTAAAATAAGATATAACAAACATTTATTGTGATTCCAAATATATATCTTACTTAGCATAACCTAGCTCAACCTGTGGCAAAGACTGGAAAAAATCTTATGACAAATACTGCTAGCAACAAATAATACTGCATATCTCCCCATGTGCTATGTGCTCTTTCCCTGATTCAGTTAAGATCCATGCATTAAAGCAGGCTTCCAAGTACATATGACTTGTAGGATTAGGAACTACAGTCAGAACTAGATGTGCATCCAAATGCACACTGGAATAGAGAAGCGTGGATGCCATATATCCGCACTGCATTCTTATAAATGATGGGTTTAGCTTTAACTAAAATGAAGATATTTCTCTTTCAACATACACTAGAAAAGAACTGAACTATGAAGAATCAATGATAATTTAAATATTATATTTCGGAAATATCTAAAGATTTATCTTCAGTCTATGTCATATGTTGAGAAGAGATCTGAACATAAATTTTAAGAATTTTATTTATCAATTTACAGTGCTATGTTGTTATTCTCAGCTGCAACCCTTGCAAACTATAATGGTTGCAATTGAACAGGTTCAGAGGAAGGCAACAAGGGTGATCAGGGGAATGAAAACAAAGCCCTATGAGGAGACACTAAAAGAACTGGGTATGTTTAGCCTTGGGAAAAGAAGACTGAGGGGATATATGACAGCACTCTTCAAGTACTTGAAAGAGGTTGTCACACAGAGGAGGGGCAGGATCTCTTCTTGATCATCCCAGAGTGCAGGACACAGAATAATGGGCTCAAGTTAGAGGAAGCCAGATTTCGGTTGACCATCAGGGAAAACTTCCTAACTGTTAAGAGTGGTACAACAATGGAAGGTGGTGGCTCTCCAACCCTGGAGGCATTAATGAGGCAGCTGGACAGCCATCTGTCTGGTATGCTTTAACTTGGGTTCCTGTATTGAGGAGGGGGGTGGACTTGATGGCATTATAGGCCTTTCCAACTCTACTATTCTATGAACGTTTATGATTCATACACTCCTGAAAGATAACAGTTTTTCTTGAATGATGTGTCAAAACTTCTGTAACACCAGGGAGGAAAGATTACTGGTAATGCTGTGGGTACTCCCATACAGATTCCAATTCTACACACCTCAATTTTTAAAAAATAAGCTTATAAATAACCAACTACTCGCATCCACAAAGGTAAATCCCAAGATAGAGTAATTTTATATGGATGCCTGCGTCTCAATAAGCCGCAAAAGAGGACAAAATAATTTCAGTCCTCTCTCCCCACAAAAAATGCAGTTACAAAAAAAAAGAATAGGGGAATCAGCTCTTTTCACTACACTGAACAAGACTCAACACATAAAGCCAGTTCAGCTACTGCCAGGCTTCTGGCTATTTGAATAGGCAAACAGCTAAGCTTGAAAAAGCACATATAGTCATGTGACTTAGGTAAGCCTTTCATTGCTGCCCTTGACAAACAGCAAAAGACAGACTTTGTGTACAAATGAAAAGACAATGGATGGGAAAATATCATTCTGTCTCTGTATATTTTAGATGTGACTCTAAATCATAGAGAGCAAAAAAAAAAGGATGAACATGATAAAGAGGACTGCTGTTAAAATTATCGATTACAATGATTATACTACTATAAATTGAATTACAATAGACAGCCATTGTAACAATTTATTTCACATTTGTAAAGTTTTGCAAAATTCATGTGGATTGAGAGTTTTTATTTTTCATTCTGACTCGAAGAAGTTTTTTAGAGATTGAATTAAACGCTTAAATCTGTTTTTCAATTTATAGGAGTTTTGTGGAATAACATTGTGCTATTTAACGAAATATCTAAATACCAGTATCTATAGAGACTCCATCAAGAAAACAATGTTGCCAGACTAAATTTAGAAAAGTTAAAGCTAAAATTTACTTGACAGAGTAAGCACTAATATGATAACATTTTAACAAGTGAACTGATCAATCCATTGGCTGTATACATTTCTGCAAACATTAGCAATTTTATTTTTTAGCTCATGAAGAATTGGAAGTATGGTCAAAGTGAAGTCTAATCTCGTCTGCCATAAGGAGTCACCATTCATAGCAACATCATAGCTGAAATTGAGCCAGGTCTCCAAACATTGACAGATCATTCAGTAAAGGCAAAGTGGCAAGCTACAGCTTTACTGTCTGAATAGTCTACTTATGGCATTATTTCAATCTCTGGATTATGATCAGGAGATGTGCAAAACTGTTAAAAACCAACACAATCCTCTTATTTTGTGATCATAATACAGTATTATAAATACAATTACATAAATTTGCCCTCAGCTACTATGTAAGATCAGGAGTCCACAAATTTGAGCTTGGTAGGCAATCATTATTTCTAGTAGTCACCTACTCTTGGATTTCTTGCTTCCTTCTCCAAAGAGGCAAACTAATGTGTCCTTTTTGTATCCACTGAGAGAGGGTGATTGGGCCATGACACCAATGTTGTATCTCATGAAAGGATTCCAGTTTGAAAGACATACACTCTGTTAACTGGTGGCTTTTTTTAAAAAAATTGTTGCCCTTTTGGCAGAGAACACAGGAGGCTTTTCTCTGTGGTCCCTTGAATTTTATTTCTGGTTGCTACTAGTGACCTGGCAACTGTATGTGGGTCCCTGTGTATATTAAGTACTTATAGAAAAATTAAAGCTTTGAAAAGATACTTTTGGTCTTACCGTGAAAACAGTCTTTTCTGTGTATGTCAAAGATGATATCAGGTGTGTAGGTAGCTTCACCTAGCAGTTGAAAGCAGAAGAGCACTGTTGATTTTTATAGGAACTTCCTGTTCTGTGTAGCTCCCAGCTCAGTTCTTGATGACAAGCTAGCTAATACTGAGAGAGCAGTGGCAGGAAACACGACATATAACTTAAAGCAACAGCACTCATACACTCTCTGCTAGAGGCCTACAAGGTACCCTTGGTTGCAGCCCAGCCCAAGCAGTGGCCCTGATATCATCTTTGACATGCACAGAGAAGACCGTTTTCACGGTAAGACCAAAAGTCTCTTCTCCTGTGCATGGATGGATGATATCAGGTGGGACATACCAAAGCTGACCCATGTAGGGTGGGAATATTGCTGGCTGAACTCACTGACAGTTGGAGAGGACATGCTGTAGTACTCTCCTCCCAAAGGCTGTTTCTGCGGACACATCTGTGTCTAATAAATGTATTGGGAGAGGCCTACGTGGCTGCTCTACATATCTCCATCAGTGAAGCATTTCTCAAGAATGCTGCCATTGTGGCTGCTGCCCTAGTGGAATGAGCCACAATCCTGGCTGGTCGCTACCCAATGAAGCTGGATGAAATGAAACAAACTATCTGTCTTACGAAAAGGCTTAGTTTTGGAGATACATACTTTTAAGGCTCTTCTCACGTCCAGTGAGTGCCACACCTTTTCTGTGAAGTGGACAGGCTTAGGGCAGAAGGAAGGGAGCACTAACTCTTGTTGACAGTGAATCGTAGATAGAACCTTAGGATGAAAGTAAGGGACAGTGCAAAGTACTACCCTATCCTTATGAAAAACACAGAAATTCTTATCTACGGAGAGGGCATTCAACTCAGACACACGACGGGCTGAAGTAATGGCCACAAGGAACAGGATTTTAGGCAGCAAACGGAGAGGTACTTGGCTTAAGAGCTCGAAGGGAGGTTTCTGCAGGGCCATTAAGACTTTGTGCAGGTCCCAAGTTGGGAAGCGATAGACAGTAGGTGGTCAGGAACGGGTGAGAACCCAACCGTTTTTCGGGGAACTTAGATAGGGTTGACAACAAAGTCGAAGCCTGACATGTCAATGTGTTTGGTCTGAGTCCCATTGTTAAGCCCTGCTGCAGGAATGAGAGGATATCTTTAATACCTGCTTTACTTGGATTTATGCCTTGTTTCTGTGTCCAAGACAAGAAGGCTTTCCACGTGGCCTCATATATTTGAAGGGTAGACGGGCGTCTGGAGACCATTACTGTCTCCACACCTTGCATTGGAATGCCTTTCTTCAAGAGACGTTGCCATTCAATTTCCACACACGAAGAGCCAGCCAGCCGGGATCCGATGGAGAAATCATCCCTGTGACAACAGAGCATCCCTGAGAGGAATTCGCCATGGGGGATCGACTGAGAGGTCAATGAGTTCCAGAAACCAAGGTCTCCTTGGCCACCAAGGAGCTACCAGCAAAACCATTGCCCGTTCGGCTCAGATTTTCTGGATTACTTTGGGGAGGATCGGAAGAGGCACAAAGGCATATAAGTGACCTGGAGGCCATTGGGCCATGAGAGTATCTATTCCCTCTGCCTCTGGTGTCTTGTACCTGGCGAAGAACCTCTTTACTTGATGGTTGAGGCTGGTGGCAAAAAGGTCTACTTTGATCCTGCTGAAGCATGCCAGTATCGCCTGAAAGGCCAGAGGATGTAGCTTCCATTCCCCCTGATGTATTTTCTCCCGACTCAACCAGTCTGCTTGACTGTTGTCCTCCCCCTGAGGCATTGTGCTGTGAGTGACTCCAGATGTTCTTCCACCCACTGGAAGATGAGGAAAGCTTCTCTCTGGAGAAGGAGAGAGCGCATGCCCCGATGGTTCAAATGGGATTTGGCAGACACGTTGTCTGTCCTGATGAGCACTGCCCCCAATCATCTGGCGCATGCAAAGTGTGTCAGCGCCAGGCGGATTGCTTGAAGTTTCAGTAAATTGATTGGAAGCCTGGATTCCTCTGGTGACAATGTTCCTTGCACCATCTGACCATTGCAGATGGCACCCCAGCCCAATAGGCTAGCATCTGACATGATCATTATACGTGGGGGGTCCTAGAATGGTAATCCCTTGAGTAGGGTGGATTAGTGTGCCCACCACATCAAGGACTGACAAACCACAGGTGACAGTAACACTTTCCGGTGCTGCCTGGCTGCTATCTCACTCTGAAAAGGCAATAATGCCCACTTCAGGGGGCGAGAGTGATGATGTGCCCAAGGAGTTGTTTGCAAAGCTGCTACCATCAACCCCAACACTGAGGCCAGCTGCATCAGGTCTGCTGATGTAGAAGTCATAAGATGTGATACTGAGTATCTTGTTGATTCTGTCTTGTGCCAGCTGTATTGTCCCTTGTTGTGAGTCTGTAGTGGCCCCCAGATGTACAATGCGACGGGAAGGACTAAGTGGCTCTTGGTTTGGTTAATTAGGAAGTCATGATCCTTCAAGTAAGCTAAGGTGAGGTGTAGATCCTCCCAGGCCTTGCTTAGCAATGGGGACTGAATGAGGAAGTCGTCTAGGTAAGGAAATATGTGGACTCCCTGCATTCTGAGGTGGGCCACCAGGGCACCCACGATCTCCGTGAATACTCTGGGGGCAGACAGGCTGAAGCGCATGGCTCTGTATTGACAATGATCATTCCCCACTGTGAACCTGAGGTTGCGTCTGTGGAGGTGGGGAAGGTGGGGACGTGGAGGTAGGCCTCCTTCAAGTCAATTGAGGAGAGGAAGTCCCCTTTACTCAGTGCCTCCTTGATTGAGAGCAAGGTGTCCATGCGGAACTTGTGGTATTGTATGTATTCGTTCAGGTTCTTGAGGTCGAGTACTGCCCTGAACGACCCAACTTTTTTCACGACTGTAAAGAACATTGAGTAATTTCCCAAAAATCTCTCCCCTGTCAGGATGGGTTCTATTGCTGATATTTGGAGCAGATGAGAAATCGCTTGGAGGGTTCTTGCTCCTTTGTCTTGAGCCGCCGTGAGAGGAGATGGGACAAATCTTGCCGGGGGGGGGGGAATGTAAATTCCAGCCTCAAGCTGTTTCTGAGGGTGTGTAATACCCATTGGTTCAATGACGTGTCCCTCCACTGCTGAGCAAAGCGTTGGAGGCGTCCTCCCACAGGAGGGATACTGGTGTCAGAATTAATGTTAGTTCCCTCATGTCTGGGTTCCAAACCCTGGTCTATTGGGAACGTGTGGTTGGCCCTTTGTCTGTGGACGTTGTCTATACCAGAAGGGTGATTTGTGCAGGTGTCCCTAGATAGTCCTGATGTCCTAGAATTCTGAAAGGACTGTGACTGTGAATATGGGTGAAAGACTCTTTGAAACAGCCTTCTGTCCTCTCTCTTCCTGGAGGAGGGCATAGATTTTTTCTAGTCCTTAGATTCCAAGATGCCTGCTAGGGCTTCGTCGCCAAATAACTTACCTCCCATGTAGGGTTCCGAAGCAAGGTGAGAGCCAGCTGTGGCATCTGCTTCCCAGTGATGCAGCCATAAGGTTCTATGGGTGAAGATGCCCACTGCTAATGACCTCGTTGCAAATTGCATGGCGTCCATGGATGCACCTGCCATGAAGGGTCACTGCCCAAGAGACTTTTAACAAGTTGTGTGTTCTGGCAGGGTCCTATTGCGGGCCATTCAGAAGATCTTCTAGCCATAAAAGAGAAGCTCTTACGAAGACAGAGGATGCCGCTGCTGCTCTGATAGAAAGCGCACTAGCCTCATGTACCCTTCTGAGGCCTTGGTCCAATTTGCGTTCTGTTGCGTCCTTAAGATGAGCATCTGAGCCTTTAGGATGGATTTATTTATTATTATTTATTTAATTAATTAAGCTTATATACCGCCCGACTAGCAACAGCTCTCTGGGCGGTGAACATTAAAAATACAATAAAAATAACACAAAACTGTACACAAAACTGTACAGTCTAAAATCAAAATATAATAATTTAGAATTAACAGGAATTAAAATGCCTCAGAGAAGAGAAAGGTTTTAACCTGGCGCCGAAAAGATGATAGTGTCGGCGCCAGGCGCACCTCCTCGGACAAACCATTCCATAGTTCGGGGGCCACCACTGAGAAGGCCCTAGATCTTGTCACCACTCTCCGGGCTTCCCTATGAGTCGGAACCCGGAGGAGGGCCTTCGAAGTAGACCGTAGTGTACGGGCCAGTTCATATCGGGAGAGGCGTTCCGACAGATATCGTGGTCCCGCGCCGTATAAGGCTTTATAGGTAAGTACCAACACTTTGAATCTGGCCCGGAAGCATATTGGAAGCCAGTGCAAACGGGCTAGCACAGGTGTTATATGCTCAGACCGCTTAGTTCTTGTTAGCAGTCTGGCCGCCGCATTTTGCACTAGCTGTAGCTTCCGAATCATCTTCAAAGGTAGCCCTACGTAAAGCGCATTGCAGTAGTCCAGACGCGAGGTTACCATAGCATGTACCACTGATGAGAGGTAGGGACGTAGCTGGGCTACCAACCGAAGTTGGTAGAACGCATTCCGGGCCACCAAGGCTACATGAGCCTCAAGTGTGAGGGAAGAGTCTAAGATGACTCCCAGACTACGCACCTGTTCCTTTAGGGGGAGTGTAACCCCATCCAGGACAGGGTATATATACACCATCCGATCAGAGAAACCATCCACCAACAGCATCTCAGTCTTGTCAGGATTGAGTCTCAGTTTGTTAGTTCTCATCCAGTCCATTGTCGCAGCCAGGCAACGGTTCAGCACATCGACTGCCACACCTGAAGAAGATGTAAAGGAGAAGTAGAGCTTTAGAAGATTAACTATGCGTGTGTCCACTAGCGGGCCTTTCAGCTGGTCCATAATCTGCTGTTCCAGTGTATAGAATTTGTTAGCGGTTGACAGTGACTTCTTGAACTGTAATGGGACATCAAACTCGGATTTGATCACTTTAGGCAGTAACGTAGGGAGTTTGAACACTGTGGATTTAGATCTTGGGTCTGGACACACTGTCGAGATCCTGGACATTGTTGGAACTGGAGGGTCTTCAGGGGAGTGTAAGCTGAGGGCCTCCATTGCCTACCTTGAGTGGTAGCATAACGGTCAGGTAAATTGTGAGATGTAGGTCGTGGGTATGATGATGGGATGGCTGAGGAAGACCCCTGCGCTTCCTGTGTCCCTGACATGTCCCTAGGAGGGTGCTGTGCCCGAGAGGTCTCTGGCCAAATTCACTAAGAGGGAAGCCCTGAGTTGATCCTTCAACTGTTAAAGCATATGAGCCAATAAATGTAGTTGAAGAGGCTGAGTATATGCACAACAGGGATGATATGCTCCTCCTTGCAACTGGTGGGTGGGGAGGAGGGAGGGGGCTGGGATCCTTCCCCTTCTGTAACATGGATGGTTTGGTAAGATGCAGACGTGTCTGTAAAACCCATGAAATCCTCAGGTGAGGATCTGGTAGAATAAACCAATTCCAAGCCAGGATGGGCTTGTATGCCTTCTTCCTCAGACAGTGACCCTTGGTCTCTTCAAGTCCTGAAGGCAGTGCTGTGTGAGTCCCTCCCCTCATCTGCATTATGATCACCAGAACTCTGCCTGGTCTGTCTGCAAGCCATGGGTGCCGTGTCATCTGAAGCTACCCTGCCTGCTACATTCATTGCCTCAGCCACCTCCAGCCTGCCGGAATAGGGGCGGGCCATGGCCGTCTCCATCTGGATGTTCGGCCTGAGTGAAGGCCCTAAGGCCTGTCTGGGTAATGTTGGTGGCACTTCTCCTGGTTTGGGTGGGAGCGGCTTGGGCCTCTTCTCTGGCCTTTCCGATTTGCGGGTTGCTTTCCCCATGGAGCAACCACGCAGCAGGTCTTACAGGGGCTGGAAGCCACAAAGCATCTATGTTCCAGCTGATGCTTCGGTGGGGGGGGGGGTTTGGCATGTCTTGTTGTGGCCCGTATGAGCGAGGCCATGCCACTGGTTTAGGAGGATGGAGAAGGACTCCTCATAGGGCTTGTGCAATAAGTGCTGCTGCTCTGAGGTGGGGAGGGAGCGTCGATGTCTTAAAAACGCTGCTGCTAGATTCCTGTCTCCGCGGGTAATGAGTTCCGCGTGGGGAGGGCATACGGCTGAGAGCAGCGCTAGCAAGCTGGTTTGGGTGGAAGGGGGGAATGATAAGTCCTCCTGTAGGGTGCCCCTTACAAACTTCTCGCCCCTGTGCGGTTCTGATGGAGGAAAGGAGGGGAATCCCCTGCTGTCTGGCCTCAAGCTGCAGAAGGGCTCCAGGGGAGAAGGGGAAAAAATCTTTTTTAAAAAACAGGGATGAGAAAAGTAAGATAGGAAGGAGGAAAAACATAAAAAGATATAATACAAATACATGAGACAAATATACAGGCCTGAACACAGAGCAGAGAAAGCGCAATCAACCATTGTGTGTGAAGTCAGAAGAGAACTGAGCTGGGAGCTACACAAAACAGGAAGTTCCTGCAAAAATCAACAGTGCTCTTCTCCCTTCAACCGCTAGATGGAGCTACCTACCCACCTGATATCATCTTTCCACGTACAGGAGAAAACTGTACTTGTATGGCAAGAACTGTAGGTTGAAGACGAAAGAGCCTTACTGAAGGGGTAAGTCAGTTACTAAGGTATCATGAGTGGGAGAACAGTTCTAAAATATCTGATAACTAACCTCTGAAAAATACTAAAATTCCCATTTCTCAATTTTTAGCACTCAGCTTTCTCAACTGGGAATGCAACAGATTTGCTTTTATATAACATCAAAGCTCAGATCCTAAGTATTATGAACAAGCACATAGATTTTCTGATGCAGACAATCAGCAATGGTCATGATATTGGCAAATATACTTACTCATTCTCATTTGTTATTCTTTAGATTATGAAATACAATGCAAATATAAAATATTTTCTTTTTCTTCAAGAACATGGGCCACACATGAGCTATATTACCTACAATTACTATATAACCTCTACCAAAATTAGGACATACTTTCCATTTATGAGTCACCTCCTTTCAAGTTTTAAAGAATGTGTTTTAAAGTTTTAAAATTCAAGATGCATATTAGAATTATAGTTTCTTTGTGAATAAAGGATCCTTAGCGCAAAATACCTCAAATAATTTGTCCACATCATCCAGATCATGTTGTGTCACAATTAGAGAGAAGGTATTAAAAAGGTGGCACCTCTAATTCGTGACACTCACTTGGGCTTTTCAAGTAAGTCCTACTCTCATTACCTTCAGTTAAACAGACTTTTGTTTAAATCATCTGGTAATGATATATGCTCTCCTACAATATGGACTGCTTGATTAACTAATTGTAACCTTCCTATATTGCCCGATGATTGCTTATTAGAGCACTGAGAAGCAATTAAGGTTTGGTAGTCTATAAAAGTTTTAGACATTGCTAAGTGACCAGTATATGTGTTTTACATTATAAAACATTGAAGAATATCCCTCAGAGTTCAGACTTTGCACTAAATGCTAAAAGTGAAAAACAAAACGACAGGAAATATTTAACAAACAATACTTAGAAATTGCTAATCTAAGAGCTACTCACACTCTCTGCGAAGAGATAGGAAGGGTAGAACTCATCCTCCCAATTCCAGAACATAAAAGCCTATCAGCATAAACCAGAAATTTGTAAGGACCATAGCACTCACAGGTCTTCCTCCCAGGAGCTGGACTTGTTGTGAACCTCTTCCATTAAATTTGTTTTAGAGAGCAGGCAATAAAATGCTAGCTAAAATTCTTGGATCCCAACTTCCACACGGAAAGCTCTGCTTACAGAATGAGGTTTTCTTGCCTCCTTCCTAGTTCAGTTCCCTGTTCCCCCAACCGCCCCTGGGAGCATGGGGGCCACTTCAGAATGACAAGGGTTTGGTTTGGGGCCCACAGCAAAAAAGAGGAATTCATGGCCCTCCTTATGTGAGTAGAAATGCTTTTCTTCTAGCGCAGATCACCTTTGGATCTAAGCTAAAGAAGCAAATGATTCTTTAAAATGTCTATATTATAGTTTATAAATAGATTATAAAGATATAATCAAATGCACAGAACTCAGCAGCAGCAATATTAACTGATTAATCAAATAAAAGTTTGTTTTGCCCTGACAAAACTATCCCTTAATTAACTTTTTAAATTTCCATGTTCTCTCTGGAACATTGTCTGTCTTCCAAAAAAAAGTTAAATGCTGCCTCCTGACCTGCATAGTACACGTTTACTTAAGCTTCCTGGAAAAACATTCATATCATTCCAAGGGTGACTAAATGTTTTCCATCTTCATAGCTAGCATTCCAGACAGCTTTTCTTTTCCCCGAGTTCATTACATGAAAAATACCAGTTCCAAGTTCAGTGCTAGAGAATTTCCTTCCTGGTGCCCAAATTCCTAATGCAGAAACAACAAATCACCCATCTAACATAGCATTTTAAGGGTTGTATTGCTTGGCTTTGTCTTTTAATTAAAACTTTACAGAAGAAATAAAAGGAATTCACAAGGAGGTGGTATTTTAAAACAGCAACAGAGGCAAAAAATATGAAAGCTCTCCTAACAGGACATATATGACTATGGACAAGCGCAAAACAGAGATGAGTTCATTCCTTTTTTTGTATTTTAGGGTTTATATATATATAAACAAAATACCTCCATCTTCTCAATTTTTTACATGAAGGATAACACAGATTTATTACCTTCACAAGAGGTAGATCAGTCAGGGAAGATGTTTTTAAAACATTATTTCTAAACTACTGGACTCCTACAGCTATATATGATTCAAGCACTATCACCCTTTTTCAGCAAAATGTTCCAAGACCACACAACTGATCTCCACCCAAAAGGGTGCTATTTGAAAGATCATGGCAAACTGCCATAAACGAGAGTGCTCTTTACCATGGAATTCAGCTTCCATTAAGGATGCTTTTTACCATGGAATTCAGATACAAATATTTTAAATTTCACCATAAGTATTCAATCAAGGAAAGCCTGCCTCTCTGCAATTGATGCCATGGGTATCAAGACAGGTCAGTAAGGAGTGTGAAACACTCGTG
The DNA here is from genome assembly GCF_030035675.1 of Rhineura floridana. Taxonomy (NCBI): domain Eukaryota; kingdom Metazoa; phylum Chordata; class Lepidosauria; order Squamata; family Rhineuridae; genus Rhineura; species Rhineura floridana. Next base: position 147,566,111 of record NC_084483.1, on the reverse strand, counting down.
GCTTGTTCCTAGCTAACTCAGAGTGCCTTGCAAAAGTAATCAGACCCCTGACCAATGTTCTCATATTACTAAATTACAAATGGTACACTGTAATTTCATTTTGTATGATATTTTATTTTGAAACGCTGAAACTCAAAATCAATTATTGTAAGGTGACATTCGTTTTATGTTGGGAAATGTTTGTAAGAAATATAAACTGAAACATCTTGCTTGCATAAGTATTTAACCCCCACACATTAATATTTGGTAGAGTCACCTTTCACTGCAATAACAGCTTTGGGGTAGGTATGTACCAGTTTTGCACACAGTGTTGGAGGGATTTTGGCCCATTCTTCTTGGCAGATTCGCTCCAGGTCGTTCAGGTTGGTTGGACGTTGCTTGTGGACCGCAATTTTCAAAGAGCGCCACAGATTCTCAATGGGATTGAGATGGGCCACTGTAGGACATTCATCTTTTTGTTCTTGAGCCATTCCAATGTTACTTTGGCCTTGTGCTTGGGATCACTGTCCTGCTGAAAACTTCATTTCCTCCCAAGCTTCAGTTTTTTAGTGGACTGAAGCAGGTTCTCTAGCAGTATTTCCCTGTACTTTGCTCCATCCATTCTTCCTTCAATTTTAACAAGATGCCCAGTTCCTGCTGATGAGAAGCATCCCCACAGCATGATGCTTCCACCACCATACTTCACTGTAGGGATGGTGTGTCTTGAGGCATGGGCAGTGTTAGGTTTGCACCACACATAGCGCTTAAGAGTTTTGGCCAAAAAGCTCTATCTTGGTCTCATCTGACCACAAAACCTTTTCCCGCATCGCAGCTGGGGCATTCTCATGCGTTCTGGCAAACTCCAAGACATGCTTTCAGATGGTACTTTTTGAGTAACGGCTTCTTTCTTGCCACCCTCCCATACAGGCCAGTGTTATGCAGAGCTCTTGATATGGTTGACTGGTGCACCATTACTCTGCTTTCAGGAACTCTGTAGCTCCTTTAAAGTGATTGTTGGCCTCTCTGTGGCTTCTCTCACAAGTCTCCTTCATGTTTGACCACTGCGTTTTGAGGGATGGCCTTTTCTTGGCAGTGCCTGGGTGATGTGATGCAGCTTCCACTTCCTGATTATTGATCCAGCTGTGCTCACTGGAATATCCAAACACTTGGATATTATTTTGTACCCTTGTCTTAATCGATGCATTTGTATTACATTATCTCTCACTTCTGTAGAATGCTATTTGGTCTTCATTTTCCTTTAGACCCACAGCCTGACCAATGATCCTTCAACAGTGGGGTTTTTATCCTGACCATGTGACAGCAACTTTAATGGTTCACAGGTGGAGGCCAATGGTAAGGTAACTGTGTCCTCGATAGGGCAATTTCTTTCATCTGTATATACTGGGAGCTTCCATAGGACAGGGGTTGAATACTTATGCAAGCAACAAGCTTCAGTTTTTTATGTTTCTTACAAACATTTCTCAACATAAAACCAATGTCACCTTACAATAATTGATTTTGAGTTTCAGTGTTTCAAAATAAAATATCATATGGAACGAAATTACAATGTACCATTTGTAATTCAGTAATATGGGAGCATTGGTCAGGGGTCTGATTACTTTTGCAAGGCACTGTATATTGGGCTCCTTGGAATTTTAAGCAGCTGCAGTGAAATGTAGTTCAAGATCCAAGCATAACATTACTACAGAGCTAGTGCTGTGAAAATATTACCCCCCTCCACGCATAAATAACCATACCAAAACAAAACAAAAACCATAAACTAAGAATTCAGGAGAAAATCACATATTTTCAGAAGCCTAAAATGGAAGAAAAAAGGTAATGGGTGTGGGGGGGGGGGAGAACAGAAAAAATTACCTTTCTCCCAGAAACAGTGGTCAAAAACAATATTGTTTTCAAGCCAATTCAGCCTTGCTGAAAATCTCTTAGATCCAAGATCCAAAACTAATGATATTAGTAATGACAGCATTGAAAAGGAAACAGGACTTGATTTTACAGAAAAGTATTTTCAAATAATTCAGAATATAGAACATCTTCAGATACTTGGCATCTGACATTTCAGTCCTATTCAACATTGTACAAGCATGTGCTAAGCTGCAACAGGAAGCACATTTCATAAAATTTTGCACCATTTCCCACTGTGAAATGCAGCCCCTTTTCATGACATTTGTACTCCTGTGAAAATGAGTGCAAAACTGTCAGTACAGCTTGGAAAGAATCACAGGATTCCTGGGCAACAGGAGTGTGTTCCCTCTCTTTCCAATTCAAAGTGAGGGCAATGGGAGTGCTTAATTTGTCCTTACTACTATCATCACATAGTTGAACCTGATTGGCTAGGCTTCAGAAGAGGGGTGGACATCAGAAGGATAAACATGTCCCCATTGTCAGGGAAACTGGGTGAATGTTCCCTCATTCAAACTAGCTGGGCTTAAATCATTGGCTGAAGAAGAACAGAGCTGGGAGCATGTATCTCAATCTAGAGCAGAGCCCACAGCACTGGTTGGCAATGAAAATGCCCGTAAACACTGTAAAACAACGAGAACTGCTTGAACAATAAAGATGTGGTCCTTCTCCCTCCCATTAAGATTGCGGAAAATGGGAAAGCTCCATTTGCCTTCAGCAATGTCGATACCTAATCAAATCTGATTGGTTGCTTGCTGTTCAATATGTAATCCAAATCCTTTTGTGTGTTAATGGTAACTTTAGCAGAGTCTCAGAAATTAAAGCTAGAAAACTTTCTATGCAATTTTTAAAATGGCATTTTGGGTTTTCCATGTCTTACCTTCACACATTGGACAGCATTCCCCAGGCACTTTCACAGGATTCAAACAGCTTTGTCCGCAGGCTGTGGCAACACAATGGGATTCTCCATTCATACATTGGCAGAAAGTACAGTCATCTTCCCTCCAGCGGTCACCATGTGCTTGAATCTGGCCATTAGCATAACACCCAGCAGGGTTATTAACTGGAGAAATGGAATCTAAAAAACAACCCCAAAACCAAACCAAAATGGTTTAATGTATTTGCAGAATTTAATACATATGTGATGTTGATAATACAGCGCTTTGAAAATTCTGAAAGAGTATTAAGGAATGATTAAAAGTGATATATTACAAGGCCACATTGACAGTTATACAATAACAAGACTGCACAGCTTTAAGAGTCAAAAATGATATTTCCAAACGTTAGCAACAACTAATTATATTTAAATAGTACACTATGAATTGTATTTTCTTTTAATAAGAAAATATTAGAAACCAGTGTGAGAGCCAGTGTGGTGCAGTGGTTAAGGTGTTGGACTATGACCTGGGAGACCAGGGTTCGAATCTCCACATAGCCATGAAGCTCACTGGGTGACCTTGGGCCAGTCACTGCCTCTCAGCCTCATGAAAACCCTATTCATAGCGTCGCCATAAGTCAGAATTGACTTGAAGGCAGTACATTTACATTAGAAACAAATACTGCAGGAGACATATGAGCACTTGAGATTCTATGAAATATTTTAGACAATTAATAAAACTCTTGCAGTGTCAAGGAAGTGAATTACCCCAATGTCATGGATCTTTTACCAGGAATTTTGAGCTATTGCTTTAGCACATTAAATGTAAACTTTTAACACTAAAGTCTATCTACCTTTAAATGAAATTCAAATAGCAACAGAGAAAGATACCTTCACACACTGGACAGCATTCTCCTTCTGGTACATAATATCTGTCACAATGTAGCTCACCACATTGTGCCGAGAAACAAATTGACACACCACCTTGGCATCGACAAAACCGACAGGTGTCCATTCGAAACATATCTCCATCATAATACTCCATACTATTAAATATACAGGCTGGCTTCACTTCTGAAAATAGCAAACAAAAAGAGTACTTTTCATGGAGGTGCCTGGCCATACAAAGCATAAAGGCTTAGCACCATCATTTGTAAAGCTATCTGGTCCTAATTTGTATATCGGCTTCTCATTTAAAAGACCATCTGAATCCTATTTTCACAGGATTCATTCAATTTTTTTTCTAATCTGGATTTTTGTATCTGAAATGTTTCTATAGTTAATATATACCAGGTTGTATCCAGTGCTGGCTCTGACTGAGGCAAAAGTGCTTCTGCTTGCAAAAGTTGGGGAACCTGGATTTTGCTGGTCCCACCTCCACCTATTGCAGTCCTCCATGCATATCTTATTCTGTTCTGGAAGATTCCTAGCCTTTAGGAAGAGCTTTAAGGAGGTGCTTAAGTTTGGAAAATATTTTTTTTTCTGGTTGGCAGTTGCATATTCCAGGACATGCTTTACACCTACAGCTATAAAAAGAATAATACTTGAACATTTCTGTCCAAAGGTGGAGCATAAAACTGAATTATTTTACCAATTCATCTCACTGATGAATTGCTTAAGAATTATTCTTAATGGAAGCTAGCACAGCACAGTGGCTTAAGGCCAGACTAGATGCAGCATTAAATCCCTGTTTCAATGTTGCATGTGTCCCTTTAAAACTGCAAATAACAGCCACTAGAGGCCCCAGAGACCACAGAAAGCAGGAAGGGGGAGTTCAATCTTTCCCCTACCTGCACTGAGGCCCTGACAAAAATAGCCCCTCTGAAGCTATTTACATTGGAATGGCAGTTCCCACTGATGCCAACAGGAGCTTCCCACTTAATGCAAACAGCAGAGCTTTGGAGTGGCAATTTTTGTTAAAACTCTGACATGTGAAGAATTAAGTTCTCCCACCCTACTGTGGTCCTAATCTTAATTAGGCCCCCCAATGACTGCTATTTGAAGTATAAAAAAGGATACATGCAACACTAAACTATGTGTTTAACATCTTGTGTCATCCGGCCCTAGGAGAATGAGTAATGACACAGATGTAAGTCCCCAGTTCAAAATGTCTGGGCCAGTCTCAGCCTCTTCATCTTTAATACAGGAAAAACAATTCTGACTTATCTTACAGAGTTGTTGCAAGTACTATTGAGATAATGTATATGCAGCACTTTGAAGCCTCTAAAATTTTAATTGTTTTTAATTACTGTTTTTAACTGTTTTTATTGATAATTTTAATATTTCTGGTAAACTGTTTAAAATATTTAGTTACAATGAAGTGGTATATAAAAAAAATAAAATGCTATATGAATAAACAAAGCTGCTTGATTACAGAGTCAGACACCTGGTCCATCTGACCTGGCACTTATACTGGCAGGCAGTGGCTCTCTGGATTTCAGACTAAGATTGAACATGGCACTTTCTGCATACAAAGCATGTGGTCTATCACGCTGATTACATTAAAACAACTGCTACTTACTCAAGTTAACAGAAAGGTAGAGGATAACTAGCTAGAAGTTGTGGAAATTCGGGTGTGATGAGCCATAGTTCTTCCACAACTTTGTCTCACACCTTCTCAATTCAGACAGCTTAAGTACAGGCATATCCCACTTTAACGTTCGCAATGGGACCAGAGAGTATACTTTAAGTGAAAATCTACTTTAAGTGACGCAATTGTCTTAACTTGTACTGCATGCAATCACCACTAAATGGCAGCGGCGTCATGCCAATAAAATGTGCGTTATTGAGAAGCGCGTGAACGTTAAGCGGGGTACGGGGACGTATGCAGCATGTTTGTTATAGCGAGGCAACGTTAAGTGAAGCAACGTTAAGCGAGGTATGCCTGTATTTCAGATGAGCCAATGTTTGGGGTGAAACTCAGCAACTTTCTTTTGCCTTTTTTTCTGCACTGATGCTTGTGCCTCTTTCAGCTCTGGCCAATCCCAGATGTACCTGGAGCAAGGAACTGCAAGTGGATCAAAGCAGTCCCAACATCTCTTGGTCAGGAGTTACATGCATAAGTTGTCTGGCAGTTTTGTATGTCCACCGGGCCATACACTATTCTGGCTTCCAGATATGCCTGGGTTTTTTTGGGGCTCAGCTATTTGTATTGACACTGATGGGAGTCGTGTCAATGTAATGAACAGAGACAGAATATGCCTGGAGTTTGATGGCATGTTATTGGATTAATTAACAGAAACTACATTACATCAGGAAAGTTACTGGAACTCAGAGAATGTTTTTAAAAGGTGATTAAAGCCCGTTAAGAACAAGATCATCTTACTCCAACAGATTTAGAAGTTAGAACACATCAGGAAAACAACAAAATTGCAGACATTTCTTTGCAGATGATTTCTAAAGGTGACTGCGACCTTTTGGATTGCTATGAACCCTGGCTGACATTTTTGCATTTAATTCAGCAGATTATCAGCAGGAAGTACTTTTTCCTTCACTAAGCTGTGTAGCACACCCTTGGGATATCTATTGCCTGACTGTCATATCTAACCTGTCTTAAATATGCTTTTGCGGCTAGGATAATTTAGCTTGCTGGTAAATTTCACAAAAATAATATGCTTTATTCTACAGGTTTAATTTTATTTTACCTGGTATTTTCCTTTGGGGGTAATCTGTTAGTGGTTATATGTTAGTAGTGGGCAAGGCCAGAAGCGACAGTGAGTGGGCCAAAGCTTCCCACACTCTTTCTCTCAAGATCACCATAAGCCAACATTCTTGGCCAACGTGAGTTGTAGTCATCCACTTCTTCCCTCAGAGAACAGTGTTTCACTTGTGCTTCCTTCTCTACTTGTTTAACATGGGGGAACTGCAGAGCACCAAGCTCTCCCTACTCAGTATGCATTTGGGCATCTTCAGGATCATTGGTTGAAGTCCTTTTTGCCATTACTTGGAGCATGGGTTTCCCTCTTACCCAGGTGAGGGTGGAGCAGCTTCAGGAGTCACCACTTCAAGGTGGTCCAGGTACCTTCAGAATGCAGCTTCTGACAAAGCTTGCTTCAATCCCTCACTCTTCAATATGGAAAATAAGGAAGCGTCATGAGCTGCTTCTTCAATGATCCCAGCGGAGTACACTTTTTCCATTGGAAGTCAGTAGATGGGAGCAATGAGTAAGGGGGGGGGCAGCCTGGAGCAGGATGTGAATGGGCATCTGGCCACAGGCTAGTACATCTATACTTAAAGAACCTCTGTTATGCTTAGAACTGTATAACTTGGACACTGTAGCCTAAAGGATATTGTGCTTCCTTATGCAGATTTCAGAAATGATTTTAAAACACCCATTTTCACATTAATATTCATTAATGAGCAGTACATAACATGAGCAGAAATTTCAGAAGGAGAATAAGAATAAAAAAGAATCCTTAATTAAATTTGCCTTTATAGGCAAAATTTCACTGTTAGAGATCTGTAGCCCAGTAGCATGTAATATGTTTGCTTAGTTTGAGTTGTTACTGGTGTAGTAAACATTATTTGAGCAGTGTTGCTCTTGGTAACATAATTCTTACACTGAGCGTTATTACAGTAGTATATCATTTGGTTTGTGATCTTTGATGAGGTTTTTAAATCATTCAAACAAAAGATACTCTGCTAGAACACCTGCTTGCCTGGTACTTAATGAAGGTATATTAATGTTTACTTGCTCTGCGTGCTAAAATTACATAGTATTTGGATGAGTAATTAAAATAATATTTGTCCTTATGATTTTACATTCAGATTGAACTCAGACATAGAGTGAAATAATATAAAGAGAGATGGAAAAACACATTTAAAATTCTATAGATTACAAGCCTGGCTCACCCCTAATTCTAAGCAAAACTAAGGCCAAGTGTTAATGGGCAAACATGCAGCTTACTCATAGCGAACACTGTGGCAGCTTTGCTCTCCCCTTCTCCTGCTGCTGATGTGCTACTCAGAGCTAAGCCATGGTTTAGCTTAGCATAATATCCAAATCTGGGCATGCAGTTTGTCTTGTCCAGACAAACCAAGAACCCATGTTTGATACAATGCTAAGCCAAGCCAAACCATGGCTCACTGTATGCTTGCAAACACATCTGTTTACTGGAGCCTTTGACAATTGAATAATATATTTATGACCTACTTGAAAATTGTAAATTCATGTGATACATTTCCCCCTCTTTTTTTTCAACCCGCTGGCTGGTTTTATATGTATTAAATTGTATTGTTTTTAATCCTTCAATCTGCTCTTGATTTAATTAAGTTTAAACTATGATTTCATTAATCTAATACTAGGATGTATAGACTGTATATTCATAGTATAGAGTTCATATTTATTGTTAATTTTTAACAGTTTGGAAGCTAGTAGGTAGAGGGTGGTTAACCCATGCCCCTCCAGATGTTGCTGGACTAGAAGTCTCATCATTCCTGACAGTTAGACATGCTAGCTGGGGCTGATGGGAGCTGGAATCCAACAGTATCAGAAGGACCATATGTTAGCGACCCCTGCAGAAAGTAATATTAGATTAACATTGATGTTTATCAGTAAATCTCAACAGTTAGTTTACTTTTAATCAGTGGCCCAATTAGTTCTAATTTTGTAAGCCACAATTAAAAGTGCTAGCTGAACATTTAGTGCGGCTTTTAAGACCTGATACAGGATATGAACCACCATTAAACCATGACATTAATACACATTCCAGAACCCTGGCCACATTTCAATTCACTGGCCCATTTGTTTTCAACATTAGCACAGCAGCATCATAGCCTTCCTGGCCATCGTTCACCAGCATGCTAATGTTGCACATGAACATGCCAGTATACAGCAAGCACATTTACTGGTAATCATGACATGTGTGAATACATATAGCATTTTACCCAGTGCCTGCATTCTATATTAATGAGGCCCAAATCCCTGTGCTTTTGTTTGAAGACAAACACATACCTACTGTGCCCAAAAAGATGCTGATCTGGAATGTGGTCATGATTTACCAGTAGAAGCCAACATATCAAAATAGGTTAAGCAATGTACAGAATTAACAAAAATAGACTGCTTTCAGATTTCCTTATGAATATATAAAAAAACTATGTCATTGCAGATATACTTTATAAGATTTGCCTTTTTTCTCCAACAAAATCTTTCCATTTTTCACATTAGGTGAAACACAGCACATAGCTGAACAATGGAATTTGCTCCCACAGAACACAGTGATAGGGGAGAGTGCAGTTGCGCTTAGGTCCTGCTTGCAGGCTTCCCAAAGGTGAGGACAAGATGCTGGACCAGATGGGCCACTGGCCTGATCCAGCAGGCTTTTTTATGTTCTTATGTTGGTGTAAATACCATGTGAAATTTTTGAAGCAATCTAATAATAATGCAATTCACTATTAACTGTGACCACTTCATTAACCAGTGACATGGCTTAAGTTGTAGCTTTAGAAGAAATAAAATTCTTCAACAAACTTTTTAAAAATGGTGAACCTGACATATGTTCCCCCCCCCGCAACATCCACCTATTTTGCTTGTGGCGGCATTTGCAACAGCCTTTTAAAAAATAAACATGAACTGCATGTAAGCAGCAGTAGTGGAGACTGCCAGGGAGAAGACAGTTGCTTAGCATTCAAGAAACAAGGAGGGGATGCTCCAATTTTTCCTGAGTAGTTGGTAATCACTGTCAGGACGTGGGGAACACTGTAGCAGATCTGAGTGCTCTTTCCTGTTTCCAAAGTACTCTGAGTGCTGCATCCAATTTAAGAAAGACTCTTGTTAGCACTATAAATAGGAACACAGTATCTTTTTACTGAGAGATGCAAATCTGTGACAATTTTAATGAAAAGTTTGTAGTAGGAAAATTGTCCCATAGAAGTTTTTCACCATTACTGCTTGTGCCCCATATTCAACAGCATAGTCATAAACCAAATACTTCAAAATGTTCAACCCAAGTACACTGTGAACATACCATTGACACATTCAAAGACATCACAGCACTTGCCAGGTGTTCCATCTCCACGTGACACTATTTGGGGGATGTAGCCTGCCTCGCATTTTGGAACACCACATAAACCAGAGAGACATTCGCACCTGAAACCAAAGCAATGAAAGGTCCATAAATAAGTGAGAAAACAAATGAGAGGAAAAAGCACAAACAGAGGGGGGAAATAGTTGGTGATAGGAAATAGGTTTTCTGCTGTTACATAATAAAAGACAACACGACAATTTTAAACACAATACAGTAAACAAGAGTTAACACTTGCTCCAATGGACAATGCTTTACTTTCATCAGAAGACTGGTGATCCAAATCTTACAGGTGTCGCAAGCTGAAGTAAATGTGCTGAAAAGTCACTAAGCCCTTAGTTCTTGATCTTAAACATGATCTACCTCACAGCACATTTCTGAGAACTACCAAAATAAAGACAATCAAGTACTCTGCACTTCAAAATTGCTAGTATATTACCATTACTGCTATCTCTAGCAACTCATTCTCTTAACTCTGGTGATGTGATTTTTAAATTTGAAATGGCATGAGGAGTTGCTGCTGCTGTTTAATTAAATTTATTACCCATCCTTCCCTAATAGGTCTCAGGGCGGGTCACAACAATATAAAATACATTATTAAAAGCAGTTTAAAACAAATTACAACCACAGCTAGAGACGGTTGTAAAAATACACATCTCAAATGTCAAAAGCCAGGATGAAGAGGTGCAAACTATACAAACTAGGATTTGTATTAATCCTTCAGAGGTCCAGGGGTGATGGCTCATGACAGAGTCTTCTCTGTTGTGGTCCCAAAACAGACACTTTATACCTTTTGTTGGTTACTTAAGACACATCTGTTTACCCTGGCATTTGGATGTGAAGTATGAGTTTTTAGTTGTTGCTTCTGTAAAGATACTGGTATCAAAGCAGGGTTGGCAACCCCCTGCCTGGAATGCCCTGCCTGCCTTTTAATGTAGCTGCTGCAAACATCTTTACGGACTTGACCCTTCACTGCAGAGAGCAGTTTAAGAAATGAGTAAGAGTTAAGAAGATTATCTACTCTTTCTTGCCTACACTGTAGGCTGCTATAAGCTCACTTTGACAGCCAACCCAATTCCAGTGAGTAATAACTGATAGAGAAAACACATGGTTTTGTCAACCCTCACAGGCACTAGATTGGGAACAACAGCAACTGAAGCCACACTTCCCAGTATGTGAATTCTCTTTTACCACTACTGGGCAAGAAACAAACCATTATGCAAATAACAAGGTGCATTATCAGTGGGTTTAAGAAGGTTGAACTGACCACATGGAACCACTGTTGTTGCTTCTATGGATGTAAGGGAGTAAGGTCAGAGGTAAATGAAATGCAAACAGAACAAGAAAAACAAAAGACAGTAATGATTTCCTAAATGCAATACCATACCAACCACAAAAGATTCCTATGAGTAAGACAGAAAACTCAGCATCCCACAACCATTCAGGGTTCCTAACCAAAACTAAAAATTTAATGAGTGTAATAACGATACAAGAATTAATGTTATTTAATTAATTTAATTAAGAATTAATTAATGTTAATGTTATTTGCTATTTAATTTATTTTTTGTATAATGTATTGCTTTATTGATGTATTGCCTTGTTGATGTATTTTTATATTTGTGTTTACTTTTTCTGTAAGTCGCCTTGATGGCCAAATGGCCCTCAAGGCAGGGTATAAATAAACATTAACATAACATAACAAAAACTTCTGGCAGCCAGTCAGCCAATGTTACAGAAATCCCCACGCAGCACAACCTGACTGGGGGCTGCAGTTAGTGCAGAATGTTGCAGCACAATTGCTGACATGGGTAAGACCCTATCAGCACATAATAACTCTGCTCTGAAATCTGCACTGGTTGCCAATTTGCTACCAGGCGAAGTTCAAGGTGTTTCCCATATTACGGGTTCCACATAGTACTTGCTCTGCTCTTGTAAGAAATCAATCTTTTAGTGTGGCAGTACCTATGCTTTGGAACTCCTTTCCTATTTACATTAGGCAGGTTCCTTCATTGTACTCATTTCATTGCACTCATTCTGCAGTTACTGCAGAATGCTGTGGCATGATTGCTGACAAGAGTGAGACCCTATCAGCACATAATACTGCTGCACTGGTTGCCGATTTGCTACGAGGCCAAGTTCAAGGAGTAAGAAATCAGTCCTTTAGTGTGGCAGCACGGAACTCCCTGCGTATTGATTCCCTGCCTATAGGCAGACACCTTCATTGTACTCTTTTCAGCATCTGCTAAAAATATTTTTGTTTAGCAAAGCCTACCGAGGCAGGTAGAAGCTATGGTGTTTTTGTATCAGTTTATAACTCATGGTTGGTTCTATTATTTTGAATGTTTTTAAATACATGTTTTTAGCTGTTTTTGCCAATAATTTTGTTTTAATTTTTTCTGTAAACCGCTTTGAGGTTTTTTGTATTTTTTACAATAAAGTGGTATATAAATGTTGTAAATAAAATACATAAATTAATTTTGGAGTCACTGTGGCCCTTCGGTCTCTTTCCTCTTTTAGGAACAAAGGAATCTACTTTATACCAACTCAGGCCATTTGGTACCATCTAGCTCAGTGCTGATGACATGGACTAGCATTGACTCTCCAGGATACCGGGCAATAGTCTTTTCCAGAAATTGAATTTTGGACCTTTGCATGCAAAGCATATGTCCTGCGACTGAGCTACAGTCCTTTCCCTGTTTAGAAAAATATCTTTTAAAATTGTTCTTTTCAATTCGTTAATGAATGCACATCATACCTAGGGCAGATCCACATCATTCATGTAAAGCACATGAATCTCTCCACAAGATCATGGGAACTGTAGTTTGTTAAGGATGGTGGAACTATAACTGTGAGGGGGAAACTACACTTCCCAGTATTCTTTAGGGAAATTCATGTGCTTTAAATGCAAGTTGGATATGGTTTAAATGTGTTGTGTGGATCTATTTAATAAACTTTGCCTGCATGTAAATAATTTTAATTAATTAATTAATTAATTAATTAATTAATTAATTTTAATTAATTAAATGGAAATGAACTATAATGAACTATAATGAACTATAAAGTGTACTGGGTGACCATGGGCTACTCACCATCTCCTAGCCTAATCTTCCCCTCAGGATGAAAACAACAGAGGGAAACCATGACCACCAAAGGAAGAAGGGCACACTTAAAATGTAAAGGAAGTAATAATGTGCAACCATAGTGTGAAATCAAATACTTATTGGCACATAACATGAAGAAATATTTATATAAGCATGACTGTCAAAGATGCTTATTATTTATACAACCTGTAAAGATTTATTTATTTATTTAATTTAATTTATATACCGCCCTAAGCCCAAAGGCTCTCTGGGCGGTGTACAAAATTTGTAGATATTTGTAGTGCAATCCTATGATTGTTTACTCAGAAGCAAGTCCCAACGTATTCAATGGGACTTACACAAACAGGGAAGTGTGCACAGAACTGCAGCCTCAAGTGATAAGGAACACTCAACCAACCCAAAATTCAGAATCGTGCCTCTTTAAGCTGTTTTGCAACTGTTTATACTTTTTATGATTATTGGATTTTAAAGGGATTTATTTCTTCTTGTGAGCTGCCTTGGTTTCCAATCGGCAATCCTACCTCACAGGGTTATTTTATCTATTTATTTATTATTTGATTTATATCCCACCCTTCCTTCCAGCAGGAGCAGGTCATTGGGAAGACTCCACAAATACACACACACTGAAGATGTAAAAATACATAGAGCCCATATAATAGTTTATTGTCAAAACCAGTTGGTCATTGCAGAACATTTTTCTTAAAAAATAAAATCAGTATTAGTTTCCTACATAATAAGAGCAGTGATACCCATGTAAGCCCTGCCTCTTTGCTTTAAAAATATGATTGGAGAGGAAGAGAAAGATTTACAATACGAGCACAATCCTTTGCTATGTTCACTCAAAAGTTCCATTGCACAATCATAACCATGTTGACTCAAAGGTAATTCCTACTGAAGTCAATGGGGTGTACTCTGGGTATGTGGGATTAGCATTGAAGCTTAACACCCAGAAAAGCAAGTATTGGATTAAAGATTCATATCGGGAAGGTTTTCAAAACACTGCCCTCTTCAACAGCCCAGGAAAATTTAAACTTGTTTGACTCCTGCACACAAGAGAAAAAAAGACTTTTGGTACCGCTGAAAACTATATACTTATTCAATTTATGAGATTTTCAGATAAACAGGGAAAAAAGGTTTCTACCTTTGCAATGGGGTCTAGTTACTGCCTGGAGTCCCAGAAATCCTTTGTCAATCACAACCCTGACTTTACTTATTGGCTACAAACCTGAAAGGATGGGGTTAAAGCAGCCAGCTAAGAGTTCATTGCACTGAAGTTGCGGGGGGGGGCAGCAGCTGATATTTTGGTGTTTATCTCATGAACCAGACCACCTAGAAACTTAATTTTTAAAAAAAATGAAAGCTGAGAGTTCAGAGATTAAGCGGACTCATCTGGAGACCCAGAGAGGACCCCCAAAATCCAGAGTCTCTGGGCAAATACCGGATACCTGGCAACCCTAGCTAGGAAGGACACAAGCTAGAGAGCTGCAGTCCTCCTTGCAGGCAGTTACTACCCCTATTTCACAAGCCAAGGCAAGGGTTGCTTTTCATTCTCATTTCCTTTGCTTGTAAAGAGGCTGGTAGGGGATATCAGGAAAGTGCAGAAATCCTTGCAAACACTTGCAAAACCTCTCAAGTTACTGTGAGTAGTCACAAAAGAATACTCAAATCCACAATAGTTTTGAGGCAAACATATCAATGTTCACCCATCCTGACATATAATCTCCCTCACAGTAAGCCTTCCTTGGGTCATCATATGAAGTCCTAAACCAAGTTAATAGAGTGAAATAGTTTGAACTACCTATTATGCGCCCACACACAGATTCAAGGGTTCTTCACTTTTCCCTTAAGCCTAAAGCTGTTTAGAGTCTTTGTACATAGCAACCACACTTCACCTAGGCTCGTGCCTGTTGCTCCAGCAGTAAATCTAAACAGGCAGACTCAATGAGGAAACTCCCACCAGAGATTTATCTCAGCACTGGGAATAAATCAGGGTAAAAAAGAATGACATTCCACAGTGGAAGAAGGTTATGCTTTTTATTGACTACACATTTCTATATGAGTACATATGAGCATACTTAGTTTGGTCAAAGCCAGTAAATGAATAAATCAGAATGAATAATATAACACAAAACCCAAGGTTATTAAGTAATATAATATATTCTTATACAGTGTAGGTATCTTAATACACACATATATAGGAAAGAATGACAGTTTAAATTTCACCCACAGGGGCTCAGATAAGACTCAGAATAAGACTCAGCAACTAGGCAAACGGCAGCAGCGTGACTAATCCTATGAGGGCTGATCAAAAACTGCATTTGTGATCTCTTTTATAGTCTCTCATGTAGATAATTTGATCTGAAACTGCATCACTTTTCCAGTCCCACAGTCTTTTCTCACAGACAAATTCCCACACACTTCTTAGAAACATTCTCATGGGACATTCTCACAATCACCTTTCCATTCTCATAGATCTCTATCTTAAATCTCACCTAAGGTTACTACAGGACATCTGGAGAAGCCTAGTAAGGTATTTCCCAGTCTCTTCAATATTTTCGAGTGAGCCCAGATGTTGATTTAAGAGCTACAATCTTGGCTGTATGCCCAGACTTCCTGGAGGGGAAGAATGGGTACAGGAACACTTGTCTTTTCAAAGTACATTTTATTTCAACTCTGAAGGGGGCAAAACAGTTTAACTATATAGACTTATATAATACATACATAACTTAAATGCACCTACTACAACAGGTTGGGACTAATACCTTTTTTGTGGTCGTGTCCACTTTATAGAGCTCTTTTTCCAGGCATGCTTGCTAAATCCACTTTCTTTTGATGAGATTAGTTGGGATCTTTTAATACAAAAAGATGGGAGAGGGGGAGGAAGGAGGGGTGACCAATACAATTTTATTGCTCAATGTTGTATTATCTGGGAATTCTACTGCTCTGTTTGATTTCATGTTTTAGTGTTTTATTGGTTGCTTGGAGACTAGTTTTCATTTAACTCTGATCAAAAAGGGTGAAAGTGGTTTGCTAGTGCTCTTTTTTTGTATACTGTAATTTTAATGATGTATGCTAGTAAGTTAGTTGTATTTGAGCTCAGAAGGTAATATCACTAAGTACACAGGAATATTCAACAGAATAGCATTTTGGATTCTGTTTTAACCTACAGAAGGCATTACAATAATGCTGATTTATTGTCTCATATTTCTATCCTACCTTTCTTCCATCATGGCACCACACAGTCACCCATTCAGGCACGGACCAGATCTAGACCTGCTTAGCTCCAGCAAGGTGCTGGCCTCATGTGTCTTCAGACCATAGTATAGTTTAGATTTAAGAAAACAGTAAGTTTGAACTGTTTTGAGCATGTTCTGTAATTCCCCAGTTTCTTTCACTGCCAGCTTCTGTGAGGCTTATGGGTAAAATAAGATCTTTGACCTAGTTATTTTGAGGAGAGTATTTAGACTGATTGATATATTGCGTTTTAGAAGTTGCTATCTGCCCTGAGGACTTTTGATGAAGGGTGGAATATAAATTGCTAAAACAAAATAAATTGAACTACAGCATAGAATTTGTTAAGTGTAAAGGTAAGAAAAATCATATCAAAACAGGTAAAGAACCAAAGCAACATATAAACTAAAAGGTTTAACATAAATATAGATAATGAGCAAACTGATTAGCAGAGACAGGGTATCATTTGATATTGTCTCCACTCTTACAAGATATCTCAGGAACACTGAATAGTAGGTGTGCTCCTTCTCTATTCAGGGCCATCTGGGAGAAGGATGACAGCAACAAGCTTGGACCCTGGCAAACTACTTAAAATCAAGCAGTCAATGAGGTACAATGAAGGGCTCAGCCTCTTTTGCAGGAGTAGGCCTGGATGAGCAACCATGAATAAATCATCTCACCAAATCTACACAGAATTAAACTGAACAATAACTCTTCTTTTTTGTTGTTTCATTTTCAAAATAAAAAATATATAAACATAACCAGATCATAATCATATGGCTTATAAAGATTACATTTTGATTATCCATAGTAGATATTAATACAATTTTAATTCATACATTAATACCGTTCCCTTTCTTTTTCTTTCCTGCAGGATTGTTGAATATCATTCCTATCCTTTCATTTGTTGAATCGTTTAATAATAGTACCATATCCATGTATATGCCATTGGCAGGAGTATCTTGTAGTTTTATGTAATTGATAAAATCATACCATAGTGAAAGGAAATTAGTCCCTTTACTTTGTCCTCTTCCTCTCATTAAATTATCTGTTAGTTTTTCAAGTAGAGCTATATCCCAAACTGTTTTATACCAAGAACTATATTTGTTCCTTTAAGGTCTTCCCAAGATTGTGCAATAGTAATCCTTGCTGCTACCAACAAAAAGCTTACCAACTTCTTATTTTTAATATTAAGATCTTCATTCAGAAATAATTCAATATTGCTAACCGTGGTGTCAATGTGATTTTTGGTTGGGTTAATTTGGATTTTTTGTTGTTCAATTTCCTTAATCACAGATGCCCAAAATCGGCAGTTTTTCTTTTACACTCCCACCACATATGCATATACGTACCAGTTCTTTGACACCCCTTCCAGCACACTGAAGATGTTCCTGGATTCATCAATGCTATTTTTCTAGGTGTCAGATATTACTGATTTTCAGAGACAATTCTCTGTTTAGCAGCAAATGTTCAGTGTGGTGGCTTATTGCATTGTTACCCACTCTTCCCTATCTATGTCAATTCCAAGTTCCCTTTCCCACCACAATTTAATTCTGATAGATCTTCTCCTTTATCATCAACCAAGATTTTATATGTGTTAGATGTCAGGCCCTTTGAATCCTCTGAATATGCAAATATTAATTTTTCAAATCTGGTAAATCTGCGTGTTGTAGCTTCTTTTATTTCTGGATTATTAAAAAAATTGATTTGTTCCCATAATAATCATGGGAGTGGGATTTCCTGTAGTTGATTTTTTAACTTATCTTCTCCAATGGGCATTCCGTTCAGATAAAAATCACAGAGATTATATAATCTCTTGGCGTGGTGCCCTTAACATCATACATACGATTTTACTGAAAAGCATAGGGTGGTAAGCCAAGGGAATCGGGAGACATCGTAGGAAGTAAAACTGTTACCCTTTTCTTCCAGGTCTTAAACACTGCTCGTGTAAATTATTTTCCATTTCATTCAATGATCTGAGTTTATTTTTAAGAAAGGGGAAGACATTTATTGGGATTCCATCTTTTGACATCATTTCTATTTCTACCCAATGCTTACTTATTTCTCCTAATATAAACGGGATAATATAGCCTTTCTGATTTCCCAAATAATACATTTCTAAATTTGGAATTCCCCATCCTCCACTTGGGAATTAAGAATAAATCTTTTTTTTTTTTTTACTAACTCGTATTCTTTTTTTGCCCCGAAATAAATTGATTTATCTATCATGACCATAAACGTAATTACTTTAAAGGGAACTCGATTGGAAGAACTTGAAATAAAAAGGTGCGTTTTGGTATTATACTTATTTTTATCAGAGCCAATTTTTCCATCAAAGTAAAGTTGGATTTTTTTCACATCTTATAATAATAATAATATTTATTGTTACGATCAATGAACAACATGAAGTAATCAGATAAAATTGTTAAAACACAATACTATAAAACAGAATTGTCAAAGACATAGACATAGTTATAAAACTGTCAAAGACATAGTTATAAAATCCAAAAAACTAAACAAAACAACCAAGAATTACAAGGTGGCTAGACTCAGTTCGTGGCGAATTTTGATCGCTGCAGCAAGGTGATAAAAGTATTTTGATCAGAAAGGAGTAGGAGGACATAAAATGTGTCTGATTGTCCTAGGGTTTTCGACAGGAGAGGTACAATTAAAGATCTTTGTAGATCAGAATAGAATGGGCAGTGTAGGAGGACGTGGATCACTGTTTCCACCTCTCCAGCGTCACAAGGGCACTTATGGTTGTAGTAGGGTTTTTTTCTTGTATCTTCACTCCAGGACAGCAGAAGGAAGGACATTAAAACGTGCCAATGTGAAAGCTCTGAGATGTTTTGTGCACCGAGAGTGTAAAACGATAATTTGCAGATTTATGGAATTGTAGTGCTCTGTCCATTGAGGCATAGTTAGAGGACAAGCCCAAGTCTTGTTGGCGCTCAATATCTTTTCACATCTTTGTTAATACTCTGCTAGACTTGACCATAATTTTCTTCATACATTTGGTTCAAATTTCTAGTGATCTGTACTCCTAAGTATTTGTGCTTGCGGGATACCTAGGATCTTGAACATGATTTTTCAACATTAGGAGGAATATTAAAGCATAAGGCTTCTGATTGTTTAAAACTTACTCGGAGGCTTGCAACTAGTTCAAAGGATTCAAATTTTCTGTTTTCCAAGGATCTGAAGTTGTAATTACTATGTCATCCGCATAAAGCTCTATCACATACTTTCTATCTTTTATGTTTATTCCTACCACATCTGTCGCAATCTAATTGCTAAGGGTTCTAACACTAAAATAAACAAAAAGGGGGACAAAGGACACCCTTAGTTTGCCCCCCAGTGAATCTCAAACCAGATTATTTACCCTTATCTTAGCCTTAGAAATTAAGTATATATGTTCATCAACCCTTTAAATTTTGGGCCAAAATTTTTGTTACCACAATCAGAAACTTCCATTCCAGACAATCAAATGCTTTAAATACATCTAGGACTAGTACTGCTGGAGGGGAGGACAACATTTTGCTATAATGAATAATATTTATTATTTTATGAATAGAAACTGCCATTTGTCTATAAGGGACAAATCCCATTTGGTCTAAGCCAATCACCTTAGTTAATATCTTCTTTAGCCTATTAGCCATTACTGCGGCAAATATCTTATTGTTATTGTTATGTGCCTTCAGTGATCTCCAACAGCATCTCTCATGAACCACCCTGTTTAGATCTTGTAAGTTCAGGTCTGTGGCTTCCTTTATGGAGTCAATCCATCTCTTGTTTGGTCTTCCTCTTTTTCTACTCCCTTCTCTTTTTCCCAACATTATTGTCTCTTCTAGTGAATCATGTCTTCTCATGATGTGTCCAAACTATGATAACCTCAGTTTCATCATTATTTGTCTTTTTCGCAGTCCATGGAATGTGCATAGCTCTCCTCCAACACCACATTTCAAAGGAGTTTATTTTTCTCTTACCCGCTTTTTTCACTGTCCAACTTTCACATCCATACATAGAGATTGGGAATATCATGGTCTGAATGATCCTGACTTTGGTGTTCAGTGATACATCTTTGCATTTGAGGACCTTTTCTAGTTCTCTCATAGCTGCCCTCCCCAGTCCTAGCCTTCTTCTGATTTCTTGACTATTGTCTCCATTTTGGTTAATGACTGTGCCAAGATATTGATAATCCTTGGCAAGTTCAATGTCCTCATTGTCAACTTTAAAGTTACATAAATCTTCTGTTGTCATTACTTTCGTCTTTTTGACGTTGAGCTGTAGTCCTGCTTTTGTGCTTTCCTCTTTAACTTTCATTAGCATTCGTTTCAAATCATTACTGGTTTCTGCTAGTAGTATGGTATCATCTTCATATCTTAAATTATTGATATTTCTCCATCCAATTTTCACACCTCCTTCATCTTGGTCCAATCCCGCTTTCCGTATATGTTCTGCAAACAGATTAAACAAATAGGGTGATAAAATACAACCCTGTCTCACACCCTTTCCGATGGGGAACCAATCGTTCTCCATATTCTGTCCTTACAGCAGCCTCTTGTCCAGAGTACAGGATGCACATCAGGACAATCAGATGCTGTGGCACCCCCATTTCTTTTAAAGCATTCCATAATTTTTCATGATCTACACAGTCAAAAGCTTTGCTGTAATCTATAAAGCACAGGGTGATTTTCTTCTGAAATTCCTTGGTCCATTCCATTATCGAACGTATGTTTGCAATATGATCTCTGGTGCCTCTTCCCTTTCTAAATCCAGCTTGGACGTCTGGCATTTCTCGCACCATATATGGCAAGAGCCTTTGTTATAGAATCTTGAGCATTACTTTACTTGCATGGGGTATTAAGGCAATAGTTTGATAATTACTGTATTCCCTGGGATCCCCTTTCTTTGGAATTGGGATATATATTGAACACTTCCAGTTTGTGGGCCATTGTTTAGTTTTCCTTATTTCTTGACAAAGTTTTGTCAAAATTTGGACAGATTCAGTCTCAGTTGCTTATAGCAACTCTATTGGTATGCCATCTGTTCCTGGTGATTTGTTTCTTCCCAGTATTTTAAGAGCAGCTTTCACCTTGCATTCTAAAATTTCTGGTTCTTCATTATACGGTTCCTCTATGAATGAATCTGTCATCCTTGCATCTCTTTTACAGAGTTCTTCAGTGTATTTTGCTTCCATCTTCCTTTTATTTCCCTTTAATTTCTCTAATCTTTTGGAACAGGGCTCTTGTTCTTCCCTTTTTGTTGTCCTCTTCTATTTCTATATAATAACTATTGCAATAATTTTCTTTGTCTCTATGTATGGTGTTGATT
The DNA here is from genome assembly GCF_030035675.1 of Rhineura floridana. Taxonomy (NCBI): domain Eukaryota; kingdom Metazoa; phylum Chordata; class Lepidosauria; order Squamata; family Rhineuridae; genus Rhineura; species Rhineura floridana. The sequence goes on along the minus strand of NC_084483.1, from coordinate 147,544,650 downwards.
AATTAATGAGATTGGTCATTAAGAGTAAACTTTGATTCCCTAAATGGCTTTGGAATTGTAACAATTTTTGATTCTAGCCACGTTCTTGGTAATGAGGCTCCCTCCATTATATAATCTCACTAAATAGGGAATGAGGTTTTAAAATGTTTTATAATACTCTGTAGTGTACCCATCAGGACCTAGAGCCTTTCCATGTTTTAACTGCTTTATAACCTCTTCTATCGCCTCCTCTGATATAATTTCTTTGTCCTCCTGTAGTACTTGTGGCAAAACTATTGAATCTAAAAATTTAGCTATGTTTTCGAAGAGAGTTTTGTAGATCTATATAATTTTTTATAAAAATTCATGAACTCTTTATGTCTACTGCAGAATACAAATTAGTTCCATCTTTTTCAAGTATATAATATACTCTTGCTTTTTCCTTTTCTTTTTACTTCTTTGGACTAATAACCTGCAGCACTTTCCTCCGTATTTGTAATATTTCTGTTTCACGTACAGTAAATTAATCATTACTTTGTTTGTGTCTAAAAAATGGAAATTCTTACCGTTAATTTCTATTCCCGGGGGGTTCCTGGAAGACAGTCATTAGCCTTGGGAATGGCGCCTCCCTCTGGGTCAGCAGGCAGGGTCCACTTCAGATTACTTCACCCTGGGGGAGGGGCCATCCCACTCTCCCCCGACCGGCTGGACAAGCAAGAGCACCCCTTCGTTCCCCCGGATCAGCTGACTTGAATGTCGGAGTCCATCCTTACGACATCCCGACTTAAACAAAAACCGAAGAGAGGAGTAGAAAGTGCCAGGGAATCCCTGGGTGGCACTAACTACCACCTAACATGTAGGGCGCTGGCAGAAGCCACTAACCCCCGACCTGCATAGCCTGAAAACCCCCAGAATGAAGTGGCGGGGACTGTCCTACAGGAACCCCCGAGAATAGAAATTCATGGTAAGAATTTCCATTTTCCCCTGGAGGTTCTTGGAGGCCAGTCATTGGCCTTGGCACATACCAGAGCCCTCAAACAGGGGTGGATTCCGGTAATGCAGGTCACATCTTAGCCACCCTCTGTAAGACTCTTCACCCGAAGGCCGCATTGGCAGAGGCCCATGAATCCACTTTATAGTGCCTAGCGAAGGTGTGAACCACCTTATGGGAAAGCTACCCTTGTATGCTACTGATGTAGAAGCCCCCCATAAAGAATGGGCTGTTAAACCCCCCGGAGGAGATTTTCCCAAAGACTGGTATGCTTGGACTATTGCCTCCTTAAGCCAGCGGGAAATTGAGGAGGGAGAAGCCTTACCTCCTTGGGAGGTCCCTCCAAAAGATACAAACAGTGCTTCTGATTTTCTAAACTCTGACGTCCTGTCCAAGTAGAAACACAGAGCCCTACGCACATCCAGAGTATACCATGCCTTCTCCTTAGGGAAAGAAGAGCTTTGGTCAAAATGATGGCAAAACCACCTCCTGAGCTCTGTGAAAGAGAAAGTTGATTTTAGGAATGAAGGTGGGGTCTGTCCTCAGGACTACCCTATCCGTGTGAAAAATACACAACTGAGCATCAGAAGAGAGAGCCCTGAGTTCTGACACCCGTCGAGCAGAGGTAATTGCCACCAGGAACACAATCTTCAAAGTTGAAAACTTCAAGCTACATGTGGCGAATGGCTCAAAAGGAGGACTCATGAGCGCTGTAAGGACCGAGTTGAGATTCCATGAGGGGAAGTGATGGACCACCGGGGGATTCTGCAGGCCCACCCCCTTGATGAACCATTTAAAAAGTGGATGTGAAGAAACCGAAAAATCTCCCCTGCACCCTAACACACTGCCAATGGCTGCTGCCTGTCCTTTAATTGTGTTGGTGCTAAGACCTTTGTCCAAACCCGACTGAAGAAACCCCAGGACATCTACAATGTTCCTGGACGACAGGTACCTCCCCCTCATCTGACACCAGAGAAGGAAGGCCCTCCATGTAGAACAGTATGTCCTGTTAGTTGAAGCCTTTCTGGAGGCTAGTAAATTGTCCAACACAGCCCCTGACAAACCCAGCTCCATCAACAAGAGCCGCTCTACCTCCATGCTGTCAGTTGAAAGAGTTCTGGCCTGGGATGAACCACTGGGCCCTGTCTCAACAGGTCCTCCCTTTGAGGCAGTATCCATGGCTTCCTTAAGACCAGATGCATTATTTCTGGAAACCATGGCCTTCTTGGCCAGAAGGGCGCTATCAGAATTACCTCTGCCCTCAACACTCTGATTCTCCTGATAGTTTGAAGCAAAAGATTGAGGGGGGAAAAGGCATACAGCAGGCCCTCAGGCCAATTCACCACTAAGGCATGTAGTCCCTGTGTCCCTTGGGTTTGATACCGAGAGAAAAACCGAACTACCTGGGCATTGTGAGTGTCTGCAGAGGTCGATGATCGGGCAACCAAAGCACTTGGTCACCTGACGAAAAACCTTGGAATGCAACTGCCACTCCAGGTCAGAGATCGTGGTCCGACTGAGCCAATCCGCCTTCACATTCTGAAGTCCCGCTACGTGTCCTGCCTGCAGGGACAGCAAGTGTAGGTCTGCTCAGTTGAAGATGTGCTGTGCCTCTTCCATCAGGGTCCTCGACCTGGTCCCTCCCTGATGACTGAGATATTATTTCAATGAAACGCTGTCAGTCCGAACAAGAACATGACATCCCCGGATGTGCGGAGCAAAAACCAGCAAAGCTAACCTCACTGCCCAAAGCTCTAGCCAGTTGATGCTTCATTTGGTTTCGCTGGTTGACCACATACCTTGAGCCACATGTGTTTCCAGGTGTGCTCCTCAGCCCACCATGCTGGCGTCTGGCGTCACCACTTTGCGGACTGGAGAGTGCAGACTCACCCGTGTCAGTCTGTGGGAGTCCAGCCACCACCTCAACTGTTGGCATAGGGTTGGCAAAAGTGGAATCATCATGTGTTTCGACTGGGAGATCTGGCGTTGAAATAGAAGTAACCGTTGGAGCAATGGGCGGGAGTGGAACCGTGACCAGCTTACTAAGTCCTGACAGCATACCAGCATGCCTTGTAGCTTGGCCAGGATCATCAAGTCTGTTGACTCTGACGCAACCACTTGCTGCATTAGAGCCTGAATCTTGGAGACCCTCTCTTTGTTGAGCCAGATCCGGAAGTTGCTTGAGTCTATCACCACCCCCAGATGCGAAATCACCTGTGATGGAACTAACATGCTCTTGTCCAAGTTGACCACGAATCCATGCTTCCGAAGGCACTCCAGAATGGTTTCCACATCCTTCTGGCACTGCAACCTTGACAGGGCCCTAACCAATAGGTCGTCTAGATAAGGGTGCACCCTCACCCCCAGAGTTCTCAGATGCACCACCAGAGCCACCAGGACCTTTGTGAAAACCCTGGGGGAGGAGGTAAGCCCAAAGGGAAGTGCCCTGTACTGAAAATGGCTCTGACCGTAGCAAAAACGCAGGAATGTTCTGTGCTCCCTGTGGATAGGTATATGAAGATAGGCCTCTGACTGTTCTATAGATGCCATCCAGTCGTTCTGAATGATGGCCTCCGAGATGGACTTCAGCGTTTCCATCTGGAAGCACTTGTAAGCCACCCTCTTGTTGAGCCACTTGAGGTCGAGTAGCGCCCTGGTACTTTCATTTTTCTTCAAAAATAGAAAGAAAATTGAATACACCCCCTTCCCTTGCCCCTGATTCGGGACCGATTCTATAGCTTGTATCGTCAATAGGTGACTGACGGCCGCGGCAAAATTCTGATGTTTGTGAGGGTTCCTGGACCTTGGTGTGGCTATGAATCTCTCTCTTGGTTGTTTGGAGAACTCCAAGGAGTATCCGTAAGAAACTGTTTGGAGGACCCATCTGTCTGTTGTTGTTTCTGCCCACACGTGTGCAAACTGTAGAAGCCTGCCCCCAATGGCTCCCTGTGGGGCTGGAGACATGGCGTCATGTGGACTGGTCTTTCTTTGTTCCTTTCTGGAATTTGTTTCTGGAAGAGTAGGAGGTGGTGTGTCGAACGTGCAAGATGGATGCTCCTGAGGGTTTGTCCAACTTCCCCCAGCGTGACTTGTAGCATCCAGAGGAACGCCGTTTGTTAAAAGGTCTGAAGTTCCGAAAGGATTGTTGTTGCCTGTACTTGCGGTCGTCCTTCTTGGCATGAGGGAGGGCCTTCTGTTTGTATCTTGTTTCCACCAGCACCTTATCCAGAGGATCCCCAAATAACCTGGACCCGCTAAAGGGTTAACTTGCCAAACAACTCCCAGCTTCGTAGCCAGTTGTTGCGATGTGATACTGTGCTGACTGCCATTGCTCTAGCATTGAACTGCAGGGTGTCCCTGGAAGCGTCTGCTTGAAAGGCTGATGCTATAGAGATTTTCTTCAGCCCGTCCTTAATGTCTTTGGGAACATCCTCTCTGGACACGAGCTCCTCTACCCAGAGCTTGCAAGCCCTTGCCATCACAGATGTAGCTGCTGAAGTCCGGAAAGCAGCTGCCTCTGCTTCAAAGTCCCTTCTCAGTGCCACTTCCACACACTTGTCGCAAGAGCCTCTGGGGCCCCCTTCTCCCTCGGACGAAATGACTGATGATGAAGATAAGGCAGTCACAGATGGGTCCACAGCTGGAGTTCTCAACTGTTCCACCACTTTAACTGGGAAGGAGTAGTACTTGTCGACAAGCCTATGTGTCGGTTTATGTTTTGTGGGATTCGCCCATTCCTGCTTCCACAAAACATGAAAGGAATCCAGAAAGGGAAGGTTGGCCATGCATGGTCGACCCTCCGGAAAAGCAGATCTGGAACCTTTTGAAGTAGAGGGCGTTGGTGTTTCCAGGTTCTCATTTTCTTCAGGGAGTTCCAGGATCCGCCTAGCGTTAGCTACTAAGGGTGGAAAATATTTGGCCTGGAAAAGCCTGCCCTTGGAAGGGGGGGCTTCCAGCTCTTCCTCTGACAGCTCCCCCTCCTCCGAAGAATACTGCCCCAGAGAATCTGAAGGTAGCCCTAAAGCAGCCACCACTGCCTTACTATGTCTCCTTTTCGTAATCCTTTCCCCCTTGGCTTTGTGTTTAGAAGAGCATTTGTGGCCTTTGCCATGCCTCTCCTTTGGTTCTGGGGTTGACTGGGAAGACGAGGGGAGGGAATGGAGAGATGAGGATGAAGAGGAGGATGAAGAGGAGGAAGAGGAGGAGGAAGCTGGAGAAGGGGACCTAACTCACATCCTCTTTGCCTGAGCCCTCTTCTGGGAAGGCTTCCTCTTTTTCTTTTGACAAGAGGGGGGGGACACAGGGCCGTAAGGAACCTATTCCCTTTACTTCCTTGGCCACTATGCTCTTCACTCAATGCAGGAATTTAGGAAACTCCTCTTCCCCTGGGAAGGGCAAAGAATTAGTACTCACCCTCTCCATTTGCAGGCTGCACGCGTTTGGCGCCGATACCTGGCCACACCCCTCCTCAATAAGGCTATGGCTGAAGGCTCCTCCGAGAAGCAGCCTAGGTCTGCCTCCTCCATGGTGCTGCCGTGCGTTGCGACCCCACCTGATCCTATGGGGAGGGTTAGGGAGGCCAAGAAAGCCGCTCCTCCTTCCACAGCTGTGAAATCAGGCTTCCCCGCTCAACGCCCAGTGGGGGGGGGGAAGCCAAGTTGATGCAGTAGCAGCAGCCACTGCTTGCTCGGGTAGCGGACACGCCTCTGCAAGGGAGAGATGCGTCCCGCTGTGAAAAAGCCTCCCTCTTCGTGCCGATGCGCCTAAATGAATCCCTGCTCCCGTGCTAAGCTAAGGACGGCTGGCGGGGGGGAGGGAGGGGGTCAAAGAAGAAAGAAAAGAAAAAGAAAAAATGATAAAAGGGTGAAGTTCTTTAAAAGAGAAATTGAAACTACTGAGCCCTTATGGAGCTCAGCAGGACCCAACCGAACGCTGCAGCAGGCAGGGCTGGTCTGGGGAGAGTGGGATGGCCCCTTTCCCAGGGTGAAGTCTTCTGAAGTGGACCCTGCCTGCTGACCCAGAAGGAGGTGCCATTCCCAAGGCCAATGACTGTCTTCCAGGAACCTCTGGGGAAAGGTTTAGTTCCCTTTTAAAAAAAATTCTACCTGTCTATATTTCATGTTTGATCCTGTTCTTTTATATCCCCTTGCCAATGCTTCTATCTCTTTTTCCAATTTTTGAATGTCTTCCCTTGTTATTTCTTAAAATACTATATTCTTTAATTCATGTCCCTCAGTACACCTTCTTAGCTTCCCATAGAAACCCACTTGATATCCCAGCCTTATTCTCCATAAAATAATTCTGTATTGTTTCCTGAATTTTATCTTTAATCAATAGGTTTGTAGGCAAAACTGAGGGGAAGACCCAGAGAATGATGCACGATTGAGACTCTGCAATCTCAGTCTTACCTTTACTGGCACATGATCAGTTATTTTTATCTGGCCTATATCAGAGTCTGTTACTGACTACAGGAGATAAGAGGAAACGAGGATACAATCTATCCTTGTTTTCAAATTATAACTGATTGAATGAAATGCTTAACTTTTATCCTGAGGATGGAATTTGCTCCATACATCGTGTAACCCAATTCCTTTAATATACAGAGCAATTTAAATTGTTTACAGGTGTCTTTCTGTAATGATCTGCCAGATCTGGCCTTTTCTGAATCTTTAAATGAATTTCCCTAAACGTTCCAATTAAGATCCCCCCCCCCAGATTACTTCTTGCGCAAATGAAAACAATGTTCCCAGCATTGTATATATATTTTCAATTGGTTTGAATTAGGGGCATAGACTGATCCAGCTGTTAATAGTCTATTATTTTCTAATATCACCTGAACAAAAATAAAATGCCAACTTTTATCTTTCAGAACTTTAGAAACCTTAAAATCAAAATTGGCATCAAATATTATTGCAATTCCTCTAGATTTGGAGGAACCGCTTGCTACATATTATGAATCAAACCATCTATGATGACATAAGATTTCCTTCTGCATTGCTTTATGTGTTTCTTGAAAAAAATATTAAGTTCCAATCTCCCAAGTATAATTTGTTAACCTTTTACGTTTAATTGGATCACCCATACCTTTGACATTTAAAGTTATTACTTTAAGGTCCGCCATAGCTGATATTATAAACCATTAAATCAATTCTCTGTTTTTAGTAAAACCATCTTTGTCCTGTAGTACTGGTTGAAAGTAAACGCAAACAAAAATTTCCTTACTATTTGTTTCCTAAAACCTAACTCTAACTTCCTCCTTAGAAGGTACATGAGAACATCAGTCTGTTCCCATTCCTAGACTGTCTGCTTCTAGGATTACATTTCAGGTTTAAATGCGTATTTGTAAAATTAAGCACATTCAAGAGGAAATTCATTTACCCTTTGGGTTTCTACATTTGCTCCATTGATGCCCTCATAAATCAAAATACCTAATTGCTAATTTCAGATTTCAAATCCCCTTTCTTTATAAATTTGTAGGGGCATCTTTATTTTCTTCTCTCTGTTCATTACAGACAACTGGGATAATAAATTGATATTCAGTTCCTTTTTCAGTATTAGTGTTTACTTGTTTTATGCTGACTTAGAACGCAGGGAGTGACTTGGCCCTGTTGAAAGTCTGATTTACTGTTTTCCTTTTGGTTTCTCCTTGTTTGCTGTCCTTTTGCAGCTGATCCCCATCCAGTGTCAGACATCTCCCCTGTCTCTTCTTCATCTCTTCCACCTGCTTGCTCTGAATGATGAGCTTGCGGGAGAGGGTCAATATCCAGCTGCACTAAGAGCTCCATTGCCTTCTTTAATGTTGTTGCACTTAATAAAGATGTTCCCTTCATTACCACTAGTTTAATAAAATAATAATAATAAAATTTAATTTATGTGTCGCCTATCTGGCCGGTGGCCACTCTAGGCAACGTACATATAGTAAAATGCAGCAAAATACAATACAATAAAATACAATATAACAATATAAATTAAGATAACAACAATACCGGGTAGGAGGCGTTTCGATCATAAGAACATTAAGCCTCCCCAGAAGTCTCAAAAGCCTGCTGAAAAAGCCAGGTCTTTAAGGCCTTGCGGAACATATTCAGGGAAGAGACGTGCCGAAGATCTTGTGGAAGGGAGTTCCAGAGGGTGGGGGCCGCCACTGAAAAGGCCCTCTGTCTAGTTCCCGCCAATCTAGCTGATTTGGCTGGCGGGACTGAGAGAAGGCCTTGTGTGGCCGATCTTGTCAGGCGGCATAATTGGTGGCGTTGAAGGCGCTCCTTTAGATAAACTGGGCCGAGACCATATAGGGATTTAAAGGTTAATACCAACACCTTGAATTGGGCCCGGAAAACAACTGGAAGCCAGTGTAGATCGAACAACACTGGCATGATGTGGTCCCGGCGACGACTGTTTGTAAGTAGTCGAGCCGCCGCATTTTGTATAAGTTGTAGTTTCCGGACCGTTTTCAAGGGTAACCCCACGTAGAGCGCATTACAGTAATCTAATTGAGAGGTGACCAGGGCGTGTACTACCAGTGGGAGCTGATGAACACAAAGGTAGGGTTGCAGCCTACGTATAAGGTGTAGTTGATACCAGGCTGCCCGGCTCACTGCCGAAATCTGAGCCTCCATGGACAGCTTGGAATCAAGTACAACCCCGAGGCTGCGGACCTGGTCCTTCAGGGGTAGACTCACCCCATTCAACTTCAGGTCAACAGTTCCCAACCTTCTCTTGTCCCCCACGAGTAGTACCTCGGTCTTGTCGGGGTTCAGTTTCAGCCTATTCCTTCCCATCCACCCACTCACAGACTCCAGGCACTTGGACAAGGTCTCCACAGCCAACTCTGGTGAAGATTTAAACGAGAGATAGAGCTGAGTGTCATCCGCGTATTGGTGACACTGCAACCCAAATCTCCTGATGATTGTCCCCAGCGGCTTCATATAGATGTTAAATAGCATGGGAGAGAGGATAGAACCCTGTGGCGCACCACAATTGAGAGGCCAAGGGTCTGAAACCTCCTCCCCCAATGCCACCTGTTGGTACCTGTCAGAGAGAAAGGAACGGAACCACTGTAATACAGTGCCTCCAATTCCCAATCCCTCCAGGCGATATAAAAGGATACTGTGGTCAACAGTATCAAAAGCCGCTGAAAGGTCAAGGAGGACAAGAAAGGTGAATTCTCCCCTATCTAATGCCCTCCTCATATCATCTACCAGAGCGACCAAGGCTGTTTCAGTTCCGTGACCAGTCCTGAAGCCCGATTGGTATGGATCTAAGTAATCCGTTTCATCCAAATGTGTCGACAACTGATTAGCCACCACTCGCTCAATGACCTTGCCCAAGAATGGTAAATTTGAAATTGGGCGAAAGTTATTAAAAACTTGGGGATCCAAGGAGGACTTCTTCAAGATGGGCTTAACAATTGCCTCCTTGAGGGCTGATGGCATCTCACCCTCTTTCAAGGATGTGTTTACCACCGCCTTAATCCCCTCACCCAACTTCTCTCTGCAGCTCATATTGAGCCACGATGGGCAAGGGTCAGTTAGACAGGTGTTAGGCTTTTCAGTTGAGAGCACCTTGTCCACATCCTCAGAAGAGAGAGGCTGAAAATGATCCAAACATACCGGCGTGCAACTGGCCAACTCTGGTTCATCTACCGTATCCACGGCGCACGGGATCGAGCTCCATAAGCGTTCGATTTTATCAGCAAAGCGCTTAGCCAAAATGTCACAGGAGGCTTTTGACTGTCCCAAGGGTTCCTGAGCAACTGGACTGACCAGGCTTCGGACCACTTGGAATAACCTCCTGGGACAGCACTCTGCAGAATAGAGGCAGTAAAGAAAGCCTTCTTTTCTGTCTTTATTGCCACTTGGTAGGCAGTTACTGCTGCTCTAACTTGTGTCCAGACACCTTCGGAGCGGGATTTCCGCCACCGGCGTTCTAGTCGTCTCACCTCCTGTCTCAGAGTACGCAACCGTGGTGTATACCACGGTGCTAACTGAGTTCTGCTCAGGGGGAGAGGACGTTTCGGAGCCACCCGGTCTAACGCCCCGGTGATCCTTTCGTTCCACTCCATCACCAGGGTTTCGACCTGGCGACCTTGAATGGAAAGTCCTTTTGACAGAGAATTCCTGCTTCCTGTTTGCTTGAGTATGGCTTAAATTCACCTCTCTTTCTAAGCTTCTCCAGGGTTAAGTCTTGTAAGATCTGTATCTGTTTTATTTCTCTGAGGCATCTCCGTATCTCTGCCTTTTTTCCATAATAAGCAAAGCTCATAACAAAGTCTCTAGGGGGAGCCCCTTCCCTAGGTTTGGGACTAACTGCCCTGTGTGTTCGGTCTATATCCTCCCTTTTTAATTCAAGATCTGGGAGAAGGGTTGTAAACCATTTTATTAAAAAGTCACTTACATCATTCATTTCAACTCCTCCTCTGAAACCACATAAACACAAGTTTGATCTATGCACCGTTTTCAAGGTCCATCAGCTTTTCTTATTCTCCTGCAGTTTTTAAATCCTTTTTTCATGGTGAATCCCTGTGTCCATTTCTGCAGATGCCATCCCAGCAATATACAAGCTGTGAGGTAACTGCTGTAAGTTTCTCTTCCATCGCAGCCATCCACTCTTTGAAGGTTTCTACTAACATTTCTTTCATTGATATAAGCTGCATTGAGGGGACAGGGGTTGCAGGTACAAGAATGGTTCACCAAGTAGGGATGTTCGGTCTTCAAGGAGGCCAGATGTTGTTCTGCCCATATGAACAGACACTCCGCTTCGAGCATTAAACCCCTCGATCATGTGCTCCCTTGTTTGTTGACATATGCCTTTGCAGAAGAACTGTTGGTGCGTGTAAGGAGATGTTTTCCTTTGATCTCTAACATGAAAGCCCTCAGGCCGAGCCTGATGGCCCATAACTCCAAGACATTTATGCTGAGCCCTGATTCCATCACTGAACAGGTGTCCTGTGCCACATGGTGAGCCAGGTGAGCCCCCCATCCAAACAGACTCGCATCAGGACTTCCGGGAAGGGTGACTTCGCTTGTGCCTGCTTTTGGGACGGGCTCCCGCCTCAAAAGAAGCTTATTCAGATATAAATCAGTCAGAACATTTTTTTCTCCCGGGCAGGGAGAAACGTAGAGATCAACCTCAAAAGCCTGTTTTTGTTGGGAGGACTGGATTTCATTAATTTATGAGATAAGGTCCAGCCAACAATGCCGGACGGACTTCCTAACAAGCTCTATCTGCTTAAGCGATACGTTTATCTTTTCTTTAAAGAGAGAACGGACTAACAGGCAAGCACCCTTCTTTCTATTATTTTTTTTACTTGGTTTAAATTGTTGCAGCAAAAGGAGATTTGTCAGATTGATCGGCTTTGGACAGCTTCTGGGTGAGCTATAACTCTTCTCTGTTATTCACGAAATTAACAGCTTATCTCTGTTTCTGTCGCAAAAAGCTGTCCTGGAAGTGCATTCTAAAGATATACACAGAAGAGGGATTTCTATTCCTGATTTCTATTCCAAGGAATATTATATTGTCTGGGACTATTCTCTTTTTGGTCTATTTTATTTTGACGAATCTGCTTCTTCACGACGCCACTAACTGTTTTGATGCTGGGAACTAAATTTGTTTTGCATTCTTGAACATAGAGAGATAAGGCAGGCTGCTCTGTTTATACTGTGATGTCATCAAGCCTGGAATATTAACCCAATTGTTGGTGAAATAAGAAGTGGTTTTTCTTTATTTTTGTTTTGCTTTGTTTTCGTGGTTTTAAAAATGGCAATCAAGAAAGTGGCTGAGAATCTGGAAGTAACTATGTTTCAGAAAATAATGGATGAGATTGAGATAACGAAAGAAACCCTGCGACAGGGTAGTAAGGAGCTGAAAATTGAACTGAGCAAAATGACGCAGGAGTTTAAAGAAATAGGGGATCCTGTGAGAGAGGAGAATGAGATCAGAGATGAGAAAAGAAAAAATAAAGGGAAGATACAAGCCCTGGAGATTGGAACAAATGTGGAATTGGAAAAAGATCTGGAGTTTATGGATTTTAGAAATAAAATCTACTGTTTGGAATTTAACGTTATCTCTGAAGAAATTAATGAAGATATTAGAGATAAAGTTATCAATGGCTTGGATAATCTTCTGGACTGGAATGATGTGATGGAGCTTGATATAGAGAAAATCTATGGAATTAACTGCAGCCATGCGACAATGGAAAAACTCTTAAGAGATGAGCCAGTGCATTTTGTAAAAAAGAAGAACACAGATATGACTTTACAACAGTATTTCAGCAACTTATTTAGAATGGATGGCAAGAAAATATTTGGGATAGAGGAAATTCCCATCAGACTCTTATTATATGACTATGGCTACAACAGCAAGATTATTATGGAATACTGATAATGGAAGATTGGACACTGAAATTACTGGACTTAACAGGACTATTGAAGATGGAAGATGGAACTAATAGGGATAATGGAATAATGGCTATTGAAATTATTGGACCTAACAGATTCTGATGAGATGGATTAATCGAAATGTTTATTTGGACTATGGTTATGACAATAAGATTATTATAATTATTAACGAGATGGATTAATTGACATGTTTATTTGGAGAAAAATTGATAGATATATTTCTTAAAGAATTGAAACCTCTCTTTGACTTTTTGTGGAAAGAATAAAGTAATGTTTATGAGATTTGATGATTAATTAAGATAACTACTGGAGGAAAGTGATTTTATAATATGATTTAAGAGACAGGATTGTTATATATTGTAGACCTATAACTGATTTGATATGTGACAAATGGGAAGTCAACATTTTATTTTTTTTTGTTTAATCATTTTTGTTTTGTTTTGTTTTTTGTCTTTGAATGTTTTATGATTTTGTTTTCTATGTTTTATGAAAATTTGAATAAAAATTATTGTAAAAACAAACAAACAAACAGACTCGCATCTGATGTCATGATTATATCTGGCGGATCTTCCAAACTGACCCCTTGGGTCAACTGCAGGGGATTCAACCACCAACTGAACTCTGCCCTTACTGCTGGAGGAATTACTATCAAATGTCTGCGCCGGAGCAGGATTTTGTCTTGATAGGGTAGAAACAGTTGATGGAGCGTCCTCAAATGGAATTGAGCCCAGGGAACCATGTTGTATGATGACACCATGAGTCCTTGGAGATGAACTAGAAGCATGAGATCCATCTCGGGAGATGAGGCTACTTCCAGAAGTAGTTGGTTGAGTTTCAAAACCCTTCTTGCTGTGAGACTAATTAGGAAGAGATGCATGTCCAGCTGCACCCCCAAGTGTGTGATCGCTTGGGATGGGAACAGCATGCTCTTCTCTGTGTTCACCACAAAACCCAGCTACTGAAGCCAGGCCAATATTAGGTTGGTGTCTCTCTGGGACTGGCTCTCTGATGGGGCTCTCATTAATATGTCGTCCAAGTAGGAATGTACATAGATCCCCATTGTCTGGAAATAGGCCACCAGCACTTTGGTGAAGACCCTTGGTGCTGAGGAGAGGCCAAAAGGCAACGCCCAGTACTGGAAATGTCTGTTGTCATATGAAAACCGGAGAAAACACCTGTGTTAGCGGCTAACTGGAATGTGTAGATAAGCCTTGGAGAGAACCACAGAGGTCAACCAATCCCCCTTTTTTAGAGTCATTGTTATGGATCAAAGGGTTTCCATTTTTAAATGTTTTTGGGACACCCACCTTTTGAGCCATTTTAGATCTAAGGTGGCCCGGGTATTGCCATTCTTTTTGGCTGCTAAGAAAAAAACTGAGTAGACCCCGGATTTCCTCTCCGAGGGAACAACAGGCCTGATTGCCTGAATGCTCAGCAGGTGCTGAAAGGCATCCATGCAACTTTGGTGCTTCTCTAGTCTTCGAGACCATGGAGTGGCCAAGAGGAGATCATGTGGAACTTGGGCAAACTCTAGTGCGTATCCCATAAATACTGTCTCCAGCATCCTTATGTCCGAAGTGATGTCTCTCCACCAAGGGGCAAACTTCAGCAGCCTTGCTCCCACTCCGCAAGAGACCCCTGGAGGATCCCAGTCAGGAAGAGGGAGCCTTTTGGGCACCCTTCTGAAGTCTCCCCGAGATGAAAGGTGCACCTCTTATCTTGTAGAGGAGGCGTGACCCCCTCCTCTGTCCTGTCTGCCCCAGCGAAACCTGCTGGGACTGGCCTCTATATATAGAGAACTGCCTGGAGGAATGAAAAAACTGATTCTGCCTGTTCTTCCGTTCATCTTTTTTAGACATTGGAAGAGCTTTTTTCTTGTCTCTAGTCTCTACCAGGTGAGCCTCTAATGGTTCACCAAACAACTTTGAACCAGAAAAAGGCAGGGCTGTGAGGCAGGTCTGAGACCCTGCATCCACTGCCCATTGTCTAAGCCAGTGGTTCCCAACCTTTATGAGCACGGGACCCCATTTATAAGCTGAAATTTTTTTGTGATCCCCTCCCCCCACAGAGGCAGGCTGGCTGCCAGGAAGGAAAGGGGAAAGCAGCCTTTCTTTGCAGGCTTGCTTCTTTTTGCTTCACAAAAAGCCCTCTCCTCTCATTCTAGGAAAGGGTGCTGCCAGTAGCGGCAGTGCAAGGAGACGGGAATCAGTGATAGCAATCCCCTCTTCTTCCTGGTAGCTCCACCCTCAGCCTCCTTTGGCATCTACCATGTATTTTATAGGCAGATGCCTGCCCTTAATGCGCCTGAAAGATGCTCTGGCACTTCAGGAAAAGGCCTCCCCTCTTGTTTGGAGCAAGGGGGAGGTGTCATCTGCAGCGGCAGTGGAAAGCAGACAGTGTAGAAGGAGTGAAGAAGGAGTGAAGACTTTTTTAAAAAATTAAATAATTCATTTCTTTACTGTTCACGGCCCCCTCTGGATTACTTCACGGCCCCCCTGGGGGTCCCGGCCCCCAGGTTGGGAACCACTGGTCTAAGCCAAATGTTATGCTGCACCACGGTAGTCATTGCCATGGAGCATGCCGTAAATTGCAGAACATCCATGGACTCATCAGTGGAAAGCACTGAGGCATATGCCATTTTCTTCAAGCCATGTTTCACAAACTTGGGCACATTGTCCCTTGTCCCCATTTCCTCTGCCCACATGAACACTGCCCTTGAAAAAACTGAGGAAGTGGCTGTGGCCCTGTAGGCAACAGCATCTGTCTCAAAACTCCTACAAAAGGCCCCTTCGACCTGCTTATTGCATGGATCTAGCCCCTCCTCCCCTTCAGCGGGTATCATTGCAGACCTGGCAAGAGCTGCAACAGGTGGGTCCACTGTGGGAAAATACAGCCGTGCCATGATCCTTTTAGCAAACACGTAATGCTTCTCTGCCCATTTAGTAGGCAGCTTTGATTTACATGGGAACGCCCACTCTGCATCCCACACCTCATCAAAAGCCTGAGGAAAAAGGACAATAACTGGCTTCGTGTCAGTCAACGGAAAAGGCTTTCTAGCTCCTGCAGAAGCTGAGTGGGTGGGGGTCTCGCCTCCCCCCTCAGTCTCTGACAACTGTAGCACTTTGTGCGCTTTCAGAAGAAGGGGTTGAAAAACTTCTGAGGCATAGAGCCTAGGTTGCACCTGGCTCACCTCTAGTTCCACTCCTGACAACTCCCCCTCTTCCCTGTCAGGTTCAGGAGACTCATCCGAATCAGACAAAGCCCCCTGTTGGCCAGTGACCTGCTTCGAGGGCTGTTCCCCACTCGAGGGCAAGGAACCCAGAAGTGGGAGGGCCCCCTGTGTTGCCGATGCCTGAATTGGCAGGGGATGACCTTGTACCTGCAACCCCCGTACCAGAGGGGGGGCATCAATCTGAGTGGTTGAACAGTCCTGTTGATTTATAACACCCTCTGCCAGACCACTGCACACAATTAGATCCTTTTCTCCTCCCATGGGCATTGCCTGAACCCCCCGTACTGTACGATATGACAGGGGGTGGGGGTGTGCCACTACAGCTGGTAGCAAAGGAAGAAGGAGAGGGGAAACTGGTATAGCTATGGTGCACTGGTGTACTACTATATCTCCCCGCCCTGGGTGAGTAGCTCGAGTGAGATCTATGCCTCTGTTTTCCCTTATGGGAAAGCCTGTTTGAGTGCCTGCCCTGTTCACGTTTAAGTACATAGTGGATGGAACCACTAATTTCTTAGGAGATAAACTCCTTGATCCAAGACAAACTTGGGAAACTGAAAATGGGGGGGGGGCACCTCCATACCTTCCTCAGAAATACTCACCCCCTGCTGCCTCCGCTTGGGGTTGGAGAAAATATTGGCTGATGACTGGCTGAGCCTTGTGCTGGCGGCTCACAGGCAAGCACCTCTCTCGCGTGATGGGGGTCATAGTGGGAGAACAAAGAAGAGGCAGGCGAAGCCATAAAATGGTGGCCTGTTCTGAGCTTAGGAAAAACTGTGGGGAAAACTGCTGCAATGGCAAACTGCCTTAGTGGGTGCCGCTCAACCCACAGCTGCCATGCCTGATCCAATTATGCCGCCCTGGGCTCCTGCTGGGAGGAAGGGCAGGATATAAATCAAATAAATAAATAAATAAATAAATAAATAAATAAATAAAATTATGGGGTTACATACTCCCAGGCAGCACACCTCCTCTGAAGGGGGGAACTAGAAGCCATGATCCCGCTCAGAACTAGTGTTGCAAGAACGTGGCTCCACTGAGTTCCCAGTCAGTGAACTTCTAAAAGCGGCTTTCGCAATAGCTGGGGCACTGTGACTAGCCACGCTCCATTGCTAGGAAAAACACCAAAACTCTGCACCAGAACGCCCAGCTGAGCTAACAACCCTCACACATCCCAAACCCACAGTGTGAAGGTGGGGGGGTGAGGGAAGAAAACCACAGTAAAATAAAATGCGGTGAGGAAATTGAGACAGAGGAAAGATATAGCAAGCTAATCAAAGAGAGGAGAACAACCAAAGAGCAGAAAAAACTGAAAAAAACAGAGACAAAAGGGATTTCTGACAAGGAGAAGACCCAACCTTCACAGATTGCAGGCAGGGCTGGGCTGGACAGTGGGACAACTCCTCCCCCTGGAGAGGAGACTAAGAAGTTTCAATACCCTGCCTGTCATGACCAGTAGGAGGAGTCATCCCTAACCAAGAATGTCCTCCAGCCCTATCTAGCAAACAGAAAGCACACCTGAAACTAACAAAATGAAAGAGCAGAGATCCGAGTGTGATAATTAAAACAAGTGCACACTAAAGACTGGAATAAACTCAGAGAAATACAGTGAGGAAGAGGATTAAAATGACCACTTGGCATAAAATGCAAAACTTTGTAGGTATCACTCAGTCTAGGATGAAATGGAAATAGGCTGCCTTCAAGTTGATCCCGACTCATGGCTACCTTATGAATAGGGTTTTCACGGTGAGCAGTATTCAAAGGGGGTTTACCATTGCCTTCCTCTGAGGCTAGTCCTCCCCAGCTGGCTAAGGCCTGCTCAGCTTGCCACAGCTGCACAGGTGGCAGGGCACATAACCCCTGAGCCACTCACTGTGGGGGTGATCTTTAGCTGGCCCTTTACACCCAGGAGACACAAGCAGGGATTTGAACTCACAGACTCTGGACTCCCAGCCAGGCTCTCCTCCCCACTGTGCTATACCAGCTGTCGTAAGCATACATTTGCTACTATGAGTTCTTAGTACATTGCTATCAGTAGTTGTCCAACAACTGTTATGTTATCCAGTTATAAGAATGGAAGTAATTACTCTGGATTCTTTGAGGTGTATTTGAAATTCTACTGCATCACTATTTCAGAGAACAAATTTCCTATCCTGCTGCCACTCTTTCCATAACTATTATACTGTAAGAATGTTTAAGAAAAAAAGAGTAGTTAGAGGTCTAGAGAAATGGAGAGACATTTGTAGTCCCAGGGTCATGAGGTCCTTATTATTACACAGCGTAAGAATTTTTAAACTCAATCTTTTATTTTTTGTGCTGTTTTGAAACTTTTTAAGCTGTTTTTTAGCTGTTGTATATCACCTTGGAACATATGTAGAAGGTGAGATGATAACAACAACAGATCCCTGCTGGAATGAACCAAAAGCCTATCCAGTGCAGCATCCTGTCCTCACAGTGGCTAACCAGACACTTAAGGGAAACCCACAAGCAGGACATGAGCTTGATAGCACTCTCTTGCCTCATCAGGTAGTTCTGGCAAGATGATATTTGGAGGTTTCAGAACATACACGTTTGTTTGTTTGGACTGGAGCATAATCTACAACAGGGTAAAATTCCAGAGCCTTTGTATCTGATGGTTTTTGGCTGCTAAACACAAGGATAGGATATGGGGAAACTTTAAGGATTTGCCTCATCTCCAGATCTTCATCTTATAATATCAAGTTAGAAGGCACTGAAATGTCCTATGGCTCATATGTAGCACATTACTGTAGTCAAGACTTCAGGTTAGGTCATAAATTATAGTTGCTAGTCTGAATCTGAAAAGGATGTTATCCCAAGATTTAGGGGTACCGTATATTCCGGCGTATAAGATGACTTTTTAACCCAGGAAAATCTTCTCAAAAGTCGGGGGTCATCTTATACGCCGGGTGTCGTCTTATAGGGCGGGTGCTGAAATTTCCGAGCCGGACTGGAGAATCTGCGGTCGCCGCATATGGTGGGGGGAGCTCAAAAACGGCCGCGGCCGCATCCCCGCCGTATGCGGTGACCGTATGAAAGCAAGCTGGCTGGCTGGGTGCTGGCCTCGAGCTGGGGGGTGACAGTCACCCCACCTCACGCGAAGGCAACCCTGTTGCTACCAAGCGCCCCCAATACTAAGACTCACAGGTGGCTGCAGCCTCCGACAGCAGGGCGGGGTGCGTAGGGAGCGCACCTCTGTCTCCTCGGGGGGGGGAGTCGTTCGCTGTCCTCCCCAGGTCCGGCAAGCTTGTAGAAAAGGGCTCGCTCAGGCAAGGCAAGCGCGCACGCTCCCGCGTCTATCGCCTCCCTATTTTGACAAGGACGAGCCCAGCGCAAGCGCGCACCCGCCGGCCTGAGGCAAGGAGGCGGGAGGAGAGGGATGAGCGCGGAGAAGGCCCTCTCCCTCCGAGACAGCACGGGCGCTGTGCCCTCCTTAAGCTGGCAGATTTCTTCCACTCCGTCTGACAAGGCGCGTTCCCTCTCAGACCATCACAACACGCGCACGCGCATGCTTCCTTTACATCAGGTTGTGATCCAGTAGTGTATTAGTACCGTATGTTCCGGCATATAAGACGACTTTTTAACCCAGGAAAATCTTCTCAAAAGTTGGGGGTCGTCTTATACGCCCAGTCGTCTTATACGCCGGAATATACGGTATTTCCTATGCAACAAACTTAGTCTTATACTTGCATGAAACCAGTTTAAAAGTGTCAAAGACATTAAAGAATAATTAAAGAGAACTTGGGCATAAAGTTCTCTCATTGTGTTATGAAATATTACGTACAGCTGTGAGACATCAAGTCCTCTCCTTGCATTGTTCCCATCTATAAAAATATGCTATTTTTGAATATAGCCTTTCTAAATAAGTTACTAAGTTAAGGCTAATAAAAACATGAGACCTGTCAGCTAAAATATCTCCTATTTTTGTTTTACAAAAATAAGATGTCAATTTTCCCCTAAGGATGTTAGTTAAAGAAAAGATTTAGTCATTATCTCTTCTTTTATAGCACATTTCAGAACTCAAAGCAGTTACTTATTCCATTTCAGTCATTAACACTTTCACATAACAATTACTCAACATGCACCTCTCAGTTCCTCATTATGAACTCAACTGAGAAAAAGCAGTTACTTAAAATCAACCAGAGCAACAGTCATGCTCAGTACTCAATACACTAGGTATCTTTGGTATGTCTATCACATCTGCTTTTGATACTTCGATAACAACTTATATCAAATATATAACAAACCTTGTTGGAAGAGTACAACATCCATCAGCTGTCAGCCTTACTTGAGTTTCGTAGCTATCCAAGGGGCAAGCAACTTGCTGGACAGGAGGACATTCCACTGTGCTACAGTCTATGCTGAACACTGTGGAAAAAACAAATTAGAATTTTTTTTAATTAAAACTCATTTTGCTTTAAAAAGCACAACAATAAATAGTCCTATTATTTCACCGAGTACCTGAAGGAATGTCTCCTTGAGGGTTATCCTCAGAGACCCTCCTCTGGGAGCCTCTGCTCAATGATGTGAGTCAGGTAGCTACCAAACAAAGGAACTTTTCAGACGTAGCATCCCAGTTACAGAATGCCCTCCCCAGACAGACACGCCTGGCACCTACACCATGGTTTTTTTGGTGTCAGATGAACACATTTTTTAAAAAAAATTCCCAGGCTTTTTAGAAGTATTTTAGTGTTTCTTAGATATTTTACACTATTGTTATCCTCTGCTGGTTTCTGACTCTATTATGTTTTTCAATCCTGTTTTAGATATTATGTATTGCTCTATTTCATGGTTTCAAACTTTACAGTAAAGTGCCCAAATAACTTGGTATATTGGGTGGTATACAAGTAAATAAATAAACTGATAGAATAAAATGGTAGCTAATTATCTAAGTGCCAACCATAACATTTCAACATTAGCTTCTGGATTTCTGCAAGTGTAGACAGGCACGTATGTCAATCAATAGTCCCAAAGTCTAAGGCCTCAGAGGTTCAATTCATAATACCTTCACAAATATATCAAGCGTATGGTGGAGAATGGTTATGACTACATCATATTAATATAACATGTAGATTTGATATTTGCATGCTAATTCCAATGCAAGTACAACATGTATATTCAACCTTTAAACCCCATTTTGAGGAGTAAGTGTTACACATGTTTGGAATACATGCATTGTAATTAGTGTTTGCACATTGTTTTTATACAGTATGCCAAAATATGGAGGCAAGACATGCCCATAGTTGGGGCAAGGGCATTCCAGCCAAAAATTTAAACCTGGTGACAGAGGCATAATAAAGTGAATTTCATTTCAAAAAGTACTGCTGTTTAGTGACTTGACACTCAGCAGTATAGTTTAAAAAGGGGAGCTCAGTTACCAGGAGTCTCAGGAAGTGGCAGCTTCTGGCACAGTCGCCTAGGTTATTTGTGGAGGCTGCACTGGCATTGCAGAACTTACTAGCCATCCCTCATACTGACTATGCTGTACATCCAGTTCACTTTTAGCCACCAGCCAGCATTTTCACCCACTGGCAATTCCACAGGTGACACAATCAATGCAAGCAGCCTGGAGAATTTGTCTATGTATTAATGTAGTATATTGTTTTCCTTGTAGCCACTGACAAAGGCCTGATATATCAGATGCTGAAACGAATTGGGCCTGCCTAAGTAATAACATTTTTCACAGCATTTTGGGATTTTTTCCTCCTTTTTGGAGTTTGCCTAGGCCAGCTGGATTAGTGTCAGCAGCAAAGGCACTGAGCAGCATTTCAGTGATCCACAACGATTTAAGATTTTCACAATGGTAGATTCCTCTTCTTGAGTGTGTATAAGGGGGAATTGGGATGTCTGTGCCATATCCTTTATCTCTGAAAGAGTTTGTGTTGTGTATTTTCTGTAAGTTTATATATTATTATTAAAGAGAGAGTTCTCATACATATAGATGACAGAAAGTATATACTAACTCCCTGATACAGAGGGAAGATATATATTGTCCATCATCTATATGTATGAGAACTCTCTCTTTAATAATAATATATAAGGAAGGGGGCACAACCAAAGGAAACATCAGTGCTTTGCTCCAGCTGGACTTTCCCTCCTTGCCATCACAGGACCATTTACTATTAACTGTCCTGTAGAAAGAATTCCAGGAGAGCAAGACAGGTGAAGGAGCCTTAACCTGCTCCACCTGGACTTTTAACGTTTCTTGTAAGCCGCCTTGGAAGGATTTCTTTCCTAAAAGGTGGGATATAAACAATCTAATAACTAACTAGTGTATCGCCATACACACACACACACACACACACACACACTATTATATATATATATATGAGAAGGATTGTGTACAGATATTCACAGAGGATGATTAACCATCACAAAAGGAGAATGGATTTCCCTCACTGGCATTTGCACTTAGCAGCAGCATCAGTATTCCCCTTCTGTAAAAGGAGACTTTCCATTCCTCCACTGTGTTCCAGTTCAGCTGAGGCTCCAACATATTGGAAAAGGAGAGGTAAATCAATGGTAACAAATAGATGAATATGGGTAAACATTGAGAAAATTGAGGGGGGTTAAGGTACACATTACCTGGTTTACATTCATAGAAGTCACAGCATTCCCCTGGCTTGCCTGATGCTTTAGAAACCAATATATTCAAATAGCTTGGTTGGCAAACTTTCCTCAAACACCCTGTAGGTTTGCACACGCAGCGGCTAGGCAGAGGGCAGCATTCACCAGGTGGAGCATACCCTTCAATCAAAATAGAATCTTCTGGACAGCGAGGAGAAAACTGTACTTCACAACGGGCCTTGGAGCAGTCAGGCTTTTCTTCTGAAAACAAGACAGTGTGTGGATGTCAGTAATGTGCTGTCCTGTTATTTAAAGCTTCACAGTAGTTTGGACATGCATTCCATGCACAAAAGGTATCACTATAAACTTTGTTGACTGAGCTATGGTCCTTTCCCCAAAGGGGCTGTCAAGTGTGCTGGCAAAAATCTGGCATTGCAGACAAGAGTAAGATGGACAAAGAGATCCATGACATCTAAAGATTTAACTAAATTGCAGTAGCAAGATTTTTACTGCCAAACACTTGTGTCATATGTACACAGCAAGCACATATTTTCAGCATTTTGGTTTTTTTCTTATGCACACACACATAACCAGGTGCAAGTTTCAAAGTTTCAATTTCAAGTACAGTGGCAATGGGAGTTCTACAAAGGGGAGGGGGAAGGTATGATCCTCATAGCAGAAATATCATTCTAACACACTACTGGTATCAATCCCTGAAACCTAGGTGTGTCCACAATACCTGAAAAATGCTCAAACTGCACATGCCACAACATACCATAAACACTAAAATCCAATGAGTAATCATTAGTTTATGTAATGGGATAACCACTTGTAACTCTTACGTAAGCTTTATATAGACTAAATTTATACAGGCCAAACTCTTGGCAGCCTTAAGTTTAGGGGACATAAGTAAAACAAGTTTTTAGGAGACAGAAGTCTAAGTAATTACTACATTATGGTCAAGGACAGAATGTTCAGTTAGTTTGACCTGTTGTCCTGTTTCTGGGTTTGCTCATCTTCTTTGGTCAGAACATATAGGGCAGTGTTGGCAGTTATATGTCATAGGTGGGTGCAGGTGAATATTTTGCGGCAATGCTATACAGTTAAGTAATAGTTTTGCTAGAGTATATGAAAGGCATAGCTGATTTCAAAGTTTGTTACACTGGTGTCCATACTAGGAAGCCTGGTTGCTGGCCAACATATGTTCTAAACTAGGTGAATATCTGGAAGCAAAGAATGGCAACCTTCCTCAAGAACTGTATGTGGAACTAATTATTTCCCAGGATGGGTTGCAGCTGAGGGCCAATTTAAAAGTAACTAAATATATAGGGAGGTTGAAAACTGCCTCAGTAGCGGTGTTCTATATGGCAAGAAATAATATCTGCATTGTACTTACTATATTAGACCATCTCTGCAGAGATACTCCCAGCTGGAACAATTTCCAACTGTTATAGTATGGATGTTTATGCTGGTCAGAATTACTTATTTTATTTAAAAGACTCTTATCCTCACAGTATTTGAATTCTTCAAGAATATTTGACTACAGACTTTAAATATTACTGCAGATGCAAGTACTATTAGATGCTCATCCATGCATACTTGCAGGCCCATATTGATAGTCAACTTCATTTTATAATGGATTCATAAAACGCTTCATTTACGCATAGTATTAGACTAGGAAATCCATATTTATCAGGAATCAAGCAATTATTTCAATATCACTCTGTTCTTCGCAGAATTTTCTGAAAACCTGCAAGTACTATCACATTGGATTTGTGTATTTTGAGCAGTGTCGCCAACATGATACAATATTAATTCAGTAGAAAAACAGTTGATTAGGTATCATAACTTACATTATAGTCAAGGATCGCAACATGTGGAAACATACATTTAAGCAACAGTAATTTTACAAATGAATGCTACCTCCCCCACGCCACAAACAATGTTGTGTTTTCATAACATGTTTTTAAAAGGGAAATATCTTTTTCACATGGATGTCAGTTATTAGCAACATGTGTTTTGTATTCACGACTAGCTTTCAATAAAAAGAAGCATTTATATAGTATATTTGCCACTCAGGGCTTATATAGTTGGTCGCACTGTATGTTATTAAAGATAATCAGTGCTATACAACTAGAAGCTTCAAGTACCATGTGATACATTGATGTTTTATTTCTCCTAATCCCCATATGAGATTCATTCCCTCCAATGTTTGTAGATCCTCTTTGCCTTTTCACCGCCTTTCTGTCTCCAACTAGGTGTCCACAGTTATACTCACCATCCTTGCCATTTGTTTGTTTTTTTATCATTAATTTTTATTCAAATTTTCAAAGACAAAAAACAAAACAAAACAAAAATAATTAAACAATAAAATAAAATGTTGACTTCCGATTTGTCGCAGATCAGTTATAGGTCTACAATATATAACAATCCTGTCTCTTAAATTATATTATAAAATCACTTTCCTCCAGTAGTTATCTTAATTAATCATCAAATCTCATAAACATTACTTTATTCTTTCCACAAAAAGTCAAAGAGAGGTTTCAATTCCTTGAGAGATATATCTTTCAATTTTTCTCCAAATAAACATGTCGATTAATCCATCTCGTTCAAATCTGTTAGGTCCAATAATTTCAATAGCCATTATTCCATTATCAATGTTAATTCCATCTTCCATCTTCAATAATCCTGTTAATTCCAGTAATTTCAGTAGCCATTCTTCCATTATCAATAATCCTGTTCAGTCCAGTAATTTCAGTAGCCATTCTTCCATTATCAGTATCCCATAATAATCTTGCTGTCATAGCCATAGTCATATAATAAGAGTCTAATGGGAATTTCCTTTATCACAAATATTTCCTTGCCATCAATTCTGAATATGTTGCTGAAATATTGTTGTAAAGTCATGTCTCTGTTCTTCTTTTTTACAAAATGCACTGGCTCATCTCTTGAGAATTTTTCCATTGTCACATATCTGTAGTTAATTCCATAGATTTTTTCTATGTCAAGCTCCATCACATCATTCCAGTCCAGAAAATTATCCAAGACATTGATAACTTTATCTCTAATATCTTCATTAATTTCTTCAGAGACAACGTTGAATTCCAAACAGTAAACTTTGTTTCTAATATCCATAAACTGCAGATCTTTTTCCAATTCCACATTTGTTCCAATCTCCAGGGCTTGTATCTTCCCTTTAATTTTTCTTTTCTCATCTCTAATCTCATCAATCTCCTCTCTCACAAGATCCCCTATTTCTTTAAGCTCCTGCGTCATTTTGCCAAATTCAATTTTCATCTCCTGTCTACCCTGTCTCAGGGTTTGTTTCGTTATCTCAATCTCATCCATTATTTTCTGAAACATAATTTCTTCCATGGTCTCAGCCACTTTCCTGATTGCCATTCTTAAAACCACAAAAACAAAAATTATTTCAGTCACAATTGGGTTAATATTCCAGGCTTGATGACATCACAGTGTAGACAGTACAGCCTGCCTTATCTCTTATATGTTCAGGAATACAAAACAAATTTAGTTCCCAGCTTCAAAACAGTTAGTGGCGTCGTGAACACGTAGATTCGTCAAAATGAAATAGACCAAACAGAAAATAGTCCCGGACATATAATGCTCCAAAGTTCATAAATCAAATTTATTTATTTTTTTCCCCTCCTCGAAATAGAAATCCCTCTTCTGTTTGTATCTTTAGAATGCACTTCCAGGCCAGCTTTTTGCAATAAAAACAAAGATAAGCTTTTTCAATTTCTTTCCTCCTTAATTTCGTGAATAAAAGAGAAGAGTTATAACTCACTCAGAAATTCTTTATAGCTGATTCATTGACAAATCTCTTTTTGCTGCAACGATTTAAACCAAGTGAAAAAAAAATAGAAAGAAGGATGCTTGCCTGTTAAAGTCCATTTTTCTTTGAAGAAAAGATAAACGTGTCGCTTAATCAGTTAGAGCTTGTTGGAAGTCCGTCCGGCATTGCTGGCTGAACCTTCTCTCATAAATTAATGAAATCCAGTCCTCCCAACAAAAACAGGCTTTTGTGGTTAATCTCTACGTTTCTCCCTGCCCGGGAGAAAATCTTTACCAGTCAAAAAGAACGTTCTGACTGATTTTAAAACTGAAAAAGCTTCTTCTGAGACGAAAGCTCGTCTCAAAAAGCAGGCACAAGCGAAGTCACCCTTCCCCGAAGTCCCCCATCCTTGCCATTTGTAAGAGCTCCACCACATTCTGGTAAGGGTGACAAGAGGAGCCTTAACTTTCCCCAGCTTAGAGAGCTGGGGAAGGGTCAAGGATAATTCTTACAATAGCACTGAACTTTGTAGGGCACAGGACAACTACAAGGAAAATACCTACTCCCCTTTCCAGCTCTTAAGTTGGAGAGGAATGCCGGGATTTGTCAGTTGGGTACTTGAGTCACTGAGGTCTTCTGAGAACCACTACATTACAGTACTATTGTAAGAACAATCCACACTGTTGCCTCTCTCCAGCTCCAAACTTGGAATATGGGGAGGAGATTGTCAGTACAGAGAAGCAACATGAAATCAGGGGTAAAGAGAAGGGCAGGGTCCTGTATAGGGAAGCCCACATTTGCTGTTCCCTGGTACCCACAACATTTGCTTTTTGGTTGCCTTCTACCCCATCTCTCCACTCTATCTGGAAGCCTAACCATTTTCCATGTAAGAGAGTTCCAAGGTAATCTACCACATATTTAACAGAACAAAATAGTGATCTCTTTCTCAATATTTGAGAGGCAAAGATTAGACAAAACTTTTTTTCAGAAATCCTGCAATTTTAATACGACTTAACACTGTAGTCATTATTTTTTCAAATTACGCTTTTAATTTATGAACTTTCCACTATGACCTCACAATCTTTATTGCTAGTAAATCACCAATTTTACATTTGAGTTCTTTAAAAATTCTCAATTTGTTACTGAAAACGCCATAGACTTGTTTCTTTTAAACTGAAAAATTAGTTGTTCTTGTCTCATAATGAGGCTCTAAGAGAAAATTGCTATAAGTTAATGTGTAGATGGTACACTACTCCTGTGAAAATTAATAAGAGTTAAAATAAGACTTTCTTTCCAGTATACAGGGAATTTCAGAAAGACAGAAGTGGGTTTTTTCCCACTTAGGGTGCAGATGCAAGGTTGCAAAGAAATACTGGAAGGCAATTCAAAAACAACTGAATAAGATCTTAGGCTACTGGATACCTTTTTATGCTGTAACATTTTTGTTACACTATCTAAAATACTCTGTAAATGTAAAGCACATGGAATTTCATATCTCCTAGTAGCCGCAAGAATATTACTGTATATGCTAAAGAGTGGAGAGTAAGTATAATGCCAACAATTAAAGAATGGAGAGAGAAAGTTTGGGAATATGTAGTAATAGCTAAAGTGACATAATTTTTGAGGCTTCCAGAAAGCAGGATGAGAAATGATAAGTTTTTTGGATAAGTGGCAAAAGTTTCTTCAGCATATCCAAAATCATGGTCCAGTATCTGATTTATATGCAGGAATTATGATGTTCTGATTATTATATTAAGCAATCTGAATATAGGTTAGCTTTAGTAATCCATTAGCCATATGATGAGTAGGCAGAATAATGTATATTATAATATTAGTATTTTGATTTCTTTTTTTGTTCTTTGTCTGTATGACGGCTACATTACTTCAATGTAGTTTTTAGTTTAATTATAAAGAACAAAAAAATTGACTGATTAAAAATAAAACCGTAGTTCTTCCTTTATCCCATTCATTTGACATTATTCTTCAGATACACTCCTGAACGCAGTGGTTGCAGCACAACAAAGATTTAGCTTTGACAGTTTACTTTTCTTCAGTAGTCGATATACACTTTTATTATCTTTATTGCATTTATATACTGTTGTAAGCTGCCTTGAGTCTTAAATGCAGAAAGTATAAGCTATTTATAGTAAACAAGTAAATAAATATTACGTTAGCTAGTGGCCTGCTTCTGATCCCATTTAAATCAGTTGTAGTATTCGTTTTCAAATCTTTAAAGCTCTGCTCCCTTAAGTTGTCATCAATTTATTTATGATAATGATTTATTCAATTTCTATCCCACCTCTCCTCTCAAAGGAGACCAGGGCAGCAGTTTATACCTGTTTCTTCAGAGGTTTTAAATTTTTTCTTCATTTGAACAAGAGTGGGGAACCTGTGGCCATCCCAGTGTTGGTACACTAACTCCCTTCAGCCCCAACCAATAGGATCAATCATAATCAAGGATTATGGGAGTTTGAGTCCAGGAAGAGCAGGAATGCCACAGATTCCCCACTCCTGAATTAATGTATCAGACATTGTGTTAGTGTTCTTTTGCAAGTTAAAGACTAGTCTATTACAGCATATGCTTTTGTGGACTACAGTCCACTTCATGAGTTTCTG
Source organism: Rhineura floridana (assembly GCF_030035675.1). Classification (NCBI taxonomy): domain Eukaryota; kingdom Metazoa; phylum Chordata; class Lepidosauria; order Squamata; family Rhineuridae; genus Rhineura; species Rhineura floridana. The sequence goes on along the minus strand of NC_084483.1, from coordinate 147,516,061 downwards.
TATTCCATTAAAGATTATGCCACAATGAATGTTAGTTATAACATGCCACAAGACTGTTTTTGCTGCAAAAGACAAACACAGCTGCTCCTTTATAGGGGAGGGGGGGCAATCAGGTTAACTCTCCTAGAAAGAGCAACATTGAAAGAGTTATACAATAATGGTGGTTGTGCTTTGTTAATCAAATTCAGAACAGTCCTGTTCTAAAATCAAAGCTTTTCTGTCCTAATTATTATTTACTCTTGCTGTTATTAAGAAATGCATTTCCATTTACACATTCCCCATTCTAGCCCTACTTGCATTTGATTTAAGTTCAGGGTTATATATATATATATATATATAGGTTAGATATATGTAAGTTTGTGTGTCTGAGTACATAATCTATTGGACTGTGCCTACATTCTATCTGAAAGTTGGTAGGATTCATTGGAAGGGGCTACTATGCTTTCAAATTCCATTAAAAAAATTATGTTGATTTTCCAAAACAAATAAACAAACACAAAAACCAAGCCAGTGTGATTTTATTCACTTGAACCTGACAGTAAACGTTATGCTATACGTTTTGCCACGTCTACAGAACTGGGCATGCTATAAATTTACTTACCTATCAGTGCAATCCTTGCATCTTACCCAGAAATAAGTTCAATGAGACTTTGCCCTAGATTAAGTATGTTTGGGACTACAAAATCAGTGACTGTCTAATCTACAAGAGAACATGGATTTCCTACTATGAATTAGTTGACTCCAGAGAAGTTTGTTGATTTAGTTGATTCCCATAATCAATAGCCAGATTATTTGCACAAACCAGTTGTCTGTTCTGTGAGAAGCATAGTTATTAGAATTCAACTCGTACAACATCACAGTTCTTCTATAGAGGGTGAGTAAACAGTGCATAAACTACAGTAGGGCCCCGCTTTATGGCACTTTGCTTTACAGCGCTTCACTAATGCGGCGGTCTTAATTAGACGCAATTAGACTAAAGCCCCACTCATACGGTGCTTGTTCCACTTTTACGGCGGTTTTCGGGCATCACGCACCATTCTATTCAATGAGTTCCACTTTTCGGCAGTTTTCACTTTTCAGCAGGGGTCCGGAACATAATCCGCCATATGAGTGGGGCCCTACTGTATAATCAAAATAATGATTGGGGGACTATTTATATATGGAGGTCAATATTTCAGAAAATGCACATTAGCTACTGATTTTAAATAGATTTACAGTATAAACATAATTGGTATATGTTGGTACATAATTTTTCTTTACTCCTGTTCTCCACCTACTTCACACCTAAAGGATGAAAACAGAACTAAGTAACAGCTAGTATTTGTAGAGATGGGGATCAGTCATTATGGGCTTGCCCACACTGGAGTTTACTGTGTGTTTGCAGCTGTTTGTGTTCCTATTTAATTTGCATAGTTCACATGACGTTACCCTCAAACAACCCCAGTTTCTATGCTTTCCCCTTGTAAATTTAGGTTTACCTGATTTGGGGGTAATCTGATAAATAGGGAAAAATCGAGCTCTAAACATTTGGGGTCCCAGATTGTTTGTGTTTTTAGGAGATGGGTCAGTGTCACTTTCTGCTACTCCCATTTCCACACCCACTACTTCCCTCATGCTTTTATTTCTTTTCCAGAGGTGCTTGTAACTATTTCCAGCATGCTCCTGAATGAAGAGCATAGCCTTACATGTATTTTTCTTTTGATCTTTACGTTTGCACAAAACCAGAAAACTGCACAAGAAAATTCCCTGACTGTGCTTTTGCATACTTCCTATGCAGTGAAAATGTTTCAAAAGCAAGGTGCACACATAGCTATCTGCATGCAGGACCTGTTGAATTAATCAGCATAGCAGAATCTACAAATTAGAAGGTGGGGACAAAGGCAAAAGTGTCACCAGTCCCATGCTATGGAACACTCTTCAAGCAGAGATTCAGGAGGCATTCCTATTTTTTACTTTCAGGCATCTCTTGAAGATTTTTGGGGGGCAACAAGACTATTCAGCTGCTTAAAATATTTTTTGAGTAGCCAGTCATTTTAATTGTTTTGTATTGCTTGTAAATGCTTTTAAGTTGCAGTACACTGCCCTGATGTTTTGTAAGAGGGTAGTATATAAACAAACTTTTATAAATAAGTCAGAAACACCTACTGGCATGAATGGAAAAGACTAAAGTTGTTCCTCATATATAAAATATGTGGGAATGTTGACAACTCAGATCTAATTCGAGTGGGGGGAAGTGAATTAATAGCTAATAGTGCTCAAATATAGACAAGCTCTATTTGTTGTTCTAAGGCAGTTTTGAATGTCTAAAGACATTTATCAGATGCAGGCATGGATGGCTTGACCAACAGCCTCTCTTTCTCCATCTGCCTCTAGATTTTTCCTATCTAGTCCAGGAGTTGCCAAGCTGTTGTCTGCGGCCTACCAGTGGTCCCTGAGCTTCATTCAGGCGGTCTCCGGCATGGCTACACTATATTCATACGGATTATTAATTGTACTTTTATTGCTTCTTTTTACTTCTTATATTATACTTTATTGTATTACAATTTGAATTCCATAGAATTCAAATTGTAATACAATGAAATGCAATATAAGGGGGAGGGGGGGAAGCAATAAAATACAATTAAAAATTATACAACTAGTACGGCACATTACAATTGCTACAACAGGCAGAAAATGTATTAAGTGGTCTGGCAGAACCCTCAGCGATTTTCAAGTGGTCTGTGGGGAAAAAAGGGTTTGGGAACCACTGACCTAGCCTAGTAAAGAATTCTGGGAAACCTGAAAGCTTGCATACTGCATACGATTTTATAACATTTTGGCTGGCCTGATAAAGGTCCCTAATATGGATATAAAGTTTTAGACCAATTCTGAAATACTAGCAAACATAGTATGTAGTATTTGAAAATCATCACTACAACTGATGTTCTGATTATCACTTCATATATTACCTTTTATTCCTGAAAACCAGCCTTAAAATAGTGATGACATTTTGCACAAAAGTCAAATTTAACTATAGCATTACTGTTTTTCAGTGTTTCTGATTATACTTGTATGTAATCTTATTAACAGTCAAGTGAGAAGTATTTTGAAGTCTGTTATTCACCTCTACCACCTGCAAACTAAACAAAGGTCTCAGAACATCCATGGGAGAATTGAAAAATGATTCTTTTTCAAACAAAGCAAGATTTGTTTACATCATTTTTTATTATGTAAATTGTCTTACTCAGGATATAATCCTACGCATGCTTACTTGGGAGCAGGCCCCACTGAACACAGTGGCATTTACACAAAAGTAAACATGCACTGGATTAAACTGTCAAACATGCTAAGACTTCAATCCAAATTATGTGTGGTATTCTTTGTGGTCACTTTGTTGAAAACAGTTGCACTTTTAAAAAATGTTTTATATCCCTTGTTAAACCTACATTCACATACAAAACACCTTCCTTCCACTTGGCAGTCTCTTGCCGTTGTCATTGAAATAGATGCCGAACAATAGAAGTACTGTACAGTTACACATGAACAGGAAGGAAATATTAAAAGGATTAGGAATAAACAAGAAAAATGATTACCCAGCTAAAGGAGTCAGGCAGACAGACAACCCTACAGGAATGCAAAATACCTCAAATGATTTTGAGGATATCAAAAGGACAGTTAATTAGATTTTAAAGAGAGATTATCTTGGACACACGATATGTATAACATCCCATATGGATGATGTGGTTGAGATAAAAAAAGAACTACAATGAACTTTTACATAATTGTCAAATCATATCTGGACTTTTCTTTAAATTCTTCAAAAAAGATTTGCTTTGGAGTTTTAGGAACAGAATAAAAAAGATTTTACACAACACATAACTTTGCACACTGGCAGATTGATATTTATATAACAGCACTGTAATATTGATGGTTTTATTTTCAATCTTTTCCTAATGATTCAGAGCAAGGAATTTTCCTTTCTTATTTAGCAGCTCAACTGAGTATCACCTGCATTCCAGAAAGATGTTTTGAGAGTTTTCTGATTTCCATTAGATTCTATGGTATAGATACAGGTGTACAGGGAAGTAACACAGGAAACTGCCTTATACAAAGTCAGGCCATTGGTCCATCTAGCTCAGTAATGTCTACACTGACTGGCAACAGCTCTCCAGGATTTCATACAAGATTCTTTCCTAGCCCTACCTAGAGATGCCAGCGATTGAACCTGGGACCCTCTGTATGCAAGGTAGTCGCTCTGCCACTGAGCTACAACCCTTACCCGTAGCAAAGGAGTATCCAACATTGAGAATACGGTATCCTGGTTAATTCTTAGTCAGCCAGTGCTGCATTGTTGCATTGCTTAGCATCTATGTATGGGTGGGATGCCACCCTAGGCTCTCTGCGGGAGAAAGAGCAGGATATAAATTTAATAAATATATTTGTCCAGGAAAGCAAGAAACCTTAAGCTGGCCTGATTCTATTCATAATCATCAGAAAAATGTTAGCAGGAGAGAGAAAGATTAATGTAGGATAAGAGACATACATTAAAAATACAGCATAGCTACAAAATATGAGATGGGAAGAATAACGGTGGTACTAACTAATACTATCACTGAATAACAGTGCTGTTGGTGCCATATTTATTCCAACTGTAGCAGCAAGGTGAAAATTAATTATACAAGAAACTAAATATCCTCCTCCATATTCTCTTAAAGGTAAGTCAGGAATATGCAGACCAGGGGTGTGCAGAACATTGAATGCGGTCCCCTAATATCCACCAATATCTGGGAAACCAAGCACTGAAAGCAGAGCTGTCAATCTCTTCACCTCTTACAAAAGGCTCTGAGAAAGGGATGTTAGCCAACTATCTCCCAATCACTTGTTTTTCCAATTAGAAGAGTTGTTCTAAGGCCAAGAGGAAGGAGGAAGCCACTGGGTTGAACAAGGCTGACAGATGAGGAAGGGGACACAATATATGATTTAATTTGCTGTAAACTGCTGAGAGGTCTATGACTGCAGGAGATTCATAAATATTTCAAATAATAAATGCCAGGTGGTGGTGTCACTACAAACAACTGCAAGAAAGCAATTTATGTGAAATGTATTACTAAAATTATTCAATAATAACCATCAAGGCAGGACTTGAATCCAACAACTCAATGAATCAAGATAAATTAAACATGCTAGTAGTTACAAGTAAAAAGTTTGTACAACCCAGCCAAAATGTTATTACTTACCTAGAAATAATTTTAAGATTATTTTTCAAAATCTGATTTCACCAGCCTGATCACCACCAAGGTCTATGCTTGTTTCTATGGTACATTAGCTTTGTTTATTTATTTATTATTTATTTATTAATTCTATTTCTATGCCAACTTTTGGCCAAAAGGCCCTCAAAGCGGCTCACAAAAAAATAAACACAAATACAACATACACATCAGAAAAGAATACAGTGCACAAAAATTTAAATAACAAAATATTAACATTGTTAAAAAACAAGGTTCTTTACAGGCCTGGTAAGCATCATGGTAAACCGTAGTTAATGGTTCACCATGAATGTGACAATCATGCCTGGTTTGCTTCTCCCCATGTAGTGTATGCGAGAAACCAACCACAATCCCAGCCTTAGCACTGTCTCTGAACTGGGGATTGTGGTTTGTTTCGCTCAAGCCACGAACAAACATTGTCCACAGATTGTAGTTTGTTTGGAGCAAACAAGCCACAATCTTCAGTTCAGACACAATGCTAAGTCAGAGACTGTGGTTTGTTTCTCCTGCACACTAGTGAGAAGCAAAGCAGGCACAATCAACACATTCACAATCAACAATAAGCTATGGTTTACTATGACATGTGCTGGGCCAATATTCTGAATGGATTATGGGAATATGAAATTAAAGCAATGGCTTACAGCTTTATACTAAGGACCCAGTTAAAATTTCACCTATCACATAGGGTCATTTATCTTCTACACTGTTGCTTAATTGGGCAATACAAACTTCAGGTAGCTTTAGCATGAAGCAGGAAGAGGTATTTTAAAGACTTTTTTTAATAACTTGGAAAAAAGAAAGCTACTGCACATACAAAACTTTAATAATTTCAACTGAAAACAACAGAGCAATGGAGAAGAGATGGAGAGAGGAAATAAAAGTAAAGGATCACACCCAATAACTTAAACATGGATTATATAGCCTTTAACACTGTGTGCACTGAAGGATGCATTAAAGTGGCTTTACATGGTTGTTTTTCCTCACACTTCTAATGTGCATTTATGCATTAAGTAGCAATTCTAACTCACATTAGTCAATGTAAGCAGTCTGACATTTATCCTGAATTTACAAACATCATAATGGTGTATATCTTCTCTAGGGAATTGCACCAATACTACCACCACTTTCATAGGCTCACACCAAAAGCAAATAAGAATGTAGGGAACAGCATCAGGTCCTTGTGTCCTCCACTATTAGTCTCTGCAGAGATATGAGCAGGTTTTGAACACCTAGGTAGACCTCATTGTTGCCAACCAAGCACTACAAGAATGAAAAGAGGATGCTGCAGTAATTAACTGACTCCCCATCCCAGTGATAATGGCAAAGGTGAAAGGATCAAGCCCCTTCCATTTCAAAGAAGAATTAAGGCACGAGCAAATTAACTCGTGCACCAAAAAGCATGGAAAAGTCATCTGCTTTATGGTACACACTATGTAAACACATCACACAATCTTACATATTGTGCCTGTTTATAACTAAGCTCCATGCATCACACTTTCCCTCTTCAGTCTCTTATCTTTTTCAGGTGGAGACAACAGGGTACTCTTGGCCACTAGCTGCACAGTGACCCCCTGCTTTCCCTAAGAGGTAATATATGTTAACAGTGAAAGGCTGTATCGGGTAGGCACAAGGTTGATAGAAGATGGGGACACAATACTTTGATGGCAGATGGACACTGGGACATTATGATACAACACAAATTAGCAAAAGGAAGATGGTGTCTTGCATTTCTCAATTTATTATTAAACACACACTGTGTATAGCATACATAGAAAACATTTAAGGAGATGTTTTTAGCAACACCCTCACGTTTTGGAGCACCTTAAGACTAACAAATTTATTATGGCAGTTTTGATGAGACACAGTCCACTTCATCAGATGCATGAAGTGTATCCCTGAGCTAACAAATATATATTTGTGATTTTAAGTTGTTTTTTATTATGTATTTTAAACTGTTGTAGCCCACTCTGGGACCTCAGGATGAAGGGCAGATAATAAACTAAAATCATAATTGCCACTACTACTACCACCACCACCACCACCACCACCACGAGGAATCATAGAGAAGTCCAGAGGGAAATAAAATGTTACAAAGACAGATGATTCCTTAAAGCAAAATAGTAAAAGTGACCAATTAACAAGGCAGCATTCATGGTAAAACAACTTGGCATTGGTAAACTCATTACTATATGCAGGGAGATAAAAAACAGAGCACTGATTGAAGCCACAGGTGACAAAATTGAATTGCCTAATTGTAATTCAGCAGATTCCCACTGTAGTTCTTTTTGTTCAAGTATGGCCAACTTAAGGTTAGTTACAGAGAAGAGTCTGTTTCTGAATTTCATTTCCCTCTGAATTTATCCCTTTACTCACCCCCACTCCCCAAATATATGAAACGCACAATGCATAAGCAAGTTAGAGCAACTAATGTGATCCAGTTGAACACCAATAATTCAGAGGAGAGGAGAGAATACAAAGTTGATACAAACAAAGTTGAATGAGGAAGCACAGAAACTATATTCACTAATAGAGGAATAAAGCCTTGCAGTTTAAGAACGTACCTATAGCCAAGAGATATTTCTATCAAACTTTAAAAAGAAGAGAAACTGGGCAGCTATAGTCAATGTACCAGGGGAGCAGAAGACTTGACCTCCTCTCTGAGATATTGTACTGCCCTAAAAATGCAGACACAATTTGGGTTGGTCTTTCACAGTCCAATCCACTTCCTGTGTAGCTTGGAAGAATTTGGTAACATGTGCCTCTGAGAATATGGTGAGTGGTGGCAACAGGGGTATAACAGTGAACACTACTGCAGGATTGTTGTAAGTGACTCTCAACCCAACCTGCAATGTGTGGGTAAGAGCAATGGCTAACAATACAGAATTGTTGTTAGCTAACTTGGACAACACTGCAGGGTTGTTATAAGTCACCCAAGAACCTGACCTACAGTATTCAGTGTGTACTACATTGGAAGGCTGTCTTGAGCACCTCTTTCCCACCACAGCCCCTTCCTGACACATGGGGACAGTGAAATGAATTTGCTCTGAAATTTGCATTAGCAACTTTTTTCAAACAACACTCAGAAAGGGCAGGCACTCTACCTGCTGCTACTTTGGCAGGGGGATGGGATGAGGAGGTGGAGTGGGCACACTGGCGCCTAGCAACAAAAAAAACTTTTTTCATTCATTTATAAGGGCAGCTCTCAATTTTATCCGAGGTCATTTAAAAATAGTTTCCCAGAGTGAACCAGGAAACAACCTATCCAGACAATATTTCTCATTACACACACAGACAGAGATACACATTGTTGTGTCTATCTTCCTGTTCCAGCCACTGAAGGTTTTCCCCTCTCAGTCTCTCAACATGCCATGCCATTATGGAGTTGCTTGGGGGAGTTTCTCCCCCGTAGATTTTTTAACCTCAATTTTTCTGTGTACTTATGTACACTTCTGCATTACACAGAGTCTGCTGATATCTCTCTAGCAGACTCTGGGGGTGCTGTTTTGGCTCCAGCTCTGACAGCATGAGAAGACTCAAACTGCTACCCGCATGATGATGCTACATGTACAACATTGAAGCTGAAATTGTTTAATTCATGAAGCTACCAAAAAGTAGACCACAAGTAGAGAGTCAAAGCAGTTTAGATTAAAAATGGCCTATATAGCCCAAGAGCACCTTTAATTGAAATTTACCTTTAAGAGAGAGACCAGTTAACTTATTTAATAAAACGGTTATCAAGCCATTATGAACTTGCACTTTTCAAAAAGAAGCAGGGATGTTTGAAAGCAACTTCCCTGTAATCATCATAAGCTTAACGTTTTAAGAAAGATGGTACTGCATACTTCTAGCATAGTTAATGTGAACTGAGGAAAAGGCAGCTGGGGAAGCTGCTTATTGGCTTGTGCTCATTAGATCACCAACAAATATTCCTTTCTTCCCTCCACTTGCCAGAGCAGCCTTGTAACCTTTTGTTTTTGCATACTGAAGGACAAATATACATATACTTGCATCACCTGCCTAATGAACAAGGATAGGACAAAATCAAGAGCTCAACTTAGTCTTTACTTGCTTGAGAATGAATTAATACAAGCATAAAACACAACCTGCAAAGCTAGGTTAACACCATAGAGAAGACCTCACTGTAACTGACCTTGCTTAATATTAAGCTGTTTGCCTCACTGCACACTCTGCCTCAGCCTTATTTCCTTCAAACATGTAAGACTTCCTTAGGTGAGTCAGACCCTTGGCCCATCTCACTATTGTCTTCCCACTGACAATAGCTCTCCAAGCTTCAGAGAGAATACCAGATACCTGATCCTTTTAACTGCAGACACCAGGGGTCAAGCCCGAAAACTTCTATATGCACCTATGTACTAGGTGCTCAAGTATAGCTTCTATTTTCCAATGCAAATCAGAGCTGGGAGTCTATCATCTGGACTGAGAGGAGAATGTGCTGGTGGTGATGAGGGTTTGCAGAGGAAAACTTGCAGATGGAAGAGTGAAAGTGCTGTCCTATTCAAAGGTTGATCTCATCCTCCTGGCTCCCATCTGCAAAGGAGAAGCAGCAACTGGTCTTTAAAGAGATGGGGTTGAGGCAGAATGTGTAATGTAGTTCCATGCTCAGAGAAGCAGTCTAATTGCCCACTTTGCCAGTGCTCTGATCTCAAGGATCTAAACTTGTACTAAGGGTAAAATCCAATACAGGAATACCCCGCATTAACATACGCAATGGGACCAGAGAGTGTATGTAAAGTGAAAATGTACTTAAAGTGAAGCACTACTTTTTTTCTACTTATTGATGCATGTAGTGCACTGAAATCGTCATATACGGGCATAACTGATGTAAATAATGCATTTATAATGAAAATAAACATAAAATAAAATAAAATAAACCCTTTATGAAAAAGGGTAAGCTTACCTTTAATGGCAGATGCGAAATGGATGAACAAAAATTTACATGTATTGTAGGAAGGATGAAGGAGAGGGCATATCTTCTACTTCATAAGTCGAGTCATCAAGGGCTAGACACTTTCTTGCTGGCAATTTGGATGGACTACCTGAAGTAGGAGTAGGGCTTGGGGCTGATGTCGATGCTAGAGATGGACTTTCAGTGGATGATGATGGTCTGGGAGATTGACTGGGTGCTGCTGGCCTTTTATGAAAGTAGGTGTCTAAGGAGGTTTGAACTGTAGCTCTTTTCTTTTCGTGTAGATTTCTTTGTAACAGGCATAAGTCCCCAAAATGTTAGCATTGACTTTGGAACTTCATTCAAAGTCCCTATCATGCTTTTCAAAAAGAGCCATGGCGCTATCAAGATGATGGAAAGCTTCCAAGAGAATTTTTGAAGTTAGGCCTTCAGGCTGTTCCATGGTCTCATCCTCATCCAGCACATTTTCTTCTTCTCTCTCCTCTTCAAGTTCCAGAAGATCTTCATTGCTGAGGGGTTCAGTATGGGACGCCATAAGTTCAGCAACATCTTCTGGCTCCACTTCCAGCTCTAACTGCCTTGCCATCTCTATAATATTTTCAGTAACATTAGCTACAGGATCTTCAAAGGCTTCAACATCATCAACAAACTGTGGGCATAATTTTTTTCAGGCCCCTTTCATTGTTGTTTCCTGGATGTCATTCCAAGCATCTCTTATAGTTCTGATGCAATCCAAGATGTCGTAGCTTTTCTAGAACTTCTTTAGGACTTCTTGCCCTGTCCACTCTTCATTGTCTATTGCTGCAATACACTTACTGAAGGTTCTTTTCAAGTAGTTCAACTTGAACGTGGCTATGACACATTGATCCATGGGCTGCAGGAGTGAGGTGGTATTTGGTGGTACGAATTCCACTCAAATGTTAGGGTTCAGTTCATCTAACGTTCGTGGGTGGCCAGAAGCATTGTCTACAAGGAGCAAAATGTTAAAAGGGATATTGTCCTTGCAACAGGCTTTCACCTCGGGTACAAAGCAGGTGTCAAACCAATCTTCGAAAACGGTTGCAGTCACCCATGCTTTTCTATTAGACCTCCAATGCAATGGAAGTCTAGTTTTAACATAGTTCTTCAAAGCTCTAGGGTTTTGCCAATGATAAATTAGCATAGGCTTTAGCTTTAAGGTACCAGAGGGATTGCCACCTAACAGAAGGGTTATTCTGTCTTTAGCTGCCTTGTAGCCTGGCATTGTTTTCTCCTCTCTGGCGATGAAGGTTCTTGCAGGCATCTTTTTCCAGAACAGCCCAGTCTCATCCACATTAAAAATTTGTTCCTTGGAGTAGCCTCCCTCTTCAATAATTTTGGCAAGGTCGCATGGATAGCTTTCTGCAGCCTCAGTATCTGCAGCAGCTGCCTCTCCTTGCACTTTGATGTTATGTAGGTTAGACCTCTTCTTGAACCTATCAAACCATCCACGGCTTGCAACAAATTCGGCATCCTTCGCTGCCTCACCTTTCTTAGCCTTCAGGTCATTGAATAGGCTTAAGGCCTTACTCTGAATCATTGCCTGGCTTACAGGAACCTGGCTTGCAGTCTGATTTTCTATCCAAACTATTAAGTGTCTCTCCATGTCTGCAACAACGCTATCCCTTTTTCTAATTTTTGTTGTGTTCACTGGCGTAGCACTCTTAACTTCCGCAATAATTTTTTCTTTGCTCTTCATGACCGTGTTAACTGTAGTTCGAGTGAAGCCTAGCCTTCAGCCTATCTCAGCTTGAGAAACACCTTCATCAGACAGTTTAATCATTTTAACCTTTATATCTAAGGTAATAGATTTACGACTTTTCTTTGTATCTGCCATTATGTACTGTAATACTGTACAGTACTGCACTACTGTACTGCACTGTAGGCAAGGGAAAATAATACCAATACACCCCCCCCACACACACACGCTATTGGTATTCACAAGCCAGCAGTGGCAAATGCCAGAACTAATGATGGGCAGTATTCAATTAAAGCAGAAAAGGAAGATGGGACAATGGAAAGGTATAAAATGAAATCAGGGGGATCTAAAGAATTTTTTAATTTTTTATCACAATCAATTAAAGCAGGAAAGGAAGATAGGACAATGGGACAATGGGGGACAATGGAGAGGTATAAAATGGGACAATGGAGAGGTATAAAATGGGACAATGGAGAGGTATAAAATGAAATTAGGGGGATCTAAAGAATTTTTTAATTTTTTTTATCACAATCAAAGCAGGAAAGGAAGATGGGACAATGGGAGACAATGGAGAGGTATAAAATGGGACAATGGAGAGGTATAAAATGAAATCAGGGGATCTACAGTACTGTAAAGAGCACGAGGTGCCCCCCCACACACACACACTGCCGCCACCGACCTAGGCTGCGGCAGGCAGAGCTCCGATCGCTGTTAAGTACAGTACTAAAGAACTTAAATGTACCGTAAAGAGTACTGTACTTAAATGAGAACCTTCAGGTCAGGAGTCTCTCAGATCGCTCTGATTGCTCGGTCAGGAGTCGCTCAGATCGCTCTGATCGCTACGGGAGACGACGCTTCGCAACGCATATGGAACGCAAGTTCAGGCGTTCTATCAGTGTCCGTAATTGCGAAGCACATATACGTTAAGTGGGGTATGGTGGAGTATGGAGCATGTCCGTAATTGCGAGGGTCCGTTAAACGAAAGTACGTAAATCGGGGTATTCCTGTATAGTGGAAGCAGGCATCCTCTTGCACAATGGGACGTCGACTCCTCCCCCTTGCAACTCCCCATGAACCCCCAAAAGGTTGGAGCATCCTCCAGAGAGATTTTGGGGGACATGGGCGAGTGTGTGTGGACTGGGGAGCAGCAAAGCAGAAAGTCCCATTGCACAAGCAGATGTGCAAATGGTTGTATCTCTCCCAAAGACAGCAATTAGAGACCAACACTTGCAATATTTATTATTGAAGTTTACACTCTGTGGTGTAGTGGTTAAGGTGCTGGACTACGACCTGGGAGACCCAGGTTCGAATCCCCACACAGCCATGAAGCTTACTGGGTGACCTTGGGCCAGTCACTGCCTCTCAGTCTCAGAGGAAGGCAATGGTAAACCACCTCTGAATACCAATTACCATGAAAACCCTATTCATATGGTTGCCATAAATCGGAATTGACTTGAAGGCAGTCCATCATCATCGAAGCTTAGCTTTAAGCTGATCCATAAAAAAAGGCTGACATGTATTAATGGATAGTAGTATTAACCATGGTGTTTCATTAGGCTCAATGCAATATTAAGAGGAACAGAAAGAATTAGAAGTTGAAAACCACAACGGCAGGGTGGTTAGTGCTTTTACAGTAGTCAGCCTCTCTAAACACTGACATGGGAATTCCGCTGATGATGCAGAACAGTAATTAAATATGGATTCCTGAATTTGAACTTTGGGTGGATGTGAAGAGTTTTAATGTAATAAAAAGCAAACCCCCACAAATATCAAAGATCTTTCAACAATACTTAGTATTGTTGGCATGTTTAACAATTAAAACCCTTCCCAGCTTCAGACAAAATATTTCAAGGCACCAGACTGCTCTCCTAACTTCCAAAAAAGCCAGATTTCTGCATCTGTTTTCTTAACTATGTTAGTTTTCTGCCACTTGCTTAAATGTTCACTATTTTACTATATTTTCTACTATAAATGCTATCATACCTTGCTTCGCTGCTTTTTATTCCTGCTTTTTGCCATTTGTTTTATGAGTGTAATGTTGCTGTTGATTTAATGCTGTTCATCACCATATTTTTCTTAAATATTGGTGTTGCAGGCATTTTTGCAAAAAGAAGATAAGGACATAGTAGTTAATCAACACTTAAATCACCCATTAAAATACATTTGCTTTAGTCAAGTTCATAAAATACATTTGCTTTAGTCAAGTTCACTTGAAGCTTTTATTCTCAGCCAATTATTCAAATGTACTAATAGTATTGTAATGGCAATAAAAAGGTAAATCCGTAAGATGTCCCTCTTACTATCTATTCAACGTAATAAGATACAATGAGAAAGATACTCAACTGTGTGGTGGCAACCTAACTTACGTTGTCTTGGATGATATTTGTTTATTTATTAAATTTGTTAGTCACCTATCTAGCTGGCTGTCCAGCCACTCTGGGCAACGTACAAAATAAAAACATACAAATGCATTTAAAACATTAAAAATCTCAACAATAATAATAATGAATTATTTGGGCCCATTGCAGTCCAGGCTTTAGCCTGGTTTTGGGAATAAAACCACCTTGGTAAACCTTGATAATTTACCTATGCTATGAATTGGATAGAGAATGCATTCCTGCTGGTTCTCCCCCTCCTCCAAAGCCACCCTGATAATCTATAAGTGCTTGTTTCCTGATCTAAGTGAGAACAAGAAATTATGGGTGTGATCGGGGAGACCCAAATCCCCTCTCGGCCATGCAGCGCATAGACACACTAACCTACTTCACAGAGTTGCTGTGAAGGAAAAACATGTACATGATCTTGGTGGAAAGGCAGGATATACAGTAGGGCCCCGCTTCCCGGCGCTTCATTTCCTGGCGTTCCACTAATGCGGCAGCTTTCATTCCCCATTTTAAAGCCGCTTTTGCGGCATTTTTGCATCATTTTCGCACAACGCACCCCATTATACTCAATGGGGTTCCACTTTACAGCAATTTCCGCTTTATGGCGGGGGTCTAGAACGGAACCTGCCGTATAAGTGGGGCCCGCCTGTAAATGCAATAATAGATTAAGAAAAAATAGAAATTCAATAATGGCATTATCAGGCCCAGAAAATAGCCAAAGTTCTTTTAGCCTAGGGAAAAACTGGCTTCTAGTGGGAGGAAACCTGAATGTCTCAGAATAGCAGGAAGGAATGTGGATTGTTAAGTTGCATTTAAGGCCACTATGGGGGCTTTACCTGCAGTTTGATCAATGCCCAGGAGTTAAAAACAAGTGGAAGGGTACAAGAGGGAAACCTCTTCCCCACCACATCTAAGACCTACCCTAAGTGTATAGAAGTTGGATACTACCCCTCTCCCCTTTTCTGACCAAGGAGCTTTAGCAAGATTTGGGTCATTAAATGAAGTCACAAAAGCCACATAATTCAACACATTTACCTGGGCACAGTTGGGAACAGGATGCTATAACATAGGAATCTTTGGTGTAATCTAAGAGGTATAATTATCTCTGAATATTAGCAGACCATTGAAAGATATAATTTTATGAAGTTGATAAGCTACTATAAGTCTTGGTTTGAAAGTTATACAGTAAGGGTTTCAGGGTTAATCCGGGACAAACAAAGGGATGGAGAATGGGGTAGGGAGTGGATGCGAACGTGAGATGAAAAGTCTATGAAAGTAGATTAACAGAATAAAAAATTGGGAAATTAGAAGTTTTTAAAATTGGGTGCCAGCCATCTTGGAAGAAATTGACAAAGTCACGGAAAATAATGTTCAATACACGTTTACTTAATAAGCCAGTAGAATCCAAATTTTAAGCACTTTTTTACTATTATAAGAAATCTCATTCAGTGAGAAGATTTTCAATTAAAGGTACGATTCGAATCATAGAAGAGTAGAGTTAGAAGGCCCTATAAGGCCATCAAGTCCACCCCCCTGCGCAATGCAGGAATCCAGATCAAAGCATTCTTGACAGATGGCTGTCCAGCTGCCTCTTGAATGCCTCCAGTGTCAAAGAGCCCACTACCTCTCTAGGTAATTGGTTCCATTGTCGTATAACTCTAACAGTTAGGATGTTTTTCCTGATGTTCAGTTGAAATCTGGCTTCCTGAAACTTGAGCCCATTATTCCGTGTCCTGCACTCTGGGATGACGGAGAAGAGATCCCGGCCCACCTCTCTGTGGCAACCTTTCATGTACTTAAAGAGTGCTATCATATCTCCCCTCAGTTTTCTCTTCTCCAGGCTAAACATGCCCAGTTCTTTCAGTCTCTCCTCATACAGCTTTGTTTCCAGTTCCCTGATCATCCTTGTTGCCCTCCTCTGTTCCAGTTTGTCTGCATCCTTCTTGAAGTGCGGAGACCAAAACTTGACTCAGTACTCAAGATGAGGCCTAACCAGTGCTGAATAGAGGGGAACTAATACTTCACACGATTTGGAAACTATACTTCTGTTAATGCAGCCTAATATAGCATTTGCCTTTTTTGCAGCCACATCTCATATTCAGCTTGTGATCAACGATAATTCCAAGATCCTTCTCACATGTCGTATTGCTGAGCCAAGCATCCCCAATCTTATAACTGTGCATTTGGTTTCCAAATTTTCCTAAGTGTTGAACTTTGCAACTTTGCATTTATCCCTGTTAAATTTCATCCTGTTGTTTTCAGC
Source organism: Rhineura floridana (assembly GCF_030035675.1). Taxonomy (NCBI): domain Eukaryota; kingdom Metazoa; phylum Chordata; class Lepidosauria; order Squamata; family Rhineuridae; genus Rhineura; species Rhineura floridana. Next base: position 147,499,524 of record NC_084483.1, on the reverse strand, counting down.
CCAATTCTCCAGCCTAACAAGGTCCCTTTAAATTTTGTTTCTGTCTTCCATGGTATTAGCTGTGCCCCCCAATTTTGTGTCATCTGCAGATTTGATACGCATGCTCTGTACCTCCTCATTCAAGTCGTTAATAAAAACGTTGAAGAGCACTGGGCCCAGGACAGAGCCCTATGATACCCCACTTTTACTTCCACCCAGTTTGAGAAGGAACCATTGATGAGTACTCTTTGAGTATGATTCTGGAGCCAACTGTGAATCCACCTGATAGTTGTTCTATCCAGCCCACATTTAGCTAGCTTGCTAATCAGAATATCATAGGGCACTTTATCAAAAGCTTTGCTGAAGTGAGATATATTATGTCCACAGCATTACCACAGTCTGCAAGGGAGGTTACCTGATTAAAAAAGAGATAAGATTAGTTTGGCAGGATTTGTTCTTCATAAATTCGTGTTGGCTCCTAGTAATCACTGCACTGTTTTCAAGGTGCTTACAGATTGACTGCTTTATAATCTGCTCCAGAGAGTTTTTCCAGAGATTGATGTTAGGCTGACTGGTCTGTAGTTCCCTGGTTCCTCCTTTTTGCCTTTTTTGAAGATAGGGACAACATTAGCTCTACTCCAGCCCTTCACCAGTCCTCCATGATTTTGCAAAGATAATAGACAGCAGTTCTGAGAGTTCTTCAGCCAGTTCCTTCAATACTCTAGGATGCAGTTTACCGGGCCCTGCCGATTTGTACTCGTTCAAAGTGATCAGGTATTCCATAACTGTTTGTCGATCAATCTCAAATCTTGCCCGTTCCACTTCATGATTCCTGGAAGGTCATAGACCCTTTTTTGGGAGAAGACTCAGCCAAAGTAGGAATTGAGCACTTCTGCCTTTTTTGTCACCTGTTACCATTTTACCATCCTCATTGAGTAGCTGTGCCATTTCTTTTCTCTGTCTTTTACTATGGACATTACCTGAAGAAAGCTTTTTTGTTGCTTTTAGCATCCCTCACTAACCTCAGCTCATTCTCAGCTTTAGCCTTCCTGATGCCATCCCTGCAATTCTGTGATACCTGTCTGTACTCTTCCTTTGTGGCCTGGCCTTCTTTCCACTTCCTGTATGTATCCTTTTTTGTTTTCAGGTCATCTCTAAGCTTTTTGTGAAGCCACATTGGCTTCTTCTGCTGTTTTTCCCCTTTTTTCCTTGTTGGAATTGCTTGCCATTGCGCTTTTAGAATTTCCTTTTTTAGAAACTCCCACCCATCTTGGACTCCTTTTCTCATTAGGGTGGCTTGCCATGGAACTGTACTTAGAATTGTTCTGAGTTTATTAAAATCAGCTTTCCTGAAGTCCAGGGTGCACATATAGCTCTCAGCTTTTGCTTCTGTTAAAATCAAGAATTCAAGTATGGTGTGGTCACTTTCCACCAGAGTTCCCGTAACTGCCACTTCATCCCCCAAATCATCTCTGTTGGTTAGACTCAAGTCTAGGATAGCTGATCCTCTGGTGGGTTCCTCTGCTTTCTGTAGGAGAAAGATATCTCCAACACATGTCAGAAATTTCTTGGAGGGGCCATGTTTGGCAGAATTTGTCTCCCAATAGATATTGGGATAATTGAAGTCCCAAATTACTACTACATTATGCCTCCTCAAAACATTGGCAATTTCCTTTTCAAAAGTTACATTCTCGTCGTCTTCTTCATTGGGTGGTCAGTAATAGACTCCAAGCACCACATTCCTTTTATTACTTGCCCCATTAATTTTAATCCAGATACTCTCGGTGGCACTACCAAGCTCCTCTTCCTGTATTTCTGTGCAGGGATACATATATATTAACATATAGTGCGACTCCTCCTCCCTTTTTATTCCTTCTGTTCTTTTTGCACAAGTTATATCCTTCAATTGCCATATTCCAGTCATGGGAGTCATCCCACCAAGTTTCAGTTATACCTATCAAGTCGTAATTACCCTCCTGTATTTAGAGTTCAATTTCATCCTGCTTGTTTCCCATGCTCTGCACATTAGTATAGACATCGAAGACCATGTGATTTATGGCTTGGCTTCCTTACTACATTTTTCTGAGGACTGGGTCAGTGTCTTCCCCCAACTGTTGTAGGAACAAAACTCCCCATCCAACCTGAGCGTCAAAGAAGTTAGAACGTTTACACAGGGCATGTTATTTCAATTCTGGTTCAAAGGGGTTTTTTTGTTCTGATCTGTACCTTTATATTCTTTCAAAAACACGGTCTGCATAGGATTCACAAGATTGAAGCTTCCCATAGCTGAACCTCATGGAAGTAGGGCCCAATCAATTCAATGTAGGCTATGCAACGTATTTTTATTGCTGGTTGTGAACAGTTCTCTTTTTGATTCAGAACTGTTGCATGTATAAACGGACTCATTGGTTCTTCTACTGCACACTGCCGAAAACTAGCAGGAGCTGCCTTCTGCTTTGTGTGATAGTCCTAAAACAACAAAGCTAGTAACCTACATCTTTGCCACTCCATTTATAGAAAGAGTAAAAAAAAAAAAAAAGGAGCTGAGGTGCAAGCTTGTTACTTTACTGAGGGTTTGGAACAAAGATCTGCTTTTTAGGAGAAATGGAAAAGATGCAATCTACTTTTTACTGGCCGAGTTCTGATTAGCCTAGCTACTTATCAGGAGGGATAAATTAACCTTCATCCTCATATGCAGCTGAACCAGTTATTTTCTCTACTCAGATGTAGTTCCCACATTCATTTCCTCTTTAGAAAAGTAGATATACTGCATATGGATATACTGGACCAAAAATAAAAAAGGCAGACAAAACAGGAATGGCCCCCAGGTGTAGGTGCAAAGACAGGGAATACAATGTTGGCTGAAAAGCAGGTTTTACACTTAGCTGACACAAGTTATATTGGGATATTTGCTGCTCTGGCTGTCCTTGGAGGAGAAAAGAGGTGGCGGCGGTGGAAGTAGTGGTGCCCCCCTCTCTCTATGCCACTTCCTCCAAGATCCTCGGCTGAGTGGCAGGGACATTGGGATTTTGCACTCCAAAGCTGAGTAAAGGTATCCCTTTCCCATCTGGTGCACGAAGAGGTGGGAATTTGAGGCACATGCAATTCCACATTCCATGGGTATACGGGCAATCTCTTGTTTTCCATGGCTGGGGGTGGCATACAATTCAGATAGGAGGAGGAGGACAACACGGCAAAGGGGGGTGATTGAGTGGGTAGCACCAGCCACCAAAGAGAAAGCCACTTTCCTTTCCTTTGTCAGAAACATCAGTATTGTTTGGGAGAAATATTTTTTGGGATGAAGGTAAAATAAAGTGGAAAAGGAACTCAAATGGACAGGAGCCTTCTGTCAGTCTGACAGAATGCAGTTGGACTAGCTGTACAATGCGAATCCCATCACTGCGCTGAGATGCACACATTGGAAAAATCAGAAATTAAGCCTGAGTTTTAGCCTAGGTGACCAACCAGCTACCTAACTGTAGCGTGCACAGCAGTGTTTCTATTCCTCTAGGGCTGTTTTCATCCTTTGCCATCATGAAAAAGAAGGGGGGAAAGCTACTATGATTGTGAGTATAGTGAGTGCTTTAAAAGAGTAAAGGGCAACTTAGGGTAGGCATTTTTTTTCAGATTACTTTTAAGTTATCTCTGCATTTCATCCTTTAGAAATAAGCACCCAATTTTGCTCTGCTCATAATAACTGCAGAACAAACCAACTTTTACTTTTTACTGCAGAGAAACAAACATGCTTCTTTATTGCTAGCTGGATAGGAAACACAACTTAAAACCGAAAAGCAGAGCAAAGGAAAATCTAGAGGTGGAGTCTAACTGTAGCCCATAATACAAAGATCTAATATTTAATGGAATTTTAGACCTTTTGGAGGCCCACTGTGAATTGTTTACAAGGTACTTTGAGGGTAAAGTTGTTTGCCTCCGCAGTAATCTTGATGCCCCCTCCACATCTCCTGTTGTCCCTAGTGAAGTGTCCAGTGCAGCATCTGCTGAAACTTATTGGGAATGGTTTCAGCTGACGCGGCCTGATGACATGGACAAGGTGCTTGTGACGATGCTGCTAGCAATGTGTCCTCTCGACCCTTGACCTTCTTGGCTTATTAAAGCTTGCCGAGGGGGGCTGACCGAGTGGATTGAGGGTGTGGTCAATGCATCATTGTGGGAGGGAGTGGTTCCAGCTGCCCTGAAAGTGGCAGTCCAACCGCTCCTGAAAAAGCCCACCCTGGACTCATTGGTTTGCAACAATGACCGCCTGGTCACAAATATCACTTTCTTAGGGAAGGTGATTGAGAGGGTTGCAGCGCAGCAATTGCAAGTACTCTTGGATGAAACAGATTATCCTGACCCATTCCAGTCTGGGTTCAGGCCTGGTTATGGGACTGAATCGGCCTTGGTTGCCCTGATGGATGACCTTTATTGGGAAAAGGACAGGGGGAGTGTGACCCTGTTATTCTCACTTAATCTCTTGGCGGCTTTTGATACCATTGACCATAGTATCCTTCTGGGCTGACTTGGTGAGCTGGGTATTGGAGGCACTGTTTTACTGTGCTTCCGATCCTATCTCCAGGGTTGTTTTCAGAGAATAGCACTGGGTGATTGTCTTTCGGCCCCATGACAGTTGTGCTGTGGGGTGCCTTCTTGTCCCCTGTACTGTTTAACATCTATATGAAGCCCTTGGGAGTGGTCATCAGGAGATTTGGTGTGAGTAGAGTGATTTCTCTATTCTTCTGGATAGAGAAATACCCAGCTCTATTTCTCTGGAACATCTGAACTGGGAGAGGCTGTGCAAGACCTGAACTGCTGCCTGGACTTGGTGGTGGGCTGGATGAAGGCCAATAAACAGTCTGAATCCTAGCAAGACGGAGACGCTGTGGGTTGGTGGTACCCAAGTTTGGATAATTGCTCAGTTGCCTGCTTTGGATGGGGTCATACTCCCTCTGAAAGAGCCGGTCCGTAGTCTGGGGATACTCCTGGATCTATGTTTGTCACTAAAGACCCAGGTGACCTCTGTGGCTATGAGTGCCTTCCATCAGTTTCGGCCAGTAAGACAGCTGCAGTCATTTCTGGACCAGGATTAGCCTGACCATCGTTGTCCATGCACTGGTAACCTCCAGGATGGATTACTGTAATGTTCTCTATGTGGGGCTATGTCAGATCCGTACCTGAGGTCTGGTCTCGTAATGGATCTCTCATACTGGCCCCAGCACAGGTCTCTCATGATCCCACTACTAGGCGCCACCACCTGACACTCTGTAATGCAATACTGCCATGAGACTGTGCCTTAGTCTCCTCCACAGATTGCTACGTATTGTCTGGGTGCAGTTACAGGCCACAACCCGCCTGTATCTTTCTGCCTTTAAAGATTACAGCCCTGGGTTGCTTTGGATATCTGCTGCTGCTACACTATCCCTTCACCACTGCCACCATTGATACTGTTCCCAGCTTTGGTATTTGCTCTGCCCACCCTTCTGGTCTGTAATATCCCAGCCAAGGATCAGGCATGTTGTTAAACCAAACTATTTATTTAATAACACAAGGAATAAACAAGATTACTTTAAGTTCAGTCAACATGCATGTGGTTACATATAATAGTTTTCTCTTTATATCTTAGTCCAAAACCTGCCTCGCTACCTGCCTAAACACAAATCCACCCCTCCAAAACTCAGAACCAACAAAAACCAACCAACCTCCAACTGTCATTTTCTCATTTATACCTTCAACCACCCAGATGCTCAGCCAATCACAACTCAGCATTCTTCAACATTCCAACCCATGTACTTCCCCCTCACTCACTCTACTTACCACAATTACCCTACAAAACCGACACTTACCATAATTACTGTACAACATTTACAAGGGTATCATAGGCTACCCTTGAGGTTGGTGTGGAAAATGCAGCTGGTGCAAAATGCAGCAGCAAGACGGCTCACTAGGGCAGCGTATTGCCAACATGTCACCCAGCTGCTGAAAGAATTGCACTGGCTACCTATTAGCTACCGGGCCAAGTTCAAGGTTCTAGTTTTGGTGTACAAAGCCCTATACAGCTTGGGACCAGGATACCTGAAAGACCGTCTTATTGCTTATATACCCAGTCGATCATTGTGCTCTGCATGTGAGGGCCTCCTGCAGATACCATCTTATCAGGAGGTCCGTTCCGTACAACATAGGAAATGGACCATTAGTGTAGTGACACCTACACTTTGGAATTCCCTCCCTTTAAATATTAGATAGGCACCGTCTCTGTTATCTTTTTGGTGCCTACTAAAGACCTTCCTCTTTCAACAAGCCTTTTAAGTTGAGACCTTATCCCAGTCTGCGGCTGTGTTGGAATTGCCGTTTAATATGCTTTTAAACCTTTTTAAAAAATAATATTTTTTTTAAATGTCTTCAAAGCTTTTTTAGAAAATGTTTTTAAAACATTGTTTTAATGTGGACTTCCGGGAAGGGTGACTTAGCCTGTGCCTGCTTTTGAGACGGGCTCCTGCCTCAAAAGAAGCTTATTCAGATATATCAGTCAGTTTTTTCTTTTTTTTTTTGACTGATTAAACTTCTCCCGGGTAGGGAGAAACGAAGAGATTAACCTCAAAGCCTATTTTTGTTGGGACGACCAGATCTCATTAATTTATGGGACGAGGTCCAGCCGACGAAGGTGGGACGGATTTTTAACAGCAAGCTCTATCTGATAAAGCGAACGTTCACCTTATCTTCTAAGAGAGAACGCACTAACAGGCAAGCACCCTTCTTTCTATATTTTTCTTTTACTTGACTTAAATTGTTGCTGTTCAAAAGAGATTTGCCAGATTGATCAGTTTTTGACATCTCACTGGGGAGCCATAACTTCTCTCTGCTACGCACTAATTAATAGCTTATCTCTGTTTTTGTTGCAAAAAGCTGTCCTGGATTTGCATTCTAAAGATATACACAGAAGAGGGATTTCTATTCCAGATTTTTATTTTGAAAAATATTATACTGTTTTGAGACTACTCTCTTTTTGGTCTATTTTATTTTGACGAATCTGTTTCTTGACGATTGCCATTAATTGTTTCGATCCTGGGAACTGCATTTTGTTTACTTAACTATTGGAGAGATAAGGCTGTCTGCTCTGTTTATACTGTGATGTCACCAAGTTTGGAGTATTAACCCAATTGTTGCTGAAATAAGAAGTGGTTTTCCTATATTTTTCTTTTAAAATGGCAATTAAGAAAGTGGCTGAAAATCTGGAAATAACTATGTTTCAGAAAATAATGGATGAGATTGAGATAATGAAAATTGAATTGAGTAAAATGAAGCAGGAGATTAAAGATATAAGGGTCCCTGTGAGAGAGGTGACCCTGGAAGGGGTCCCTGTGAGAGAGGAGACCCCGGAGATTGGAACAGGGGTCCCTGTGAGAGAGGTGACCCTGGAGACTGGAATAGGGGTCCCTGTGAGAGAGGAGATCCCGGAGATTGGAACCAACGTGGAACAGGAACAAGATTTGGAGTCTATGGACTTTAGAAATAAAATCTATTGTTTGGAACTCAATGTTATCTCTGAAGAAATGAATGAAGATTCTAGAGATAAAGTTATCAATGGCATGGATAATCTTCTGGACTGGAATGATGTGATGGAGCCCAATATAGAGAAAATCTATGGAATTAACTGCAGCCATGTGACAATGGAAAAACTTTTAAGAGATGACCCAGTGTATTTTGAAAAAAAGAACAGAGATATGATTTTACAGCAGTATTTCAGCAACCTATTCAGAATGGATGGCAAGAAAATATTTGGGATAGAGGTAATCCCCATCAGACTCTTACTATATGACTATGGCTTTGACAGCAAGATTATTATGGAATACTGATAATGGAAGATTGGATATTGAAATTACTGGACTTAACAAGACTACTGAAGATGGAAGATGGAAAATGGAACTAATAGAGATAATAGAACAATGGCTACTGAAATTATTGAACCTAACAGATTCTGATGTGATGGATTAATTGAAATGTTTATTTTGACTATGGTTATGACAATAAGATTATCATAATTAGTAATGAGATGGATTAATCGATATGCTTATCTGGAAAAAAAAATTGATAGATATATTTCTTAAAGAATTGAAACCTCTCTTTGACTTTTTGTGGAAAGAATAAAGTAATGTTTATGAGATTTGATGATTAAGTAAGATAACTACTGGAGGAAAGTGATTTTATAATATGACTTAAGAGACAGGATTGTTATATATTATAGACTTATAACTGATTTGATCTTTGACAAATGGGAAGTCAATATTTTACTCTTTATTTTTTATTTTTGTTTTTTTTTTTCTTTTTTTCTTTTTGTTTAACTATTTTTGATTTTGTTTTTTGTCTTTGAATGTTTTATGATTTTGTCTTGTATGTTTTATGAAAATCTGAATAAAAATTATTGAAAAAAAAAAAAAAACATTGTTTTAATGTATTTTAATGTCTGTTTTTATGATGTATTTTTAGTGCTTTTGTTTGCTGCCCTGGGCTCCTGCTGGGAGGAAGGGCGGGATATAAATCAAATAATAAATAAATAAAAATAAATAAATATGTTTTAAAACTTTTTTTAAAAAAGATTTTTTAAAGCTTTTAAAAATGTCAATAAGTAACAAAAATGACAGAAGAACTTCAAATGTTATTACATAGAAAATGATTAACGCACGAACAGAACACAGAAACCTGCCTTATACAGAGTCAGACCAGTGGTCCATCTAGCTCAGTACCGTCTACACTGACTGGCACCGGCTTGTCAGGGTTTCCGGCAGAAGTATCTCTCAGTCTCTCCTGGAGATGCCAGGGATTGAACCTGGGACCTTCTGTATGCAAGGCAGATGCTCTACCACTGAGCTATGGCCTTTCCCAAGGGAAAAACAACACTTAATTTGACATACAGCAATGGATCTAAAATGGGATGGTCCTACCTAGGACAAAAGCCATGGAATGCAGATGTATTCTTAGTAAGAAGAGGTATTTTCCTTCCAACAACTTTACTCGCCACAGCACAACATGTATTTAAGCAGTGGTGTTTAAGCGAACAAGTTCCCCTTCTGCTGGCCCCCTCTCCTAGGAAAGAAAGGACTGGAAACCATTGCTTGTAAGTGGTTGAGACTCTGGGCTCGTTCATACGACAACTTACTGTGAGATCGGTGCTACTTGCATCCCTGTTTAACTTGCATGGTTCACATGACATTGCAGGCAAGGAGAAGCTATAACAAAGTTTTCTCCTTTAAATCCGTATCAACCCAATTAGCTGATAATGTGAAAGGTGGCTTAACCAGCCACTTCCGCCTCGCTTTGTCCTCCCGCATCAGAGTTCTGTTTGCCTACTTCACTTACTCCCCTCTCTAATCAGGTTCGTGTCAATTGCACCCTCATGCTTCAGCTGGAAGAGGAGCGCAATTGACAAGAAACAATGAAACTGACAAAAAACCCATCCCCTTAGCAATAGCGATACTCTGGAGGGAGTAAACATCCTCCCCAGAGGAATGCCGACTAGTGTGAACGGAAAACAGTAGATTTGAAGGTGGGAAGCATGAACCTTGCAAATCTATCGCAATGGCAAAAGCTGTGTCTTTAACACCAAGTTCAGCCCCCATGTGAATGAACCCACATTCAAGCCAGCACCTTCCTGAATGAATGGAGGGGATTGCCAGGCAGCAGGCTCATGAATACAGCTTTTGGCTTGGGCAGTCAGAACAGCAAAAAATTGCAGACCACTTTGCCCATACAGGAGGAAATGCCCCTATTAACATCAGGCCTGATGCAACACATGCAGGTATCATCTACAGAAGAGGTTATCAGAACTATTAACACTACACATATTCATGTAAATGGAACTGAGCAACTGATTAAAAGTAATGTCATCCAACTAAGATTGCTTTATTCACACGAAAGTCCTACTGTCAGGTGATGGGAAATATAGGCACATGCAGACTGCCTGCAAGTGTCCACCTCCCAAGTTTCACTGGTCTGCTCAATTCTCATCCTATTGTTCACAAAGAACGAGGCAGTGAGGAATGGTTGATACATATGATCAACTGACAGCAAAGGTTCTATTGATTTTAATTATCTGATAGCCTGTCTCTCCCAGTTTTAAATAGTTTTACTGTATTTTAGGATATTGCTAGCCACCTTGAGTGCTATCTTATATTCTAGTGGAATGGCCTTCCAGTATTTAGGAGATGGTACGGATTTTCCCTACACTACAACAAAAATTAAATTTTAAGCCCAACTTGCTATATGTTAAACAAAAACCAATTTTAACAAACTCTGTAAAGCCTGAGCTATATCTTAGGATTCAAGAACTAAAATTTAAGAAAAACTTCAATACTGATCTTACCATTATAAAATAGTTTTACATTATGTTTGCTTAAAATATTATTATCTATAAGTAACGATGGCTGCTACAATCAACAATCAATTAGATATTTATGTTTAACAATTAACATCGTCTTCCCTGAGCTTGTGCCAGGAGTAAGCCTGAAAAATTTGGCTGACAGACTATGTTAAATGTATGTTTTGCCCATTTTCAAAAATCCTCCCTTAATCAATTATCCAATTCTTCTGGAATGTCTTGTCACTCACACTTTCTTCCATTTTGTCTTGACACCCCACCACTTCCATCCTCTGTAACTCATTGAAACTCCTGAAAATTATCCAATGCTTTCCTTCGCCTCTCTTATGTCTTTGATATGGGTAATCCTATCAGTATGTCCTACATTTTCACTGGAAGAGGAGTAATTTTTGTGTTTTCCCACCTTGATGAGGTTCTTCTGGATCTTACTCCCCTGCAATGCCCTCCAGTCACAGTGTCCCAGGCTTTCATTATTTGAATATTCCAATCTGCTACATCTCTCTAACTCAGACTTTTCCTCCACCTAAGTCCACATCTCCTACTGACTTCCTGTATTTAATTCTGGATGTCTCCAAATTAATATGTTTAAGATTGTCTTTCTCCTCTCATCTTTGAACTTAACCCTTTCTGTCATCCACCAACCTCACCATCCATTCTACTTGTTCTTCAGTACTCCCCTCTCCTCAACTTGGCAACACATTAGGAAGTAATGTAAGTTCTCCAGAGGTGGCACAAGTCCAAATGGCATCCCTCCATCCTGTTAGGGCCAACACTTAAAGAGTTCTTGCTACACTATTCAGACACCAATAACTTGCCATAATCTATCCCCACCATATTTATTTATTACATTTATATACCGCCCCATAGCCAAATCTCTCTGGGCAGTTTACAGCAATTAAAAACATTAAAAACAAATATACAAATTTTAAAACACACACACACACACAAATCACAATTTAAAAAATTTAAAAACAATTTAAAAACACATGCTAAAATGCCTGGGAGAAGAGGAAAGTCTTGACCTGGAGCCGGAAAGATAACACTGCTTGAAGGAGGTTGCTTCACCCTTCTGCATGGCAGGGCTGGTTCCTATACAACAATACAAAAATCTTTACCTTCCTCAGTATTGCACTGAAAAAAACTCAGGTTCTTGCTTTGGTTTTTCTCTCTACTACTGCAGTCTTTTCTCTGGCTATCCCTATACTCACTTCTTAAGTTTCTTTACCTCACCTCTATCCAGAATTTTGCAGCAAAAATTGCTATGCCCTCCTTGATGGAGCTACACTAGCACCAATGCCCCACAGGGATTGGAAGACAAACTGCTTGCCTTCTGGTTACAGGACTCCACAGACCTACTCAGAGAACCAGCTTGAGGGGGCCCTTCCAATGGGCCCTGGGAGGGCTTACTGGGTGGCAGTAGAGATGTGAAGGCCTAGAAAAAAACCAGGAAAATTAAGGGGAACAAGATTTTTTTTAAAAATATATTTTTATTGACATTTTAACATCTTATACAAACCTGAATAGAACAAAACAGTAACCAATATCTAAAAGAGGAGGGGAGAGGAAGAAAAAAGAAAAAAGAAAGGAGGGGAGGCTAGGAGTAAACCCCCACAAACACTGGGTGATTATACATTAGGAAAATACAGTAAATCATCAGCTTAACATCAGTATCCAGTAACTTCTATATAGAATAACTGCTTCAGAAAACTGTCACATCTGAATCATACCTGTCCAAAAGGCTGCTTGTGCCCCTTTGGGTTTAAACACAGACACTTATCACTATTAGAAAATTGTAGAAGCAGCCACCATGTGCCTTCAAAAGTATTTTTTAGTGGGAGCCCCCTGTCCAGACAGCTTTGGTGCATTAGGCGGTCCATAAGAACAAGATGTGATATCTTTTGCCACCAGAGTTCTATTTTGAGAGGGAAGGTAGAGTGCTAGTGTTGGTCTATAATTTAGCAGCAGCTAACAGAGAAAAGTTTAAGTCTTTATGTAGTAGACCCTGCATTTCCTGCAGTGTGATGGATATTAAAGCCATCTCTGGGTTCAGGGGCACAATTTGACCCACTATGGCTGTGACTTTCTGGAACACCCTAGTCCAGAACCCTGCCACGACGGGGCACATCCACCACATATGGAAGTATGCGCTCCATTCACGACAGCCATGCCAGCAATCAGGTGCTATAGTCGGATTAATTCAATGTAGTTTCAAAGGAGTGCAGAACCATCTGACTACCACTTTCAATAAAGATTCTTTCACCCATGCCAAAACAGTCCGAAAAGGTGGTCTCCTTCACTGACTGTTCCAACTATTAGTATCTATTTCCTTGCCTATATCAGCTTCCCACAGCAACTTTAAACCCAAAGTCATCCGAAAGCAAACTGACAAGATATATCAAAGAAATCATCCCTTTTAGGTTATTACTTGAACTCACACACAGTTCTTCATAAAATGTCAATTGTCAAAGTGGCCCACTTGTGTGGTGAAAGTACTTAGCAAACAATCAAACTTGTGCTATCTGGAGCCACGGCAGATATATTTCCCCAAGCATGAGCTGCATTTGCTCTCCTGTAACAGGGCGACCATTTGCAAATAAATCTAATATTCTATAAAGCCCCTTCGATTCCCAGTGTATATATTGATTAAATTTGGCTGGGTCTCAAAATCTGGGTGCTCCAAAAATTGAAAGAGAGGTGAGTCTATATAAGTTAATAGCGTTGCCTGCCTTTTCCAAATCTAAATAGTGGCCTTAAGATAATGGTTCACAAGTTCTTGTAGCTTGAGTAAGCTCAATTTACTGAAAGGTATGGCTCTAATTGATGTTTGCAATTGGGGTACTTCCATTCTCACCCAATCCACTTCATAGTTACCTCTGATTATCTGCAGTAATTTTTTCAGATTACAAGCCTCATCATATAGTAGTAACTGAGGGACACCCAAGCCACCCTCTGCTTGCAATTTATACAAGAGAATTTTGTTTATCCTCAAGCAATTTCCAAAATTAATGAAGTCTTTTATCAATTTGTTGCCAACTAGCAATCTCTTTTTGTGATAATATTTTTATTTATTATTTATTTTATTTATTATTAGATTTATATCCCACCCTTCCTCCCAGTAGGAGCCCAGGGCAGCAATCTAATTGGGAGCATTTAAAATAGAAATAAAAACCGCGGTAGCACAGCCGTTTTTATTGCTGCATCCCTTCCCAACCAAGTGAGGTGTACCTTAGCCTACTTGTGCATGTCCTTTTTAACATCTTTGACCAGGGGTTTTTCAAGCTGTATCAGGTCTTTTGGGAGAACTACTCATAAGTATTTAATACTACTATTAAATAAATATTTATTTATTATAAATAGGTCCATTATCTTGAGCCAACTGTTGTTGCATTTCCAATAGAGTAGCAAGACAGAGCATTGAAGATTTCTGACAGCACCGCCAGACCTGATACAACCTGAAAATCGTGAAGAATGTTTTTCAGTTCTGGTATTGCTCCCGTAGGATTTTTAAGAAATAACAGCACATAATCAGCAAACATATTAATGGTATGTGCCTCACCCAATATTTTAATTCCCTCTATAAGTGGACTCTGCCTTATGCTATTTTCTAATGCTTCCATACATAGAATAAATAAAAGTGGAGATAAAGGACATCCCTGACGAGTTCCCCATCACAATGGAAAAGGAGGTGAGTCCATAACATCAACTCTAAGCATAGAAGAGACATCAGAATAAAATTGGTAAATAACATGCATAAATCTCACCCCAAAGTTCATTTGTTGTAATAATCCATATAGGTATAGCCATGTAATCCATTCAAAAACCTTGAAAATGTCCACTGAAACTAAAGCAATCTAGTTGTTTCAGTCTACTATGCTGCATCATATTCAAGGCCCGTCAAATAGAGTTTGCAATCTATTGATTGGGTCTGAACCCCTGCTGATATTGTTCTACGTATCGCCCCATCATCCTACTCAATCTATGAGCCAATATAGCAGAGAGAAGTTTTATATCTTGATTGATCAGGGTGATGGGCCGATATGATGTCAGGTGAGTGGGGTCCTCACCTGGTTTGACCTGGTAAACTAAAACCAGGCAAGGCACCAGACTGTACTTATAATCCCCCCACAGCTCATTAAAAGAAATATCAAATTGTGGGCCCCAATACTAGCCAACCACTTTACCTATATAGACAAAAACGCTCACTTCCCCCCTGACTGGGGCCTGGCTGTTATCATTCCCATTTTTAAAAAGGGAAGGAAAGATAACCCAGCAAACTATCGCCCAATTACTTTACTGTCTATATTTATTTACTTACTTACTTACTTACTTATTTACTTACTTACCGCCCCATAGCCGAAGCTCTGTGGGCGGTTTATGAGCAAGCTATACGCTAGACATCTTTATTGGAAACTCCTAGCTTGGATGGAACACGAAAATATTCTAGCTGACCAACAGGCTGGATTTAGAGCAGGCCGATCCACAATGGACCAGGCACTAATTTTGCAGCACCTAGTGGAGAAATATAGCAGCAATCCCAAAACATATCTGTTTGCTGCATTCGTTGATCTCAAATCTGCCTTTTATTCTATCTCCCGAAACAAACTCTGGCAAAAACCTGAGGCCTCCACTGTGGACCGTCACTTGCTACTCCTCATTTATAAACTATATGAAAGCACCTCCTTAAGAATTAGGTGCAATCCAGAGGGCCTCCTTTCAAGCCCTGTTCCAACCTCTAAAGGAGTAAAGCAAGGATGCATACTAGCCCCACTGCTGTTTAATTTTTATATAAACTCACTGCCTATAGCCCTTTATTGCCTAAATATATATCCTCCAAAGCTAGCCCACAGGCACCTATCAGTGCTACTATATGCTGATGATGCAGTAATTTTGTCCCAGTCATCCGTAGGATTGAAGAGAGCCTTGCGAGCTCTTGCACAATACTGTCATGATGAACAGCTACAAATAAATTATCAAAAAACAAAGGTCATGGACTTTGCTAAAAGACCGAGGAAGTACAAATGGTCTATAAGTGGACACAAGATTGAACAGGTAAAGACTTTCAAGTATCTGGGTGTTATTTTTCAGGCAAATGGCAGCCGGAAGGCCCAAGCAGAATAAGTTGCCCAGTCAGCCCAAAGGAGCTCTTCTGCCATATTAAACTTTATCCACACTAAAGGCGGCCATTATGTACCAGCGGCAATAAAGCTGTTCAAGACTAACTCTTTAACACAGCTTTTATATGGAGCACACCTTGGCCCCTATCCCAGTTTTACATCTCTGGAAATAATACAATCCAAATTCTTGAGAGCTGTCCTCCAAGTACCTCATTGTGTCCCAAATGTTGTCTTACGATTAGAGACTGGCATGCAAAAGGCCGAAATCAGGGTTTGGGTTGCTATTTTCAAATTCTGGCTGAAACCAATAATTTTTCCAACTGGTTTGGCCCCACTAACACTACAAGATGAGTTCCAGTCATTATGGAAACAAACCTTGCCTCAAAAGCTCCAGCGATACGGTCTTTTCCTGGGCTACCTCATTTCCCAAGGATATGATATGGCTTGGTCAACATTTTGGCAACGCATTGCTGATATCGAGCGCCAACAAGACTTGGGCTTGTCCTCTAACTATGCCTCAATGGATAGAGCGCTACAATTCAATAAACCTGCAAATTATCTTTTTACACTCTTGGTGCAAAAACATTGCAGAGCTTTCACATTGGCACGTTTTGATGTCCTTCCTTCTGCTGTCCTGGAGGGAAGATATATTAAAAAAAACCTACTATAACCGTAAGTGCCCTTGTGACGCTGGAGAGGTGGAAACAGTGACCCAGGTCCTTCTACACTGCCCATTCTATTATGATCTACAAAGATCTTTAATTGTACCTCTCCTATCGAAAACCCTAGGACGATCAGACACATTTTATGTCCTACTTTCTGATCAAAATACTTTTATCACCTCCAGTGATGCCAATTTATGGGCTGCAAAGAAAGGGGATCCCAGGGAATGCAGTAATTATCAAACTATTGCATTAATATCCCATGCAAGTAAAGTAATGCTCAAGATTGTACAACAAAGGCTCTTACCATATATGGAGCGAGAAATGCCAAACGTCCAAGATGGATTTAGAAAGGGAAGAGGCACCAGAGATCATATCACAAACATACGTTGGATAATGGAATGGACCAAGGAATTTTAGAAGAAAATCACCCTGTGCTTTTATAGATTACAGCAAAGACTTTGATTGTGTAGATCATGAAAAACTGTGGAGTGCTTTAAAAGAAATGGGGGTGCCACAGCATCTGATTGTCCTGATGTGCAACCTATACTCTGCACAATAGGCTACTGTAAGGACAGAATATGGAGAAACCGATTGGTTCCCCATCGGAAAGGGTGTGAGACGGGTGTATTTTATCACCCTATTTATTTAATCTACATGCAGAACATATCATACGGAAAGCAGGACTGGACCAAGATGAAGGAGGTATGAAAATTGGAGGGAGAAATATAAACAATTTAAGATATGCAGACGATACCATACTACTGGCAGAAACCAGTAATGATTTGAAACGAATGCTGATGAAAGTTAAAGAGGAAAGCACAAAAGCAGGACTACAGCTCAACATCAAGAAGACTAAAGTAATGACAACAGAAGATTTATGTAACTTTAAAGTTGACAATGAGGACATTGAACTTGTCAAGGATTATCAATACCTCGGCACAGTCATTAACCAAAATGGAGACAATAGTCAAGAAAGCAGAAGAAGGCTAGGACTGGGGAGGGCAGCTATGAGAGCACTAGAAAAGGTCCTCAAATGCAAAGATGTATCACTGAACACTGAAGTCAGGTTCATTCAGAACATGGTATTCCCGATCTCTATGTATGGATGTGAAAGTTGGACAGTGAAAAAAGCGGATAGAAGAAAAATAAACTCATTTGAAATGTGGTGTTGGAGGAGAGCTTTGCGGATACCATGGACTGCGAAAAAGACAAATATTGGGTGTTAGAACAAATTAAACCAGAACTATCACTAGAAGCTAAAATGATGAAACTGAGGTTATCATACTTTGGACACATCATGAGAAGACATGATTCACTAGAAAAGATAATAATGGTGGGAAAAACAGAAGGGAGTAGAAAAAGAGGAAGGCCAAACAAGAGATGGATTGATTCCATAAAGGAAGCCACAGACCTGAACTTACAAGATCTGAACAGGGTGGTTCATGTCAGATGCTCTTGGAGGTCACTGATTCATAGGGTTGCCAGAAGTCGCAGTCGACTTGGAGGCACATAACAACAACAGTGATCAAAATTCGCCACAAACTGACTCTAGCCACCTTGTAATTCTTGGTTGTTTTGTTTTTTGGATTTTATAACTATGTTTTGTGTTTTAACAATTTTATCTGATTACCTCATGCTGGTCATTGACCATAACAATAATGATTATTTATTATAATAAGTCTTGATGCTTTCCATGAAGATGGCATTGAGCCTCCATCCACAATCTCATTAAATAAAGAAGTCAAAATAGGTGCAAAATTGTTCTGAAACGCCTTATAAAATCTCCCCCCCCAAAAAATCATCCAAACCAGGAGTTTTGCTGTTTTTTAGCTTCTTAATGGCAGCCAATACTTCTTCAGCAGATATATCTCCATCTATCAGATCTAGTGGTCCTGTGATAAAGTTTTCAAGTGCGAGCTGCCCAGATACTCTACAAGACATGGTGGGCCAGAGCCATTAGAACTGCATAATTGAGCATAAAAGTCCTCAAATGCTTTGTTAATAGCCTGAGTTGAGTAACAAAGGGCTTCTCAAGAATCTTTAATTTGAGCTACATGGTTGCGTTCCCTTTTCTTCTGCAAAGCTTGTGCCAGCATCCTGGAGTTTTTATTACCAAATTCACAGTACATGCGGTTGGTGTAGATGATCGCAGCACTAACCCAGTTGACACCAAGAGCTTCCAACTCACTGTGTTTGCGTAGCAGCTGTCGAAGAATTTTCAAGCTACCATATTGTTTATGTGTGTTCTCTAAAGCTTCTATTTCAGACAGTAAGAGATGTCTATCAGCTAATTTTGATTGCTTAAGCATAGAAGATTCCCTAATGCATTGTCCCTGAATAGCTGATTTGAATGTGTCCCACACTACTGCTGTGCCAAGGTCTGGTGAATGTTTTTCGCGAAGTAGTGAGTGATGCCTTCTTGTAAACTGTCTTCAATTTCTCATCTAAATAAAAGATTAGGTGATAGGTGCCAGGAAAAAGAGTTATGAACAGGTGAGTCCAGCTGTAAGGATATTGTGACTGGAACATGGTCAGACACAGAGATCACACCCATTCCCGCCTCCAGCAGCTTGCCCAAAGCATCAGGGGATGTAAGAATGTAGTCGATCCTTGAATAGGATTTATGCCTGGAAGAGAAATGGGTGTAATCTCTGAACTGGGGGCACCTATGACACCAGGCCAGTTAAGCTGAATTCTGATATTAACCTAGAAATAGCTGTTGAATCCTTTGGTCTTGTTAATGGAGATCCACTTCTATCTAAACGTTCATCCATGGCAGCATTCTAATCTTCACCAAGTATCACCATGCCTTGTTTAAATGTTTCTAACTTATCCAGCGCCCTTCGTAAACAGCATTCTTGACCTTCATTCGAACAATAAAGAGAGCCCAATGTAATAAAGTCTCCTTTCACTGTATCTTTGGCATAAACATAGTGATGCTCACTGTCTGTCAGTGTGTCTGTGATCATGATTGGCCATTTCTTTGTCAGCAAGATTCAGACACTGTGTGCCTTTGAAGAACCAAAAGAACTGAACTGGTCTCCTAGCCAGTGACTTCAGATCACATTTTTATTAGCCAATTTCTGGTGCGTTTCTTGTAAAAAAAAGATCACGTGTGGGTCTGCTGATTTGATGAGTGTAGCTACTCTAGATAGTTTAAGTGAAGTACCCAGACCCTTCACATTTAAAGATAATATATTGAGTTTATTTGTCATCACTCTTAAAAGTAGAAAAAAGCAAATTCATCTTTATGGACCCATTTGGCAAAAGGGAAGTGGAGGAAGAAAGAGAGAGGAGGAAAAAAGGGAGGGGGAAGAGGGGATAAAACAGTAACCTTCGTATCTCTTCATATTTGCCTTCACATCTAAGTGACAGGCAGCTCTGCAGTGGAATTGAGGAGATGGAAAGCAGCATTGCACAAAGCAGCATAAGCAACAAGAAGGAGCAATAGGGTGAGGACAGGAAGTGTTACTCAACATTGGACAGCTAGAGAAAGTTACCATGATAACTCTCCTCCAATGCACCCATAGTGTTGCTCCACAGCAACACTACATCAAGGCCCGAGGACACTGCAGGGGCTGGATGAACATGGTGGCTCCTCAGAACTAGATAAGAAAAAAAATTGTTACAGGAGCTCTCTGGGCCCTGCTCTCTTGCTCCCATAAATGACTTTGCTCATTCTCTTGCTGCTGCTTCTTATGCCCGAAACTCCTTCCAACACTTTGTTTCTAACTAAGCTTAAGCACATGTAATTGAAACAATAGCCCAATGGAGGGCTGTAGAAAGTGGAGTCCCTCAAGGATCGGTATTGGGACCTGTACTTTTCAACTTGTTCATTAATGACCTAGAATTAGGAGTAAGCAGTGAAGCGGCCAAGTTTGCTGATGGCACTAAATTGTTCAGGGTTGTTAAAACAAAAAGGGATTGCGAAGAGCTCCAAAAAGACCTCTCCAAACTGAGTGAATGGGCGGGAAAATGGCAAATGCAATTCAATATAAACAAGTGTAAAATTATGCATATTGGAGCAAAAAATCTTAATTTCACATATACGCTCATGGGGTCTGAACTGGCGGTGACCGACCAGGAGAGAGACCTTGGGGTTGTAGTGGACAGCACGATGAAAATGTCGACCCAGTGTGCGGCAGCTGTGAAAAAGGCAAATTCCATGCTAGGGATAATTAGGAAAGGTATTGAAAATAAAACAGCCGATATCATAATGCCGTTGTATAAATCTATGGTGCGGCCGCATTTGGAATACTGTGTACAGTTCTGGTCGCCTCATCTCAAAAAGGATATTCTAGAGTTGGAAAAGGTTCAGAAGAGGGCAACCGGAATGATCAAGGGGATGGAGCGACTCCCTTACGAGGAAAGGTTGCAGCATTTGGGGCTTTTTAGTTTAGAGAAAAGGCGGGTCAGAGGAGACATGATAGAAGTGTAGAAAATTATGCATGGCATTGAGAAAGTGGATAGAGAAAAGTTCTTCTCCCTCTCTCATAATACTAGAACTCGTGGACATTCAAAGAAGCTGAATGTTGGAAGATTCAGGACAGACAAAAGGAAGTACTTCTTTACTCAGCGCATAGTTAAACTATGGAATTTGCTCCCACAAGATGCAGTAATGGCCACCAGCTTGGATGGCTTTAAAAGAAGATTAGACAAATTCATGGAGGACAGGGCTATCAATGGCTACTAGCCATGATGGCTGTGCTCTGCCACCCTAGTCAGAGGCAGCATGCTTCTGAAAACCAGTTGCCGGAAGCCTCAGGAGGGGAGAGTGTTCTTGCACTCGGGTCCTGCTTGCGGGTTCCCCCAGGCACCTGGTTGGCCACTGTGAGAACAGGATGCTGGACTAGATGGACCGCTGGACTAGATGGGCCACTGGCCTGATCCAGCAGGCTCTTCTTATGTTCTTATGTTCTTATATTCCTTCTCTGTTTACCCTGCCTCCCCTTCCTCTGTTGCTTCTCCATGCTGGATGTTTAAGTGGTAAGCTCCTCATGGCTGGGGCCTGTCCTACTGTACTCTGCCAAAAAACTTGATTGGTATTATATAAATATATAATATCATTTCTCTTTCCTTGAAGATCACCTATTTCACACAAGGATTATCTTTAATATAAAAATGCACCATAAGATGTTTACAAAGGAGTTGAAAATATTGATAGGAAGAGAATAATTTAAGTTACCAAATGGGGAGTACAAACTGAATAACAAGTTTTATATGACACAATGGGTTGGATCCACAGATGCCTTGCACAAGTTGAAAGCCACTACGCTATGTTTGAAGAATATAGTACAAAACTGGCAATTCTAAAATGTGCTGTGCTTAGTATGCACAAATTTGTGCACACAATTCTTACTGTATATTTAATGAAACCATTCTAACTAATTATCAAGAGAAGCAACATTTTTCAACACAATACAGGCTGATACAGTGCAGATCTAAACACAGGCTCCTTGCAAACCAACTTTGTATATTGGTAGCAAATCACATGAATATGTGATCTCTCTGTTCCCAGCATCAAGTCTCTCCTACAATCTACTATTTGCTTAACTATGGTTTGTAATGCTCACCAAAATAGAAATGCGACAAAACAGAAAATGCAGAAGGCTAGGTACTTTCATTAGTAGCTTCTTTTGGACCCAGTTTCTCAAAGCCTATCTATCCAGTTTTCCTTGTCCCCTTATGAAGAGCTCTGTGCTCACAATCAGATTTTTATCACTCCCTGTTCATTTCTTAACTGTGGATTCTGCAAGATAGCTAACTACACTTCCCTCTTTTAACCAAGGTTTGTAAAGCTGGCTAGCATTATCTCAGCACCCAAGCAAATTATTTTTCTATCCATATAAAATAATTTTCATTTAAATAATTTAGAGCCTCCAATTTAAATCAGGAGAACTTCTTTAAGTGTTAATTTAACTATTGTTAAATGCAGAAAGACTAAAGATGACAGGTACTACCTTACAAGTAATATTCCCCTTTTCTCCCAAACAAGGGGGACAGTATGACCCAGTTCACACATAACACTAAGTCATGGCTTAGTTTGAACAAATAAATGTGTAGATTCCCAGACCAAAGACTGCAGCCACAGTGCTTCTCTCCTGGTCCTGCTGTTGCCATGCTATCCACAGCTAAGCTATGTTTTGGCTTAGTGTTGCATCTGAACCTGAGCTCCTGGTTTTTCTTGTTCCTTACAAGCCACGAGCTGCAATGAAAGTTTGCTCTTGGCTTACTGCTCACTGTTTGTCTTGCACAAGCCTAGGTTCAGATGTAATGCTATGGCTTAGTCATGGGAAGGAGTCCTGTGACAATCTTAGGTCCTGGAACCCACACATTTGCATTATGTCATGGCTTGGCTTAATATTATGTGCATGCAGATGGTCCCAGGTTCAATCAGTGGCATCTTTAGGTAGGGCTTGGAGTGACCCCTATCTGAAGCTCTGGAAAGCTGCTGGCAGTCAGCACAGACAATATTGAGCTATATGGACCAATGGTCTGATTTGGTATAAGGCAGCTTCCTAGGTTCCTAATCTAAAACTTTCTGCACACAGTTTCAGAACCAATAATTTAGACCAAAAACACAATGCAATCTCAGTTACTATCAGTAAAGGTTTATAATTTGATCTTTACAAAAGAAGCATTGGCATTCAAGTAGCTATGAAAATCAACTCATCTCTATAAACCTGTAGCCTAACTAATGCTTAAAAGGTGGCTCTAAGGCTGCTTAGCAGTGCCATGTACCCTATTCAGAATCTTGCTAGGTATAATGCCTCAAAAAATAGATTTTGAAAACAAAATATGCAAAACAGAACCTTAAAAGCTTTTTGCCAATCTATAGCCTAGTCAGCTGATTACAAAAGGCCTTCAGGCTCAGGAACAGAAGACAGTACTATGTTGGCTGTACACTTAGGAGCAATCTCAATATAGATTTCATAAAAACATACCTACTTCTGGTTTCTGAGCAGCCTTACATCTTGTTCAGAGTGATTTTGACATGTCCACCAACTCCTTCATAACAGAACAGCTTCTATCTGTGCTATAAACTGCTGGTGTGAGAACGTTTTATCCAAACATAAGTTAAGCACCCTTTAAATGAAATGCCAGGCCTATACAGTTATTTTTTTTTGTCCACTCCTTCTCTCACATGCAAGTGCCCCTATGATTTGCCTGCCTTTTGTATTAAAGGACTAGTGTCCTTGGAGAACCATACAATCTACATGGTGCTCTGTAGGTTCTTGTACATGGCTTCTTTATTTTTAACTGGAGCTACGCACGTACATAGCATTCTGCAACTTCAGTGATATCAGGCACAACCACTCCAGGTCAAAGCAGAGGGCAACTGAAGCAATCACTTCTTCAAGCCTGATTTGACAGAATGTGTTGATACTACAAAGTTCAGACCATTTTGATAGTATCTGAAGCTTATTGATTGCTGAGATGGAAATAAGAAAATATGGGTTGCTAAGTAGTTCAGTCTTCAGACAAAGATAGCATGAATATTGCTTCATACACTTCACTATAATCAAAATGCATACATGAACATGTAAAATTATATTTTTTATATATATAAAAAGTCAGGATTGGCCACAGTTCACTATCATATTCAGTAATACACGAATGCCATTCAATAGATGGAAGTAGCCATAAAACTTGTTCACCTCTTTCCACATAATTATTTTGCTTACAAAACAAAAGCCACTGCTTATTGAAGAGATGCCCGAGAGCCACTAACATTTATTAATGGACTTGCATTAGAAGTAAAACAGGAGAAGTGATAAAATGAAAGTTATTGCAGGATATCCACTAAAATCCAGTGACAGCTGCTATTGAGAACTCGTTCTAAAACCTACACTTAGCAATTCTGAAATAGCCAAGAAGTGGAAAACATGATTCTATCAAAGACTGCATATGTAATACTCATGATAAGCTTAATATAAGTCATTAGAGAATGAAACGAGACCTGTTTAGGGGAAAATGGAACAAATATATTTAAACGGACTTTCTTTAGATATGTTTTAAACTCTAGAACAAGTCTAGTGTACACGTGTTGGATATGTTGTGAATACTCTCAGATATAAAGGGCTTTTGACTGTTATTCCCAGAATGAGAGATAAAATCACTCTGATAACTGAAGACGACATGCCCAGTGATTAAGTAGCCCTCTCTATAGTATTCAGAAGTTACAACAGTATAGATACCCATTGCTCACTAATTGTTTCATATTTTGCAAACTCACTGATTTTTCACTCACTTAAGACTGGTCCTTTAAAAACAACTGAGTTAGTCCTAACCACAGGAATTTTACTTTCTGAAGCAGAAAACTCCTATAGTCCACTTTTGCTTGAGTTAGTTCAACCCCCTAATAAAATTTTCCTGTTGAGACAAGTCTGAAAAATTATAGGCCTTGCTTACATAGGTCAAGTATAAGGCATGTTCTCACATACCAACACTGACATAACAGGTTACATTCTTCCATAGGTACACACCCTTCTGTGCTAACTACCAACCAGCACTAATTTAACGGAAGCTAAGCAAAAATGGCAAGTCTCCCAAGTTACTTGGCAGAAGTTCAAACTTAGATGCCAACAGTAAGTAGGCATTTGGTATGTGCAAATGATTTGTCCATCAGTTCAACATTTGTAAATCAGGAGTTCCAAAGATCTAATGCCTCATCCTGTGAAGTCCATTACATTGTTAATGGAGTTAAATGGTTTTATACATAATGAAACAAAGTTGCAACTGAAGCTTAGATAGGCATACTTAGTGTACACACATGAGAACTTTTTAATTTAAGATATCTAGCTGTGCAAATAAAGCCAAATGTCTTCAGAGGTACCAGTTAAGTGCACGAGATCAAAAAATGTTATCCGCATGTTATAGTATATACAGAATTAAACAGATATTATGATTAAAATCAAACCATACAAGAACATGTCAGCAGTGGATTGAACACCACAAACGCAGAGTGTTTTGACAGACAAATTAAGAGGACTAGAAGTCTGTCACTAAAAACAGCCTTGTAGTAATTTCAATTCTCTACCCACATAATATCTAGAAGGTAAAAATGTGGGCTGTGATATTATGCTGCTTCTTAGCTTGCAAGTTATAGCCAATGAAGTGGAGTAGGGGTTGGGGTAACTTAAAAGTATTATATTGTCACATCACATGTTTTCTGTACTAAACCATACAAGTCTGGAAGACCAAATCTGTAACATTATAGAAATATCTACATATCACCAGAATTAGTATAAAAATCCTAAATAAAAAAAAAGTATGCCCATGGGCCTGTGTGTTCATGTCTCTCTCTTAAATAGCATGAAATATGTGCATTTAAATGCTCCAAAGTTAAAGTTATGTCTATATCAATACCTGACAGAAGCCAGATTAGCCTAATCATCAAGCACTATTTCACAAATATCAACTAGGGTTCATGAACCAGGATAGGCAAGAAATCTCATGGACAGAATGCCAAGTCACCAAATCTCAAAGATAACCGTTGAACTCTTAACTATGTCATTGTGTGCTTATACTTAGTAAGTGGATGATCTCTAAAATAGTAAAGCCTCACATCAAATAGGGCTCAACTACCAAACAGTGATGGGGCCACAGTCCACTCTTCCCTCTAATCAGTGCTTAGTTTCAACTGGATTTACTTGCAAATTGCATGGACAGCATTCAGTACATTAAAACCCGAGGAACAAACATAATGGACAGAAAACTGTTGTACAGCCCACAGTTAAAAGGCCACTTCCCCCCCCCCCCAAAAAAGGTGTATTTGACCACAGCTCTTGGGAATCCTGTTGAACAGAAAGAATGTTGGAGAAAATAAAGATAGCTGGTGGCAAGCAGAACAGAGATTAAAAGCTGTCTCTTCAAAATCAATATACTAGCCTAATGACTATTTATTTGCTTTCTGTCTTGCTGGATCCCCAAGATAGTTTGCATTAAAAATTAAACACAACTACATTTGTATTTTATTTTACCTCCTCCAATACTTGGAATTGCTCTAATGCAGCATATCCTCTCCAATTCACAAATCCAGTTCTCATTAGGTCATCTTGGCTGAGTTTTTATGTGATTTACTCTCAAACATAACATCAGAAAGCAAGCCTCAGATTTTCTGTTTATTTTGGTAATACAGCACTATTTGTGGGCAGATCTTCATTACAAGTCTATTAACTGTATTTTTTTCCTGCCTTTACTCCAAGGAGCTCGGAGCAGATTACATGTGCTCCTTTTTATTCTGAAAACCCTGTGAGGTTAATTAGGCTGCCAGTATAACTGGCCCTAAGTCATTCAGAAACTTGATGGCTGAGTGGTTATTTGAACCCAGTTCTCCCCAGTTCTAGGGTCTACTCTCCAGACAACAGCATTTTTTTCCCTCCAAGGTGGGAGTTAGCTGCCTGACCAATAAAGGTGTAGTGCATATCCATCTTAACCCAGAACATGCAACTCTTACTTCTTGGAAGTTCTATACTTTCAGTTTCTGTTTCTCTGGGCAAAAAAAGGAAAATGTGCAAAGTGTAAACAGTACAAGAAGGACAAGCAGGGCCTAGCTGTAAGAATGATGAAACATAATAATGAAGCTTGACACAGGTAATATTATGTACTATTTCCTAAATTATAAAAATCAAGTTATCTATACAATTACACAAAGTGTACCCTCCTTGTAAAATGCTATACTGAGTTGTAAATTAATGTTTTAGTAATCAGATTTGCACCATTGTTTAAGAAATATGTGAAGAACTGTAAGCGACAAATGATTTAAATCAATTCACCCTGGATACTATGAGCAGGGAACAATCTGTTATCAGTGTTGACACATCTTTGGCAGCTTCCTATTTATTTCTGGACACCGTTTAAGGTACTTGTCTTTAAAGGACTTTAAGCTTTGGATCCATGTATATGAAAGGCTATCTTCCTCTAAAGTCTTCATCAACATCTACTTCCTGAGTGCCCTCAACTTCAGGTGACCAGGAGAGACCTCTGTGGTGGTGCCCCTCACATAGAATATTTGTCTTAAGAAAGGTTGCCTAGCACCTTTATCAACTTATTAAACTTTATTAATTTAGGCACTAGATTAAGATTTACACAAAGGTTCATCCTGGAGAACAATGGTCACATAGAACCCTTGGTATAGTTTCCAAAGTCCTGTGCAGGTGATCAGTTCAGACCACTTGCATGACAACTTGTTTCTCCTCCAGTAGCCCACTCAGTGGGGAGGGAGGGAGAACAAACCATCTAAGAGAAGTAGTGGCCTCACCCACTTTCAGCTCTTGCTCTAAACCACAGCTGGTTTTGGCCTGACCAACTTCCAACATATGATCCACAAGAGCAAAATGGTATCACTTGTTTTAACTGAACACTGCTTTGTATTTTATCTGTGAAGTACTCTTGCAGAGACTTATTTTCTGTTTTATCTGATAATTAATTCCTGATGCTACTCTTTTCCTGCTGCAAAACAAGCCACTGGAAAACAAGCCAGACTCTTGCTTGTCATTATGTCTGAACCCAGGCGTTTGGTGTTTCTCTTCAAACAAACCACAAACAATAAGCCAAGAACAAACCTTGGTTACCACTCATGATTTGGTGAGAAACAAACCATAAGCCCAGACATCCTGGTATCATAAGCCCAGACTCTGACTTGTTTCCTGGTGGCACAACAACAGGAAGATGGGGAAAGAGTGGAGCGGGAACTTTTCAGTAGTGTGCCCTAGTATGCTGACTGTTCACATTAAACCATCGATCATAATTTACAACTATAGTTTAAAGTGACATTTGAACCAGGCCAATGTCTTGCATTCATCTGCACAAACAGTATCATGTAAGGTGGGTAAAGCTACATTGATGGGTGTAGCCCTGAACTGGCCTTGCTATAATACCAGAGCATTCACCACCCTATAACAAGTTGAGTTGTAGCTGAAGCTGCCATGGTGCAGTTCTGACTATGGAACACAATACTTAGCCCTCATAGCTCTTTGAGTAGCAAGATATTGCTGCTTTCAAGACTGCGGTGGGCATTGTTTTAAAAAGCATGGAAACAAACTAAAATTCTGAATGTACACTCCCCAAATGACATCAGTAGTTATTCATCCTTCTGTGTTATGAGCCACAGCTAAAGTCTTGTTAGATCTCAGAGTTCAAGAATACATCTTTAGCATCTGAAACCCCATTAGAGTATCTCTTGAATTATATAATGATACATTTTTCACAATATCAAATTATCTTGCCTTAAAGCAGAAGAAAATCTTTAACGCTCACTGCTGAGTAACTGAGGGCCAGACTACATGTGACATTAGTCATATGTTTGAACAAGCCTGCTTATCATGCCTGCTTTTATTTTGGAGAAAAAACCATGGCCTGGTCCAGAATGTGCTGATCTATTTTTCGATTAAAAACCATCCCGTCAATTTGACCCAGGGGAAAATTAGTTCCTAAACCTCCAAATGTCAAGTCAATCAAACCCTGAGCACGAGCAAAACCCAGCCTTGGACAATTCAGAAAATGCATCAACATGATTGTTTTTTTTTTGATGGTCTGTGGACTATACAATAAAGTATTACAAGATTGTTTTTAGAACCTTACCTGACTCATACTTCTACTTATTAGAAGTGAAAAACCTATTTGGCCCAGAAAAGCACCAATGAATGATGCAACTAACAACACCTTGAGCTGTTTGTCTCATCTCTTGGAGAATTAAAAAAATTCTAATAGGGAAAAGGAAGGCTTTCCTTGCCAAGTCCGTAAATATAGACTGGAGGGTTTGTACTATTATGCTTCTGTTGAGAATCAGCTTTAAGTGAAACCATATTGGTGAACTACCAGACCGACAACAGGGGATGTCTTGGGCGATATAGTAAATTAAAAAAAGAAAAAGATGAGGTAATCCCATATCAAGGGGTAATAATGAGGCTGACAAGTAGGCCCTAACTTTTGTTCCTGGGGTGGTTTTAATGACAATATTGGCATCCTCTTGCTCATCCAAAAACAAAACAGAAAAGTCCAGTTGCATATACCACAATTCTGTTTTTAAGGACAAAGAATGTCACTGAGTGAAAATTATGAGTACTTATTCCAAAGCATTCTCTAGATGGAATGTGGTCCTTCACCAATTGGGTTTAATTACCCTGCTGTTACCTAAGCAACTACATCAAGTATTCTGAATGCTAAATGTAAGTTGCCTTATTAAAAACCATATTCCACCAATATTTCCAAGCATTTAGAAAAAAAGGAAATCTATGTCCCAGAAACAAACCCAGAGCACCATTCAAACACAGAATTGCATTTTGTGCATATATTCAAGGCGATTACAATGGCACCCTCATCTCTTCTTTTTCTGATGAAGACTGTTTCTGTCAAAGACGGTTAACAGGCTCCATATCACTAATACTAACATAACTGATCCAAAGAGAAGAGCCAGTGAGCAATAGTTACTCTTAAGCATGTTAAAGTCAGAGAGAACACTGTATGGGATATTTGCAGAAGGAGGTCTGCATTTCTCAAAGAAGTAATCTTGAAGCAGCAGTCAATCTTGCTTTATCAAAGACTTTTTTCACATAATTTGAAGTCTGTCCCATCCATCAGCCTTGGAACAAGTCATCAACTAATCTTTAAAGCTAGTGCCTTAGAATTAGTAAAGCGGGCCCAAATTGCAAGGAGTTAAATCACTTCCAGAATATGTTCAGGGTTATTTTTCACATTATGATTCCTCATCCCCATGGGAAGTTGCTGAAGAATAGCAGCCATAACATAAATGGGCCACCCATATTACCCCAATTCTGTGGAGTCTTCTCTCCATGTCCATGCCAGCCACTATCAGGTTTGGTGTTGCTGCCATATAACTTTACACGTGATCCAGATTGTCCTTGTGGTGAGTAACCTTCAATATAGCCACTGACATGGTTTCCAGCATTGTCCAAAATTATGGCATGATGTGAAGAACTGACCCTCAAACTCTGGAAAGTCACCAGAGAAAGGAATTTCTCTGTCAGTCAAGGAGTATCCACTGAGAATGCCTCTCCATGTACCCACACAGGCATAACGTGTTGCATAGATAATCTTTAACAGGGCACTTTAATACACTGACTTTAAGATTGCATGAGAGTGAATGTTAGACCCAAGCCAGAGCATTATTCATTAACACTCTTGTAAAATGACAAACTTCTCATTACATACAGGATTCACATTTAAGGGATGGAAAACACGCTAGCCTAGCTGAAGTACACCAATAAACAAAGCCATTGTCTATGAACTCTTGATCTGATGTGATGCATCTAAGAGCAAAGCTGACAGCAAAAGTGATAAATCTAACATATTTTAGGCAACAATGTTATATCCTCTTTATCTGATTATCTGAAATTTTCAAACAATTTAGATAACTCTTTCCCAAACTGGTGCTCCTCAGATGTTTTAGATTACAACTCCCATCAAGTTGGTCATTGACTGCAGCTGGTAGGAGTTGTAGTCCATAACACCTGGAGGGCACCAGACTGGGGAAGGCTGATTAGGCTAACTTTCTAGTGAAAGGGGGGCACTTATAAAACATCCTGGTAATGCAAGTGAAACTTGATTTTTCATGGTTTGCCCTATCATATCAGTTATTATTTGAGTTCATTGCTCCAGTGAAAGCACTTGAAGAGCTTATGATCAATTTCTTTCATCTAGCACTTTTAAGAAAAGTCAACTAATTCAATTTTTTCTGCATTTGGTCACACCTTGTTTCAAGCTCTGAGTTTACACATTTTTTTTATAATCAATAGTATACCTCTATTTCATTTCAAAAAACATCAAAGCAGTTTACAACAAATAAAAACTGTATAATAAAACAAAACACATTAAAACAAAGTCACCTACTGAAAAGAGACATCTTCTTAACTGCCTGCATAAGCCTGGTGGAACAGAACAGCTTCCAGCAGGTGTTTAAAGGTTAAAACAGAAGGTGTCTGCTGAACCTCTGTTGGCAGAGCATTCCAGAAAATCGGGGCAATAGCACTGAAGGATCAGTTTTCATGTCAATGTCAAATGAGCCTCACTAGTTCAGGGAACAACCAGCTGCTGCAGCAGATGATCTCAGTGACTGAGCTAGGATATAAGGGTTCAAGCAGTCCCTAAGGTATCCTGGACCTACGTTGTTCAAGGCTTTGTAAATTAATACAAGGACCTTGAACCTGGCTTGCTAATAGATGGGTAGCCAGTGCAAATGTTTGAACAATGGTGTCATATGTTGTTGGCCATGTGCCCCCATCAGCAATTTGGCTGCCGCATTTTGCAACAGCTGGAACTTCCAAACCAGGCCTAAGGGCAGCCTCACACAAAGTGCACTGCAGTAAGTAACCCAGCCTAGAGGTCACTGGTGCAAGGACTACAGTGATCAAGCTACCCATGTCCACCAACAGCTGTAGCTGACAAACCAGACAAAGCTGGTAAAAGGCACTCCTAGTCACTACTTGAGCTTCTAGTGACAAAGATGAATGAAGGAGCACCCCTAAGCTATGGACCTTCAGAGGTAACACAACCCCATCCAGAACAGGTAACTTGCCTATCTCCTGGACATGAGCTTATGAACCTTGACTACTTTATTATAGTTCTTATGCAAAACCCTTGAGGAGGCTGGAAAAAAGGAGGCATGTCAAATCAAGTGCTAAAGCAGAGGAATGGCAAGAAACTAATTCATGAATAAACGAGATACATAAAAAACACTGCACTCATGGTATTTCCTCAGTAGCCTCCTGACAGCATTTTTGTCTAATTCCCAAATTATAGAGCCACATTTATTTGTGACCCTCAGATTGTTCTAAGCATTTCTGTTGTTGGAAGTTGTCATTTGTTTTTACTTTTTCAAATATTCTTATTTTAATGTACTACCATTGCATTCAGTTCATTTTATCCAATATAGCAGCAACATTTCAAAGTCTAATCAACCTCCAAAAATGTCTATAATTCCTCCTAACTTTTTTTTAAATTTTTTATCACTTTCATAGGAGAGAGAATGAACTTGAGATCTTCTCAAAGAACCACATTGGTTTTTCATGCCACGTGAAAGAAATTTCCACGTTTTCTGGATGTTAAATTGAAAAGAAAATCACAAAATAGTGACCCGACCCCAGGCAAAGGGCCAAACATGGATAAATTATACTTTGTTCACACATGACATTTTCTCCTATGCAGAGAAACTGCATCACTTCTGAAGTGTTGCACAAGGTTTTACCTTGCCATGAGTACACAGGATGGAAAAGTCACTATCAACCTTCCCAAACTGTCCAGAGATAACACCACATATACTTGAGCTACACTTCAGAAGAGGTGGGCTGGTGTGCACATTTTTCCCATACAGATTTATTCTTTTGTCACTTGTGAAGCAGCCCTAGAGTAAATACATTTTCTAGGACAATGGATGACAGCTGGGGAAGAGAGGCACTACAGTCCAGGCCCAAACCCTGGCAGCCTCTACTCACCCTCAGAACTGCTGATGCTGCTCCTCCCCACAATGGATCCAACTAAGACGTCATCAGCAAAGTGGGAGAGGTCCCACTCTATAGCCAGGTAGTTGGGGAGGGGCGAAGACCTAAACAGAAAAGAGAGAGACACAGAATGAAAGTTTAAATTTTAAAAAGCCAACTTAGGTTTACTGGCCAATTGAGTGTTTGATGGCAAGAGTGACATACAGCAAATTCCATTAAGTTCCAATAATTTATGTTAAACCACACATCTAGCCTAAAATGCAATGATGAATGGTGTAACACCTCATAGATCCTTCTATGAATATAAAAAAGATCTATCTTCTGGACAACATTTCCCTTCAAGTTAGTATTTATGGAAGTGTTTAAACTAATAAAAGACATAATTCAATTTCAATAAACTATGGCATGAAATAGTACTGCACTAAAAATACAGTAGTGGAAAGAATGCTACACAGTTTTCTTAAAAACACTACCTATTTGGGGATGTGGTAAGGGAAAGCCAAGGAAAAACTGTTATTTTGAAGCATGGCAATTTTCACACATTATATATACCACAATGAAACAAAACCTATAGAGAATTCCAATGTCACCGATTCCACAGTCCTTATTAGGCAACACATTTTATTAGGCCAACCTAATTGTTCTAATATGGTGTTGGAATTGATAATATTATTAAGTCTGTGTATACATATGGCCTGTTTGGTTGACAAGCAAGAAAATCTGATCTGAAGTGGTTTTGGATTTTTTCTTAAGGGCTAACCCTGGTACCTTTATTTTTTTGCACAATGAAATCATGTATTTCATTTCATATTACTACCCTTAAGTGCTCCATCAAGAGTTCTGATGCACACATGGGCATCCATATTTTGAATGAATCTGATTCAATATGCATGATGGGAGAGCACATGCATTAGGGCCCTCCTTTGAAACCAATAGAGAAGGCTTGCAATAGTTAAATCCCATATACATATTAGAACTCCCTCATACACGAGCGACTGCTGGAACTGGGTACACAATTAACCAGTGTTGTGCACATGTAGAAACTAACGTAAATTAATTCCCAATTTACAACCCTAAGAAATGTATTGAATCCTGGACCCCACCTTAAGGCACAAGTATTCATGTCACTGCAGACAAACTATTTCCTGAAAAAATAAGCTACTTGATTCAGACTATTAGATATCTGAGCCATCTAGAAAGCCAAAGTGTAAGCAAATTGTGTAATAAAATCCCAAAATGATGTCAACATAGCTTGTTAGCTTTCCCTCTGATGGGCATGGATTTTATTTTAATGAAAACACATTGTTTCAATATTTGTCCTTGCTATAAAATGCCACCGTCTCGTGCTCATCAGCAACTGCAGCAGTCCATAATGCGCGCCTTCCCTGTTCCTAGCTAGCACCGGCACCAAATGCAGTTGCCATCTGAGGTCAAAGACGCACACCAGAATTTACCTCGTGTTCAGAAACACAAAATTAAACCTTCTGCTCAAATGCTATGTTGTTTGCTGGTTCCTAATGACCATCACTTCCCATCACTTCCCATCCAACCACCTTTCTCTATGTGTGTTATCTGTGGATCTCTCTTAGGGCAAACAAAATAAGGTAATCTCTTTATCTAAACTGCTCGAGTGAACTGGTTATGGGTACCCTCCGACCATTTTACTACCAAGTTTAACAAGTATTTCCACACAAATACCAGTTTTCAGCTTGGAAAGCAAAACAATATTTTTTTCCTCATTCTACTGCAATGGATCCAGAATACATTATGCAGCTCATCTCCAACAAACCCAGAAAGCTTTTTTGGAAGCCATGTAGATCAATTAGTCTTCCAATAAGAATTTGTAAAACCCTTATTTCATTCCAAACCACCAGAAACTTGTAAACTTATCTCACGGTCTTCCCAGACAGATACATTATGAACAACTTGCACTTCTGAATGAAACAGTAAATGCCTCATTCACTTCTGGATTCTTTAATGACTTTAAATAGACAGCAGGAGGATAGATTAAAAGTTACTCATTGTCCTCCCAATAAATCCTCTTATTTCTATTTTACTTGCAGAAAGGAGCAAGACAATGTCAAGTTCCTTGATTTAAAACCCATGCACAACATCTGTATTCAGATACTGCCACCAAGATGAGACAGGGCTATTTAATCTTCCAGACAAAAACAAAAAGGTTGCAAACTGCAAGCTTGCAAAATGGAATGCAAATACATGTTTTGAAAGCCTCCACATAATTAAGCCATTTCAGCAATGCACACAGAACATTACTACTTGAACACCTTAACTGAAGTATATTTTTATGCTTAATGCTTCTCAAAATTACAGGCTTACTGCATCAGTTTTTGACAATATTACTGTTATATAAAAGTAGTTTGAATAGCCACTCCTGATTTTATGAAGATAGCCTTGTCACAGTAGTTGCAAAATAAGTATTTTATTTACATTTCTAACATTAAATTAAATACTGGGGTCCATTCAACTAGTTTAATTCCAGCTACCAAAGTTCATTACCAAAAAGATACTCAGAAAGAAGTTCCACAGATGTACAATAGCCAAAGCACTTTGAAGGGATCTTTCCAATTTAATATGCTGGTGAAACAAAGCAGTGATATTTAGCAAGGAGTTAAGCTAGGAAGTCCCACTCCAAATTTCACTTCAGGCATAAACTGTTTAGGCGGCCTTAAGAAAGGTACACCTTCGAGTTTCACTTCTCCAATCTGAAAAACGGTTATTAGGATTACTGAGATAAGATACGTAAAGCAATCTGAGCACTTTTAAAGTGAGCATGCACTGTCTGTTCAAACACAAGCATAATCAGAGTTGTGATCACAAAGAATCTGATATAGCACAGATACACAATCATTCATGTAACGTATTCCTTGCAACCCAACCCAATTATGAGGCACGATGCTTCCTTTTGGACCAGTTCTCACACAGAATGTATTGTCATATGAACTTGCTTTGAACTACTCTCAATAGCAGAAGACTGCATTATAATAAAGCATGGCTAAATCAAAATTTGTCTATATTTTGGTATGACAGAAGATTATACTAGTCTTTTATTGAAACAATGTAATCAAAAAGCAAAGCATCATATTCTGCAATCACTATGCTTAAGTTCTGAGATATGAAGCAATCAGCCTTCAAGGAACACCAATTTTAGCTGTACACAATCTACATTAAAAAGCCATCTGCAGTGTTAGACAATTTAATGTCTTCAAAACACGATTTCAGTGCTGTATTCCCATTTCCAGTAGGTTGAACTTCAGATACAGTTGAGCCCACAAGCATAACTCCCCTCTTTTACTTCATGCAGACAGAACCTGGCCCATAGGTTATAACATGAGGGACCAACAAAGTCTAACATCTCATGTACAACCCCCTCCCCCAAATACGCAAGATATTGCTGTAGTTATTCAAATTGAGTAACAAACAACTTTCCAGCCAATGTAAATACATTTAATGAAACAAACTCATGTTTATTATTATGTCACACAGATATTATTATCCTATTTGATAGCCGCCAGGTCTATTCATAACACTAAGACAAATCTCTGGCTTAGCATGAGTGAGCAGGCATGCTGATGCACATTTAGAAAATTGTGGCTGGCTTGCTCCTCTTCCAGTCCTGTTGTTGCTGCCCAACCAGGAGTTAAGTCATAGTTTGACCTAGCGTTACAAGTGAACCCTGTCTTGTGGTTTGTCACTCCAAACCTCTAGTGTAACCATGGTTTGTTTGGGGGAAACAAACTATGAGCTTAGATTCACACCAAGATTCACACACACTTAGATTCCCCAAGCCACACCCACCTGCCCCATGCCTGATGTCATAAGTGTCCTGATGTCAGGAGCTTGAAGTGCAATTTGCTCAGCTGATCAGTGCTTACAGGGAGCCCCTCTGAAGTTGCCACCTGCTGTCATAATGACCACCTGTCAAAGTACCCTGTAAAGATGGGGAAGGTCAGGGTCTAGACTGTCCTCTGGAAAAGGTTTCCCACCTCTGTGTTGAACTAAACTGAACACCTGGCAATGCAGTGGAAAAGGGACTAGAGGAAGAGCAAAGCAGCCACAATTTTCTAAATGTATACTAGCATGATTGCTTGTTCATGCTAAAGCACAGTTTGTTTTAGCACTGCATGTGAACTGAGCCAGTGTCTTAGATGATATGAGCCCCTTTAAGGACAAAAGTTGCTAACAATAAAACTTTTGTTCAAAACAAAAGAAGTATTACATGTATTCACAGCAGTACTACTTTTGACTACCTAGGTGCATCTACAGTAGGGTTGGGGAACCTGTGGCTCTCCAGATGTTGCTGGACTACAACTCCCATCAATCTAAGCCAGTTTAGCCAATGGTCAGAGATGATGGAATTTGCCGCCCAACAACATCTGCAGGGCATAGGTTAGCCATCCATGAACTAGTGAAATTGGAAATGCCAACACAAGGACAAATGATATGAAAACAAATGAAAAGCATACGCTTAACTCTTTCCAACTGAAATTAAAATTTTATTCAAAAGTGCTGAAGTCTATCTGGATCAAATGCATTTTAATTATTAAGGAGAAAATGGATTAAGAGGGGGGCATGACGAATTCAAATGTGGTGCAAAGTTATTCAAGGGGCTACAAGAAAATGATTTAAGAAAACAACCATCCACAAGGTTACAAGGTGTTTTGAGCTGAAGCAGCTCTTCATAAGGGGACTATAGAGTTGTTTGTATATCATTCATTTCCTGGATAGGGTCTTTGTTTTAAAGAGTAAAGAAAATCTCCAACATAGCTCCTACTGAAAATTTTGAACAACCCTTTTCTCTGAAGAGCTGCTTATGCTCAAAGCACATTATTACATTTTGGATGAGCTTGTAAAACAATTTACCCACATATCACTTGAATAACTTTGTGCTGTATTTCAGTTGCTGTGATGTGCTCTTTGTTCTTTTATTTGTGACATGAAAATAGGCAAACCAGCTAGGATTCAAACCCAGAATGATATTTAATAATGCATGCCCATATCCAACTAGCAAAATGACATTAATAGTCTGATAGGAACAGCTACTAAAGCTATCAACTCCCTCTTGCAAATATTTTTGCAGGAATTGCTCAATATCGCATTTCCCTCCAACTTTTAGTGTCTGTTTTTTCACAGTTTATGGGTATTTTATGTTGTGCACCACTTTGATATTTTATGTGACTGGGCAGAATATAAATACATATTCTGTGGCACACTTGAGAGTCCCCCACGTAAGTTAGCCATCTATGTCTTCCTCTAGTAAGTAAGTTGGGTTTCATCTAATGATAGAAGAGAAAATAAGGCAAATATTTAACAGGAAGAATGAAGCACTGAAAAGGAAAAACAAATTGCTAAAAGAAAGGGTGTTGCAGCTCTCACTACAACACATAGGGTGAGCCTTCTGAAGACAAAGACAGATGAGTGTTTGTGCTTTCAGGAGTCTTAACCAAATTATTAATTAGCTCCCATGTTCAAGTATAAAAGAGACTGTGAGATCATGCAAAAAGAACATGGTTACCAATATGTTGCTAACAAGCTGCTCCCCTCAAACGTACAATCCTTTTTAATGGTCTACCACTGGATATAGGTGAGGAGATAAAACTTAGCTGAAGATTACTGGAAGTTCTGTTTTGAAGAGGAAGTACATTAATTCATTTCTAGGGAACACTACTTATGCCTTTGCACCGTGACAGTCTTGTTTCTTGAAAGTGATAATTTCTGCTAGTTTCTTCCACTAGACACAATTCAGGGTACTGGCTTTTATCTTATAAACCCTAAAGCCATCATCCCTGACCTAGGCTGACCCTGAGCTAGGCTGGCTGATGGGAATTGAAGCCCAACAACATCTGGAAGGCCTTACATTGGCTACCCCTGGATAGCGACTACTTTCCTAACACACACGCCCCAGCATCTGAGTACGTGGCTTCAAAATGTATTTTGACTTACTATCAGAAGTAGGAAAGGGAAAACATAATTAGAATATTTAATATTTTCACTCCCAGTTTGATTATAATTCAGAACCAGCAGGTTGCCTGCTGTTCTTCACCATATTCTTACTGTAACTACCCCTTGTCCTTGAATATCACTGTGCAGACAGAAGTGAGGCCAATCTAAAATGCTTCCCAACAAAAATCCTTTTTAATCAATGTAGCCCACAAAAGGTTTTCACATACTTTATTTTTATTTCAATGTTACTCACCTTTCAGGGACTAAACTTCCCAACGCATAGCTTACAAATAATAAACCACAAAATGCAACTTATCAAAACAGAAGTCCCAACTTCTTCAGACCCATGGGCCCACTGGACTTTGAGCAAGTGTTGAGGAGAAAAAGTGAAAATTGGTACAAGGCAGAGGTGAGGTCTGAGCTATAAAACACAACCCACTCCCCTATGTTCCAACAGAGCACCCTTTCACAGAAGGCAAAAAACTCAATTCACAAGGGCAATATTTTTCTCTATGCCAGAAAACTCACCCCATCTCTCAACAACCCCCCCCAGTCCATTACCCAAACATGCAAGCCATCTCCCTGTCATGGCTGCTCTGTTTTTTATCCCCCCCCATCCAATATCTCTGTTCATGGGAAATGCTATGTGCTCCCCTTACGCTCCTACTTTGTTTTTTTCATCTCTTCTCCTCCCCTCATTGTTGCTGTCATGATTGTGGCCCACACACAATGTCAACTCAAATCCCCTCAAGGCTGTTCTGTTCCCTCCCGTTTCTCCCTAAATAGCCGCTCTTTTTTTACCCTCCCATTTCCCCCCACAATTGCTCCATTTGTATTTTTAGCTCCCCTCCTTCTCTCTTCATGGCTGCTCTGATTTTTTATCCCCTTTTCTTTCTACCTCCCTCCCTTTCTCCACAAGCAGTATCAACTCTCCCTTTGCCTCTTCCTCACCTTCTCAGTGTCTGTTGGCATCCAGCAAGAACTCTGCTAGAGTTTCCCCCAATCAGAACAGTAGGGTATCTCAGCAAACAACATGGGCAATAAAGCAAGGAGAAATTAGTGCTGCTGGGGAATGGAGAACCTGATGGGCTCCTTGGTAGGACTCTGTGGGTGCCACAGGGCTCACAGGCACTGCATGGGGGAAAACACCACTAAAGCATCTAGAAATGTAATGTGATTGGATCTTCAGACATCTTATGCTTTCTAAAAACATCTTAAGAGAAGGGAATCAAGGAATCAGTTTGAATCAGGGCTTTATTCTTCTCCTCTTCCAGTAGCCCAATGCAAAATGTGCCTCTCCCTTCAATCAGACTTTCTGCACCACCAAACCACCCAACTCCATGGCTGCTTTTACAAAAAATATCTCAGGAGATCCAATCACACGTCTTCTGTATAATGTGTACTTTGGTCCTCAACATTCAAGCAAAGATGAAGACAAATTGGCAATGTTGGAGTGCTGTATCATCTCTCAGAAATGAGTACATGCATCTCCTTATGTTGTTAGAAGGCAAGCAGACTGTCTTTCCAGACAAACACTGGATCTCTACAAGAAAATCTGAGAATACCTGCATGTCCAGAACCAAATATATTGCATTCTTAAAATTAGTTGGTAGCCCCATCAATGTTAAATACCTTAAGACTCAGATCTCTACCAAGGATAAAGAAAACATTAACAAGAGGTGCAAAGCAACAAGATTTAGCACCAGTGAGTCATGGAGGGAAGATGTGGAACTTTCTTCTTAAGGAAATGAACATGGATGTGAATAATAAAGAAATGTTGTGAAGGTTCTAAGAAGTTAATGCCCAATTTCTATTGGAGGTGGTTACAAAAGCAAAAGTACATCCACTTATAGAATCATTACATCATATATACCAAGAGCTAACTAAGATGCTGAGTTAGGGAAACATCAAGATTTGGAGAAGTACCAAAAAATCTTTACAGGGGAAAAACCTAAGGGGGTTAAAAAAAACAAAAAAAACCCTATCTGATGGGGAGTGCTCAGTGAGCACAGAATGCCAAGACTGCTGGGGTGGAGAAGAAAATCAGGGGAGAAAGAGAATGGAATTGAGAATCCTGAAAGAAAAAGTGAGTGGCTGCTTAGAACACTAAAATAGGAGCGCTTCACTGCAGGTTTTGTGGCAGGTTGTGATGTTCCTGTAAGTTAAGCATCTGTAAATATGGTAAGTGCAGGTCTATTAGGTGATGTATGGTAATTGACTGAGAGAAAGGGGGAGTACATGGGTGAGAAGCTGAAGTATGCTGGATGATGATTGGCTGAGTGGTTGGCTGGCTGAAGGTATAAATGGAGGTTTGTGAGTGATGAGGGGGGTTGAGTCGATTAGGGAGGAGAAGTTGTTGAGTTGGTTGGAGTGAGATCGTTTGGTGAGGGTTGGTTGGCAGAGTTCTGAGGGAAGTTTGGATTGTATTTGGCTGATATTTAAAGAGTATATATATGAACAGAAACATAAAGAGTGACCATATATGAAACCATACGCTTGTGAAACATTCTTAAAGTAATCTTGTTATTTCCTGTTATTAGTAAATAAATACTTATTTGGTTTACCAAAGGCCTGATGCTTGGCTGGGGGAATATACAGACCAGAAGGGAGGGCAAGGTAATTACCAAGGCTGAACAGAAACTGTATCTAATGGTGGCAGCCGTGAAGGCAGATATTGTAACAAGTCAAGTATCCAGAGCAACCCAGAGTTGTATGCTTTATATATAAAGATACAAAGGGGTTGGGAACAGCATAGGCACACAGTCACAAACTATAGAGAGACTGAGGCAAGGTCTCTGGGAGTATTGGTTACAGGAAGTGACTGGTGGTGCTGCCTAGCAGTGGGATCTAGTGAGATCTGTGCTAGAGCAGAGTGAGAAACCATATAAAGGACGGTCCTGACTGGTGGTGTCCCTGGTGGTGCCTAGTGAAAGGCAGTAGCCACAAGCAGGTGGGAACCTGACAGGGAGAACCAGGGAAGGACGTCACACAGGTCCCATTTGTACATTTCCAAAGTAGATTCCCTGTGGGCAGATGTGACGAGTACTCTAACTGAGAGAAGGGCCGGATATGAAAGGGTTTCTACCAATGATAGAGACCCCTTACGCTTGGAGAAAACGGGGGATTGAGTTGTAAACATGGATGGGGGGTGGAGAAACACAATCAAGTGTGAAGGTAGGCCTCCCTTCCAATAAGAAATGGTTATCGAGGGGAGAATTTTTCCTTTGCATTTTGTGATGACCCCATAGCTGCATTCCTTAAAAGTAAGCTTAAGCCTAAGAAAGGATTAGAAATATTTCCAATATGTGATAGTAAATGTGGAGTTTTTTAAGCAGTCAAGAAATGATGAACTTATATTGTATACTGAGTGCAAGTTCAAGTTATCATAAGCAACATGTTAATGGTATTTTAAGACTGAAACGTTTTTAAAATCTGTAAATTTAGAAAAAAGTATGTCAGTGTGTATTTCACAACATGCCCACCACAGTTTTGCCACCACTTATGTCTCATATTTTCCACCCTATTTACTTTTATATTGAGCATTCATTTGAAACAGTCATTTGCAGAGGTGGATACTTTTCCATTTTACACCTCAACTGACATATCTCAAGTAAATTGGGAATTCTGATTTTCTTAGCGTCAGACGTACGAATAAGTGTATCTAAAAAGAATCACAATGGATTTCACAGGATGAGATCAGGTTAATTTACTAGTGGTTAAAACATGGATACAGAATTACACTACTAGGAAAAAAAAGATCTATACATGTTCATCCAAGAAGAAAAGTACCTTTAGATGTCTGCTTATTTACAAAGTTTCGGTAGCTCAATGCATCTAAATGATTCATGCATTGCTTCCCTAAAGAAATATTTAATGCTGAGCTCTGAATTAAGCTTCACTTGAAATCATATCAGTTCTCCTCTTCATATATATGTGTGTTGGGGGGGTAATCAAGCCACAATGCAGAGATCCACCTCCTCCCCAAGATCTGGGATTAACAATGTATTTTGAGCATTATGCTCTATTTTTACCAGCACCATACTATAATGTTTTTAAATTTTACATTCTGACATCAGTTTGGACATCTGCCATTATTATGCTGTTCTTAAACCATCACAAAAAAAAGTAAGAGAAGAAAATTAATCTGGAATGATGCGTTCTTAAGAAACTAGTGCTGGCTCTTTTCAAGATGCCCACAGACCGTTCTAGAATCTTTCCAGGTACCTACATCAAGCTGACTGATCAGGTGAGAGAGCAGGCCCAATCGGTCAAGGCTGGATGGTGGCACTGGTATCAAAGTGACACTGATTGACACAGTACCACCACACAGTGAGTTCATCAGTTAGCAGCCCTACATTGAGGTCTCACTCAAGCCTGGCACCAGCCTTGTGGGCTGAGGAGAGAATTTGTGTTGAAGTTAATGTAAAAGCATATTATGATTCTCTGCCTATTAGAGATATGTTGAGATACGCAATTTCCAAAAGGAACCTCAATAGAATATACTACTTTAAAATTGTGAGT
The DNA here is from genome assembly GCF_030035675.1 of Rhineura floridana. Lineage (NCBI taxonomy): Eukaryota > Metazoa > Chordata > Lepidosauria > Squamata > Rhineuridae > Rhineura > Rhineura floridana. The sequence goes on along the minus strand of NC_084483.1, from coordinate 147,456,455 downwards.
GAAATCTCAAAAAAATTCTAAGAGAAATCTAGTGTCATACAAAATCACATTAAAATGTTTTACTTGTGGATATACAGTACAGTCTAAGGCCTGATCCAGACATGATCTACCATATAAGACTAGATCATAATGAGCACTATGAAGAGTGTGCACATACACTCCCCCTTCTCCTCCCCTATCCTTTCCTTTTCCTAAAAGTGAAAACATTTGGGGTTTGTTAAACCACAATTTTCCTGTTACATTCAAACTGAGAAACAACAGACTACACACCAGCATATCTACCCAGGATCTGAGCCTGGAAGAGTGCAAGCATAACACTCTGTTATCAATCTAATAAACCTGAACTGAGTCTAAGGGTCAAACTGCTGAGAACAACATCTATTTCAAAGATTTATATGCTACTTTCCAGAGTAAAACCCTGGCAGAAGTGCTTACATCAAAATATTTGTTCTTTTTTTAGAAATAACCACTAGAGGTGTGCAGTGATGATCTGGATACCGTGTTCTGTTTTCCCACTGAACTCTACCCTGACCTGCTGTTTTCAGCAAATAGGAGGCAGGAAAGGGTAAATCCCTTTTCTCCCATCATCTCAATCAGATCCCCCACATAGGGGCACATTTCCAAATATGTGTTTATCACCCTGTCTGGTTTGACTGCAAGAGCATTTCCAGACAATTACTTTTTTATCAGCAGCAGCATCGATTCAGCATGTCTGACACCCTTAAACTACACAAGGACTCAGTCTATGTAGCAACCGTTGCTAGCCCATACAGGTATTCAAAAACCACAAGGTGGTACATTTTACTATCATGCCCCCCCATTCCTGCCACAGTGCTAAATCAGGCACAGGGAAGGCTATCATCTAGACAAAGCCAAAATTAACTCTAGGCCCATCTACATACATTTTTTGGGAGAAAATGTATTCTACTCCAAAAACAAAACAAATATAAATGATATATGCATTACTTGTTTTGTAGTGTAAAGCTTATTCTTTTATGTTTACACCAATTTTCAATATCTGATAATGTGTAAGATAACCAGTTCGTACAGAACTCTAATAATTGATAGATCCATGCAACCTGTACTCACCCCCATTCAATTTTGATACCAAGGTCACGCACTCTAACACAATTTGACTAATTTTTAAAATCTGCAATGTTTAAGACCTTCACAGCATTTAGAATTTGAGCAATTATTAGAAATCATAGAAAGAAAGAACCAAAGGGCAAGATGTGAGGTGCTATGCAAATAAAACCTAAGGAACAAGGATGAGATACGAGGGAGTTATAAGTAGAGCTCAGAAATTTTGTCCAAGATCCCGTTTGGTTTATTTTTCAAGCCTTCAGAGAATGTGACCAATGAAAAAGCCTAAATCCGAAGTTTCTTCTCTGAAGCACAGACACAGTAAATAAGTAAATATATATTTTCGGACATGTTTTTCCAATAGTCTATAAATTAAACATGGACAGTCAAACCAACTTATAGAAAAAGCTGAAGAAAGGTGCAATGACTGGCTGTTTATCTATCAGAGAAACTCTGGGTATTAAAATATTTTCCTGAAAAAGTATCCAACATTAATAGGTCGAAAACTAGACACTAATTTTACAGATGTCATTCCTCTTTTACTAAGTGATTTGTCATCACAGAGATTCACGCAAGAAGCATTAACTTCTCATCCAACTGTAGTTTGTTTTGCAGTTTACTCTTTTCTTTTACACCAGGCTTTGCTAAATGTGCACAGAAGTGTACGGCTAACATGATTACAGTATTGGGAAAACTTGGCATTCTGATTTTAGACCATTGTTACACAAACGATTTCATGTTTTTCTAGATTTCAACAATGCAATCGTATTTACTCCAGTACACTAGCACATCTGCTCTTGGACAGTTGGAAAGCCTCTTGTTGATGATATTGTTTCTACAAGATTTGTATTATGGAAACTTATAATGAACATGGAGTGGGAACTGCATTACAGCTAGATCAGTAATTCTGAAACTCACTAGTTCTGGCCAACTAAAGTGATTAATTAAAGTTACTAGCTAAGTATCTTCAAAACAAAAAAGCTAATATAGACAACTTTCATTTGTTTTTGCAAGTTTAGACGACTGCATACTATCTTTGTTTTTCCCATCTTAGATTCCTTTTAATCAGACTCAACCCGTTGCAAGCACAAACATTTCACTGCTATCAGTATACAAAAGGGCATCTCCCTCAAAAACAGTTACTTTGCTGAGTCTGTCAACTTAAAAAATATATATAGCAACTAGATAGAGATATTAGGGAAAAAGCATAGAGTCTGTTTCAACCAACAACAAAACTTGTAAAGCCAGACTGCATCCACAGTTTCTAGTGATTTAAGTAATGCATTATTAGAGGATTTGCCTCACGTCATCATATCACATCTTAGTCAGAGCAAGAAACATGTCCTACAAATCAGAAGGGCTTTCAAAGAAAAAGTGGCATGATCAGATCATGCCCATTCTGGGAACAAGACCTATATCTAGTTCCTGAGACAACTGCACCACACAGTCACACAGAGCACCGGCTGCTACCAAGTCAAGTGCAAGGTTAAACTTTTAGTTCATACAGGCCTAAACAACTCCGGACCAGGTTTCTTAGAGACCATTTTGCCCTATATCCTTGCTTGACCCTGTGTTCAGCTGATGAGGCGTTATTGATGGTGCCACATGCTCATGGTGCCACATGCACATGGGGTTTTCAGCATGGTTGTATCAGAATTATGGAACCCTATCACCATATTCTGACCTTTAGGCACCTGCTGGAAACCTCTTTTGTTCACTCAAGACTTCCCCAGTTGAACTATTGTTTTTTGTTTGCCACCAAAAAGATCTAAAAGAAAGGATTTTCATTGTGTTTTGTAATTTTGTTTGACTGATCTCACCTTACATATTTTATATAGTCTTGTTCACCACTTAGATATGTTATATTAAATGGTTTATAAATTCTTAAGTATGTTGGATGTAGACATACCTGCCTTTTGTGATCTCAGTGAAGTCTATTTTTAGTACAGAAAGCCATGCTCATTAGTTTGTGCATGCAATCAGGCAAAGCTATTGATGGGATCCTGCATAGCTAGAGATACTATTCCTGCAGGTAAACTCTATCTAAATATACACTGTAATTCTGTATACATGTAAACAAGCTTTGATTTATAATTTCTTTTGTAGAAATCTTAGTAGTAATAAAGTTCAAAATAAAGTAATTAGCAAGGCAGCATATAGGCAACACTGCTATCAGCACTTAAAATGCAAGAGATGCATATAGGCCCTGCTACCTCATATTTTACACTCCCCGGTGCATCCCTGAGAATGTACTGAGTATTCTAAAGAATATTTCAATGCATCACCTAAAAATATGTTCATCAGATCAGTATATTTTAGAGATGTGCTATTGCATGCCATGACTCCTGAAAAGCCTTACTCTGCATTCTTCAGTCTGCCATGCAGCAAGTCCTTTGTATCACCTTTTGTTTGACTGGTACAAAAGAAAGGCAAACTTACCAGCAGTTCTTTTAACAGTAGTCTTCTTCTTCCTTCAGCCTACAACTGAGTCCTTATACTAAGGGTAATGGCTCCACCTACCAGGAAGCAAAAGAATTGTCAATCAAGAACATCACAAGGTGCCACCTTGCCCGCTTCCAACTCAGTTAAAAGTTTTTCTTCAGAAGGATAGGTACATACTACAAGGGTGACAGAAAAAGGTAGTTAAATATGTCTTGGGAGAGTCCAGCTTACTAAGAAAATGTTTCAAAGTTTGGAGAAAGGGGGAATGAATGTTAATTGTAGTATCATTTAGCATCTTTCACTGATTATACACTTCTCTATTCTATTCTAAGATTTTAAGAAGGTTTTCCCTAAAATAATCAAAGGACTCATCTGTAAGGCTCCTGAAAGCCTAATTGCTACCCAAGGACTGCATAAAACAGAAAAGATCACAAATCAGCAGTGGCAAAAAGAGCCTTAGCATCTCCTCTTTGAATATATAACAACCTTCCAGCCACAGTGGAAGACAGCATTTAATAAACTACAACTATTCAATGAGGGATGTGTTTTAAGATATAGCAACATTTTGTGCATGTTCAAATGCACAACATGTTAAAAGAACAACTGTCTATTTAAAAAGTCACAATATGATAGAATGCACTACACACACACTCCACCTAAAACTTAACATCTAATTTCATTGCACAGAAGACACTTCAGATAAGGATATTTTTACGTACCTATATCTCCAGTTGAAAAAAATCTAATGGTACAATGTAGAGGGGAAAAAATCTCATACCCACCCCCCATTCTTGAAGATCAAATGCAATATATTGCTTCAACCCAGGTCTGAAAATCCGAGTTGATTCTGTCACATGCTCTGAAGCAAAAATGCATGTTATCTTGATACAGCAAATTCAGTAACGTTTCCCAATAAAAACAGAGACAAACCAAAGTATTGGGCTGATTCGTATTTAAAGACACCTATGCACAGCAGTGAATTAATATTTTATAACTTTCAAGATTCTGAGTCCCATCGTTACTGATATCTCACACATCACTCAGAGGCTTTATCTGTTGAAGAACAGTAAGAGACCAGTCGTATTAGCAGGAATAAAAGTGAATGTTCCATTTTCAGTCTCTAGCCATGAAGAAATCTGCTTTGAGTTTATAAAACTTGTATGGAATGTTACTTACAACATTTAAAACATTACATCCAGTTCTCCTTCTAAACTGGGGGTTATTTTTTTAAAACACAATTGTGTAAGTAACATTTGTTGTGCAAGATTCATTTATGGAATTCATAGTATTAAATTCTGGCCAAGGGGTTTCATATAGTACTAGTACTAACTGGAATATACAATACTCTAATTTTACAAAGCTCAACTGGAAAATAAAAAAAATGAAGGCACTGTAAATAAAATGCTACAAAAGAACTGAACAGAATCAGGGGGTCCACAGAAGCACATTTAGAAATTTAAGACACTCTTGTGGGCGTCACAAAAAGTCCACTTCAAGGGGAAAAAACTGGTCATACTCAGACCTCTTTCCCAATCCAAAAATGGCAAAAAATATACGCACAACCCAAAATCTACACACAGACCCCCCAAAACAGACAACACTCTCCTACAAAATGTACCAAATCCCCCATCAAACAATTTTTTTAAAAAAATGTAAACAGGGAGGGCCAGAAAGACTTGGGGAGCACCAAGGGTACTCTGGTATGCCCGGACATGGTTGGGGACTCCAGGAATAGCAACAATTTTAACTGATATCCTTTGTACTATAAGTAATCTTGTGAGAGCTAAAATGACATTTGTGCAAAGTCTGCAGAGGATGCTGGTTCTTAAGAACCTGACTGTAGCACTTGATCAACCAACATGAAAGTAGATACTTTCAGACTACAACTATTTGGTTTTTGTCGTAATTCTCTTTTAGAAAAAGAAGAGCTCTAAGAATAGGATTTTTTTAAAATCCTGCATATGTCAATTACAAAAAAATGGTTGAGGAACCTCAAAGGAAACAAGATGAATTGCTACAAGTTTTGGCACCAACCTAAACATGCACTCCCCTAACTGCACACTTCCTACAACTATCGGCTGTATACATTTCCTACATCTATCTGCTGATTGGACAGCAAGTGCTGATCTACAGTTTTGTCGGGCAGGCAACTGCATTTGATGCCTTATCCCTTGAACAGGCGATAGTGCTGTTACCTTTCATATAGTCTAATCATCTGATAAGAACTGCATGCACAGATCCTGATCAAGCATTCAGAGCTGTGTAAGGAGATCCCAGTTCTGGATGTGGAAATCTGGTGCAAGGAGTCACACATATAGCACTTTGTACCTACACTGTCCCTGATCCAACTGGTGATACAGAAGTGCAAAAAAAAAAATAGTACAAGGGCCCTTACGCTGCAATTTGGATGAAAACAGAAGTCAGGGCCTAGTGAAACTCTTGCAGTAACCACACTATGTTATAAACTTATAAAAATGAACCTTCTAAATTAAGTAGTATCACAAAAATTCCAGAACTTTAAGCATGCCAGTAACAGCTGGGAGAAAAAGAAACACCATAAGAATGCTAAGAAAGTTTGAACATATCAAAAACAACACATTATCTGTACAAAAGCTAGACTATACAGAGCAACAATACCACAGCCATTCTGTATAACACACTGTCAATACATGAGGACTATTTTGGCAACTTTTCATTTAAGGCCTGAATGATCTTCATATAAAAGCGAAAATATGGAAAGTTAAAGAAATTTGGTTGCTTTTCAAGGTAGACACAATATTTTTAGGTAGCTGAAATAGTGTTAACTAAGTCCTCCAGCTCTTCCCAATGAAAGAGAACAGTAAATGACTTACAAAAAAACAGCCTAAAAGGAATGAGGTGCAGAAGTCTTAACAGAAAAATATGTTACCTGAGATACTGAGTATGAATTAATCACTAATGCCTGCTTACATATTCAACACTCTATTAAAAATAGAAATCAGGAAAAAGATGCTTGGAATCAGTCCTACATACTTCTTGGATAGCTCCCTAATGGGTACAAACAAAAGGAAGAGTGCTACAGGTTCTATTAATTGCAAAACGTGCATATTCATAACAGAACATGCACAGCCATACTTTGCTTCAGACAACTAAGTTATTGAAAAACCATTTCCAAACCCAAGTCCTTATCACAGGGGTGGGGAATCTTTTTCAGCCAGAGATTAACATTCCCTTGTGAGCACCTTTCCTTGGGCCACATTCTAGTAGTGGGTACGGAGAGACACACATCACTCTCCATTTAGGCAAGCAAGAGACAGTGTCACAGTTCAAAGACGCATTCCAGCCAGGTAAAATCACTAGAGGATGATGCTGAGCAGGGCCAGTAAAAGGTGTGCCTGGGTAGAGTCTTGAGGGGCCGAGAAAGAGGCCTAAAGTTGCCGCCCTGGGCTCCTGCTGGAAGGAAGGGTGGGGTATAAATAAAATAATAACTAAATAAATAAAGGCCTGCATTCAGTTCCTACTCCTGCTTTATTATTTCATTTATAAACTGCTTCCTATGAAGCATCTTGAAGTAATTTCACAACACAATGAAAACATATATAAAACAGTCAAAACTAATGCATATATAATTGCATATATAAAAACACTTTCAAATTCAATATAGATATGGACTGGGACAAAAACTACTACAAGGCTTCTTGAAAGTCTTCCGACACTGAAAAGGCAATAGCTAGTACCTGTCTGATATGCAACAAGAGGGAGTTCAAAAGGGTAGGTGCCACTACACTAAAGGCCCAATTCTGACACAATGCAGAATGGACCTCCTGATAAGATGGTATTTTTTATCCATAGGATGTCCTTTCCTGCAGAATTGAGTATCAATTGGGTATATATGGAATGAGACAATCTTTTATGCATCCTGATCCAAAGCTATACAAAATTTGGAAAACCAGTGCCAGCACCTTGAACCTAGCCTGGCAGCTAGTTGGCAGCCAATACAATCCTTTGAATGGTGGTGTAACGTGATGGTGATATTCTGCCCCAATAGGTGATAAAGGCACTGCATTCTGCACTAGTTGCAGTTTCTAGGTCAACCTCAAGGGCATCCCCATGTAGAGAACAATGCAGTAATCCAGTCTAGATGTTGCCAGCGCATGGACAACAGTGGTTAAGCTACCCAGGTTTGAAATGGCCATAGCAGTCTTACCAGTCGAAGCTGAGGTCCCTTGGTCCTCTAGCAGAGATTAATCCAGGTGCATCCCCAGACTACAAACCTGCTCCTTCAGGAGTAGCATGATCCTATCCAAAGCAGGCAACTGACCAATTATCCAGACTCAGGAACTGCTCACCTATAGCACCTCCATTTTGCCGGGATTCAGAGTCAGTTTGCTGGCCCCCATTCAGCCTTTACCAACTCCAGGCACCAGTCCAGGGTTTTCACGCTCTCTCCCAATTCAGATGTTATAGACAAATAGAGCTAAGTATCATTACTTTACCAACAACACTTCACCCCAAATCTCCAAATGACCACTCCGAACAGTTTCACATAGATGTTAAACAACACTGGAGACAGGATGATCCCCTGTTGCACACCCCAAAGCACAGCTGCAAGGGTTCTGAAAGATAATCATCCATTGTTATTCTCAGAAACTGAACCCAGAGATAGACTGGAACCACTGTAAAATAGTGCTCCCCCAAGCCCATCTGACACAGCAGATTCAGGAGGATCCCATGGTCAATGGTATCAAAAGCCCTGAGAGATCAAAGACAGGATCATACTCCCCCTGTCCTTCTCTCGATAAAGGTTATCAACAGAGCAACTAAGCTCAAAAGGGCTATTTGCAACTAACTGGTAGTTGTCACAAACCAATGGATCCAGTGTGGACTTTTTCAGGAGTGGTTCGATCATCACCTGTTTCAAGACAACTGTGACCACTCTCTCCCACAAGGCTTGACTGCACCCTGGATCCACCTGGTCATGCCCCCTCGATAAGCTTTAATTAGTCAAGAGAGTCAAGGGAACACACTGTGGCTGCATCATTGCAATCACCTTGTACACGTATCAGGCCACATCAATTGAAACTGATCCCATGGTGTTACAGCACATGTTGTGCTAGACACTTCATTGGAGACTGCACTAAATGTGCATTCCTATGGAGATGAGTAACTTTACCCTCAGTGCTTTGCATACAAGTCACAAATAAAGGCTTCCAAAGGTTCTAAAACTCAATTTCTGGGATTAGATGTTAACAGATCCTGGACAATACAAAAAAGATCTGCTGGAAGGCTATTGAAAATGCACTGGAGACAAAGAAGTAGGCCAGCTATGCTGCCTTCACCGCCACAGTAGGCATGATTATGTGCTCTCACTTGTGTTCAGTCAGCTACACAGTGTTTTTTCTCCACGTGCGCTCTAGCTGTCATTCATACTGTTTCACAGACCTTAGATCTCTGGTACACTAAGGTAAAGAATGGGCTCTGCAGTACCAGAGAGGGCACTCAGAGATGACTGTCAAGAGCCCGATGTGTCTCACTGTTCCACAGCATGACAAGGGCTTCAACAGAGTCCCCTGCTCTATGCACTGGAAAAAAACTAGGGTATTCTGAAACCTTTGGATTCCATTAGTCTCTAGAACAAACCATCCTAATCAGTCCACCAGCCCTACAGAGATGGGATCGGAGCCGTAAGTCTACCCTTCACCAGGAAGTGGTCTAAAAATGATATCCACCCTCCTATTTCCACACCACTCCTTTCTCTATCTGGAGCAAAGACCAAATCAAGGATATGTCCTGCCCTGAGTGTCAGGCCAACAACAACATGAGACAACATGGAATACGCATGCAGAGATCTTCCCTTGCTGTGTTCTGTACCATATAATGGCTTATATCCAATGTTCATGCACACCCTGAAAATATTTTCCAGGCAAGCCAGGTAGCTCTCCTCAACAATGTAGGCCGAGTTGCAGAGAAGTGTAGTACAAGGGGAAAATTCCCTGAAATCAGGCAGAGGAATTTTGCACACAGCTTAAGTCCACTGGTAGAAGAACTCTCTGCCCATTTGGGGGCAGCTCCCCTTTTGCATACAGCCCTGAGTGACATGGCCCATGCTACTCACTCAACCATCTGGAGTTCTTGGAGGGCGAATAAAGGGAACTGCAGGGGAAGGAGGGAAAGGGAAAGGCAATTGTACAAACTGCCCTCCGCTAGTACAACCATTAGCTCGTCTGGAGTTCAGCAACTTGTCTCCATTTTGGGTTGAGCAACAGAAACACACTATATTATAGTGTTCTTGTTTCTGCAGTGGTTTCATGTCTTTCCAAGGAACTAGTTTTTTAAAATATTTTACTGGATAGATCCTTTAGGGGACATACATTTTAATCTTTATCTGCCTCGAGCCTTTGGGATGATTCAATCTTTATGGTATCTAAATTATTAAATAAAAATAAGGAATCTAATATTTCCCTTCTTACACGCCAAAAGTTTAATCCCATTTAAGGTACTTTTTGACAACAATTAATCCACAATGGTCAAAATTTTAAGAAGGGCTGTATACAGAACATAACATGCCAACTGATGGTTTTTCATCCTATTCCTCTCCCACAAGTCACCTGAAGTCACTCCTCAAGTTTGGGGGAACCATCTGGTACAGGATTCAATGTAGCACAAAGGGAGTTGGCCAGAAGCAAAGCCTGTCAATCCCCAACATGACCTTCTTTGCCCATACATAAATATTGTTGTGCGCTTCCCCCAATCTCCAAGCGGTGAGATCTCAGGGGTCCCTGTGCTCATCCAGGGTCTGGTTTCCTTTGGGAAGAAGGTCAGCAGAGACTGCGGTGTGTTTATGAAATAGAGTTCCTCATTCCAAGGCACATGATTCCAAATCAGAGGCTGGAAGGGGACCCACAGGATCATCTATTCCAACCTCCATGCTTGTAACAATACTTTATGTTCACACACAGAGTATATGATCCTAACTATTAAGAACAACGCCATGGGCTATTATTTAAATTTTAGATTGTAAATTCCTTGGAGCAGGGATTGTTCCTCTTCTAGTCTGAAGTGCCATGCAGACTGATGGTGCTATTATATAATAAAATGAAGGTGGTGGTGATAATACACCTAGCTAAAAACCATATTTTATGCAATAATTATGCAATAATAATTTATGAAAAAAATTATGCAGGATTTAAAATATGGTTTCAGAGGTTACAGCCAATGACACTGCTGCAAAATCTGTACATCTAGGATTCAGAGATTGTAATGCAATGTTAAGAAATGTTTTTTGCTATTTTTGTAATGTACTTAAGTCACTTTGAGACACATTTTTGTATAAATAACAAATGCAAATAATAGTAGCAGCACTACTGAACAAAGTATTTCAAACATTGCAGAATACAGAGAATCTTCAAGTACTTGGTCTAAGCTAAGAGTCAGGCAAAGGCTTCATACAACACAGTTCTCATTTTTGCCTCATATCTTCCACATTATGAAAAATAACCTGATGAATCTTCAAGTACTACTGATATTCAAAAAGGATATAGCTTAGCATTATATCCAAACCTGAGACCATGGTTTGTTTCATCCTAACCAATCTTAAACCACAGTTTCCTGATGTCTTAGCAAATTATTAACACTAAGTTATCCCCTTCACTATCTGTTTGTCCACTTGTACCATGGAAGAATCAAAGCAAGAGTGCTTCAACTGCCTGAATCAGCATGCTAAAGAGCACAGTATGCTTTAGCAAATCAAGCTTTCTGGCTTCGTACCATGTGCAAATACTGATATCGTCAAGGAATAAACCTGTAAAGAGCTAAGGAATTCATGCAAACCTTCTATTCATGAAGCTCAACAAATCTGGAGTTTGTTTTTGTTTCTGAATGACAATATTCATGTTTTGAAATGCAGTCCTAATCCCGAGTGGTGCTGTTGGCAGGGTTAGGATTTGGTAGACTCCTCTGCTGGTAGGGGAGCTCTGCTGCCTCCACAGAAAATGTGGGTGGGTGAGAAGCTACCACTGGTGGTGTTCCCACAACAGCCAGTGGAGGCTCCGAAATATAGCATTATGGGGGTAGAGCTGCGACAGGCGTGGCTCTGCTAGATCCTAGGCAGCAGAAGGATCGAATTCAAGTCCCTTCTTACATCAGCCTAGAACTAGCACAGCATAAGACAAACCCTTCTCTTTCTGCCCTGCAGAAGTAACAGAGGATCTGCCACTCTGTGTTGCCCTGGCCCCCTTAGGATAATAAAGCTTTCCTTTGTTTAATGTAATGTTGATTTCTTTCAGTTTCAGGTTTTCCTGAACTGGAAAAGATATACTTATGAACCGTAGAGTATAGCAGCTTGCAGCTCCATCTTCAAAAATTGAGTATATTTATAAACATTGTTAGATGTACTCAAAGATATTTAATACCGTTAAATACATTTACAGTAGTAAAGCTTAGATTTTTAAGTAAACAAGCATTCACCTCTCACACTGAAAGAATCAAACCAAAACCAATAAGACTAAGCGTTGCTGATATTTAACTAGCTTTAGGCTACAATCCTAATCACTTACCAGGAAATAAGTCCCACTGATCTCAGCGGTATATATTTCTGAGGAGACATCAACAGGATTATGCAATTAGGCTTTGGATTCTAGTCATAGCCTATGAGTAGAAGAAAAAGGGTATATCTGGAATTCATTTGAGGCATTAACAGGGCAGAATCCTGTTCAGTAATATGTACTATGCAAAGTACAGAACATGAAGAATACTAAAGCTTTAGGGTACAAACATGAATGTATTAAGCGAAAATAAATGAAAGCTTATTAATATTTTATAAGGCAGACAGTGAGGGTAGAAGGTAGCCTTCTTGGAATTTGTACTTTGATAAATCATGCTGTTAAGCAAAGTATTAATGTGTGAAGGATAGCCAACGGTCAGATATTATGAAAGGTGTAGTCCAACCACATCTGGAGAGCCACAGGCTTTAGAAAAGGACTAGATAAATTAATGAAGGATAAGGTTACTAGTCATAATAGCTGTGTACTACCTCCGGTATCAGAGATAGTACAAATTAATATTTGTACTCTAAGCATTCTTAGTTTGCATTTTTATGTATTGTTGAGTTTGGGAAAGAGTCATCCAGAACAAGAGAGAAACAACGTTATGTTATTTGGCCTTGTGCAATTGTTCTTCCCTTAATAAATAGTAGGCATGGTATGGGGGGGAATACATGCAATAGTAAGGTGGGAATAAAGACTTTAGCACAGGCAGAAATAATGTTAACTCTTTGCTACCCACATGGTCCTCGTGGGAATCAGAATGGAGCTTTCCTTCCATTGCAAATAGCAAACAGAAGTGGTCCAATTCCAAATGGAAACACAGCATGGCCAAAGTTTTAAGGCTGCCTCCTCACATACCACAGTCTAAATCTACCTTCCTCTTCCACCTATTGGTTAAAGAAACAGCAACCACAGGAGGCTAACCAAACTGAATAATGTCACAGATTTGACACTAAATGGTAGAGCATGCTTTGCATGTATTTGATTCCAAGTTCATTCCCTGGCATCTCCAGGTAAGGCTAGGAAAGGCCAAGCTTTTATTTGAAACTGTGGAGATCAGTCAATGTAGGTAACAATGATGCAAAGATACCAATGATCTGCCTCATTATAAAGCAGTTTCCCATGGGAAAGAGCATGTGTTAGCATAATGTATTTAAAACTGTGATTAATGCTCACACTCTCGTTTTGAAGGAAAAGCAGACATGGGTCTCCAATCTGGATTGGGAGCGCAGTGTACCAGTGAAGTTTTAACATCCCCCTGCAATTACTTGATCTCAAAGGTGCATCTATGGGGGTAAACAACAGCAGGAGATACTGCATTTTTTATCAGGATGCCTATACACTGTGCTCCCTATCTGGATTGCGAATGTACTGCTGAATTGGGACCCCACAGCTGCTTTTCCTTCAAAGCAAGAGTGGCAGCATCAAACACACTTTTTAAATAGCATGATTAACCTAAAGTTCCTAGTTTAAAATAGGTTAGCTGCTCTGATAGGCTAAGAAATTACGTTTTTCACTAATCAAAACACAAATCTTGATTAAATGTAGGGAGAAAATCTCCATGAATCAGTGTAGATAGAACTTGTGTTTTCATAGCTCTAGCTGTGCTACTCTGAACAGATGCTGTTGCTGAAATTTAAGATTCAAAAAAGTAGAGCAATTGAAAATCCCAACATAACCCTGTAGTGTATCATCACAACTGCCATACACTGGCTTCAATAGTCGGTTCCTGTGCCTATAGCGAGTTTTCCTTGGCTTTTTCCATGCTGGCAAAAATATGGTAACATATTAACATAATAACAAACTTATTTTCCAGATGACATTTTTGTTTCTAGAACCAAAAGTGTCATAGTAATGTACCTGAGAACAATTTAATAGGCTGGCAAAACTAACTAAAAGAGCAAACGTTAAAAAGAACATGTCAACAGAGCCTGGTGATGGTTTTTGTGCCATGTGGTAGTGCACACAGGGTTTGCTCATAATTCACCAGCAATCAAGGAAGTAATAGAGCAAACAAGTTCCACAAAGGCCAAAACAAATGACCAGTAAACTGGATCTACTTTCATTTTTACTGATGGTTGAAAAATAGTATCAATCCTTCCACCGCCTTTTTAGTAGCTATATGGTTCATCATTTCTTTTTGGTTACTTGTAAGAAGCAAATAACACTGTTCTTTATGAGCTTCACTAGTTACAAATTTGTTTTGGGAATTCAATGTGCTGTTGATTACCTTTAACACCACTTACAATTTGACCCTGAGTATCAGAGACAACTCCTCTTTCCATATGTTCCTGACTTTTAATCTCTGAAGGTAAGAATCTTTTGGCAGTACCACCATCTGTTAGCTGGTGGCCACCAAACTAACATGCCTTTTCAGTGGTGGCTCCTAAGATTCACAGTAAGCTTCCCAACACTACGTGTCAAATCTAGGAGCTTGCCCTTGTTACAAGAGTAATTAAAACCTTCCCTTTTGAGATAGCTTTATAATTAGTGCCCTGGAAGGCAATGGTAAGCCACCTCTGAATACCGCTTACCATGAAAACCCTATTTATAGGGTTGCCATAAGTTGGCATTGACTTGAAGGCAGTCCATTTCCATTTTTTCATTGTGAATTTTAGTTTAAAAGCAGATTAAAAATATCCCAAATAAATCCTATTTAAGTTAGTAAGATGTCAGCATTTGAAGGAAAGTGAAGGTAAGATCTTTGGACCTTGCAATTAATGTGCATAAAAAACCCCATTCAATTGTTAAAGAGATCCTGGTAAACTTTATTTGCTCCAAAGTGCCTAAGCAATTTATACTTAAAGCAAAGCATTAAAGCTACTTTTTTTACACACAAAAAAGCAAAAGGTAGCTATGTTGGCCCATAAGAATAATTGTAAAGAGGAGGTTGGTGATACAGCCATAAAGTCTGCATCTCCCTTCAGCTGCAGAGGGAGAGAAAAGGAGAACCACCATCAGGGCTGAACAGCAGAATAAAAGTGCTTCAGATATAAATATTGGTCTTAAAATGGAGTTTAATTGGATTAGTCTCTCCTATGTGCTACCCATTTCAGGTTACATCTAGGAATTAAGAAAATTCACAATCACTGATTTTCCATTTTTGAAAATACAAAATCCAGCAGTTACCTAGATCTGTCTCTAACCTTAAGTAAAAAAAAAAACTGCACAGGTTCCTTGCAGTACACAGTAACAAAAAGAGTTAACAGTTTTCATATCAGCAAAGCCAGAGATTAATTTTAGGTGGCATACTAGGTAAAAAGCCAGCATATGCCAAGTTAGATAGTGTTCTATTGCGGTCTGATAGAAATGGAGCCTCAGAAAATAAAGTCCCATTTTAAGATGGTATAAATTCCTCCAGTTTTAAGATCATGCTCTTGAATGGCTAAATTCAGTATTCTCCAATGTACTCAAAAGCAAAGGTGGCCATGTTTGCCCATAAGAAAAACAAACACCAAATCCACAGCAGGACAAAAAGGACCATCCAAACGTGCACAAAACCCATCATCATGCATCATGCATGCATGCAGGTCTGCTCAACTGCAGACCTGGGAAGCCACCACACTACTCTCAGCTAAACACAGACACACACAGTTTTAACATCCTGCCTTTTGAAAAGTTCTGGGGAATTCAAAAGCTTGCTCACTATTGTGACATTTTAGTTGCTCCTGATAAAGAAAACTGTAGATTAAAACATAATATTGCTTTAAACATGTTGCTGAAGTTTTTGTGGAATCAATTGTAGAACCCATGCTATTTCTCCACTGCAGAAAGCCACATTTATTATTATTATTGTTAATTTTATTAGTTTTTTCCCCAAACTTATTAAAACATTTCTCTCAAGCTGATCTCCTGAAATAAATTATTTAATTATGTTTAGCTACACACCAAAGGAATAAATATACTGCTTTCTGGAAAATATCTGCCTTAGCTACAATGGAACAGAAGAAGCAAAAACCAGCTCAAGTAACTGTGCCAAGTAATATGAAGACTCAAACCCAGATGCTAGAATGTTAAGCATTTCCTTTGCAACTATAACCTCCAGCCAAAGGTCAAAGAGAACATCTGACAGCCCATATATATTCTTAAGCCCTGCGAGAATATTTTATTTGTGTTTCCAGTACCATGCACCCACATGTACTGTGCTTAACAGGATTTGTTTGAACTCCTGTTCTTTAAAAAAATATCCTTACAATTTTGACACAATAAGTGTCAAGTGGTTTTTCTTCATAACAACTAGACAGATCCATTCTTAAGGCTTTGGGTATCTTAAAATGCTAGCATTTTTAAGAGAATAATGCTTATAATCTGAACATTTTAACTATGATTAAAAAAATTTAAAAGCTAGTGCCACTGAATTTAATACTTCTAATGAAAACCTAGAGAGCCTGTGTTTCTTGGCTAACATGATAAGGTTCAACAGAATACTACTGAGCTATTGATTAGCAATGCTGTCGTTGACAATTTCAAAGTTAGATCATTCGACAGCAGCCTTTCCCAACCAGTGTGCCTCCAGATGTTGTTGGACCACAATTCCCTTCTTTCCTGACCATTGGCAATGCTAGCTGAGGCTGATGGGAGTTGTGGTCCAACAACATCCGGAGGCACACTGGTTGGGAAAGGCTGTTCTACAGTACATGCAATGCTGGTATCAAGTCTACAGAGTGCTTTATTTCTTACAACAGTCTAAAGCTCAAACTAGCACTTTAAGGCAGCTAAGCACCTGTTCTTAGTTCTATCAGAGAATAAAGTCCATTGTCTCTAAACAACTTCACTTCTAAACCCGCAATGATCCTTCCCTTTCTTTTTCAAATTACATAACTATTTGAGGCTCCAATTTTCTCTCTCTCCGAGAAGAGTGCAAACAGAATTTTAAGGCTGACAAAAGTAGTAGCACAAAACAAATATAAAGTGCAAAACAACACTGTATGGCAACAAAGATAATATTTATGTTAATTGTAAAGGCATATTAACCACCCTAGTGACAATTTGCTGGCTCAAGCTATGCTAACAAACTGTTTTAGTGGATAGAACTGAATTACAATTCAACATTTTTGTAAGCTCTTTATTTAGGACAGAAGTGCCAGTAAATTCTGCCAAAACTGAAACTGCATCAAGTGTCAAATTTTCAGGAATATTCAGGGCCACTGTGTGTGGAGCACCAATGGTTAGATGAGGGTGAAACTAAATCTGGATAAAATGGAGGTACTATGTCTGGGGTAACCCAATACCCTGGGCAGAGGTTTGTAACAAGTCTTAAATAGGGCTGCAACCCCCAAAGGACATGTTTACAGTTTGGGAGTTCTCCTGGACTCAGCACTAACTGGGAGAGTTCAGATAGTGATGGTAACCAGAAGTACCTTTTATCAGCTGACAATGATATGCCAACTATGACCCTATCTGGGCAGGATGGAACTTGCCTCAGTTACCCATGCTCTAGTATAGCCTTTCCCAACCTTTGGGTACCCACATGTTGCTGGACGACAGTTCCCATAATTCCTGACCATTGGCCATGCTGGCTAGGGCTGATGGGAGTTGTAGTCCAGCAACATCTCAGGACTCAAAGATTGAGAAGGCTGATCTAGTGACATCCAGACTGGAGAACTATAAGGTGCTTTCCATGGGGCTTGTGATGCCTGGCTATCAGGAAAAGGTTCTACTTAAAGCCCTAAATAACTTCCAAGGCCCTACTGGTGTATCCACCAAGGAAGACAATGAATCTGGAGGACACAAAAGAGAGGGCTTTGAAACTGTTCTAATTGGGATTCAACAAGGTCATTCAGGCCTTCAAGTAATCATAAAAAGCTTATTTACCATGCATGACATATGTTCTTGGAGGTCACTGATTCATAGGGTCACCATAAGTCGTAATCAACTTGAAGGCACATAACAACGACAACAAATTTCATAATTTTAGCTCAATATTGTCTATAGCAGGGTCTTTCCCAGCTCCCAGCTGGAAATGGCAAGTATTGAACCTTGGGCTTTCTACATATGCAACATGTGTCCTTCCTAGGGCAGACCTAAGTAAAGATTATGCTCTCCTGCTACCTTTTCCCCAAGCCAACCTCCTGAATGGGCAGCACTACTTCTAGCATCAGAATACACTCTGAACAGAGTATGCTCTCCCCTCCCTCTCACCTCATTTTGGGCAGAATTTTAAGTGAAGAACTACTAGACATTCTGTGCAATTCTAGACACTAATATTGGGAGAGAAACAATTATCCGCAGTATTCTCCTTCCCTCTAGTTTTTGTTTGACAGTTTTTTAAGAATTCATGAAGAAAGAACACAGCACTTTCTAGTGCTAAAGATAGAAAAAGACCTGTCTCTGTGACCTTAGGCAATTCTGTAATACCCAAAATGTTCAACAGCTAAGATACCACATAACATTTCCAACTTGTAAGACTTTCCATGTGTTTGAAGTCCAGAAAAACAGGAATAGCTATAAAAAAGTACTGCCAGTTCTGTTTAAGCAAAAACACCTGAACTGAAATGGAATTAAGTCAATCTAAATCCAAGTACTATGGCTGCAATGGGCCACTGATTGCGCTACTGAACGTAATAAACGCATTTATAAAGCATAAAGATATGTTTTGACCATTATAGTAGCCCTTTCCACCCACAGTTCTTCAACCCTATTTCTTGAACTGCAAACCACTTTTACTAACTACATTTTGATCTCATCTTGTTACATCCAAGGAGTTCAAGGCAGTATACATGGTTCTAGCTTCAAGCTATACATCTAATAGCGGGAGTACTTTACATTTACTGCAGCAGTTTTCACAATATAACGTTTGGAAAGGTCAAGGTGTCTCTCTCAGAGAGAAAAGGACCCCAAGTAACATGCTAGTATCTTATACCATGTAGATGAGAGAGAAAAGTCTTAACACAAAAGAGTGGTAAAAATCCAGACTCTGGGCTGCATTCAACTAAGACCTACTTAGGGTAGTCCCACTAAAATTAATAAGTTATTAATGTCTATTAACTTCAATGACTCTGCTCTGAGTAAGACTAGTATTGAATATCACCAAGTACCATCCAACAGAATGAAAGATACCAAGAGCCCAATTTCCAAGTTCTCCCATTTTGAAAGCGATATATTCCCTGCACATGCAAGTTTACTTGTTGCTATGACAATTAAAAATATACTGGTTTGAAACTAAATAGAGCCTTCATGTTGCCTAGGATCACAACCCAAGATCTTTCACTATTCGGCCCACTTACTGCAATCTTATGCACACTTCTTTGGAAGAATGTCTCATTGAAACTTATATAGCTCCTAGGAGAATCTCATTTGAATGCTACATGCCATCTGAAGAATAACAAACTGCAGAATCCATTGTTTCAACATGTCAGCTTTCTCTCTCCCCCTTGCTTTTTTACGATCTAGATAGAACCTCAAAACTTGCATATTATTTGTAACGTTTCAACTAGCCTAATAAAGGTATTGTCCTCATGTGGATTTTGAACAAAGTGGGACTCGTTTCCAAGTAAACATGCAAGTAACAAATGCCTGGAACTTTCTAGAAACAAGTATTACTAATTCAAAAAGTGGTTTTCCATGAGTTGGAAATAAGTATTTGTCCTCTTTTAGGTTTTATTCTCTAAAAAGAAGAGTGCAAGCACCCATATGGGTTCAACGGACAATTCCAACATCTTCGGGACTCTATCAGTCACTGGACTCAGATCATAGTAAGAAGTCCACAGCCATTTTACTTACTCTATATGTTTATAATGGTTATACCCGCCCTGCTCCGCACGATTCATTTTTAAGCTACTGATTCATTTGTATTGAATTCACATTTCCTTTTAAATGACAAGCCTGTCCACATTTTATAAATGTCTAACCATGTAAGAAGCAAAAGGCCATGTGCATCAGCCCTCCCCCCTCCCTCAATCACACAACTTTCCCAACTGTGAAGTCCCCTTTAGACCTTCTTACTCAACTAGGGAAGGCTGGAGTTCAGGAGCAGGATTGGCACATGTAGCCACATCTCCAACATGGTTAGACATTTATAATGCCCAAACAGGGCATGGGTTGTTAAAGTATTACTTACTATAATTGATGTTTTAAAAGGAGAATGCTAAGCAGCTACTCAGTAGCACAAGTGCCAAGAGGCCAAGCAGTATTCATCCAGTGCTATGCTCTGAACACAGCTCAGTAGGTAAGAATGGAACCACTGCAATATGGTGCCTCCAATACTCATCCCACCAAATTGGTCCAGGAGGATACCATGGTCAATGGTATCAAAAACCACTGAGAGATGGCACAGAAGAGGGTCACACTACCAATCTCTCTCACAATAAAGGTTAACCATCAGGGCAACGAAGGCTGAATCAACTCCAAAGCCGGGTCTGAACGCAGATTGTAGTGGATCTGGTAATTAGTCTCATCCAGGAATGCCTGCGGTTGCTCCGCAGCCTCTCCTGATTTAGATATTATGGAATATCTCTACCACCTTTGGCAAGAAATGGCTGCTGGTGACTGGTCTAAAGTTATTACACTTCACTGAGTCCAGAGTTTATTTATTTATTTATTTATTATATTTATATACCGCCCCATAGCCGAAGCTCTCTGGGCAGTTTACAGTAACTAAAAACACATATACAAATTTAAAGCACATCTTTGAAAAACAATTTAAAACACAATTTAAACATTTAAAACAATTTAAAACACATGCTAAAATGCCTGGGAGAAGAGGAAAGTCTTGACCTGGCGCTGAAAAGATAAGTGATGGCGCCAGGCACACCTCGTCAGCAAGATCATTCCATAATTTGGGGGCCACCACTGAGAAGGCCCTCTCCCTTGTTGCCACCCTCCGAGCTTCCCTCCGAGTAAGCACCCGGAGGAGGGCCTTAGATGTTGAGCGTAGTGTATGGGTTGGTTCATATCGAGAGAGGCGTTCCATCAGGTATTGTGGTCCCAAGCCGTATACGGCTTTATAGGTTAAAACCAGAACCTTGAAGCGAGCTCGGAAACATACAGGCAGCCAATGCAAGCGGGCCAGAATCGGTTTTGTATGTTCAGACCGTCTGGTTCCTGTTACCAATCTGGCTGCTGCATTTTGCACAAGCTGCAGTTTCCGAGCTGCCTCAAAGGCAGCCCCACGTAGAGTGCATTGCAGTAATCTAACTTGGAGGTTACCAGAGCATGGACAACCAAAGCCAGGTTATCCCTGTCCAGATAGGGGCACAGCTGGGCCACCAACCGAAGTTGGTAGAAGGCACTCGGTGCCACCGAGGCTACCTGAGCCTCAAGAGACAGAGATGGTTCTAGGAGAACCCCCAAGCTACGAGCTGGCTTTTTAAGAACTGGATGCACTACCACCTCTTTGAGTTTCCTTGGGTTAATATTTGTATACTAATACCATTAACTGCTGGTCATTTATTCAAAGAGATCAGATAGATTAGGTTCTAGTAGATTAGATATTCATGACAAATTAGCAGCTAGATCCTATTGCACCAAAATGGAGTAATATTTTTTGAAACAGAGATCAGACAGCACAACCAAGTCACTTATATTTCAAGTATGCTAACATTAAGATCTAGAAGAAGACGAAATATATAAAACTATAATTCCTATGAATTTTAGGATTGTAATCGGTCAGGTGATACTATAAGCAAAGTTCTATCTTTCTTACTAACTGCAAGCTTTATAATACTTTAAAAAGTAAGAAATTTTCAAATAAAAAAAGAATTAATGATTATGATGCCACTGCACCCTCTGGCTACACCAATTTTTTAGAAAAAATTTGAACTGATCAAAATCATGGCATTTTGCTCATTGATAACTTCAGAATCCCAGGCCTCAGGCTATGGTCTGAAGGCACATGAGGCCAGCACCCTGCTGAATCTCAGCATGGTTAGGTCTGGTCAGTGAATGGATGGGAGACCACCTGGGAACCATATGTAAGCCGCCATGGGTTTCTATGATGAAAAGAAAGGCGGGGTATAAATGTAATAAATAATAATAAAATAATACATGCCATCTTCATAAATGAAACATGTTTTAAGAATGTCTGACTCCCATAATTTGAAGTAGATCCTACTTTGAAATACATGTGTGGCTTCAGTATAGGCTTGATAGAAAATAACAGGGACTGCATTCCTCATTGGAAATGTCTATAATGCCTGTATATGCATGCAGTTGTATGAATGCACATGCAAGCCAAAGTCTGTAGTTCAATCATATGAACAATCCAATTTATAAGAGGAGTAAAAGGTGGCTTTTCCTTGGGTTAATGTTTTAACTAGCCCTTTGACCACAAATATTCCACAAACTTCCAGAGAGAATTCATCTACATGCCATCACAAACTGAAGCCTGACAGCTATGAACTTAAAAGGTATTTGAAAAGAATTTGTTCTTATAATCTTGTGTTCCTTTAACAGACAAATGCTATAGTACCTGTTAAACCAGTTTTAGAGTTATTCTTTGCATGCCTGTAACTGAGTATGTTATACAGGCTTTTAAAAGCTGTGCTTTAACTCCTAGTGAACTCCTCCAAGTGTACTCCTCCAGAACTGTCAGATCTGAACAAACGCTCTTCCACATGTTACATCAGACTTAGGAATTTTGTGGATTTAGACCTGGAGTTATCAGGTACGAGCCATAAGGCCAAAGATTTTTTTGTACCAACTTTAAAGAAGTGACAATCCTTAAAGAGTTAAAAATATTTATAAGGTGCTGGACTACGACCTGGAAGACCAGGGTTTGAATTGCCACACAGCCATGAAACTCACTGGGTCATCTTGGGCCAGTCACTGCCTCTCAGCCTCAGAGGAAGGCAATGGTAAACCACCTCTGAATACCGCTCACCACAAAAACCCTATTCATAGGGTCGCCATAAATCGGGATCGACTTGAAGGCAGTCCATTTCCATTTTTCTTATCAGATGCATGGTGTTATCCTGAGTTATAGGTGACGGTGTACACACATACTCACACACATATATAGAAACACATGCACACATACTTGGAGGTGGAAGATTGTAAACAGTGATGTCAGAGGGAAATGAAATGCAGAAAGAACTCTTTGTCTTTATTCAATCTACAAATGATACAATTTATCAATGTTAATTCAGAAGTATCACTTTTTCTTCTAACTGAAATTCTAGAGATATAGAAAACCAAGTATCTTTAGCTATATCATTTTGTCACTGAACTACATCATCAGTTAAGCAACAAATGCATTAGGAAACAATCTAAAGTCGCAGTAGGACAATAACATTAGGACCACCAACTAAAATGTCACCAAGTAGTGAGCAAACTTTCAAGTTCTCCAGTTTTCTTTTTCAGACTAGATATTCAAGTTGCCATGGACTAATTAGCCTCAACCAGTATAAAGATGTGAAAGCGAGGAAGAGTACTGGCCAGTGTTTTTCCCCTCTCCCCATACCCCAATGAGGGGAAGAGACAGTCTTCACCCCATCTCCCTTAATAACATAATCTCTTCAATATGGTTTATATTCTTCCTTCCTTTCTCCCAATCATGTTCCCACAGTTCCTCCAAACTGCTCCCCCTTCCTTACCTCCACCCCAAGATTAATGAGATTGCTTTTCTTTTTCTTCTTCTAAAATGAAAATGTCAAACTGCTGGAAATTGGGCAACTTAGAGGTAACTACTGATGAAGGCACATGTACAGTAACTGGAACTAAGAGAACACCTCTAATGGGCCCCAAAAATAGTCTTCATAAAAATGTAAGAAGGAAGCCAGACTGTAAGTCATATGATCTTTGATGTTTATATACTAATGCCCAGCGTATGGGAAACTAACAGGATGAACCTGAACTCTTAATACAGGACGGTAAATATTACTTGATAGGTATAACTGAAACTTGGAGGGATGACTCCCATGACTGGAATACAGAAATTGAAGGATATAACTTGTTTAAAAAAACCCAGAAGCAATAGAAAAGGAGGTGAAGTCTCACTAAATGTTAAAAATATATATCCCTGCAGAAAATATATACAGGAGGATGACCTTGGTAGCCCCATTGAAAGCTTCAGGATTAAAATAAATGGGACAAGGAACATGGTGGTTAGAGTCCCAACCATCAAATCAAGAGGAAGACGAGCATAAAACTTTTCAAAGGCAAACTGCCAATGTTTCAGGGAGACATGATGTAGTAGTAAAAGGGGACGTCAATTACCCCAATTTCTTGCGAAACAAATTCTGCCAAACATGCCCCCTCCAAAAATTCCAGATGTGCTACTTCCTACAGAAAGTGGAAGAAGCAACTACAGGATCAACTATTCTTGACTTGATTCCGACCAACATAAATGACTTAGTGGATGACTTGGTAGTTACGGGAACTCTGGGGGAAAGTGACCATGTTATATGTGAGTTCTTGATTTTAAAGGGGAAAAGGTTTAGTGTAGTCACATGCATACCCTGGACTTCAGGAAAGCTGATTTTAATAAATTCAGAACAATGATAAGTAAGGTCCCATGGCAAGCAACCCTAATGAGAAAAGGAGTCCAGGATGGGTAAGAGTTTCTAAAAAAGGACATTCTAAAGGCACAATTGCAAACAATTTCAGTAAGGAAAAAAGAGAGAAGACAGCAGAAGAAGCCAATGCGGCTTCACAAAAAGCCTAGAGAGGACCTGAAAACAAAAAAGGACACATACAGGAAGTGGAAGGAAGGCCAGGCCACGAAGGAAGAGTATAGACTGGTAGCACAGAATTGCAGGGATGGCATCAGAAAGGCTAAAGCTGAGACTGAGCTGAGGTTAGTGAAGGATGCTAAAAACAACAAAAAAGCTTTCTTCAGGTATACGTATAATAAAAGACAGAGAAAAGAAAATGGTTCAGAAACACAATGAGGATGGTAAAATGATGCCAAAGAAAAGGCAGAAATGCTCAATTCCTACTTTGGCTCATTCTTCTCCCAAAAGAGGGTCTATGACCCTCCAGGGAAATGTAAACCACAAGTTGAAGGGGCAGGATTGCAGCTTGAGATTCGTAGACAATGGTCAAGGAATACTTAATTACTCTGAACAGGTTCAAATCTCCAGGACCTGATGAACTGCATCCTAGAGTAATGAAGGAGTTGGCTGAAGAACCCTCAGACCTACTGTCTTTTATCTTTTTGAACTGATGGAGGATGGGTGAAGTGCTGGATGACTGGAAGACGGCTAATGTTGTCCCTATCTTCAAAAAGGGCAAAAAAGAAGAACTTAGAAACTACAAAGCAGTCAGTCTGACATCAATCCCTGGGAAAATTCTGGGGCAGATTATAAAGCTTCAATCTGTAGCACCTTGAAAACAATGCAGTGATTACTAGAAGTCAACATGGATTTGTCAAGAACAAATCCTGCTAAACTAATCTCATCTCATTTTTTTGAACCTCCCTGGTAGACTGTGGGAATGCTGTGGACATAATGCATCTCAACTTCAGCAAAGCTTTTGACAAAATGGCCTATGATATTCTGATTATCAAGTTAGCTAAATGTGGGCTGGATGGAACAGGTGGATCCAGGGTTGGCTAAGAATTGTACTTAAAGAGTGCTTATGGGGGGAGGTAGCAAGCAGGGTACTGCCGGGCTCAGTCATGGGACCAGTGCTCTTCAAAAAATTTATTAATGAGGAGGAGGTGCAGAGAATGCTTATCAAATTTGCAAATGATACAAAATTGAGAGGGATAGCTAATACCCTGGAGGAGAGAAACAAAATTCAAAGTGATCTCAAAGTGATCTTTATAAGGTTGGAGCATTGAAATTTAACAGGGATAGGTGCAAAGTTCTCCACCTAGGAAAAAGAAACCAAATGTACAATTATAAGATGAGGGACACTTGGCTCAGCAATACTACATGTGAGATGGATAGAACTGTTGTTGATCACAAGCTGAATGTGAGACAACAGTGTGATGTGGCTGCAAAAAGGCCAATGATATTTTAAGCTGCAGTAACATAAGCATAGGTTCCAAATCACGTGAAGTACTAGTTTCCCTGTACTCAGCAATGGTTATGCGTCATCTTGACAAATGAGTCCAGTTCTGGACACGGCACTTTAAGATGGATGCAGACAAACTGGAGGAGATTCAGAGGAGGGCAACAAGGATGATCAGGCAAGTGGAAACAAAGCCCTATGAGGACAGACTGAAAGAACAGGTCATATTTAACCTTGAGAAGAGAAGACTGAGGGGAGATACGATAGCACTCTTCAAGTACTTGAAAAGTTGTCACACAGAGGAGGACCAGGATCTCTTCTTGATCATCCCAGTGTGCAGGACACAGAATAATGGTCTCAAGGTACAGGAAGTCAGATTTCAACTGATCATCAGGAAAAAACCTTCTAACTGTTGGAGCGGTGGGACAATGGAACCAATGATCCTGGGTCACCACCACCAGAGCTTCCAAGAGAGGTGGAATTACCAGAGGGGGACTGTAGGGAAGGAGGTGGTCTTTCAGATATTTGGGATCTAAGTCGTTTAGGGCTTTAAATACTAACATGAGCACCTTGAACTAGACCCAGAAACTGGCAACTAATGCAGCTGATTTAAAAGGAACCCCTGCCAGTAATGTGGCTACTTCATTTTGGACCAGTTGAAATTTCCAAGTCTTCTTCAAGGGCAGCCCCACGAACAGCGCATTCCAATCATCCTTTCTGGAAGTTACCAGAGCATGAAGCACTGTGGCCAAGTCTTCTCTGTCCAAAAGGGGCCAGAGCTGGAAAAAGGCACTCCAAGGCACTGAGACAACCTGACGCTCCAGTGACAGTGCTGGATCAAGAAGGACCCCCAGGTTGCTGCTTCAAGGAAAGAGCAACCCAATACAGAACAGGCCATCTTCCCACCTCCTGGACATGAGAACTTTGGGCACAACACTCTGGGCTCCTGCTGGGAGGAAGGGTGGGATATAAATCAAACAACAACAACAACAACACCTCTGTCTTTTCAGGATTCAGCCTCAATGTATTTACCCACATTCAGACCATCACTGCCTCCAAGCACAGGTTGAATACCTCAACTGCCTCTCCCGATTCACACAGAATAGAGGTACTGCTGGGTGTCATCTGCTTATTGATGGCACTTCACTCCAAATCTCCAGTTGACAGCTCCCAGTGGCTTCATGTAAATAGCATGGGGAACAAGATGGAACCTGCAGAACACCACAGGATGATTCCCATGGTGCTGAACAGTAGCCTCCCAAAACTACTTTTTGGAAGTTGCTCTGGAGGTATGAGTGGTACCACCTTTGAAAAATGAAAAAGTACTAAAGATCAGTTTGGTCTATGACTGTAAATAAAAATCAATCAATCAATCAGTACTAAAGACTCCAAACATATAGTTTATGATAATTTCGGATTATAGTTTAGCTGTCAGATCCTATATACTCTTTCCTTTATTGTAGAACAATTTCAATAATGAAGAATTACAAAGTCAAGTATTCCTAACAGGATTGAATTTTACCTTAAAGCAGCTATTTCAAGTCACAATACACACACACACAGTGGATGTTCATAGCTGGTAGCAGATTATTCCAACAACAGTGTCACACATGGCATTTTTTCTACCTGGCAACATTCTGTCTAAATATACTTTTCCTAAGAGACACAAGTAATTATTTTTCTATATGGGTACAAGTCACGAAGCTGGTGTTCCCCAGCTATGATGATCTCCAGGTAGGCAATGTGCTATGTAACACTGGCCATATGAGGATGCACTGGACAACTTATGCTACTAACATTTCTACCTGGCTGGAAAGACAGAACAAGGAAAATAAACGTATAATCTTTCAGAACCTTTAGACAGAAGAGTATGAAATGTTAATCCCAACTTGTTTTAACTGGTCTAACATGAGAACATATTTGATTCAAAACTTTAAAAATTAAGGTATGTGCACTTTCTAGGGTGCTGTTAATTTTTTTCCACCGTATTTGAGATGTCTCATACACCAAGTATGAAAATCAAGATACTTCTACAACACATTTTTAAAATGACAAGTTTGCTCCAGCTGTCCAAGAATGCTCACCTATAATGTACAACGAAGTCTCAACATGTATCCCAGCAGGCAACAAACAACAGAACACAATTGTTTCAATCTTCTCCATTCGTAGATTTCATTTATCCTTGGATTGGGGGAGGAGATCCTTTCCAGTGGTAACCAGGAATATAAGTGCATGTAGCTACATCATTAGTAAGTAAACTCCTCAGATCAGCATGCCTTTTTTACCATGATAAAAGTCATCTTCCTTATTCAGGATACACAGCCAAACAAAATACCCAACACTGATTATTCACTTACCACAAGAGATAAAAGTTTTAATCATTAAAGTCAATCACAAAAGCAGAAACATGTGCCACCACTATTGATATAACATTTCCTTCCAACAAGCATGCAAGAGAGAATAAAGAA
Organism: Rhineura floridana; assembly: GCF_030035675.1. Lineage (NCBI taxonomy): Eukaryota > Metazoa > Chordata > Lepidosauria > Squamata > Rhineuridae > Rhineura > Rhineura floridana. The sequence goes on along the minus strand of NC_084483.1, from coordinate 147,428,047 downwards.
TTAAATCTTAGGCCTTTAAGGTGATGTGCCAAAAATAATTACAAATTGAATACTAGTGAATACAGACTTACCTTCAATCCTTTTTAAAGCTGACTGGCAAGTATCCCGGCTTGGAAACTCAAAGGGATTACTACAGGTCCTAATAGTATCACATTCGCATTTTCCATTGATTATATTGCAGCCTGTTATGAGGTTTTCATTGCAAGGCTCAAATCCAAGTAGCTGATCATCCCAGTTTTCATCTAAAAACCAAAATGAAACAACTATAATACCAGTAGGTCATTGATTTGTTTCATTTATTTTGCTGAACACCTACACATCTAAATGTAAATATCAAATTAAGATTTAGTCTACTATGAAGTTCTGTACAGTTCACATGTCATGTCTATATAACTGCACAACCATTTTTTTTTTTTGCAAAACTGTGCATGAACCTTAAGGTGTTTCTAGCACCTGTAACAAAATAGAGAATCCTAAACACTAGGGAAAGACACAGGCAACACCCTTTATTTTTGTCACAACCTCAATTATGAACAAAAGGGAATAATGTTCCAGCGGTTTTCACTACCCACGAAGACCCAATTAGTGTCCCTGTGAAAGGCGGCTAAGCAATTCGAAGTATCAGGAGCTTTTAAGGAGAGATGCATACAAAATAATATGACTTTCATTTACCCACAAACAGTTCCACAACATTGCTTCCCAGATATTCTAATCTGCAGAAAAATAAAAGATCTGCAATACACTTCCACTTCTCCACTCAATTAGACCCTATCCACTATTGAATTACTGTTTATCTAGCACCTGCATCATTTCCTGTAACAACTCCGGAAATCAGAGCTAAACTACATACAACATGGATTTGCACATGGCATGTGTTGAGGTTAGGATCCACAAAATTTTGACAACTATTATTTACATTTTACATTTTTGGAAATAGTTTCATAGAGTTAATTAGAAACATAACAAACGTAAGTCAAGTTGAGGAACTGAATAGGATACAATACTGGTCCAAACATTGAAAAATTATACTGAACATTTTTAACTTGAAGGTGCATTAACTTTATTATCAGATGACTATCCCTAGGAAATACATATTTACTGTACATCTCCTTGGGTTTCCAAAAATCAGCATGTTAACAGTTTCTGCCACTATTCAAATCTAAATAATGTAGAGCAACTATATGTTACTGAGTTGCCATTAGGAATGAGGGAGAAATCTGATTCCGTTCGTACTTAAAGATGAACCTAGGTAATTCATACTTTTCAAAACAATATGCAAACTGAAACCCAGCAATCCCTCAGAATTTGCACTTCTTCAAATTTTGGAGTACATATCATCAGCCAAGCAATGTATTCAAAAATGCACATACTAGGAGAAAGTGTGTCTATAAATGCAAATATTAATGAAAATAGACAAAAAAGCATTATATTAACAGAAATTGCTTTGCAAAGATATGGATACTAAGAGACATTCAGTGACGAATTTTCATGAGGACCTTTTTTTTCCACAAACTGATGTGGAAATGTGAACTGAACTTAACACTTGGGGGGGGAAAGAAACTAAAATTGGCAGGTTTGTTCATCCCTAGTTATCATATGTTAAAATATTTAGAAGTATTCTAATAAAAATAATTTCCAAGTAAAGCTTTGGATTTGCTTGAATGTAGTATTTCAGAAGCAAAAGGACATTAATTTCTAAACCTCCCACACACACAAAAAATATTTCAGTTCAACTATTTTTGGCTATTACAAAAACTTTTAAAGAATGCAAGATCTTGGTATCATTTCTTTCCTGAGTGTAAGTCGAACATGCTAAATTAGATCTCAATCAATTTACAGCAGTGGAAGATTGTCTTGAAAGCCTACATCACTGATGATGTAATACAGTTTCAAAAATATTAAGCTATACATAATTTTCCAATTATTGAAAATAATTAATTTTTTTCAAGGTGTTAAGATGAAAAAGCAGGTGTCAGTTTTCTAACAGGCTTAGTGAGAATGGCAGGCCAGGCAGAATATACAACTGCAGCTTCTCACTGGATCCATGAATACAGTCAAAATTGTAAAATTCACTCAGCCATACAATATTGAAAGCAAAGGAATACTGATGGTAGGGAAAGAGAAAAATTCATAGTTATGTTATGACCAGCTGCTACTGACTGAAGAACAGCAGTTGTTACCACCTGGAGCCCCCCCCCCGCCCACTCAACATAGAGTCACTTCCCAGTGCCAAAGCTGAGATTTGAAAGAATCCTCAAATCACAGCACTACTGGGATTGATTGAGTATGCTGCTGGGGCGCTGTCAGCAAACTTTGGAATGAGCACTGGATCGGAGGCAGCACGCTCCAAATTCCCTTTGATGTCACTATTCCCATGATTAAACAATGTACCAGACCAAACCTGGGCAGAGCTAAGTGTGGCGAAGCCCACTGGAATCAATCAATGGATTTAAGGTATAACTGGATTGTTAACACACAGAGAAGTAACTCCCACAGCGTTTAGTGTCTTAAAGGTCCACAGCTGCCCAGGGCTATATGTTATGGATATGGTTGATAAGAATGCTTGAGAGCGAGGTTTGCATGTCCAAGAGTGCTAAGGATATGTTTGGAAGATGTTACCGACAGGTGGTGTGTGTGGAGTGAGTGCAGCTTCTACCTCACTTATTTTTTTCAGTCAGTTATGCTACTTTATATGTGGGAGGTTTTTTTTTTATGTTGAAGAGAATATATTGTTTTCCTGTTATGCTGCTTTAAACTGTCGTGAGCCCTGCCGCAGGGGTGGTGGACTGACGAGAACGAAGCGGAGAAGGTCTTAGAGTGGGATGGTCGAGCTGGTGAAGGGCCGAGCGGAGAGTTGGACTCAGAAGGCACCTCAGCTCTGGACTTTGACAGTTCAACCCCAGCAGCTCCAGTTATCCCTGTGGAGAGTCAACCTGACCAGCCAGTTGTTTCCCACCCTGACGCTTCCCCTCTCCCTGTGCCCACATTGCCCGCAAGCAGCCCTCCTCCCTCTGAGGGAGAAGAGGGGACAGTGATGGGTGCTCCTCCTTCACCTTGCAACAGACACAGTGGAGGTGGAGTCTTTGCCTGCGAGTATGCTCCCGACAGTGACAGTTAGGACATGTAAATAAGGTGCCCAGTCAGCCTCACTTAAGCCGAGGGGGGTGGGAGAGTAGTTACTGAGTCAACGTCTTAGTGCAGCAAACCCATTTTTCTACTGATATTCTGGTAGACATTTCCAGATTGTTCTAACTGAGCAATTATTTTATATATCTGTCCTTGTGACTGGTTGGCAGCTGAAATCTGTAACTTGAAATTTGTACAGTCTTAGTGAACCATATCATTGCCCTAGTTTAGTTATTACATGTCAATGTTAAGATACTGGTAACTGTTCTTGAAGCATTTCATCTTTAACTTGAAGGTTTTACTACTTCCTCCTTTATCAAGCCCCGCAGTTCAATTAACCCCCATGGTTTCATACCTCCCATAGTTTCATATTTCCTAATAATTATTTCATTTCACATTTGATATTATTAAAAAACCACAGTGATATATGACAACTGTGAACTAAGCTTGCTGTTAAACTATTTGCAAACTGCATAAACATGATTCATGAGTGATAGTGCTTGAATCAATAAATGAGGTCCCTCCTAGTGTTATAATAAAGGATATTTTTTATTCTGGTGGATAATTTTGTTCTCTGCAGTTCTCTGCAACTGTTAAATTTTAAACCATATCATTAGATGTCCAAGAGCAGCAGCATAATGTTTTACATTAGGAAATCAGCTCTCCTGATGTTTGTTGACTAAGCATTTTCAATGTAATTCTGGGTTTCTTGCCTGCCCATAAAAAATTTAACAGAAGTTCCTGCCATTTTAAAATCATTATTTCCTTTTAATATAATGTTTTGTAATGGAAATAAAATACAAGGCATGATATTTATTTTTTATGATGGAATTCCTACCTACCCATGAGAGTTTAGAACTGTCCCAACTCGATAAATCTTTTCTTACATCCTGAATTAATGTAGAGTGGTTATATTTAATTAAATCTTCCACATCCTGGGTAACCCAGATTCCCAAATATCTATTTGGGTTTCTTTCTATGGAATAAGGTAACATTTTCCAAGTATCTGTTATAGACCTCTGCTTCTGATAACCAATCCATTCCAAATTTTGCAACTTTATCTTATACCCAAATATAAATTTACTTAAACATGAAGTATATTTAAGAGTGGCTCAATGTGAGTAAGCAAACAGGAGTTTGGCAGCAGAAGTGTAGTGAGGAACTGACAAAGGCAAAGAGGTGAGTGATCTTGAGTAACCCCAGGGGGCTGCCTGTTCAGAGACACCTTGTACTGACCATATGCTCAGCTGGATAGGTGGAAAAGCTGAAGGGCTCCACAGCAGTTTGAGCAGAAGTGATGTGTTCTGACAGCTGTTGGTTGAAGGGGTATGGCCTGATAACTGCTGAGTGCAACTATCAGTAACTGTGTTTCTAGACGCTTAACTGAGCAAAAGCTGCCTCAGCTGGTCTACAAGTGATACAAGTGAGCCAGCTCTCAGAAAGTGAGCAAAAAGGGAGAGCTAACAGGAGTTTGACAGCGGAGTTCGGAGGGGGAGATCAAGGAGGAGGTCCCTAACAAAATATTTGTCTTGTCGCATGCATTAAATACCAGTGAGACTCTTCCATTAACCTTCAAGGAGGACAGGACAAAGTGCAGGCTATTCCAATACAAATAGAAAGATAGAAACAAAATAATAGATACAATGGCTGAAAAGGATACTCCAGTGGTGGTGACCTGCAAGGTATGTGCAATTTTTTCTTGCCTGAGAACAACATGGTGTACACATGCAACAGGTGCAAGCTGGTTGCACTGTTGGAAGAAAAAATGAGAAGCCTGGAGCAGCAGATTGCCACACTCAAAAGTATAAGAGAAGACGAAGACTTCTTAGACTGAATGCTGGGACAACAACAGCAAAGAGAAGTATTGGAGGTGGAACAACAACAGCAAGTTGAAGCAGAAGAGGAGAGTGTTGAAAGGAACAATGAAGTGGAAGAAACTCTGTGAAAAAGGGTGACAGGATCAGAAGAGCTAAAAGACACTCTGCACCGGTGGAACTATGGAACTGCTTTCAGCCACTTGAGGATGAGACTGGAGGATAGCCTGCAAAGGAAGAATTAGACACCCCACAGGGCAGTGAGCGAGAGGCTTAGCTCAGTAAAGCAGAGGCAATCAAACCATGCACAACAAGAAGAGAAGAGGAGGAGTAGAATACTCCCTACTGTGTGGGATTGAAACCCAAGTATGCTGAGAAGACCTATGGACTCACCAGGTATGTTGTCTCCAGGGAGGACAGATTAGAGATGTGACTGAAGGTTTACTAACACTCATAAAGCCCACTGACATGTATCCCTTTCTTCTCATCCATGTCTGAATGAATGATACTGCCAAGCATAGCTATGAAGAAATCACATCAGACTTTGAAGCTCTGGAAAGCAAACTTGAGGACTTTGGGGCCCTGATAGTTTTTCTCATCCATCCTCCTGGTACTTAGAAGAGGAGTAGAAAGGGAAAGAAAAATACACCAGGAGAATAATCAACTACGAAGGTAGCGCCAACATGAGAGATTTGGATTCTGGGACCACAGACTACACTTCCCAGAAAACAGACTGCTGGCAAGTGATGGGTTGTACCTCACAAGGACTGGGAAGAATGTGTTTGGCCACAACTTTGAGAACTTCATCAGGAGGGCTTTAAACTGAATCCTAAAGGGGAGGGAGACGTAAACTTGGAGGTAACGATTGACAAAGGCTTATGCATAGTTAACAGGAACAGAGAACAGCTGTCATGGGGCCCAATAATAGTCTTTATAAAGATGAAGGAAGGAAGCCAGACCATAAATCGCATGGTCTTCGATGTCTGTATAACAATGCCCAGAGTATGGGAAACTAACAGGATGAACTTGAACTCTTAATACAGGAGGGTAAATAAGACTTGATAGGTATAACTGGGTGGGATGACTCCCATGACTGGAATATAGCAATTATCCAATACTTGTTCAAAAAGAACCGAAGAAATAGAAAGGGATGCAGAGTTGACTATATGTTAAAAATACATCTCTCTGCATAGAAATAAATGAGAAGGAGCTTGATAGCCACATCAAGAGCATGTGAATTAAAATTAATGGGATAATAAAAATCGGAGTCTACTATCGACCATCCAATCAAGGAGGATGAAACTTTTGAAAAAACAAATTGCCAATGTTTCAGGGAGGCCTGATCTACTAGTAATAGGAGGCTCCAATTACCCCAATATCTGTTGGGAGACATATTCTGCCAAACACTGCCCCTCCAAAAAATTCCTGACTTGTGTTGCTAATAACTTTCTCCTACAGAAAATGGAGGAAGGGACTACAGGATCAACTATCCATGTCTTGATTCCAACCAACAGAAATGACTTAGTGGATGAAATGGCAGTTACAGGAACTCTGGGGAAAAGTGACCATGTTATACGTGAGTTCTTGATTTTAAAGGAAGCAAAAGTTTAGTGTAGTCACATGCACACCCTGGACTTCAGGAAAGCTGATTTTAATAAACTCAGAACAATGATAGGTAAGGTCTCATGGCAAGCAACTCAAATGAGAAAAGGAATCCAAGATGGGTAAGAGTTTCTAAAAAATGAAATTCTAAAGGCACAATGAGAGCCAGTGTAGTGTAGTAGTTAAGGTGTTGGACTACAACCTGAGAGACCAGGGTTCGAATCCCCACACAGCCATGAAGCTCACTGGGTGACCTTGGGCCAGTCACTGCCTTTCAGCCTCAGAGGAAGGCAATGGTAAACCCCCTCTGAATACCATTTACCATGAAAACCCTATTCATAGGGTCACCATAAGTTGGGATCGACTTGAAGGCAGTCCATTTCTATTTTCAAAGGCACAATTGCAAACTATTCCAACAAGGAAAAAAGGGGGAAGACAGCAGAAGAAGCCAATGTGGCTTCACAAAAAGCTGAGATGACCTGAAAACAAAAAAGGACACATATAGGAAATGGGAGGAAGACCAGGCCATAAGGGAAGAGTACACACAGGTAGCACAGAATTGCAAGGATGACGTCAGGAAGGCTAAAGCTGAGAATAAGCTGATTAGCGAGGAATGCTAAAAGCAGCAACAACAAAAAAGCTTTCTTCAGGTACATCCATAGTAAAAGACAGAGAACAGAAATGTTGATTCAGCAATTCAATGAGGATGACACAATTATAACAGATGCCAAGGAAAAGGCAGGAATGCTCAATTCCTACTTTGGCTCAGTCTTCAAAAGAGGGTCTACAACCCTTCTAGCAAATGAAAAGTACAAATTAAAGGTGCAGAATTGCAGCTTGAGGTCAATAGATAAATGGTGAGGGAATACCTAATTACTTTGAATGAGTTCAAAGATGGAGGATACTTGGTTCAGCAATACTATATGTGAGAAGGATCTTGGAATTGTTGTTGATCACAAACTGAATATGAGCCGACAGCGTGATTTTATTTATGTATTTTACTAGATTTATATCCTGCCCTTCCTCCCAGTAGGAGCCTGTAAAATGTGATGTGGCTGCAAAAAAGGCCAATGCTATTTTAGGCTGCATTTTATTTTAGGAAGCAGTTTCCAGTTCACGTGAAGTACTTGTTCACCTCTATTTGGCACTGGTTATGCCTTATCTTGTGTACTTCATCCAGTTCTGGACAGGGCACTTTAAGATGGATGCAGACAAACTGGAACAGGTTCAGAAAAGGGCAACAAGAATGATCAGGGAACTGGAAATACAGCCCTGTGAGGAGAGACAGAAAGAACTGGGCATGTTTAGCCTTGAGAAGCGACGACTGAGGGGAGATATGATAGCACTCTTCAAAATACTTGATAGATTGTCACACTGAGGAGGGCCAGGATCTCTTGTCGATCATCCCAGAGTGCAAGACACAGAATAATTTATTTATTTTAATTGTAAAGAAATTTGTATACTGCTATTTCGTTAAAAACCACCACCACCACCATAGAATAAAAACAATAAAAATACAATAAAAACAAGAGCTCAAGCTACAGGGAGCCAGATTTTGGCTCAACATCAGGAAAAAATTCCTAACTATTAGTGCAGGACAACAATGGAACCAAAGACACAGGGAGATAGTGGGTTCTCCAACCCTGGAGGCATTCAAGAGGCAGCTGGACAGCCATCTGTCAGGTATGCTCTACGTTGGATTACTGCATTGAGCAGGTGGCCCCTTCCAACTCTACTATTCTAGGATTTTTTTTTGTTTCTCAAAATCAGAATGCCATCTACATAAAGAATGACTTAAGTGATTATCTCTTATTTTCAACCTCATGATTCCTTGATCTATTCCAACAACTAATTTAATCCCCCCTTTTTACCTCATTTATAAATATTGAGGCTGTCAGATGGCATAAATCAGTTTGATCCATGAAATGAAATCTTTCCCAAGTCTCATTTTTGCAGAACCTATAATAGATACCTCCATTCTACTCTATCAAACATTTTCAGCATCTATAAACAGTCCATATGGAGTTTTATTTAAAAAATCAAATGCCATTTTATCATTCTTAAAGACACCCTGCTTGACCATCCTTGATATTTACTTATAAATTTATTCAGTCTTTCTGCCAAACTATCTGACCAAAATTTGAAGTCCTGATTAAGTAACATAATGGGCGGCTGGCAGAATTTCTGTATCTAAGAAACTTCACAGAAACCTGGATTAATATCATGTATCATTCATTCCAGAATGCATATCACAAAAAGTCCAAAGTGTCTATGTTATTTTTTTATGTCTTATTAGTTTACGTGCATAATACTTATTTCATCCTCTAGTAGGGAAGGGAAAAAAAGAGGGAAATCTAGCTTAAGTCAAACCACACTTTCACAGTCCAATTCATACAATATACTGCAACTGGAAAAGCTTCATTAAGCTACACAGTTGGGACTCCTATCCAGAGTGTACTCTTGAAAGAGTCACCACAGTGGAGCAGTCTTGACTGGCATTGCATTCTTCACCTCAAGTCTCCACTCAGCAGTAATTGGCTAGGTTTTCCTCTTCTGCTGCAGGACCTTCCATGTCTGAATAACTTTATAATATTTGATGGAGGAGTAGAAAACCTCCAATACACATGTACTGTGTTTCTGTGCATTGCTGTCATAGTATACATGAACACTACAAATTTTGGAACGCATTTTAGACATCCAATGAGAACAGATGAGATTATGGAAACCCAAAAAATGTAATTCAACAAAGCTAGCAAAAAGCACTAGCATTAACTGTATTAAATTTTGATAGCATACTCAGATCAATGTCAACTTTAGCAACAAAAAGTAAGTTATTTCAGTATGTGCTTCATATTTGAGCCTTTCCAATAGTTTAAAAATAACCTCTCTTAAAGGGACATTCAGTCATCACAAATCTGTTCTTCATAGCATCATATCCTGCCACCAGGCAACTGAGTCACCGAGGAAACCTTCCTATAGGAGGTAATCTACTCACTTTTCCCCCAGTCATTGCTTTTATTTGAAAAGAAGTTTATGCACACAGTCCATCACTAGAAAGTTGGAAAGTTTTAACTTAAGGCAAAAAGGAAAGAGACAAACCAAATGGGCATAGCCTTTCATGTACTATTTCTTTCATAATTTCTGAAAAGGCCTCCCACTGCAGCAACACAGAAAAAGATAATCAGCCTAATGAAAGCAATCTACTCAGAAATTAAAGTTATCTTTAAAAATAGATTACAAGATAGCACACTCTTCACAAATACCTGTGCTAAAGGCACTGCTACAGGCATTAGCCAGTCAATGCCCCCAACTCCCACAACTATTCACAAATGCAATGACTGAAATGCAGTTCAGTAAAGCACGCTGTCTGCTGAAAACTGCAGTCCAACAAGTACTTCTTGCTGGTGCAACATCTCAAAAGCAAAGTTAATAACAAGTATACATTCTCATGATAAAACATACATCTAAAAAGGCCTTTTGACTTAAAATCTGTCACACAACTATCTAAATGCATGTAAAAACGTATTAATATTTCATTTTTTCCAGCCACTATACGTTTATAAAGTAATATCAATTTTGTAGCTTTTTAAGCAATCTCGCTAATATTTCTTCACGTGGAAATTACTCCTTTAGAAATGTAGAAAGAATAATGGAATAAATTTATAAGAAAGAATAATGGAAACTTACACAACTACTGCTAGTCCTCAACACAGTGAGACTGATCAATAGCTACAATTACAGGTTAAGTAAAATATTTATTTTAGGATGCGGGACTTTATGCTCTGACCTTCGGCTGTTGCTGTGCAATGCCAGGTCCGTCGCCCAAAAGACATCTCTCATCCATGATATGATATTGGATGAGGGCACGGATGTGGCATGTATTACGGAAACCTGGCTGGATGAGGCCGCAGCTCCCATCCTTGAGGCCATGTGTCCAGCTGGGTTCCTATATGTGCAGCAACCGAGGGTCAGGACACGGGGAGTGGGAGTGGCGGTCATCTATCGGGGGTCCCTGGTTCTCACCAGACCTCCTCTCCATGAGACCAAGGTTGTGGATTGCATGTACTGGAGGTTGGGCCCAAAGGACAGCTTAGGGATTCTGCTCATGTACCGTCCACCCCGCTGCACGACGGACTCCCTGGCCGAAGTGCTGGAGGTGGTCTCAGATGTGTGGGCACAATCCCCGAATTTGCTGGTGCTGGGGGATTTCAATGTACATGCTGGGACCACCCTCACAGGGGCACCTCGGGATTTCATGGAAACCATGGCTTCCTGGGAGCTGCGCCTTGTTTCCATGGGCCCACCCATGTAGCTGGTCATGCACTTGACCTTGTATTTGCTTTGGGAGAGGAGGGAAGTGATCTGAAAATGGGGGCTACATCTCTTACCCCGTTGTCATGGTGAGATCACTATCTGGTGAGAATAGACCTTTCAATGACACACACCCTCCGAGGGGGCAAAGGACCCATTAGGATGATTCGCCCCAGGCGTTTGATGGATCCAGATGGATTCCTGAATGAGCTTGGGGATTTTATGGAGCCTGCAGATGGGCACTCGGCCGAATCCCTGGTGAAGGAGTGGAATAAGGCGACCACCAGGGCATTGGACCGAGTGACTCCGAAACGCCCTCTCCCCCTGAATAGGACTCAGACGGCACCATGGTATACTCCATGGTTGGGAACTCTGAGGCGGGACGTGAGATGGCTGGAACACCGGTGGCGGAAATCTCGCTCCGAGGACGACCGGACACGGGTTAGAGCAGCTGCAGTAGCCTACCATGTGGCAATAAGGGCTCCCCATTGCGTCCGCAGAGTGCTGAACCAGGAGGCTGTTCCAACTGGTCCGAAGCCTGGTCAGTCCAGTTGCTTCGGAACTGATGGGACATTCTAAGACCTCCTGTGATGAGTTTGCAAAGCACTTTGTGGATAAAATTGATCGTCTAAAGAGTACGATTCTGCATGCTGTGGATACAGTGAGTGAGCCAGAGTCCGCCAGTGGTTTTCCGGTTATGTGGGATCGGTTCCAGCTTCTTCCTTCTGATGAAGTGGACAAGGTGCTTTCAACCTTAAGGCCAATCACCTGCTTACTTGATCCTTGCCCACCATCGTGGCTCATTATGAGCTGCAAGAACAGACTGGGCAAGGGGATCAAGGCGGTGGTAATTGCGTCCTTGGAAGAGGGTGTGATGCCATCAGCTCTCAAGGAGGCAGTAATAAAACCAATCTTAAAGAAGTCCTCCTTGGATCCCCAAGATCTGAACAACTTTCGCCCAATCTCAAACTTACCATTCTTGGGCAAGGCGGTCGAGCGGGTGGTGGCAAAGCAGTTCCAAGCACAATTGGAGGAAGCGGATTATCTGGATCCATTTCAGTTGGGCTTCAGGCCTGGACATGGGACTGAAACATCCTTGGTGGCCTTGGTGGATGATATGAGGAGAGTCTTGGATAGGGGTGAATGCACCTTCCTCGTCCTCCTGGATCTCTCAGCGGCCTTTGATACCGTTGACCACGGTATCCTTTTGGACTGGATTGGAGGGATTAGGCATAGGGGGCACTGTTTTGCAGTGGTTCCATCCCTTCCTTTCTGATAGGTACTAAAGAGTAGCACTGGGGGATGAGGTTTCGGACCCTTGGCCTCTCACCTGTGGAGTGCCACAGGGCTCCATCCTCTCCCTGATGCTATTTAACATCTATATAAAACCGCTGGGGACTATCATCAGGAGATTTGGGCTGCAGTGTCACCAGTATGCAGATGACACACAGCTCTATCTCTCATTCAAATCTTCACTGAGGTTGGCTGTAGAAACTCTATCCAAGTGCCTGGAGTCGGTGAGTGGCTGGATGGGAGGGAATAAACTGAAACTGAACCCTGACAAAACTGAGGTACTGTTCATGGGAGACAAGGGAAGGTTAGGGGATTTGGACCTGGTGCTCAATGGGGTAAAACTGCCCCTAAAAGACCAGGTCCGCAGCCTCGGGGTCTTCAGCTGTGAGCCGGGCAGCACTGTATCAACTCCATCTGATACGGAGGCTACACCCCTACCTTCCCAATTATCTGCTCCCATCGGTGATACACGCCCTGGTCTCCTCTCGCCTGACTACTGTAATGCGCTGTACGTAGGGCTACCCTTGAAAATGGTCTGGAAGCTGCAACTGGTACAGAATGCGGCGGTGCGCCTGATTAAAGGCAGCCGCCAGCGAGATCATGTAACTCCAGTGCTCAAAGAGTTGCACTGGCTACCAGTTGCTTGCCGGGCCCAATTCAAGGTGTTGGTTTTGACCTTTAAATCCCTACACGGTTTCGGCTCAGCCTATCTGAAGGAACGCCTCCAGCATCATCAGCTATGCTGCCTAACAAGATCGGCCTCAAAAGACCTCTCTATCCCACCAGTCAAAACAGCTAGACTGGTGAGGACTAGAGAAAGGGCTTTTTCAATTGTGGCCCCCACCCTCTGGAACTCCCTTCCAAATGATCTCCGCCAGGCCCCCTCTACAATGGGTTTCCGCCGGGCCGTGAAGACCTGGCTCTTCAGGCAGGCCTTTGGGGTGGGCTAGATTTTAACATCATTGCTTTCAGATTTTAATGTTGTTGTATTGATGTGTCATTTTGTGCTATTTTGCTTATTTTGTACGTCGCCCAGAGTGACTGGTTAGCCAATCAGATGGGCGACTAAGAAATCCAATAATTAAATTAAATTAATTAAATTATAAGTTAATTCAAGGGAGAACACATACAAATATAGAGGGAATCACTTTCAGAGTTACTGTGACTCTGTAAAAAGCCACAATATCAAGATGTTTCCATTTATAAATACTTCTCCATACTTAACAATTTAAATATTTCAGACATATTTCTATAAAAACAAATCAAGACTTTTAAGCAAACTTGAGACAGTTTGAATTCTTAGGTACTTGGGGCACTAAGTTTTAGAAACCCAGATGATAACACCATGTCACTGAGGCCTTTTCAGCTGTTACTGTACTGGTCAGATATTCTCCGAGCAAGCATCTTCTGCACTTAACAGCATGGAAGTCTGTTAACTTGCACTTAAGTCCCATTAATTTCCATAGGATCTAAATCAAGACTATATTTTCACACTGACCTCAATGAAACTTAAGTACAACTAACTTGGTATAGATTCAACCAGGTATCTTCAAATGTTTGCAAGTGGGAATGGACAATGAAGTATTTTCGAATGTATTTTTAAAACACTGAAACAAAGTAATGCAGAGTATTAATGAGACGAGAATATATTAGTGATTCAAAATGAAGAATTTCATTTGCTAATTAGTCAAAATGGAATAAATCCTTACAGACCTTTAAAGCTACATCACAACTTCTCTTGAAACTAATACAGCAAAATGTGGTTTCAGACATAACAGATGCTCACTCCTTTCCCCAAGAATCCTAAATGCTACAGATGAGCTCAATAATGGTTAGATCAAGGGTTCCCAAACTGTGGTCTGTGGGCCACGAGCTTAAATCAGGTGGTCCTGCAAACAGCAAAGAACATGAAGAGAGATCACCCTTGGCTCAGTTTGGTGAGCCCTTGAAAAGTACAAGCTGTCTAACCTTGCCAGGTTGATGTACTTACATAAATAAATGTAGTATTTGCTATCATTTTCTAAATAGGAATCCTTACAGCTGATCTTTACAGATCTAATACTGGACAGTTTAGAGAAATTAAAGGGAAAGTCAAACCAAGAATAGGGACGCTGAATAATCAACAGGGGAACACATTGACTGGCCGAGATGAAATAAAAGGAAGATGGAAGCAATACACTGAAGGACTATATAAAAGAGATGCCAGGATGACATTTCCTTTCCGGAGGAACCATATGATGAAGAATCTGAAATTTTAGAATATGAGCTGCTCTTAAAATACATGGAAGAAACAAATCACCAGGAATAGATGGCATACTAATAGAGCTGCTACAAGTTACTGAGACTAAATCTGTCCAGATCTAGACAAAAATTTGTCAACAAATCTGGAAAACTAAACAATGGCCCACAGATTGGAAGCGTTCAATATACACTGAACAGCTGCAGCACTAGGGGACTGAAGAAGACCTGCCCTTGGAGTGAGTATCTGAGCATCTAGGTGCTTGCTGCTTGCTCCTCTGGGTTGCAGTCTCATGAGACAGCTGAAGTCCCTGGTAAGTGCTGCAAGGACTGGACCCACCTGCCTGACCCTGGCTCCAGAGAAAGGCTGCAGTTAATCTTGCAGCCTTTTGCATCAGCTCCCGGCTGAGTCAGGACACATAAAAGCCCAGCTGCCCGTGGGGAGCCCCTTAGGGCAAGAGCGCTACCCGCTTCTATTTTTCTTTTTTTTTTGTTCTAACCAATACAGAGGAGATTGGTAGTGGTGAGGGTGTATGGCTCACGTATAGTTCCTGCGCAGAGTGAGAACCTGTGCAGTGAACTGAATGATAGGAGAAAGTCGCCAGATGCCTTCAGAGTGAGAGTATGCAACTGGCAGAAGGCTGGCCCTCCCTGGGTGTGAGACGGGGGGAGGGAGTAGATGTGCCCTGTGTGGAAACGATTGAGTGGGTCTGACTGTTCCCAATTCTCGCAGAGGCCTATTAGGATAATTAGCTTAGGTGGGTTTTGTTGGTGGGCTCTCGTTGGGTCAATATCAGATATTTAGTAGGAGTCTTAGTAAGGAGAAACATGGGTGATGCCACCCCATTTTCAGCGATCACAGGTAGAGGGAGTATAGCCATGGGGAGGTGGTGAATTACCATAGAAGATGAGGCCAAAGCTATCTACGCCTTGTTCCTCACTGCCACTCCTCTCATGGATGGATTCCTTGTTGCTCATCTGCAGTACTCACTGGCCTGTTGTTAACACCAGATCAGTATACAATACGACCACACTTATCCATGATTTGATCATGGATGAAGGTGCCAATTTGGTGTGCGTTGAGACCTGGGTGGGTGAGGTGAGAGCAGTTGATCTGACTCAGCTTTGCCCACCTGGATACTCTGTGCAACACCAGCACAGGCTGCAGGGATGGAAGGGAGGAGTTACTGTGGTCTACAGAACTTCCATCTCTGTCACCAGGAAACCACTCTGCCTTGGAGTTGGCTGTGAGGGCCTGCACCTGGTGTCGGGCCAAGGAGACAGTAAACTAGGGTTGCTGCAGGTGTACCATCCGCCCTGCTGCCTACCAGCTTCTCTGACTGAGCTGGTGGAGGTAATCTCAGCTGTGGTATTGCAGGAGCCCAGAAAGATAGTCCTGGGTGATTTCAATGTCCATGCTGAGGCTGCCTCTAATATTCCAGCTCAGGACTTCATGGCCTCCATGACAACCACGGGGCTGTCTCAACTTGTCACCAGCCTGACAAATAGGGCAGGGCACACCATCGACTTGGTTTTTCCTCCAGATGGAGGAAGGAGAGTTCTGGAGATAGAGGGATGGATGTCACCCCATTGTCATGGTCAGACCACTTCCTGGTGAAATTTAGACCTATGGCTCCGATACTTTCCTGCAGGGGTGCTGGACAGATTAAGATAGTCTGCACCGGGAGACTAATGGAATCTACTGGATTCCTGAATGTCCTGGGGGAGTTCCCAGTAGACAGAGCAAGTAACCCTTTTGAAGCCCTTCACACTGTGGAACAGCGAGGCATGTTGAGCTTTTGACACGGTTGCACCTGAGCGCCCTCTCCAGCATTGTGGAGCCCGGTTTGCACCTCAGTACACCAGTGAGATAAGGGCAATGAAACAGGCTGGACGATGGCTAGAGTGCAAGTGGCGAAAGATGTGCTGTGAGGCTGATCAGGCACGAGTAAAACATCATAAATGTGCCTACTGTATGGCAGTGAGGGCGGCAAAGAAGGCCCACTTCTGTGCCTCCATCACATCAAGTAGCTGTCCAGTGGAGCTTTACCATATTGCCAGGGGTCTGTTGACATCAACTCCAGGAAATAGAGTTTTACACCATTCACAAGCCCACTGTGAACTGTTTGCAAGGCACTTTGAGGGTAAAGTTGCTCACCTCCGTAGCAGTCTTGATTGCCCCATCCACATCTACTGTAGTCCCCAATTAGGTGTCCAGTGCAACATCTGCTACAATGTCTTGGGAACAGTTTCAGTTGATGCGGCCTGATGACATGGACAAGGTGCTTGTGATGATGTGGCCAGCAACGTGTCCTCTCACCCCTTGACCTTCTTGGCTTATTAAAGTTTGTGGAGAGGGTTTGACCGAGTGGATCCAGGGTGTGGTCAACGCATCACTGCAAGAGGGGATGGTTCCAGCCACCCTGAATGAGGGGGTGATCTGACCGCTCCTGAAAAAGCTGACCCTGGACCCATTGGTTTGTGACAATTACTGACCAGTAGCAAATACCCCTTCTTAGGGAAGGTGATTGAGAGGGTTGTGGCACAGCAGTTGCAAGTACTCTTGGATGAAACAGATTATCTTGACCCATTCCAGTCTGGGTTCAGACCTGGTTATGGGACTAAATTGGCCTTTGTTGCTCTGATGGATGACTTTTATTGGGAGAAGGACAAGGGGAGTGCGACCCTGTTACTCTTACTTGATCTCTCAGTGGCTTTTCATACCATTGACCACTGTATCCTTCTGGGCCAACTTGGTGAGATAGGTATCGGAGACACTGTTTTACAGCGGTTCCAGTTGTATCTCCAAGGTCATTTTCAGAACATAGCAATGAGTCTTTTGGCCCCCTGGCAGTTGTGCTGTGGGGTGCCACAGGGTATGATCTTGTCCCCCATAGTGTTTAACATCTCTACGAAGCCCTTGGGAGCAGTCATCAGGAGATTTGGGGTGAGGTGTCAGCAGTATGCTGACAATACCCAGCTCTATTTCACTGTAACATCAGAATCGAGAGAGGCCGTGCAAGCCCTGGACCGCTGCCTGGACTCGGTGGTGGGCTGGATGAGGGCCAATAAACTGAGTCTGAATCCTAGCAAACTAGAGGCGCTGTGGGTTAGTCATTCCCGAGTTCAGATAACGGGTCAGTTGCCTGCTTTGGATGGGGTCAATGTGCTCTATGTGGGGCTGCCCTTGAGGTTGGTCCAGAAGCTGCAGCTGGTGCAAAATGTGGCAACGAGACTGCTCACTGGGGAAGGGTATCGCTAACATGTCACCCTGCTGCTGAAAGAATTGCACTGGCTGCCCATTTGCTATCGGACCAAGTTCAAGGTTCTAGTTTTGGTGTACAAAGCCTTATACAGCTTGGGACCGGGATACCTGAAAGACAATCTTATCCCCTATATACCCAGTCAATCACTGCGCTCTGCAGGTGAGGGCCTCCTGCAGATACCATCTTAACACGAGGTCCATTCTGCACAACATAGGAAACGGACTTTTAGTGTGGCAGTACCAACCCTGTGGAATCCTCTCCCCTTAAATATTAGATAGGCACCATCTCTGTTTATCTTTTTGGCACCTATTGAAGACCTTTCACTTTCAACAAGCCTTTTGAGACCTTGTCCCAGTTTGCATCTGTGTTGGAGCTGCTTTTTAGTATGTTCTTAAACCTTTAAAAAAAAATGTTATGAACACTTTTTTTAAAAAAATGTTTAAGATATTTTGTTTTAATGTATTTTAAGATCTGTTTTTATGAAGTCTTACAGTGTTTTTAGTGCTTTTGTTTACTGCCCTGAGCTCCTGCTGGGAGGAAAGGCAGGATAAAAATAAATAAATAATTCCAATTCCAAACAACAGGGATCCCAGGGAATGCAGAAATTATTGAACTATTGCCTTAATATCCCATGCAAGTAAAGTAATGCTCAAGATTCTACAACAAAGGCTCTTATCATATATGGAGCGAGAAATGCCAGATGTCCAAGTTGGATTTAGAAAAGAGGTACCAGAAATCATATCGCAAAGATATGTTGGATAATGGACCAAGGAATTTCTAGAAGGAAATCACCCTGTGCTTTAGAGATTACAACGAAGCCTTTGATGTGTAGATCATGAAAAACTATGGAATGCTTTAAAAGAAATGGGGGTGCCACAGCATCTGATTGTCCTGATGAGCAACCTATACTCTGGACAAGAGGCTACTGTAAGGACAGAATATGGAGAAACCAATTGGTTCCCAATCGGAAAGAGCATGAGACAGGTGTATGTTATCACCCTATTTGTTTAATCTATATGTAGAACATATCATACAGAAAGCAGGATTCGACCAATACACATAGTGAACGTCCTGAACGCAGGACAGCCATCATTGCAAGGGAGCAGGGCTGTGGAGTCGGAGTCGTGGAGTTGGAAGCAATTTTGGGTAGAGTCGGAGTCAGAGTCGGTAGAAATGTACCGACTCCAGCTTCAAAATAAATTTTGATTGACAAAATTTTTAAAATATAAATTCAAAATGTCAAAGAAGCTTCCCATGAAGTCAGCTGTAGTTGAGCATTTCACCATAACTCAAGATGGAAAACATTCTGTGTGTCAGTGTATGACACAGGACCCAGATGAAGACAAATGCTGTGATACCAAGGTCAGCGCATATTCAGGCAGCAATAAAAATGCTCCTATGAGAGCTTCCAATTTAAAAAGACATTTACAGCCCTTTGCAGGGCTGTGGAGTCAGAAGCAATTTGGGGTGGAGTCGGAGTCGGACAGTAGAAAAATAGAGGAGTTGGAGTTGGAGTCGAAGGTTTGGCATACCGACTCCACAGCCCTGCGAGGGAGTTGAGACATTTTAATATTAACATAGCAGCACTCCAAGAAACTCAAAAAGCAGGAGAAGGACAACTGAAGGAAGCAAAAGGAGGTTATACCTTCTTCTGGAATAGACATGGAGTAGGCTTTGCTATTAAACATAATCTTGTGAAGCTCTTCTCAGAAGTTCCTATTGGCATTAATGAACGACTCTCAACTCTCCGATTAAAAGTTGCCAAAAAGCAGCAGGGAACTATTCTAAGTGCTTATGCACCAACATTAGATGCTGAAGAAGACATCAAGGAAATTTTTTATAACCAGCTGGACACCATCTTATCAGAGATACATAAGGAGGATAAAATTATCCTCTTGGGCGATTTCAATGCCAGAGTTGGGCATGATTTCAATTTATGGCCAGAAACCACTGGGAAAGAAGGAGTTGGCAATAGCAACCTGAATGGCATTCTACTTCTGACTAAATGTGCAGAGCATAATCTTGTTATTACGAACACACTCTTTCACCAGAAAAATAAATTTAAAGCATCTTGGAAGCACTCTTGGTCAAAACACTGGCATCTCTTGGATTACGTAATTGTCTGTGCCAGAGATCGTCGTGATGTACTCCTCACTAGGGCGAGTGGTGATGACTGCTGCACAGATCACCAATTAATTCGATCCACTATGGCCATTAATACTGTTCCTCAATGTAGGCTCCAAGGAAGAAAACCAAGGAGTAAAATAAACATCCAAGTCCTTCAAGATCCTATTAAGCAAGCCTGCTTTCAAACAATTCTCAAGTAACATCTACCGACAGAACACTGGATTAAACTGAAGACATCCATTATTGCAGCATGTGAATAAACTATTGGATACCAACTAAGAAACATCAGGATTGGTTTGATGAGAATGATAGTGAGATTGAACATATCATTGACACGAAAAGGAAAGCCTTCCAGTTACGGCAGAATGACATTAACTATGCTGCTAAGAAAAAAACCTATGCCAGTGCAAGGACTGAGGTCCAAAGAAGAACTAGAGAAGTTAAGAACGCCTGGTGGATAAAGAAAGCTCAAGAAATCCAGCACTTTGCAGATGCTCACAATGCACGGGGCTTTTTTAATGCCACAAAGGCCATCTATGGACCAACAAATCACAGTACAAATCCCTTACGTTCAATGGATGGTACCAAACTTCTTAAGGACAATGAGTCTATTGCACTGCACTGGAAAGAACATTACCATGACCTCCTTAATCATAATTCTATTGTGGCTGGTGAGGTCTTCTCGCAAATTCCACAACGACAAACTAGAGACGAGCTTGCAGTATCCCTTAATTTGGATGAAGTCAGTAAAGCCATCAATCAAATGAAGAACAACAAAGCTAGTGGACCTGATGGGATTCCTGCTGAAGTCTTTAAAGAAGGTGGGCCTGAACTTACACAACAACTTCATAAGCTCATTGAAAAAAACTGGATGAGGGAGGAGATCCCGGAAGACTTTTGGGACGCCATAATTATCACCCTTTTTAAGAAGGGTGATAGAACAGATTGTGGGAACTATTGAGGTATCTGTCTTCTTGCTACCGCAGGTAAAATCCTTGCAAGGATCCTCACAAATCACCTCTTATCAACCTCAGAGGATGTCCTCCCCAAATCTCAAAATGGTTTCCGCCCTTCCAGGGGGACAGTCGACATGATCTTCGCTGCACAACAGCTTCAAGAAAAATGCCAGGAGCAGAATCGACCTTTATATATGGTGTTTATTGATCTGACTAAGGTTTTTGATACTGTGAATCAAACCACTCTCTGGACCATCCTTCTGAAAACTGGATGCCCTGATAAATTTGTGAATATTTTGCGACCCCTTCATGACAACACGACAGTGACAGTTTTGGATAGCAATGGCTTTCAGAGTGATCCATTCAGAGTTGGATCAGGTGTAAAACAGGAATGCGGCATTGCTCCCACCTTATTTGCTATCTTCATTGCTATGATTCTACACCTTATTGAGGGGAAACTTCCTACTGGTGTGGAAATCATATATCAAACAGATGGAAAGCTTTTTAATCTCAGTAGGCTGAAAACAAGAAGTAAGGTAATGTCAACCTCTGTCGTAGAACTTCAATATGCTGATGATAATGTGGTCTCCGTACATTCAGAGAAAGATCTTCAAACTATCCTAAATGTCTTTGCAGAAGCATATGGAAAGCTTGGGCTCTCACTTAATATTAAAAAAACCAAAGTGCTTCATCAACAGGTGCAAACTAGTACCTCTGTAGCACCATCAATCCAGCTTAATGGTGTGACGCTGGGGAACGTTGATCGCTTCCCATATCTCGGCAGCCATCTCTCTGTAAAAGCTAACATCGATGCTGAAATTCAGTATCGTTTGAGCTCTGCAAGTGCCGCATTCTCCAGAATGAAGCGTAGAGTGTTCGAGGATTGGGATATTTGCAGGGAGACCAAAATGCTTATTTACAAAGCCATTGTACTACCGACCTTACTATATGCCTGTGGAACATGGACCATCTATAAACGCCACTCCCAACTTCTTGAAAGATTCCATCAACACTGCCTCCGGAAAATTCTGCAAATTACTTGGAAAGACAGATGAACTAATGTTAGCGTTTTGGAAGAAGCAAAGACTACCAGTGTTGAAACAATGATCCTTTAACATCAACTTCGCTGGACTGCCCATGTTGTTCAAATGCCTGATCGTCTTCCAAAGCAGCTACTTTACTTCCAACTTAAGGATGGAAAATGGAACATCGGTGGACAGCAAAAGAGGTTTAAAGATGTTCTTAAAGTGAATCTAAAAAAATGTAACATGAACATCAAGAACTGGGAAGTCCTGACCCATGAACGTCCCAAATGGAGGTCGGCTATTATCAAAGGTGCTGTGGACTTCAAAGAAGCACGAATACAGGGCAAACAAGCCATGCCTTCACGACCATCTTCCATCTGGAAACCTATGTCCTCACTGTGGGAGGCTTTGTGGATCCAGAATTGGCCTCCACAGTCACTTACAGACCCACTATTAAATACCTTATCTTGGAAGACAATCTTACTCGTCCATGAGTGATCACCAATGATGAATGAAAAGTGATGGACCAACATGAAGGTATGAAAATTGGAGGAAGAAATATCAATAATTTAAAATATGCAGACAATACCATACTACTAGCAGAAGCCAATAATGATTAGAAATGGATGTTGATGAAAATTAAAGAGGAAAGCACAAAAGCAGGACTACAGCTGAACGTCAAGAAGACTAAAGTAATGACAACAGAAGATTTATGTAACTTTAAAGTTGACAACGAGGAGATTGAACTTGTCAAGGATTATCAATACCTTGGCACAGTCATTAACCAAAATGGAGACAATAGTCAAGAAATCAGAAGAAGGCTAGGACTGGGGAGGGCAGCTATGAGAGAACTAGAAAAGGTCCTCAAATGCAAAGATGTATCACTGAACACTAAAGTCAGGATCATTCAGACCATGGTATTCATGATCTCTATGTATGGATGTGAAAGTTGAGCATTGAAAAAAGGGGATAAGAGAAAAATCAACTCATTTGAAATGTGGTGTTGGAGGAGAGTTTTGCAGATACCATGGACCGCAAAAAAGACAAATAACTGGGTGTTAGAACAAATTAAACCAGAACTATCACTAGAAGCTAAAATAATGATACTGAGGTTATCATACTTTGGACACATAATGAGAGGACATGATTCACTAGAAAAGACAATATGCTGGGGAAAACAGCAGGGAGTAAAAAAAAAAGGAAGGTCAAGCAAGAGACGGATTGATTCCATAAAGCCACAGACCTGAACTTACAAGATCTAAACAGAGTGGTTTATAACAGATGCTATTGGAGGTTGCTGATTCATAGGGTCACCCAGGGCTGTGGAGTCGGAGTCGAAGTCATGCAGTTGGAGTCAGGAGCAATTTTGGGTGGAGTCGGAGTCGGTAGAAATGTACCGACTCCGACTCCTTCATAAATGGCAAATGTATACTAACTAGTAATAACAAATTTACTGTAGTAAAATGGTAGCACAAGGCATTTCATCACCGCCACGTGAATCCAGAGCTTGGAAAAGTTTCTTTTTTAAACTACAACTGCCATCAGCCCGCTCATGGGAGTTGTAGTTCAAAAAAGTAACTTTTCCAAGCTCTGGATTCACGTGGTGGTGATGAAAAGCCTTGTGCTACCATTTTACTACAGTAAATGTGTTATTACTAGTTGATATACATTTGCCATTTATGAAGGAGTCAGAGTCGGACAGTAGAAAAATAGAGGAGTTGGAGTCGAAGGTCTGGCGTACCAACTCCACAGCCCTGGGGTCACCATAAGTTAAAATCGACTTGAAGGCACATAATAACAATATAATAAACAGCTGACTTAAAGGACCACTCTATTGATCTGCTTGAACAAATAGCAGATCCATCTACATGCGCACTAGTTCCTTAAAAAGCAGCAAAACTGGTTTGTCTGGGTGCAGTTTGAGAAGAATCTGCACCCAGCTGTTACACATCTTTATTGTTTGATTGGAATATTCCGAGCCCACTGCTGATGTCAGACCTTTTAGGACCACCCACACCAAAGCGTTTCCAAGGAACACACCTCGGAGTCGCAACAAGTTGATTGACCAAACAGTTTTGAAGTCAGTGTGAAGCTGGCTTGAAGTGAAAATGCATTTGATCTCAAAAATCCCAGAATTTGAGTAAAAAGGGGTGGAGTGTGACTAATGATGTGTGTCCCCAGTTTTACGCACCGAAGCAGTATAACTGCAAGTGTGTCCATAGCCTCAGGCTCAGTTTATTGGCCCTCATCCAGCCCACCAATGCACAAAGAAATAGAGCCAAGTGTCATTAGCATACTGAAGATATTGTGCTCCTAATTACTACTCCCAATTGCTTCATATAGATTTTAAATAGCACTGGGCACAAAACAGTAGTCTATGGCACCCCACAGTATAATAGTGCTACTCTCTGGAAGCAGCCCTGCAGGTAATAGGGTAACTACTGAAGAACAGTGCCTTCAACCCCAACCCACAGAGCCGATGCAGGGGGATACCATTATTGATCATATAAAAAATCACTGAGAGATCAAGCAAAAATAAGTGTTACACCCCCGCCAATTTGATCCCAAAGCCTGGTCAAAACACAGACTGGTAAGGGTGAACATATCAGTTTCAACCAAGGCCACCTGTAATCAGCGCTACCCTCTCAAGCACCTTTCCCAGAACAGGGGTATTTCCATTTGGGTAGAAATCATCACTTGCCATTGGATCCAGGACAAGCTGTTTTCAGGAGTCATGGAATGGTCACGCTGCCACCTCCTCCAAAGTGGTGAGCACCATTCCCTTGCATAATGACACATCAATCACATCCTAGGCTTATCCGGTCAAACACACACACACACGGCTGGTTTTAATCAGCCAAGAGGTGCATGTGTCAAAAGGGCAAATTATTGGACACATTGCTACAGAAACTTTATCCAGTAACTTAAACTGATCTCACAACATTCACTCAGATGGTATTGTTGGACACCAACAGATTCTACAACAATGTCAATATTATTATGGAGACACGTGACTTTCTTAAAGTGTCTTGCAATTCACAGTGGGTTCCAGAGGTATATATTGCTTCATTTGCAGGAGCAGATAACAGCTGCCTAACTACTCTGAAAAACTCAGCTGAGTAATGGAGGAAGCAAAGCAGGCCTTTTTTGCTTTCTTCACTGCCATGAACTAGGCACAATTATGAGTTCTAATGTTCATTCAGATTCAGAATATGTCTTGTACCATTTGCATTCCAGTTGTCTTCTGGATAATTTCATAGACCAAAATACCAATGGTTTGTCATTATATATAAATTCTGTGTGCTGGCTAATCATAGTTCGTTGTAATCACTGAATCCCTACTGTTCTCCTGGCTACAGAAATAAAAAAGTGGTTCAAAAAGGAAGCCACGTTTATGGCTAAGTGACTTTCACTGGTGATTTCAGAGACCTCTGCCTCCCTTCTCATTCTCCCTGAAAAATGGAAATGGACTGCCTTCAAGTAGATTCTGACTTATGGCGATCCTATGAATAGGGTTTTCATGGTAAGTGGTATTCAGAGGGGGGTTACCATTGCCTTCCTCGGAGGCTGAAAGGCAGTGACTGGCCCAAGGTCACCCAGTGAACTTCATGGCTGTGTGGGGATTCAAACCCTGGTCTCCTAGGTTGTAGTCCAACACCTTAACCACTACACCACACTGGCTCTCTCATTCTTCCTAGCAACAGGAAATTTTCCCTGCCCATCTCCTCACTGACAAACCTTCCCCTTCCAGATCAGCTGCATAGCTCCACAGTATCCTTCCAAGGACATACATTTTAAAGGGACCACACTTGCTTTTACCTTTATCTAACAACAGATACATATTAAGAGCTCATATTTCTTCATACCAGTTCAACCAATGCAATTGCAGTCTGACCTTAAAGCCTACCTCAACTAAAAACTTCCACTAAAATCTGTTTCTATACACCCACTTTCTTTTACATCCTAAGGACCCAAGGTAATGCTAACATTTGTTCTTCTGCTTGCTTGCCAGTCAAGTTTTAGTATTGGGGGGAAATGTGTCTTAGTTGAAAAGATGGTCATATTGGAAAATATTTTTTGTTTGGAAGGGTTGGGAGGAAATAGTTAAGAAAGAGCTAATATGCCTTTGTGAGAAGCGCCTAGAAATGAGGGAATGAATCTTTATGACTTTTTTTTTTTGCTTAAATGCTGAAAGCTGCCAAAGATCTCTCAAGAGGAGAGTTTGCGTTCCCTATCCCGTTTCTGGAGTCAGCCAATGGTACTTACACAGTGACATCTTAGCACTCTGTGGACAACACAACGGGCTCTGGTATAGCAGCCAGGTGTTCACTGAGGTGGCAGATGATAGAAGACCAACATTAGGAAAAACAAACCAATTTGCTTGGGTGTCTGTAAGCTGCATCCTGGCTTGTTCAACAAATCAAGATTAAAAAAAAGTGACTTAATCTTAAGTCTGAATGTGGCCATTATAGCCCCATGTTTTAGATACAAGAAAGAGGAGACCAACATCAGCAGCAGCCAAACATGTTTCGATATTACTACAAAGACTGCATTCCAACCATTTTTATGATATATAAATAACCATATAGGTTAGTTACATTCACAACTAGAAAACCAGGGTCAAATTATATGTGACATTAGCTGCATACAAGCAGTTAACATGCATGTTTCTTATTTAAACAGCCTCCAAAGGGATGGGGGGGAGAGAACACAAAAATTGATCATGGTGTGTGAAGAGAGAGATCTAAGCCTTTTCTTCACTAAAGTCCCAACAAAAACCCCCCAAATATATTAACTTTGGGAGGAACACAATCACTAATGCCAATGGTGGAAGCCTTCCCTGAGCTAATAGCTGGGGAGGGCTCATCAGGAGTGCAAAGGAGGCTGGTGTTTTTTAAAAATCTTCCCATGCACAATTCTTCTCATTCAACAAAACAAACCTTTTTTTAAAAAAAGAACACTAATGTCCAAGATATTTAACAAACAGAAACAATGGAATAAAGTCTGCCTGGTTCACAACAGAATCCTAAGCATGAGTTCAATAGGATTTGCTGTCCAATGAGTGTGCTTGGGACTGCAGTCTTGTATTTTACTTCAAAATTTCCAGCAAAATTACTGGAGAACTGGGAAGTTCACAGGGCTAGTCCGACTAGCTACTAGAAAATACTATGCATACATTTACTCTCATTTTCAAGGTATCTCTGCCAACTAGTGCATCTCTGTGTTTTCCATATACATTATAGTATAGAGTAGACGTTTCACAATTGTTATGTGGACATAAACATTCTGACACAGCTGATGCTGTCTCAAACAGGGATAGAACTTCTGAATTTTCTTCCAGCTCTATAGTTTTATAAGAACTGGAACTCTTAGCTTATCATTCTGTTAACACAGTACCTTCTTGATTATGTTGTGGTGGTGGTTCTCTTTCTCTTATTGTTTGTTCCTTATTTTGTACAGAAAATGTCTTAATAAAAAATATTTTAAAAGGTTGAATACAATAAGCAGTCATCCATACTGACTTATGGTACCATGACTGCTGTTATGTCTGCAGTAGGATCAACAAACCTATTTTTTCCCAATTTAAGAGTTTTTACCACATGCATGCAAAAAGAGTAGATTTCTTTAAATCACAATTCTGAAAAGCTGTCTGTCTTTATTTGGCAGCACAATCTGTTGAATACAGCTTCTTAAAAGGCTAGTTTTTACAAGCTATGTGCAACAAAGTTTTGGGGCAATCAGAACCTCCCAATGAAGAGGATAAAAAATATTAAGCCTAAACTCTCAATCCAGTTGAGTACTGAAGTCTCAAAACAGTTCTGAATACTGCAAGCAATATTCACACAAAAGCAGCACGCAGAAGCTTAAGCCAGACTGATTTCATAGCAAACAGATTTGCTTGAACAGGCTGCCACATAATCCTGTTTTTTAAAAATGTTGCTTTATCTACAGTTGTGCTTAAGAACAGCAGTCAGTTGCAGCATCAGACTGTATTCAGTTACAGAATGCTTAATGAAGTTAGCATTCTGGAACCATACAACTTTTACATTCCAAAGTACTTCTTTAGAAATCAGTACATATGATAGAGGTGCTGTATGCAAATACAGCCTTTGAAGTTTAACAAGAAAACAAGCAAGATGTCAGAGGTAAGACTGAAGGCATTTCTACCCTAAAGACTTCTAAACCAACTTAACAGTCCTCCTATCTTCTCTGAAAATGTTCATTGTGGTAGTGAACTAGCAATCTCCAATAATTCTAAATATCTCACACAATTGCAATTTCCTGAATTCTCTGAGAAAAGCCATGAGAAAATAGAATAAAAATTATACATGTTTATAGTGTGGATCACGGTTTCAGACTGAGGGTCATATTCCCTTGTGAGGTTGGACAGAGCCAGAGGCAAAAAGTGGGTGGAGAAACAGATGTTACTCTTACCTTTGGATGTTAAGCTACATTCCAGCCACAAACATTCAGAGATGTCTACAAACACACCTCCATCCAGGCAAGCAAGAGGTATCAATAAAGTTTAAGGGTACATTCCAGACAGGCAAAACCACTTGAGCAGATCACAGAGGAGGGGCAGTAAGCTGTGTGGTCTAAGGAAAATCCACAAGGCTGGACAGAGAGGCCTGAAGGGCTGACTATGGTCTCCAGGCCTGAGGTTCTCCATCCCTGGCATAGTCACTGCTTTTGCAACAGTGATTGCGTTTTGCGATAGTTCGTTCACCAAACTATTTCTAAACTATATCACCAAAGGAAACCAAACTATTTCTAAACAGACACTTCCAAGATGATTGTTGACAAATATTAGACTAATTTCTATGGCAAAGACTGAACTAGTAGTTCAAATAGTAGTTTATGTCCACAAGTCAAAGCCAGCATAACCAATGGTCAGGGATAATGGGAACTGTAGTCCAGCAACATCTGGAAGGATACAAGGTTCACACCACTACTTTACAGCTATGTATTTCTCCAGCGAAGTTTAAACATATGCTTATTGGAATCACATGAATGAGATTGCTCAGAAGTTTCTCTCCAGTCGACCATATTCAGCACCAGTGTGTCCTCAGTAACTACAGTGCCATAAAAGTTTATTTTGAATGAAATGCCCCTGATGTCAATATTGTTTAAGCAGTTTAAAGTTGTTCCTTACTTATTGCTTATATGAAGCTGTATGAAATTTCTTATGTGAATTCATATAGATGCTAACCAATAACACCTTCTACAGTACTTGCATGAGGGTGCTGTTTTGTTTTTACAGTATGATACCTTTGTTTTTAACATTCCTGTAAGTTGCTTTAAGATCTTTGGATATCAAGTGACTAATAAATCTAACTATTATTATTATTATACTTTGGGTTGTATCCAACTAAGTGCTACTCAGAGTAGACCCACTGAAATTAATGAATCTAAGTTAATCATGTCTATTAACTTCAATCAGTCTACTCTGAGTAGGACAGGGCTGAATACTACCCCTTATCACAAAGGAATCAAGATTGGCAGAATACCAACAGTATTAAATCTTTCTTCAAAGAACCTTTGTGCCATGAAGCCATAGCTAGAAAGAAACAGAACACCACAATGGTGAATCTACAAAATAGAACATGGGAGTACAGCTACAGAACAGCAGGCAGAAGCGTTCCCAGTCATGGCGGGATTAGAAATGTGAAGGCCCAGGAAAAAAACCAGAATTCCGCTCCTTTCCATCCGGCACCAAAAGGGGTCCGAGCAGGAGCGTTTTTGCGCAAGGAGAGTGGGAAGTAGGGCAAGAAGCCACTTCCGGGAGTACTAGCGGTGAGTACCCTGAGGCACTTTTCAGGTGATCGGTTATCCCAGAGACTTGCACACAGGGCTGTGGGGCAGGGTATGGGTCACTGTTGAGGTTAACCTGTGTCACTCACCTGGAGTTATGGGGCTTCAGGGAGGCGAGTCAGGAAGACCTCCCTCCACACCTGAAGGGTGTGGCAGGGGGGAAAGAGCTGGAAGCATGGCCAGCTTGACTCTCTGCGGGGTAGGCTCGCCCGGGGAATGACAGGCTTAGGAGCCTGACAGGGATTAATGGATTTCCCGCACATGTTTCCAATACCCTATGCAGTTTACTGGTTAGAAATGTTTTAAGTTCTTGAGTTCTTATGTACTTAAGTTCTTAAGTTATAGTTAATAAAGTGGCCCTAGTTTACCCCATACATGTGTCTGCCTCATTTATTTCCCACCTCTTTGCACAAAACTTTGTGGGAAGAAACTTTTTTTTTCCAGGAGAAAAAGTGGTTTCTTCCCAAAAATTTTTGGTTTTTTTCCACATCTTCACATTTCTAGGATGTATACCTTTTATAAAATGGGAGTGCACACCTAATACTGCTATATGAAATGTTTTGTAACGGGTATTATATTTTGTTTTCTGTCCAGAACACTTTAAAAAGTCTTAGTGTTAAGCCACCATGCCATTACAAAAATATTAGTCTGCCAGTGTTTCCTTCAGTCTATTTAACATACACTGCTTTCAGTAGATTTGAGAATACTATTTGCAACAACTGCCAATTTAAGCATGATCCATATTAGTAACTGTTGGACTGAGAACACACTTTTGGCTATGTCAGTGTTTTTCATGAGCCCATCTCAAAGCTTTAAAAAGAGTTCCACATTGTGACCAGTAGGGGTCATTTCAGTATAAAAATTGTATTTGAAAACAGATTGAAAAAAGAAAAGATTTGTAGAAATATGAAAAACTACTCTTTTGTGGCAAACAGGCTTTCTACAGATTTCATGTCAAGACTGTTCCCAGTAAAGCTTTGCTGTGTCAACAGCTGAAAAGAAACATTAAACTCAAGCACTAGTTCCAGTTCAATTGTTGGAACCATTAGCAGATTTTTAGCTTCAATATTCTTATGTGCAAGCTCAAAATAATCTTATAAACATGTTGCTAAATTCAAAGTTAGCTACCAAGAATTTAGCCCAACTGCTAAGTGATTTATATGGCAATAATTTTGCTAATTTCTGTCGACTGTTTTTGTGGGATAGTTGTAACAAGGAGAGCTGGTCTAATGTCAAGCCCACCAATTGAAGTCTCTTCTTGAGAGACTCTCCGTATTATTTTCAACAGGGGAATGCCAGATGTGCTTTTTGCTGAAGTCCAGCATTGCATCACTTCTAAAGAATTATAATTTTCCTAAAACTGCCAGAAAACTCTACACTGCTATACGTTAAAGGAGACACGTCAAAGCATAATTTCCCTCTAATATAACATTAAGTTGTAGTTACGCAATGTGCAACAGCTTAAGAGAAGCTCTTTTCCACAACAGCTATTTATTTACAACTCACTATGTTTATGCGATTCAATTATATTTACACGATGTAAAGAAATCACAACCCCAGACAAGTTTATTTAAAATAAACGTAAAAGCCTGACAGATCTATCCTGACCTCTCATGTCAATAAAACCGACTGAAGGTGTGGGGAGGAGAACAAACTGGTACATCCAAACTAAGAGTAGCAAAATGAAACAATGGCCGAATGTATATACCAATTATGCTTAGATGTCTTTTGGGGGGGATACAAGGGAAATAGCTATCTTGAAACAGTCGGGGTGTATGCCTTTTTACGACTCTGCTACTGTTTCTCCAGAGGAATTTCTGAACTCTCTGCAGCCCTCTAGCGGATCACCCTTATTTTAAGTAGCCAATGGAAGGAGAGAGGAAGGAAAATGTTCCCTATACATTTTGATTCTCATCTGCAATACTGTCTCTCATACTTTCCCAATGGCTAAAGAGGTGATAACAGAGAGACTGAACTCTCTTATATCACTTATACAGACAGCTACCAGGCAAAATAGTCATATATTTCCAATTATATGACTCCACCCCATTATGAAGAAAACTGACATAAAATACAAATTGCAGCCAATGGGATTTTCCTCAAGAAAATGAAAGGCACAATGATACATAAAGCGATGGGAATAAACATTTTAAGAAGTGCAATAGATGATCACTGTCTGTTTCTTTATTGATTCAAGAAATGTCATGCAACATTGACCACAAGTAATTCCAATTCAAAAGTCTGAAAGGAAAGATGCCAATTTGACATTTTTAAACACATTAGAAGCTTAACCAATATGGTCTAAGGCATAAAATGACTCTTATCAAATATTGCCTGTATGCTGTTTCTTAAAATATATCACTAAAGAAAAATGATGCAATCATGATTACCTTAAAAACTGTAACTGCAGAAAAGTTGGGTTGCTACTTGACAATCAACAGCCATCTGCTTGCACATGTGGATTGAAAAATCAGACACAGAGGACCGCAGCCCTAAATACATTTACTAAAAAGTCTAACTGACTAGGTGTAAAACTTAGTCAAGATTGGCTGCAAAAGCTGATAGAAAAAAGCAGATGAAGTCAAAGAAACAGCAAATTGAACCATTAGGACCAGATGCCTAAATTAAAAAGAATAAGGAATGACCTTTTCCCCATTTAAAAATTGCTTTTATTTACATGCCCTAGTTCAAAATTCAGTTGGGAACAATAGGCAAAGAGAGTGGGAAATGTAAAGGAGGAAACAGAAAGAGAAACACATCCACCTTAGGAGAAACCAATAGCTTTAATATTGGCAATACACACGCGTCCTCACACTACTCGGCGATTAGAGAAAGGACCCCCCCCCACTCTCGTTTTTGTTTTTGAAACTATGGAGATTAGGGGAGGAATATCTCCATTTGATGTGGTAAAGTATGGAAAATAACCATGATGAAGGGGGGGGGGTGAAGAAGATAAAAGCCAGAACATGTATTCGAATGATCAAGGAACACGCCACACTAGGAAGCCCCCACCTGTCCTTGGAATGTAGCTACCAGTTTTCAAGGTACATTCACCCTAACAGTATATTGGGAAATGGGAGTGACGAGTGGGGCGAAACCACCGAGGCACCAAAATACTTTGAGGTGAAATTAGCAGAAGGGAAGGGGGTCTGACAAAAGCCCCAATTCTTCCTCCCGCTCCTCTTTTGTCAACCCCAGCCTTTCCCGCACCTCCCAAGACACGCGCTGTTTCGCTCCGCTGTCTAGAGGAAGTGGTCCTCTGCTTTTTACCTTCACAGACGCCGGCTTCGTACTCCGTGAGAGAGTCCCCGCTGAGCGGCGGGCGGATCACACATCGTAGCCCGCGGTCGCAGGCGCCGTGGAGCCCGAAGAAGCCCCCGCAGCTCTCGTTGCGTTGCCGGGCGCACATGAAACAACAGCCACAGATATCCAGCACGACGCCGCCGGGGCAGTTCTTGGGCTCCTCGCACCTGGATTCATCACAAGGCAGGCAGACAAACGCCCGCGTCCCGGACTCCCCCAAGAAGAGTATGGCCAGAAACAGAAGCCACCCCACCGCCAAATGCCAGCCGCCGCCGACACCCCGGCGCCTCCGCCCCGCCGAGACCGCTGCCAGGTACATCCCGGCCAGGGCCGAAAAAGACCCCCTCCCCCCCCCCGAGAGTCCACACGCAGTCCCTGAGTCCGGCAGAGAGCAGCCCAACCCCGGCTCCTGCTGCAGCAGCGGCGGAGACGCCTCTCTTCCTCCCCCGGCTCCGGCCCCTCGAGAAAAGTTTCCTCTCAGCAGCCGCGGCGGCGGCAGTGGGTCCAGCCAAACTTCGACTCCAGGCAGCTTCCCGCTCCTTTCGTCGTTTCCCTCCCAGTGAGGAAGCGCTTTCCGATCTTCTTCGTTGCTCGCCGTCGGGTTGGCCCGCCGATCTCTCCAAAGCCTTCTGTCTCCCCTCAGTGGCCCCGCGCGCGGCTACTACGCAGCTACTATAACGGGCGCCAGAAAGAGCACGAGACAAGCCGAAGCAGCTCCACCAACAACTCGCCGCCCGACTCCGGACTCTTTTGCAGTCTCAGACTTCTCACAGCTTCCAGCATTCTACCCCTCCCTTCGCCTAGTCACGCGCCATTGGGTAGCGTCGCGCCTAACACCGCCCAAGGCTGCCTTCCCTTCATCATCATTGGATGCTCCTCCCAGCTTCGCGCCGCCCTATTCCCAAGTCTTTTTCTCTGTGGTGGAACTAGAAGAGGCATTACAGGTTGGGCCCCACGGCGATTGCCTTCCTCTTTCCTCCCGCCTTCCCTCTCACCTCGCGCTCTACCACCTCCTCCCCATCCCACCCCCCGCCCGTGGCGCTGAGTTCTTAGAGGCAGGCCCGGAGACCGACCAACCGGCGGTCAAACGAGATGACCAGCCAGTCAGGGGGAAAGGCAATCGCCGGTGAGAAGTGCCCTCATTAAAAAAAAGGGCTCCGCGGATTGTAAAGGAAAGAGACAGAAAGCAAGATTGCGGGCGTGTGTGAATCAAACGTTAACCCGAAGCCGGCAAATCATCTGTGGGGAATAAAACCCACTGAATTTAGTAGTATTTCTTCCAAACACGTTTCAACAACCCGTTCCAAACGTACATTTGGTGGGACATTCTCTGCCCCGTCCCCGAATGTCAAGACGAAAAGCGCAGGTGAGAAAGGAGAGCTAGCGCTTGCTCCTTCCAGGACGGTCGCTGCCTCCACTCGCTCGGCTGTGCTCGTTCTCCGTGCAGTGTCTGAGAATGCTCTCGCTCGCTGTGGGAGAGTTGCGGCTTCCTGCTGCGCCACCCAGAGGGAGAGCACATGAGGCAGCTCTGAGCCGTCCCAATAAGCTCTGCTTGCTTGGTTACTTGTCGTTCTCTGGGTGACGTTGCAGTTGGGATTGAGTGCAGCAGGCACTGCAGTGCTGCCCAGACAAGAGAGCGCATAGGGGCTAACAAATAGAAGCTGCAGGCTTGTTTGCCCTCTCCCTCTGGGCAGTGAAGAGGACAGCCGCATTACCCAAAGAGAGCTACCAGACAAGCACAGCACTTAAGTGAACTCTGGACGGCATGGTGGGCCCAGTCTAATAGCTGCAGGGCACAGAGGGATCCTGCAAGTGAGCTAGCAAGTGGCAGTGACTGTTGCCACTTTCGTTCACTTTTGTCACCTACTCCCTCTCTCCCAACACCACCCAAGATATCCACACTGCCCAGAAGAAGCAGGGAATGGAGATGTCCCCTGCCTCCACTTAACTCCCCAATAGTCTGTTGCTGATTGGGGCAGCAATGAAGACTAGTGGGCCCAGTGCCGGATTTAGACTTGGTGAGGCCCTAAGCTATATAAAGCTTGCAGGCCCTTTGTTAAAAAATTACATCATTCAGTACACATAAAATTTTAAAAGCCCCCCCCCAAAAAATCTGAAATTTTTTGAGGCCCCTGCGGATTGTGAGGCCATAAACTGTAGCTTGTTTAGCTTATGCCTAAATCCGGCACTGAGTGGGCTTCTTAGGCCTAGTTCCAACCACTGCAGTGACTAGAGAGGTTAGGAAGCAAGCAGGTTACAAATGAGTGGAGATAGCAGAGGCAAGATGCACACCTTAATGTGATGAGGGGGTATGAGAGTGTCAAAGAAGCTAAGAGCAATGCCATCAGGAGTCATGACAAAGGGGCTAGACTCCTAGCAGGGACACCCAAGGCTAAATGGTCAAAGCTGAGACACCAGGCTAAGATGCATCAAAACTCACAGGAAAGCAATGGTAAACCACCTCTGAATACCTCTTACCACAAAAACCCAATGAACAGAGTATCCAAAATGCAACACAAGATAGGGCTGGAAGATGAGACCCCCAGATCAGATGACACTCAGCAAACTACTGGGGAAGAACAGACAAGTATGAGTAGCACTGTGACTAATGATGCAACTGGGTCAAAACCGAATGGAAGCCCAGAGGCTGATGCTCACAGATGTGAAAGGAGTTGTATGATGTACACAATAGGAACATGGAATGTGAGAAGCATGAGCCAGGGAAAGTCAGAAATTGTCAAGCAATAAATGGAATGCATCAACATTATAATACTTTGTGTGAGTGAATTAAAATGGATGGGAATGGGACATTTTCAATCAGGCTACTACAAAATATTTTATGCAAGTACTGAGAAATTAAAAAGAAACAGGGTTGCTTTAATATTGAGAAGTGATGTAGCTACAGCAATTAGGAACTATAAAACAAGGTCTGAGTGAGTGATATCAATGAGATTAAACAGGAAACCTATTAATATAACCATCATCCAAGTCTATGCTCCAATGGCAAACACAAAGGAAGAGGAAATGGAGAGATTTTACACAGAAGTACAGGAAGAAATCAACCACACACCAAAACAAGATGTTCTGAAAATCATGGGAGACTGGAATGGAAAAGTAGGGAACAGAGAAGAACTAGAAATTGTGGGGAAATTGGGCTTAGGAGACAGAAATTAAGCAGGAGAAAGACTTATTGAATTCTGTGAAGCCAATTTGTTTCTTGCGAATGCATTTTTTGAGCAACTGAAAAGATGACTGTACACGTGGACATCACCAAACGGTCAATATAGGAATCAAATTGATTATACAATTGGTAGCAGAAGATAGAGAAGTTCCATGCTTTCTGCAAAAACAAGACCAGGAGCAGACTGCGGTACAGATCGTGAACTGGTAATATTGAAAATCAGAGTAAAGCTAAATAAGAGCAACAAAGCAATCATAATGCCAAAATACAATTGAAATAACATTCCAGAAGAATATAAAGATCAAATAAGGAACAGATTTGAGGCTTTAAATTTAGTTAATAGACACCAGAAGAACTATGGGTTGAAGTCAGAGACATTATCAGGGAAGATAATGGACTGCCTTCATGTCGATCCTGACTTATGGTGACCCTATGAATAGGGTTTTCATGGTAAGCGGTATTCAAAGGGGGGTTACCATTGCCTCCCTCTGAGGGTAGTCCTCTTCAGCTGGCTAGGGCCTGCACAGCTTGCCACAGCTGCACAAGCCAGCCCCTTCCTTGTCTGCAACTGCCAGCTGGGGGGCAACTGGGCTCCTTGGGACTATGCAGCTTGCCCACGGCTGCACAGGTGGCAGGGCACGTAACCCCTGAGCCACTCACTGTGGGGTGATCTTTAGCTGGCCCTTGACACCCAGGAGACATGAGCAGGGATTTGAACTCACAGACTCTGGACTCCTAGCCAGGCTCTCCTCCCCACTATGCTATACCAGCTCCATATGCAAAAAGACAATACCTCTAGTTAAAAAGAGAGAAAGACCTCAATGGATGACTGAAGAAACTCGTAAAATGGTTAAAGAAAGAAGGAACGCAAAAGGAGAAACAAGGTCAGAACCCTAAATGCAATAATACAGTGACTAGTACATAGGGACAAAGAGAACTATTACAATAGTTATTGTATAGAAATAAAAGAGGACAACAAAAAAGGTAGAACAAGAGACCTATTCCTAAAGATTACAGAAATTAAGGGAAATTTAAACCAAGAGTAGGGATGTTGAATAATCAACAGGAGAACACACTGACTGACCGAGATGAAATAAAAGGAAGATGGAAGCAATACACTGAAGAACTATATAAAAGAGATGCCAGGATGACAGATTCATTCATGGAGGAATGGTATGATGAAGAACCACAAATTTTAGAATGTGAGGTGAAAGTTGCTCTTAAGATACTTAGAAGAAACAAATCACCAGGAACACATGGTATACCAATAGAGTTGCTATGAGTTACTGAGACTGAATCTGTCCAAATTTTGACAAAAAATTGTCAACAAATATGGAAAACTAAACAATGGCCCACAGATGGGAAGCGTTCTATACATATCCCAATTCCAAAGAAAGGGGATCCCAGGGAATGCAGTAATTATTGAACTATTGGCTTAATATCCCATGCAAGTAAAGTAATGCTCAAGATTCTACAACAAAGGCTCTTACCATATATGGAGCGAGAAATGCCAAATGTCCAAGATGGATTTAGAAAAGGAAGAGGTACCAGACATCATATCGCAAACATACATTGGATAATGGAATGGGCCAAGGAATTTCAGAAGAAAATCACCCTGTGGTTTATAGATTACTGCAAAGCCTTTGACTGTGTGGATCATGAAAAACTATGGAATGCTTTAAAAGAAATGGAGGTACCACAGCATCTGATTGTCCTGATGCGCACCCTATACTCTGGACAAGAGGCTACTGTAAGGACAGAATGTGGAGAAACCGATTGGTTCCCAATCGGAAAGGGTGTAAGACGGGTAGATTTTATCACCCTATTTGTTTAATCTATATGCAGCACATATCATATGGAAAGCGGGATTAGACCAAGGGAGGGAGAAATATCAGTAGTTTATGTTGTGGTGCTAAATTAGTTAAGCAGAGAGTAACAGTGGTCTGAAATGCGAGTGTGCCAGTGTGTGCGTGCGTTTACCTAAGAAAGCAGGCTTTTACCCTGCATTAGGATCACTGAGACTTAAGACTTAGTAAAATAAGAAAAGCTACTTTATTTATAGAAATACTTAGTAGATAGAAAGGCATACCTAGTTCTAACTACCTAAGTTGGAGACGCAATACCCAGGCGTGGGAATTGCCCTCATAGCTAGGAGAGAGAGAGCAGAGACAAAGGTGAGGTGTCTCCTCTCTCCCAGACAGTGGAGAAGAGAAGAGAGGGTGAAAGGAGGAGGGGCAGATAAGCTTCCCTAAAGACATATCAGTCTAACAAGGGAAGGACGTCAGAGCATCACAGGTACAGGTAATCAAGCCTATCCATCTGGAGGACCCTAACTCTATCTCCCTTCTGGAACATAAACAAAAGAACAAAACAAGAGTTGCTCTTGCCCCACTTCCAACAGTTTAAAATGTGCAGACCATACCATGCTACTAGCGGAAACCAGTAATGATTTGAAATGAATGCTGATGAAAGTTAAAGAGGAAAGCGCAAAAGCAGGACTACAGCTGAACGTCAAGAAGACTAAAGTAATGACAACAGAAGATTTATGTAACTTTACAGTTGACAACGAGGAGATTGAACTTGTCAAGGATTATCAATACCTTGGCACAGTCATTAACCAAAATGGAGACAATAGTCAAGAAATCAGAAGAAGGCTAGGACTGGGGAGGGCAGCTATGAGAGAACTAGAAAAGGTCCTCAAATGCAAAGATGTATCACTGCACACTAAATCAGGATCATTCAGACCATGGTATTCCCCATCTCTATGTATGGATGTGAAAGTTGGACAGTGAAAAAAGTGGATAAGAGAAATATCAACTCATTTGAAATGTGGTGTTGGAGGAGAGTTTTGCAGATACCGTGGACCACAAAAGACGAATAGTTGTGTGTTAGAACAAATTAAACCAGAACTGTCTAGAAGCTAAAATGATGGAACTGAAGTGTATTGCCCCGGCCTGGTTGGAAACTCAGGTTTCCAAGATACCAGAGAAATGAATAAGGCAGACACACACCAGCAGGTTTACTTAAAAGGAGAGTGTTTATTGGATAACTTTCAACCCGCAGGTGTTCCCAATAAGGTGGAACAGGCTGCCAGGCTCTGCACGAACGTGGACCAGTCTGAACCCCGAACTGGGCAACCAGGAACCCTTTTATAGGATACATGTTTACAGCACAGTAATGAGCAACTAATTACTACAAAGGATTAAGTCACGGCTTTCCTAGCATAGCCCTCCAGTGATGGAGGCTCTTTCCCAGGGTCATACAGCATAACAATAGCTGATAAGCACAGTCTCTAGCTTCCTGGTGGGGAGTTAACTACTCCCAAGTCTATACTATCTGGTTAACAAGGCACCTTCCCAGCATCACACAGCACTCTTGGCAGAGCATCAGACTGGAATACCTATTAGCAACCTCAGATTAGGCCCCAGGTGGCTCTGAGCTCACATTGGCCATCCTTGACCCATCTCCCTGCTTGCTTAGATGCTGGGGGTGGAATACAAGCCCCCCATGCCTACAGGCAGCTATTATGCTGGTGAAGAGGCTGAGCATCTGCCCACGGGCCTGTACATGAGGTTATCATACTTTGGACACATAATGAGAAGACATGATTCACTAGAAAAGACAATAATGCTGGGAAAAACAGAAGGGAGTAGAAAAAGAGGAAGACCAAACAAGAGGTAGATTGATTCCATCAAGGAAGCAACAGACCTGAACTTACAAGATCTGAACAGGGTGGTTTATAACAGATGCTATTGGAGGTCCCTGATTCATAAGGTCACCATAAATCATAATTGACTTGAAGGCACATAACAATAGCAGCAGCAGAGGCAGGAAGGAGCTCCCTCCAGTCACTCTCTCTGCCTAGATGGTGGCATGCAACCGAGAAAGCTTCCAACCTCTGCATTGCCAAAAGCAGTGAGAGCAACTGAGTGAACAGATATGGCAGAATCATTTGCTCTTTCACCTGCCCTCTCCGTCCTGGCAGCAGTGGATATTGGGAGAAGGCAAGTGACTGATTGAGGGGAGCATAAGTGGAGTCTTCCATGGATCAGGCCAAAGGCTTCTCTAGTCCAGCATCCTGTTCTCACAGTGACCAACCAGACACTTATAGGAAGCCCACAAGCAGGACAAACGCCCAACAACACCCTTTGCACCCGTGGTCCTGAACAACTGGCATTTAGTGGTATACTGCCTCTCATACCG
Organism: Rhineura floridana; assembly: GCF_030035675.1. NCBI lineage: Eukaryota > Metazoa > Chordata > Lepidosauria > Squamata > Rhineuridae > Rhineura > Rhineura floridana. The sequence continues at coordinate 147,387,790 of NC_084483.1, read as the reverse complement.
GAGGTAATACATAGTCATAATGGAGAGTAGGCGTTAATGGCCTCTTCTTTGTGGTATTGTTTAAATCCCTTTTTAACACCTGGTCTCAATAGCCAAGTCATCCAGAGGAAATTGTCTAAGAGGAGGTGAGCACTGTGGGCAGTAAGGAGCAGCTGCTTCTGCACAGTTCAGGTGGAGAGAGCAAGCATGTGCACTGGCCAGTAAGCAGTGGCAGGCAATCGCTTCTTGGAGCCATTACCATGTTCTCTTGAAGACTTGCATCTGTGCTCATTCTGGTGCAAGGAGCAGCCAACACTGTGTGAAGCACAGAGGCGAGCCGCTAATTAACAGATACCAGCCGCAGGCCAGACCATAAATTTGCCAGGTAACGTGTTATCATTTGGGAAGTGCTGAAGGGGAATGCAGAGAGTCAAGTCCTTAAGGTAGTCCCATGTCCATAAACCAAGAGATTCCAATCAGGCAGGGCAGGGTCCAAGGGTATGGGTCAACAGGAGAACTGGAGTAATGTCTGCAGCAAGGCTTGACATTGACTCTAGCCAGGAGTCTCCCTTTCCTTCCAGCCTTTTATACTCTGTGTTCTGGCCCAGGTGCTTACAATCAGCTTTTTTTCTTGCGAGCTTTCCTGCTCCTTAATCACGCTGATTACCTTTGTTGCTGCAACACCTATTGGTGTCTTCTCTTTGCTGGGGAAGGGGCAGCCTCCTGGTCGCTTCCTGACTCTGACAGACAGGCTCCCTCAGGGGCTTGTCCCTGGTCTGGTGAAGGGTCCTGGGCTGTCTCCTTGCTTGTCCCATCTCCTGGGTCTGCGGTCTCCCATTCCTCTTCCTCCTTGGATGAGTCCTCTGAGGGGGGCATGACACGCAGGTTCCCTCCCTTTAGGTAGTGCTGGATCCTATTTCTACTGACACCTAGACAGAGAGCGCACAAGCAGAAATGACTGTTCCTTACAACTGTCATTCACTTGCCCACTGTGGAAGGAAGATGAGTGACTAACGGCTCTGCTCCCTATTTCTGTCTGTGGGGAGAAGGTGGAGGAATGTACGCGTTGGTGCAAAGAAACCAAGAGGAGGGGACCTCTTCACCCAGACAGGAGCCCTGGAAATGTTTATAGGATCAGGATACATGACTTCCTTCTTCAACATATATGTGAATTGTTGGTTTTAGTGGTGATGGGTTTTTTTTTAGCTCCTTCTTCCTCTGAGAAGTTGTTCGCCCTAAAATAATCAAGAGATGATAGATGTTCCTTATTTAAGAAAATCAAGCCTCTGGCGATAAACCATAAAGCTTTCCTGTGATGCTTTTAAAAAAAAAATGGGGGGGGGGACAGGTAACCCTGCTTTACAGGCACAGCCTGAGAGGAAGAACTATGAATTGCTTGGTGGATAGCCTTATTGAAAAGTCACTGTATCTCATGAAGTGTTCCTTTGACGTCCCTGGGATGCTGCTGGTGGGGCAGGAGAGTGGGTTCAAAAGTGGCAATATCTTCTCGTTCTTCTTGAGCCTAAAAGAGCTTAGGAAAAAGTGTGGGCCAAGATATAGAACTAGTTAATGGGTAACTAGAGCAGCCTTCCTCAACCTGGTGCCCCCCGGATGTTTTGAACTGCAACTCCCACCAGCCATCAGCTGTGTTGGCTGATGGTAGTTGTAGTCCAAAACATCCAAGGGACACCAGATTGGAGAAGACTGGACTAGAGTCTTGGCTGTGACTTCAGGATGGTATTTGGATAGGACAGAAAGCTAATACACTTGTCCCCTCCACCAACACTTTTTCAGACCATCTGTGAATAGTCTTATCCAGAGTACTTACATCTCTGGCTTGCTCCCTGGTTCTCTACACATGACTGAATGTTCTCACTACACAACAAGTCTTATCATGGTGCCCCTGCCAGAGGCAGCAGTCAAATGAACATTTGGATTTGGTTATCAGTGGCTATTTACCATGTGAGTGGAATTTGTGCAGAGGCAATATGCCTCTCTGATTCCCTGACATTGAGACAAGCAACAGAAAGTAGCTGCTTCCATCATACAAGACTTGTATGCTTTTCTGGGGCATTGTCTAGGACTGGCTGCTGATGGCCACAGTGTTTGATTAGATGGACTTTTGATCTGACCCAGATGTTTTTATTCTGCTCACAAGTACAAGCCAGCAGTGAGACACATTATTCTCTTTAGAGTAATTCAACTTTCTGCCTTTTTCATTCAAGTCAACCCTGAGCTTTTCAGTGTCCCTTTTAAAGCACCGCATAAGACAGTTTGTGTCAAAACCTTTTGATTATATTATTGGTCTCTAACAGAGCAAAAATACGAATCATTCCCCACTATCGGTAGATTTCCCTGTCAAATTGCTGCCCTTACCCTCCAGAGGAACACAAGGATATGAAATAATTAAGCAAGAAAAAGAACAGGAGAGGGTGCAAATGTGCTTGCAAGAATGAAGGCCCAATTGAATTAAATATCTGAACTGCAAGGGAGGAGGAATAAGAAGAGTGACTAATGAGAAAAGGGAAATACTCAAAACAAGCACAATGCCCTGCTCACTTAGCTCTCAGCAAAGTAGTAAGCCCTCAAGAGGGCAAGGTAGAAACAAGAAAACAAAAAAGTCTAGCAACTGTTTGTCTGTAGCAGTGCCTTGTTCACAACAATGCCCAATGTTCACAACATATGCCAGTACACTTTGAAAGCAGGAATGGGTGATAAATTAGTGCATGAAACTGAAACGCTAAAGATGCTGTAGCTTGTAAGGATATGTTGGCAGTATTAAGCCGACCACAGAATTAGCTTTCTCTGGCAGTTACTGCTTAGCCTAGGCCCTAGGAAGTGCCAGTGCCTTTTTCTTTAGCTGAGTTATTTCAGCTGGGGACAGGGGGAGGAAGCTTTAGCCTCAGAGGTTCAGGTTGCTTTATATGCTGTGCTGTTCCCTGACTAGAGGTGTGAAGGCCCGGGGGGGGGGGGAATGGGAAAATTCAGGGGAAAAAACAGTTTGTTTCCTTTTTTTTAAGCCTTTTTTATTTATTTTTTCTGAAAAATTGAAAAAAATAAAGAAAAATGGATTATGGAATGTTTTATTTTAGCATGATGAATAAAACGTTTCATAAAAACTTGGTCCCACCCTTTTTCTCAGTTCTTTTTATGGGAATGGATGCTTTATGTCTGCTTGACACTGTGGAGGACTAGCGGAGACTTAAATAATTTTTTTTGTTATTAATGTTGATGGTTTCTTCTGGTTTTTTTAATTGTTTTTTGCCTGCTCCTCATAAACTGGCAAAACGAAAAAGGTTCCTTGCAGTTCAGGTGTCCCTTACAATCCAGGGTCTTGTAGATCCATTTGTTACAAAAAAAGTAAAAAATTTAAAAAGTAAATTCAATTTGTAATAATTGTTTGAATAAAATGTACTTTTAATATACCAAATGCGATAATTTTATGCCAAACCAACTTGTGCATAACTACATTTGATGTTCCTAAAGTAACAAAGTGACTTTCAATCTGTAAAAAATGCCAATCAATTTTTCTGAAAATTTCTGTTTTTTTCTGGGGGAGGGGGAACAGAAAAAATCGGGGGTTTTCCCATGGCTTCAAAATTTCCAGAAATTTTACATCTCTATCCCTGACTATATTGTTTCCTTTTCTTTATCCTTCAGTAAGGATAGTCAATGCATCAGAGTACTAATACTACATATTTACAAGGCCAAGCCTATGGTGTTACAAACATATTTCTGCTACCATGCATGAAAGCATTTGGCAGCTTTCAGAGTGCTGGTAAGATGCAATATGGATCAGGACAGCCTTCCTGTTCTCTTTCCTCTAGATATGTTGCTGATAACATAAATCCCTTTTCTGCAGGTAGATTGATAGGGTGGCCTGATGTGAAAGAGGTCATGCAATTTACACCTGCTGAAATTCCCTTTCTACACAATTATTGTCCTCTGTCAACTTATAGGATGGGCAGATGCAATTCAATGCAGATTAATAGCCAGGTTAATAGTAATAAATTATAAATAAATAGCCAAATAATATGCCTATATACTCAACATTGTTCAAAACTAATCTTGAAGCCCTTAGTTAACCCACAGTCTTCATACCCAATCTAAAAGAAGTATTTGTATGTGCAAGCAATTGCATTCACTTACATTAATCACTTGTTATCCTTGTGTCTCCCATCCCAATGAAAAGGGCAATTTTTGAATTTTTGGCAGCATTAACTGTGGTATTCTGCTTGAAACTGCACGTTGGGATGGGAAGTACATCACTTGGAATTGCATCTAGTATTCTATTAAGCAGCATAAAATATTTTGAATGCTCTTATGGGTCATCTTCAATTGTTTATTAGCTGTAACTGTGACATTGTTCCATATTTCTGAGACAATGGATTGTTCCACTCATGCAGCAGGCTGTGCACCCTCACAATCCGCTCTAGAGGGTTGAAGGGCTCTCTGGAGCAGGTTTTGAATGTGAGCGGAGAAAGGAGAGGAAGGGGAAGTCCCTCTGAGTGAGCACAGTTCTGTGCATGCAGTGTTGGGTATACCCAATGGACGTGATGGGGTTATTATTAGGGTTCCAGTTGCAGGAGGAAAGAGTGCTCTTGCGCTAAGGTCCGACTTACAGGCTTCCCATGGGCATCTGGTTGGCCACCATGAGAACAAAATGCTGGACTAGATGGGCTGCTGGAATAAATGGGCCATTGGTCTGATCTAGCAGACTCTCCTTATGTTCTTAGGGTACAGAGTGCACTTATATATTGACAGTATCATTTTCCAATATTTCCCTGGTTGTTTCAGTTTCCTGAAATGAAGACAAAACTTTTTAAACAATCAGTCATAGAAAGATTGTTGTTAGTAAGTGAATTGTTTTAACTGAGTGTTAACTAGTTGTGTTTTTTTAGCTTTTATTATTTTTAGGTGCGTTGAAATTTCTTCTATGAGGATAGTATTAATTACTTTAAATAAATAAATATTCATTTATCACAAACTCACTAAATATTAAACCCAAATTTACCAATGTTCATGTACAGTGCTGACACTAGTATATGAAGTGAGCTCCCTTGTGTTGCTATGTAAAGGTATTAAGAGTTCATTACATCTGTTCAGAAAAGGTTTTTAGGACAAATAGGTACATTTTAATTAGTAAACCAATGTAAGGAGTATATTAATCTTTTTTATAAAAATGTTACTTAACAGTAAAATAGGCTGATTAGGCCATCTATTGGTTCATTTTAACAGGGTTACACAGGAATGGAATGTTTAACTTTGACATTTTTAAATTAATTGGAACTATTTCCCCATGGTATTTATTATGCTTTAGATAAAGGAGAGAAAAAATAAGCACAGTTTGTTGTGCATGTCTGAAATGTCAGCTTAAACTCCCTCTTTTTGGGATACCCGTATAACCCTGTGATATGTATAAAGTGTGTTGCTTTTGCAGGGTGCTTAAATTGTGTAGATGTGTGACTTTGTGTAAATGCTGGGTGTTGTTTGGGAGGGGTAAAGATGTGGTTAGTGAAGCAAGGAAGATAAGCTAAAGTAGACACAAATATCAGGAAACAGGTGCGACAAAAACAGTTTGTGGTTAGGTTCTGCTCTATCTGTTGAGAACAGGGGAGGGAGATATAACAAGGGGGAGGGAGATATACCAAATATGGGTAATAATAAATATGAGTATGGGGGAGCTAAAATATGAGTAGTGGGAGATGTAAACAGAGGCGGGACTTCCTGTGACATGAATAGGCGGCACGGATAGGCTGTAAACCCTGAAGTACTCGACCAATGAGGAAACAGGGGAGGGAACGAAGCGACGGGCTTTAGGATAAAAGAACTGTACCAATGTCACTTGGGTGTGCCTACCTTGTGGACACCCACTCTTGCAAGAACGTGTAATAAACTTTAATTGCTGCTTCACAAGTGCTTCTGTTGTGGGTCTCTTAAGGAACCATTGTTTCTAACAGATGGGGGCTCGTCCGGGATAGAGTCTTTGGAGTGACCGGTAGTCCCAGTCACACTGTAGGAAGGCGCACCCCGTTGTCTTTCTCAACGGTCTTACGTGGCGAAAGGGGACACTCCACTTCTTCAACTGACAAAATCCAGGGACTCAATTAGTAAAAGGAACCTTGTGAATCAGAGGGAGACAAGGGACGGTAGGCATGCGTGAAACTGACCAGGCAACTCCGTGCACGGACCAAGGTAAGAAAACACTGGAACTTTGTGTGACTATTATCTTGGTGGTTGGGAATCCTGTGGGGGTGTCAGATCTGAATGAGAGTGATTGAGACATGTTTTGAACACGAAGTGAGTGTGGAGTCAGGATTCATGGTTCCGTTTATTCCGCAAGGAATACAGCTGGAGAAGGACGAAGCGAAAAGAAGGATTGAAAGGGGGATCTGACCAAAGGACAGGATGGGAAATAAGAATACTAAGAGGAATAGTATTCAAGATAAGGAGATTATAAATATAACTCCTGAAAGTCCCTTGGGAATAATGTTAAGAAATTGGAAAGATTTATCTTGTACAAGAAACAAAAATAAGAAAAAGATGATTAAATATTGTTGTTTTGTGTGGCCAAGTCAACCCTTACAATCCCCGGGCATATTCTGGCCAAAGTTTGGGACTTTTGAGGCTTGACTTTGTCAACGGTTAAATTTATTTGTTAATGACAAGGAGCCATTTTCACAGGAAAAATCAGATTATGCAGCGTGTTGGAAGGGAGTAATAGGTGGGAACCTATCCCCCTTAAGAATCACAAGAAGTAAGAGTCAGGTCATGCCACAGACTAATAGATCAGAAGATAAAAAGCAAAAAGATGAAGAGGTGAATCAACTCTGGGATCCTTTAAAATGCCTCCCTCTTGCCTATCATAGCAGAACAATTGGATCATTTTTTGGGGGGGGTTACCCTATCATATTCCTTTGTTGTCTAATGAGTAAGGAGGATTTTTCCTCTAACAGGGGACCTGGGCCCCGTCTCGTAAGCACCTTTGGGCTTTGGGGACGCTCACCCAAGATTAAAAATAATTGGGATAGGCAGTATTTGGTTGTATAAGTAGTTGCTCCCAGGAAAGAAGTGAACAAGGGCATGGAAGGAGAAAGGGGGAGTCATAACTATAGTAGTTACATATAAGAAGGAAAATGAGAGATATATGTAAATATAAAATGAATTTGCCTGATTTAATTAGGGGGTGGTGTCATGAGTGTTGTTAAATCAACCATGATTTTAAGGCAAATTGTTAGTTGAAAATCACTGATTGAGGAATTCTGTATACAGAATTGGCACATGCGTATACTTTAATCATTTGATAGGATCATATTAATATTAGTTTATAATAAGTAGGGAGTGATATTTAAGAAGCTAAAAGGTATTCCTGCTGTTTTATACTAGTTGGTTTGGATTATTGGTGCTGCCATTCCTTTGGTGGAGACTTACCTTATTTCAACACTATAAAATCAGAAGGGCGTTGAGATGGGGGGGGATGTCACTTTGTCGTCAGCTTTTTATAGTTAATATGGGGAGACTCGTAGTTTGATAAGTTGTTCCACCATAGGCTGAAAAGAGCAACTTTTCACCAGAAACTGCCCACAAAGGAACTGTTTCTGTGCTAACACAGACGGATTCCTATTTATGGAACGGGAGGAAGTGCTTTCTCTAGTGCCTATTTCTTTGTGACAACGCTATAAGATAAGGGGCAATATAACCATAAAACCAGTGTGGGCCTTAAGTTTGATAATAATAAGTGTTGAGTATTGGGGTCTTCTGTAGAGGGAAAGTCATTGTGTCTAGCCCGATGGTTGTGGCAGGTGGCCAACTGCCGTGACCAGTGGACCTAGACTGATGTTGCCCATTCAATGGATTCTTATACTTATATTGTTTTGCCAGGAAAAGGGGGGTATATGTGAGGACATATAAATTTCATGGCAAAACAGTGTCTGGTTATTTATGTGAGAATTTCACTCTAAGGGAAATCTCTGTTTTGCTTTGCTTAGGGATAAGGTAAAATGGAGTAGTTGGATATTGGTTTCTGTCCACATATAGGCTGCGCAATAAGAATATGTATAACTAATATCTATATATTGAGAAGAAGAAAAAACCATGATGAAATTACTCTCTTATAGTTAAAGGGTATTCTAGGATAATATCAGACATTTTTATATTTTGTATTTTTATGTGAAGAATAGCACACATTCATTGCCTCAATATATAATGATAAACAACAGGTATTGGGCAAAGGAACATTTCAGTTTTGTTTTGGGTCATGACAAGGAGTGTGCACATTCACTTCATGGTCTAGTGTTTCAGGGCTCATTGCAGTTTGACCCTCTTTTGCGTGTTCGTATATTATGGCTATTATACATTTTGTAACTGTTACAATATATGTAGTGGTTGGGAATTATGGGCTACCATATTTGGGGTGTGTGGGAAACGCACTAACCTTTGAGACCAAGGATCAGTTTCTGAAAAATTATATACTGGCACTATCTTCTTCTATATCCTCTCTGAGGGAAAAGGGGCCTCTGGCCCAAACCCCACCGTTGGAGTTTGCTGTTCATAAGACAAAGCCAGGAGATTGGGTGTTCATAAAAAGCTGGAAGGAATCTAAGCTGCAGCCTGACTGGGATGGTCCTACCTTGTGTTATTAACTACCAAGACAGCAGTCCGAACGGCAGAAAAAGGCCGGACCCACTATATTAGAATAAAGGAAGGATTCCCTCCCGACACGTGGACAAGCACGGTGCAGAAAGAACTCCCTGGACAAGCACTATGGCTGCTTCTTCGGAAGAGAACCACAGACTTGAATTAGAGGACCAGAATTGGACAGATAAGGAAAGATTTGATAACTTTTTGGTGCCAGAACTAGATACTTGGACCTCAGGGTGGGAATGGGAAGAAACTTGGGCTAGGACTCTATGCCAACACGTAACGTTTAAAATATATCAAGCAGAATATTGTCCAAAGAAATAGTTAATAATCTTGTGGAGAAAAAGGGACCGAGGATATTGGATAACACTTCACAAAGAACAACATTGAGTGTTTCCCATATATAATTTTAAGTGGGGGAAAAAAATGGGATTGGCAAAGTACGGAAGAACTAGGAATAAGAGAATGTCGAAACAGTTTAAAGTGTAATCCAGGTCTTATCTCTTGGGACCTACGGCCAAATGTGGGCAGTCCCAGCTGAAATCATACCAACTATTCCAGGGACGATAAAATTCAGAACCAAAATTTGAGAACAAGCAACCCCACGGGCGGTGCAGTTTGATATATGTACTGTTTTTGCTTGCGGAAGAACCAAGGAAGAGTACATGTGTCCAGATGTACCATTTCCCAAGTGGAGTGATGTTTGGTGGACAACTAAATAAAGGGATGGACAGCAGAAACTTGCCACAGACTTAAGGGCCTGGTTTCATTGTACAAAGGAATAACAAACAGTCGATGTGGGTTGAATAAATGTAACCCCATAACTATGGTTATTAAACGGACATCTTGGGTAGAAGAAATAGGGGGAAAATACTATAATAAAACTATAAATAATACTCTTTTTGGGATGGGAATCTCATTATCTGGAACAAATCGCGTGGAGTGTTGTTTCAGGATAGTGACACTCCCATCACCAACCCCAAAAACTGAAAACACAGACTCAAAAATTCCCCAGGTAAAACAATTTAGTCCACCCCAGATTGACCCTCATAGGGTAAAAGTCATAGAAGTTCAGGATTTGACACAAACATTTGAAGTAGAAACAGGATATGGAGAAGTAAATGCTTGGGTAGAATGGATTAAATATACAGTGAAAAGCTTGAACAAAAGCAATTGTTATGCTTGTGCAGCCGGAAGGCCAATAGCACAGATAACCCCCCTTCCCATGGGATGGGATAGTCACCCCACCGAAATGAGTTGCTTAGTGGCTCTATACCAAAGCAAGGACGCTTGGAAGAATGAGACATACCGGACACTCTCTCTCTCCTTTCCAGCCTTAAAACCCAAGGACATAAGAACGCCACCAACATTTTCCCAGGTCAGTAGGAATCACTCTTCTTGTCTCTCAAGACAGGATGATGGGTTGACTCGACCAGTGGGAATACTCGGTACTTGTGTCCAGACTCTAAATGTAACAGGAGACGTCTCAGGCAATTATTCTCGCTTAACCGTAGCCCGAGCAGACTTGTGGTGGTACTGTGGAGGAAAAATATTAAGAACTACCCTCCCGAGAAATTGGAAGGTAGTATGTGTTATTGTACAATTGGCCATACCATTCACCCTTGCATTCGAACAGAAAAAGACTCTAAATAGGAGAACTAAAAGGGATATAATAGGCTCCTTATTTGATGACAGAATTTATATAGATTCTATCGGAGTTCCACAAGGAGTACCTAACGAATTTAAAGCTAGGGATCAGATTGCAGCAGGTTTTGAATCAGCTCTATTCTGGTGGGCAACCATAAATAAAAATGTGGATTGGATTAATTATATATTACAACCAACAGCGGTTCATTAATTATACTAGAGATGCTGTAAAAGGAGTTGCAGAACAATTAGATGCAACAAGTAGAATGGCCTGGGAAAACAGGATGATATTTGATATGATCTTAGCCGAAAAGGGAGGAATATGTGTAATGCTTGGGGGAAGTTGTTGTACATTTATCCCAAATAATACCGCTCCAGATGGAACCACCACCAAGACATTACAGGGTCTTACTACTCTAGCAGAAGAACTAGGCGAGAACTCGGGAACAGATGACTCACTCACCGGGCGGTTGGATTCTTGGTTTGGAAAATGGAAAGGGATGGTAATATCAATACTTACCTCCCTAATAGTAGTAGCAGGAGTATTAACCGCAGTAGGATGTTGTATCATACCATGTGTACGGGGGTTAGCACAAAGATTAATAGAAACGGCTGTATCCAAACAAATGCCTTTAAAACCACCTCCTTATAATGAAAATATGTTGCTCTTAGGAGAACACGAAGAAGACCATCTATCTTTCCAGGAAATACAATGTGAAACCATGTTATCCAGACTAGAGGAATCACACAGAAATATGAGAACGCCGTGAAAAAGCAACAGAAAAGTATCAAATAAAAAGAGGAGGGATTGTGATATGTATAAAGTGTGTTGCTTTTGCAGGGTGCTTAAATTGTGTAGATGTGTGACTTTGTGTAAATGCTGGGTGCTGTTTGGGAGGGGTAAAGATGTGGTTAGTGAAGCAAGGAAGATAAGCTAAAGTAGACACAAATACCAGGAAACAGGTGCGACAAAAACAGTTTGTGGTTAGGTTCTGCTCTATCTGTTGAGAACAGGGGAGGGAGATATAACAAGGGGGAGGGAGGTATACCAAATATGGGTAATAATAAATATGAGTATGGGGGAGCTAAAATATGAGTAGTGGGAGATGTAAACAGAGGCGGGACTTCCTGTGACATGAATAGGCGGCACGGATAGGCTGTAAACCCTGAAGTACTCGACCAATGAGGAAACAGGGGAGGGAACGAAGCGACGGGCTTTAGGATAAAAGAACTGTACCAATGTCACTTGGGTGTGCCTATCTTGTGGACACCCGCTCTTGCAAGAACGTGTAATAAACTTTAATTGCTGCTTCACAAGTGCTTCTGTTGTGGGTCTCTTAATAATAATAATAATAATAATTAATTTGTTTGTTGCCTATCTGGCAATTAGCCACTCTAGGCGACGTACATTAAAATGAGATAAAATACAAAAATTTCAAATGCAATCACATAATAACAATAAATAAAATATTGGACAGTCATCGATACATATAAAAACAGTTATATTAGCAGCATACGATAGATGACAAAATCATGGAGATTTACCCGTCCCAAGGACCTCATAGGCCTGTTGGAATAGCCACGTCTTCAGGGCCTTGCGGAATACGTCTAGGGAAGGGGCATGTCGAAGATCACATGGGAGGGAGTTCCAGAGAGTGGGGGCCACCACAGAAAAGGCTCTCTCCCTAGTACCCACCAACCTAACTGTTTTGGTTGGCGGGATTGAGAGAAGGCCTTGTGTGGCTGATCTAGTTAGGCGGCATAGTTGGTGGCTGTGGAGGCGCTCTTTCAGGTAAGCAAGGCCGAAACCATTTAGGGTTCTAAAGGTTAATACCAACACCCTGAATCGGGCCCGGAAGACAACCGGCAGCCAGTGTAGATCAAGTAATACTGGCGTGATGTGGTCCCGGCGGCGGCTGTTGGTAAGTAAGCACGCCGCTGCATTCTGTATAAGTTGTAATTTCCGGGTCGTTTTCAAGGTAACCCCACGTAAAGCACATTACAGTAGTCTAATCGAGAGGTGACCAGGGCATGTACCACGAGCGGGAGCTGTTGAACAGGGAGGTAGGGTTGCAGCTTACGTATAAGATGTAATTGATACCAAGCTGCCCGGCTCACAGCCGAAATCTGAGCCTCCATGGACAGCCTGGAATCAAGAACAACTCCGAGGCTGCGGACCTGGTCCTGTAGGGGCAACTTCACCCCATCAAACACCAGGTCAACATCTCCTAACCCTCCCTTGTCTCCCACAAGTAGTACCTCGGTCTTATCAGGGTTCAACTTCAACCTGTTCCTGCCCATCCATCCACTCACGGATTCCAGGCACTTGGACATGGTCTCCATAGCCCTCTCCGGTGAAGATTTAAATGAGAGTTAGAGCTGAGTGTCATCCGCATATTGGTGACACTGCAGCCCAAATCTCCTGATGATCTCTCCCAACGGCTTTACATAGATGTTAAATAGCATGGGAGAGAGGATAGAGCCCTGTGGCACACCACAATTGAGAGGCCAAGGGTCTGAAACCTCCTCACCCAATGCTACCTGTTGGCGCCTATCAGAGAGAAAGGAGTGGAACCACTGTAAGACCGTGCCTCCCAATCCCAAACTCTCCAGGCGATCTAAAAGGATCTTAAGGAACCATTGTTTCTAACAACCCTAAGACCCAACATACAAGGAATTCAAAGTACATGGATCAGGATGGCAAAGATCCTGGCCCTCCTCTGTGTGACATAAGAACATAAGAACATAAGAAGAGCCTGCTGGATCAGGCCAGTGGCCCATCTAGTCCAGCATCCTGTTCTCACAGTGGCCAACCAGGTGCCTGGGGGAAGCCCGCAAGCAGGACCCGAGTGCAAGAACACTCTCCCCTCCTGAGGCTTCTGGCAACTGGTTTTCAGAAGCATGCTGCCTCTGACTAGGGTGGCACAGCACAGCCATCACGGCTAGTAGCCATTGATAGCCCTGTCCTCCATGAATTTGTCTAATCTTCTTTTAAAGCCGTCCAAGCTGGTGGCCATTACTGCATCTTGTGGGAGCAAATTCCATAGTTCAACTATGCGCTAAGTAAAGAAGTACTTCCTTTTGTCTGTCCTGAATCTTCCAACATTCAGCTTCTTTGAATGTCCACGAGTTCTAGTATTATGAGAGAGGGAGAAGAACTTTTCTCTATCCACTTTCTCAATGTCATGCATAATTTTATACACTTCTATCATGTCTCCTCTGACCCGCCTTTTCTCTAAACTAAAAAGCCCCAAATGCTGCAACCTTTCCTCGTAAGGGAGTCTCTCCATCCCCTTGATCATTCTGGTTGCCCTCTTCTGAACCTTTTCCAACTCTAGAATATCCTTTTTGAGATGAGGCGACCAGAACTGTACACAGTATTCCAAATGCGGCTGCACCATAGATTTATACAACGGCATTATGATATCGGCTGTTTTATTTTCAATACCTTTCCTAATTATTGCTAGCATGGAATTTGCCTTTTTCACAGCTGCCGCACACTGGGTCGACATTTTCATCGTGCTGTCCACTACAACCCCGAGGTCTCTCTCCTGGTCGGTCACCGCCAGTTCAGACCCCATGAGCGTATATGTGAAATTAATATTTTTTGCTCCAATATGCATAATTTTACACTTGTTTATATTGAATTGCATTTGCCATTTTTCCGCCCATTCACTCAGTTTGGAGAGATCTTTTTGGAGCTCTTCACAATCCCTTTTTGTTTTAACAACCCTGAACAATTTAGTGTCGTCAGCAAACTTGGCCACTTCACTGCTCACTCCTAATTCTAGGTCATTAATGAACAAGTTGAAAAGTACAGGTCCCAATACCGATCCTTGAGGGACTCCACTTTCTACAGCCCTCCATTGGGAGAACTGCCCGTTTATTCCTACTCTCTGCTTTCTGCTTCTTAACCAATTCCTTATCCACAAGAGGACTTCTCCTCTTATTCCATGACTGCTAAGCTTCCTCAGAAGTCTTTGGTGAGGTACCTTGTCAAACGCTTTTTGAAAGTCTAAGTACACTATGTCCACTGGATCACCTCTATCTATATGCTTGTTGACACTCTCAAAGAATTCTAATAGGTTACTGAGACAGGACTTTCCCTTGCAGAAGCCATGCTGGCTCTTCTTCAGCAAGGCTTGTTCTTCTATGTGCTTAGTTAATCTAGCTTTAATAATACTTTCTACCAGTTTTCCAGGGACAGAAGTTAAGCTACCTGGCCTGTAAGGCTATCATATCTCCCCTCAGTCTTCTCTTCTCCAGGCTAAACATGCCCAGTTCTTTCAGTCTCTCCTCATAGGGTTTGGTTTCTAGTCCGCTGATAGTTCCTGTTGCCCTCCTCTGAACCTGTTCCAGTTTGTCTGCATCCTTCTTGAAGTGCGGAGACCAGAACTGGACTCAGTATTCAAGATGAGGCCTAACCAGTGCTGAATAGAGGGGAACTAATACTTCACGCGATTTGGAAACTATACTTCTGTTAATGCAGCCTAATATAGCATTTGCCTTTTTTGCAGCCACATCACACTGTTGACTCATATTCAGCTTGTGATCAACGACAATTCCAAGATCCTTCTTGCATGTCGGATGGCTGAGCCAAGTATTCCCCATCTTATAACTGTGCATTTGGTTTCTTTTTCCTAAGTGTAGAACTTTGCATTTATCCCTGCTGAATTTCATTCTGTTGTTTTCAGCCCAATGCTCCAGCCCAGCCTTTCCCAACCAGTGTGCCTCCAGATGTTGTTGGACTACAACTCCCATCTTCCTGACCATTGGCAATGCTAGCTGAGGCTGATGGGAGTTGTGGTCCAACAACATCTGGAGGCACATTGGTTGGGAAAGGCTGCTCCAGCCTATCAAGGTCCCTTTGAATTTTCCTTCTGTCTTCCATGGTATTAGCTATGCCCCCCAATTTTGTATCATCTGCAGATTTGATAAGCATGCTCTGTACCTCCTCATCCAAGTCGTTAATAAAAATGTTGAAGAGCACTGGACCCAGAACCGAGCCCTGTGGTACCCCACTCATTACTTCCACCCAGTCTGAGAAGGAACCATTGATAAGCACTCTTTGAGTACAATTCTGGAGCCAGCTGTGGATCCACCTCAGAGTAGTTCCATCCAGCCCACAATTAGCTACCTTGCTAATCAGAATATCATCGGGCACTTTATCAAAAGCTTTGCTGAACTCGAGATATGTCCACAGCATTTCCACAGTCTACAAGGGAGGTTACCCGATCAAAAAATGAGATAAGATTAGTTTGGCAGGATTTGTTTTTCATAAATCCGTGTCGGCTCCTAGTAATCACTGCATTGTTTTCAAGGTGCTTACAGATTGACTGCTTTATAATCTGCTCCAGAGTTTTTCCAGAGATTGATGTTAGGCTGACTGGTCTGTAGTTCCCCGGTTCCTCCTTTTTGCCCTTTTTGAAGATAGGGACAACATTAGCTCTCCTCTAGTCATCCAGCACTTCACCAGTCCTCCATGATTTCGCAAAGATAATAGACAGCGGTTCTAAGAGTTCTTCAGCCAGTTCCTTCAATACTCTAGGATGCAGTTTATCGGGCCCTGCCAATTTGAACACATTCAAGTGATTTGGTATTCCTTAACCGTTTGTCTGTCAAGCTCAAGCTCCAATCCTGCCCCTTCTACTTCATGTTTCCCGGGAGGGTCATAGACCCTTTTTGGGAGAAGACTGAGCCAAAGAAAAAACCTTCCATGGACCCAGAGGATTTCAGCAGCTACAGACCAGTAGCGAATGTTCCATTCCTGGGCAAGATCCTGGAACGAGTGGTTGCTGACCAGCTCCAGGCGCTATTGGATGAAACCGATTATCTAGATCCATTTCAATCGGGGTTCAGGCCTGGTTTTGGCACTGAGACGGCCTTGGTCGCCCTGTTTGATGATCTATGTCGGGAGAGAGACAGAGGGGGTGTAACTCTGTTGATTCTCCTTGACCTCTCAGCGGCTTTTGATACCATCGACCATGGTATCCTTCTGGAGAGGCTTGCGGAGTTGGGAGTTGGAGGCACCGCTTGGCAGTGGTTCCGCTCCTACTTAGCGGGTCGTCTCCAGAAGATAGTGCTTGGGGAACATTGCTCGACACCGTGGGTTCTCCAATGTGGGGTCCCGCAGGGTTCAGTTCTGTCTCCCATGCTTTTTAACATTTATATGAAGCCGCTGGGGGCGGTCATCAGGAGTTTTGGAGTGCATTGTCATCAGTACGCTGATGACACGCAGCTCTATTTCTCCTTTACATCTTCTTCAGGTGAGGCGGTCGATGTGCTGAACCGTTGCCTGACCGCGATAATGGACTGGATGAGAACTAACAAACTGAGACTTAATCCTGATAAGACTGAGATGCTGTTGGTGGATGGTTTCTCTGATCGGATGGTGGATATATACCCTGTCCTGGATGGGGTTACACTCCCCCTAAAGGAACAGGTGCGTAGTCTGGGAGTCATCTTAGACTCTTCCCTCACACTTGAGGCTCATGTAGCCTCGGTGGCCCGGAATGCGTTCTACCAACTTCGGTTGGTAGCCCAGCTACGTCCCTATCTGAGTAAGGAGGACCTTACATCAGTGGTACACGCTATGGTAACCTCGCGTCTGGACTACTGCAATGCGCTTTACGTAGGGCTACCTTTGAAGACGGTTCGGAAGCTACAGCTAGTGCAAAATGCGGCGGCCAGACTGCTAACAAGAACCAAGCGGTCTGAGCATATAACACCTGTGCTAGCTCGCCTGCACTGGCTTCCAATATGCTTCCGGGCCAGATTCAAAGTGTTGGTACTTACCTATAATGCCTTATACGGCGCGGGACCACGATATCTGTCGGAACGCCTCTCCTGATATGAACCGGCCCGTACACTACGGTCTACTACGAAGGCCCTCCTCCGGGTTCCGACCCATAGGGAAGCCCGGAGGGTGGTGACAAGATCTAGGGCCTTCTCAGTGGTGGCCCCCGAACTATGGAATAGTCTCCCCGAGGAGGTGCACTTGGCGCCGACACTATCATCTTTTCGGCGCCAAGTTAAAACCTTTCTCTTCTCTGAGGCATTTTAATTCTTTTTAATTTTAAACTATTATAACCTGATTTTAGACTGTACAGTTTTTTGTACAGTTTTGTATTGTGTTATATTATATTGTGTTATCTTTTATTGTATTTTTAATGTTCACCGCCCAGACAGCTGTTGCTAGTCGGGCGGTATATAAGCTTAATTAATTAATTAAATAAATAAATAAAGTAAAATTGATAAAATTTACTCCTGACCATTGCTGACTACTACTGATTCAGGAGTGGAGTTCCAAGAGCACCCTTAGCCTCCTTATTAATGAGACCAGGAAGCTACCACCCCATCCATCTCAAGAGGAATCACCCCCCCGAATGATGGAATTACCTTCAGCAAGAGTAACCAATATGTATTCCAGATGTTAGCAAATGGCAAAAAAAGCTTTCTTCAGGTACATGCTTAGTAAAAGACAGAGAAAAGAAATGGTGGTTCAGCTGCTCAGTGAGGATGGCAAAATTAGACAGATGACAACAAAAAAGGAAGATGTGCTCAATTCTTACTTTGGCTCTCTCCTCCCAGTAGAGGGTCTATAACCCTCCTGGCAAAAGTGATGTACAAGTTGAAGAAGCAGGATTGCAGCTTGAGATTGATAGACAAACGGTCAAGGAATACCTAATTACTTTAAACAAGTTCAAATCTCCAGGGCCTGATGAACTGCATCCTAAAGGAATTGGCTGAAGAATCAGAACCGCTGTCTATTATCTTTGCAAAATCATGGAGGATGGGTAAAGTGCCAGATGACTGGAGAAGGGCTAATGTGATCTCTATCTTCAAAAAAGGCAAAAAGGAGAACATTGGGAACTACAGAGCAGTCACTATCAATCCCTAGGAAAATTCTGGAACAGATTATAAAACAGTCAGTCTGTAAGCACCTTGAAAACAATGCAGTGATTACTAAAAGCTAACATGGATTTGACAAGAACAAATCCTGCCAGACTAATCTTATATCATTTTTTAATCTGGCAACCTCCCTGGTAGACTGTGGGAATGTTGTAGACATAATGTATCTTGACTTCAGCAAAGCTTTTGACAAAGTGCCCCATGATATTCTAATTAGCAAGCTAGCTAAATGTGGGCTGGATGGAACAACTATCAAGTAGATTCCCAGTTGGCTACAGAATTGTACTCAAAGAGTGCTTATCAATGGTTCCTTCTCAAAGTGCAGGAAGGTAACAAGTGGGGTACCACTGGGCTCAGTCCTGGGCCCAGTGCTCCTCAGCATTTTTATTAATGACTTGGTTGAGGAGGTGCTTATCAGATGTGCAGATGATACAAAATTGGGTAGGATAGTTAATACCTGGAAGACAGAAACAAAATTCAAAGTGGAGCATTGGGCTAAAACAACAGAATGAAATTTAACAGGGATAAGTGCACAGTTCTACATATAGGAAAAAGAAACAGTTATAAGATGGGGAATACTTGGCACAACAATACTACATGCGAGAAGGATCTTGGGATTGTTGTTGATCACAAGCTGAATATGAGCCAACAGTGTGATGTGGCTGCAAAAAAGGTAAATTCATTTTTTAGGCTGCATTAACAGACGTATAGTTTCCAAATTGTGTGAAGTATTGGTTCCCCTCTATTTGGCACTGGTTAGGCCTCATCTTGAGTACTGCATCCAGTTCTGGACACCACACTTTAAGAAGGATGCAGACAAACTGGAACAGGTTCAGAAGAGGGCAATAAGGATTACCAGGGGACTGGAAACAAAGCCCTATGAGGAGAGAGTGAAATAAATCAGCATATTTAACCTTGAGAAGACTAAGGGGAGATATGCTAGTGCTCTTCAAGTACTTGAAAGGTTGTTACACAGAGGAGGGCCAGGATATCTTTTCGATAATCATACAGTGCAGGACACAGAATATTGGACTCTAGTTACAGGAAGTCAGATTTTGACCGAACATCAAGAAAAACCTCCTAACTGTTAGAGTGGAATGACAATGGAACCAATGACCTAGGGAGGTGATGGGCTCTCCAACATTGGAGGCCTTTAAGAGGCAGCTGGACAGCCACGTAACGAGTATGCTTTAACGTGGATTTCTGCATTGAACAGGGGTTGGACTCAATGGCCTTATAGGCCCCTTCCAACTCTACTATTCTGTGATTCTAGTCCAAGACATATAGAGGGCATCACCTTGGCTATCCCAGACTTACAGCATCACCTCCATCACGACAACGCAATTTCACCTTGTTTGAGTACATCCTCTTGACTATAGCCTCCTCTGAAAAAAGTTTTTTTGGTGATTTAGTTAAAATAAAAGTTGAGTGTCACCCACATATTCATGGCACCCAGCTCCAAAGTTCAAGATCATCTCTTCCTGTGGTATCACATCATAGCATTCATCAAGTATGCCCACGTGGGACATGCAAAAAGTAAAATGATGCAGCATGGAATCTTCTTGTTCAGGTTTCCAGGCAGCCACTCCATTCCCTCACCACTCCCAATTTCCACCACCCCCCGTTCAGTTATCATTCTGCCCACTGAGCATGCTCAATCCTTATTGGGCTGCTTTGGGGGGGTGCCCCCAAATTTTTTTGTACTTAGGCAAACTTTGGGGTTTCCTAAGCCTGCCAATATCTCCCTCTTGTGTGTGGATTGTGCCATTCTAGCTATGGTAACAGCACGCTGAGAACTGAGTTCACTGTTAGTCTTTATGATGATTTTAATATCATTTGCCTACACTCTACCCATCAACATATGTTTTAAAATGTTGCTCATTAAAATGGGTTGTGTTATGAACAATATCTTTTTTTAGAAAAATAAACTAATATGCTCCATGTATGTCTAACCATATAGTGAAGTACACCTAGATTTATATTGCAGACCAGGGAGCACAGTTTGAATATGTTGAGAGTCCGGAGGGTGCCATTCACAAAATGACTGCCATGGGGGTGTGGCATAACACAAAATGACTACCATAGGGACATGCAAAACACAGATTAGAGAGAGTACAGTCATTATTGCTTCTCCCTGTCCCGTCCCCCCGCCCACCACATGTTTACCGGGGGAATTTACTATGTCCTGGTGGTCCTTGTACCGGCCTGTGGGCAGATGCTCAGCTTCTTCAGCTGCCTGTAGGCAAGGGGGGCTTGTATTCCCCCCCGCCTTAGTTCTCTCTAGTCTACCGGTTAGTGTAAAATGGGGTTAAGGGACGGCCAATGTGAGCTCAGAGCCACCTGGGCCCTAATCGGGGGTTGCTAATGAGCATTTCAGTCTGATGTTCAGCCAAGAATGCTGTGTGATGATGGGAAGGTGCCTTGTTAACCAGATAGTGTAGACCTTGGAGCAATTAATTCCCTGAGAGGCTGTGCTTATCGCCTATTGTTATGCTGTATGATCCTGGGAAAGAGCCTCCATCACTGAAGAGCTATGCTGGGAAAGCGGTGACTTAATTCTTTGTAGTAATTAGTTGCTCATTACTGTGTTGTAAACATGTATCCTATAAAGGGTTCCTGGTGTGCCCAGTTCAGTGTTCAGCCTGGCCCATGTTCTTGCAGAACCTGGCAGCCTGTTCCACCTTATTTGGTACACCTGCGGGTCAAAAGTTATCCAATAAACACTCTCCTTTTAAGTAAACCTGCTGGTGTGTGTCTGCCTTATTCATCTCTCTGGTACCTCGGAAACCTGAATGCCCAGGCCAGGGCAGTACAGTCCTGATTGTGGAGATACAGCTGTCAAAGGCACAGGAACCCTGTTTTCCCCAATGCCAATGCTAAACCAAAGCCTAGACTGCAAATCCTATACCCACTTATCTGAGAGTAAGCCCCATTAAACACAAAGAGACTTCTTTCTGAAGCTAACATATATACCATAGTACTGAAAGTTAACTATATAATGAATTCTTAATGAGTGCCTGGACATCAGCTCCTGCCCATCAGGAGATATATCTATGCTTCTTTGCAAAGTTGTCACATTTTGCATTTGCCATTTGGGAAGGAGATTCTTTAACATCCACCCACACTTATTGTGTATTAGTGTTTGCAGAAAATGACTTCTAGGGAGTAGCTGATCTCAGATGAAACCACCACAGGAAAGATGCATCCTGGTTACTATGAAATAAAAGGAAGGGCAAGCTATGGAGATTTCAAAGATTACTAGAAAATAAGACTAAAGCAGGAAAATGCATTAAAGGGGACAGGAAAACAAGCTGTTTAGGATTCCAGGGGTTCCAGATATTTTCAGCCTAATGTTATGCTGTATTTGGTGTAATTTCAGTGGACCTTAGGTGTTCCTAACTCTGTATACGACCAAGGTGATAAGCATATTCCTGAGATTTACCAGTCTTCTATACACAAACAGGACATTTCTAGCCCACATGGCTTCAAAATAAAATCTGAATATTAGTTGGCTACACTACGATCAAAAGTGATGCTAAAAATAGAATGGGTCTATTTTCTCTAATGTATTAATTCAACTCCATCTAGCTATTGTTCTCAATATCCTTAGGCTTTTCCGCAAATATTATGGATGATTCTGCTTTTTAAAAATAATGTATGAGATTGGTATTTAGTCCCACATGAAAAACAAATTGTGACTGCAAGCAGTCTAGACTGCCTAGAATTTTTGTTTTGTCTTCTGTCTGTACAGTTATGATATTTACATTTTTGCAAAGAGACTATAAAATATGTTCAATGTGAATTTTGTTAGTTCTTTTTTCATCACTATTTCCAATAAAGTCTATCCACCTCCTCACCACTTTGCTTAGGGATAAATTATTGCATGTAATCTTAAGCAATGTAGAATCAGAAGCACCACCTTTTGCAAACTAAGCTGCTGATTGCAAGCATATTCTTTGTCATTTTGTTTTCTACTTCCCAAACCAATCCAGTGATGCAAAAGACCCAGAAGTGCAGGTAGAGAGTCATTATTCCAAGTCAATTGAGTTCCTGAGGGAGCCCCATGCAATGCACAACTGCCACAGCTGTATCTACTTCATTTCCCCCAGTGTATTGTAAGAGAGATGTCATGTCAAGGGTGGCAAAACATGGCATGGTGAAAATTATATTAAATATGCTACTCTCTTGTTAGCCTCTGCTAGATGTAACTATACTTTGCTAAAGTTTGGCAGGGTTAACCAATTCCTAGCCATCTTGAGGATTTTACTTTGCAATATGGGCTCTGACCATGGCCATTATGGTGTTGTGAAACAATGCTTAGTTCTGCACTAAGGCACATTCAGCATATTAAAGGATGAGGAGCAGAACAAGTGAAGAGGAGAGTACTGCTGGACTGAGAGACCCTTCACTGGCTCCATCTGTCAACCCAACTGATTGCATCCAGAAGACATAACCAAGGATACATCACTGTTGCCAAGATAAAGCACCATAGCCTCTAAGAGTCTCCATTTTGCCAGAGAAGGATATACTAGTCACCTAGCCCATGAAAGCAGCAAGTATACCCTTGCTGTCTTCTGTTACCATAAACCATGGAGTGTTCACATCCTCTGTTCAGTAGACATGGAAATCCAGAATATACAAACTCCCTACTCACTTCCTAATGCAATAGGGCTTTGTGGCAAAGCTGCTGATTGGTATTTCAGTACCCTGATGCAGAAATCACCATGCAAGAAGTACTGCGGAATCCACTGGTAATTGTACTATTAAAGTTAGGGATCTCCACCCATCAATGGCGGACTGGGTCTAAAAATATTGGTTGCCAGGAGACAAAGGGGCCCCACCGACAACTATAAGGCTATCATTTAATTTTTATAAGAAATAAATAAAATTTTCAAAAAATACGTAAGTGGAAAAAAGGCACAATTAATTTTTTTGCGAAATGAATGTATATTTTTTAGTAATTACAGTATACATATATTGTACATATTACTGGCAGTATACAGTAGATACTAAATGTAAATACAGATTGCTATAATTGAATTTTTTTAAAAAAAATTGATTTTAAATAAATGGTGGATATTTTTAAATAGTTTGCTTGTACTGAACATTTTACACATTAACAGGTAGTTCAAAAGCATATTTCATGCAGTCCACTATATTAAGAGCAATCGTTTGAATTCACTAGATGATTGTGCGAATCTGTCAATAATTGCTTCTGCATCCAATTCATCTAACAATTCCTTTTCACTGGATAGCAACATGTATGATTCCAAGTTCTCCTCAGACAGTGAATTTCTTAGCCTTGTCTTTATGATCTTTAGCTTTGAAAATGTCCTCTCACATTGGACTTGAGTAACTGATAGTGTGCAGATAATTTTATCAAGTTCATAAAGGTTATCATATGGCTTGTCATGAAGTCTGTTGGATGCCAGAATTTTTAGTACACACAATGGGCAAGTGCTACAAATTTTACACTTGTTGCAACTGGAATCCATATTCTCACCATCATTAAGCAATAGCTTTAATACATCAAAGTTCGAAGCAAAAGAAAACAATTCCAATATTACTTGATCTTTGCTGATTTGTGGAGACAGCTTAATAATACCTTCCAATGCTTCATCTTCAAGGCCCTTCTCTGCAATAGTTTTAAACTTTGCTGGGTCCAAGCAGGATAAATCTTTATACAACTGTTTGTGTTGTACAAAGCGTGAATCTAGTGACTGGACAATGTGGTCCATTATTGTTAAACACATTTACTCGAAAATCAGCTAGAGAATCTGAGGAATTTCCTTCATCATCTATAAGCTCATCTGCCATTCTTTTCTTCTTCCTCTGCCTCTTAACTGGCAATGCTGTTTCCAAAGAGTCAATTTCCAATGTTTGATTTTCATCCATATTCAACTGTGAAATCTTGTCACTACATTTATTTACAAATTCCAATGCCTTGCTGTGAACGGTATCAAATGTTCTTGTCTGTTCCTTCAACTTTGTTGTAGCTGAATCTACTAAACTCCATGCAGTAAACATATCTAAACCACTTGTCTATAAATAACTTGATAACGGGGCTGTAGTTTCAAATATATACAAGTAAGTAAATGCTGTCAATATTGTTTCAAACTTTAGAAGACTTTGAAGTAAAACATTTGCTTCTTGTTTTGTTTTTGCATCAAACTTGTCTGAATCTTGTATCATTGATAAGCATGTCAATAGATTTACAAAAGTACTGACAGCAGCATCATCAAAACATCCAAATATAGTTGTTGCTGCATTGGATTTTCCTGACCATCTTGTCTCACCAATTAGCTTTAATCATTTCATTTTTTCTTGTCCTAGATGTTTTCCAACAACTTCTATCCATACAGCCATTCTCTTGTATGATGTTTTCACAAAAGTTGCTAAATTCTGGGGCAAATTGAAAAAAGAAACTGCAGGCACGCAACATTTTGTTGTTTCAGTTATCACCAAATTCAAGACATGGGCATAGCACCATATATGAACATGTTGATCAGCCACATCAGTAATTTTACTTTGTAAACCATTATACTGGCCATGGTAGCTTGCAGCTCCATCTGTACTATCAGATAAAGATTTTTTGGGATCAATTTTAAGATGCTATAATGTTTCAGTCAATAGATCAAAAAGTCCCTGTCCTGTACCATCATTACTTGGCACAACTGAAAGTAGTCGCTCACAGATAACACCTTTAAGCACATTTCAAATACATAATGGAACTCGCCGCAAGAACACTTCAATGGAAATATGTTTTATAGATGCATCTATTATTAACAACAATTTTAACAATCACAGTAATTTTAACTGTAGAGTAAATAAAAGGTATCATTATTATGCATTATGCGTATATATTATTATTTGAGACTGCAGCTTAAATATATTTACTACCTAGTATTTTTATACTAATTTTATACAATGAAAGAAAATACATTATATTTAAATTAAAGAGCATAAGGCCACAGTTTATAAAAAATATTAATTAAATACATACCTTTTATAAAACACATAAAACACAGCAAGCACGAGGTGAAGAGCTGACGAAGCATACTCAAACTGAGGCCGACACAATGAAAAATATTTGCTGTCTTTGCAATGTATGCAATAGCTCGATACAAAGTTGACTCCGGCTGCACGTCACAATCCCAGGCTGGGATTCCCAGCTAAGCTTCATTGCGCAGTCGCAATAGTAAAGATCCGAGCCTATATAACGTATGCATCGGCCTCACATAACCCGAATCAGAATTATTTTTTCAGAGTTATTTATTATATTCTTAAATATAAAGTATCCTCGAAAAATGATTTTATTAAAAAATTTTTATTAAAATAGTAATACAACGTAAATTTTAGTTGCATACAGTAATAATATTGGAACTTCTATTATATTTTCAAGCTACTAAAAGGTCATTAACATTTTTAACATATTGTCTAATGTTTAAGGGGGCCCACTTGCCATCGGGCAAGCTGACACCCTGGCCAGTCCGCCACTGCCACCCATAGAATCTTCTGTTATGCCCCTCCCATACACTCTCCTGGTAAGCAGCTGACACTCCACTGCCAGGAGGCCAAATGTGTAGCAGCACCCCTCCTCATTCACTGCTCCTGGTGGGTGAGGAATCTATCCAGCCTTAAATGATTATTACAATTTGTGTTTCAGTAGAAAATATGAGTGTTTTTCAATTCTAAATTTGCTGGAACTGCTAATCCACTTTTTCTATACATCCTATCTGTTAGTTCATCCAGATGTTTAACCAGCCATTCCATAACCATTAGAATTGATATAGTTTTCCAGTGCTGGGCTAACATTAGGTTTCTATTAGAAGGTTTAGCAAAATAAAAATAAAGTGCCACTTTAAAGTCTTAAATAGTCAGTAACACACTCTGCAACTCAAACTGTAATCTTAAAACAGTAATTTGAAAAATAACCGGCTACTTGAGACCAATATGATTAAATATGATTATAGTTCCACCATAAAGTATGCAAATCTGTATGGTCAAAATGACCTTTTCAGCTTTTAAGGATACAATCCTAAAATACATGGGCCAAGGGGCTGTCCTATAGCTGCGTTAGAATATGGTGCAGTTGCAAAATAGTGATTGCATGGTTCTACCCCTGGCATATTGAAGTATAGGATTGTTTGTCCCATGTTGAAATTTTTTGTTTAGCTTCACCAGAGTCATTCACCAGCAATAAATGATTTTTCTTGATGAACATAAAAAACTAATAAAGCAAAGATCTGTAAACACAAAAACTGAGAACACCACAAAGAATCTTTCCAAAGGGAACAAATGGCAAATGGTTCCATGTAAGTAGCTAGCTCCTCACATTCTTTACACTTACCTAGGCTAAAATTAACTTCTCCCTTCAATTCACAGGAGGGAAACATTTTTCAGCTTGAGGACTTCATTCTCTTCTGAGCAAACTTCCGAGGGCCACATGCCCATGGTGGGTGGAACAAAAGGCAAAAGTGGCCCAAGCAGTGAATGTACATGTTCCCTTTGTACAGTAGTCTCATTTCTGCACACGCAGCTCCCTTTCTGTCTGTCCTCCATCCAGACAAGCAAGAGGCATTCTCAGAGTTCAAGGAGTCTTTCCAGCAAAGCAAAAACACTTGGGGGGTCAAGCGGGGGAGGGGGACCTAGAGAGATTTCTGAGGGCCAGGTAGAGATGTCTAGAGGGCTGCATTTGGTCCCTGGGCCTGACGTTTTACTCCTCTGCTTTAATTTCATTTCCTTCCACGTTGTGCTTCACAACTGTTGCTAGACGCAGGTGAAAAGCTGCTCAAATCCAATCATGGCTCAGGAATATATTTTAGGGGATCCGCATTTCCTTTCTTATGGGAAGCTTACTCTGGCATCCCTGCTTCCCACAAAGAACATCACAGGAAAGAGAAGACCAACCTGCCCCATCTATTACTCAGAAACAGCAACAGCAGGGAACTTGCTTCTCCACTCCCTGCCAGAAGGTACACCCAACTCCTCCTCAGACTGCAGAAGTGAAAAAGAAGCATCCTCTGGCCTCTGCTGCCAGCCAGCCAGCCAGAACAAGTGCTGCTGGGTCAGTTGAAGTACCTCTAGCTAAGCATGCCCACCAGCAAGAGAAGATCAGCCTGACCCCAACTGGATATAAATAAAATTTACTAATAGTCCAAATATAAGAAAATGGGCTGTTTCATACACTCTGGCAAGTATGATTAGGATCTCTGCAAAGCAATTCTAAGTAAGCCATTTCCAGAAATGATAATAAAAAGATGCTCCTCATTTCCTGTGTTACTTGCAATGATCATGGTTCTATGGTGATAGGAAGCAAATGAAAATGGGGGAGGTGGCATATCCAAAAAGGCTGCAAAGGCAAGGATGTGCACAAAAAGGCAGATGCAGTGTAATGTAAATAAGAGTAAAGTGATGCACATGGGAGCAATTAATCCTAACTGCACAAATACACTGGTAGGGTATAATGGTGACTAACCATTATACCACAGGAGTTGGGATGAAGAGCAAGGTAGAACACAGAGAAAAAATAAAGTAGAAATTGAGGCTGATATAAGAGTCAATGAGAAACCTTCCCTGGGTGCATTTCAGCTCAGGCTCACCTTTAAGGGTTAAAGCCAGTGAGTACAGTACTGGTTCCTAGACAGGCACTGAAGTAAAAAGATGTGAGAACCGCTGTACTGTATATTTTATTTGTGAAATATGGTCATAACTGCAATATATCCAATTCTTTGGTACATTGAGACATGTTATATGGAGATTCTACTGTATGTGGGTGTGGTGGACTAACTCAACGAAAGCCCTGAACCATTGTGCAGCAGCAGTGAAAAAGGCAACTTCCATGGCAGGGATTATTACTGTGGTGCAGGCACACTTGGAACACTGTGTGCACACTACATCTCAAAAAATATATTCCAGATCTGGAAACATTGCAGCCAAAATAATCAAGGGGTCTGGAGCATATTGCTTATGATGAAAGGTTACAAATGGCTCAGAGCTGTTACTTTAGAATGGCAATTAAGGGTAGACATGTTAGACCAGGGGTTCCCAAACATTTTCCCCCCATGGACCGCTTGAAAATTTCTGATGATCTTATAGGACTACTTAATGACTTTTTTTGCCTGTAGTTGCAATTGTAATGCACTGTGCTAGATGCTGTATGCTTTTTAATTGGATTTTATTTATTTAAATTTGCATTCCATAGAATTCAAATTTAATACAATCTAAGAAATAAAAGAAACACTTGAAATACAGGAATACCCCGCATTAACGTACGCAATGGGTCCAGAGCGAGTACGTAAACCGAAAATGTACTTAAAGTGAAGCACTACCTTTTTTCACTTATCGATGCATATACTGCACTGCAGTCGTCATATACAGGCATAACTGATGTAAATAACACATTTATAACTAAAATGAACACAGTAGGCCTTATTTTAAGAAAACATTTGTAGTTGGAAACTGATCGGGCGGTGGCGTCATGCTGTTAAGTGTCCGTTCTTGCGAAGCGAGCATACGTAAATGGGAATGGTGCTACTGTAAATATGTCCGTCCTCGTGAGTGTCTGTAAAGTGAAGGTCCGTATAGCGAGGTATTCCTGTACATTAAAAAATCAGTATGAATATTTAATGCAGACATAATGCAGACCACCTGAATGAACAACT
Source organism: Rhineura floridana (assembly GCF_030035675.1). Lineage (NCBI taxonomy): Eukaryota > Metazoa > Chordata > Lepidosauria > Squamata > Rhineuridae > Rhineura > Rhineura floridana. The sequence goes on along the minus strand of NC_084483.1, from coordinate 147,358,949 downwards.
GCTGGTCTGTGGACCACAGTTTAGGAATCCCTTTGCTAGAGGTTAATACAATTATGCATAATGTTGAGAAAATGGGTTGAGATTATCATTTCTCCCCCTCTCATAATACTGGAACCCAAATAAACCTGACTGGCAGGAGATTCTGGACAGACAAAAGGAAGATTTTTATTCATATAGTACATTGTTTACTCATGAAATTTGCTTCCACAAGATGTGGGGATGGCCACAAGCTTCAATGGCTTTAAAAGGAAATTACACAAATTTATGGAAGAGGAGTATAGCAGTGGCTATAATGTGGATTATATGCAGTATCCAGATTTCAGTGGAAGTATGACTCACATACCAGTTGCTGGAGAGCAACAAACTGAGAATACTGTTGCCTTCATGTCCTGCTTGAGGGCTTCTCTGTGGAAAACTGGATGAGATGGACTTTTGGTCTTATCCAGTAGGGCTCTCCTTGTGTTCTAATAGAAAAAAAATTGCAAAGGGCCAGAGGGAAAGATATAGGAACTCTTACTTGGCCACCAGGCTTAACATTTCCCACTCATCCAGTAGTAGCTACTATATTATTAAGGAATCACTTCAGTAGTTGATAATATTTTGCTCAAAAAGTCTTGAAAACATATAATAAACATTTCTTCTCAGAACTGCCTTTTCAATTTGCTTATTTGCATTGGAGATGAAGTAGCTTTTTTAACCTAAGAACTTGATACTATGGTTATAAAACAAATAAAGTGCGCTACTGGTTATTCACCTATGTAAGGAAAGTGGTCATTATGCAGGAAACCTGCCTATTACATGTGATAATGGCAATCCATAAACTGCAGGAAAGCACTTTCATAACAGGAGATACATAAATGAGATGTCTGAACAACTTTACATTTTGCCAAATGTCTCTTACATTGTCAGATAGAATAATGGCAATTAAAAAATGACATTAAGGCAATTCTTATGATTTCATAGCAGGAAACAAAAGATGAATTATTCAGCACCATTTCAGATGAAAGTCAATGAGCCAGTGATACCTCAGCTCCACAGTGCACAGAGTTCTGTCATGACACCATTATTCCCAGTCAAGAACAGTTACCTTTACTCAGGAAGCCCTCCAGATTGCATGGGTATGCTCTCAGTGATTTATAATAAGGCGGACATTAAAAAACACAAGTGATTCAGAATAAATGTAACAATGATGCTTTGCTATGCATCAAATGTTTCCATATGATCCTCCCAAATTACTTTGCTGACCCAGGTGGGAGAAGTAACATAAGGGGGCTAAGAGGAAGGGAAGATTAATTAAGAACATAAGCCCTACTGGACCAGGTCAAAGGCCTATCTAGTCCAGCAACCTGTTCTCTCAGTGACCAACTAGATGCCAATGGGAAACCCGCAAGCAGGTAATGAGTGCAATAGCACTCTCATAATTTGTGACCCCCAGCAACTGGTATTTAGAGGCATACTGTCTCCAACAGTGGAAAAAACATAGCCATTGTGGCTAGTAGCTGCTGATAACCTTGTCCTCCATGAATTTCACTAATCCTCTTTTAAAGCCATCCAAGTTGGTGGCCATCCATCACTACCTCTTATGGGAGTGAATTCCATTTGATATGCCTGGGGCCTTTCATCTGCAAGAAACCCCCCCCCATAGGAATTACAGAAGGAGAAAACCACAGTATGGCTGCCTTGATCTCCTCCTCCCATCCCTCTCTTCCCACACTTTTGTATAGTTGAAACTCAAATGGGCAAAACAATGGCAAACCTCTCTCCTCCTTAAAAACTGCTTATTATGCAAGGACTCACCAGCTCACCCTCTAGGCCATGTCACTAAACATTCCCACCATTGATGACCTAATCCAGCATTGGTGATAGGCACACAGAAGCAGCCATGTGTGTCTGTCTGTCCGTTTGTCCATCTGTCCTCCCTACTGGAGTTGGAACCATATGCAATTGGATGCTAGGCCATATCATTAGGCAGCAGAAGCAGAGGGACAGGAATTTGGGGTATTCAAGGACAGAACTGTGTGTGTTATGCATCCTGTCCTGAGCCCCCTAAGCTAGCCTCCTTTTCTCAAGTCCAGTGGAGGATGCTGTCCCCTCACTAGTGTTGAAGTTAAGGTTCAAGTGCCAATCCAGTTGATTTCTGTATATGGCATGAGTAGGGTTGCCAGGTTGGAACCATCCAAAAACCTGAGAAAATGGAGGTGGGCCCTAGTGACATCACAGGGTGGGCCCTAGTGACATCATGGGATGGGCCCTGGTGATGTCATGGGGCAGGCCCTAGTGATGTCATATGGTGGGCCCTAGTGATGTCACGGGGCGGGCCCTAGTGATGTCATTAAGCATGATACATTAAGTATCAACCACAGTTGCTTGGAGCATACCATTCAAAAAAAAAATTCTCTGATTGGAAATTAAAATAGAAATCTTACCTAAAAGAGGGTGTTCCCAGGTCCAGCTGAAGTGACAAGGTCATTCCTTCTCACAAGCTTAGGGAGCATGGATGCAAAATGGCAATGGACTGCCTCCGTTAATCCTGAATAAGGTTTTCATGGTAAGCGGTATTCAGAGGTGCTTTACAATTGCCTTCCTCTGAGGTTGAGAGGCAGTGACTGGTCCAAGGTCACCCAGTGAGCTTCATGGCTGTGTGAGGATTGGAACCCTGGTCTGCCAGGTCATAGTTCAACACCTTTAGGGAACATTTAATCTAGTTTACTTGCTTCTGGCAAGAAGGGTTTATGTGCCCTCAGGCCAGGCCATTATAAGAAGAAAGGAGCTTAGTGTTGCAGAGATGTTAGATGGGAGCACAGATGGATGCTGTAGTTTGTCATGGGTGGCGGGAACTCTAACTGTGAGGGGGAAACTACACTTCCAAGGATTCTTTGGAGAAAGTCATGCACTTTAAATGTGAGTTGGATGTGCATTAATTCTTGCTGTGAGCTGCCTTAGTTTCCTCTGGAAGCTAACAAGTAGGGCCCCAGTACCAAAAAAATAAAAAAATAAAAATTAACACATGGAAAGAATACACCAGGCATAGGGAACCATAGGACTTCCAGTTATGCTTCTGGTCCTGGGGAGCTGCAATTCAGAACCATCCAGAAGGCCTAAAAAAAAGAAAAGCAAAGCCCCCCCCCCTTTTTTTTTAAATTGAAATAAAAGAACATAAGATTGCCAGTGGTAAACTTACCAGAGCCAAAACCACAAAATTTTAAAGGAATTTATACACCTACACACCTGATCATGTGTAAACAATTAAATAGCTGAAGTTAGTTCAAAGCTTGTAACTAAGCTACAATCCAATACACACTTACCTGGGAGTAAATCCCATTGAACCCAATGGAGTTTACTTCTGAGTAGACATGTATTGGTTTGTAGCAAGAAGTGGGGGATGATTATATTGGATGGCAGCGGTGAAAACAACCCTTAATCCTCTGCTGAAGCTTTCCTCTGAGTAGCTGCTTTTTGTGTTGATTTCTTTAAGGCATTTATGCCCCACCCTTTAGCCAAAAGGGCTGGGAGACTGTTACTTGCGTCTGCTGTGTAATGGCCAAGGGTGTTGCTAGCAGTAATGCAGTGGCAAATTCAGGAGTGCAGGGTCCCTTCATGATAGTCACAGCCACACCCCTCCCACCTTTCCCCCTTCTGCTGCTGGGTTGAGAATGAGATCCTTGTTAATGCATTCTTCCACAACAGAGGTCCCTAGGAGCCTATAGGTATGAAAGGGGAGTGTATTAGCTACTGAGAAGAGTCTGCTCAGTGCCTTACCTCCTTTTACTCTGCTTGGTTCCAATCAGCAGGAAAGGACAGGGATGCATGTTAGAAGACTCTTTTAAGTGGCTAACACACTCCCCTGTCATGCTGATTGGCTCATATGCTGTACACCGCCCTGGGAGCTTATTGCTATAGGGCGGTCTAAAAATGTAATAAAATAAATAAATAAATAAAATAAATTCTGGAAACACAGGGATTCTGCTGAGACCCTGCTCCCAAAAAAGTAAGGCAGCTAAGACTCCCCGAGACCCTGGACGACTACACCCCTGGTTGCTAGGTTCTTGAAAGACGCTGGGCAAAAATCTGCATAAATGTATACAGTGCTTCTGGGCAAATTAAAATAGTGTGTGTATACACAATATATTTAAAGCACGTTTCTCCTTCCCCAAAGAATCCTGGGAACTGTTGTTTGTTAAGGGTGCTTGAAATTTTAGCTCTGTGAGGGGTAAACTACATTTCCCACAATTCTTTGTGGGAAGCCTTGCACTTTAAATGTATGGTGTGTATGCAGCCTGGGATCTCACTCGCACTGCAGTTTGCTGCCCTATGAGCAAAATAAAATAAACATGTGTTTTTAAAAAGTGGGGAGCAGCAGATCTGGTCTAGCAGAAAAGACCCAGGGCTCAACCTCCCCTGATAATGCCCCTAGCGATTGCAGATTATTATAAATAATAATTAATGCAGTGTATGGCAAGCAAAAAAGATGGGTCTCTGCCCTGACATGTTTAGAACAGAAAAATAAGATGAAGTCTTTTTCTGGTTGACCCAATACGTTTTAGAGGAAAAGACTCTAAAACCGAATCCCAACCCTAGTTACTCCAAAGCAATCCTCACGAAATTCAGTGGGCTTTCTCCTACCCAAGCGTGTTTAGGATTGCAATCTTCATGCTGGAGGAAGAACATACTTTCCTGGAAGTAACTATCATGGGAGGGTTCCCAAAGGGGGCACAAGGCTGCAGCAGGTTTTTCTGAGTAAATGAACACTTACAGAGAGCAAGTCTGCTGCAGCTGGTGCTTGGGGGAAAAAGGCTCCCAAGCACGCAAGAGAAGAGGTGAGGGAGCCCTGGGATTGATGAGGGAAAGAAGCGGGAGGGAGAGAGAAATACTAATGTATCTCACACAAAATAAAAAAAATAAACAGACAAAGAAATCAAAGGGGGAGGGGAGAAAAGGGAGGAGACAGGGGAGAGGATGCCTCTAAATGGGGGGGGGGAAGATGGGACGCTATCCTGGGTGAGCTGGAGTCGGAAGCTCTAGTGTGGCTAGAGCTCCCTGGCTACTATATGTAAAACCCTCAAAGCTGGGGCCTTTCCCACAGTGCCAGCCAGCCAACTTGCCCCCTACTTGCTCCACTTTTCTCCCTCACTGTGCTCGAAGCCATGGAGGAAGCCTGGGCTCCACTGTCATTGGGTCTCAGGGGCAGCCAATGAGAATGCGAGGTAGTGTTGGGGAAGGCGAATGGAGTCCTTCCCCTGCACATTCATGTATGCGTGCAAAGGAGAGAGAGGGAGAGAGGAGGGGCAAAGGAAGGAGGTGTGTCTGGGAGTTTTTAAAATATGTGTTTTAAATTGTATATTTGTTTTAATGTTTTTGATTGCTGTAAACCGCCCAGAGAGCTTTGGCTATGGAGCGGTATACAAGTACAATAAATAAATAAATAAATAAACCAGTGCAACTCTTTTGGCACTGGAGTACTGTGATCTCGCTGGCCACTGCCTTTAATCAGGCGCGGCGCTGCATTGTATACCAGTTGCAGCTTCCGGATCATTTTCAAGTGTAGCCCTATGTAGAGCGCATTACAGTAGTCTAGGCGAGATGAGACCAGGGCATGTACCAATGATGGGAGCAGATGATTGGGAAGGTAAGGGCGTAACCTCCGTATCAGATGGAGTTGATACAGCGCTGCCCGGCTCACAGCCCAAACCTGAGCTTCCATGGACAGTTGAGAGTCAAGAATGACCCCGAGGCTGCGGATCTGGTCTCTCAGGGGCAATTGTACCCCATTGAGCACCAGGTCCAAATCCCCTAACCTTCCTTTGTCTCCCATGAACAGTACCTCGGTTTTGTCAGGGTTCAGCTTCAGCTTATTCCTTCCCATCCAGCCACTCACCGGCTCCAGGCGCTTGAACAGGGTTTCTACAGCCAACCTCGGTGAAGATTTGAATGAGAGATAGAGCTGCGTGTCATCTGCATACTGGTGACACTGCAGCCCAAATCTCCTGATGATAGTCCCCAGCTGCTTTATATATATGTTAAATAGCATTGGGGAGAGGATGGAGCCCTGTGGCACCCCACAAGTGAGAGGCCAAGGGTCCGAAACCTCATCCCCCAATGCTACTCTTTGGTGCCTACCAGACAGGAAGGAATGGAACCACTGCAGTACAGTGCTCCCTATGCCTAACCTCTCTAGGCGGTCCAGAAGAATACCATGGTCAACAGTGTCAAAAGCCGCTGAGAGATCCAGGAGGACGAGGAAGGTGCATTCACCCCTATCCAATGCTCTCCTCATATCATCCACCAAGGCCACCAAGGCTGTTTCAGTCCCATGTCCAGGCCTGAAGCCTGACTGAAATGGATCCAGATAATCCTCTTCCTCCAAGTGCGCTTGCAACTGCTTCACCGCCACCCCCTCAACCTCCTTGCCCAAGAATGGTAAGTTTGAGATTGGGCAAAAGTTCCATCCCTGCTAGCTTTTATTAGCCAAGAAGGGCAAGGATCCAGCACAGAAGTGGTTGCATGAACCTGTCCAAGCACCTTGTCAACATCCTCAAGCTGTACCAACTGAAACTCATCCAAGAAATCGGGATAATATATAGTATTGGTGATACATCGTCTGCATTTGAAATTTTTCAGTTGTGTTGTACAGCCAACATATTAATGAAAATCCTATTGACAGTTCAGTGATCACACAGTTATACGTAGCTAGTTCTACTTCCCAAATATATTTAAGAATTCCAGGCAGTATAGAGGAGAGAAACCAACAATAGTGCTGTACTGTTATTAGGGATAAAGTGCTATTTAACATCTCCATGGAACTGTTGGTAGCGGTTGTCCAAGGATGTGGACTGGGCTGCCAGCAGTATGCTGATGATACCCAGCTCTACATATCAGTCACATCCGATCCCAAGGACGCAGTACAGGTGCTGGATTGGGGGCTCCTGGATGTAATGGGCTGGATGTGGGTGAACAAGCTGAAACTAAATCTGAACAAGACAGAGAGATTGTTGGTGAGCAGAAATGCTAATTAGGACTGGGGTTGTTCACCCACTCTGGATGGCATTGCACTCCCCTTGAAGCAGCAGGTTCACAGCCTGGGAGTCCTTCTGGATTTGGCCTTGCTGCTAGAAGATCAGGTAGCAGTGGTGGCTAGGGAGGCTTTCACTCAGCTTCGGCTGTTGTGCCAGCTATGGCCCTATCTTGGATGCTCTGACCACCCTCACTCATGGCCTTGCCACCTCATGTTTGGATTTCTATAATGTTCTCTATCTTTGGCTGCATTTGAAGACTACTTGGAAGCTTCAGCCGGTTCAAAATGCAGCTGCCAGGATGTTAACTAGAAAAAGCCACTTTGAGCACATTATGCCCATGCTAAAAGAGCTGCATTGGCTCCCAGTGTGCTTCTGAGTACAATTCAAGTTGCTGGTTTTGACCTTTAAAACCCTAAATGGTTTTGGACCTAGGTATCTGTCTGCTTGCCTTGCCCTCATTAGTCATGCCCATTGCACAAGAGCCCGGGAAGAGGGCCTGTTGTGAGTGCCTGCTATAACTGAAGCCTGATTGGTGAATATTTGCAACAGAGCCTTCTCTGTCATGGTCTCTAGACTGTGGAATACCCTCCCCTGTGATGTAAGATCAGCCCCCTCTCTTCCCATTCTTAGATGGCTGCTGAAGACTCATCTTTTTATGAAAGCCTTTGGTTGAATTTCTACCCCTTTATGCCATTGTATTGGTGTTTTTAAGGATGTTAAGGATTTTACGGATGTTTGTGTATGGCTTTCTCTATGTTTTGTATTTTTAAATCTATGTAATCTACCTTGAGACCCACATCCTGGTGAGAGGAGGACAACAAAAATAAATTTATTATTATTATTATTATTGACAGAAAAAATAAGAAAACCCTGAGCAACATAGGAAGCTGCTTTATTCCAGTTCAGATTATTTATCCACCTGGTATTGTATGTTTTAACTAGCAGCAGTTTTCCAGGGTCGCAAATTGAGATCTTGCATATCACTTGCTACCTCATCGCTTGGACTAGAGAAGGCTGGGGATCTGTAGTGTGTATGAAGCTTGAGCTCTACTACTGAGTTTCAGCCCACCTATTCAAATACAAGTTTCAACAAAGAAACCTATTTTCTTTGAGTTAATCTCCTGAATCAGGAATATACCATACATCACATCTATGGCAGAGCACGTTGTTCGGGACAAAGGAGTGGATGCCCTGTAGCCCTATCTATACAATGGGACAGTTTGCTCTAGGTCCCTCCATGCATGGTTAAGGATATAAGGAGCATCTTATGTCCACTTAACCCATCATTATTTGCTCTGGCTGGGAGAAGGTTTCCAGTGTCTCAGGGCAGCCAGACACCTGAGCTCTGTTAGCTGGTTAAACCTAGGGACTTTCCTCTTTGCCCACCATGAGCTTTATCCTTGACCTATGATGTCACCCAAGAGTGTCTGTGGCCCTAGGACAGCCTTTCCCAACTAGTGGGCCACTAGATGTTGTTGGACCAAAACTCCCATCAGCCTCAGCCAGCATTGCCAATGGCCAGGAAAGATGGGAATTGTGGTCCAACAACATCTAGTGGCCCACTAGTTGGGAAAGGCTGCCCTAGGACCAAGAACAGTGGTGGTAACTAGGGTTGCCAGGTCTGATTTTTCCCAGAGACTCCGGATATTTGGGGTCCTCTCCAGGTCTCCAGGTGAGTCACCCTAATCTCCAGACTCCCAGCTTTCTTTTTTTTTAAAAAATTAAGTTTCTAGCTGGTGTGGTTCTTGATATACACCAAAATGGCAGCACCAGCCTGCAATTTCTGCTAAATGAACTCGTAGCTGGCTGCTCTAACCCCACCCTTTCAGGTTTGTAGCCAATAAGTGTTGACCTCCAAGCAGTACCAGGACCACATTGCAAGGTCTGAAAACTGTTGTTTCATAAATTGAGTAAGTATATAGCTTTCAGTCTTTTTATCTCTTGTGTGCAGCAGTCAAACAAGTTTAAATTTTCCTGGGTTGTTGAAGAGGGCAGTGTTTTGAAAATCTTCCCAATGTGAAGCTTTAATCCAATACTCACGTTTCTGGGAGTAAAGCTGCAGTGCTAATCCCACATACCCAGAGTAAACCCTATTGAATTCAATAGGACTTAATTTTGAGTAGACATGGTTAGCATTGTGATGTAAATTAATGGGACTTTTGAGTGAACACAGCATTCACTCATTGGCGATCACTAGTAAGATTGTCTTCCAGTATAAGGTCTTTAACAGTGGGTCCATAAGTGACTGTGGAGGCCAATTCTGGATCCACACAGCCTCCCATAGTGAGGAGGTTTCCAGGTGGAAGATGGTCACGATGAGGATTTGCTTGATGTGCCTTCTGCTTAGCTCGTTTGTCTTTGTGTTGTAAATCAGTCTCTCCCCCTCCAACCCTATTTTTAAACCAGGCAGGGCTTACATAGGTATCACTGCTTTTATTATGTAGGAAACTCATACTGATCTTTTTTAAAATTCTGCAATGACCAACTAGTGAACTACTATATGGGGTGTATGTATTTTTACATCGCCTGTGTGTGAGTGTGAGTGTGTGTGTGTGTGTGTGTGTGTGTGTGTGTGTGTGTAGTCTTCCCAACAACCCTGTGAGATAGCGTTGGTGATTTGAAACCAAGGCAGCTCACAACAAGAAATGCATCTCTTTAAAATCCAATAACCATAAAAACAAGTATAAACAGTTGCAAAAAAGCTTAAAGTGGCATGATTCTGAATTTGGGTTGGGTGAGTAAAGTTTCTTATCACTTGAGGCCGCAGTTCTATGCATGCTTCCCAGTTTGAGTAAGCCCCATACATTGGGACTTGCTTCTGAGTAAACAAACACAGGATTGCACTACAAATATCTTTACAGGTTGTGTATAAAATTAACATCTTTGACAGTCATGCTTATATAAATATTTCTTCATTTAAAGTACATGACTTCCCCTAAAGAATCCTGGGAAGTATAGTTTCCCCCTCACAGTTATAGTTCCCACCACCCTTAACAAACTGGAGTTCCCAAGATTCTGTGGTGGGATTCATGTGCTTCAAATGTGTGTTGAATGTGCTTTACATGAATGGTGTGTATCTGCCCTAGGTATGATGTGCATTCATTAGTGAATTGAAAAGAACAATTTTAAAAGATACTTTTTTAAAAACAGGGGAAGGACTGTAGCTCAGTGGTAGGGCATATACTTTGATGCAAAGATCCAAAATTCAATTTCTGGAAAAGACTATTGCCTGGTATCCTGGAGAGCCAATGCTAGTCCATGTCATCAGTATTGAATTAGATGATACCAAATGGCCTGTGTCAGTGTAAGGCAGATTCCTTTGTGCCTAAAAGAGGAAAGAGACCCAAGGGCCACAGTGACTCCAAAATTTATTGATGCATTTTATTTACAACATTTACATACTACTTGTAGGGCGTACCTACTTGCTGTCAAAATGTGTTCACATGACCATCATGTGCTTGCTGACACCATCAAAACAAACACCATGTGACCAGCAATGATGTCACCATCTGTCAAAACAAATGCCGTGTGCTCAGCCACGTAACTGGAAGTGATGTATTTTGTGCATGGCCAGAAGTGACGTGCATTGCAATGGCCAGAAGTGACGTATTTTGGCCATGGCCAGATATGATGTGTAAATGGCCAGATATGACATGACTGGATATGAACCCTGTTAGGGAACCATTCCCACCCTCTCTCTGGATTGGCCCGACAGGGCCATGTGATCGCTCTATGGACATGTCACCCTACTGCTGGCCAATCAGAAGACCTCTGCCCTATATTGAGCCTAGCAGTCGGGAGAGGACTGGCAGATTTTGCATTGGAATCCATTTTGCATGCCCAGACACATTCTAAGGTGAGAACATGGAGACAGATTGCACACCTTTGAGGCATTCAGAGCTGACTACCCCATCATTGTTGCCAAGACCGAACCCCAGAAGCGCTATATTAGCACCAGTTCTGATGATGAATGTTTCTCACCAACTAAGCTGTTAAAAGAGGAAGAGAATGAGCTCAGCCAAATGCCAAATAACATGATGGATGCAATTTCAGCAGCTAACTCTGTAATGCAGGTACGTTGACTGGGGAAACTGTTTGGAGAGCTGCAAAATAAGGAAGGAGTGATCAAAGGGAGGAAGTTAAAACATGCCCTTACTTTTCTAGGGATCTGCACCCACTCCAGAAGCAGCCAGCACCAACATCCCTGTGGAAGGTGGCATCAATAGGAAACATTCAAATACAGGTATGAGGGGGCATTATTTCTGGACCATGGTGTAATTAATTAGACAAAGAAAAGTCAATGTTTAATTCCCCCCCCTAACTCTTTTTAGGATTCTGAAGATCTAACAACTAATCAGCCTAACCAGCTCATCCTTAGAAGCATTTCTTGCCATTCAAACCGGTGAATCAGACAACATTTTACTGAGAAAAGGAGGGCAGCAATGAAAAGCATTGTCAGAGCAGCTGTTTATGCCATTTTGAAACTCTGTTTAATGCAAAACATGTATGACACTTGTATCAGATGTACAATTCAAGCTCCAGTACAAGCATCACATGAATGTCTGACTTTGACAAAGTCTGTCCTCTGTAGAAAGCTGAGAATTATATGTGGGAAAATCTGTTTTAAAAGTGTGCTTCACATTGTTATCTTAATTGCCTTGTTCTAACACAAGAAAGCATTGATGAAATATTAAATCTTGTGACCAAAGTTGGCCATTCCCAGAAGGCCGTTAAAGTTGTTGAAAAGATACTGAGAGACACTGATCTGTCATATGTAAGCCATATTGTGTTTTTAAAAACAGAAGTTATAAAAGTTTTATTTCATTTCTCAATGAAACCTCTGAATAAAATGATCTGTTTGGAAACATAGTGTCTTTATTTTTTAAAAAAATAAACCTCTAAACACATGACTCTACAATGGAACACCTGAGTGATTAAATTAGGGTTGGGGGTGAGCTAACCATACTTGACAGACAGGTTTCAATGTCAAAAGTAAATAAAGGTTATTAGGTGCTGACCTTGAGTAACTACCTAGAGCTTAATCCTATAATGGACAGCTTAATCCTATCAAGGGATAGGGGTTACAGTCTAAACAGAAAACACTATATTAAATAATACACATAGGGTCCCAGCACCCAATACTGGAAATTTATATTTAGGATGTTACTGTAAGGTAGATTGTAATGGCCAGCCTCAGAACAAATCTACATAGGCTGTCTCATTTTATTTCCCTTTGTAAAAATCATAAAACAAGCCCTTAACAGCAACTTTGTAGTTTTAAAATTACAGCAAAAAAAACCCCTTTGCAACATACCTGTAATACTTGGGAACCAAACTCAGATCACATCTCACTGTTCAGCAATGCTGTTCAGTGAAGAGTTATTTTGGTTATTTTATAAAACACATGTGAAGTTTTAGGTTTTACAAAGCAGTCTAGAAATTAGCCAACAACATAGTGTAAGATTGGTGAGGTAAGGGAAATGGCTGTGACCACATGGTAAGGCTGCATGTTTCCAGCAGAGATCGCAGGGTATCTGTTGGCCAATCAGACCACAACTGAAGGTAAAAAAAAAAAAAGTTCTACAGTGGTTGAGAATACCTGCTTATAAGCCAATCACAGCACCTTGGTCTAGGCAGTATAAAAAGACAGCACAGATGCTTTTATTTCTCTTTACCTGGATTTTTCCTGAGGACAGCTATCAAGATTCAATCATAGGTGAGTACATTTATTTATTTATTTATTTTATATCCCACCCTTCCTCCCAGCAGGAGCCCAGGGTGACAAACAGAAGCACTAAAAACACTTTAACACATCATAAAAACAGATCCTAAAATACATTAAAACAAAACAACGTTAAAAACGTTTAAAAAAAGCTTTTAAAATCTTTTAAAAAAGGGTTAAAAACATTATTTAAAAACATATTAACAAGCAATTCTCACACAGACGCAGACTGGGTTAGGTCTCAACTTAAAAGGCTTGTTGAAAGAGGAAAGTCTTCAAAAGGTGCCGAAAAGATAGAGATGGTGCCTGCCTAATATTTAAAGGGAGGGAATTCCACAGGGTAGGTGCCGCCGCACTAGAGGTCTGTTTCCTATATTGTGCAGAACGAACCTCCTGATGGTATCTGCAGGAGGCCCTCACCTGCAGAGTGCAGTGATCAACTGGGCATATAAGGGATAAGACGGTCTTTCAGGTATCCTGGTCCAGAGCTGTATAGGGCTCTGTACACCAATACTAGAACCTTGAACTTGGCCTGGTAGCAAATGGGCAGCCTGTGCAATTCTTTCAGCAGCGGGGTGACATGTTGGCGATACCATGCCCCAGTGAGGAGTCTTGCTGCTGCATTTTGCACCAGCTGCAGCTTCTGGACCAACCTCAAGGGCAGCCCCACATAGAGCGCATTACAGTAATCCAGCCTAGAGGTTACCAGTGCGTGGACAACAATGGTCAGGCTATCCCAGTCCAGAAATGGCCGTAGCTGTCTTACCAGCCAGAGCTGGTAAAAGGCACTCTTACCCAAGGAGGTCACCTGGGCCTCTAGCGACAAAGATGTCTATCTCAACCCTCAATCCCCATTACCATTCCTCAATCCCCTCTTCCTCTTTTTTCCTAACATGTGCATGATTTAAAAGTACTTTTCTCATAGATTTTTCCTTCCTCCCCCCCCCCCAGGAATCAGAGTGAAAAAAAATAGAACGAACACTCTCTAATCTTCTAGAAGTTAATTCCTTTTATTTAGTCCTTTCGTTTCTTTAAAAGTTTCAAAATAGGTGGCTGTTTCTTGACACATTTTTAAAACTTTTTTTCTCCTATAGAATATTTCCCAGAAGCTATACCTCAGAGAGGGGAAAAATCAAAGGCATTAGAGCAAACATTCTGTAATCTGCTAGACAGTAATCTTGTATTTAATTAATGCATATTTATATAAATACTTAAAAACTACATGTTCTAAGGGGAGGTCCACAAAATGAGTAAAAGATGCAATGTGAATGTTTTAAGGATCGTAGTTTTATTTCCAAAGTGGATAAAGGCAACCAATATCCTATACAGGGAATATTAGCCATTTTAGTGAGTAATAATCCTTGAAAACAATCCATGATTCTGGCGTTCACGCCGTGGAATGGCCTCTCAAACACATCTTTATATGAATGGTTGGAAATCTCATGCAAAGCAATGCTGAGATACACATTGATGGTATATTGCATTTGATTGTCATGGTTATCCATAATAGGGGTGGATGGGGTCGTGCCATTATAAGCAAAATCCTCTACAGTAAGGTGTTACACCAGAAATGAATATTTTTGGTAGATTTAAATAGCACTGGCAGTAATCTGTGCTTTGGAGGTGGTCTACTAGCAGTTATGGCCACAACAAAACCCACCTTTGATCAGTTGATAGAGAGTGCAAGGCATCTGTATATGGAGCTTGGTTTATCAGAACATAACAAAATAATGCTTACTGATGGAGCAAACTTTGAGAGGCACTTTAATGTAAACACTGATGTAGTCCTACATGGGTGTAGAGGTTGGGAGATATTTAGGACTGGGGATCCAAAACGCCCACAGACATTGTTCTTACTGCTCCATGATGACCACTATTATGGGGTTCTGAATGTCTTTCTTTGGCAGGAAAAATTATTGTAGCATATGTGGCAATGTTTATAGCCATAGCCACAATTGTAAATACCGCTGCCGCTTATATTGAGAACTCTTATGCGAACCTGGACAAGAGGAAAGGTGTCCTAGTTGCAAATAATTTTGCAAGTCAGCAGACTGCATAGAAAGACATAAAGCTCTGGCATGAATAAAGAAAGTGGACTGCAGGTCTAAAATAATGTGTGAGATATGTGGGTCCTACATCCCAAAGAAACACAAACGTAAAGTGAAATGTTGTAAGTTGTTGGTGATGTTAACAGTCACCGATGCTTCATGCCACCTATTAAGCAGCCAGACATTTCTGACAAATACATTTTCTATGACTTTGAGTGCACACAGGAGACAGGTGTTCACTCACCCAACTACATTTTTGCAATCGGCATTAATGAGGCCGACACATGGTATTTCAAAGGAGAAGGGTGCACATCTGACTTTGTCAAAAGATTTATTGACAAAAAAATACAGAGGCTACACCTTCATAGCCCACAATTCACGAGCTTATGACAGTTATTTCATTGTGAAATAGCTCCTAGTAGAAAAGGTGGAGTTGGATCTCATCACACAGTGCAGGAAGCTGATGTGTGTGACAGTAAAGAGATTAAATATAAGATTCATAGATAGTTTAAACTTCATCCCCATGAAGCTGTCAAAATTACCAGGCGCCATGGGGTTTGAGGAATGCAAAGGGTATTTCCCACACTTTTTCAACACTGCAGCAAACTGGAATTATGAAGGCCCCATGCGTAGCATGATCACTATGGGCCAGACAGCAAGATGCCTAGTGAGAGTGCAGAATTCACTGAGTGGTATAAGGAAAACTCTAAGAATACTTTTAACCTCCAAGGCCAGCTTCCACTCTATTGCAAGCAGGATGTTAACATTTTGAGAAAGGCATGCCTTCTGTATAGAGAGGATATCATGCACAAGACATCTGGAGACAGCTCAGGAATTGATCCCTTCCAGTACTTGACACTTGCAAGTGTCTCCATGGCAATGTTTAGATACACGTTTTTAAAGAAAATACCATAGCTATTCTCCCACATGACAACCCCCACAGGCAGACAAAAAGGTATCCTAGTGCCTCAATACAGTGGCTGATATATGTAGAACATAAGAAGGGCATTGAAATTAGTCATGCACTGAAAGGAGGAGAGATGAAAGTGGGTCCTTATTTCCTAGTTGCCTATGCTGAGATTGAGGGATGCCACACAGTCTTTGAGTTCAATGGATACTGTTGCGCGTCTCCCCCAATCTCCAAGCGGTGAGATTTCGGGGGTCCCTGCGCCCATCCAGGGTTTGGTTTCCTTTGGGAAGAAGGTCAGCGGAGACTGCAGTGTCTTTATGAAATATGGTTTATTTATGTACACACATTCCAACTTGAGCTTAGGATGGAGGGGTTCAAGGCATCAGCAGTCTAATATCCAGCTTTTCCATCTAGGTGCAGGGGCATCCTATTGCCACCATGCAGGGAGCCAGCCTCTCTGCATGCCTGCAGCCCTAGTTCTCCCGAACACACACTACCAACTACAAACACACTTCTGCCCGCCCAGGAGTGTGGGGGGGGGGAGAGACTCTCCTCCAGTAGAGTTTAAAATGACAAAAGGATCTTCCTAGCCCTTTCACCAGTTGCCGGGGCAATTAAACAGGCCCATTAACTACCTGGCCACTCTATTTGATTAACAAAGGAGATTCATCTGGCTAGCAGAGCCAGCCTCCCAGGCATAGGATTCCAAATCAGAGGCTGGAAAGGTGACCCACAGAAATCATCCATTCCAGCCCCCCCCCCTGCTCATAACAATACTTTTTCCATGGTTGTTTTTTCCATGGTTGACAATGATAATGTCCGAAACCCGATAACAGACACAACATATTGTGATCTTAACTAGTATTTTCCACACAGCGCAAAGCTGATTACCTCAAAAGGCAGGGTTTCAAAGTCAGGACCCTTTGGGAGCATGAATTGCAGGAGATGATGGAGTCCATTGAGGGTCTTCAGGAGTTTCTGATTGAAAAGAGGCTGCCACAACTTCTACATCCCAGAAATGCCCTTCTTGGGGGCAGAACAAATGCAATCTCTTTCTGTTATAAACTAGAGGCAGATGAAGAAATCCATTATCATGACTTTACCAGTTTATATCCTTTGATGAACAAAATGAAGGAATACCCAATTGGACACCCCAAAATAATTTCTAATGACTTTAGACCACTTTCGGACTATTTTTGTCCTCGTAAAAGCTAAATGGAGTGTGTGTTTTCATCAGCCTATGAGATTTCAAACTTTGAGGTTATTGACGATGATGCAGTCAGTGTGTCATGGAGATATGCTAAAGACTGCCATATAATGTCTGGAAAACTAATGTTGTGATAGCCTGTTTTACTATGGCTTATGCATGCTTGGAACTATTTCTCTGTAATATCTGAATCAGGAGAGGCCGTGCAAGCCCTGGACCACTGCCTGGACTCGGTGGTGGGCTGGATGAGGGCCAATAAACTGAGTCTGAATCCTAGCAAGACGGAGGCACTGTGGGTTGGTGGTTCCTGAGTTCGGATAATTGGTCAGTTGCCTGCTTTGCATGGGGTCGTACTCCTTCTGAAAGAGCAGGTCCATAGCCTGGGGATGCTCCTGGATCCATCTTTGTCGCTAGAGGCCCAGGTGACCTCAGTGGCTAGGAGTGCCTTTTACCAGCTTCAGCTGGTGAGACAGCTGCAGCAGTTTCTGGACTGGGATAGCCTGACCATTGTTGTCCACGCACTGGTAACCTCTAGGCTGGATTACTGTAATGCACTCTATGTGGGGCTGCCCTTGAGGTTGGTCCAGAAGCTGCAGCTGGTGCAAAATGTGGTGGCGGGACTGCTCACTGGAGCAGGGTATCGCCAACATGTCACCCCACTGCTGAAAGAATTGCACAGGCTGCCCATTTGCTACCAGGCCAAGTTCAAGGTTCTAGTATTGGTGTACAAAGCCCTATACAGCTTGGGACCAGGATACCCGAAAGACTGTCTTATCCCTTATATACCCAGTTGATCACTGCGCTCTGCAGGTGAGGGGCTCCTGCAGATACCATCTTATCAGGAGGTTCGTTCTGCACAATAACGGACCTCTAGCGTGGCGGAACCTACCCTGTGGAATTCCCTCCCTTTAAATATTAGGCAGGCACCATCTCTGCTATCTTTTCGGCACCTTTTGAAGACTTTCCTCTTTCAACAAGCCTTTTAAGTTGAGACCTATCCCAGTCTGCGTCTGTGTTAAAATTGCTTGTTAATATGTTTTTTAATAATGTTTTTAACCCTTTTTTAAAGTTTTTTTTTAAAAGTTTTTAATGCTGTTTTGTTTTAATGTATTTTAAGATCTGTTGTTATGATGTTTTAAAGTGTTTTAGTGCTTTGTTTGCCACCCTGGGCTCCTGCTGGGAGGAAGGGCGGGATACAAAATAAATAAATAAATAAATAAATAAACTTTATAATTTGTTAGAAATGTTGCAGGACAGGTGTTTATATCATGACACAGACTCTGTGAGATTTGTGAGTGAGAAGGGAGAGCCAAACCCACCTATGGGTAACTTTTTAGGAGACCTGACGAGTGAAATTTCACCAGATGAGCATATCACAGTTTGTGTCGTGTGGCTCCAAGACCTACAGCTACAGGCTCTCAAAGGGTGATGTCTGCATGAAGGTGAAAGGTGTGACTTTGAACTTTTCTAATTCTCAGCACATACATTTTGAATCACTGAAGTAGCTTGTCCTAGACTACTGCATAGAATCAAACAAAAAAGAGATTGTGGTGCGGCAAGGTACCATTCTGAGGAATAAAAGGCAGTGGGTTATTGAGGGACCCTTAAAAAAACACTCAGAGTTGTGTATGATAAAAGGGTTATTACCAAAGGCTTTAAAACCCTTCCTTTCAGATTTTAAATGGATATCTGGTGGCACCACCTGTTTTCAGCCATTCTGGCAGGTCCTAGTAACTGCGGGAAAAGTTTTTTTTTATTAAAAACATGTTGGACAATGCTCATAGCATACTTTCAGCTGTGCCTGATAATATTGTGTGGTTGTATAATTGCTGGCAACCCTTGTACCAAGAATTACTGTGTAAATATTCTTTTATTAAGTTTGTGGAGGGCTTGCCTGATTGAGGTTGTGTGGGGGGGTATTGACCACCAACCCCAGAGACCTTTGTAGTAATCTTTCTCTGGGCAGTATGTCACATGGAAATACTCCATAAAAAGTATTTTGAGTGTAGGGGTTTGAAGACAGGGTGTGGGTTAACTGCACACTATCCACCTTACATTACATATAGTCATACAACATGTTTCTTCTGTGGTTTATCTCTATCACATTGTCAAAATACCATACACAATCATATTGACAGTGGTTGGCAGAGCTCTAGCAAAATATAGTTCTGCCCTCAGGTTTCCTGTTTTTATCAAAGAATATTGGTCAGCACATTCTTGGTCTGGTGACACGTCAAATGCAAAAAGAGTGTAGCCTCTTGCAAACTCTTCATGGTTAATTAAAAGAGCTCTGTCTCTCATATGTTTGCCAGCTGTCTGTACCAAACTCATGTATTCTCTAACACAGTTTTCTGTTTCAAATTCAGGTTGAAGAGGTTTGTGGGTATTTGGAAACCATCAACGTATAGAGATACAAAATTGATATTGTAGTGTTTAAAGTTAAATGGGTTTTTTTTATTGTGTGTCCCGCTAAAGGCGTCGTTATCAACCAGTCCTATAACTACCTGCTTGGGTAGTTGTCCTAAAAACAGGTTCTCCTGGTTGCTGACGCGGCTTCCTCTAGGGATACTAAACACTTTCATACTCACATGATCCACTGGGTATTTGGCATTGGATGTCAATAGTACCTCTGTGTGGTCTAATCGGACACCGGGTGCCACTCTCACCTTCTTTACAAAAAGGGAGGCTGACAAAATTTGAAATTTGTAGCAACTATTTGCATCATTCGTCATTAAGCAGAAAGCATCTTTGTTACATGTCAGTTTAATTTTCACATCTATGCTGTTTAACAGCAGTTTTTCTTGAAAAAACAGGTCAGTGTGGAGATGACCCAGGAGGTCTGTTTTTCAGATGTCAGTTGTCAGGCTTGCTCTTCTAACAAAGCCTGCATTATCACCATCCAGGGTTGTTGTCTCATGTTGTCCAGGAGTGTCTTTGTAAAATAAACCTGCAGAGAATTGTGTGGCTAGTGTGTCATTGCTGTAGTTCAGCACATATTCTATGAAGGCTCTATAAGGGTAGCAGTTTTTACTCGGGTTGATGAGTTGATCTCCCAGAGTCACATCAAGTTGACTAAAGATGGATGCCACTGGATATTCACCAGGCCTATGTTAGCATCTCTGGCAAGGTTTGATCCATTGTGATTTACAATTTTACAGCACACATATAGCAATGTGTTGTTTAAGTCCATATAATCTTCACCATTTCCAGCAATGAGGAAATCTAGTGGTGCAGTTTGTGTCAGGGCTGCCAATGGAGGCACTTCAATAAACAAGCTTCTCTCAATATTGGTCTGTGTAGGCCCAATCTGGAATAGATCTAATTCAGATCTAGTGCATTCCTCAGAGCCACAGTGAATGAAAGCCATGGTTGCCTAAAATATCTCTCTCTTTCAAGCTGGTGCTGTGTGCCTGTTCTTCCAGCCTTCTGCTTCTGAGGCTTCTTTCCCCTCAGAGCTTTTCTTTTAACAGGTTGGGGAGAGCCTGTTAGTTGTACCCATGGATGCTTTTCTTTTCAGGACATTTCTCCTTTTAATATACATCAGTCCTGATCCCTCCTATGGGGCGGGGTGGATTCACTCTGTTCAAAACAGCCTGTGTAATCTGCCCAACTACATCTTTAGCAATATTCTGAGCAGCTGTATTTGCATGTGGTTTAACAATTTCTAGGCCTCTTCTCAAAAGCGGAATGGCTTTTCAAAAAAGACTCCTGAATATCCCCCCAATTCCTGCCCCATACATAATGGGGAGGGGGGGCTGGTACCCTGGAAGAGCATTCCAGTATTGTCATTTTTTAAAGCAGCTGGGCTTTCCGAGGGCAAAAGTGTAGCTTCACAATTCCCTTTCCAAAATGAAATGGCACATTTTTGTTCTGATCAGTCTTTATCTTGACATTAAATATGTCAATATGATGCTTACTCACAGGAATGTAATGTGGCTTGTCATAACCAATGTTGACACACGTTGTTCTGGCCATGCACAGGAACACAGTGCAATAACAATACATAGAAGTCCCCCACTATCTGATGCTCTACTATGTCTGTGTAAATGTATAGCATATTGAAGCCTCCTGTAATGTCTGTTGTGAAGGGCAGCTGATGTAGAGGGTTGTTGGGGAACAGATCTAACATGTGGGCTAATTCTTCACTCACTTGAAATGTGTAAGCATTGTCTGATTTAAGTCTAACGTTTCTAGTCACTTGGTCAGTGCAGGACCACATCAGGGTGCTCTCTGCTCTGGTCTAATATAATGCTGTTTTCAAGCAGTTCAGGGATGCTTGAGTAATAGCCTCACAGCAAACAGTAGGACCATGCTTTTTCTCCATTAGCAATTTAAAATAGTGCATCAGATGTTAGATAGTTCCAGCTGTGCAGGTACTGTATCTCAACTAACCCTACTTCCCATGATCCTGGTAGATCCAGGGGGCTCACTAAGCAGATAGTAAAGGCTGACCTAGTGTTCTGTGGGAAAACAGCTACACAGGCATTGCTAGGCAGGTTAATGTAAAATCCGCTATCACCCATTCTTTTATGCAGGTTCACAAAGATCAGAAGCAAGTGCCCAACTATTGAACTTACTGGGCCAGCCTAACCATTTCACTAAATGGTGCTTTCTCCTACCCTTGCCTTTTGTAGCTAGGATTTTCTCAGTACTGTACACTTCGTCTCCCTTGTCAGTAACCTTCTGTAATTCTTCAGGATAGAAGTACCAGCAACTGCCTCCCCTGCATAATCTTTTAACAGGAATACAAGTCTTTGTGCTCTACTGACTGCATGATCTACTATAAACATCTCTGTCATGAAATTTTGTTCATAACCCTTAACAAACTTCCCTTTGCTTTTAGAAATCCTCACATGGTCCCTTTTTTTTGAACAGCTGAGGTTTCTCTCTCTTTTTGTAAATAGAGTCTCCATAAACTGTTTTCCAAACTGTCAGGGCATTAGAACGATTAACTATGATAGTTCTGTGAAAGCTGTGGTTATAACTTTTTAAGAACTGTGGCAGCACATAAATATAGATAAAGGTGTTAGCTGTAAACTATCTCCACATTTGTGTTTTTAAAGTTCTATTAAATAGCTCCACAATACCTGTTTCGACTTCATTATTGGTGACAAAGTTATGAACACCATGTTGTTTTTGCAAGTTACTCACATACTTGTTTAGAAACTTTTTGTCATGGTCTGTTTGGAGCTTTCTGGGCTTTTTTCCGCTCTGTCCGAATATAGCATTAAAAGCTTTGGATACTTCTCTGCCTGTCTTGTTTTTTAAAGGCAGTGCCCATGCATACTGAGACAGGATATCTATCACAGTTAGAATGAATTTGTAGTTCTTGTTGTACTTAGAAAATTGCTGAATATCTACTAAGTCAGCTTGCCATTGGGCATCAATACCAGACACAATGGTCTTGGTGTTTTTTTTAAAAAAAGGATTCTGGCTGGCCTATGCAGTTTGTAAGCATCTTGGTCTGAAGGCCATGTAGTAACTTGCTTCCTAGTCAGTGTTTTAACTTTCTTTTTTGCCTCCTGAAATAGAGGTTTCACTTCCCCAAAACTCCCAACCTCCCCAGGTGTGTAATATATATATTTTAGAATTTCTTCATGTTCTTCCAAGTTGCTGCTCGATACAAGTATGAACACACAGGTAAAATAAACCATCTTTATTGGAAAAAGCTTTCAAGGTTCAGGCATGGAACAAATGTAGAAAACACAGGAAATATTTACAGCATGCGGTCTCTCGAGGTGCAGATCCTCAAAATCACCACTCAACACCTCCTCCTATGAAAAGGTATAAAACAAAGAGGTGCTTTAGTAAAGAGGTTGCAGCATAATGGGAAAACAGCACATTGGTAAAAAACACAGATCAGAAACAAAACTCTTACCTGTGCACTCTCATGCTCCATGTCTTCATTTAAATCTTCATTTTCTTCATACACCATTTTCTCCAAAGATTTCAAAAGTACACTCCCATCCATGGCCTCGGCAGGTTCTGTAAGTTCCCTGGCGTTCTCTGCAGTGTTCATGGCTTCTTCCTTTAGCATCAGGGCCTTCACATCACATTCTGTATCGGACCAGGGTTCACTAGAGTTTGCCAGGAGTGTGGTTTCAGAGTCTGGATCTTGTCCGGCCATAAACACAGCTACAGGTAAGCTTGGCATTGCATCAATATACATGCACTCTTCCTTTATGGGACTAATTTGCCTCCCTGGTCTCCTGCTGGGAGGAAGGGCGGAATATAAATCAAATCAATCAATAAATAAATTCCTGTTTCGGAGTGTGATAAACTCCTAGGTATTATCTGCCTCCTCCCTACTCTTCTGGAGGGACTGTTGAAAGTTGCTGGGGAACAAGAAAAGCCCCTTGGCCTCAATGCTGCTCTTGATGCCTTCATAATTGCTCCTCAGTGCTTGTCTGGGAATGCAGAATAGACTCCCATTTACGATCTGCCAGTTCTCTCCTGATTGGCTGACCCATTCTGTGGTGGGTTTGGAAATGGAGTCTTCTGATTGGCCATTGGTAAGGTGATGTGTCCATAGAGCAGTCACATGGCCCTGTCGGGCCAATCCAGAGAGAGGGTGGGAATGGACCCCTTCAGGGTCCATTTATGGCATGCTATTTTGGCATATGGACTAAAACCTCTTCCTATTGGACCATGTCATGTCTGTAGAGGGGTCACATGAACTCTTTGGGCCAATGTAAGGACAAGGTGGGAAATGGACGCCTTTGGGGTCCATTTACGACATCCCATTTTGCTGTGGGGGATTAAAACCTCTTCCTATTGGTCCACAGTGGCCTGACATTTCATAGAGGGGTTGCGTGATACTCTTCAGCCAATCACAGGGGGCTGAAATGGTTTCCTAACAGAGTTCATATTCGGTCATGTCATATCTGGCCATTTGTGTTACATGGTTAATTTGTCATTGCACAGAATTGGCCTAAAGATTATTTGTATATTTTGCCTACAGAACGGTTCTAGATAGACATTTTAGATTCACCCCTGACGAAGGCCAAGTCCAGCGTGGCCAAAACACGTTGGGCTTCTTTCCTCTTTTTAATAAACCAATTTGGATTTCTTAATCAAGCAATTCTCCTTTTTTGGCATCTTGGGGTCCCCCCTCCTTCTTCCTCCATTTGTGTTACATATCATATTCAGCCATGGCCAAAATACATCACTTCCAGCCATTGCAATACACGCCACTTCTGGCCATGCACAACATATCACTTCCAGTCACATGGCCGAGCACATGGTATTTGTTTTGACAGCTGCTGATACCACTGCCAGTCACATGGTGTTTGTTTTGATGACATCATCAAGCACATGGCAGTCACGTGACCACATTTTGACAGCAAGTAGGTCTGCCCTACTATTACTGCTTTATTGTAAAAAATCTCAAAGTGGTTTACAGAAGGAATTAAAACAATAAAATTATTGGCAAAAAAAGTTAAAAACAGATATTTAAAAACATTCAAAGTAATAAAACCAACAATCAGTTAAAAACAGATCAAAAACACAATAGCTTCTACATGCCTGGATAGGCCTGCCTAAACAAAAATGTTTTTATCAGGTCCTGAAAAGAGTACAATGAAGGCGTCTGCCTAATGTAAATAGGCAAGGAGTTCCAAAGCTTAGGTACTACCACACTAAAGGACTGATTTCTTACAAGAGCAGAAAGTGTGGCACCCGTAACATGGAAAGCACACCTTGAACATGGCCTGGTAGCAAATTGGCAACAAGTGCTGATTTCAGAGCAGAGGTATTATGTGCTGACAGGGACTCACTCATGTCAGTAATTGTGCCACAACATTCTGCACTAACTGCAGACCCTGGGTCAGGTTGTGCTGCATGGGGATTTCTGTGACCTTGGCTGACCAGGATTATTTTAGTTTTGGTTTTTGGTGTATTTTCTCTCTGTCTATTACACACTGGAATTGGGTTGGCTGTCAAAGTGAGTTGATAGCAGCTCACAGGGTAAAAAAAAGGGTAGAGAATCTTCTTACTATTACTCATTTCTTAAACCTCTTTCTGAAGTGAAGGGTCAAATTTGTAAAGACTTTTGGAGCAGCCATGTTAAAAGACAGGCAGGGTGTTCCAGGCAGGGGGTTGCCAACCCTGCTTGGATATGGATATCTTTGCAGAGAATACCTAGTCAAACTTTATCAACAGCACAATCCAAACCATATCTACTCGGAAGTAAGTCCTACTGAGTTTTATGGGGCTTAGTAGGTGTGTTTGGAATTACATCCTTGAGGGGCATCCATCTTTACTCCTGAGTTCTCCCATCTAACATCTCTACAATGCTAGGCTCCTTTCTTCCTACAATGGCCTTTTGGTGACTGGTCTGGCCTGAGGGCACTTAAACCCTTCTTGCCAGAAGCAAGTAGGGTAGATTAAATGTTCCCCATCCAGGCTCCATCTTTTAGCTAAGATTTCTTAATTTCCAATCAAAGAAATATTTTTGTTTGACTTGTATGCTCCAAGCAACTGTGGTTGATGCTTAATGTATCATGCTTAACGTCATCACTCGGGGGCCCCCTATGACATCACTCGGGTCTATCCCATGCCATCATGAGGGATGCTTCTGACCTGGCAACTCTAGTGGTAACAGCTTCAGTTACCTATGGGCAGAATATCAGCCAAGTCATCTGCTTAGCCATCCTTCCCCAATCTTCTGCCTTGCAAATGTTAGGGACTAAACTCCCATCTGCCCCAGCTGTGTTGGCTGGGGCTGATAGGAGTTGTAGTCCAAAACATTTGGAGGGCACTTGTTTGGGGAAAGCTGGTTTGGGAAAACTTTCTGCTACTTGCAGATCTCTTAGCTAATATTAGCTGTCAATGTTTTGGAGACAAGCGGTCCTTTCAAGCCAGAGCTAGAAATATAATGCAGCATCAGGCCCGTTATGCTACCTTTAATCTGCTTCTATAGACCCCCTGTGGCGCAGAGTGGTAAGCGGCGGTAATGCAGCTGAAGCTCTGCTCACGGCCAGAGTTTGATTCCAACGGAAGGAGGAAGTCAAATCTCTGGTAAAAGGGGCCGAGGTCCACTCAGCCTTCCATGCATCTGTGGTCGATAAAATGAGTTTACCCGGCATATGCTGGGGGGTAAAGAAAGGCCGGGGAAGGAACTGGCAATCCCACCCCATATATACGGTCTGCCTAGTAAACGTCGCAAGACATCACCCTAAGAGTCGGAAACAACTTGCACTATAAGTGCCGGGACACCTTTAACTTTTTAAAATCTGCTTCTACACTGATCTTTCATGCTCCTCTCTTCCCATCTGTGAAAATGTAGCTCCTCCTTGCTCCATAAAACTGAGCTTTGCAAGAGAAACATATATGTCATTTAATGTTCCTGTACAAGATTATTCCATCCATAATTATTCTAGAATATACAGTATTTGGGTGCTTTAATGTATATATTTGAAAAACACAAAATTATTTTGTGTATGTGGCTAATAGCAGGCTCCAGGAGAATATGAAACAATTTCACTGGGAGATCAACTTCCCAAGCAGAAAAATGTTCTTTCTTTCATGCCAAACCTCTGTTTAATTCTCTTAAGCCTGTGGGAGCCAGATCTACAGAATGTTTTCATGCTAATTTATATGGATTTTAAAATAAAGAGTCATGGAAATCCATACCTCATATACATTTTCTTTCCATCCAACAGAATTACTTTGGCTATGATGGACTTCAGTGAAAACCACCTCAGTAAGCAGAGTGTGACTGAGCAAAGGCTAGCAAAATGGAAAATTTCATTTCCAAAAATATAATAAAAGTTTAGAAGTAGTAGAGGAAGTGGATGTTCCTTGAACTTATGGTACACTCATCTATATTTCCCCATTATGCTTCTATTTGCACAAATTAAATTGCCATAGCACTTAGAGCCAAGATAAAGTTTTTTTTTCCTTTGGTGCTGCTGCTGCTGATTTTGACTTTGATCGAAAAATAAATATTGACACATTTTAATATTTGATGCTTGAGAATGCCCTGATTTCATTCCCATTACTTTCACCAAGCAACAACTTTGAGTAACTTCACATCAGACTTTTTTTTTACACAAAAATTATTCCTGTGTTGAAACAAGAAGGACATTCACACTATCACATCTGAAAAGCAATGGACTTTTAGTTTGTTATGAAAGCATGTTGTGAAGCTGCTGCCCTAGCTTTCCAGTGGCAACTACTCAGGATGGCTATATGCTTCCTCCAGGATCAGAGTTGCTGGGGAACATGAGCGGCAGAGAGCTATTGTGCTCATGGTCTGCTTATGGGATTCTCAGAAGCACCTGACTGGCCACTTTGGGAAAAGAATGCTGGTCCAGATGGGCCTCAGTTTGGACTGAGCCAGCAGGGCTCATCTTATGTTCATCCCATGTACATGTGGCAAATTATGCTGCACTTCTGAAGTAACAATGTACATGTTTTCATCTCTACATAGAGATTGCCTAGATGAAGGAAAGGCATTATGTGTGAATCGGCCCTAATGGGTCTAGATAAGATCATGGGATTGATTTATCACATATCAGGAGACTCCTGGATGTGATCATTCTATTTTTTGTTTTCACCATGAAATTCTTTAGCCCAAGAATATTGTGGTACACAGGCAACCATGCAGTTTTATATGTAGCGTTGTAGTCAGCAGTGATGGGTTGTTAATATACAGCAGGGATTATGGGGCCAAAGCAGACATATATATATATGTCTTTGCATTTAACATGAAGGATTTTAAAAAAAATGCAAACAACATCAGCTGGGGAAGGCTAGCAACTATCAGGATTGCAGAAGGCATGGAGGGAGAATGTAGCCCTGTGCTGTGGTCCTATGGAAAATTCCTCCTCTGAAGCTGGTTTCTTCTTCTTCTTCTTCTTCTACTACTACTACTACTACTACTACTACTACTACTACTGCTACTACTACTACTACTACTTTTTGCAATGAGGGGAGGATCCTCCCTTGGTGCCAGTGCTAGCTTCAAAGGAGAGATTTCTGTAGGATCACAGCAGAGGAGGAAAGGGTTAAATTCCTGTCATGTCTAATTTGGATCTCAGAGTCCCTATAAAGGACTTCCTGTAAGTGACGAAGTGTTTTAAGTTTCTATCCTTCACATAAAATAAAGCAAGACAAAGAAAACACAAGTGACAGTGTTTGCCCAAAGCAAAGAGAGCGAGCAATGGAAATAGGAAAAATAGAATATTGTGGTAGACTTTCCACATTAATATTTTCAAAAGTGGGACCTAGGAAAGTAAAACCTCCAAAAAGAATTAGATTTGCTAAACATTTATTTATTTAGATAATTTATATACTGCTCTTTGCACAAGCCACAGGACAGTTTATAACAGAGAAATAAATACATAAAAGCTATAAAATAAAATAAAAATCATTAAAAACACATAACAAATAACTGAAGAACAATTACTAATAGCAGCAGCAATAAGGTCTCTCCTCTAAATACCAGTCAAAAAGATGCATTATTATTATTTCACAAGTGTCTCAAAGCAACTGATAAATAATAGTAAAGTACACAATACAATATCCACAAGAAATAAAAGTGAAGCACAGTGCAAGACAATCAAACATGTAGAGGGGGCAAGTGGGACTCATATGCAGCTCCTCTTTCAGACCTCCAATCATTTATTTGAGAGTTAGAACAAACTCTAGGTGCATATGGCTCCCTCGAAATGATTGGGAACTCTGAAAAAGCAGGGTCTCTGATCACACAGAGTACCTACATGAATACAACTGTACATTTATGCATAGTACCTATGCACAGACCTTTAAAAGTAATGCATGCTGTTCCATTCCCCCTGCCTCAGGATGTAGAGCAACGGTGACTGACCTGTGGCCTCCAGATGTTGCTGGACTCTAGCTCCCATCAGACCCTCCTAGCTAACATAGCCAATGGTTGGCAACATCTGACAGGCCACAGGTTAGCCACCGCTGCTGTAGAGTCATTAATGTTGCAAACTGGGATACAGGAGAAAGGCATTCTGTTTTTCATTTCAAACACTATATATGGAAGAATGGATGGGTTTGGGAATGGAATGATGTCTCCTAAAATGAAATACTCTCACTATGCTCAAAAGCTAAAGAAATGAATAAAAAAGGAAGATGCTTCCAGGAAGGGTTGCCCTTTGCCCCAAGACAGCCAGAACTGCCACCAATGTCTATGAAGGAGGAGAGCAGCTCCATCAAACCTTGCAGGGGATTTAACTTCCATCAAGCTAGCTGCCTGTAAAAGGAACTGTATGGCAGGAGCAGCCCTCACCTTTTGACCCATACATTGTTATCTGCTTTGCTCCTGGATTTGCTTTTTGTATCTGTCTGTCTGTCGGTCAGTCGGTCTCTATGCTTCCAGGAGACCAATAAATAAAATGCAAACTTATTTTCAAACAGGTAAAGACACAATAAGACCCCAAATTAGATGTAACAGAAAAAATGAAAGGTTTGTGTTTCAATAAAAGTAGGTGAGGGCTCAATTATTATTTACAGTCTCAGGCCTGCACAATAATAATCTAGGGGTATAGCAATGGAAATGTTTTCAAAAGGTACTTTCTTTCACTTCCTACATACTTAAAAGTTCACCTTGCAGTCGTGCTTGTAGGTCAGATAAGGAGACAATCTGCAATCCACTTACTATAAACAGTCTATTGAGCCCACTCAGGCATTTGTATAATTAGGTATCTGCTGTGCCTACTGACCATTCTCTCATACTCATTTCTTGTATGTTATTTCTCCAGGTGTCTCAACTGTCTGAAATTAATCTGGCTGGCAGGCACTGTGTTCCATGTGTAGGTGGTTTCTCCAAATTCCTTCCTGATTTGGTCTCACTTTGACAGCACTTTTTTTAGTTCACAACATCTGTTCAAGTAATGGGAATGTTAACATTAAAATTAATGAGAGCAAGATCCGGTCCCGATGTTATTGACATTCTCATGTTATCATGGAGAACGATGGTCTCGGGGAAGGAGAGCATCCAGCTGAGGAAGAGGGAAACAATCCCTTAGAAGGGACCCATTCCTTGGGGGATGAGCAGCTATCCTCTCGTGCCGAGGATATATCTCCAGGGGGTGGAGGGATCCTTGTAGTGGGTGATTCGATCATTAGGAACATAGACAGTGGGGTGTGTGATGGGCGTGTAGACCGCAAGGTGTTTTGCCTGCCTGGTGCGAAGGTTGCGGATATCGCCCGTCGTTTAGATAGTTTGGTAGACAGTGCTGGGAAGGAGTCAGTGGTCGTGGTGCACGTTGGCACCAACGACATGGGGAAATGCAGCCGTGAGGTCCTGGAAGCAAAATTTAGGTTGCTAGGTAGGATGCTGAAAGCCAGGACCTCCAAGGTGGCTTTCTCTGAAATGCTACCGGTTCCACGTGCAGGACCAGCCAGACAGGCCCAGCTTCGCAGTCTCAATGCGTGGATGAGACGATGGTGTCGGGTGGAAGGGTTCGGATTTGTTAGGCACTGGGGAACATTTTGGGACAAGCCGGGCCTGTACAAAAGGGACGGGTTCCACTTGAACCAGAATGGAACCAGACTGCTGGCACTTAAAATTAAAAAGGTAGCAGAGCAGCTTTTAAACTGACTGAGGGGGGAAACCCGACAGGAGCTGAGAAAGGTCCGGTTCGGAATAAACCTCCCCCCTGGGATAAAAACCAAAGAAATGATGAAATTTTAAAAGGGGTAGGCCTA
This sequence comes from Rhineura floridana, assembly GCF_030035675.1. Taxonomy (NCBI): domain Eukaryota; kingdom Metazoa; phylum Chordata; class Lepidosauria; order Squamata; family Rhineuridae; genus Rhineura; species Rhineura floridana. Next base: position 147,328,369 of record NC_084483.1, on the reverse strand, counting down.
GAAGTAGGCATTGTGAGAGCAGGGGCACAGGATATCAATTCAGAAGAGCAAAATTACCACAGGCCTAACCACAAGTGCCAAAGACACTTGAAGAGAGACACTGCTTACAAGTGCCTGTACGCTAATGCTAGGAGCCTCCGAACCAAGATGGGAGAACTGGAGTGCTTGGTCTTAGAGAAGAGCATTGATATAGCGAGCATAACCGAGACCTGGTGGAATGGAGAAAACCAGTGGGATACGGTTATCCCTGGATATAAACTATATCGGAAGGACAGGGAAGGACGTATTGGTGGCGGAGTCGCTCTATACGTGAAAGAAGGCATTGAATCCAGCAAGCTCGAAACCCCAAAAGAGGCAGACTCCTCCACAGAATCGTTGTGGGTGGTGATACCGTGCCCCAGGAGGGACTTAATACTGGGAACGATCTATCGTCCCCCTGATCAAAATGCTCAGGGAGACCTTGAGATGAGATATGAAATTGAGGAAGCATCCAAACTAGGAAATGTGGTAGTAATGGGTGACTTCAACTACCCGGACATAGACTGGCTGCATATGTGTTCCAGTCATGACAAAGAAGCAAAGTTTCTAGATATTCTAAATGACTATTCCCTAGATCAGTTGGTCATGGAACCGACCAGAGGGATGGCAACCCTGGACTTAATCCTCAGTGGGGACCGGGACCTGGTGCGAGATGTAAGTGTTGTTGAACCGATTGGGAGCAGTGACCACAGTGCTATTAAATTAAACATACATGTAACTGGCCAATTGCCACGAAAATCCAACATGGTCACATTTGACTTCAAAAGAGGAAACTTCACAAAAATGAGGGGATTGGTAAAAAGAAAGCTGAAAAACAAAGTCCAGAGGGTCACATCACTCGAAAATGCTTGGAAGTTGTTTAAAAACACTATATTAGAAGGAGTGCATACCGCAGATCAGAAAAGGTACCGCCAGGGCCAAGAAGATGCCAGCATGGTTAACGAGCAAAGTCAAGGAAGCTCTTAGAGGCAAAAAGTCTTCCTTCAGAAAATGGAAGTCTTGTCCGAATGAAGAAAATAAAAAAGAACACAAACTCTGGCAAAAGAAATGCAAGAAGACAATAAGGGATGCTAAAAAAGAATTGGAGGAGCACATTGCTAAGAACATAAAAACCAACAACAAAAAATTCTATAAATACATTCAAAGCAGGAGACCATCTAGGGAGACAATTGGACCCTTGGATGATAAGGGAGTCAAAGGTGTACTAAAGAACGATAAGGAGATTGCAGAGAAGCTAAATGAATTCTTTGCATCTGTCTTCACAGTGGAAGATATAGGGCAGATCCCTGAACCTGAACTAACATTTGCAGGAAGGGATTCTGAGGAACTAAGACAAATAGTGGTAACGAGAAAGGAAGTTCTAAGCTTAATAGACAATATAAAAACTGACAAATCACCGGGCCCGGATGGCATCCACCCAAGAGTTCTCAAAGAACTCAAAGGTGAAATTGCTGATCTGCTAACTAAAATATGTAACTTGTCCCTCGGGTCCTCCTCCGTGCCTGAGGACTGGAAAGTGGCAAATGTAACACCAATCTTCAAAAAGGGATCCAGAGGGGATCCCGGAAATTACAGGCCAGTTAGCTTAACTTCTGTCCCTGGAAAACTGGTAGAAAGTATGATTAAAGCTAGATTAACCAAGCACATAGAAGAACAAGCCTTGCTGAAGCAGAGCCAGCATGGCTTCTGCAAGGGAAAGTCCTGTCTCAGTAACCTATTAGAATTCTTTGAGAGTGTCAACAAGCATATAGATAGAAGTGATCCAGTGGACATAGTGTACTTAGACTTTCAAAAAGCGTTTGACAAGGTACCTCACCAAAGGCTTCTGAGGAAGCTTAGCAATCATGGAATAAGAGGAGAGGTCCTCTTGTGGATAAGGAATTGGTTAAGAAGCAGAAAGCAGAGAGTAGGAATAAACGGACAGTTCTCCCAATGGAGGGCTGTAGAAAGTGGAGTCCCTCAAGGATCGGTATTGGGACCTGTACTTTTCAACTTGTTCATTAATGACCTAGAATTAGGAGTGAGCAGTGAAGTGGCCAAGTTTGCTGACGACACTAAATTGTTCAGGGTTGTTAAAACAAAAAGGGATTGCGAAGAGCTCCAAAAAGACCTCTCCAAACTGAGTGAATGGGCAGAAAAATGGCAAATGCAATTCAATATAAACAAGTGTAAAATTATGCATATTGGAGCAAAAAATCTTAATTTCACATATACGCTCATGGGGTCTGAACTGGCGGTGACCGACCAGGAGAGAGACCTCGGGGTTGTAGTGGACAGCACGATGAAAATGTCGACCCAGTGTGCGGCAGCTGTGAAAAAGGCAAATTCCATGCTACGGATCATTAGGAAAGGTATTGAAAATAAAACAGCCGATATCATAATGCCGTTGTATAAATCTATGGTGCGGCCGCATTTGGAATACTGTGTACAGTTCTGGTCGCCTCATCTCAAAAAGGATATTCTAGAGTTGGAAAAGGTTCAGAAGAGGGCAACCAGAATGATCAAGGGGATGGAGCGACTCCCTTACGAGGAAAGGTTGCAGCATTTGGGGCTTTTTAGTTTAGAGAAAAGGCGGGTCAGAGGAGACATGATAGAAGTGTATAAAATTATGCATGGCATTGAGAAAGTGGATAGAGAAAAGTTCTTCTCCCTCTCTCATAATACTAGAACTCGTGGACATTCAAAGAAGCTGAATGTTGGAAGATTCAGGACAGACAAAAGGAAGTACTTCTTTACTCAGCGCATAGTTAAACTATGGAATTTGCTCCCGAAAGATGCAGTAATGGCCACCAGCTTGGATGGCTTTAAAAGAAGATTAGACAAATTCATGGAGGACAGGGCTATCAATGGCTACTAGCCATGATGGCTGTGCTCTGCCACCCTAGTCAGAGGCAGCATGCTTCTGAAAACCAGTTGCCGGAAGCCTCAGGAGGGGAGAGTGTTCTTACACTCGGGTCCTGCTTGCGGGCTTCCCCCAGGCACCTGGTTGGCCACTGTGAGAACAGGATGCTGGACTAGATGGGCCACTGGCCTGATCCAGCAGGCTCTTCTTATGTTCTTATGTTCTCATGCCATTTGGATAGCTCTTTTACCAAAGTAACTGGTCGCTATGTACTTTCCACACCGAAAGGAGAGAACAGTGTACACAACACAAAAATTCTAGCCTTGTTTTTGAAAGAAAGAAAGAGAGAAAGAAAGAAAGAAAGAAAGAAAGAAAGAAAGAAAGAAAGAAAGAAAGAAAGAAAGAAAGAAAGAAAGAAAGAAAGAAAGGGGAACGCCAGTGTGTAAACTAAGTAAAGAAGTAAGTACTATTCCCTTATCCCTTGCCCCTCAAGAGCTTTACTCTAGGGAAAGGATGGGGAAACATAGACTTGGGGGCCACACGTGTCCCTCCAGACCTCTCTGTCAGACCTTCAGGACTCTTCCCAGGCTACAATTGTCCCAAGCCACACCCCTCAGCCGCCTTGCCTCACACCCTCCTTAAGAGTTTTTGCCTGGCTGGAATGTGTTGAATTCTGAAAGTGCCTCTTGCTTGCCTACATGTAGGAAGGAGTGGTGTGTGTGAGTGGAAACTAGCCTACTGGACAAAGGTAAAATTTATTGTTCCACCCACTTTTGCCTCTGGCCCTACCCCTCACTGACACATGTCCCCCAGAAGATTGCCTGGTGGGCAATGTGGCCCTCAGAATGAAAATGGTTCCCCAACCCAACGCTAGGGTGTTTGCAATGGACAGAAGTGGCTTTACAGCACTGTGGCCAGTGTACCTGCGCCAAGTCCATTCTCCCACAAGGTTCTATGTTCCAATAAGGTGGTTTCTATTTAAATGACAGCTCCAGCACCTTCATAGTCTGAATGTGAATGATGCATGATGCAGTTGCCGTGAAAGAGCTATGCAGGTTTAGGTCTGATCGGTACCAGGATTGGAGACTGCCCAGAAACCCCATGTATGGAAGAAAGGTGGGATATTAGTTTTGCTTTTTACATAATCCCATATACCACCAATTAAGGAAACACATGTTGAACAGTTTATAAAACAGTTCTTCCCAAGGTGATGGACATAGGAGATTAAAAGTATCTTAATGTTCAACATTTTAAGGCCAATTTTCATTGCAGTCCTGCTTTTCAAATTTCAAGATGATCCTCATTATCAAGGCAATAGTAAAATATCTACCATGAGAGGAAAGGATATCACTCAGTCAGGGCCGGTTCAAAAGGGCGGCCAGGTCGGGCCTGGCCAAGGGTCCCTAGAGCCACAGAGGCCCCTGAGGGGGCTCTCGATAGTGTGGGGGAGGAGTGCTGCTCCTTTTCCACAATCTGTAGCAGAGTAGCTGCCAAGGATCACAGAGACAGAGCTTCTTCTGCTCACCTGTTTGCTGGCTCCACCTACCCATCTCTCCTGTCATTTGCGGCTGCACAGGCTGCACGCACAGGACTGCCATTACCCAAGATGGCAGCTGAGGTTTCCCTAAGGGACTGAAGCCTCCGCCGCCATCTTGCTTGATGGCAGTGATGCGCGTAGCAGCCCGCACAGCTGCAAAAGACAGGAGAGATGGAGCCAGCAAATGGGCGGGCGGAAGAAACTCCCTCCCTGCAAGAGACAGGTAGGCGCACATTTGTGTGCATGCATGCCAGGTCCAGCTGGTGTCCAAGGGCCCCGGCATGTCTGGCACCGGCCCTGCACTCAGTGGCAAATACTTTGCATGCAAAAGATCCCAGGTTCAATCCCTGACATCTGCAGGGAGGGCAGAGAAAGACTTCTTTGTGAAATCCTCAGAGAACTGCTCTCAGCATAGATCAGGGCTCTTCAACCCCTTTTTGGCCCATGATAAAACTGCTCCATTGTATCTCTGGTACATTGTTTTTTTCTGTTTTTATATAGCTTTTTAAAAGTTTGATTTGCTTGTTGTATTTTTATATGAATTTATATTGATTCCCTCTAACTATATTATATGTAAACCACTTAGAAATTTCTTTTCATATGAAGCAGTATATAATTTTTAGCAAATAAATAAATAAAATAGAAGCACAAACAAACATACATCTCAGGTTACTGGCCTGGAATTGCCTCATTGACCATTTTTGGCTGGAAACCATAGGTATATTTGGGCAATCCATCTCAGAGACCATTTCTCATCTGCTATCCTGAGGGCCAGCCCAAGACATTTTGCTGCTTAAGGTGAAGGACAAAATAGTATCTCCCCCACATCCCATATACCAAAGCTGACCAGACTGGCAGCTGAATCTTACTTCAACATTCATGATAGCATAATGTCACCCACCCACCATTTCTGAGGGTAGCAGGCAGGGCTGGTTCTAAAGGGCGGCCAGGTGGGGCACTGGCCCAAAGGCCCCTGGAGCTACAGAGGCCCCTGAGGGGCCCCTCAGCTCCCCTTCCACGATCCGCGGCAGGAGCCGCAGATTGCAGGACAGGAAGAGCTTCTGAGCCGCCCACCATCCCCCAGCTTCACCTATATTTCTCTCTGCTGTTTTTTGCAGTGTGTGCAGGATTGCCATCAATCAACATGGCGGCCGAGGTTTCTGTAAGGGGCTGAAGCCTCTGCCACCATCTTGGTTGATGGCAGCAATGCGCGTGTGTGCATGCCATCAACCAAGATGGCGGCAGAGGCTTCAGCCCCTTACGGAAACCTTGGCCGCCATCTTAATTGATGGCAACCCTGGTGTGCAGTGCACGCAGCTGCAAAAAAAGCAGAGAAAGGTAGGTGAAGAGGGGGAATGGCGGGGGGATGGCAGGCGGCTCGGAAGCACCTGTCCTGCGATCCACACTCCTGCCACAGATTGCGGGAGGGGAGCGGAGGGGCCCAGGGCAGGCTAGTGCACAAGGGCCCCAGCATGTCTGGAGCCGGCCCTGGTAGGAGGCTAGCTTATGGGTCTGAGGGCAAGCCAAGTGGCATCCACCACTCTGTCATCCAACATTTTCTTGCCACTCCCACCCCTCAGCATGTGTTGCCTGAGGTGGCTGTCTCATTCTGCCTAATGGCCCTTCTCCATCTCACACCCATTGCATAAGCAGCCCTGCCTTCTTCCCCAGATTTTATAGTTGTACACTTATTGTCATAGGCCTTTTCTCTGCAGTGACTTCCAAAAATCCTAAGGCTCCTGTGAAGAAGGCCCTATCTGCACTATACATTTGAAGTAGAGTTACCAGGTCTCCGGTTTTCAGCCGGAGTCTCTGTTTTTTTGGGGGGCCCTCTGGCTCTCGGGCTAGCACCCCTTAATCTCCGGACTCTCAGCTTCAATTAAAAAAAAAGTTTCTAGGTGGTCTGGTTCCCAAGATATACACCAAAACATCAACCGCCCCCCTGTGTGACTGTTGTTTACAGATCTCTAAAACAATTCCTTGCTCTAGCTACAACTCCCATCAGCCCAATCCAGTGGCCATGCTGGCTGGGGCTGATGGGAATTGTAGTTTAAAAAAGTAACTTTTCAAAGCTCTGGCTGTAACCCCACCCTTTCAGGATTGTAGCCAATGAAGCCAGGGTTGTGACTTGTTGATCCAGGCATGCCTAGGCTTAATTTCAATGTCAGAAAATGGTGGCTTTAAGATTTTTGCAGTTTGCATAAGTAATATGGCTTAACGTTGTTTTTTCTCTTCTGTCCAAGAGTCAGACCCTGGGCTATGAAATATGAATCCAATATATTAATCCAATATCTGCTTTTCTGGGAGTAAAGCAATTCTAACCACATGTACCTGGAGTAAACCCCATTGAACTCCATTAAGACTTACTTTTGAGTAGACATGGTTAGGATTGTGCTGTAAATTAATGGGACTTTTGAGTAAACACATAGCGCAGACTTGTGTTTGTGTTGTAAATCTTTCTCTCCCCCTCCAACCCTATTTTTAAAGAAATTAGGCAGGGTTTATCACAGTTTTTATTATGTAGGAAACTAATACTGATTTTTAAAAAGTGTTCCTCAATGACCAACTGGTTTGACAATAAACTATTATATGGGGTGTATTTTTACACCTGTGTATATATGTGTGTGTGTAGGGTTGGTGATTGGAAACCAAGGCAGCTCATAATAAGAAATAAATCACTTTAAAAACCAATAACCATAAAAAGTATAAACAGTTGGAAAACAGCTTAAAGTGGCATGATTCCAAATTTTGCGTTGGGTGAATGAAGTTTATTTATTTATTTTTATTTATTTATTATTTGATTTATATCCCACCCTTCGTCCCAGTAGGAGCCCAGGGCAGCAAACAAAAGCTCTAAAAACACTTTAAAAATCATAAAAACAGACTTTAAAATATATTAAAAACAAAACATCTTTAAAAACATTTTTAAAACCTTTAAAAACTTTTTTTTTAAGGAAAATATTTAAAAACATATTAAAAAGCAATTCCAACACAGACTGGGATAAGGTCTCAACTTAGAAGACTTGCTAAAAGAACAAGTTCCTTATCACTTCAGGGTACAGTTTTCCCTGGTTGAGTAAGCCCCATTGAATACATTGAGACTTGCTTCTGAGTAAACAAACATAGGATTGCACTATAAATATCTTTACAGGCTGTATAAATAATAAACATATTTGACAGTCATGCTTATATAAATATTTTCATAGAATCATAGAATAGTAGAGTTGGAAGGGGCCTATAAGGCTATCAAGTCCAACCCCCTACTCAATGCAGGAATCCAAATCAAAGCATTCCCGACAGATGGCTGTCCAGCTGCCTCTTGAATGCCTCCAGTGTTGGAGAGCCCACTACCTCTCTAGTAATTGGTTCCATTGTCGTATGGCTCTAACAGTTAGGAAGTTTTTCCTGATGTGCAGTCGAAATATGGCTTCCTGCAACTTGAGCCCATTATTCCATGTCCTGCACTTTGGGACAATCAAGAAGAGATCCCGGCCCTCCTGTGTGGCAACCTTTCAAGTACTTGAAGAGTGCTATCATATCTCCCCTCAGTCTTCTCTTCTCCAGGCTAAATATGCCCAGTTCTTTCAGTCTCTCCTCATAGGGCTTGGTTTCCAGTCCCCTGATCATTCTTGTTGCCCTCCTCTGAACCTGTTCCAGTTTGTCTGCATCCTTCTTGAATTGCGGAGACCAGAACTGGACACAGCACTCAAGATGAGGCCTAACCAGTGCTGAATATACTTCTGTTAATGCAGCCTAATATAGCATTTGCCTTTTTTGCAGCCACATCACACTGTTGGCTCATATTCAGCTTGTGATCAATGACAATTCCAAGATCCTTCCCACATGTCGTATTGCTGAGCCAAGTATCCCCCATCTTATAACTGTGTATTTGGTTTCTTTTTCCTAAGTGTAGAACTTTGCATTTATCCCTGTTGAATTTCATTCTGTTGTTTTCAGCCCAATGCTCCAGCCTATCAAGGTCCCTTTGAATTTTGTTTCTATCTTCCATGGTATTAGCTATGCCCCCCAATTTTGTATCATCTGCAAGTTTGATAAGCATGCTCTGTACCTCCTCATCCAAGTCGTTAATAAAAATGTTGAAGAGCACTGGGCCCAGGACCAAGCCCTGTGATACCCCACTCATTACTTCTGCCCAGTTTTGTCATACTGTGTCCCTATAAGTATCCGATTTCACACCATGGTTGTACAATACTTCCTTTACATTTTAAGTATGCCTTGGGGTAGTCATGGTTCTCCATTGTTTTCATCCTGAGGGGCAGATAGGCTGAGAGATGGTGAGTAGCCCATGGTCACCCACTACAGTTTATAGCTCATTTCCATTTTGAAAAATTAATTAAAACAATTTACATGCAGGCAAAATTTCCTGCAAAATTCACACAATACGTTTAAAGCACATCCAACTCGCATTTAAAGCGCATAACTTCCCCTAAAGAATTCTGGGAAGTGTCATTTCCCTCTCACAGTTAAAGTTCTCACCACTCTTAACAAACTGCAGTCCCCATGATTCTGTGGTGGGATTCATGTGCTTCAAATGGGTGTTGAATGTGCTTTAAATGAATGGTGTGGATCTGCCCTAGGTATGATGTGCATTTAAGAGTGAATTGAAAAGAACAATTTTAAAAGATACTTCTTACTCTTACTCATTTCTCAGACCTCTTTCTGAAGTAAAGGGTCAAATCTGTAAAAACATTTGGAGCAGCCACGTTAAAAGATAAGGGCAGTGTATTCCAGGCACGGGGTTGCCAACCCTGCTTGGACACTAAGCTCCTTTATCCCTACAGTGACCTTCTGGTGACTGGCCTGGCCTGAAGGCACTTAACTCTTCTGGCTGAAAGCAAGTAGGCTAGATTAAATGTTTCCTACCCAGGCTCCACCTTTTAGCCAAGATTTCTATCTTAATCTCCAATCAGATATTTTTTTTAATTGTATGCTCCAAGCAACTGTGATTGATCCTTAATGTATCATGCTTAATGACATCACTGGAGCCCGCCCCGTGGCATCACTCAAGCCCACCCCATGGCATCACTCGGGCCCGCCCCATGGCATCACTCGGGCCCGCCCCTCAAATCTCAGGTTTTGGGATGCTTCTGACCTGGCAACCCTAATTTGAAGTGCTCTGCCATCCCTAGTTGTCACTTCCTATGGGTCTGAAGTGGCCCCATTTAGACTGTACTGTTAAAATACATCAGGTTGTATCCAGTGCTGAATCAGCAGGGTTTCACTGATGCAACAGGACTCTGTTTCCTCTACCCCTAAAAAAACTGCTTCCGAGGGCCCCCCAATCCTTTGAAACTGACTTTGAGGAGAGGGTGCTGGAGGGGCCGGGAGAAGAAGAGGAAGCTCTGCACGTGTGGAAGTCCCTTGTGCCAGTGGAGCTGCAGCATGGGATACGGCCCACAGTTCTTGAGAAATTATGGCATGATTTTGAAAAACAAACAGGAAACTTTCCATATGTAGCTAATATGTTTATATGACAGGGCTGTGAATATTGGCAGAAATATTATGATGTAGGACAGATAATGTAAAAAATGTGGTGTTCTGTGACCAGTGTCTTTCCTGAACTAGCTATTCAGCCTTGGGTTAGCTAATACAATAACCCTCAATTAGCCTAGGTTTTAGCAAGGCCATCACATTTCTTTACAGAGTCTGTTAGTACAGGGATAGCAAATGTGGTACCCTCCAGATGTTCTTGGACTCCAGCTCCCATCAGCCCCAGCCAGTGTGACCAGTGGTCAGGAATCATGGGAATTATAGTCCAGCGACATCTGGAAGACACCACATTGGCTACTCTGTGTCAATGGTTTTGCGTTAGCTTGTAGTGCAACTGCATTGGACTGCACTAGACTAAATCATTCTTAAATCTGCCATGTTTCAGATTAGTTTTTGAAATGCTGTAGGATGCCCACACACAGAGGAGTCATGTGCTAATGTGGTATATTAATGTCATCATGCCACATCAGTACAACTGCACACACATGCTGCTGCCAACAACAATGCTGCAGCTTTTGGAACCACTAGGACCAATGAGATCAATTTTTAGTGGGACTGCTAGGACAAAATTATTATTAATTATTAATTGTTGTTGTTGTTGTTGTGGGAATGGAATTCCAGGATCCAGAATGGATTCATTAGAATGAGGGTAGAATGTGCTGAACAATTGCCAATGTGGACTCACATGAGCTATATCCTACTCCTTCTTTACCACAAAGGTGACCACCACCACCTTTCAATCCTGGCCTGGTGATTCTTGATTCTCCCTGAATAAAAAGATGCTTGGGGTGTAGAGACCCCCTCTTCCTGGGCATTTCTTGCCTTCCATGCCATCTCCTAAAGAAGCTACTCTGACTCCCCTCCATGCCCCATTTCTTGCACTGCCTTGTTTGGCATAGCAACAATGGCATGACTTGCCTAGTTTCTCCCCTAGCTCCTGACCTTGCTTCTAAATTTGTCCTGATCTCACAAGAATTCTTCTTGTACTGTTGTAATCAGGCCTATACAGCATTCCTGTATCAGGCAAACTGTTTGAAGAACCAGTTTCACCTAGAAGCTGTCATTTAGTTGTCTTTTTGTATGCTATCCAAGTACAATTGTGTATGCAACACTGGTAGCTGTATATCCAAATTATACATACCTTTAGGGGGGGCAGTAATATGGAGTTCTACAATTTGGTCCAGATATGTATTTATAATCTAAAGAATATGGCTTGCATAATTTGATTTGAAAGAGAAATGTGACTGAAGTAATGACTATGCATATATTCAGATTACTTTCTTATGTAAGGTATTTATTAGTATTTCCTATAACAGCCATAGTACCTTGATTGCAATATTATTTAAATATATGAGTTATATTTATTCAGATTATATATAATTTCATTTTCAGAGTATCTCATCAGTATCATGTACATCTAAATAACCCTTTACATTTTTCTGCTTTCCGCAATATATGTACAGATATACTTCCATCTGAATAAAGTTTCTAAGATCCAAATTGATAAGAGAAAATTTCAGAGTCGAGCATAAGCCATATTTGCCATTGGATTCAGAAGAAAATATATCATGTCCCACTTGGATAACCCAATAATTCCACAACAGAATTCTGTACTGGGAAACCCCCTGAGAAATCCCTTCTCCTCACATTGAAAGGCTGCTTCCACGCTGGGCATTTACTGTGGAACAGCTGTGTTTATTCACTCACTTTTTATGCAGCAACTGTGCAACATTGCGAACAAAACATCCCTCTTTCATGTTTTTCCAGCTTCTGGGTGTTTTAGAACCCAGAAAATCATCGCCCTGCCTTCACTTAATGGAATAATTGCATGACCTCCCCCGGGTGTAGATAGTTGGATATTCTATTCAATTTTGGTTTGCTCTAGCCATTCCCTTCTCTGTGATGCATCTCTCCTATTTAGGAATCAATTCTTTATCATTTTAACCCATCCCTTTCCCAATAGTATTACGTTGATAACACCCCGTTAAATTGAAAGGTTGGGGGAGATGTCATGATTGAGAGTCCAGTGAGTGGGTGATAGAAGAGGTATTTAACTCTTGCCCCTCCCACAAACACAATGGTCCCAATGAAAATTGCCCTATCATAAGGAAAGGGGGATAACTCACTTGACTATAGAGTTGCTATTCTACTTAAAGCAGCTGAAAGCAGAACAGCAATGCTACTAAACCATCCATGTCTGGAAGAAACCCAGGAATCACCATTCACTATTGAGCATCAGCTTGAATTCAGTGCACTCTATTTCATCTATGCATAAATAAGACTTTTTTGTTCACCCTATCAGAATGCAAAGTTTGCAATCTTTTTTTCTGCCAAAAAAAAGCAGAAAAAGAGTGTTGGACTATAACCTGGGTTCAAATCCCCACTTTCTAATAAAAATGGACTCGGGTGATCTTGGGCCAAATTGTTTGTCAGCCTAACCACCTTCATAGGGTTGTTGTGAGGATAACATGAGGTTGTTGTGAGGGTTATACATGTAATAATCATTAAATAATAGAGATTCAGCAACATACCTTAGCTGATCATTGTTTGGTCCTTCATTCACTGGTAACTATGTTTTGCTGCAGAAGTGTGAACCCCACTCATCAGAGAGAAAAACTTTGCTCACTTTTTCTGGAATGGAAAATATTTTAACCTTTCCAGGTGCTCTTCACACTCTTCCAGTAAACATTACCTTTTGATTTGTTGTTGTGTTATCAAAACCTGATCAATGGCGTTCCTTTTAAGGGGCGTATTTGCCCTCACCATAATTACAGGGAAGGCTTGTGAACATTCTAGAATCAAGAGTTAGGAGCCACGTGAGATCAATCAACCAATAGATGAAGGCGCGGAGCAGCAGATATAAGGCTGCTCCGTCCTTCCCGCGCTTGCCTTTTTCGCCTTGCGGCACGTTGGGAAAGGCTGAGAGACTGGCATAGTCCTTGCTGCCTCGTGATTCTCCTTGTGACTGATTGTTGGTGATCATATTTGGTGACGAATTTTATTGCTTTAATTTATAACTTAACTTAATTGTTCAGACGGTGTTCCCAGAAAGCAGGGGGGGGGTGAATCCCTTCTTTACATTTAAACCCAACCCCCCCCTCCCCTCTCCAAAATATTTGTCCGTCCTCTAGCGTTAGCAGGGGATGGAGGGCGGAGTAGTATTCTTTACTCCTGTGATCCCTGTTTTACTTAAAAATAAAATAAAATTACAATAATAAATAATCCCGTTCTTCTTACCGCCTTGTGGTGCGGTGTGTGCCCGGTTATTTTTTCTTTTGTGCCCTTGGCATCGTGGGCCTGCCGCGCCTGATCGCGGAGGCTTGAGTGTGCTGTGCTTCGGCTGAGCGGCATACGCGTGCGGCTTTTGTGTATCGCGTGCTGCTGATAAAGTCGCTGCGTGGAGCCTGCTTCCGGTTTGGTAGCCGGAGTCCGTCGCTTCAGCGTCTTTTACTTTGCTTCCTCGGGGGTTCAACGCTGTGGTGAAGCAAGTAGGGCATTTTAAAGCACCCCCCCTTAGCTTTTCCTCCACGGATCAGCTGTGTGGCTGGATCAGCTGTGAGGCAGCGCGGGAGGTTTTTTCCTTAGCTGGCTTCCAGCCGTTTGTTTTTCCTATTTGAATTTCCTGCTTCTGAGTTGTTTCCGTGTCTTTGTTGTTTCCTAATTAACTATATAATATCCTCTCCGGTTTTATTTAATATTGTCCTTGTTTAGAGATCAAGTGGTTGGTTTGGGTTTGTTATAAATAAATATTTCAATTCATTATTAGTATTTCAGCTATATAGTTAATTAATTATAATTAAATAAGTTGTTTATTTTTTTTTAAAATTAAGGGAATTCATATTGGATTTTGAATTAATTATAAATAAATACATAAATACATAAATAAATTAAAAAAATTAAAAATTATTTCTTTTTTAACAATTTTATATACATATAAATAATATCTGCGTTATATTGATAGTTAATTAATTTGTAAGTTGTTTTAATATATATTGGGGTTTTCTTTGGCATAAAATGTTAATTATCGTAAGTATTGGGAATTGATTGGTGTTTCATTCTTTACCCCCCCCCATTTTAATTCTGTTTGTACTCCTAAATTCATGTTTTGGTTTTAAAATGCTGTTCTTGATCAATTAGCTTCATAATTTTGTTGCATTTATTGTGCATGGAGAAAAAGTATAGATGTTTATGTAATATCATCTAAAGGGCAATAGATAATGTATTTTAAGGTGAGTTCATTGGAATCCCACATCTCAGACTTCTTATGTGGCTTCAAAATATGTATAAGTGTGATTCAGAGAAAGGTAATTTAGGCTAGGCAAGCATAAAGGAAATGCTCTACAGCCAGGTGAACTCATTGTTGTGGCTTTCTGAGAGCCAATACGTTAAGGTTAATGGAAAAATAAATAAATAAATAAATAAATAATTATATATATATATATATATATATATATATATATATATATATATATATATATATATATATATATATATATATGTTTGCTAAATATGTTTGCTAAATTGTTGGCTTTTTGAGTAATTAAGTTTTAACTGTAATTTTCTTTATGGATCTCTAGTAGTTAATAAGCTTATAACAATAATTTTTCTATAGCAGGAGGGTAGCAGGAATGTTTTAATATGTTGGTTGCTTAAGGCATTCTATTGCCTGTAGTTTTGAATGCTTTGTTTTATCCCTGAAATAGCTAAATGAAATATACAATATGCCTATTTTAGGAATGATAGCTTATTGGTTTTTGCTTAAACTGCTCCTTTAGCACTTGGTAAATCTATATCATGAAGCTTTTCCAAGGCATTTTTAATTCAATTTAACTTTATTCCAAAAATATGAATAGTATACTGCTTGTTTCACAAGATACAGGTACCCTCTTCAATCACATCTATTTCATGGCAGTCTCGTGCATACTAGGTGCTGCTACCTGTTCGATTCGCATTCATTCATACGTCGGGATGGCAGCTCTTGTTTACATCATATGAAGAAGAACCTTCTGTGGGAAACCTGCATAGGTTGTGTGGGCTTTTGCGTTATGGCCAGGCTGTCGTCTAGATCCTGATCACTCCTACTGGGTTGTGCAAGTGCTGCTGGCCAGATGTGACTTCAACGGCCATTCTTTCTTCAAGAACAAAGGACTTGCTCCTGTAGCTTGAACTGTAGGTAAGCTTTGATGCAGTTGGTGGTTGGTATTTTGGTGTCAATTCTGGATCTTGAGTGTGCCGAATAATGGCTGGCTGCTTTTAAGGTGCTTGGGGTTCACAATAGAATTTATTTTCTGGACTATTTTCCGTCAGTGCTTGCGGTATATATGTGGCCTTCTGCCCTTCTGATCCGCATGATACGTTCAGTGCAGCACTTGGCTATGGTTATGTGGTAAATCCCCAGAACCTCAACGTGATTTGAGCTATGCGCCTTGTGCATGCGTTTATTCCACAAAGTACAGTTGCATTCCACCCGAATGCCACCTGAACCTATGAGGCCATCCCCCCCCATGTATGAATGATGTACACCTTGTTGCAGCCCATGCTCTACTAAGGGGGGCAGGACATTACCGTTGGGAATATATCCTGCCTCCTTTTTTGTCTCTTTCTTTAATTTTCAGGCCAAATGCATTCAAGAACCCATTTTATGAAAACCAAAGGAGGCTAGTCGCATTCCACCCTGAGACCGCCTGGTCCTATGTGGCCCCTGTTATACTGTTGATGTTCCTGCCTTCGATGATTCTTAGTGCTCCCCTCCCCTCTTCCAGGCCAGTTATCCTGGGCAGTGGCCTTCCCAATAATTTTAGGGCACCTTTTGCCCTGGTAAAATTAGTTTTCCGGGCAAGTCATTGTACTATTTGAGCCCTGCGCTTATATTGCTGTGCTGTTGTCAGCGCATATGCTTAAGTCGGACCAGTGGGCTTGTGATTGAGTGTTGAAGCTGAGGGGCTGCCCATCGCCCTCTCTGTCCCTGGTTCGCTGAGGGACCTTTCTTTCTTTCAGGCCAGTGGGCCAGTACTATCTTTTCATGTATCAATGGCTACGCATTGATTCAGTTTTGATTATTGCTATGTTGTTCGCAAGGCCATTATGTTTAAGGATTACATTTCTTTCATACAGGAGCAGCTGCAACAGTTGCCATCGTGGGCACGTGTTCTGGAAGTATTCTGCTATTTATGCTGTATTCAAAGGGCAAAAACTTATTTCTGTCATAACTATCGCTTGACACTTCTCGGTGCTGGCCTTTAATCCAAGGCAAGAGGAATGCAGGATCATTATGTGGATTTAGGGTCAGTAAGGTCCTTGTGGGTTGGTCGCGTTCCGCTCCTAGGGCCTCTGACCGGAGGAGGCTAATCACGTCCAATGTCCTCCTTCAGATCCTGCCTTTATTTAGGTCAATGTGCTCATCTTGTATGAGTCGCACCTGTTCACCGCAGTAACTCTGACGATGTTCTATGGTGCTTTTTGCCCTAGTGAATTATTGGTTTCCTCAAAGCGCGATGTGTCCTATCGGGCCTTATGCTCTGGCAATTGCACGTTAGGTGCAGATTTAGTGAGGTTCTCCTTAAAAGTCTATAAGACTGATCAAAAGGGCCATGGCAGTTTTGCTTCTTTATAGTTGCCAGGTACCTGACATGCCCATTTTGCGTTATGCAGCAATGTTTGTGTTTCAGGCCAGCTGGCCAGCGTTATCTCTTTATACATGCAGATGGTTCTGCCCTGACTCAGTTTCAATTTTGGGCTGTTGTTCGGCGGGCCTTGTTGGCCAGTGGTTGCGATGTTGGAGTCTATGGGCCGCATTCCTTTCGACTTTTCGCATGGGCACGGAGCTGCCGTTGGAGTGGCCTATTCCTGTGGAGCATCTATTGCAGTTTATGATACATTTAAAAGGGCACAATAATTCTGTTTCTACTATCGCTGGCCACCTCTCGACGCTAGCCTTTAACTCCAAGGCAAGGGGGCTGCCGGATCATTCTGTAGATTTTAGGGTCAGAAAGGTCCTTGAGGGTTGGTCGCATTCCGCTCCCAGGTCCGCTGGCCGGAGGAGGCCAATCACGCCCGATGTCCTCCTCCAGATCCTGGCACTATTTAATTCTTTATGCTCATCTCAGTATGAGTCACACCTGTTCGCCGCAGTAACTCTGACGATGTTTTATGGTGCTTTTTGCCCTAGTGAAATACTGGCCCCTTCTAAGCGTGATGTGACTAATCGAGCCTTATGCTTTGGCGATTGCATATTAGGTGCGGATATAGTGAGGTTCTCCCTGCGTGTCTCTAAGACCGATCAAAAGGGCCACGGCAGTATCGTGGTTTACAACGATGCCAGGTCCCAGTATTGTGCCCTGTGTCTGCAATGTGGCAATTCTTATCCATTCGGCCAGCGGGCCAGCGTTGTTTCTACATGCAGATGGAACTGCCCTGACTCAGTTTCAATTTTGGGCCGTTGTTCGGCGGGCCTTGTTGGCCAGTGGTTGCGCTGTTGGAGTCTATGGGCTGCATTCATTCCGGATTGGTGCGGCTACTGCCGCAGCCCTCGTGGGCACGAGTATAAGCAATATACAGGCGATTGGCAGGTGGCGTTCTGATGCATTCAAGTCTTATGTCAGGTTTTAACAGAGGAATTTGTTTTTGTTTCCCATAGGTTTGACAAACATCCCAATTCCTGTGAGGATCGTCTTGTGTGGCCACTCAATTTTGTTTTGGGCTCACTGGAGGGCATCCTCCTCTGTTCCGGGCACACAGCTACAGCTGTCGGCCTCAGCTACGGTTCAGTGGGATGCACGGAGGGGCATGTTATGGGATGCATTGTCACATGCCATGTGCCGAATCATGTCCTCTGCTAATAGGCCACACATCGTGTTGATTTATTTGGGAGAAAATGATTTGGCGCAGCGTCCTGCGTTGGATTTGCTGCTGAAAGTTATGCGTGATCTCACGTGGCTTATCCGCGTATATCCCAATCTTATAATTGTATGGTCCGCAATGCTTGTTAGAAGGATCTGGAGGGGTGCAGTGCACCCCAATAAGATAGATAGATCTAGGAAATGGGTTAATAGAAAGGTAAGGGAACTAGTTTTGTCCTTGGGTGGGGTAGTTATTCCTCATGAAAGGATTAGTTTCCATGCCCCACATCTGTTTCGTGATGACGGTGTTCATCTTTCTGAGCAAGGGTGTGACATTTCTTTTGGAGGATCTTATGGGGGGATTAAGGGGTTTGTTATCTTCATTGGGTGGAGGGGACCAAGCTTAAGCTGATCCCCTCTTGTGGCATAGAATTTGGGCAGGTGAGGTATATGGGGGTTAAAATTAGGCGGTTAAGGCATCCTGAAAAAGGGGCACTCCACAGGGAACCATCAGGGCTTGGTGTCTGGTGGCGATCTGGGTTGTGTCCTTGTGGGACCTGCTTGCGCATCAGGGTGAACGCCTGTACGGCGGGGCCATGGTGTGGAGGTGGGAACCACACAGCTGGCTCCAAGAGCAAGGAGGGAGGAATTCACACACGTCCTTGACTCTTGGGTTACGTAATGACGTGAATAGATGCCTTTAGAAGGTGAGGCTGTAATCCCTCGTTGTTAGGTTTAGCCTCACCTGCCCGAAGAGATGGATATTTGAATAATTGGCTGTATTGCATTTGATTTATGATGTTATATTTTAATAAATATAACATTATACCAGTCTGGTGTCATGAGTCTTCCTTGTGTGGGGGCAATGGCGTTCCTTTTAAGGGGCGTATTTGCCCTCACCATAATTACAGGGAAGGCTTGTGAACATTCTAGAATCAAGAGTTAGGAGCCACGTGAGATCAATCAACCAATAGATGAAGGCGCGGAGCAGCAGATATAAGGCTGCTCCATCCTTCCCGCGCTTGCCTTTTTCGCCTTGCGGCACCCACCCTCCCTCCCTTGTCAGCATGGGCTTTGCTGGTCGCCTGAATGGGGCTGAGTAGGAATTTTTTGGGGGGGATCCTGATTTCAGAATCCCTTTCATTTTGCCTACTCCATACTGCTCGGGTTTAATTCAATTGGCTTTTTGGTTGGGTTGGGATGCGTCTGCTTTGGCTGGCATAGAATTCGGGCAGGTGAGGTATATGGGGGTTAAAATTAGGCGGTTAAGGCATCCTGAAAAAGGGGCACTCCACAGGGAACCATCAGGGCTTGGTGTCTGGTGGCGATCTGGGTTGTGTCCTTGTGGGACCTGCTTGCGCATCAGGGTGAACGCCTGTATGGCGGGGCCATGGTGTGGAGGTGGGAACCACACAGCTGGATCCAAGAGCAAGGAAGGAGGAATTCACACACGTCCTTGACTCTTGGGTTATGTAATGACGTGAATAGATGCCTTTAGAAGGTGAGGCTGTAATCCCTCGTTCTTAGGTTTAGCCTCACCTGCCCGAAGAGATGGATATTTGAATAATTGGCTGTATTGGATTTACGATGTTATATTTTAATAAATATAACATTATACCAGTCTGGTGTCACGAGTCTTCCTTGTGTGGGGGCAATGACAATGTTGTGCAACATGTCACAAGTGCCTGATACAGAGAAGAGGGGTTTGTTCAACAGTCAAATCCTCCCCAGTTTTCCTCCTCTAGAATCATAAGGATCAGTGGGGAGTCCTTTTTGGTTGTCACCACTATCCTTTCTCCCTGTTTTTTCGGTTTTTTTTTTTTTTTGGTACTCTAACAGCCCCTGTTCCCCACTCACTTCAGCTTTTTAAAGGGCCCATTGTTTCCATGTTTGTCAGTCTTGATGTTGGGGACTCTTTCTTCTAATAACATATCTGGGGGCTGATGAGAGTTGGAAGAGTTGTTCTAGACCCAGGTGTACAGCTTTGCTTGCCTTCATGTGAATCTCTCTTCCTTATACATTGCATTACAATGTGGATGGGAATGAGTTTCCCAACCAGTATCTTCAGCTATACATATATTCTTCTGCAAGATTATGTATGAATCAGTGTCTGTATAGACTCAAATTCATAGTTAGTTTCACAAGTTTAGCTTCTTCACATGGAAACATATTTCCCATCATGTTTTTATCCTGGATTTCTTAGCTTTGTGGAAGTTCTGACTCCTTTTCTCTCACTGGATTCCCTCATTAACAACCCTTTGCTCTTTGTGAGATGTCTGATCTCAAGTGTTTTTCATAACAGTTGTGAATAGCTGGGCAGCAGACATGAAACCATTCTAGTAAGCTATTGCTATAGCAATGCTCAAAAGCAGGAAAGGGTAAACATTAAAGCCCTGTTCAGGTGTTATTAATCTGTAATGGTGTTGGAGTAGCTGGGCTATGTGTACCAGTCTGCCATCTCCAATGCCAAGGTCTGAAAGGGGCTTGTGAACATGTTTGCTTGAACATGGCAAGTTCAAGAGTAAAGCATGCATGATCTCACACCACCAACATGATTACAGATTACAATGCCTGAATAAGTCTACTTGATGCCAAAACAGGCAAAACAGAAGCAATCTCTCTTGAGTTCGATGAGATTTACTCCCATGTAATTGTGTAGAAATGTACTTGTACATGAGAGTAAATCCCATCAAATTCAAGAGCGATTGCTTCTGTTTTGCCTATTTTGGCATCAAACAGTATATAAGTAAACAAATAATAAAGTGTACAGGATTGCACTCTCAATTGTTCAGGGAAAGCACTGAACAATATAACCAAAATTTTAGGAATAACCCCATGCTCCTTTAAGTTTAACATGATGTTTTGATAACAAGAAGATTAATGCAAGTTCAGTTATTTATTTGAAATGAAGAACCCAGAGCTAAGCTAGATGTTATTGTAAATTCACTAAAAATGGCAAGTTTCCTTCCATAATGGCTAGTTAATTTATCTTTGAATGAGCCATCACAATGGTCCAAGTTTCCCACCCCCATTTCACTTTATTGATGGGTGTGGAAACACTGAAACTTGGAATGTTGTGACATTAAACGGAAGTCTTATGGTATCTGCTGTTTTAATTTGTTTATAGATTTTGTATACACCTGCCTGGAACCGTATAGAGAAGGATGGGTTTTCAGTATTCATAACAAATAAATAAAAAAAGAAGGGGGGGGAGTAGACTGTCTGCTACTGTTTTAATCCACAACCTTGCATTTGGAATAATATCTAGTCAGGCCCTTAGACTCAGAGAGAAGCTTGAAGGTTTAGAATTTAGGGTTAGGGTTAGGGTTTCTCCATCTTTGGAGATGGCAGGTGTTGCCACCTCTCACCATATGCTCAGAGGCACATGTTACCAAATTCTTCCAAGCTACACAGCAAGTGGATTGGACTGTGAAAGACCAACCCAAATTGTGTTTGCATTTTGACAACTTTGTAGGGCAGTACAATATCTCAGAGAGGAGTTCAGGTCTGCTGCTCCCCTGGTGCATTCACTATAGCTGCCCAATTTCCCTGCTTTTTAAAGTTTGGTAGAAATATCTGTTGGCTATAGGTACATTCTTAAACCGCAAGTTTTTTTGCCTATTAGTGAATTTCCCTGCTTTTTAATCCGGGAGGTAAGAAATGGGATCCTGTGCAAGTTTGCTGAGAATGGATTGATCATTTGCATGCTTATTGAGTTATTTATTTATTTATTTGTTTGTATGTTTCATTTATAAACCGCCCATAGCAAGTAGCTCTCTGGGCGGTGTACAAAAAGGTTAAGTGGGATTTACACACACACACCAGGCAATCATGCTTAGGATAGGTGAAACTGACCACAGGGGATGGGGAAGGGAGGAGGGGGAGGAGGGAGGGGTGGAAAGGCAGAGGGGAAGACTGGGATAGGAGCAGGCAGGAGGGGGAGGGGAGAAGTAGGATAGATGTGGTTGTTTTCATGTTTATTGAGTTCAGTGGGATTTACTCCCGTGCAATCATGCTTAGGATAGGTAAAACTGACTGGGGGGGAGGGACGGAGGGCTGGAGTGGGCAGGGAAGGCAGAAGAAGGAAGAGGGGAGGAGAAAGGGAGAGGAAAGGGGAAGGAGGGAAAAAGCAGGTCTGATCATTTGTATGATTATTGAGTTGAATCGAATATACTTCTATGCAATCATGATTAGGATAGGTAAAACTGACCAGGCTGGGCCTGGCAACCAAGACATCTTCTGTATCTTTCACAGGCAGGGGGAAGGGACAATTCTACCTTGTGGTTTTTCCCATTACAGTGTTGCAAGAACACCGGCACTTGGCTGACTTTCTCTTCTCCTGAAGATACAGGATCAGTCTCAGGCCCTGAACCTGGCAACACTACCTCCCACCCAAATTTAAAACAAAGCTGTCCCTGGCCACATCCACACCAGGCCTCTATTACACTTTGGAATATCATTTATTTATCCATTTATTTAGTGTATTTATATACTGCCCCATAGCCGAAGCTCTCTGGGCAGTTTACAATAACTAAAAACATTAAAAACAAATATACAAATTTAAAAACACATCTTTTAAAAACAATTGAAAAGAATTTATCATGGCTTCTCTCAAAGCCATGGCTCAAAGCCAATCATGGCTTCTCTCAAAGAATCCTGCGAAGTGTAGTTAGTGAAGGGTGCTGAGAGTTGCTAGGAGACGCCCTGTTTCTCTCACAGACCTTCAATCAGAGTGGCTGACTGTTAACCATTCTCTCAGGGGAACTGGAGTCTCCTCTCAGCACCCTTCACAAACTACACTTCCCAGGATTCTTTGAGGGAAGCCATGACTGTCTCAAGTGAAATCAAGTCTGGTGTGGGTGTGGCCCTCTGATTAGCCAAGCCCAGCAGCTGTGAGGCTTTTAGAATACTGACAGTTGGTCCTTACTGAGCATGCCCCGCGTTATAATAGGCTTCCAGCCAAAATTTCTTAAACTAATTAAAAATCAACCAGGCATTTTTTTAACTTTTAAACTGCAGTAGATGAAGGTCAGAGTATGGGGCAAGGTCATTATTAGGATTACAGGTACTCTGTGAACATGGCTGATTTTTAATGAATTTCAACAGATTACGAGAACTCACAGAAAAAAGTCCAAAAGGGCTCTGAGTTTTTTTCCTCTTTTTAGACTTTGAACTTTCGATTCTCTCTGACTGTTTTGTGTATCGCCATGAAAATTGACAGGGTTGTTAAGCAAGCGTTTCTGAGTTCAGAACTATACGTTTTGTAAGGTTTTGTTTTGAAATGAGCTTATGGGAAGCCTCAGAATGGCATGGGGGATATTTTCCATTTAACATTGCGGAATGTGAAAAATCCCCGCTGCCTATAGTATACAGCCACTCTCGTGGCTGTATAATTTCTTATTGCAGAGGGAGTCTGTAACAAGAGTAAACAACTACAGGCTTTTTATATATGGTTGACTTGTGAGTTCTGCAGAGCTCGGAAAAGTTACTTTTTTTGGACTACAACTCCCATCAGCCCCAGCCAGCGCATGCTGGCTGGGGCTGATGGGAGTTGTAGTTCAAAAAAAGTAACTTTTCCAAGCTCTGGTTCTGTGTTTTTGGTTTTGAAAATATTATTATGCATATCTCAATCTCCAAGCAGTGAGAGGTTTCATAGGTCCCACCATGGTCCTTGGACTTGGGTTTCTTGGAATAAAGGTTGCATATCATTTATAATATACATATATACTGGCTGAGCATGAGACAGAAGACTCACGACGTTAACATTCCAACAGATCCTGTTTCCCCATTAGATTTCAAGGGGGTCCTCGATGCCATAGCATTGCACTTATTACAAGCCAAGCCTCAGGCCCAAGTTCAAGACCGTCTGGCTAGTGTTCTCTTTCACACAAAGACACCTTGTTGATATCACTTCCAGCCATGGAAGAAATGCCCTCTTCTGTCCGTTTAGTTTCTGTGGTAACCTGTTGCCCTGGTTTACATTACAAAGCAGATGATCTGGCTAGGGCTTTTTACTTAACAATGAAACTGGTTTGACCATTTTAGCAGCCCCCCCTTATCTTCAGAATCGCATCTTACAACTGTAAAATTACAGGACTGCCATTTAGTCCAACTCCATTTAGTCCAAATACCCATTTAGTCCAACTCCAAACTCTATTTGTAGGTAATATCTTTGAGAATTTCACTAGTGAAACGTTCTACATTCCTCAGTGATGTTTATCTAGGGCTGACATTTCTACAGATCTAAAGATGCAGGAACCCTGCTCTTTTTTTCATCTGGCCACCCTAGTCTTGTGAATGCATTCAATGAGCTTCCAGGCTACTGAACAGCAACCATGGCTTTGCAGTTTGCTGTTTCATGTCAGAACAAATAGGGAGCCTAATTTTTCAAAAAAGGAAACAGAAGCTAAAAATGTTGAGGTCATCTCTCTTTCATAGTCATTGTAACAAACTATATGTGTAATTTTGATATTTTTGTTTCAACTGACAATTCACAGAATTTTTATTAAGCATGTAGCCTACATACTGAGTTGGAAACCACAGAAGGTAACCTTTTAATGACTGCTCAACAAGCTACATTCACCAGTGGTGTTGGGTTCACACTTAAGATATAGATATTATTACCTGCCTTAAATATTTGTTGCCTGAGAAGATTTATCATCTATAAAGTACATAATATAACAGAAAATAAGAATACTTTAAAAAATTTTGGAAAGGTGTTCCTCCTTTAGCAAGCCACAATGTATTTGTATTAAGGCCCGCATTTCTATTGTCATGGAAATCAACTGTAGCATTCCAAATTATTTAAATGGGGGTATGAAATCTATGCCTTCAGTTTTAAACTGATGTAAAGAGCAAACTCTGCATATGTTTGTACAAATGTTCAATCCAAATACTAAAATCCATTTTCTTATGTGACATAATTGAAAGGGGGGGGGGAAACAGACTTATCTTTTCCAGAAAATATCTTATTAAATTTTTTCACAATATATGGGGAAAAAACACTTAAAAAAACAACTCTCCTTACGGAACTATAGACGCAGCTGATGTTTACTAGGGAAATGGTGACCTGATGAAAACAAAAGCTTGAAACGGTGCAGTTTATTTATTTATGTATTTAATATTTGATTTATATCCCACCCTTACTCCCAGCAAGAGAAATAACCATTTCTGTGGTTATTAGAAAAAGTGAGGAATTCAGACTGGAGCTCTTCCAGCTAACATAAGGAGATAAATTGCTGGTAGGATTCTTTTATGATATCCACATAAGCTTGGATGTAAATCTGCCTTTGCAGGTATCGTACTGGCACAAGAGGGAAGCAAAGGTGAACAAGACTGGCTGTTTGATGTTTGTGGAAGTAGGTGGGAGGTTAGGGAAGCAAGGGAGTAGGCAGTGAGTTGCTGTGATTATTTTCTGTTGTAGCAACTTCTGGTGTTAAAAAGAGAAAACAGCTTCAGAGAACTCATCTTCTACTCGCACAAGAAAGGACCGACGTGTTCAAGAATACAGAAATCATAGCAGTGTAGTATCTTGTAGTGTATACAACAGGTTCTCACAAATCCATATTGGTCATTTATTTTTCTAATAATTTTGCAACAAAAAATGGAGGTCTTTTAAAGCTTTGGGGGAGGAAGGCAAAGAAACCTGCTGTAGACAATCCCAGCAATGCTTAATCACTCTGTAACAGGTTTCCATTATGCCATTGATGCTCCATCAAAAAGAAGGACTATCTCTGCATCTTTTGGCTCCAGTCCAATGCCCCTTCTGCCTCTGTGACACCCACCTGTGTGCTTCTCCCCCTCTTCGGCACCCACCTGTGTACTTTTCCCCAAACATCTTCCTTTGTATCACTGTTACCACTTACCTCTCCTCTCCTAGACATGAGTGTCCTGCCCAAAGTTGAAGGACTCCGTCTCGGACGCATCAGTGATTTTTTCTCTTTTTATTAAAGTTATAGATACACCAAAAGCAGTGTGCCTTATTAACCTAACTATGCTTTCTAGGAACTTTTGCCCTGAACTAACACTGACTAAGCATGACTTCGCAGCTCTAAGACATTTACTCAGCAACTGGGTTTCCCCCCTGAGTCCCCTTAAGTAGGTTTAGATCTCGCGTGCACACTCAGGCTCCCTCTCAGCTCAGACTGTTGAACTTCCAGCTTCAAACGCCTCTAAGTGCGGGGTGAAGGTGGTTTCATCTCAGCTTCCAACTCCAATAGAGGGGACTGCTAACTGACAGTTTGGGCGGGGGAAGCTGGGCAGCGATCAGCTGGGAAATGTCTGATGAGCAAGGTTGAATATCTGGTGGTGGTGGCAGTGTTTCCATAGGGAGATCAGGACCTGAGGGGGCTGAGCTGCCCAGGACAGGGGCTGGGGTGACCTGTGAGTCCATCCTGATATCTGCCCCCTCCCCAGGTTCCCAGTCCAAGTCTTCATCTTCTGTTTCACCCTCATCCATTTTCCCCCTCCCTGCTTGGCTCACAACGGGCTCTCATTTCTATCTGTCATCCCTCTCATTTGCTGATATCTCAGCCCAGACATGTTTCTAGATTTATGAAACAATAGCGAAAGGATCTAAGGGGAAGGGCCAGAGCATCTACTTTGCATGGAAAAGGTCCCAGGTTCAATCCAGGGCATTTCCAGTTAGGGCTGAGAGAGACTTCCAGTCTGAAATCCAGGACAGCTCCTGCCAGTCAATGTAGCCAGTACTGAGTTAGAAAGACAAATGGCCTGGCTCACTGTAAGGCAGCTTCCAATGTCCTTCCTAACTTGTTTATGGAGCAAGAGACACCCAGGAGGAAAGTATGAGTATCATTAGAGACATCCACTTAGATGCTGCAAACAAACATATGAGTACATTAGTCAAACATTGTTGTCTCTGTTAAGACTATTAGTAGTAGTATTTAAAAGATTGTTACCTGACCTTCCAGGGTATATGCAAGGCAGTTTTACATATGCAATAGTAAAATAAATAACAATACAACAAAATTCCAAATTATTACAATAACACTAAAATAGCATAAAACATCAGCATTAAACATAACATTAAAAATCACAGTAGCAGAAAAATGTTTGGTAACAATTTGGCACAACAGCATTCTTCATTTGTGTTCCCCAGCACTTTATATTCTCAGGCATGCTGACCCTGATACTCTGGAGGTAATATTGCAATCATTACTACTAGCCACCGATCACCTTATCCTCCATGAAGTTGTCTAATCCTCTGTTAAAGCCATCTAAGCTGGTGGCCATTGCTACATCGTGTGGTAGCAAATCCATGTTTAACCATGTGCTATTTAACTATGCAGTTAAGTGTGAAAAGGTCTTCATTTTGTACTTAGGGAGTTTGTGCCCATCAGGCAACTATTTGGTGCACAGTATTCTTACCAGAATTCCTGGCAGCCCTACCCAGAATCGATCCAGTTGTTCTTACAAGTGAGGCAGTTGTGGATATTTATGCCTTCCACTTAAAATACATTTCTGTGTCTATCTACCTATTCAGCCATCCGTCCCATTTTTAATGTTCCTTTCAGCATTTTTCATTTTAAACTTTCATGGGATTCCCTCCAAATAGAATGGTAAGTAAATAGGATTAAATTTTGAAGCCTAAATTACAGTGCTGCATATACCACCTGGAATATTGGGGCAGAAGGGCAGTTTGCAGCATATCTTGGCATATCCTCCATCAATGACAACAAATAATCAAGGTAGCCTCTGAAGTTGCTCTGCAACTTTGTATCAGAATCGTGCATCAGTAGCAGTTGATTGCTTTGATCCACTTCTTTTTGCTCATCTGGTTTGGATCTCTCACTCTCACTCTCTTGCTCTCCTCTTTCTCTTTTAGATGATCTTTCTTATCTTAGGTTGTGTCAGCAGGGATGAAATTTGTTGACATAAAAAAAAGAATGCAAACCCTGTGAAACAAGTATAAAGTTTAAACATACAGTGGTAGTAAAATATGTATATCTCTCTTGAAAGCAGTACAATAGGTCTCAGAGGTCTTTTCCTGCATAAAGCAATGGGTGTAACCAAGAGTAGATTCAACAGGAACTTTCTTTATGAGAGTCTGGAGAAGAGATGAGTGATTAATTCTCAATGAATAATTTATCTGACAAATTTAGCCTCTTTTTCTGCTTGAGGTTTTCCTGCAAGCAGATTGAAGCTCCCCTGCTCCAAATGTACTTGCTACTGGAACAAATTCAATGATTTTTTTTTAAAAAAAATCAAATCTATTCCAGGGCTTGGTGCTGAACAGATTCCTTGTGGGATCTGTTATTCTGCTACTGCAGCGAGTTACCTCTTTCTACCACTAAGGCTGCCAATATTTAAAGAAATGAGAGGCAAAAATTCTCCAAGCCAGAAACATCAGACAGGTACCAAGACTTAGGAGCTGTCACCAAATCTAGCATCAGGAGATTTGCATTGCTATATAGAATTACTATCTGCTGTGAAGGAGTCTGGGTTTGGACAGAAAATGGTTAGTGCAGATTGAATGGTTACTTAAAGTTCCTTACTAGTCAGGGGACAAGTTGCTGGATACCTCTTTTGGGTAAAATTAACAGGTAAATGGCCCAGAATGACGAAGAAATATCTGGAGACACCTCTGGTAGGCAACATGTCTCATCTTCCCCCACTGAGGGGAGAGACTGATTAAGGTTTCTCTGTGTGAGAAAGAACAATAGGAATATTTTGGAACAGTTGGAGACTGAAAAAGAGGCAGAGTATGAGCTTTGAGCTTAGGAAGGCTACAAAAGGAAGCATCTGGCCTGCCTGATGCAGGTTTGCTGTTTTTATGAGTGTTCTGCTCAACTTGACTCATATATTTGTTCATCCAAATATTACATAAACAGCTTAAGCCTCTAGTGATCTCTTCTCCAAACAGGGTTGTCAGGTCAGAAGTATCCCAAACACTGAGATTTCAGGGGCGGGCCCGGTGATGTCATGGAGACGGACCCTGGTGATGTCATTAAGCATGATACTTTACACATCAACCACAGCTGCTTGGAGCACACCATTCAAACAAACAAAAAATCTCTGATTGGAAATTAAGAGACATAGATAAAAGAGGGTGTTCCCAGGTCCAGCTGAACTGGTGGAATCATTCCTTCCTTGGGTCTCTTTCTTCTTTCAAGAACAAAGGAATCTTCCTTACATCGACTCAGGGCATTTGGTACCATCTAACTCAGTACTGGTGACATGGACTAGCATTGGCTCTCCAGGATTCCAGGCAATAGTCTTTTCCAGAGATTGGATTTTGGACTTTTGCATGCAAAGCATGTGCCCTACCACTGAGCTACATCCCTTCCTCTGTTTCAAAAAAGTATATTTTAAAATGGTTCTTTTCAATTCACTAATGAATGCACAGCATACTAGGGCAGATCCACACCATGCATTTAAAGCACATTCAGCATACGTTTGAAGCACATACATCCCACCACAGAATCATGGGAACTATAGTTTGTTAAGGGTGGTGGGAACTATAACTGTGAGGGGGAAACTAAACTTTCCAGGATTCTATGGGGAAAGTCATGCACTTTAAATGCAAGTTGGATGTGCTTTAAATGTATTAAGTGGATCTGCATTACTTCATAAACTTTGCCTGCATATAAATCATTTTAATTAATTTTTAATTGACTCCAAAATTTATTTATGTATTTTACTTACAGCATTTATATACTCCCTTATTGTAAAAAAACTTAAAGTGCTTTACAGAAGGAATTAAAACAAACAAATGATTTGCAAAAAAAGTTAAACACAGGTATTTAAACACATTCAAAATAATAAAGCTAGCAATTAGTTAAAAACAAATTAAAACATAATAGCTTCTACATGCATGGATAGGCTTGCCTGAACAAAAATATTTTTAGCAGGTGTAAAAAAGAGTACAACGAAGGCACGTGCTTAATGTCAATAGGCAGGCAGTTCCAAATTGTAGGTGCTGCTACACTAACGGATGCATTTCTTACAAGACCAGAAAAAGTGCTATGTGGCACCTGTAACATGGAAAGCACATCTTGAACTTGGCCTGGTAGCTAAACGGTAACCACAACAGATTTCAGAGCAGAGGTATTATGTGCTGACAGGGTCTCACTCATATCAGTAATCAGTAATCAGTGCAGAATTCTGCACCAACTGCAGCCCTGGGTCAGGTTGTGCTGCATGGGGATTTCTGTGACCTTGGCTGACTGGCTGCCAGTTTTTTTTTATGTTTTGGTTAGGAACCCTGACTGGTTGTGGGATGCAGAGTTTTCTACCTTACTCATAGAAATCTTGTTGTGGTTGGTATGGTATTGAATTTAGTAGATCATCACTGTCTTTTGTTTTTCTTTTTCTGCTTGCATTTCATTTATCTCTGACCTCACTCCCTTATATCCATATAAGCAACAACAGTGGTTCAATGTGGTCATCTCAACCAGAGCTTGGAAAAGTTACTTTTTTGAACTACAACTCCCATGAGCCCCAGCCAGCATGGCCACTGGATTGGGCTGATGGGAGTTGTAGTTCAAAAAAGTAACTTTTCCAAGCTCTGATCTCAACCCCCTTAAATCCACTAATGATGCACCTTGTTGTTTGCATGATGGTTTGTTTATTGCCCAATTGTTGTAACAGAGAATTCACATACTGGGAAGTGTGGCTTCAATTGCTGTTGTTCTCAAGCTGCTGCCTATGAAGGTAGACCAAACCATGTGTGCTTTCTCTCTGTCAATTATTACTCACTGGAATTGTGTTGGCTGTCAAAGTGAGTTTATAGCAGCCCACACAGTAGGCAGGAAAGGGTAGAGAATCTTCTTAACTCTTACTCATTTCTCAAACCTCTCTCTGCAATGAAGGGTCAAGTCTGTAAAGAAGTTTGGAGCAGCCACATTAAAAGATAAGGGCAGGGCATTCCAGACAGGGGGTTGCCAACCCTTCTTTGATATGGATATCTTTGCAGAGCATCCCTAGTCAAGCCTCACCAACAGCACAATTCTAACCATATCTGCTCAGAAGTAAGTCCTGTTGAGTTCTATGAGGCCTAGTCTATTAGTAAGTGTGTATAGAATTGTAGCCTTCAGGGGCATCCATACTTACTCTCTAATGCTCCCATCTAACATCTCCACAGCACTGATCTTCCTTCTGCCTACAATGGCTTTCTGGTGACTGGCCTAGCCTGAGGGCACTTAAACCATTCTTGCCAGAAGCAAGTAGACTAGATTACATGTTCCTTACTCAGACTCTTTAAGCAGGTGAGAAGGAATGATCCCTTCACTTCAGCTGGACCTGGGAACAACCTCATTTAGCTAAGATTTCTATCTTAATTTCCAATCAGATAATTATTTTTTTGTTTGAGTGATATGCTCCAAGCAACTGTGGTTGATGCTTAATGTATCATGGTTAATGACATCACTAAGGCTTGCTCCTGTGACATAATTGTATATATATATATATAATATTATTATTTATACAATGGTCTTCTTCATTCTGCATAGGACAAACAAGTCTGTGCAAAAGAATAAACGGACACATATCTGATATCGGAAAGGAAAATATTTATTTATTTATTTATTTTATTATTTGATTTATATCCTGCCCTTCCTCCCAGCAGGGAGACTATTTCAGTGACCTGGAACATTTTGTTGTTGATATTTCAAATGAAGACTTCAGTGTGATACTGATGAACTTATCAGGAAGTTCAAATCTATCACTTAAGAGCAAAACAGGGATATTTTTTTAAATCCCACTACAGATGTTAATTAACTTACAAATGCCAGTAGGATATCTGTGAATCAATAGTGCTATGAGAATGGTCATCACAGTGCATATTTTACATACACTTTAAAGTTGGCAGTCTTTCATCTATTTCCCTATTTTCTATTTTATTTCCCTCTGACATCACTGTCTGCATTTTGCTCTTTATACCCATGTGTAAATATAAGTAACCAATATACTTCCCAGTTTAGGATGAAATCTTCTGCCATATTACATTTGTTTGTTTTTAAAGTGCTGCAGGGCTCTTTGTTGGTTTTCTTTATAGTCTTATAGTCTTTATTTTTAATGTTACAAGTCTCTGGACAGTGCTTTTAGGGGGGGAAAGGAATCCAAGCAACACAGCAGTCCTTCAGGAGATTCCCTTTTTTATTTCAATATTTTAAAAGCACAGTTTAATATAAAATGTTGTAAGGTGTCAAACAACCTAAAAACACAATACTACAGTAAAAACAATAAGAACGCCAAACTCATCAGTAAAAGCTGGTTGGCAAAGACTCTCAGGTTTGTAAGGGCTGTTTAAATAATGCCATTTTCAGAAGATGTCTGCAAGTGAACAAGGATGATTCCTGCCAAACCTCTATTGGCAAGGAGTTCCACAGGGGCAGGCCTACCACGCTAAAGGTTTGGTCCCTGGTAAAGGCTGAACCTCCTTTTATTGCTTATTATTATATTGTTTGTCAGTGTATTGCTTATGTCATCAGCTAGCAATGCATCCACTTCATTAATTAGTTTCCCCCCCCCAAAAAAAAACACGAACAAAATGTTAGCTATTCTCTAAAAGATTTTGCATGAAAACATCCTCTTGAGACTTTTTGTCCATTACTGCCACTAGATGAGGCTGAGTGTTGTTTGGAGGAAGGAACTCTCATCAGTTGTCTATCCTCCTTAACTTCTATTGTGTTTTCCTACAGTGGGATGCTTAGGACTAACTGAGAGGAGGTTACTGTTATGTAACTGCAGTGACCCGTAGAGTCAAAGGGATGGCTGGTCACCCTTTCTGGGTTGCTGTCAGTCAGAAATCTCTGTTTCTGTTTCATCTTTTATCATTTGAACCCCAAGACCTAGGCACAAAACACTGTACCATGTTAAGAATGTATGAGCGCCTGCGGATTTCATTCTTCTCTAGTCAAGGTAGGGAATACCTTTCAGAGGGTAATGGAAAAGAACAATTGGTGAGAGGCATAACAGCTCTCTGCCTCTTAAATCAATGCTACCAAATAAATAGGAGGTGATGACAGAAACAGAGAGCTGAGCAGCAGGGCCAATTCCCCTGTAATCAATCAACCTTCTAAGCCATATTTCCTGACCTAGTTATGTTCAGCATTATTAGTATGATACAAAACAAATGGCTAGGCATTCCGCAATGTGTACAGGTACTGACCAACAATGTCTATCTGATTTCTACATACAAGACATCTTAAACAAGATGCAGTATCCCACAGGTATCTATGATTACCTTTGCATTTGATGCTAGTGTCACAAGTACCCTCCCCAAATAAGCACAGTATTTTAAAAAAAATAAATTGTGAAGAGGGAAGATGAGATTGTCATTCATCCAGGCTCCCAGCAAACAAAACAAAACTTTGAGAGTGCTGCCCTTGGACCATCCCACACACACCTCCAAACAAATGATCAGTGCTATGATACCATTTCCTCCTTGGCTGCAGTCAGACTTTACAATCTAGCAACAGTGTGATCATCTCACAGTTCTGATTGGGAGGGGAGAGTAGGCGTGGACTGAAACTTGGCAGAGATATCCCTCACCTGGCAAGATTCACTCCAGGTCTGTTCCCCTCTCCATGCCATTTTGTCTTTGCACTGAACTCTAAAGCATGGGTTTTCGATTCTTGGTAGTAGAGGACATTTTTAACCTTTGGGAAGCATCTGGTGCTTAAAATAATGTTACTGCCCCAAAGGTGTAGGCTGTCAACTCTATTTCAGTAGTTCACTGAACTGTTTGCAGTCATATAAAGCACATTCATATTAAAACAGTACAATTGGAGGTAGTATATACACTACCTCTTATACTCTATATTCTCTCTCTCCATCGTAGACTTCTTGCTGACATATGAAAACAGTAATGATGAATAAAATACCAAATCTATCTGCATTTTAGAACAAGGGTTAATTGCTATGAAATGTTCTCCTTATTTTACATTATTAATTATTTCATTATTAATTATCACAGGGTAGAAACACATGCACTGTTCTGCCAGTTGCAGTGTGTCTCCACCTCTCTCTTCTGAAAATGGGGGCACACGATGCTACTCAAATCCTGCCCCTTTTTACTGTAAAGACTGGTGGGAGCTGCTTGAGTGCATTTTTTATTTAAAAAATTCAGCTTCAAAGAGATTTCCCAACTGATCAGCAAACCAACCCATTCCCCTCCAGGTGTGGCTAATAGAAATACTCTGATCTGGCAACTAGTGTGTTTACAGCCTCAGTGAGTTTCACAGAAGGAAATCAATGTACAAATTCCAGTTCAGATTTTCAGTCCACTTCTATGATGGTTTACTCAGATGGTTTTTTAGTCAATGGTTCTTATTGCCAATTAAGTGTGCATATGATTGCAGCCATAGATAACCTGGGTGACACAGAAGAAATATTTTTCTTTTATTCCCACGTTACAGTTTCCCAACTGGGAGAGGGGCTACTGTAGTTTTTTCTTGAGTCTGAAAATGTAGCCTTCTTTATGTTTCTTGCTTTGAGAAAGTGCATTTATCTTCTGTGAAATGATACTAATAGTGTATGTTTGAGCAGGCTGTAGTGAATTAAAAAAAAGGGCTGTATCCAGTGGAGGTGTGAGCAGAAAGAAGCTTACATAATTGATCTTTCTCTTGCCCTTCTCCCCCTCAAAATCCCTCTCCAGAGGATTGCGAGTCCCTCCTGAACAGTGTTATATGGGGGGGGGTGCAGGGCCAGCACCCTACCTACCTCTCCTGTCACTGTGAATGCCACGTGAACTGTGTGCATGCCTATAATCAACCAAGATAGCTTCCCTAAGGGGCTAATACCTCCGCCATCTTGGCTGATGGCAGGCATGCACACCATGCAGGCATGTCATTCACGTGAGACAATGTGAGAGGTAGGAGGGACACACAGGCGAGCACTATGGGCCCCAGGCAGGCTAATGCCTAAGGGCCCAGTCATGCCTGGCGCTGGCCTTGTATATGTGTGTGGAATCACCTGAAATTATATGGAGTCTTCTTGTGCTAGTAGAGCTCCACTTATTCAAAGTTCTATCTGATACCAGACAATTCTTCCCACCTAATGCAGCCCCCTGCAACACAGCCCACCCTGTTCAGGATTATATATTTACCTTGACTGACTCCTAAGTAGGCAGACAGTTCCTGCAACTCTGGCACATGATCCATAGCCTGCGACAGAAAGTGAAACTCTAACAAATCTTTTTTTAAATGTATCCAGGGGAGAAGCATGGAGAAATAATTTAGGAGATATATTTGTGGCTGCAGAATGTTATAGACATGTTGATCGTTGGTGCCAGAATGTTTGAGCCACCCAACATCCAAATAGTGTGCATGGCAAAAGGCACTGAGGTCACATTTACCCTTTAATATGTTAGTCATTATATTTGGTATTCATCTAATGTAACCTTCCTAATATCCTGGAGACTGTATCAGTAAAGTCAAATTGTTTTAGGATACTGCTATGCGCTCGTGCGCACACACACATGCACACACATGCACATACTTGCAACCTACACATTAAAGGCTATCAAGTTATCTGCTGAAAACTAACAAACACTCTGTTATACCTTGATTCTGTATAGTGAGATAATAAGTTCACTTATTAATGTGTGAAATCTAGAGGAACTGTGCCCAGTACAAATGCTGTAAAATTTCCTTTGGGTGTTTCTCTGGATCAGATGGAGGATTTCAAAACTCGTCAGGCCTCAGTCATAGAAATGAATAAGGTGGGTGAGAGTTTTTTAGGAATCATTCAATCTCAAAAGTAATCAGGGTATAGTCATTAAGTCTAACTCAAACCTTAATTACAAACAGTAAATAAAATAATGTGATTTACAGAATATACATGATTTTGGCTTCTGTGCTTTGGAGACAAGTATTTTTAATGTTTAAAATTTTAAGAACAAAGGAAAACCCAAAGGGTTATATTCAACTAAATCCTATTGAGAGGAGACTCATTGAAGTTAATGAACCTAAGTTAGTCATGCCCATTAACTTTCATGGGTTTACTCTGAGGAAGACTAGTGTTGAATACCACCCAAGCTCTCAGAAGTATATTAAGTGAAGGTGAAAGGCCTTAAATGTGGGGAAGGGCATTGCTCCCTCAGAAATACATTTTGGGAAAGTCTGAATGTGCCTTTTTTTTTAGCTTGTCTGGAAAGTGATTAGCATTTTGGTATATTATAGCTATATCCTTCACATGTAAGCAAGAAGCAACTATTAATGCATTAAACATGAAAATGGAAATGGACTGCCTTCAAGTCGATTCTGACTTATGGCAACCCTATGAATAGGGTTTTCATGGTAAGCGGTATTTAGTGGTGGTTTACCATTGCCTCCCTCTGAGGCTGAGAGGCAGTGACTGGCCCAAGGTTACCCAGTGAGCTTCATGGCTGTGTGGGGATTGGAACCCTGGTCTCCCAGGTCATAGTCCAACACTCTAACCACTATGCATTAAACATATATTTATTGAATTCCCCTCTCCAGAAAATGCCTGCCTTTATAGTCCTTTTCATTTAAATCCTTTATCTCTTATTCATGCTTTCTGTGGGTTTTGAAAGTGAGCAATCATCCTTTAAAAATGCAGATACAAGTGGCATGGATCTGAATGTGTGTACCTGAAAGTAATTTTTAAACATCACATCACATAATATACTCTAATCCTATGTTGTGGTGTTATGATGCAAACAATTTTCTATAGTTTAAAGAGATTGCCTCTAACAGCCTCTAGCATATGCGTTTTTATGTATTAGCATTCATAAAAGAGATCCCACTTGGGAAGATTTACAATGTTTAAGGATGGTGTGCCAGATGCTGAAAGCCATATGTATTGCAGAGTGCACTGAGGGAGGGGTCCCCTCCCTTTGCATTTGTTTTTGTTTACTGAGGAGAATATGTTTCTGGGTTTATAAAATTTCCACATGGCGGGCCTCTTGCGTCATGGAGGGATACACTAAATCTGTCTTACTAAATATGAACCATTGGGAATTGTAAAAATAGTAATTGAAAGAGGAGATGGGCAGATTGAGACTGCGAGGGAGGAGTAATTGTTTTTAAACTAATACGTGGACTTTAATTGCTCAAATTAATTGGCTAACAATATTACCTTATTCTCTGGAATGCTTTATTTAAGACTGGTATCCACAGTCTGTGGAACAGCTAACAACTTTATAGACAAAAGTGGCCTGCGACAAAGAGTGAGCTCTCTTTCCACTGTATTTAATGGGAAGGAGTAAGCTGAAAATGAACGTTCTCTAGTTCTAGACAGAACAAGTTAACATCCAGTACTGGGGAGAAAAATTTAAAAGAGTACTGAGGGAAAATGCATATTGTATCATCTTTAGAATGCCTTGCCATATATGATAAGATAATCGTTAAGATTTATTTATTTTAGGAAACGTCTAACCCTCCTTTGGCCCCCCAAAGGGCCCCCAAGCCAACTATTGTAACTGGAATCACAAAAAGAACAGTTAGGATTACTGAAATATTATATATGAAACCTAAATAGCTAAATCAGCTTAACACACATACCCCTCTGCCGCCGAAGATGGCCTTGGTTTAAATCCTCATGCTGATTCCACTAGAATAAATGGAAAAAACCAACTTATATTTAAATGTCCTGTTTTAATTTCCTGGAGTGACCATTTTTGGAGACAGAATACCAGGCTAGATACATTGTCATCTCTAACTCTGTACAGCTGTTCTTACATTCTTTCTCTCTCCAAGGCTTACACATAAATATAAGAACTTACATATGGATCTAAACAATACGGGGACATGAAATCACGCACAGATTTTCTCTTCCACAATTGGAAATACTGTTCAGAATGCATCTGTAGATCTGTGAGATCAAAATACTTCATAGTGCGTTTATGGAGTCAGACAACACATACACACACACACACACACACACACACACACACTATTGGATACAAATTAAGAGGCCAACTTATAAAATCTAAATGCCTTGTCCATGTTGTATTAGTTTAAACTTATTTTGATTTTCTGGGAGCATCTTCAGAATTGGTATTTCAAGTGTAACCCACAAAGACACAGTGCAAACCACAAAGACATTTAGAGTTTCAAGTGCAAACCACAAAGGCACATAATGAGACACTACCAGGGGCTGTTTTCTGTCTTTCAAAGGGTTCCTCTAGACAATCTATTCATCCTGATTTATTTGAAAGAAGCTTATGTGGATGTTGATTATATATGGTCTTTATTGAACATTCATTCTGATTTTATGCATTTATAAAATACTGCCCATTCCTGTAAAATATCAAGGCGGTATACAATATATACAATCAAACAAAACATCATTATAACAATCCAAAATAATCATTAAAATGACCAACTAATCCAGGAAATTTAAACAGCTGCAGAGGTCTATCGGCATAAAAAGATTTTCAAGATATACCTGCAGTCAAGAGCGAGATATCCTGCCAAATCTCTGCTGAAAGAGTATTGAACAGTATGAGACTGGCAACACTAAATGCTTGACTACAAGCTGAGGTCAGTTGGGCCTCTGTAACATGGTGGGCAATTAACAGCACTTCTCCATATGGTCTCAGTGATCGAGTTGAGATTTAAAGGCTCAGGTGGTCTTTAAGGTATCCTGAATAGGGTTGCCAGGTTCCTGGCCTGAGACTGATCCTGTATCTTTAGGAGAAGAGAAAGTCAGTCAAGTGCAGGTGTTCCTGCAACACTGTAATGAGAAAAACCACAGGGTGGAATTTTCCCTTCCCCCTGCACAACTTTTAAAGATACAGAGGACCTCTTGGCGGCCTGGCCAAGGCATGAACCTGGCAACCCTAATCCTGAACGGTCTTTGTATATTAACACATTTGTTTGCAGGGAGATAGGGTTGCCAGGTCAGAAGCATCCCAAACCCTGACATTTCAAGAGTGGCCCTGACATTTCAAGAGTGGCCCTAGTTATGTCATAGGGGTGGGCCCTAGTGGTGTCATAGGTGCAGGCCATAATGATGTCATTAAGCATAATACATTAAGCATCAACCACACTTGCTTGGAGCATACCACTCAAACAAACTTTTTTCTCTGATTGGACATTAAGATAGAAATCATTCCTTCTCACCTGGTTAGGGAGCCTGGTAGGGAACATTTAATCTAGCCTATTTGCTTCTGGCAATAAGAGTTTAAGTGCCCTTAGGCCAGGTTAGTCACCAGAAGGCCATTGTAGGAAGAAAGCCTAGTGTTGTGGAGATCTTAGATGGGAACACTCAGGAGTAAAGATGCAATTCTAAACATACTTACTAAGGGACTAAGCCCCATAGAACTCAACAGGACTTACTTCTGAGTAGATATGGTTAGGATTGTGCTGTTGGTAAGACTTGAGTCGGGATTCTCTGCAATGATATCCATATCAAAGCAGGGTTGGCAACCCTCTGCTGGGAATACCCTGCCTGCTTTTTAACGTGGCAGCTCCAAACTTCTTTACAGACTTGACCCTTCACTGCAGAGAGAGATTGAGAAATGAGTAAGAATTAAGAAGATTCTGTACTCATTCCTGTCTACTCTGTGATCTGCTTTAAACTCACTTTGACAGCCAACCCAATTCCAGTGAGTAATAACTGACAGAAAGAATGCACACATGGTTTGGCCTACTTCACAGGCAGTAGATTGGGAACAACAGCAATTGAAGCCACTCTTCCCAGTATGTGAACTCTCTTTTACCACTATTTGGCAAAAAAACAATAATCATGCAAATAACAAGGTGCATCATCAGTGGATTTAAGGGGGTTGAGCTGACCACATGGAACCACTGTTGTTGCTTCTATGGATATAAGGGAGTAAGGTCAGAGATAAATGAAATGCAAATAGAAAAACAAAAACAAAAGACAGTGATGATTTTCAATTCCTTCTATAAACTGCTTTGATTTTTTTTACAATAAAGCGGTATGTAAATGTTGTAAATAAAATACATAAATAAATGTCAGAGTCACTGTGACCCTTGGGTCTCTTCCCTCTTTTAGGAACAAAGGAATCTGCCTTATACCATTTGATACCATCAAGAAGACTAAAGTGACTAAATGACAACAGACAATTTATGTAACTTCAAAGTTGACAGTGAGGACATTGAACTTGTCGAGGATTATCAATACCTCAGCACAGTCATTAACCAAAATGGAGACAATAGTCAAGAAATCAGAAGAAGGCTAGGACTGGGGAGGGCAGCTGTGAGAGAACTAAAAAAGGTCCTCAAATGCAAAGACGTATCACTGAACACTAAAGTCAGGATCATTCAGACTATGGTAATCCCAATCTCTATGTATGGATGTGAAAGTTGGACAGTGAAAAAAGCGCATAAGAGAAAAATCAACTCCTTTGAAATATTGTGTTGAAGGAGAGCTTTGCAGATACCATGGATCACAAAAAAGACAAGTAATTGGGTGTAAGAACAAATTAAACCAGAACCATCATTAGAAGCTAAAAGGATGAGGTTATCATACTTTGGACACATCATGAGAAGACATGATTAACTAGAAAAGACAATAATGCTGGGAAAAACAGAAGGGAGTAGAAAAAGAGGAAGACCAAACAAGAGGTGGATTGAATCCATAAAGGAAGCCACAGACCTGAACTTACAAGATCTGAATAGGGTGGTTTATAACAGATGCTCTTGGAAGTCGCTGATTCATAGGGTCACCATAAGTCGTAATTGACTTGAAGGCACATAACAATAACAAAGCGCAATATTGATGAGATGGACTAGCATTGACTCCCTAGGAGTCCAGGCAACAGTCTCTTCCAGAGACTGATTTTTTCAGTAATGAATGCACTGCATACTAGAGCAGATCCACACCATGCATGTAGAACACATTCAACATACATTTGAAGCACATGAGTCCCACTACAGAATCCTGGGAACTGTAGTTTGTTAAGCGTGGTGGGAACTATAACTGTGAGGGAGAAACTACACTTCCCAGGATTCATTGGGGGGAGTCATGTGATTTAAATGTGAGTTGGATGTGCTTTAAAAGTGTTATGTGGATCTGCATTAAGTCATAAACTTTGCCTACGTATAAATCATTTAATTAAATTTTAAAATGGAAATAAACTAAGTTTTCTGAGTGACCATGGGCTATGCACCATCTCTTAGCCTGATCTGCCCTTCAGGGTGAAAACGACAGAGGGGGACCATGACCACCCCAACGAAGAAGGGCATACTTAAAGTGTAGAAGAAATAATAATGTGTAAATAATAATTTATAACCATAGTGTGAAATCAGATACATATCAAGGCATCATATGAAGAAATATTTATATAAGCATGCATGTCAAATATGTGTATTATTTACACAACCTGTAAAGATATTTATAGTGCAATCCTATGCATTTTTATTCAGAAGCAAGTCCCAGTGTATTCAGTGGGGCTTACTCAGACAGGGAAGCATGCACAGGACTGCAATTCAGTGATAAGGAACTTTACTGACCCAATCCAAAATTCAGAATCATGCCACTTTAAGCTGTTTTGCAACTGTTTTATATTTGTTTTATGGTTAGTGTGTTTTAAATGACTTTATTTCTTATTGTGAGCTGCCTTGGTTTCCAACCCTACCTCACAGGGTTATTGGAAATATTCCATATACACACACACTGGAGATGTAAAAATACATACACCCATAAAATAGTTTGTTGTCAAAACCAGTTGGTCATTGCACAACATTTTTTTAAAGTATTAGTTTCTTGGCAAATAAAATCAGTGACAGCTAAGTAAGCCCTGCCTAACTGCTTAAAAAAAAAAGGATGGGAGCAGGAGAGAAAGATTTACAACACAATCCTTTTCTATGTTCACTCAAAAGTTCAATTAATTTTCAGCGCTATCCTAACCATGTCTATTCAAAAGTAAGTCCTACTGAATTCAGTGAAGTTCACTCCCATATTATGTGGAATTAGCATTGCAGCTTTACTCCCAGAAAAGCGTCATCCTGGGAAGGTTTTCAAAACAGGTTATGAATAAGACAAATAAACTGCCGTCTTTAGCAGTCTGGTGAAATTTAAACTTGACTCCTTAATTGGAAAAGTATAACACTGCAGCATGTACACTTTTTAAAACTTCTGTTCAAAAATTATTTGAAAGATAAGATGTATATGCCATTTTTGCAAGTAATTAAAAAAACCCTGCATGTACACTGTTATTATAATTATAACTAACATTGTTTACTGTGTATGCCTTCCAAGATCCTGCTGTGATCTTCTGTTGTAGTGAAATCCTATGCATGTTTACTC
This sequence comes from Rhineura floridana, assembly GCF_030035675.1. Classification (NCBI taxonomy): domain Eukaryota; kingdom Metazoa; phylum Chordata; class Lepidosauria; order Squamata; family Rhineuridae; genus Rhineura; species Rhineura floridana. Next base: position 147,286,398 of record NC_084483.1, on the reverse strand, counting down.
AGAAGGAAGTCCCAGTCCTATACAGAGAAAGTATTATTCATGTTGCTGAAAGCTATATATTTACTGAATTCCTGATGTGAGACAAGCAGGAAAAGGAAACTGTTCTTAGAACTTGAATGGGGTTTAGCTATTGCCTGGGGGGGGGCAACAAATCTTGTCAATCACAACCCTGACTTCACTTATTGGCTAAAAATCTGCAAGGGTGGGGATTAGAGCAGCCGGTGCTAACTAGATGGGGTGTGTGACATTTTGGTTTATATCTTTTGAACCAGACCAACTAGAAACTTATTTTAAAAAAAGATCACTCAGAGACCCAGAGAGAAACCGAAAAAACTGGAGTCTCTGGATGAACACTGGACACCTGGCAACTCTATGTGGAGGTTTTATGACAATAAACATTAATCCTGATTTGCTTGTGGGGTCGTGATAAATGTTAATGTAGACTCTCTTAATACAAATGAAAACTAGTGATAAAGAGACCGCTAACTTTCTTTCCTGTCAAGAACCTTCAGGTCAAGTTGTGAATAAAAAATTAAACTTATTTTTAAAAATTTAAGAGATGTCTGACTAATACAGTCTTACAGCATACGAAGCATTTCGATGACAGGTGCTGGCTTGGGTCCTGATTAAAAAAAGAATTGTTATTTATGAAAACTTGTTTTTACTTTAAGCTTGTGTTTAAATACAGTTGAATCCAACAGGATATCAGAGGTGGGCATGCTTAAAGTTAAATAATTTGTGCTGCAATTTCCTTGATGGCAGTGTTATCTCTTGGGCATTTTAAAATTACAGTATTGGGAATCCGTTCTCTTTAATGGGAGATACCACGTTAATGGGTATGCACATTGCAGAAGATGACATTCTTATATGGAAGCATTTGTTTGGCACTCCTATTCTATTTCCCATTGTTCATTGAAATAATATATTGAAGGAGTGCTTTTTGTGCATTAAAACCAAAACAAGAGCCATCTGCTTATCGTGAAGTGGTATCTCTGGTTTACCACAAGTATGGACAAATAAAAACCAAATGCCACTTTGCATGATTTTAGCAACCGCAAAATTTTAGGGCTGTATAATAATTAATTTTATTGTATCCAGAAGCGTTCCTCCTTCCTTTTTATGGTAATATCTTAGTTGTTGAGTCCTGAAACTGAGTTTTAGAAGACCCTTTAAAGAATTTGTCTGTTTTGAACTATTGACTTTTTTCACAGTTAAGACAAAGGCTTAATTTGCAAACAGGCTGTTAAGATGTTGCAAATGGGTCATTAGTAACAGGTTATTTTTTTTTTAATTTACCAGATTTCCCCAGGAAAGGGTAAATCCAGATGAAATCAGGGACAAACAATGTGGACTGGAGTTTTGACACCAGGAGCACTCAACCCACAATAAACACCTACCTGATAGCACCTAATTTAATCAAGGGGGTGCATGTGCAATGGTGCAAGATAGTGTGAAATATATGCCATATTCTATACCAGGTGTGGGTAACCTTTGGTCCTCCAGATGTTGCTGAACTACAACTCCTATCATCCCTGGCCACTGGCCATGTTTACTAGGGCTGATGGGACTTGTAGTTCAGCAACATCAGAACTACTGGAGGATCAAAGGTTTCCCAGTCCTGTCCTATACAGTCCCAGGGGAAAAACACAGAATGGAGCAACACTTCCAGCTACAGTCTTAATGTTCATGGCAACACCACCAACCCACACCAGTCATGGGGTGTATCAGCGGCAACACCACCATGTTAGCCAGGTAACTCACTCACCCCATGCACAACCCGCCAGAGCACCTTCCACAATGAGAGCATCTGAAACACAGGGAGAGATGGCCCAGCCACTTGGAGTCCCCCAAGAACGGACACATGCAAGGCCAGTTATTTTGCCTGGATGGAATCTTATAATAATGTCAAACGTGTAAATCAGCCCTAATGTATCCAAGTTGCACCCACAGAAGCAAGTACAGGAAAGTCTGAATAGACAAATTGTGTGTAGTAAGAATTTTCAGACTGTATCCAAGCAGCTCAACATTAGCTGGAACATTCTCAGTATTTGTGAGGTGCAGTGGTGAACAAGAATTAGCCCCAGGGGAAAAGACTTTCCTGTAGTATCTCCCTGAAAGCAGTAGGGAATGCTGCAGAAAATGATGGCTTACTGGCTGAGAGAAGCTCATGGTTTCTGTAGTTCCCCTCTCATGGGTCATGATTGCCTTCTGCAGGCCAAGTTCCCACCAAATTCTAATATCTAAATCTATGGGATTATAGAGCAAGGATGGGGAACATTTTTCAGCCCAAGGGCCCCATTCCCTTGTGACTAAACTTTTCAGGTTGCATGACAATGACGGGTTGAACCAAAGCCCAAAGTGGGCAAGGCCAAAGCCACTTGCACACCTCATTCACACACATTTATCCACACTTCCATTCACACACATATACAGTGTAGAGAGTAGGCAGATGAATACTGCTTTTTTATAATACGGCTTCTGTTGTAAGTTCCTAGGAGGAATCATTCCTGGCTTAAATGAATTAAGATCCCCCAGGCTTCCTTAAGAAGGGGTTTTGTGGAAACTTTTGCTTAGATTTTCATGCAAGAGAAGACGTTTGAGTACATTCACAGGATACATGACCCACAGCTGAACCCATGGTTCACCACAAAAATGTATGATGCATCAAATCTTTGGACTTTGCTTTCACACTACATCAGCAGTCCCTCCCAATACACAAAGATGAAAGTAACCATTCAGATTTGAGAAATCCCATTGTCTCAGAAAACATGGTGCTGTGGACATATTCTGTTATTAGAAATGTGTCAAGCTTTTTTAAAAAAAATCCTTTGTTTTGTGGGTCTTTTGATTATTAATACTGGTTATGATCAGATGGCAGTACTTTCTGTTCCAAATCTCATAACTTCTAGCAATCCCTGCTTATCCCAGGAGTTGATTTTCTGCTTGATGTAGTGACATCTTACGAAAGCTTTTATCTGTTCACGCCTGAAGTCTGTCATCACCTAAGGGTCAAAGGGCCAAGCCTCCTACACATTTGGAAGGTAAAAACATTGTTCCCTGAAATTAGTAAGAAAAACAATTGACACCAGCTCCTGGCAGTCTTAATGCCTTAAGACTGCTTCCTCAGTCTGTTCTGTGGAAGTTCCAGTGAGGAGCAAGAAGTATCTCAACATTCAAAATAATTGGCTGATGCAGCCTCTACTTGCTCCATGCTTCCTGGAGCAGGACCGAGATCAGTGCTGTTCCAAAATGTCTCTTGCATTTCCCCCCTAATCATTCTCCACCAGTTTATGGCAATAATAATAATAAGGAAAGGGGAGAGAAAATGTAAGTGAAATTCTTGTGGGTGGGGTGCAGGGTTTTTATTCTGCTTACCCTACTTTGAAGATAGCCAAGGGGTGTTTGTGTCATTTTTCATTCAGCAGTAATCTGCACTCTGCAGCCTTTCTGTGTGCCCATGTTTCCTAAAAAACATCTCGTCTTCATCATGTCAATTAAAGCCCAGGGGAAGATGTTGTTAGGTAACTCCTCCCATGGGCCTTTTCACATCAAGAGATGCAGTCAGCTTGGAAGGCTGCAGAGCCTTAACAATAACCACCTCACAATGATAAGGTGTGTGGTAGGCTCAACCCCCCCCCCCAAATTACAGAGAAGCTCTAAATTCTAAAGTGCTCTAAGAAAGAGGCAGAAAAATGAAAGCTTCTTTCACAGGGGAAGAACATTTTGGAGAAATTGAAGAACAGGTTTCGGCACTAACCAAGATGGATGTTGTTTGCTAGTGCTTTCCATTAAGCAGGGACATCACAAATACAGAGACAGTAAACAAGTGTATCCCGGTCGAATTCCTACATCTTATAGAACCAACTGTCATCACCAGTCTGGACATTCCTACTCTATAGCTTCAATCACTACTTGAGGAAGCTACGGTAAGAAAGACACAGTAAAAACATCTTCTGCAACTCAGGAGCAGTGTACATGTTCTCCCTCAACCTAGGAAGCACTGGAGCAATTTATCAAGCATTCGTGAGAAGGGCAGGACACTTTTGTATAGGTAATCAGCCCCTCTGATATAGGGAACCAATGTCAGCACTGCACAATCTCTTCAGTGCCTCCTGGAGGGTATTGCTCCTTGTGCTTAGAAAAGGGATGTCATTGGTGTGTAAAAACAAGGAGCAGCTTCATGGAAGAAAGGATAGGGGGAATCAATAAATAAAATTATTACCTCACAGGCGCCATGCAGTTATTATGCAAAAGAATGGCAGTAGTGCCTTCCTTGCTAACTTTTCATGGCAATAGACTGCCTCTTATGTTTTCGCACCTCTCCCAGAATTGCTGCCACGTGCTACCAAGTGGATGGAACTGAACTGGGCATAACAAAATCTGTTTGTGCCAGCTGTGTGAGATGGTTTCATATACTGAGTACATGTATTTCTTTATATGGACTGCATATATGAAGGAATGTTACATAGCTGGCCAAACAGATTGTTTTCTTTATCTGGTCTGCTGAATTTTTGATTATTATCGTATTTGAAATTTATTTATTTAATATTAACAGTGGAAATGCAAACATCAAAACAAAATTAAACAATAAAGTTAAAACAACATAAAACATAAAAATGCAACATCCCACTTACAAATGAAACCAGCAGCAATGACAGAAGTTCAAATGCCCATTACACCTCCACCCTCCCCAACAGTCTGGGCAATGAGGTGTGTCTTTACCTGTTGCCAAAACGACAGCAATGTTAAGGTGAGGCACGCTTTTTCTTGTTGCTGCTGAAAATCAGTAAATAAATGAGATAACAAAGGTGGGAGAGGACTGTTGTTCTGTCCTACTTGTGGGCTTCCCACAGGCATCTGGTTGGCCACTGTGGAAAACAGGATGCTAGACTAGATGGGCCTTTTGTTCCGATGCAGCAAGGCTTGTCTTAGATGTGTGAATACTACAGCTGAAAAGGCCTTATTTCTGCTCACCATCCACCTTACCCTCTGATGGCAGGGGTACCTAAGCTTCTGAGGAAGAGCAGTACTGTATAATAATGGAAGATACAGTATTTAAATATTAGACAGGCGCCATCTCTGTTATCTTTTCGGAGCCTGTTGAGCCTGGCCTCTTTCAATAAGCATTTTAAGTTGAGACCTATCCCAATCTGCGTCTGTGTTGGAATTGCTTTTTAATATGTTCTTAAACCTTTTTTAAAAATGTTTTTAATCTTAGATGATGTTTTGAAAGCTTTTTTAAGAAATGTTTTTAAAGATGTTTTGTTTTAATGTGTTTTAAAGTTTGTTTTTATGATGTTTTAAAGTTTTTAGTGCTTTTGTTTGCCACCCTGGGCTCCTGCCGGGAGGAAGGGCAGGATATAAATAAATAAATAAATAAATAAATAAATAAATAAATAAATAAATATTCTCAGACAGGCTCTTGTAGTTTGAGGCCGTTGTTTCAATTTGCATGTTCTAAACTGTTTCAGTGGTCACAACCGGCACTTTGAATTGTGATGGGAAATGTACTTGGACAGAGGTCCAAATAGATGTTACTTTAATAGTACGGCTAGCAGATTTGTGGCCGATGGGTGAAATAAAACACAGACAACAGCAGTTATGGTTGAAACAAAGGGCCACTTTATTAAACTATAACAAAACCCATTAAAGCGACCTGCAGAGGTGAAACCTAGGTGGGGGAACTAACTATAGGCAAGCAGCTTGCCCAACAGTTCTCAGGCAACCAGCCCCTGCTAGGGCAAAGGGCAAGCCCCTTTTGCTTACCCCTTGCCCCGGCCACATCTTGTAGGTGAGTAGGGGGGCCTTCCCACATCACCAACCCCTGGGGCCGTACAACCCTTGGGTGGATGAGGTAAGTTGGCCCCAAAAGCAGCCCATATTCTGCCCTCAGGCCATAGAACCCTGAGAGACAGGCCTCCGGAACCACCAATCACCTCCAAAGGCCACCTAGCTGTCCTTATCTACTTCCCTTTCCGCACCTTACCACCACAAAAAGGGGGACAAATCTCTATTTAGTCCCCTTTTTCCCCACTGCCAAGAAGCACTTCCAGCAGACACCTCTGCAGGTCTTCCAAAAAGATGTCGTTCCCTGCATCTGACAGGTGAATGCCATCGACTCTGTAAAGTTCAACCCTAAAGTGCTGTATGCGTGGATGGGAAATAACCAACCCCCCATGCTCAAGAAGAGCCAACTGAATCTGCCGGTTGACTCTCTTCCGTGCCCAGTCTATCCTCCTAGGTTCCTACACACCATGCCACTCTGTGCGTGGAAGGATGTCTGACCACAGCAGATGAACCAAAGGCCAACATTGCCTTATAAACTGCATGTCTTCACATGCCTGAACATTCAGGGCCCTGCCTTTCAGTAAACCAAGGTCATTACTACCGGTGAATGACCATAACCTGCGGAACTGCCCACACTAAACCTTGCTGGAACAACATGGGTAGGAGCCCATCCCAGCGCATCCCTCGCTGGCCAAGCCACTACACTGTAGCCCATTGACTGAGCCCCAGCTGTAAGCCCACTCATGACTTCGCGGCCCTACGGCCCGCCCAGAAAATCATGCTGTGGCCACAGATTAGGATGCGCATCCACTCTGTCCCTGTCCAGCAACCTGCCAAAACAAAGTAAAAACCATTAGGCTTCCGGATTACCCGCCCCCTCCATAGGGCGAATATAGCTCTTATAAGCCCCAGAAATCCACCATCCAACTGCCTGCAACCTGGCTTGTGAAAACCCAAGCCCCACTGCTGTAGAAGCAGCTCCAATTCTAAAAGAGTGAGTCCCAAATCCCGAGGGGTCCACTCCTACCCCCTGCAGGACCCTTTTCATGAGTGCCCAGAATTGATACTTTGTGAGGGGAGACCCACCTTCATGAATAAATAAATATCCACTCCCCGCTCCCCTGGCACTCAGAAAAACCTGTAAAGCCCGCACAGGGCAGAGGTCCGGCATGGAGGAAGGGGCTAAAATCACAGTCCACCCCCTGCATCTCTGGTCCATCTTGGACCTTCTTAACCTAATGCAGGCATGACCCCTTTCCAGGCTGATGTCTGACAGAAGGAGGGAGTGCTGGGAATGGTCCAGCTTGGACCCAGCTACTACTTCTCCTATCGGAAATGCACCAAAAAACAATGTAAGGGCCACTGCCTGCAATAATTGCACTTCATGGCTTGAAGAGCATTTCTCTGACCACTGTCTCATCAGACCCATCAAAAGGTCTGGTGACAATGGATGACGTTGGTCAGGTGTAGCAGGGTGCTCCCTAGCCCACCCAGCTAACATACGGCGGACCCTAAAGTCCTCGGAATGGTCTCAAAACCCCCCAGCTTTGGCCATAAAAGAAAGTCCGGCTAGCTTACTGTGCAGCACTTCGATGGACAGGCCCCTCCTCCTGCCATCTACCAGGAATTCCAGCAGATGACTCACCGGAATAGGCCACTCAGGCTGGCCCCAAACTCCTGAATCGCCCTACCTGCTCTCTGATAGCTGGTGAGCATGCTGAGGGCAATGGAAAGGCTTATGGCCCTCTCTGACTCTGTTCTCCAATCTCCCAAATTGAGGGGGGCACGGCATCCGGCTGACCCCCGGCCAGCGGCACCAGCTGACAAAAACGCTCCATCTGGTTCCGTGACAGAGCATCAGCAACACTATTGTCAATGCCAGGAACATGCCATGCCCGAGAAAGAACATTAAAGCGTAGACATTGGAGAACAAAAGACTGAACGAGGCCCATAACCCTGGTGTTCCTGGATGTAAGGGAATTGATAACATGGACTGTAGCCCTGTTATCACACCAAAAATGGACAGTAGAGTTCTGCAGCCTCTCTGCCCACAACTATACTGCCAACACTATGGGAAAGAATTCAAGAAAGGTCAGATCCTTGTCCAGCCCCTCTTGAATCCATGTTTGTGGCCAGCACCCATTATACCCGGAAGACCCAAAAATCACACCAAATCCATAAGACCCTGAAGAATCAGAGTGGTCTTGCAACTCTGCCTCCAGTAGCCGTTCCTGCCTCCAAAAGGATACTCCATTGAAATCCTGCAGGTAAGAGGACCATACTGCTAGGTTGGCACGTAATGCCGCAGTGATCCTGAACCTATGGCGGGGCCACGAAAGCTGCACCATAGCATCATAAAGGTGTTGCAAAAATGCCCACCCTGGTGTGACAACCCTGCATGCGAAGTTCAGATGCCCTGCCAGTTCCTGAAGGGTAGAAAGAAAAACTTTCTTAGCCTGTGCAACCTCTCTAATCTTAATGTGGAGACGGTTAAGCTTTTCCATGGGCAGCCTACAACACTGGGCCACCGCATCGATGTCAATACCCAAAAATGTCAGGACTGGGGCCAGACCTTCTGTGGACATGTATGAGTTCTTTAATTTTTTTTTAAATACCCATAATATAAGGATTTCCGTTGGGACTATAGTGTGTACCGTGACTATAGTGTGCAGTGTGGGGAAGTTTAATTCAGTGAAAATTGCTGATCCCACACCATAATTAGTATTAGGAGAAAGGCTTCTATTGGCACCTGGGAGAAATGCTCCATACACCTGACCTGGTCCCATAATAAACTGTGTATAGATCAGTCTGAAAATAACTTTTTAGCGCATATTGACTTGAAATTTGAGTGAACTTAAAATCTCTTAACTTTCATCCCTTTTATAAAGAAATGTGTTTTTACACTGATTTATATCAGAATTAAAAGGTAGAGGCAGGAGTTGCTCCTCAGAACTGCTTGTGGAGTTATTCTGGTGCAGCCCACCCTTTGATGTTCAGTAAGAATATGGTTTTTCTGTGAACAGTGAAATGGCTTCATCTTGCAACTGTGCAAGTAAATTTACTGTTATAGAGAGGAACTGCTTTTTTATTTGGCTCAAACAGCACTGGATTGTGTGAACATTTTGAAGTGTTCTCTTCTCATGAGTTCTTGGGCTGGAGAAGTACCCAATTCTTGTTTATTATACAGAAACATAGTCTAGTTCTTACCAGAACAGGACCTCCATTTTATTATTTATTGAGTTATTATTACATTTGGATCTTCCAAGGAGCTCAAGGTGATTCTATCCCTTCCCATATTATCCTCACACAATGCTGTGAGGTAGAAGAGGTTGAGAGGCCAAGGTCACCCAGCTTTATGACTGAGTGGAGATTTGAACCCTGATCTCCCAGGTTCTAGTCCGACACTTCAAGCACTACACCAAATTGGTGTGGGAGGGGAATATGATACAAAGTAATTATTAAATAATTACACTGAAAGGATTAAATAAATAACATTGTAATACTTGAAATGGCCCATATACATGCATGATTCATGCAATCAAGCCCCTTCAAACAAATGTTAATGGGCACTATGTGGATATGTACATATGACCCAACCTTAAATTTATTTTTCTGTGGCTGCTTTATGGATGGTTTATATATGTTTTTATGTTGTTTTAAGTGAAATTATTAGCAATTAAGTTCTATATACATTACCGGGGTGTGAGTACCATTGAACTTAATAGAACTTGCATCTGAGTAGACATGCATATGATTATACTGGAAGTTGTTTTATTAATGTGATTTTATTAGTATTTTCATATATTGCATTCCATTTTGGGTGGTGTTATAAATATGCTATAGATAGATATTATTAATTAACCAATTAATTAATTAATTAATTTTCTATTCCACCCTTCCTCTCAGAAGGCTCTCCAGGTGGCAAACAAGGGACAAAACATTAAAAGCATCTTAAAACATCTTTAAAATAAAACATGTTTTTAAAAATCTTTAAAAACATCTTAAAAAGCAATTCCCAAACAGATTCAGACTGGGATAAGGTCTCTACGTAAAAGGCTTACTGAAAGAGGAAGGTCTTCAGTAGGCGCCGAAAAGATCACAGAGATTGTGTCTGTCTAATATTAAAGACACACTGAATACAGTGTCCATTCTGGTGAGTCTATTCATTGGACAGTGGATTTCTATCTTGGTTTTGTTTTTATTCTGGATGGTGTTGGGTTGGTACATGGAAGAAATGAAAAAACAGGAGCACTGATTGACATATATGAACTGTATGCTTTAATTAACTGCCTTAGTTAATGTGTTAATATATTGATCACAGCTCAAAATGGAATAATAAAACATTTAAAATGGCTCATTTAAATGTGAAAGAACATAGTAGCAAAGAAATAAAAGAATAAATGAATGTCATAGGATAATGTGCTTGAGATTCCATTGTGCTTTAATTAAAGCATTTCATTAATTAGTTAATTAGATGACAGCAACCCACTTGCCTAATTGAAAATTTTAAGTGACAGTTCTAAGCGAAGGCAGATGTCCTAATGAAATGTGACTTTACTTTAAAAGTTAACAAAAAGGGAATCTTGATGATTCTGAAAATGAAGAAACAGAAGTAAAATGTAAAAGAATGGGTAGCATCCAATGCTGTCACCTCTGCTGATGAAAGGCATCTGTTAATAGAAAGGGAAGTGATATTCAGCATTTCCCTATCATCCTGTGGCCAAAGGTGAAGCTTGAAAATCTGCTCTAGAGGGTCCCCCTTTGGGGTGTGTGTGCAGGGGAAATCACCAGAAATCCCCTCTATCTCTTTTCTGCCTTAATCAATGGAGGGGGCAGCATTGGATACTAACAAATGTCTTTAAACACAGTGCAGATCCATGCAAATATATAGCTGTAACTGTTGATATGGGTATTAAGAAAAAAAAGTTTCATGAAATTCAGGATCATATTGCATTTTCTTCTCTTTACTTTCTTCTCTCCTATACATTTCTATTTGCTTCAGTATTCATTGTAAAGCCAATAGTATGGATTTGCAGTTAATGGTTTTCACAAGGTTTAATAATTTCCCCAACGTTTCAAAAAAGGAGGCTATATTCTCAGTTAACACAAAGAGAATGACATTCTGTTTGGACGATAAAACTTCCAAATGATTATATGGCTTACTGTTAAGGCCAGCTGTGTTATCACATAATTATTTAGAATAACTGGATTACAATGTGTGTTAGCTGCCACAATAGCACAATACTATAGTGCTGGTGGTATTTTATGGATTTTGATATTTTATCTGTTGTTTTATATAAACCTTTTTGTGGTAAATTGCTTTGCAATCTTTCTGATGAAGAGCAATACTTAAATACATGAAATAAACAAACAATAAATCCTAAAACAATAGCCAGATTTGGTCCACAGTCCATGAGTTGCCAACCTATGGGGTGGTATTCAGCAAAATCCTTGGGCCAACGGAACAACTCCAACTAGTGCAAGGGGATTTCCCCCTCCTCTCCCCCACATGCGCTTCATAACAATCCCAAATCTCCTCTGGAGGGTGGGGGAAATCTCAGAACAGATTTAGGGAGTGCATGGGAGAGGAGAAGGAGTGAACGTTCTGTTGTGCAAGGAAAAATCCTTGTGCTGATAAAACACTTGTGATAGTGCTACATTGAGTACAGCCCATAGTATAGTTTTCAAAGAATATTAGCAGCTTTAGCTTTTTACTCAAGTAGAGATAAATGCCCTGCCACTAGCAGAAATAACCATTAAAAGCTTTTGATCAGTGGATAAAAGTAATCACTCATCAGTTTTTCTGATGGAATTCAGAGTTCAAAGACCAAAACTCAATTATAGTCCATTTGCTTATATTCACTCTTATACATTCCACCAAAACTAATAAACTATGAGGTTTCTTGGCTGGAAGAAGGGAAATATTGGTGCAAGAAATTAATGCTGAGTAAAATTTACTGTGATATTTGTGTATTATCAACACACACACACACACACACACACACACACACACACACACACACACACACACACACACACACACACAATCTACATTAGAAGAGAAAAGGCTGAGTAGCTGCTTCATGAGCCAAGAAAAACATTTATTTTGGATGCTGCCATTTTAGAACTGATGGCTTTGCTGAATTTCAGAAATGTGCTTGAAATCAGAGAGGTCTGTTTATTGGGAGGTTATAAAAAATAGATGTGAGAAGACATGACTTAGGCAATTTCAAGTCTCTCCCTCTAACCTTTGCTATGACCCTGACCTTTAGTTCCATCACGCCAAAAGTTCAGATATTTTGGGAATAGGCAGGTAACAGCTATGATGTCTGCTCTGATTAGTTTCCAAGCTGAAGAATAAGATATTAAGGAAAATATATTATAAGAATTCCTAGGGACTCATTATTCTGGAAATAGTAAAGCATTCATATGTAAAGTGCATGTAGAGATGTAGCATTATATAAAAAAATACTTTTTACTAACCAAACAATTTGGTGCCAGAAAAACAGGAAACAAATATTACATTTTTAAGGCATCCCTACATCTTTATTTTCTAGTGACCTGTACAGTTAGCTTTGAGTGCTATAATTAGCAAAATGGATATACAGTGTTCACACTTGCACAAATATTTGTAGTATTAAGAATGGAAGGTCTTAACAGTGGATGCCTTGTTTGTCCCCATTGTAGGTAATGGATTTCACACATGTAGCTAGAACAGCAGCTTCTGACTCTATAAATACCCAGTGTTGCCACAAATCCAGTTTCCAAATGCTGTTCAGCATTTGCACTTAGATATTTAATAGGGTAACCAGTGGGAACTAAGCATACTCAATTTCTCTCTCAACAGTCTGGTGAAAAGTAGCAGCTGTTTTAGAGATATAAACATATACACAGCTGGCTTAGAAGCTGCCACAGTTGTCCCGTGAAACTACTAATTTGATGTCAGCATTCCAAAGTAATAGATACCTCCAGACTGTTATCATTCACTGTAAAATTGTGCAGATAGAAATTGGAGCATAGTGAAGTCTGTAAAACAGCCTTTCCCAACCAGTGTGCCTCCAGATATTGTTGGACCACAACTCCCATCAGCCTCAGCCAACATTGCCAATAGTCAGGAAAGACGGGAATTGTGGTCCAACAACATCTGGAGGCATACTGGTTGGGAAAGGCTGCTGTAAGAGTTACCTAAGAAATAGTTTCTTCTATACTCCCGTGCTCCATCACATACCCTAAAGTCATCTATAAGTGACCCTTTGACACTACATAAGACCATTTGAGTTTCCTGACTGAATTACAGTAAAGAGTCATCTAGTCCAGCATTCTGCTCCAAGAGTGGCAATCTGCTGCTTCTCTAGAAAGCTCCCTAGCAAGACAGGATGGCGGTGATCACCATCCCCTGATGTTTGCCTCCAAAAAATGATAATTGGAGACAGTATATTTCTGTTCATTGTGCTAGCATACATCTACAGACAGCCTTGATGGCTGTTACAGAGCCATACATCTACTTCTCTCTAGGAATGTCAAAGCATCACATCTTTCGGGAATTTCCAATTCAACTTGCTTTGCAAGTGGTAGGATTAAGCTGTGATAGGTTGCAAGAAGAGATGGAAGAATCTCTCACCTTTTCTTCTCTCAGTTTCTCATGTTTTTGAATTTTAAATTCAGTTCTCCACATTTCTTCAGCAATTTGCAATTTTTTAAAAAAAATTCCTCAAGAAAATTCTGCAGCATTTTACTGTGAATTTCTCCAATAAACATTTTTTGTATGCAACTTTGTCTACTGTACATATTTTTGCAAGCATTTTATTCCAATATAATGCATTTTTGTATTGTATTTTTACAAATATATTCATTTTTATGCACACTTTTACCTAATATATGCATTTTTGTAAACTTTGGCTGGTTGGGGAACTGTATTGCAAAAGTCAGATAAGTGCGAATTTTGAAGGATGAATGTGTTTTGGTTCTCATATTGTTTTGGAAAGTGCGAATTTGATAGATTCAGCTTCAAATGTGAACTGAATAGAATTTCTCCCCCATTCCTATGTTAGAATATTCTTGCTCTTAGCTCATTGTAATAACTTCAGTGCCTTAGCATTGCGCAGTACAAAGGACTGAGGTTTATCTGTTATAAAATGATGAGGCATATAGGAAAATGTGTCAGATTGTGACTCACACCCTCTTATGTTTTGGCACAGCAAATGTTCCTTGAAGCTACAGGGGCATATTTGTCCTTTCTCCACCACTGGATACAGAATGACAACATAAGCTCTTTTCTCTGAATTTTCAGTGAGTCACCAGTATACACAGAGCAAAGATGGTGTTTTTGTATAGACAAAGACAATAATAATAATAAAACATTATCTATAGATGCTAAAGTATTTTCAGAAGATGGGAAGCAGCACAAGTGTGACAGGTTTTGGTGCTATTCTAATTTTAACAGGTCCATATTGCCAACACAAATTGTGTAACCATTAAAATAGTAATTGCTGTTGTTGCTGTTATTTTATTTATTAATCACCTTCCACACACATCTCAATATGATGCACAAAATGCAATAAAAGCAGCTAAAACACAGTTTAAAACAACACAGAAAATAGAAACAGATTAAAAATACCAAATAGATGTGTTCATCTTTTCAGCTGGGAAGGCTTGTCGGAACAAACATGTCTTCAATTGTTTCTGAAAAGTGCAGATAGTGGACGTCTGCCATATCTGCATAGAAATGCTGTTCCACAGAATAGGGCAGCCACACTGAAAGCTCTGCTCTGAGTTACTATGGAGCAGGTTTCTGAGATCGTTGGAACTTGAAGGAGAACTCTCCTGCAGTCTGCAGTGGCCTACTGGCAGAGCTTGGAAAAGTTACTTTTTTGAACTACAACTCCCATCAGCCCAATTCAGTGGCCATGCTGGCTGGGGCTGATGGGAGTTGTAGTCCAAAAAAAGTAACTTTTCCAAGCGCTGCCTTCTGGGTATATAAAGGATAAGGCATGCTCTCAAGTAACCTAGTCCTGAGCTGTATAGAACCTTATATGTTAGTACCAAAATCTTGAACTTGGCCTGGGTGCAGACTGCCTGCCAGGATATCCTGCAAGCAAGGTGTTATATGTTGGTGGTATTTTGCCTTTGCAGGCAACCTAGCCACCATGGTCTGCACCAACTGCAGCCTCTGGACCAACCTCAAGAGCACATTGCAACAATCCGATTTTGAGGTTACTGACGCATAGACAATGGTAACCAAGCTATCTTGATCCAGAATCTCTGTCTTATCAGCCGAAGCTGGTAACAGGCACTCCTAGCCACCAAGGACATGTGTGCCTCCAGTGACAGAGCTGGATTCAGGAGTACCCCCAAACTACACACCACCTCCTTAAGGGAGAGTGCAACCCCATCCAGGGCAGGCAACCTACTTCTTGGACCACTCACCCAGAGAACCTCCATCTTGCCAGGATTCAGACTCAGTTTATTGGCCCTCATCCAGTCATCACTGCATCCAGACACTGGTCCAGGGTCTGCTCAGCCATTCTGGATTCAGATGTTACAGAGAAATAGAGTTGGCTATCATTAGTGTACTGCTGACACTTCTCTCCATATCTTTTAATGATCCCTCCCAATGGCTTCATGTTTATTATTATTATTTAAACTTATTGTCACTTGACTTATTGTCTCCAAGTGACTTACATTTAAAAATAAACATAAATATATTAAACCATAGGGGGGGAAAACACAGAAAATTCATATAAAGCATTAAAATTTCATGCAACATACAAAAAAACAGAAACAGTCATAGGAAACTTTTGCAACAAATAGCAATAGATGTTAAATGACATCAGAGACATTATAGTGCCCCAAAGCACCCCATAGTTCAAGAGCCACAGGGCTCAGAAAAACTCATCCAATGCTACCTTCTGGAACTGATCCTGGAGATAAGATTAGAACCATTGCAGAACAGTTGCCCCAAATGCCATTTCCTATACACATTCGAGGGGGATATCATGGTCAATAGTATCAAAAGCTGATGAGAGATCTAGCAAGAGCAACCTGATCTCACTCACTGCCACCCCTCTCCCAAAAGTGGTCATCCCATTAGGGCGGCCAAGGCAGATTCAGTCCTGAACCATTCTAAGGCTGGGATGGGAGACCTATGGACCTGCAAGCATTGGTAAGACAACTCACTGATCAGTGGCCATACGGGTTGGGGTTGATGGGAACTGGAGTACAACAACATCTTGAAGGCCACAGGTTCCCTATTCCTGTTGTATGGCCATATATATACACACAAAACAGTCAGGGAGAATCGAGAGTTGAAAGTGTAAAAAGAGAGAGAGAAAATCCAACCCCTTTTGGACATTTTTCTCTCAGAGTTCTCATAATCTGTTGAAATTAATTAAAAATCAGCCATGTTCACAGAGTACCTGTAATCTTTTAGACTGCAGAACATGAAGGCCAGAGTATGGGACAAGGTCAGTAATAGGATTATGTTTTGCGTATCACCATGAAAGTTGTGAGGGTTGTTAAGCAAGCATTTCTGAGTTCAGGACTATAAGTTTTGTAAGGTTTTGTTTTGAAATGAGCTTATGGGAAGCATCAGAATGGCATGGGGGTATTTTCAATTTAACATTGCAGAATGTGAAAAATCCATGCTGACTATAGTATACAGCCACTCTCATGCCTGTATAATACATAAGAAATAATGAAACTGAGAAATTATACTATAATGGCATGTAATGCAATATAAAACAATAACATCCCAAAACAAAATGTAGCAGCAGAATTTGAAAACATCTTAAGAGTCAGAGATCCCTTCCCTATTCAGCCTTCCTCTTGCCAAAGCACATCCTGATTCACAATTTGCAACACTCACGCTACTAACAGATACACATCACATCCAAACTCTGCCTTACATCTACACAAATCATACAATACCTATTCATTCAATATCTCTCATCCCATTCTACTCCCGCACCTCACACATATCCACCAGTACACACAAGCATACCGTCTACCAAATCATACCAGAATCACCCACACAGTCACCAACCGATATCATCAATCATCCCTTCCATTCAATTAAAAATGTACAGTAGGGCCCTGCTTTACGGCGTTCCGCTTTACGGCGCTTCGTTCATGCGGCAGTTTTCAGTTAGGGAAAGGCCCTGCTCTTACAGTGCTTGTTCTGCTAGTACGGTGGGTTTTTTCCGTCGTGCGCCATTTTGATGTCATTTTCACGCAATGCCGCCCATTATAGTCTATGGGGCCCCGCTTTACTGTGATTTCCGCTTTACGGCAGGGGCCTGGTCCCTAACCCGCTGTATTAGCAGGGCCCTACTGTACTGCAAAAACACCAAGAGACAATGAAACCATTTACTGACAGAATAAATTTGGCAAAAATCATCTCCTGCCCCACCCCTCCAGTGGGAGCCTCCACTGGATCTGAGTCCCTTTTCACAAAAGAAAGGAAATCAGGAGCCAAACCATAGGCTTTAGTCTGATAAGCTTCACTGGCATGAGTCCATATACCCATTTACATCCTTACAGATGGGCAAATATAACCATTTGTCTAAAAGCTAGATTTGAAAAAGAATCCTTTGAAATAAAATGCCATTCAATACAACATAGCAAAATGTCTCTTTCTTTTTTTTTTACAATAATTTTTATTCAAATTTTCATAAAACATACAAAACAAAATCATAAAACATTCAAAGACAAAAAACAAAACAAAACAAAAATAATTAAACAAAAAAAATAAAATATTGACTTCCCATTTGTCACAGATCAAATCAGTTATAGGTCTACAATATATAACAATCCTGTCTCTTAAATCATATTATAAAATCACTTTCCTCCAGTAGTTATCTTAATTAATCATCAAATCTCATAAACATTACTTTATTCTTTCCACAAAAAGTCAAAGAGAGGTTTCAATTCTTTAAGAAATATATCTATCAATTTTTCTCCAAATAAACATGTCAATTAATCCATCTTGTTAATAATTATAATAATCTTATTGTCATAACCATAGTCCAAATAAACATTTCGATTAATCCATCTCATCAAAATCTGTTAGGTTCAATAATTTCAATAGCCATTATTCCATTATCCCTATTAGTTCCATCTTCCATCTTCAATAGTCCTGTTAAGTCCAGTAATTTCAGTGTCCAATCTTCCATTATCAGTATTCCATAATAATCTTGCTGTCGTAGCCATAGTCATATAATAAGAGTCTGATGGGAATTTCCTCTATCCCAAATATTTTCTTGCCATCCATTCTGAATAAGTTGCTGAAATACTGTTGTAAAGTCATATCTCTGTTCTTCTTTTTTACAAAATGCACTGGCTCATCTCTTGAGAGTTTTTCCATTGTCACATGGCTGCAGTTAATTCCATAGATTTTCTCTATATCAAACTCCATCACGTCATTCCAGTCCAAAAGATTATCCAAGCCATTGATAACTTTATCTCTAATATCTTCATTAATTTCTTCAGAGATAACGTTAAATTCCAAACAGTAGATTTTATTTCTAAAATCCATAAACTCCAGATCTTTTTCCAATTCCACATTTGTTCCAATCTCCAGGGCTTGTATCTTCCCTTTATTTTTTCTTTTCTCATCTCTGATCTCATTCTCCTCTCTCACAGGATCCCCTATTTCTTTAAGCTCCTGCGTCATTTTGCTCAGTTCAATTTTCAGCTCCTTACTACCCTGTTGCAGGGTTTGTTTCATTATCTCAATCTCATCCATTATTTTCTGAAACATAGTTACTTCCAGATTCTCAGCCACTTTCTTGACTGCCATTTTTAAAACCACGAAAACAAAGCAAAACAAAAATAAAGAAGAACCACTTCTTATTTCAGCAACAATTGGGTTAATAGTCCAGGCTTGATGACATCACAGTATAAACAGAGCAGCCTGCCTTATCTCTCTATGTTCAAGAATGCAAAACAAATTTAGTTCCCAGAATCAAAACAGCTAGTGGCGTCGTGAAGAAGCAGATTCGTCAAAATAAAATAGACCAAAAAGAGAATAGTCCCAGACAATATAATATTCCTCGGAATAGAAATCAGGAATAGAAATCCCTCTTCTGTTTATATCTTTAGAATGCACTTCCAGGACAGCTTTTTGCGACAGAAACAGAGATAAGCTGTTAATTTCGTGAATAACAGAGAAGAGTTATAGCTCACCCAGAAGTTGTCCAAAGCCGATCAATCTGACAAATCTCCTTTGGCTGCAACAATTTAAACCAAGTAAAAAAAATAATAGAAAGAAGGGTGCTTGCCTGTTAGTCCGTTCTCTCTTTAAAGAAAAGATAAACGTATCGCTTAAACAGATAGAGCTTGTTCGGAAGTCCGTCCGGCATTGTTGGCTGGACCTTATCTCATAAATTAATGAAATCCAGTCCTCCCAACAAAAACAGGCTTTTGAGGTTGATCTCTACGTTTCTCCCTGCCCGGGAGAAATTTCATCAGTCAAAAAAAAAAAAGTTCTGACTGATTTATATCTGAATAAGCTTCTTTTGAGGCGGGAGCCCGTCCCAAAAGCAGGCACAAGCGAAGTCACCCTTCCCGGAAGTCCCAGCAAAATGTCTCTTTCAAAGTGATGCCACAGAATTCCCCCAACAAAAAGGAGAACCAAATATCTTTGGTTTTTTAAAAAACAATTATCCAACCCATTTAAAAAACAACAACCAAAGGCAGGGTATTTTAATGCTAAAGTGTGTACAGAGAAGTAAAATATTTGGGTATATTAAACCTATCATGGTCCAGTGGACAGATAGTTTCATTTGGATCTGGTCAGTCTGGGTTCATATACCAGTTCTGCCCTCTGTGACCTTAGATAAGAAATGTAGAAAAAGTGTTGTATGATCAGTTTCACCTGGATGCCTCAGAGCGTTCTAAGAAACCTGGAAATAATCTCCAAAAAAGAAGAACAAAAGGAAGCACATATTTGCATAATATTTGCATATGTTAATTTATATGTATACATGCAAACTTAGAAATAATGATATATTATAATTAAATAGAAATACATCTACCCATCATAGGGGAGAGTGTGACTCGGAAACAGTAGCTCAGGCTACTGTCTTGGTGCTCACTGCTGATGGGCCCTCTCTGCTCTCCCTGTTTAGGGTTCTTGATCTTTAAACCAGGTTTGGACCAGAAGACCTTTCAAATAGAGGACTGCCCTCTGATAAGTAGAACACATGGCCATTCTAAAGCATTCACAACTTACTGATAATTGACTATAGTCAATTATCTATCCTGGCTTCCAGTCGGCTTTGAGGCCCAATTCAGGGAACCAGTCACTACCTTTAAAGCCCTATGTATCTACTCCTATATGTTCTCCCCTGTCCCATAAGAACAGCACATGTGATCTTGTTGTTCGATGTTCCCTTGTTTATAGATTCATTGTGTCATGGAGCTCCTACATTATGAAATGCCCTGCAAGGGAGATTCCTAGACTGCCTCTCTGTGCAACTTCACCACAGGTGTCGACATTATGGTGCCATAAAAAAAATTGAGAAAAAACTAGATTCATGTAAAGCTGCTTTTGACATTGAGCCACCTTTATGGGCCAATTCTAAGCATGTTTACTCAAATGTAAATTTCACTAAGTTCAATTGGATCTACTCCCTAGTAAGTTAATTTAGGATTGCAGCCATAGAGTACCAGTTATAATTTCCTCCCTGCTTTTCAGGTTTTGTTTTTTAAATACCCATTTAACTTTTTATTAGAAGAAAGAATAACCAAACCTCTATCAAAATAAATAAATAACTGGTAACCATAAGAGGTTTTTTTCCTATCCTCTCAGTCTCCTGTAACATGTGATCAGCTAAATTGCTTGAGCCATCAGAGTATATTTCAAAATGTATTCTTTATCTTATAAGTTCAATTCCCTGTCTGTAAAACAGCAATAATGATAACCTACTTCACAGGGCTTTGGGAAGGCAAACACAATAAAGCACTTTGCAAATTAAAAGTGCTATGTACAAGAGACAATAGTCAGAGAAAAACACAGTAAAACTTATATTGTTGTGGGATGAAGGTAGCAGCTGGTGGAGACAATAAAAGTGAACAGTTCCAGGTGGCACATCTCTGCTTCTCATAGGGTAGGGGTGGGAAATCCTTTTCAGCCTGAGATCCTCATTCCCTTCTGGACAATCTTCTGAGGGCTGCATGCCAGTGGTGGGCAGGGCCAGAGGCAAAAGTGGGCAGAGCAACAAATGTAAATTTTACCTTTGTACAGTCAGTTACACTTGCACACCCCTCTCTACCCTCTATCCAGACAAGCAAGAGGCATTATCAAAGTTCGAGGACACTTTCCAGCCAGGAAAAAACACTCAATAGGGTGCAAAGCAGGGCCAGTGAGGGGCATGATCTTGGGAGAGAGGATGTGGCATGGGGAGAATGTGAGTAAAAGCCCCCTGCAGACCTTTCCTACTCAACACAGGAAGGTTGGGGCTGAAGCAGAGGTTGGAGGCAGGACTTGCATTCGCACTCCTGCATTATCCTCTCTGTTAAACATTGCATGTTCAGGAAAAACGGCTGAACCCAACTTATGTCTGGCATGGACCAGACAACAGTTAATATGTAGAGGTGGGGTGGATGGAAAATGTAACACAAAGCAAGACAAATCTAGATATAATATCAATGGCACTAACAACAAGATGTTCATCTGTTTGTTTTTAATGATGTTTTAGGGTGTTTTTAGTGTTTTTGTTTGCTGCCATGGGCTCCTACTGGGAGAAAGGGCAGGATATAAATTTAATGAATAAAAGAAATAAAAATATTCTGCAGTGATAAGTAGAGCAGGATTGGATGCCTATTGTCAAAGGATGAAATAAAGAGATAACTAAAAGTGATCTGAAAAGATTTCTACCCTAAATTAACCTTTGTTCTTTTAAAGCACTCACTACACTCACAATCATAGACCCTCCGTGGCACAGAGTGGTAAGCAGTGGTAACGAAGCCGAAGGTCTGCTCACGGCCAGAGTTCGATTCCAACAGAAGGAGGAAGTCGAATCTCCGGTAAAAGGGGTCGAGGTCCACTCAGCCTTCCATCCATCCGTGGTTGGTAAAATGAGTACCCGGCATATGCTGGGGGGTAAAGAAAGGCCAGGGAAGGAACTGGCAATCCCACCCCATATATACGGTCTGCCTAGTAAATGTTGCAAAATGTCACCCTAAGAGTCGGAAACGACTTGCACTATAAGTGCGGGGACACCTTTACCTTACACTCACAATCATAGTGGCTATTTTTCTTCTTTTTCTTGAGTACTTGATGGCAAAGGATGAAAACAGCCCTAGAGGAATAGAAACACTGCTCTGCACTATGGTTAGCTGGCTGGCTGGCCACTTAGGCTGTAACTCAGGCCTAATTTCTGATTTTTCCCAGTGTGTGTGGCTCAGCATGAGGCCTTTTCAGGGTTTCTAGTCAGAAAAATCAACCCAACAACCATAAAAAATCCAATTGCTTTCCACAATTAGTTTCCAACAGCTTAGCTAGTTCCTTATGTAGCAATCAGTTAAAAAGTTTTCCCTTGATTGTCAAATAGGAAGGAAAATCTAAAGGTCAGACTAAAAGGTCAGACTAAAAGACTAAAAGGAGGGTTCCTCAAGGAGGAATTAACAAACACTCTAAAGTGTTTATTTTCTCTTTCAAAAGGTGTATTGTGAACCTACCATTCAGAAAGTTTTCTGGCATGTTTATCAAACATTTTTATAAGTTTAAGAAAGGAAGTCTATTATGCAGTAAATATTTTACAAAGTTAAGGATTCTACTGTCATTGACTTCAACAATTATATTGTTCTCAGCACCACTCTTCCTAAATGCTTGATTACGGTTACATTGTCATTTGCTCTTACTCTTCTAAACCTGTTTTTATTTTTATTTTATGTATTGGTGTTATTGTGATACAAGATTAAAACTAAAGTCTTGAGAAAACAAGTTCCACACTAGTTTTTAACTTAGTTATAGCATAAACTATTTTGTATATTTTACACCTTTTGGTATCCCCTTGTTCACTATATCCTTAGCATCCTTTTTAAATAAACAAACAAAAAATATGCTACTCATTTATTTATTTATTTATTATTTGATTTATATCCTGCCCTTCCTCCCAGCAAGTAATCTCTAGTGTTCATACTAAATTTTACATTGCACTTTTACTTGATCTTCGATCTTTCGAACCTACCATTCTTGGGCAAGTTCATTGAGCGAGTGGTGGCCAACCAGTTGACAGCACACTTGGATGAAATGGATTACTTGGATCCATACCAATCGGGTTTCAGGACTGGTCACGGAACTGAAACAGCCTTGGTCGCTCTGGTAGATGATATGAGGAGGGCATTAGATAGGGGAGAATTCACCTTTCTTGTCCTCCTCGATCTCTCAGCGGCTTTTGATACTGTCGACCACAGTATCCTTTTACATCGCCTGGAGGGATTGGGAATTGGAGGCACTGTATTACGGTGGTTCTGTTCCTTTCTCTCCGATAGGTACCAACAGGTAGCACTGGGGGAGGAGGTTTCAGACCCTTGGCCTCTCAATTGTGGTGTACCACAGGGCTCTATCCTCTTTCCCATGCTATTTAATATTTATATGAAGCCGCTGGGGACAATCATTAGGAGATTTGGGCTGCAGTGTCACCAATATGCGGATGACACTCAGCTCTATCTCTCGTTTAAATCTTCACCAGAGTTGGCTGTGGAGACCTTGTCCAAGTGCCTGGAATCCGTGAGTGGATGGATGGGAAGGAACAAGCTGAAGTTGAACCCCAATAAGACCGACGTGCTACTCGTGGGGGACAAGAGAAGGTTGGGAGATGTTGACCTGAAATTCAATGGGGTGAGTTTACCCCTGAAGGACCAGGTCCGCAGCCTTGGGGTTGTACTTGATTCCAGGCTGTCCATGGAGGCTCAGATTTCGGCAGTGAGCCGGGCAGCCTGGTATCAACTACACCTCATACGAAGACTGCAACCCTACCTTCCTGTTCATCAGCTCCCACTGGTAGTACACGCCCTGGTCACCTCTCAATTGGATTACTGTAATGCGCTCTACGTGGGGTTACCCTTGAAAACGGTCCGGAAATTACAATTTATACAAAACGCCGCAGCTCGACTACTTACGAATAGTCGCCGCCGGGATCACATCACACCAGTGTTGTTCGATCTACACTGGCTTCCAGTTGCTTTCCGGGCCCAATTCAAGGTGTTGGTATTAACCTTTAAATCCCTATATGGTCTCGGCCCAGTTTATCTAAAGGAGCGCCTTCAATGCCACCAATTATGCCGCCCGACACGATCAGCCACACAGGGCCTTCTCTCAATCCTGCCGACAACAACAGCTAGATTGGCGGGAACTAGAGAGAGGGCATTCTCAGTGGCGGCCCCCACCTTATGGAACTCCCTCCCACAAGATCTCCGGCACGCCTCTTCCCTAAATGTATTCCGTAAAGCCATAAAGACCTGGCTCTTTCAACAGGCCTTTGGGATTTCCGGGGAGGGTTAACCGTTATGACTGAAATGCCTCTAACCCTGTATTAATATTGTTCTCGCTGCTGTATTGTTTTTACATTGCATTATTGTATTTTATTGCATTCTGTTTTAATTGTTACATGTACGTCGCCTAGAGTGGCCAATGGCCAGATAGGCGACACATAAATTAAATTTATTATTATATTATTATTATTATTATCTTTACAAAGCACATTATGTAAGTTAACACACTCTCTGCATGGAGGAGGAGTGAGGAGGAAGTCACTGCCTTTACCTTCCCCTGCCCTGGTCTTTACATCCTCTGCACCAGTGAGTTGGGGGATTGGTTGGCACTGTGAGCCTCCCCCTCAAATGCCCTACCTAGAAATATGGTTGCCCCACTTAACAAGGAAAGCTGGTTACAGGGCTGAGCAGGTGAAGTACTGATTGAGGGCCCCTGTAGCCCAGAAGGGTCCCTCAGGCACCCCTCCTTAGGCTGGAAGGATAGAACTCCTGCCCCACGATCTGTGCCAACATCAAGTCATGGGGTCCAGTTATCCAATGTTGTCATGGATTGTGGGGCAGGAGCTCCACCCTTCCAGGAAACATGTGCCCTGCAGGCAGTGCAGGCTTAAATAGGCATACTCACCCCACCTACCTATTGCATCACCACCTCCAGTTGCTAGTGAGCTGCTTGTGCATGCCTCACACCACACAAGATGATGGCAGGGTGTCCTTAGTGGTTGACACCCCAGCCACCATCTTGGGTGTTGGCCGATGTGCTAATGCGCTGTTACAGTGTGCAGCAGGTTAGTGGGGCAGATGGGCCTATTTAAGTCCACATTGCCTGCATCAGAAGGGTGTGTTGGGGAGCATGATGACATAGGCCTGGGGCAGTCTGGTGCAAGGGCCCAATCATGACTGGTGCCGTATCTGGAGCTGAGAGTAAAAGGGAGTATCTTAGAAAACAGCATGACTGGCTGGCTGGAACCCTGAACAGGATCACACCACGCTACAATATTTTGTTGCAGGCTCCACTTGTTTGATTTATCAATCTCTGTTGGTTTCCAGGATCTTGTCATGCTCAGCTAATTGTTGGCACATGCAAAGCACTGTGACTTTCCCCACATTGGACTGATTTCAAATTGTGCAGACATAGGAAATCAGGTTACCTGATGTCATTGTGACATCAGGTGATTGGCAGTTGAGTGGCTCTGTCGACATGTCAAAAATGGCCCACATAAAGTGGGAGAGTAAGTGGGATCTCATTTATATAGTTCCAGGGAATGGTCTGAAGGCACATGAGTCACCACCTTGCTGAAGATAAGTATATATGGGTTTGGTCAGTGTCTGGATGGGTGGCCAATTAGGAATCATATGTTTCACAATTAAAAGAAGGCAGGATGATATAAGTGTAAGATTTCCCCCCTCAAAAAAACAGTAAGAGTGTGTTCACTACACTAATTTAATTCTTGTGGAATTATATTTATTTCCACATCTGATAGCATAGTTGATACAGGGCCTTCATTATTGTCCTTCTCATTAACTTTTGCTTTGTGTCTTAGCATGCCTATTAGCTTCTAACAACTCATCACCAGGAGCTATTTTTGTTCATTCTCTTTGTCTCTTTTCATTTCTCTTCACTTTTTCTTTTCTCATTCATTTTCCAAGAGCCTTTATATAAAAACGCAAATTGTGTTTTAGTAATGTGCCCTTGTAACAAAACCCCTAAATATGGCATGATTGATCCAAACCTTACTTAGAAAGAATTCATTCAAAAAGTGTGTGATATTTCCTCAGATTGGAAACAGGTTCACAGGTATGCCAGCCATTGAGATCCAATATAAAGGTGGCCAGAATCAGTTATTTGTCTCTAATCTACAAAGCCACCTTTTCTTTCCTCCTTCTAGTCACAGAGTGATAAGCAAAACACGTTTCAAAATGTAAAATATTTTATAAATGTCTGACAGTGCCTGAAGTAGCAGCACTAGATGAAAAATTGTCATGGCTCATGTAAGTTGTTTTCCTCAGCATCTTCCAGAAGGAACTATGAGTGGTATTCAATGCTAGTCCTACTCAGAGTAGACCCATTGAAGTTAATAGACATGACTAACTTAGGTTAATTAATTTCAATTGATCTACTCTAAGTAGGAGTTGCACTCTATAATAGGAACCAGTAGAGATCGGCGAATCTGTCAATTTTGGTTTCTCTCAGTATCTCATTTTTTCAGTCTAAAGTTCAGTTCTCCACATTTCTGTTGTTGTTGTTGTTATGTGCCTCCAAGTTGACTACGACGTATGGCGATCCTATGAATCAGCGATCTCCAAGAGCATCTGTCATGAACCACCCTGGTCAGATCTTGTACGTTCAGATCTGTGGCTTCCTTGATGGAATCAATCCATCTCTTGTTTGGCCTTCCTCTTTTTCTACTCCCTGCTGTTTTTCCCAGCATTATTATCTTTTCTAATGAATCAGGTCTTCTCATGATGTGTCCAAAGTATGATAACCTGTTTCATCATTTTAGCTTCTAGTGCCAGTTCTGGTTTAATTTGTTCTAACACCCAAGTATTTGTCTTCTTCGCAGTCCGTGGTATCCACAAAGCTCTCCTCCAACACCACATTTCAAATGAGTTTATTTTTCTCTTGTCCACTTTTTTCACTGTCCAACTTTCACATCCATACATAGAGATTGGGAATACCATGGTCTGAATTATCCTGACTTTAGTGTTCAGTGATACATCTTTGCATTTGAGGACCTTTTCTAGTTCTCTCATAGCTGCCCTCCCCAGTCCTAGCCTGTTTGTTTTTAATGTCCTCATATAAGTTCATCAGCATTTTAATGCAAATTTATCCTAATATACACATTTTTGAAAAGCAATTGTCACTAATATTACGCATCTTGCATGTTATTTTCCCTTGTATACATATATTTTATGTACACTTTACCCTAGATGCATTTTCATACACATTCATTTGCTGGAGAACTGCATTGCAAAATTCATAGAAGTGCGAATTTTGAAGGATGTTTGCATTTGGATGTGTGTTTTGTAATGTACAAATTAGATAGGTTCATCTTTAAATGTGAACTGAATCAAATTTCTCCCCACCCCTAGCAACCACCAAAGCCACATAGGAAAAAGCTCTCCATGACTCCTTTTCTCCTATTTGTCATTGCAGGACAACAGAGGAATATTGCATCTTGTACTTTGCCTGTTCCATGATAAACCAGCTCATTTATCAAAATCCTAGTTTATTACAGAGATGGGTTCATTTACAGTGGTCATCAGCTGAGGCCCTCCTAGTGGTGCCGTAGCCTCAGAGATCCATCTCATGAAACTCCCCCCTCCCCCCCAGGAAGAGGCCTTTTAGAATGGTGGCACTTACTTGATGGAACAGCCTCACCTTGGAAATTAGACATGCATTGATCATATTAAGATTTTGGCATATTCACCTGAAGCATAGCATTGGTCTGGCACATACCACTACTTATCTATTGTGGATACTGCACTTTTAATTTTAAAGCTTTCTGAGTTATTGCATGAGAGTTTTGTTGTTTTAGTGCTATATTGTGCTTTATTGTTTTGAACTGCTTTGGATAATATAAAGCAGTGTATAAATATTTTAGAATAAATGGAATTAAAAGTGTGGTTTAAATTAGTAGTGAGAGGGAAGCTAGGAATTAAAGACAGTTGCTCTCTGCCTAATTGCACAATACCAGCTGTTTCTGTAGCATGAATTCATAGATGTACACCCACTAGATGAAACTCTTCCAGTAATGAACATCCTGTCTTTCTAATTTCCCTTCTCTTCCCATCCGTCTCTTATATACTCACCTTTGCTCCCATCCCACTGTCCTCTGATCATAATTGATCTTTAAATATTTATGTGGTGCATCCAAGTGCATCTAGATGAATTTTGTATTAAATGTGCATTCAGAAGGACCTCTTTCAGTGGCACCACTCTGAAATACACAATGTGGCAATACATGATATTTCTGTCCACCTTGTATCTTGTTTCTTCCACCCCCTCAAGTGTATTTGAAATAAATCCACTGCTTCCCTTCTGTCAATAAAGTAACCACCCACTTCCTTCAAAGGGCTGCCTTCTCTTTTTACAGGAAATTCACAGCCCTAGCCTGGCATGGTGAGATCTTGTGTACACTTGTCCTATTCAGTTTTTCTGCCCATCTCCACTTACAATCTATCTATACCTCCAGCTGTTTGTCTTCCTCCATCCTTTCTTTCCTCACTTTCTATTCTGAGAAAGACATGTGCATGATAAGCCACTTGGCATACCCATCTCTTTCTTACCATTCAACATAAACCTTCCTAACATTATTACTTTTGCTGGAAATAATTTTTTTATTAAGAGTATTTAGAGGCTCCCCCCCAATTTACCCAATGGTCCTTGGGGTTTGTTGTTATGTGCCTTCGAGTCAATTACGACTTATGGCAATCCTATGAATGAGTGACCTCCAATAGCATCTGTCATGAACCACCCTGTTCAGATCTTGTAAGTTCAGGTCTGTGGCTTCCTTGATGGAATCAATCCATCTTTTGTTTGGCCTTCCTCTTTTTTATTATTTATTATTATTTATTAAATTTATATACCACCCGACTAGCAATAGCTCTCTGGGCGGTGAACATAAAAATACAATAACATAGGAAATACAATAAATGACACAATATAATACAAAATAATACAGTCTAAAATCAATATAATAACATTTTTAAATTAAGTCAATTTAAATTAAAATGCTTCAGAGAATAGGAAGGTTTTAACCTGGCGCCGAAAAGAAAGCAGAGTCGGCGCCAGGCGCACTTCCTCGGGGAGACTGTTCCATAGTTCGGGGGCCACCACTGAGAAGGCCCTAGATCTTGTCACCACCCTCCGGGCCTCCCTATGAGTTGGAACCCGGAGGAGGGCCTTCGTAGTAGACCGTAGTGTACGGGCCGGTTCATATCGGAAGAGGCGTTCCGTAAGGTATCGTGGTCCCACACCGTATAAGGCTTTATAGGTTAATACCAACACTTTGAATCTGGCCCGGAAACATATTGGCAGCCAGTGCAAGCGGGCCAGAACAGGTGTTATATGCTCGGACCGCTTGGTCCTTGTTAGCAGTCTGGCTGCCGCGTTTTGCACTAGCTTCTGTTTTTCCCAGCATTATTGTATTTTCTAGTGAATCATGTCTTCTCATGATGTGTCCAAAGTATGATAACCTCAGTTTCATCATTTTAGCTTCTAGTGCCAGTTCTGGTTTAATTTGTTCTAACACCCAAGTATTTGTCTTTTTCGCAGTCCATGGTATGCGCAAAGCTCTCCTCCAACACCACATTTCAAATGAGTTGATTTTTCTCTTATCCGCTTTTTTCACTGTCCAACTTTCACATCCATACATAGAGATCGGGAATACCATGGTCTGGATGATCCTGACTTTGGTGTTCAGTGATACATCTTTGCATTTGAGGACCTTTTCTAGATCTCTCACAGTTGCCCTTCCCAGTCCTAGCCTTCTTCTGATTTCTTGACTATTGTCTCCATTTTGGTTAATGATTGTGCCAAGGTATTGATAATCCTCGAAAAGTTCAATGTCCTCATTGTCAACTTTAAAGTTACATAAATCTTCAGTTGTCATTACTTTAGTCTTTTTGACGTTCAGCTGTAGTCCTGCTTTTGTGCTTTCCTCTTTAACTTTCATCAGCATTCGTTTCAGATCATTACTGGTTTCTGCTAAGAGTATGTTATCGTCTGCATATTTTAAATTATTGATGTTTCTTCCTCCAATTTTCACACCTCCTTGGGGTGAAAAACATAAATATCAAAAATAAATGTACAGTACAAGGCTAAAACAAAATGTAATGACATAAATCAAAATAAAAACACAGAACAATAAAAACCAGAAGGCAGCAGCAGCAAAAAGGAAACTTTCTCAGTGCCCAGGGCCCCTTGCTGTGCCCCAAAGGCCTGAACAAAAATCCCTATGGTTTGAAATTGAAGTGACACCCACCTACTACCATCGTACAAATTCAGCAAATATTCACTAATAGGCAAAAACCTTGCGGTTTAAAAACGTATCTATAGCCCACAGATATTTCTATCAAACTTTACAAAGCAGGGAAATTGGGCACCTATAGTGAATGCACCAGGGGAGCAGGAGACCTCCTCTCAAATATTGTTTTACCCTACAGATTGGTCAAAATGCAAACACAATTTGGGTTGGTCTTTCATAGTCCAATCCACTTCCTGTGTAGCTTGGAAGAATTTGGTAACGTGCCTCTGAGCATATGGTGAGTGGTGGCAACACCTGCCATCTCCAAAGATGGAGAATTACATTTTTCTATGTTTGTTGGTGTTCTTACTTTGCTTCTTTTCTGTGTTACTATTGTTTCTACAGAGAATCTAACCTAGAAAATTATATTTCTCTCATTATTCATCCTAGAAATCTGTGTCAAATTTATTTTTAATAATTTCAAAGCCTTTTTATTGGTCAATGTGATATGATGGTGAAGACATTTTAAACTGGAGGTTATGTTCTATTTCTATTTCGGGTGCATTAACAGTTGAATCTGAAACTGCAGTTTGATGTAAAAACAGACTGATTACAATATGTTGCTACTTAAGCAATGACTCTAGGTTGGAAAGAAAAAACTTGGCCTGCCCAAGATTCATGTTTTCGATATCTCCGATTAAATCAGAAATCAGCCATAACAGTATTTGTTTATTGCCTGTGCATACATAGATTTGGCTGAGATTCTTTTGTGACATGCAGGCACACCCATTGGAGATGTGCACTTTCATTCTGTGACCAAATAGAAAGCAATTTTCAATATCAACAGAGGACAGAGGTCAGTCACCAGTGTACATAAAGGAAGAGGATTGTAGAAGCAAAGTATTTCCATTGGAATTTATTAAATTGTTTGGCCTTTTAATAATTAAAGAAGCCTCATTACCCGACAAACAAGAACAGGTTGGCTATTCACCTTAGAAAGATGGCATTTTGTATTGCTTCTATTACAGAGAAGAACTCTCAAAACTAATGAAGACACATAAAAATGCAAATTATTGCAGCTAATTGGCTCCATCTCCTTATACTTCTTGAATTATTAATTTATGATGGTATAAATCTACCCCTTCCAAAATATATAGT
Source organism: Rhineura floridana (assembly GCF_030035675.1). Taxonomy (NCBI): domain Eukaryota; kingdom Metazoa; phylum Chordata; class Lepidosauria; order Squamata; family Rhineuridae; genus Rhineura; species Rhineura floridana. Next base: position 147,254,989 of record NC_084483.1, on the reverse strand, counting down.
AAAGAATAGTTCAGTGTGTTCAGATTTGCAATATGTAAGTATTTGTTCATTAACTGTCTGCTTTCATTAAGTTCCTTATATTATTAGGAAAAGAAAAGTGTAAAAGATAACATAATTACAGATTGTATATTAGCAGCTTCCATTTTTACATGAAAGTCCAGGAGGCTTGAGCTTAAAAGCAGACAGACACACTAATATATGTGATTCCAATTTGGACATAGGGGTCGTATGGAGGTTACAGGACACCCCTGAAACATGAGTACTTGTAAAAGTGTGTTTTCATACATTGACACTGGAAATAATGAATTTTCTCAATTGGTTCTAGCCAAGGTCTAGATTGGAGTGGTGCACCTTTTTCAGACTGAGTGTCACATTCTCTTCCAGGTAACCTTCCAGGGGTCACGGGCCAGTGGTGGGAGAGGCCATGAGCAAAAGCTCCTTGCACTAATGGAACTGTTTAGTTGTACCTTTGTAAATTTTACCCTTGTCCAGCAGGCTTCTACACACTCTCATATACCCCTCTCTATCCTCCATCCAGGGAAGCAAAAGGCATCACCAGAGGTCAAGGACACAGTCTAGCCAGGCAAAAACAGTCCAGGGGTGTGTGAAGCATGGCCAGTGAGGGGTATGGCCTGGGGACAGGGTGTGTGCTGTGGCATGGGGAGAGTCCCAAAGACCAGAGAGATTTGGCCCCCAGTCATGAAGTTCCCCACCCTGGCCTAGAGAGTGGCCTAGAGTGGATGATATTCCTTCTTTCAATCTGGTCTAATGCATGGAGGCGAGTGAGTTTGCACAGCTCATCTCTGCCAACCCAGCATGCCATTCTGGTCTCTGTTGTCCCTGCTTGTACCCCTGCAATCTCTAAATCTGTTCCATGGGTTCCTCCAACTACCTGGAGCAGATTTAGGGATGATCCAAGGGGCTCATGGGTAAAGGAGAGGGTGGGGAAGTTCCATCGCATAGCTAAAGCTCCTTGCACTAGTGGGACTGTTTAGTTTAGAACTGTTTCTACTCAAGCTCACAGATACCTCTCTGTCCTTCATCCAGTTAAGGAAGAAGCGTGATCAGAATTGAAAGACCCATTCCAGCCAGGCAAAAAGATTCAAGGATGTCACAAGTGAGGGGCATGGCTGGGGAGAATGTGTGGGCTAAGAAAGTCTCAAGGGTCTGATAGAGAAGTTTGGAGGGGCGCATTTCGTCTCCATCCCTGCTGAAAATGGAAAACTCTCAGGATGGTTGACTTGAGAGAGAAAAATCCCTGAATGATCTCACTGCAATTAAAAGTCAATTACTATGAAGCCTACATAATTGTGGGCAACTGATGATTCAATCTCCCATACAGTGTGTCCATGTATCTTGCCTGTGGTTATATCTGAAGCTCATATCTTGCCTGTGGTTATATCTGAAACTTATATTATGTGAGGTCTCCCAGATCCTGCAGGTGAGATCTGGGAGACCTCACATTATATAACCAGGAGCAGAATATCAGAAATGCACTCCACTTATAACTTGAGGAGTCCTGAAACTATTGAAAGTGCAAATTGAACCTTAATTTCCTCAGGTCCAAATTTTTGGGTGGGCTGTGCCCGATAAGACATTATATAAATAATGCTATAAATAAATTTTATATAAATTTATAAAATAAAATATTTCAATATACTTGGTTTCTGGATAGGACAGAAAATATTAGGGGGATAAACTTTCCTGAGCTCAGCAGGAAAGCAAACTTCTAAATGAGTTTTATCATGCAAAATCTCACACAAATTTACTCAGCACACTTTAAAATGAATGAAATTTCTTTGGTTCCCAGACAATGCCTGGGGAGGTAATTGTAGGATTTCATTGCTTTAGTGTGGTTAAAAATCAACTTATCTCTTGCCTAAATGGATTAATGTACAATCAGATCATATTCTTTTCAGGATGATATTTCTCATATTTGATTTCAATCCAAAGTTTGTGTGTGAAAAAAAGCAAATAAAGCAATAGGTATCGGACTCAGGGAGTAAGGATGGATGCGGGAGGAGACTTTGGAGAGCTTTCTTTTTGGAAGATAATTTTTCAAAGAGATTGCTTGTTCCTTCCTTCCAGAATGCTTGGAATCCCTTCTGGCTATATTGAACACATCCCATTATGTGAGTGATGCCAGCTTTTCTGTCATGCAGGTGCTTTGAACTTTTGACTGCACAGGATTCAAGGGGATGACAAAGGGCCCCACGTATACATTAAGAGCCATATGTGAAGACGACAATGGGAGGAAGTGCAAGGAAGGGCTTCTGTGGGAAAGAATACACAATGAATATATAAGATGAACACAATGCAATCATATGGTTAAGATTATATATTAACCATTATGCTGATCTCTTGAAAAACTTTGCTTGACATTTTGTAGGGCTCGTCTTACAATTTGAAAATCTTTCTTTCTTTCCTCCACACTTCAGTCCAATGTACAAATAGATGTTTTTATCCCTACCATCTGTTTCCTGTTTTCTGAATGATATTACTCCATTAAGGGACAATGGTTCTATTGCATCAGCTCCCTAGAAGCATACAGAGAAAGTGGTGGTCACAGTGGCCTTGTCAAGTCAAAGATTTTCTGAAATCTGTGTGGGCACCTTATTTTATTTGATTTGATTTTACTTATTTGCCAGTATTTTAAATCCTTTAACATTAAAATAACAAAGCGGTGTACAAAAAGAGAAAAGTGCATAATAGGAAAACAATACAGTCCAGGATAAAACACATTTCACATGATGACAAGGGTAGTGGTGGGCAGAAACTGCCGTTACTAACACTAAGCTGGAAAGGCTTGACCACTCTTGAAAATCCCAGAACAATTGGTCACCAAGGTGTTTAAATTAAAGGTGCATAATTTATTAAGTGGATAACCAGCCAGATGGGCGACTAATAACTTCAATCCATCCATCCATCAATCAATAAATTACATGATTTAATATTTCTTGAAGGGGTAAAAAACAGAACCAAGAGCTTGTCAGTCAACCCAATGCTTCTGCATTCCATAGACAGGATACCAGAAGGCAAGAGTAGGCTTAACATCATACTAAGCAATTGGGTAGAATGTGTATTTTCCATGATATAGACATACATAAAAGGGGGGCAACTTACCCACCCACACCCACCCAGAGAAAGAGAGAGAGAGAGACAGAGAGAGAGACAGTGAGAGAGAGATTCAAGGAAGGGGCCTCCAGGATTATGGGTCTGTAATTCCATGGGTTTACTGAGCATGCTACATTACAGAAGCATGTTACCTGTGTTGTAGAGCAGAAGTGAAAAACCTGTGAAATCTTGTACATTTTTGATATGGCAAACATTTATTTAAGTTTCTTTCATGTCTTTTCTTAATTGTATGATGCAAGAAATATACATTTATCTCCACTATCATCACAAGAGGCTCAGAATGAGAAACTATGATTTGCCTAAAGCTACTAACAGAGCAATAATAATAATAATAAAAACCAATCTACCACGCTGGAGGAGGTTTGGATGAGGCAGGGATGCCTTTCTATCTAACTGTGCTGGGCTCCACAATCAACATTCAAATGTGCCACAAGCAGGAAGTGGAAACTAAACGTGCATACAAGTAGTTGGTGTCAGGTGACAAAAGCTGTGAGAACACACACATACACACATGGCAAAGCAAGTACACATGGATGTATGCACTATAGTGTGTTTCTATTAGTTTACAAAGCATTTGGTTTCCTTAAGACTGTCGGTGTATTATTTTATGACATAGGAACACTAAGGTTGAAATCCTACACAGTCGTATTGAACTTTGCAGCTTACATTCGAGTAGACACATGCATTGTACTATTAAGCACAACATTCTTAAACAGAAAGAATAGTGAAGAGGGGAGAAGTTGCAGTTGCTCAGTGGTGAGTTAAAAACACTCTGCTTATGCTCAGAAACACTCAATTGTTACTTAACAGTTATTTCTGCCTAGGAATTGTGACCATGAATTCACATACTGACCTTAGACTACTCCCTTATCACCATGCAATAAGTGTTCCTCAGCTGTAAAATGGGATCAAAGGAACATAAGGAGAGACTTGCTGGATCAGGCCAAACGTCTATCTAGTCCAGCATCCTGTTCTCACAAGTGGTCAACCAGATGATTATGGGAATATCCTCTAAATGTTATAAATGTAATATATTTTATTATTAATTTATTAATTTATTATTTGATTTATATCTCACCCTTCCTCCCAGCAGGAGCCCAGGGCGGCAAACAAAAGCACTAAAACACTTTAAAATATCATAAAAACAGACCTTAAAATACATTAAAACAAAACAACTTTAAAAACATTTTTTTAAAAGTTTTAAAAACATCTTAAATAAAAAGGGTTTAAAAAAATCATATTATTTAGAAAACAAAGATTTTTAAAAAATCAAAGAGCAATTCCCACACAGACTTTCTGTGAAAGACTGATGGGAGTGCAGAGCTAAGAACATAAGAACATAAGAAGAGCCTGCTGGATCAGGCCAGTGGCCCATCTAGTCCAGCATCCTGTTCTCACAGTGGCCAACCAGGTGCCTGTTTTCTTTTTTCAGACCTTCTTTTATCTGCAATTTTATGCTTTGCTTTTACAGCTATATAGGGCAAGGTGAAATTATTCAAAGCTAAACATGAGATAGAAAAATATAGCAGGCATGTCAGAGAGGAGATACGTCAGAGATGGTGCACAGGTTGCCACAAAGACAAGCACCTGTTATTTTAGGAACCTTGCCAAGGTAGTTGCGGTTAAAGATTGTCTTAAAAGAACTAAATGTTGTTATCTGAAAATCTTTTGTGGTTTTTCTCAATATAAGTGATTTTCCTATAAAAAATGGCCCATTCCTAGCAGAGCTACTGAGAAGCTTGTTGGCTTCCACTAAGCTAAACAGGGGCTGTCTCCTCTCTGCAGAAGGATCAAAGTAGTGCTCGTTTTTATAGGGATTTTATTTTATTTTCATCCTCGCCTGCTGAATTGTCAAGGAACTTTCTTTAGCTGAAAAGAACCATACGAATGTAGGAAGCTGCCTTATACTGAATCAGACCACTGGTCCCTCTTGCTCAGTATTGCCTACACTGACTGGCAACAGCTCTCCAGGATTTCAGGCAGGGACACTCCCAGCCCTACCAGGAGATGCCAGGGAATGAACTTCGGATCTTCTGCATACAACACTTCTGCTCTATCCCTGAGCTACAGCCCTTCATTATATCTATCCCCTTTTGTTTGTTAAGCTTTGTTATGGCATAATATATTTCTATATTACCTGTGATTACTCTGTCTGTGTTACTGTCCTGTAAAAATCCATTGCCAATGTAGAAATTGTATTAGGTCTGAATTAGTTTTGTGTATATTTTAATTCTATTCGGTAGCAGTTACACTCAGGTCCTGCTTGCAGACCCCATAGGTATCTGGTTGGCTACTGTGAGAACAGGATGCTTAACTAGTGGGCCTTAGGCCTGATCCACATTGTTAAAATCTATTGCGTTACTTGGACACAGCTTCTGAATATACGAGGGAAGAAAGCTAAAGGCCTCTTTACCAAATTCAGAATTCGATAAAGTCATATCCTAACATATCAGGTTTGCCAGCGGTCCATAATTTCTCTGGTCTATTCATATTTCAGGAGCTCTACCAATAACATGTATACTCTGTCTCTCTCTCTCTCAATCCATCGACCATTACAGATAATCAAGCAAGTATTACAATACTAGTTACTCCATGAGCTGTTAAACTTTAATCATTTTAGCCCTAGTATCAATATCAGTATCTACAAATTTGGCAACATTTAAAGTAACAAAAGAACTTCATTCATTGGTGATCACTTGTGGCCGAGTAAGATTGTCTTCCAAGATAAGGTCTTTAATAGTGGGTCCGTAAGTGACTGTGGAGGCCAATTCTGGATCCACACAGCCTCCCAGTGAGGACATAGGTTTCCAGATGGAAGATGGTCACAATGAGGATTTGCTTCACGTGCCTTCCCCTTATCTCATTTGTCCCTTTCATCCTGTACTTGTGCTTCTTGGAAGTCCACAGCACCTTTGATAATAGCCGACCTCCATCTGGGACGTTCATGGGCCAAGATTTCCCAGTTCTCGATGTTCATGTTACATTTTTTTAGATTAGCTTTAAGAACATCTTTAAAACTCTTTTGCTGTCCACTGATATTCTGTTTTACATCCTTAAGTTGGAAGCAAAATAGCTGCTTTGGAAGACAGCGATCAGGCCTTTGAACAACATGGCCAGTCCAGCGAAGTTGATGTTGAAGAATCATTGTTTCAACTCTGGTAGTCTTTGCTTCTTCCAAAACGCTAACATTAGTCCATCTGTGTTCCCAAGTAATTTGCAGAATTTTCCGGAGGCAGCGTTGGTGGAATCTTTCATGAAGTTGGGAGTGGCGTTTATAAATGGTCCATGTTTCACAAGCGTACAGTAAGGTCGGTAATACAATGGCTTTGTAAATAAGCATTTTGTCTCCCTGCGAATATCCAGATCCTCGAACACTCTACGTTTCATTTCGGAGAATGCGGCACTTGCAGAGCTCAGACGATGTTGAATTTCAGCATCGGTCAGCTTTTACAGAGAGATGGCTGCCAAGATAGGTGATCAACGTTCCCCAGCGTCACACCATTAAACTGGATTGATGGTGCTACAGAGGGACTAGTTTGCACCTCTTCATGAAGCACTTTGGTTTTTTTAATATTAAGTGAGAGCCCAAGCTTTTCATATGCTTCTGCAAAGACATTTAGGATAGTTTGAAGATCTCTCTCTCAATGTCCAGTCCACTTCCTGTGTAGCTTGGAAGAATTTGGTAACATGTGCCTCTGAGCATATGGTGAGTGGTGGCAACACCTGCCATCTCCAAAGATGGAGAATTATATTTCTGTATGTTTGTTGGTGTTCTTACTTTGCTTCTTTCCTGTGTTACTAATGTTTCTACAGAGAATCTAAACTAGAAAATTTTATTTCATTTTTCATCCTAAAAATCTGTGTCAAATTTATTTTTATTAATTTCAAAGCCTTTTTATTGGTCAATGTCATATGATGGTGAAGACAGCCTTTTGTGTTTCAAATGGGAGGTTATGTTCTATTTCTATTTTGGGTGCATTAACAGTTGAATCTGCAACTGCAGTTTGATGTAAAATCAGACTGATTACAATATGTTGCTACTTAAGCAAGGACTTCTAGCTGTTGGAAAAAAGAGGATGCACGTTTTCAGCCTGCTATGTTTCAACCACTTAATTTAAGGCAAGGTGGGCACGGTCAATTAAAAACATAGAGCACACCTAGAAATTTGCTAGAATATGTTTCACCTCCCATTGTTCTATCTTGTGCAAATTGAGACACTCCTGATGTCCACTGGACATTATTCTGCAGAATAGTCAGTGCCATTATTCTACAATTATTTTTGGAGTTATTTTAGTGTAAATTTTGCAAAGTGTTGCTGTACACATATTCACAGAAATAGAAACAAAAGAAAATGATTTCCTATAGGAAGCTTCACTAAAATTGCAAAGTAAATCAGACATATTTAAAATGACCATCTGAACTATATCAACTGCCTTAATAATGTTGCTTCCTCTCTGCTAAAACAAGATCAGCACAGCACATGTCTTCTTTCTATTATTTGGGCTGATTCCAGGTGTTGACACCACTCACCATATGCTCAGAGGCACATGTTACCAAATTATTCCAAGCTACACAGCAAGTGGATTGGACTGTGAAAGACCAACCCAAATTGTGTTTGCATTTTGACAGATTTGTAGGGCAGTACAATATCTCAGAGAGGAGTTCAGGTCTCCTGCTCCCCTGGTGCATTCACTATAGCTGCCCAATTTCCCTGCTTTTTAAAGTTTGGTAGAAATATCTGTGGGCTATAGGTACATTCTTAAACTGCAAGGTTTTTTTGCCTATTAGTAAATTTCCCTGCTTTTTCATCCGGGAGGTAAGAAATGGGATCCTGTGCAAGTTTGCTGAGAATGGATTTCATGCTTATTGAGTTCAATGGGATTTACTCCCCTGCAATCATGCTTAGGATAGGTGAAACTGACCACAGGGGATAGGGAGGGGGGAGGAGGGGGAGGAGGGAGGGGAGGAAGGGCAGAGGGGAGCAGGGAGATGGGAGCAGGCAGGAGGGGGGGAAGGAGAAGGACTGGTTTGATCATTTGCATGTTTATTGAGTTCAGTGCAATTTACTCCCGTGCAATCATGCTCAGGATAGGTAAAATTGACCAGAGGGAGGAAGGGAGGGCTGGAGTGGGCAGGGGAGGAGGAAGAAGGAAGAGGGGGGGAAGGAGGAAGGGAGAGGAGAGGGAAAGAGGGGAAAGGCAGGTCTGATCATTTTCATGCTTATTGAATTCAATGGGATTTACTCCTATGCAATCATGGTTAGGATAGGTAAAACTGACCATGAGGGAGGAGGAAGGGGAAGGGGAAGGGGAAGGGGAAGGAGTGGATTGGAGGGGCAAAAGAAGGGGGAGAGGAGGGCAGGTTTGATCATTTCCATTCTTATAGAATTGAATGGTATTTGATCCCGTGCAATCATGCTTAAGATAGGTAAAACTGACAATGGGGAGGGGGATTGGAATGGGATGAGTAGGGAGGGGGAAAGGAAGGGGAGGGAAAGAACAAGAGGGAGGGGGCAGAAGGAGGAGAAGGGGGTGGGTTTGATCATTTGCATCCTTTTTGAGTTCAATGGGATTTATTTCTGTGCAATCATGTTTGAAAATGGAAATGGACTGCCTTCAAGTCAATCCCGACTTATGGTGACCCTATGAATAGGGTTCTCATGGTAAACAGTATTCAGAGGTGGTTTTACCATTTCCTCTGAGGCTGAGAGGCACTGACTGGCCCAAGGTCACCCAGTGAGCTTCATGGCTGTGTGGGGATTTGAACCCTGGTCTCCCAGGTCGTAGTCCAACACTGACCTGGGGGAGGGACAGGGAGGGTAGGAGGAGGGGGAGGGTAGGAGATTGGGTGGGTGGGCACTGAGCAGAGGGGAAGCTCTTTACCTTTCCCAAAGGAAAACATTGTGAACAGTATCATTGCTTTTCAGCGTTTCCCCCACCTTTTTATTCTACAGCAGGCACATGTAGCCTCCCACCCAAATTTAAACCAAAGCTGTCCCTGGGCACATCCACAGCAGGCCTTTATTTCACTTTGGAGAGTCATGGCTTCTCTCAAAGAATCCTGGGAAGTGTAGTTAGTGAAGAGTGCTGAGAGTTGCTAGAAGATGTCCTGTTCCCCTAACAGACCTTCAATCAGAGTGGCTGACTGTTAAACTACTCTGGCCACTGAAACTGTGTCAGTGATATAGGAGTCTCCTCTCAGCACCCTTCACAAACTACACTTCCCAGGATTCTTTGGCAGAAGCCATGACTGTCTCAAGTGAATTCAAAGTCTGGTGTGGGTGTGGCCCCCTGATTAGCCAAGCCCGGCAGCTGTGAGTCTGGCTTTGAGAACACTGACAGTTGGTTCTTACTGAGTATGCCCGACACTATCATTGGGTTCAAGCCAAAATTTCTTAAATTAATTAAAAATCAGCCAGACATTTTTAAAAACTTTTAAACTGCAGAATATGAAGGTCAGAGTATGGGCTAACATCAGTAACAGGATTACAGGTATTCTATGAACATGGTTGATTTTTAATGAATTTCAACAGATTATGAGAACAGAGAAAAAAGTCCAAAAAGGTTTCTGTTTTTTTTCTCTCTCTCTCTTTAGACTTTGAACTCTCAATTCTTTCTATTTTGTGTATCGCCATTAAAATTTACAGGGTTTTTAAACAAGCATTTCTGAGTTCAGGACTATTAGATTTGTAAGGTTTTGTTTTGAAATGAGCATGTGGGAAGCATCAGAATGGCATGGGGGTATGTTCAATTTAACATTGCGGAATGTGAAAAATCCACGCTCTCGTGGCTGTATAATGTAGGTTCATCCATTTTGTTTGTTTATGAAGGCAGTATTTAGTGTTTGAACCAATTTCTCCCACTCCTGCTTTCACCTTCAATAGGTGTTTCAGAAAAAAACAAATCCAATTTCTAAAGGAAGCAAAGAAAGATGGCAAGGATACTGTTTTGTTATTTTTAAAAAAAGCCAATTTAACAAGGATAAGCTGTTTTCTAGAAGTATAATTCACTATGCCATCTTGTTTGCAATTTCCACTCTGAAACCTGAAGATACAGTGTAGGAAAATAACTGGCTAAAACGGTCATTAGTCATTAATTAGTTGTTTTACAATTCCACATTTATTAATTTAAAATACTGTGGCTATCTGTGGTTGTATCTGATCATCACAAAAAGCCCAGTGGTGTCCTTCTTGATCTGTGCCACCAGCGTGGCAAAGGAGTAGACTGTCCATCATTTGCCAGGTTAAAATGTAGAACCATATACAAATATAAGGTGATAGATTCAGATAAGTTTTCCAACTAAGGAAGTTGTGAACAATTGCTCTGGACCAAAAAACTCTGGGCTCAATACATGAGATGGATACTGTCTCCCAGCTCCCCAGAGATTTTGTGGTTATTTCCCTGTTTTGGTGTCTCAGTTTGTGACCACTGGGATAGGAAGGGTATTTGCCTGACCTCTTTTGGAGCATATGGCATTTTCCTCTGACATAATGCATTTTTGTGTTGTTTTCACCAATATATGCATTTTTATGCAGACATTTCCCCAACATGCACATTTTTGTACACGTGCTTTGGTTAGAGAACTGCACTGAAACATTTGGAGAAGTGTGAATTTCAAAGGATAGCTGTGTTTTGGTTCATGTATTGTTTCAGGAAGTGCAAATTAGGTAGGTTCACATTAAAATGCAAACCAGGCCGAATTTCTCCCCTGATCCCTAGCCTCAACTAGAGATAGCATATTGGGTGGAGTCAGATGTTCTAACGTTATTTAGGAAGACTCAGGTGAATTTTAATCAGGTTGGTAGTCTGGCTGCCTAAAAGGTATGAAGTTAGGAAAGAAGTTTCCTCCAGGTAAAATTGACTGGATGCTCTAGTGTGTAGATTGCTTATTTGAGGTATCCAGTTCCACAGGCACCTTCTGTAATTTCAATCTCGCTGATTTTGACAGACTGAGGTCTTAAATTGTGTAAGTTAATTGGTGTTGGATGAGTGGGTTTTCTTTGTGCGAGGCGAGAACTGTAAACTATTAGTGACAGGGGAACAGTGTGCTTTGAAATAGAAGTGGGACGCATACTTCCCCACTTGCTGTTTTTCTCTTGCATATCATAGAGAAAAGTGGCTGGAGGGAGAGGGTTCCAGGGGGGAAACAATTGCAGGGGGAGGGTTAAGCACCCCCTTCTGTTTCAAATTGTTTGCTCCCATTACCACTTTGTAGCTGGTTGTTAGAGACCACATCTCCCTTACCTGGGGTTCTACTTAATGGATATTTTCATTTATTATCTCTTAATCTGAATTCCTCATTTGTATTGTGGGAATGTGTATGATCTGCTTTACAGGACTGATGTCACAGTCAAAATAAAAACTGAATCAGTTTGGACACACAAATCTCTGTAGAACTTAGAGTTTCAAACTTAATTCGCACCAAAACAAATTGCTTACAGATAAATAAAAAACTATGTGTCAAAGACATTTGTCTTTTAGAAGAGAGACTAACTGTCCCTTCTTATCCATTGGGAAACGAATTACTAACATAGCTCTATATTCCTGCCTAGAATGTAGGCCCTGGGCTCCTGCAGGGAGGAAGGGCAGGATATAAATCAAACAATAAATAAATAAATAAATAAATGTAGTAATGAACTTTCAGTTCCACTAAGTAAAGGTACGGCTGGACAGAAAACCACTGCTGCAAAAGCGCCTGCTTCATTGGAGATGCCATTCATGATTATCTTTTTTCATAGATCTTTGGCATCACCAGCTGTGACAAAATTGTCCATTTTCTATTTACTCTAATAAATCCTTTGTGGTTCATGCTAATCTATCTGAAGGGCCTTGTGGCTAGCTATCCAAAAGGTTCAAGCATGGGTTTGCATATATGGAAACAATATTCAAAGAGTTAAAGGTGGCATAGGTTTGAATACTGAGAGCCATATTCACTTGGGTCAAAATGAATGATCAGGAGGATGAGGGTTATGCCTGCTGGCCCCACACTATGCACCCGAGTGTGCCATTTGCCATCCAACCTAACATGTGTAGGCTCCTGTATGTGTAAACTAGTATCCTCCATTTTTCAGAGTATTGGATTTTGCGTACAAGAACCTATGCATATGCGGGCTCTGTGCAGAAGTATGTACAGAGTCAAGGGCAGAAAATATCAGCTCTTTTTATATCCAAGTGAAAGGGCAAATAGGACTAGAGAGTATTTCCAATGACTGAAGTTCATCAGATAGGTTTCTATTTATGTGTAAGTGTATGTGTATGCGATATATGTAGTATTATATAATATGTATGTAACACACACACAAAATTACTTGGTTATGGTGAATGCACAAAGGAAAGGCCTTCTGTAAACAAGAGGGCCTTACTCTCTGCGGATGGGGTTTGGTAGTTATTACATTGATATTTAAAGGATCATACAATAGTGTCCTAATGTTAGTATAAGAGTGCCCTCTAGTGATGACAATTGTATGGGAGTCAACTACAGCATAATATAGAATAACTCAACATGGCTGCCTGTTGAGTGTAAAATGAACCAAAACTGAAGACAGTAATGGGTTATTATGAATATATTTTAATGGAGAAAACTGCTTAGGTGCTGATGTTCTTCCATTATCAACATAATGTAGAATTTGCCCATATTTAAATATGGTGTAAATTTCTAACATTCAGCACTGTTTTTTCAGAAGAAAGGTACTTAGCAGAAATAGACTACCTGGCAGTAGAGGGTACTATAGATTTTGGCTGCTCTTCAGACAAAATCTTTTTTCACTCATTATGTTCAATTAAAGTAGTGGAAAGAAAGCAGGAAGGAAATAGTAAAAAAGTATTCTGCCTACTTTTCCTTTGACAATCCAACATAACAGTTTTCTTAGCTTTGATGGGACATCATCACAAGACATCTTCAAAAACACCGTTGAAGTTGGTCTGAATGAACACATTGGTCCATAGCTAGAACAAAGTTTTCCCAGTCCAGAGAAAGTTAGTTGTACTTAAGTCCTACTGAAGTTAATGAGTGTAAGTTAATTATGACTAATGTCTCAATAACGTCAAAGAAACTTTATTCAGATTTGGCTTTTTAAACTTTGACTTCCTATTGCTATGGCTGTATTTGCTTACAGAATCATATTTTACTACTTATTTTACAGCTCATTATGACTTGGGAAATCATAATGAAACACAAAGGCTTTGCCCAACAGAGCCCTTCCATGAATGAAATTATCCATTAATCAGAAACCCAGGTAAGGGAGATGTGGACCATCACCACACTAAAATACTGAGGTATTTCCATGAGGATTTTTTTTAAAAAAATGGCAAATTGCTGCAGAAATGTAGAGAACCAAATTTAAGATTACAAAAAGGAGAAAGTGAGAGAACTGAAATTGATAGATCATTCCATCCCTAGAGAAAAGTGGCACAAAGTGAGTAGTGGCACAAAGTGAAGTGGGGCAAAGCTGGCGAGCCACCTTCAAGACACTGTTGCTGCTTATCTGGTCAGGGCTGAGGCAGGATGGGTGCCCTGCAGGCAGCTGGACTTTCCCACTGTATGCTGCCCTCCAAAAAGCCTTCCCAGAGTGTTGGAGGAGAATATTGTGTGGTGGAGCATTAGAGGCTGCCAGGGTATGTGTGAAGAAGGGATTCCTTCCACTTGTGGTTCTCAGGATCCAAGCCATTGTACATAGTAGCTGAAAGTTTCCTACAGGGTAGGAGTTCACATGAAAGAACCCCTGTGCTTGTGTCTACGAAACAGCAGGCTTTTCACAGAAACCAACAAAGTTGTATCTACAAAGCTACGTTTGGGTAGTTGATCTGCTGAATAGGGATGGCACATGCACAGAGTGTCATTTCTGATTCCAGGCTGGAGAAGAAAGAACCAGTATAGAGTAGTGGTTAGAGTGCTGGTCTGGAGCCTAGGAGACCAAGGTTCAAAACCCCAATCATCTATGAAGCTCACTTTGATACAGTCACTGCCTCTCAGCGTAAACTATCTCACAGGGTTGTTGTGAGGATAAAATGGAGAGGTGGAGAACCACGTATTCCACCGTGAGCTCTTTGGAGGAAAGGTGGGATGTACATGTAACAATAAAGAAGCAAAATAAATAATAATCCTTCTCTCTGTTTCTAATACGGCCAGGCAAATACAGCTGGACAAATTCACCAAGCAGATTAAGCAAAGTTACAAACTTTAACAGCAGCATAAACCACTTCAACATAAAGAGGTGATGCCCCATGTTCCGCATCTGTAACATTACCTATAACCAAAACAGGGCAGACAGAGAGCATTCAACAGCAGCCAAGTTTAGGTTAGATTACAAACTCATTAATGAAGATTACCATTTGAAGTGCATACTGGCTTCAAATCATACACTGTTGCTTACCTAGTGTGTGGATCAGTAGAAAGCAATACTGATGACAGCTAACAAATGCTTGTGAAGATAGAAATGAATGTATTACAAAATTTGAAACCATGCAATTACTTAGAGACATCCCATTTTTTGAAGAACTATAGAAACAGAGAGTTTATCTCACGGGTGCATAGGCACAAACATCTGAGATCAGAGGAGGTATGGAAAGATCTCTCAATTTTGGTTCTCTCCGTTTCATATTTTTCTGAGCTTAAATTCAGTTCTCCACGTTTCTGTAGCAATTTGTGATTTTTTAAAATAAAACCTTTTGAAAATTCTCCAGCATTTTAGTGCAAATTTAACACATTTTTCCAAGCCATTTCTCATCATATATTACATTACATATATTGCATTTTTGTTATTTTCACTTATAGTGCAAATTTGATAGATTCGGCTTGAAATGTAAACTGAATCAAAATTCTCACCCATCCCTAGATGAAAATAATGGTTCACCACATCCAATATAACTGTCTCATGTGCATTTTATGATGTGTAATTTTATGATGTGAAATTGTTTTAAAACTGCTGATTTCATTTATATTTTGATACATTTTTATGTCAACTTGTTTTCAATGTTTGCTTTCATCTGTATTTTAATGAATATTTTGAATGGTCTGTGTAAACTGCTTGGAGATTATTGCCAATAATTAAGTGGTATATAAATTTTATAAAGTAAAAATAAAAAATGAATTATAAATGCCATAATAATCAATAAATTTCGGTTTGGCATTAGGTCGTGATCCAGCAAAGAACTATGTGTTTTATTTATGCATTTGAGTCTCATTAAGAACATAAGAACATAAGAAGAGCCTGCTGGATCAGGCCAGTGGCCCATCTAGTCCAGCATCCTGTTCTCACAGTGGCCAACCAGGTGCCTGGGGGAAGCCCGGAAGCAGGACCCGAGTGCAAGAACACTCTCCCCTCCTGAGGCTTCCGGCAACTGGTTTTCAGAAGCATGCTGCCTCTGACTAGGGTGGCACAGCACAGCCATCGTGGCTAGTAGCCATTGATAGCCCTGTCCTCCATGAAATTGTCTAATCTTCTTTTAAAGTCATCCAAGCTGGTGGCCATTACTGCATCTTGTGGGAGCAAATTCCATAGTTTGACTATGCGCTGAGTAAAGAAGTACTTCCTTTTGTCTGTCCTGAATCTTCCAACATTCAGCTTCTTTAAATATCCACGAGTTCTAGTATTATGAGAGAGGGAGAAGAACTTTTCTCTATCCACTTTTTCAATGCCATGCATAATTTTATACACTTCTATCATGTCTCCTCTGACCCGCCTTTTCTCTAAGCTAAAAAGCCCCAAATGCTGCAACCTTTCCTCGTCTTGATCAACCTTTCCTCCATCCCCTTGATCATTCTGGTTGCCCTCTTCTGAACCTTTTCCAACTCTATAATATCCTTTTTGAGATGATGCGGCCAGAACTGTACACAGTATTCCAAATGCGGCTGCACCATAGATTTATACAACGGCATTATGATATCGGCTGTTTTATTTTCAATACCTTTCCTAATTATCCCTAGCATGGAATTTGCCTTTTTCACAGTTGCCGCACACTGGGTCGACATTTTCATTGTGCTGTCCACTACAACCCCGAGGTCTCTCTCCTGGTCGGTCACCACCAGTTCAGACCCCATGAGCGTATATGTGAAATTAAGATTTTTTGCTCCAATATGCATAATTTTACACTTGTTTATATTGAATTGCATTTGCCATTTTTCCGCCCATTCACTCAGTTTGGAGAGGTCTTTTTGGAGCTCTTCGCAATCCCTTTTTGTTTTAACAACCCTCATTCAAGTCATATGTAGGATAACAAAAAAGTACTTAATTGTTAACTATCTAGGACCCAGGTTGTAGGCAGAAAGCAGCATTAGTGGGACAATACTGACGGAGAGGGAGGGCACACGTACTTACAGAGCCTTGCAAAAGTAATCAGATCCTGACTCATGCTCTCATATTGCTGAATTACAAATGGTACATTGTCATTTAGTTCTGTATGAAAATTTACTTTGAAACACTGAAACTCAAAATCAATTATTGTACAGTGACATTGGTTTTATGTTGGGAAATGTTTGTAAGAAACATAAAAAACTGAAACATGTTGCTTGCATAAGTATTCAACCCCCACACATTAATATTTGGTAGAGCCATCTTTTGCTGCAATAACAGCTTTCAATTTTGGGGGGTAGGTATGTACCAGCTTTGCACACAGTGTCGCAGGGTTTTTGGCCAATTCTTCTTGACAGATTTGCTCCAGGTTGTTGATTAGGACACCCTTGTCCTAATCTATGCATTTGTAGAATGCTCTTTGGTCATCATTTTCCTTCAGATCCACAGCCTGACCAATGATCCTTCGACAGTGGGGGTTTTATCCTGACAATGTGACAGCAACATTAATGGTTCACAGATGGAGGCCAATGATAAGCTAATTGTGTCCTCGATAGGGCAGTTTCTTTCATCTGTGTAAACTGGGAGCTTCCACAGCACAGGAGTTGAATACTTATATAAGCAATATATTTCAGTTTTGTATGTTTCTTACAAACATTTCCCAACATAAAACCATTGTCACTATACAATAATTGATTTTGAGTTTCAGTTTCAAAATAAAAGATCATACAGAACAAAATTACAATGTACCATTTATAATTCAGTAATATGAGAGAATTGGTCGGGGTTCTGATTACTTTTGCAAGGCACTGAAACAGCACACTTTTTGTTTTCAACTTTAAAACACTAAGTTTGGTAAAAAAATAAAATACCAAGGCAGGGACAAGTAATCATCATGGATATGGTATTTCCAGCTTAAGTGCTGGTTTTTTATTTATTTATTATTTATTTATTAGATTTATATCCTCCCAGTAGGTTAGCCTGACTTGGTAGGAAAAGCTTAGAAAGAGGCCAACACAGCTTCCTTTCATCATCACCCTGGATGCACAGCTCTGTCCTCTTGTGTGGTAGGAGCATGTTGTGCCCCCTTTAGCAACAGGAATAACACAGCCAGACACAGCTTTTGGGTGAAGTAGGGCTACAACGTTATTGATTAGAGCAAGTAAAGCTGGGTTGGTATGGCAGTAGGGCCAGGATCCACTTCATTCCAGCAGCCCTTGCTACAGGAATGCTAAGTCAACCCAACAAGCAGTTGGGAACTACCCTTGGGAGTTGGCCTGCTTTAGACTCAAGTGGAGCGTGAACCCAAGGCAGCTAGGGTCAAGCCAACCAACCAGTGGGAGGGGTTGTGAGCTGAATGAAGCGACGCCTCTCCCGAGCTAGGGGTGTGGCCATTGTGTACCCCACTGGATTCCTTATGGGAGTCCCCCTTATGATTGATCCTGCCCAATGCCATTTCTGCCACAAGGGAGGGGAGCTATGCTTCCTGATCTGCTGCCAACTCCATTCACTTGCTGAAACCAAGCCCATAGTCCTTTGGTGAGATCGCCAGGCATCATTCCCCTTCGTGGAAAGATTAATTCCATCCATGTGATAAAACTCAGGGCACAAATGCCTGATGAGCAGGTGACAAAAAATGAGGCCCCCATTTGCTAAGGCCACTTTTGCTATGGCTCTGCTGACATGGCAGCGGGTAGCCTCAATGCTCCTCAACTCATGCACAATTCTCCACTGGAGCCTCAGAAGCCAGGCTGACCACCCCAATGACATGAATGGGTACCTTTCAGCCAAATAGGTAAGGTCAGATATTGCAGACCACTTCAAGTCGATTCCCGTCCGCGTGCCAAGGTCATTCTCCCCCAGGTGTATGAGCAGCAAGTCAGAAGGGCCATAGCAATGGAACTGTTGATCCAACAAGGGTCTAAACTGTTCCCATCTCAGACCATGTCTGGATATCCAGCCCACTCTTGCCCAGGATGACACACCGAGCTGTTCATACCATAGAGTGGATCTAGCATGATGCTTGGCCCAATGAATGATGCTGTGACTGAAGATCCACACCCTTTTTAGGCCTGAAAAAGATCATAGGTTACTGGCAGCTTTGGGGTTTGCTTGTGGGCAGATATAGCTTCTAAAGGCATGAGATCTCCAGTGCCCAATGGCCTTGATCTGAGTTGTATTCAAGCCCCACTCTGCTGCTGTGGTGGCAGTAGCAGCCCCAATCCTAAAAGAATGTGTGCCAGACTCCTTCTCTGGGAAACCTCCCTTTGCCAGGCATAGCCTGAGCACCCCTGCAAATTGGTGCCTTGTGAGGGGAGATCCGTCCTTATAAATAAAGAACTGCTCTGAGTTTGGAGTCCGGAAGCGGAGATAAACCTTGGTGTCACGAAGTGGGCAAGGCCCCCCTTTTGAAGATGGCCTGAGTGAAAAGGAAGAACCCTTTGCTGTTTGGTCTGTTTTTAATTTCTGAATGGTCACTGACAGCTTGGACCTGGAAACTACGATGTCATCCCATTGAAGGGATACGGCCGAGGTATTTCCTTTAGCTGGCACCATGAACTCTCTGACCCTCAGAGCCCCAAAGAAAGTTAGTGTGAAAGCTGCCTTGAATAGCGCAGATTCATAGCTGGACCAGCATACCACGTGTATTTGTTCCAGTATGCGAGAGAGAATGTCATATGTGATGGGGTGTTGGGAGTCCTTCCTAGGTGGATCCCTCCTTTGCCATCCTTCAATGGCTCTCCATGCCCTGGCCAAGTTGCAGGGGTCGCGATAGAGGCCAACATAGCAGACACAGCTTCCTTTCATCATCACCCTGGATGTACAGCTCTGTCCCCTCCTTATCTCAGACTGGTATGGGAGCCTCAGCTATGTTTGTTGCTTTTCCTTCAGTGAGTCAGGATCCTTGCAGACAAGCACAAGGTAGTGTCCTCCCAAAAGGAAAGCTCTTGCATGTTTGAACTGTATTGGAGGGTTCAGAGGAACTCAGGGTAGAATCAGAATTTGGCTGGAGGGCTTTTTGTGAAGGGTTGCCTACCTTTTGTTGCCCCATCGCTGCCTAAGCCGTGGTCTCTCAGGAAAATAAAACCTGATTGCAGCTTGGTTTTTTAAGTGAGTTGGAATCCTCATGCAAGAATTTGTGTCTAAGCACTGCTAAAAGCTCCAGACCCAGCTGTGACCCTGCACCCTCAGGTCACAGGGTAACTCAGGAGACTACTCCTCTTTGCCTTCCTTTTTCTATCTTCCTTATTTCCACACTCACTGCCTTTGAATCCTTGCATTAGTCTGAACTCCAGATATTTATATGTGAGCTTTCCCTATGCATGATTTGTTCAGTTTCCTCACAGTTCTTCTAGGTGTCTAAATACCCACTGCAGAATTCCATATAAACTATATCCCCACTAGGGACGCAATCCATTGGCCAGGGCCAGTTTGCGAAAGCATTCCATCAACCTGGTATGAATTTGAGTTTCTTTGTCAGCAAGCTGCTGCTTTTACAGATCTGTTTCCCATCCCCCCCTAGGAAAATATACTGATATTAATATTGATATTTTGAAATGAAATATCAACATTTTGAAAGGAAATGTCTATGAATTGAAGGAAATATTGATAGAAATATTGATATTAATATCAATATGTTTGACAGTTTTTTTAAAAAAAGTTTCTGAAAATAGGAGCAGAACATCACCCCATAATAATCCAGTAACAGCAAATAAGCAAATTAATGGAAAATTCAGTATCAAATCTGAATGAGGTGGAATTCTAGCACATCTCTAATCTCTACGTATCTGTGTATCAATTAGAATCTGTTTAAGCTGACAATCCATAAACCAGAGAACCTAGTAGTGATGGAAAGGGTTGGGTGAAGATTCATGAGTGAAATACATTTAGATAACTATTACATCAATAGCACCTGGAAGCCAGGTTCACTGAGAGATGATTCACACTCTGTGGCACTAGGTCCATTTGACCCATTTATACCAGTGTCCTGTGCAGGGAATAAACATGTATCTCCAAACATGATTGCTAGTCACAGGTTAGGGACTCATGAGTTGCCTTAGCTCCCTGATATGTGGCTGTTGTGTGTTTGGAGATCCACATCTTTTTTATACTCTCCGTGCTCAAAAATGTGGCAAAAACATTTGGTACCATAAAATATTATCATGGGTTCTAAGAGTTACAGGGTGTTTCCAGGTGGGAGCTCAATATCACACATGGATCATTCAGATATTAAAACAGGCCATTGTCAACAGGGTTTTTTTATAAAAAAAACAACTTGGATTTTCCATGAAAAGGGTAAATCTGGATTGAATGGGAAAAAATATGGGCTGGCATTCTGATGCTGGCAATATCATGTGAATGCTGCGAAAACCATGTGCACATGACCAACACCAATCTCACAATAAACACTCATCTGGAAGCACCCAAAGAAGAAAATCAATGAGCCGAGGCCCCACCGGAAAGCACCAGGAACATATGTAGAAAAATCATGCCCCGTGGCAGATTTAGTGAAAAGAATGTACAGTTGGTTTTACTGATCAGCAACTACCTGTAGGTACATAATTTCCATGGTGTAACTCTGGGGTGTGTGGCATATGGTTTTGATGACATCATCAAGATGGCCACCATCAAAGTGCCCAAAATCATGAATATCTCTGTAAATAATTGATGGATTTTAATTTAAACGTTCTCAATTTAAAGATAAATAAGAGAGCTACAGAATAACAATAATTTCCATGGTGTAACTGGTGTGTGATGTGTAATATTAATGATGTCATCAAGATGGCCACCATCAAAGTTCACAAAATCATCAATATCTCCATAACTAGCGGATGGATTTTAATTTTTAAGGTCTCTGTTTAAAGGTAATTCAGACAAATACAAAATGATAATAAGTGTAACCCAAAAGTCAATAATTTTCATGGTACCTTTGTTACTATATCCACAATTCTTGGTTTGTAAGCATATACTGTAGTGTATAGTACGCAAATATCTATAAAATTATTGAATTTTGAGTTAAAGTTGTAAGCATCAGATTTATAGTTCTGTGAAATGCCTACAAAATGAGACCCTATAAATTAAAATCCATCCAGTATTTTCAGAGATATTCATGATTTTGTTAATTTTGATGGAGGCCATTTTGATGACATCATCAAAACTATACACCGTACACTGTAGAGTTACACCATGGAAATTATGTATCTAAAGTTTATTTATTATACAGCCACAAGAGTGGCTATATACTATAGTCAGCGGGGATTTTTTTACATTCCGCAATGTTAAATGGAAAATATCCCCCCATGCCATTCTGAGGCTTCCCATAAGCTCATTTCAAAACAAAACCTTACAAAGCATATAGTTCTGAACTCAGAAACGCTTGCTTAACAACCCTGTCATTTTTCATGGCGATACACAAAACAGTCAGAGAGAATCGAGAGTTCAAAGTCTAAAAAGAGAAAAAAAACTCAGAGCCCTTTTGGACTTTTTTCTGCAGTTCTCATAATCTGTTGAAATTCATTAAAAATCAGCCATGTTCACAGAGTACCTGTAATCCTAATAATGACCTTGCCCCATACTCTGACCTTCATCTACTGCAGTTTAAAAGTTAAAAAAATGCCTGGTTGATTTTTAATTAATTTAAGAAATTTTGGCTGGAAGCCTATTATAATGCGGGGCATGCTCAGTAAGGACCAACTGTCAGTGTTCTAAAAGCCTCACAGCTGCTGGGCTTGGCTAATCAGAGGGCCACACCCACACCAGACTTGATTTCACTTGAGACAGTCATGGCTTCCCTCAAAGAATCCTGGGAAGTGTAGTTTGTGAAGGGTGCTGAGAGGAGACTCCTATTCCCCTGAGAGAATGGTTTAACAGTCAGCCACTCTGATTGAAGGTCTGTGAGAGGAACAGGGTGTCTCCTAGCAACTCTTAGCACCCTTCACTAACTACACTTCGCAGGATTCTTTGAGAGAAGCCATGATAAATTCTTTTCAATTGTTTTTAAAAGATGTGTTTTTAAATTTGTATATTTGTTTTTAATGTTTTTAGTTATTGTAAACCGCCCAGAGAGCTTCGGCTATGGGGCGGTATATAAATACACTGAATAAATAGATAAATAAATAATGATTATCCAAAGTGTAATAGAGGCCTGGTATGGATGTGGCCAGGGACAGCTTTGTTTTAAATTTGGGTGGAAGGTAGGGTTGCCAGGTTCAGGGCCTGAGACTGATCCTGTATCTTTAGTAGAAGAGAAAGTCAGCCAAGTGCAGTTGTTCTTGCAACAATGTAATGGGAAAAACCACAAGGTAGAATTGTCCCTTCCCCCTGCCCAACTTTGAAAGATACAGAAGACATCTTGGTTGTCAGGCCCAGCCTGGTCAGTTTTACCTATCCTAATCATGATTGCATAGGAGTATATCCGATTCAACTCAATAATCATACAAATGATCAGACCTGCTTTTCCCTCCTTCCCCTTTCCTCTCCCTTTCTCCTCCCCTCTTCCTTCTTCCACCTTTCCTGCCCACTCCAGCCCTCCGTCCCTCCCCCCCAGTCAGTTTTACCTATCCTAAGCATGATTGCACAGGAGTAAATCCCACTGAACTCAATAAACATGCAAATGACCACATCTGTCCTTCTTCTCCTTCCCCCTCCTGCCTGCTCCCATCCCAGTCCTCCCCTCTGCCTTTCCACCCCCCCTCCTCCCTTCCCCATCCCCTGTGGTCAGTTTCACCTATCCTAAGCATGATTGCCTGGTGTGTGTGTGTAAATCCCACTTAACTCAATAAGCATGCAAATGATCAATCCATTCTCAGCAAACTTGCACAGGATCCCATTTCTTACCTCCCGGATTAAAAAGCAGGGAAATTCACTAATAGGCAAAAAAACTTGCGGTTTAAGAATGTACCTATAGCCCACAGATATTTCTACCAAACTTTAAAAAGCAGGGAAATTGGGCAGCTATAGTGAATGCGCCAGGGCAGCAGGAGACCTGAACTCCTCTCTGAGATATTGTACTGCCCTACAAAGTTGTCAAAATGCAAACACAATTTGGGTTGGTCTTTCACAGTCCAATCCACTTGCTGTGTAGCTTGGAAGAATTTGGTAACATGTGCCTCTGAGCATATGGTGAGTGGTGGCAACACCTGGAATCAGCCCAAATAATAGAAAGAAGATATGTCCTGTGCTGATCTTGTTTTAGCCAGGAGGAAGCAACATTAAGACAGTTGATATAGTTCAGATGGTCACTTTAAATATGTCTGATTTACTTTGCAATTTTAGTGAAGTTTTCTATAGGAAATCATTTTCTGTTGCTTTTGTTTCTATGAATATGTGAAGTACAGCAACACTTTGCAAAATTTATACTAAAAAAACTCCAAACATAATTGTGGAATAATGGCACTGACTTCTGCAAAATAGTCTCCAGTGGACCTCAGAAGTGTCTCAATTTGCACAAGATAAAACAGTGGGAGGTGAAATATATTCTAGCAAAATTCTAGGTGTGCTCTATGTTTTTAATTGATCGTGAACACCTTGCCTTAAATAAAGTGGTTTAAACATAGCAGGCTGAAAACATGCATCCTCTTTTTTCCAACAACTAGAGTCATTGCTAAAGTAGCAGCATATTGTAATCAGTCTGATTTTACATTAAACTGCAGTTTCAGGTCCAACTGTTAATGCACCCAAAATAGAAATAGAACATAACCTCCAGTTTGAAACAAAAAAGGCTATCTTCACCATCATATGACATTGACCAATAAAAAGGCTTTGAAATTAATAAAAATAAATTTGACACAGATTTCTAGGATGAATAATGAGAGGAATATAATTTTCTAGTTTAGATTCTCTGTAGAAACATTAGTAACACAGGAAAGAAGCAAAGTAAGAAGAAGACCAACAAACATACAAAAATATAATTCTCCATCTTTGGAGATGGCACGTGTTGCCACCACTCACCATATGCTCAGAGGCACATGTTACCAAATTCTTCCAAGATACACAGGAAGTGGATTGGACTGTGAAAGACCAACCCAAATTGTGTTTGCATTTTGACAACTTTGTAGGGCAGTACAATATCTCAGAGAGGAGTTCAGGAGTTCAGAAGTTTACATTCTTAAACCGCAAGGTTTTTTGCCTATTAGTGAATTTTCACTAGTTCTGTCACGAAATTACAATTGCTCCCCTACTATAAAGCTAAAGAAAAGACATGCTACCTTTTAAATCACAATGGTTGTTCTTATCTCTACAAAGGTTCGATCCCTCGGATTCCTATTAAGACTGATGATGTAAAGTCTAGTTGTAAAGTCTAGTTTAGCTAAAACATTTAGACTAATCATATGAAATGGGTTTTTGAAGTGCAACACTTTGCAGTTTCATTTAATGATCTCTGGTCTGTTTTTCCAGATAACTTTTCTGTGTTGTAGTCTTCAACATTGCTGCTGTATATTTCTGGTTTTATCTCCACTAATTTAAAAATTACCCAGTAACTCCCCCCCCCAGCAAATCTGTTTGCTTGTTGTACTCTCCATAAAGATTTAATGATCTCTGAAATGATCTTAGTTTCTGATTCAGCCTTTAAAAAGCATCCTGCTTTCCACCCCTCCTCTAAATTCTTCTCTAATGGTATTGCAGGGTTATATCCCTTACGTTCATGTATTATTTGCTTTTGAGACAGCCGCACTGCACAAAGTTTTATCATTTATCTGCTCACAAAATCAGGCTGAATCTCCATAGTTAGTATAGTCATCACAATAAATATGCTATTTTAAATATGGTATGAAGTTTAAAACCCCCCTGTTCAAATTGTTTTTCTCATTGTATATTTCATGACAGCCCTAAATCCTGACAAATGATAGTACTTTCGCCCCTCACCCTTCAGAGTTGAAATTATTCATTGAACTTCTTTACAGTCTTTTGTAGGTCTGAGTAAATTAAAAATCACTTTGGAACATTTTGCCACTTCGCTGCTTGCTCTCTTTGCCAGATCATTAATAAGCATATTAGACCTTTGGCCATTGTGAAACTGACTATTTAATCATATGCAGGCCTTTTTTTTGGTGGGAAGAGGGTTGTGCTTAACCATTATTTAATAGAATTATCCTTCTCATTCTTGCACAATGATCCAACCATGTCTTGAAGATGCAGGGGGGCTCTGGTACATACCCACATAACAGCCCACAAGAGCTGTCTTTTTAATATGGTCCATTTATTCATTAAAGCCCACTTTATATATACATTTCACTGCATGGCAGGTATCCCTGCCTCCACAGTTGCTCTCATTGTACTCTGGGAATGTATGAAGTCTTCACTCATGCTGTTCAATATCATATAAGAAGTCAGGAGTTGCTGAGATCTGTAGACAGCTGGTCCATGTTGTGAGCCACTGGACAGCAGGTGAAGTACCTTCAGGCCCTGGACAGGCTCAACCCATCAAGGCTGGTCATTGGATCATTTGCATTGGATCCACCCGTTTTTATGGTTATTATTGTAGCACTATTTTTTCATGTTGTACACCATCTTGTATTATTATTGTTGTTGTTGTTGTTGTTTGATTTATATCCTGCCCTTCCTCCCAGCAGAAGCCTAGGGTGTCAATTAATGTTGCTCAAGCAACAAGGTCTTTCTGATTTCTGATATATTCCTACATTTGTTTTATTTGGTCCTTACTTATTGCTTGTTCCCCAGTCCTTTGTCCTTGTCTAAGTCTTCAGCTCTGACTCTACTGGCTTATTCCCAGCTCCTGGTTCATGTCAGGCCAGCCCTGACATAAGTGATGCAGTTTCCATGGGCCTTGGTATTGCTTACATGGTGTTTTTCCATTCCAACCAGTGGTCTCAGCTGGATAGGGTTCCACCCCAAGTGGGGTTTATATGGGAAGCAAGGCAAAGCCAAAAAAGTACAAGTTTAGATTTTGGTAAGGCAACATCATTGAGCAAGACAAGGTTTGGCTTCCAAGAAGGCAAAGGAAAGCAAAGTGGGTCACATTCTGGATCTAATAGCTCAGTATGAAAGACCTAAATGTTGCATCAGCAGCAAGCAAATACTTACAGAATCTTAAAGAGAGTTGCAGCTCTATCTGAATGCCAAGCTCTGCCTCTGGGGATTGAAGCCTCTTCAGTTAAAGGGAGAGCCTCTTTCAGTAGCCATTGATTCTGATGATGCAGGGAAGATGATTGTTTTGCTAGGGTTGCTGGGGATGACAGTGTGACCTCTTCAGGCTAGTGAGCTGCCCAGCAAAAGAGGCTTCTCTTGTGCTTCAACTTTCAGAGCAGCTCAGGCATCTTAGGTTGATTCTAAGAGTAACTCTCCTCCCAATCTGACACTTCCTCAGAATCCATGGTCTCATCCCTCAAAACTGGGGAATCAGACACCAGGATCAGAAAGGCATGCAAACACTGGGAAGCCAAACCACACATAGGGCAGTGGCTTAGTGGCAGAGCAGAAGCATTGCATGCAAAAGATCACAGGTTCAATCTCTGGCATCTCCAGGTCAGGTTGGGAGTGCCTCCTGCCTGAAGCACAGGACAGCTGCTGCCAGTCACTGTAGAGAATACTGAACTAGATGCACCTTCCTATGTTCCATGTGAGCAGAAGCCTTTACCCACATCCACAGCTGTGTAGCACCAACTGGGACCATGGTGTCACCCATACTGGTAAATGTAGATGTAAAGGGGTTCCTAGACATTTTACTAATTGTATCCTCAAAGACTTGACAAAAATCTAGCCAAGGTAGCATATACCTTAGTTGTATCTTGTTTGGTTAACAGTAACATGTTCTGTGTGAGGTTGCCTCTGAAGAATGGAAACCGCAGTTGGTTCAGAATGCTACGTGCGGACTGCTGACTAGGGCCAGGTATAGGGAATGTTACTTCCATGTGAGAACAGCTTCACTGGCTACCTGTCAATACTGAGGCACAATTCAAAGTGCTGGGTTATGATGTATAAATCTCCAAATGTCTTGGGACCAGATTACTCAAAGGTCCTGCTCCCAAACAACCTCCCAGATGTTAAGATATTCTGAAGAGCTCACTGTTGTGATATGTTTTTATATAATTGCCCTTTCGTATTTCTTTCATTGCTGTTAGCTACCTTGGGTATGTCCTTGTGGGAATGCAGGATATACATTTAATAAGAAACAAAGAATAACAATATGTAAAACTGAGAATACAGCATTTTCATTCAAAGAACACCCCTTAAAATTCCATGACCATTGTGTGGCCCTGTCTTCAGTCTCAGGCTTTATCATGCCTTTGATGGAAGGGAGTACGGCAGTAGTTGAGCAGCCACCAACACCACATCCATAGGCGCTGTCACTGTTTAGACTTAGTTATAAGTCAGTTCCTATCTGCTGCTGTGGATCAGCCAGTGTAGGCCAGGGGTGGAAACCTTTTTTTAGCCTGAGAGCCACGTTCCCTTCTGAGCAACCTTCTGGGGACCACATGTCAATGGTAGGCGTTGCAAGACATAAATGTGGGTGGAGTGATAAATGTAAATGTTACTTTTGTAAAGTAGGCACGTTTCTACACACACACACACCTCCCTCTCTCTTTCTTTTCCATCCAGACAAGCAAGAAGCATTAACAGAGTTCAAGGGCACATTCCAGCCAGGCAAAAAGCAGGAGGGTGCAAAGCAGGGCCAGTGAGGGTTGTGGTCTGGGAAGAATCTTAAGGAGGGATTTGTGCTCTTGGCATACACTCCAAATTGAAATCAATGAGGCTTACTTATGCTGTTAATTGTTTATAACAGACTCCCCCAACTCGGTGCTCTCCAGGTGATAATTTTTTTAATGTATCTATTTTCTTACATTGATGTGCCACCTTACTCCTACCATCAGGGCTGGTGCCTGGTGTGACTGGGCCCTTGGGTGCCAGCCTGCCCCAGGCTTCTTGCTCCCAGCCTCCCTCCCAGACCTTGCGAGACCACTCCACCTACCTCTTCTCTCTTTCTGTGAATGTCCTGGGCATGTAGGTTGCTGCCATCAATCAAGATGGCGGCGGAGGCTTCTCTAAGGGGCTGATACCCCGCCGCCATCGTTGATGGCACACATGTACACTATGCTGTGTGCATGCACATGCCTGCCATCAATCAAGATGGCAGTAGGGGCATCAGCCATTTAGAGAAGCCTCTGCTGCCATCTTGGTTGATCTTGCACGCAGGGTATTCACAGAAAGGGAGGAGAGGTAGGTGGAGTGGGTGGGCACTGTGGGCCTACAAGGTCTGTAGGGGGGATCTGGCAGCTCCATCTCTGCGATCTGCAGCAGGGTTGGGCATTGACCCTGCCGAGGATTGCGGAAGGGGAGCATTACCCCCACACCCTAAGGAGGGGCCATTCAGGGCCCCATCTGGGCTGCAGGGACCCTCGGCCAGGGCCTGATCTGGTCGCCCTTTGGTGCCAGCCCTGCCTACCATGGAACCCAAAGGGTCCACATGTAGTTTCCAGGTGGTCACCCATCCAGGGATTGACCAGATCCAAATTTGTTAGTCTTCAGCCAAGTGGTGATCTCATGTGTCATCAGGCCATACCTTCAAGACACTGTTAATGGTCTTCCACTCCCATTACTCCTGACCATTGGCCATGTTAACTGGGGCAAATAGGGGCTGATGTGGAGGTTTAGTGGAGCATCAGGTTTATGAAGGATGGTTTATAACATTTTACTTCCCCTTACCCTTTGGCCTAGGATGGGCAACCTGCTGTTGGACTCCAACTTGCATCATTTCCAGGGTATAATGGCCAAATTGACATGGGATGATGGGAGTTGGAGTCCAACAACATCTGGAGGGCCACAGCTTGTGGGAAAAAAAGGGAAATTGGAAACTAGAATCATTGTACAGTAGTGTTGGTTGAATGCAGCAATAGGCCTAGAGTCTTCTGATTTACTTAAATATCTCTGGATTGGAGCCACACGTTATTGTTATAATTTGGGGGTTATTCTTTGCAGCAATCACTTAAATATTTGAACTCTTTTTACACTTCTTCCCAGTCATCTTTTCTAAACTGAATGTACCATTTTGGTAATGTCTTCTGAGACTTTTCAATCTATATATCACATGTTTCTTTATTGGTTTGCCCCCAGCATATAACATGTGTCAAGGTGTTTTATACATCTAATTAATTTTTGTCTGAGCACAGATGTAATATATATAGACCCACTATTCTCTGGATGACCCTTACCAACTTTTAAGAAAAAAAATGTGAATTTACTATTCTCAGTTCTTCTTTAATGGGAAATGGCTTTAAAGAAAAAAAATCTCAGTCTCCAACTCTGTCCGATTGCACATTATTTCTACCGGTGGACCAATGGCTACTTAAATTAATGATGCTTTTATATATTAATGCATCCTGTTTTAATACTTCATTTTCTGATAGTGTGTTATCTTTACTACCTGAAAAAGTCTAGTGTAGAAAAAGTATTTTTCTAATATATTTCTGTGCTGAAGACTGATACAGAACTTTTAATTTCTGAGCTTGTAGATTTTCTTCTTCTGATAAACCCTTTTTATATTCTTCTTTATTTTGTATTAATTCGCTTTTAGCCATTCAGTTTTTTAATTTCTTGGATAGGAGTGCACTCTCTTTATTTCTTTTGCAATAGAATCTCTTGATACCCCATTTTGGCAATGAATGTTATTATTAAACATTGTAATAGTACATAAAACATTCTACTTGTTTTACAGTCTGCAGTTATCTTGTGAGATAGACAAACATAATTCCTGTATTGTAGATGGGAAGCTACAGCAGACAGAGTATGGTGTGTTCAGTGATTTAGAGAAAAAAATGTTATTTATGATCAGTGTTCTTTCAGTAAAAGAAAAATGAAGTAAAAAATCTTTATAAAAGTGCCATGGGTGCCAGCACATAATAGCTGCCATGTACCAGTGAGTACCATCACCAAAACTTCCCACTGTATATGACCATCTGGAAATACCCACTTCTAAGCAAGTCCATTAATTTCAATGGAGGTAGCAGATTTGTGAATTATTTCTGTTGTCAGTGTGGAACAGTTTTCTCCATGGAAATGAATGGGGCAGCCAGTGTGAAGAGTACCACGCAAACTCTGTGCTGTAGAGGTTTTGGATTTTTCATGGTTCACCAGATTATCCAGCACTCCTGGAATAAAGTCTAATCCACTATTCACTGCAGACATTAGTGTTCATCCTACTTATTAACTCTTGACTGAGGCTGCAATCTGATATTTTATTTATTTATTATATATATCTCACCTTTCTTCCAGTGAGCTCAAGATGGTGTACATCAGGGTGGGAACCTGTGGCCCTCCAGATGGTAACTGTAATCCAGCAACATCTGGAGACCCACAGGTTCCCCACCCCTGATGTGTATGGGTTTCCCCTCCAATTTTTCCTCACAATATCTCTGTGAGGTAGATTAGGCTAAAATGCAGTGATTGGTCCAAGGTCATCTATCCTCTAGCATATGCACACTTACCTGGGAATAAGCACCATTACATCCCATGGAGAATATGTCTGATTACAATGTATGCCTAAATGTCATTCTGTGATTCACGAAGTCCTCTAGTCCATCAATTTGTGGCACTCCTAAATACCCTTCCCTGTTCAGTGCTTGCTGATCCTTTTGGAAAACATTTCATTCAGACAAAAGGTCCATCTATTCTCCACAGAGGTCAATGAGATTACTCTGGGAAGCCCACAAGCAAGACATGAAGGCAACTGCTAGAGCATATTTCCTCTGATTCTTGAGGTTGCATATAGGCAATATGACTAGAAACTGTTGATATCTGTTTTCCATAAATTTGCTGAAAGGAAACCTTTCTTGTAGAACCACCTGCATCGATGGGAACATGGGCTTGCTGCTGTTCAGCTGCAAAAATAATTGATCCAAGCTCCAAAACTGCATGTTCATTTACCTAGCCGCAAACTATACAATACCCAGTAGCCACTTTACTCATATTGATTCACATTCTTGTCTCAGATTTACTCTGATATTATTACCAAGATACACTGTTTTGGGTGTCATTAAATACAGTAGTAATGCTGTTGGAGGTCACTGATTCATAAATTTCAATGGCGGCATAGGAGGCTGACGTTTTAGTCAGAGCTCCGGAAGTCGTATTTTAACATCTAAATTTGCCACTTTAAAACACTTTAGGGCACTTTAAAACCTTTTGGGGGACTCGTACGAGAGCTGCCCTGCCTCCCCCTTTTACTACAGCGGTGGGAGAACGCTGTGGGGGGCCGTCTGAATGCTGGACGCGACCTGCCTTCCTGCCTCCTCTCTTCTGTCTCCTGCCTCCGGCGCCGAGAACCCGGTGGTGAGAGCACCGAGTTTTTGGGGTGCTAGGGTGAGCGGTTGGGCGCCCTGGTGGTGGTGGCAGCGCCACACGAGATGCCCCAAAGAAGTGAGGAGTGAGAGAACGTTGTGGAGGCTGGCCCTTTTCTTACCTTTCTGCCTCCCCCTCTGGCGCCGAGAATATCAGCCCCGACGGTGGTGAGAGCGCCGAGCTTGAGGCGCGCAGGAGAGTGGCCGGGCGTGAGGAGATCACGGAGGATCTTGGCCGGGCCTGGCAGTGGTGGCAGTGCCACGAGAAACTCTGGAGGCGCCTGGCGGTGGTGATAGCATCATGGAGGGAGCGCCCGACGACGAGAGAGCATTGTGAAGCAGCAGTGAGAGCGCTGCAGAGGAGTGCCTGGCGGCAGTAAGAGCGTTGAGGGGGAGCGCCCGACGGCGAGAGTGGCGGCGAGAGAGCGCCGTGAAGAAGTTGTGTTCTATCTCCGGCCTCTGGTGCCGCGGCTACAAGTTGTTTTGAGCACTGTGCAGCAGCAGTGAGAGCACTGCAGAGGTGCGCCCGGCGGTGGTGAGAGCGCTGCGGGGGGAGCGCCCGACGACAAGAGCCGCGGCGAGAGAGTACTGTGAAGGAGCGACTTGGCGGCGGTGAGAGCGCTGCAGAGTTGGGTTCCATCTCCGGCCCCTGGAGCCGCGGCCTCGAGTGGGGTTTGGACTCGGCGTTGTTTTCTGGGTCAGCTCCATCCATCCATCTAGCGCTTCTTGGCCTATTTATTGTTCTTGGCCCCTGTTGTGACGGCTACCATTACTACTGTTTGTCAATCGCCGTCGCTGCCGCTGTTACTGTCTAGTTGTATGAGTGGTTGTATGAGTGAGGGTGTGATTGTATGAGTGAGGGTGTGACTGTGTAAAGATTATGAGTTTTGTTGTTTATTTTATTTTTATTTTTATCATGTGCCTGGGCAGGAGGATAGGGTACAGGGAGGGAGGACCAGAGGGGGCCCCTATTAGCCTAGTGACGGGTAATGGGAGGTATGGCGTTGTGAGGAGGACATGCCAGTTTAGGGGAACTCGGCCCAGACAACTGGTGGCTGTGCCGTGTTCCAGTCCTCCCCACACCCACAGGATTGCTGGTAGTTCTATCAGCCAACTCTCGGATCTCCAGTTGCTGCTTCTTAATACCAGATCGGTAAATAATAAAACCTCCCTCATCCATGATTTAATTGTGGATGAGGCAGCCGATCTGGTGTTTATTACCGAGACCTGGGTGAGCGATCTGGGAGGCATTAATCTCTCCCAGCTGTGCCCACCTGGGTACTCGGTTCAGCATCTGGGTAGATCCGAGGGTCAGGAAGGGGGAATCGCTGTGGTCTATAGAAGTTCGATCCCTCTTGTTAGGCACCCTATCCAGGTGACTAATGGTCTGGAGTGTCTTCATATTGCGTTGGGTCAGCGAGACAGACTGGGAATACTGTTGGTGTACCGTCCTCCCTGCTGCCCAGCAGCTTCCCTAACTGAGCTGACGGAGGTGGTCGCGGGTTTGGTGTTGCGATCCCCCAAATTTTTGCTATTGGGGGATCTCAACATTCATGCAGAGACCGCTTTGTCTGGGGCAGCTCAGGACTTCATTGCCTCCATGACAGCCATGGGGCTGTCTCAATTTGCTACTGGCCCTACGCACATTTTGGGGCACACTCTAGACTTGATTTTTGCCACTGGATTGGGGGATGGTGATCTGGGAGTGAGGGATTTTACATCTATTCCTTTGTCATGGACAGATCACCGCCTCTTGATGTTTAGACTCACAATGTTTTCTTCCCTCTGCAAGGGGGGAGGACCAATTAAGATGGTCCGCCCCCAGAGACTAATGAATCCTGAGGGTTTTCAGAAGGCTCTGGGGAGTTTTCCGGCTGATAAAACTGACGCTCCTGTCGAAACCCTGGTCAATCTGTGGAATACAGAAATGACCCGGGCAGCTGACACGATCGCCCCAGTGCGCCGTCTCCTTTGCAGAGCTCAATTGGCTCTGTGGTTTACCCCGGAGCTAAGAGTGATGAAGCAAGAAAGGAGATGGCTTGAGTGCAAATGGAGACGAACTCCTGACAGATGTAATCTTGCACTTGTGAGGGCCTCTACCAAGCTCTATGTGAAAGCGGTGAGGGCAGCGAAGATGCAGTACTTTGCTGCCTCCATTCAGTCATCTTCTAACCACCCAGCGGAACTTTATAAAGTTGTTCGGGGACTTTTACACTCTGGTCCTCAGAACGCAATAATACCATCAATAGCCCGCTGTAATGAGTTTGCAAGACATTTCCAAGACAAGATCATGAACATCCGCCGGGACCTTGACTCCAATATTGTAACAGTTGAACCTAATGAGGTGTCCAGAGCACAGTCTTGTCCTGTTTTATTGGATGAATTTCAGTTGGTACAGCTCGAGGATGTGGACAAGGTGCTTGGACAGGTGCGGGCGACCACTTCTGCTCTGGACCTTTGCCCCTCGTGGCTAATAAAAGCTAGCAGGAATGGAACAGCCGGATGGGCCAAGGAGGTGATCAATGCCTCTTTACGAGAGGGAGTGGTACCACCCTGCCTGAAACAGGCGGTGGTGAGACCGCTCCTAAAATATCCTCCTTGGACCCTGAAAACCTTGACAACTATAGACCGGTAGCAAATGTTCCATTCCTGGGCAAGGTTTTAGAGCATGTGGTCGCTCGCCACCTCCAGGCTCTCTTGGATGAAACTGATTATCTAGATCCATTTCAATCGGGCTTTCGGCCGGGGTTTGGTACAGAAACAGCCTTGGTCGCCCTGTATGATGACCTCTGTCGGGAGAAAGACAGAGGGAGTGTAACTCTGTTGGTTCTCCTGGATCTCTCAGCGGCTTTTGATACCATCAACCATGGTATCCTTCTGGGGCGTCTTGCGGATTTGGGAGTTGGAGGCACTGTTTGGCAGTGGCTACGCTCCTATCTCGAGAATCGTCTCCAGAAGTTGGTGCTTGGGGAGCATTACTCGAATCCCTGGGTACTCCAATATGGGGTCCCGCAGGGTTCAGTTCTGTCCCCCATGCTCTTTAATATCTATATGAAGCCACTGGGCGAGGTCATAAGGAGATTTGGAGTGCATTTCCAGCAATATGCTGATGATACGCAACTCTACTTCTCCTTTTCATCTTCTTCAGGTGAGGCTGTTGATGTACTAAACCGCTGCCTGGCCGCAATAATGGATTGGATGAGAGCTAACAAACTGAGACTCAATCCTGACAAGACTGAGATGCTGTTGGTGGAGGGGCTCTCTGCCCAGATGGTTGATGTCCGACCTGCCCTAGACGGGGTTATACTCCCCCTAAAGGAGCAGGTCTGTAGTTTGGGGGTCTTATTAGATCCGCTCCTGTCACTGGAGGCTCAGGTAGCCTCGGTGGCACGGAATGCGTTCTACTAGCTTCGGCTGGTGGCCCAACTACGACCCTACCTGGACAAGGAGAACCTCGCCACAGTTATCCATGCTCTGGTAACCTCTAGATTGGATTACTGTAATGCACTCTACGTAGGGCTACCTTTGAAGATGGTTCGGAAACTTCAGCTAGTGCAGAATGCTGCGGCCAGAGTTCTTACTGGGACAAAGAAATTTGACCATATAACACCTATTCTGGCCCAGCTGCACTGGCTACCAATATGTTTCCGGGCCAGATTCAAAGTGTTGGTTCTTACCTATAAAGCCCTTAACGGCATCGAACCGCAATACCTGGCGGAACGCCTCTCCCGCTATGTACCTACCCGTTCGCTGCGCTTGACGTCGAAGGCCCTTCTCCGGGTTCCAACGCATAGCAAGGCCCGGAGAGCAATAACTAGAACTAGGGCCTTCTCAGTAGTGGCCCCCGAATTATGGAACGACCTCCCTGACGAGATACGCCTGGTGCCTTCTTTGTTGTCTTTTCGGCGCCAGATAAAGACCTACCTCTTTGCCCAGGCTTTTTAAATTTAAATTTTAAATTTCAAATGTTAATTTTAATTTTTTTTGTTGCAATCTTGTTTTCACATATGTTTTATAGTGCATTTTATTTATACTCACTTGTATTTTAAGCTGTTTTTATTGTTGTACACCGCCCTGAGAGCTTATTGCTAAAGGGCAGTATAAAAGCACAATTAATAAAATAATAATAATAATAAAATAAATTAGTGATGGATGTGTCTGTTATTTTTTGCCTGCAATAACTATAATGACCTGCAAGATCCTCAGCAGAAAAAAAAAATTTTTTAGGGTATGTAAAAGACTGAGGAGTGTGCAAAAGGGACATGATGAACCTGTTAATAGGCAACAACCCAAAACCTGAGAATGGAAGAAAAAAAAATGTTCACAGCGTGTGTTGTCACCATATGGATCTGTGCTATTAAAACTGTATACAACTTTTCTGTCTAATAGCTAGCAGCAATTTGTGCTTCACTAGCTGAACTGACAGTTGACTTATAAGAATGAAAACACACATTTATGAGCCCCTATGGATCTTCCCAACAGCAAGACCAGGGCTGGTTAAAAAGAATTCTAGATCTCCCTTGTTGATAGTGCAAATATAAGTTTCTGCAAAACTTATGAATGAGACAGGTACTCCATTGGTAGAGGAAGGCCAACAGCTGATGCTACTGTAACGATCTTTTCAGTGAAGTACTAAGGAGCTGGTTAATGCATGATTACAGTCATTTGATTGCTCAGTTCTTGATGAGCCTCAACCCTAATGTGTGAATGGCCTCCATTGAAAAATATTGCATTTGAGCTGTCAGCTAATATGAAATTTCTATTCATTGTGAAAGTCTTATCCAAGAACTTGTTCAAATAAGCTTGTCAACACTTGGTGTCAGTTCACAGAGATGTGTGAAGCAGTCTTAAATCTCTGCAGAGTTGTGGTTTCCACAACCCATCAAAAAGAAAAAAAGGGGGAAATTGTAGTGGGATCTATAACTGAGATAGAACTAAGATGGAAGTAAAAAGAATAAACTGATGGAAATATTTGATGTTCTGCAGAGGCATAAGAATTGCTTGCCCAAAGCAATTATAATTGCCTTACTTATACAGTATCATAGATAAGGGCTGGGATAGACTGTTATGGAGCCAGGTCCAAAGTAATGTAATTAGGGAAGCAGAAGACAACTCTAGAGATTGGAATAAAAATCTGTTATTTAGCCTGTGTTGCAACTGCACAGCAAAGTCATTGTTTCAAAGCAATGTCAAGCCAGAATGTCTGTCACGGCTCTGGAGACATGAACACTGAGTCAGAGGTTACTTTGTCATCAGCTTAGAAGCTGGACCAGGATATTGGCTCTGAGCCTGATGCTGGCGACCAGGGCCAGTCCACTAAACCTGAGGGTGGCAGGCATGATCTGCTGAGTCCCACATAGGGACAGGCAAGAAATTTGATTCAGTTCACATTTAAAACTGAATTGATCAAATCTGCACTCTCCAAAACAACATGAGAACAGAAACACAGCCATCCTTTGAAATTTGCACTTATCTGAATTTTGTGATGCAATTCTCCAACTAAGCAATATTTGCAGAAATGCTGATACTAGGAGAAAGTGTGCATAAAAAGGGAATACATTAGTGAAAATAACATACAAGAATTTATTTATTTATTTATTTTTATTTATTTATTATTTAATTTATATCCCGCCCTTCCTCCCAGCAGAAGCCCAGGGCAGCAAACAAAAGCAGTAAAAGCACTTTAAAACATCAAAAAAACAAACCTTAAAATACATTAAAACAAAACAACTTTAAAAACATTCTTTTAAAAAGCTTTAAAAACATCTTAAATAAAAAGGGTTAAAATATTGTTTAGGGGAAAAAAGGTTTTTTTAAAAAAAACATATTAAAAGCAATTCCAATACAGACGCAGACTGCATTACTTTAGGAGAAATTGCTTGCAAAAATGTGTATATTAGTGAAAACTGCCTACAAAATGTGTTTAGGAGGAGAAATTCTCACTACCTTGCTGGATAATTTTCATGAGGAATTTAAAAAAAAAGAATCACAAATTGCTGCAGAAACATGGAGAACTGAATTTCAGATTGGAAAAATGAGAAACCGAGAGAACCAAAATTGTTCGACCCTTCCTTCCATCCCTAGACCCACAGTGCCAGAGCTCATGGAAACAGAGCCAGGACCATCACAAACACCTTCTCTTGGGCCTGAGAAACTGAATGCCTCCCACACTACCACACCAGTCCAACAGTGCAAGGTGGGCAGCAAGCAGTAGGCCATGAAGTAAGGTTGCCAGGTCTCTGGCTTTTGTCCAGAGACTCTGGTTATTGGGGGTCCTCTCTAGGTCTGCAGGTGAGTCCCTCCAATCTCTGGACTCTTAGCTTTCATTTTTTAAAAAATCTTAAGTTCCTGGGTGGTCTGGTTCAAGAGATATACACCAAAATGTCAGGGGCCCCCAGTAACTTCTATGAGTATTGGCTGCTCTAGTCCCTGCCTTTTTAGGTTTTTAGCCAGTAAGTGAAGTCAGGGTTGTGATTGACAAGGGATTTGTTAACCTCTAGGCAATAGCTAAAACTCATTGCAAGGTCTGAAAACAGTTTCCTTTTCCTGCTTGTTTGCACACCAGGAATTCAGCAAATTTATAGCTTTCAGCAGCATCAAGAACAGATCACAACAGGAACTTGGTAGTCATGCACAATAAACAATTTCAGTTATGAGTATAATCAAAGTGTAATGCAGGTTTTAAAAATTACTTTAAAAATAGCATATTACACATTTTATCTTTCAAATAATTTTTGATGCAATTACAATGTGTTATGCTTTTCTAATTATAAGGAGTCAAACAAGTTTAAATTGTCCTGAGCTGTTGAAGGGGACTGTTTGTCTAATTCATAGTCTGTTTTGCAAACCTTCCCAATATGACGCTTCAATCCTCTACTGACTTTTCTGGGAGTAAAGCTGCAATGCTAATCCCACATTTATTTATTTATTACATTTATTTAGCGCCCCATAGCCGAAGCTCTCTGGGCTTAGTTTTGAGGAGACATGGTTAGGATTGTGTTGTAAATCAATGGGACTTTTGAGTGAACATAGCAAACAATTGTGTTGGAAATCCTTTTCTCTCCCTCCAACCTTTTTTTTAAAAAAGCAATTCGGCAGGGCTTAATTAGACATCACTGCTTTTAATTGTTAGGAAACTAATACTGATTATTTTTTTTAAAAAAAGATGTTCTGTAATGACCAACTGGTTTTGACAATAAACTATTAGATGGGGTGTAAGTATTTTTACATCTCCAATGTGTGTGTGTATGGAATCTTTCCAATAACCTGTGAGGTAGGGTTGGAAGCCAAGGCAGCTCAAAACAAGAAATAAATCCCTTTAAAACCCAATAACCATAAAGCAAGTATGAAATAGTTGCAAAACAGCTTATAGTGTTATGATTCTGAATTTTGG
Organism: Rhineura floridana; assembly: GCF_030035675.1. NCBI lineage: Eukaryota > Metazoa > Chordata > Lepidosauria > Squamata > Rhineuridae > Rhineura > Rhineura floridana. The sequence continues at coordinate 147,215,883 of NC_084483.1, read as the reverse complement.
GTAAGGTGAGTGAAGTTCCTTATCACTTGAGGTTGCATTCCTGTGCACGCTTCCCTGTTTTAGTAAGCCCCATTGAATACATTGGGGCTTGCTTCTGAGTAAACAAGCATAGGATTGCACTACAAATATCTTTACAGGTTGTGTTAATAATAAACATCTTTTACATTCATGCTTATATAAATATTTCTTCATGTTATGTGCCAATAAGTATTTGATTTCACACTATGGTTGCACATTATTACTTCCTTTACATTTTAAGTGTGCCCTTCTTCCTTAGGGTGCTCATGGTCCCCCTCTATTGTTTTCATCCTGAGGGGCAGATTAGGCTGAGAGATGGTGAGTAGCCCATGGTCACCAAGTAAACATTTTAGCTGATTTTCATTTTTAAAATTAATTAAAATGATTTATACGCAAAGTTTTTGAAATAATGCAGATTCACATAATGCATTTAAAGCACATCCAACCCACATTTAAAGTGCATGACTTCCCCCAAAGAATCCTGGGAAGTGTAGCTTCCCACTCACATTTATAGTTCCCACCATCCTTAACAAACGACAGTTCCCATGATTCTGTGGTGGGATTCATATGCTTCAGATGTATGTTGAATATGCTTTAAATGCATGGTGTGGATCTGTCCTAGGTATGCTATGCATTCATTGGTGAATTGAAAAGAATGATGTTAAAAGATACTTTTTTAAACAGGGAAAGGGCTCTAGCTCAGTGATAGGGCACATGCTTTGCATGCAAAAGTCCAAAAATCAATTTCTGGGAAAGAATATTGCCTGAAAGCAAATGCTAGTCCATGCCATCAGTATAGAGCTAAATAGTACCACATGGTCTGAGTCAGTGTAAGGCAAATTCCTTTGCTACTAGAAGAGGAAACAGACCCAAGGGCCAAGGCCACAGTGACTCCAAAAATTGTAAATGTATTTTACTTATAACCTTTATATACTGCTTTATTGTAAAAAAAACCTCAAAGCAGTTTATAGAAGGAATTAGAACAATACAATTATTGGGAAAAATAGTTAAAACCAGGAATTTAAAAACATTCAAAATAATAAAACCAGCAACGAGTTAAAAACAAATAAAAAGCATAATAGCTTCTACATGCCTCGGTAGACTTGCCTAAACAAAAAATGTTTTTAGCAGGTGCCAAAAAGAGTACAATGGAGGTGCCTGCCTAATGCCAATATGCAAGGAGTTCCAATGTGTAGGTGCTGCCATACTAAAGGATCCATTTCTTAGAAGAGGAGAACAAGTACTATGCGGCACTCGTAACATGGAAATCGCATCTTGAACTTGATCTGATAGCAAATCAGCAACCAGTGCAGATTTCAGAACAGAGGTATTTTGTGCTGACAGGTTCTCATACATATCAGCAATTGTGCTGCAGCATTCTGCACTAACTGCAGCCGCTGGATCAGGTTGTGCTGCATGGGGATTTCTGTGACCTTGGCAGGGTGCCAGGTGTTTTTAGCTTTGGTTCTTGGTTAGGAATCCTGATTGGTTGTGGGATGCTGAGTCTTCTGCTTTACTCATAGGAATCTTGTTGTGGTTGGTAAGGTATTGCATTTTGGAAATCATCAGTGCCTTTTCTTTTTCTTTTTCATTTCATTCTCCTCTCACCACACTCCCTTACATCCATAGAAGCAATAACAGTGGTTCCATGCACTCAACCCCCTTAAACACACTGATGATGTACCTTGTTTGCATAATAGTTTGTTTCTTGTCCAATAGTGGTAAAAGAGGATTCACATACTGGGAAGTGTGATTTCAATTGCTCACTGAATTGGGTTGGCTATCAAAGTGAGTGTATAGCAGCCCACAGGATAGGCAGAAAAAGTTAGAGAATCTTCTTAACTCTTACTCATTTCTCAAACCTCTCTCTGCAGCAAAGGGTCAAGTTTGTAAAGAGGTTTGGAGCAGTCACATTAAAAGGCAGGGGCAGGGCATTCTGGGCAGGGAGTTGCCAACTCTGTTTTGATATGGGTATCTTTGCAGAGGATACCTAGTCAAGCCTTACCAACAGCACAATCCTAACAACTTCTACTCAGAAGTAAGTCCTGTTAAGTTCTATGGGGCTCAGTCCTTTAGTAAGTGTGTTTAGAATTGCAGCCTTCAGGGGCATTTATCTTTACTCCCAAGTGCTCCCATCTAACATCTCCACAACACTCCCTTCTACCTACAATGGCCTTTTGGTGACTGGCATGGCCTAAGAGTACTTAAACCCTTCTTCCTCAGAAGCACGTAGGCTAGATTAAATGTTCCCTACCCAGGCTTTCTAAGCAGGTGAGAAGGAATGATCCTGTCACTCCAGCTGGACCTGGGGACATGCTCATTTAGCTAAGAATTCTATTTGAATTTCCAATCAGAGATTTCTTTTTGTTTGAGTGGTATGCTCCAAACAACTGTGGTTGATACTGAGCATGTTATGCTTAATGACATGACTAGGGCCCACCCCTGTGACATCACTAGGGCCCACCCCCATGACATCACTAGGATCCACCCCTGAAATGTCAGGGTTTGGGATGCTTCTGACCTGGCACCCCTACCATAGAGTGAAAGAGAAGTGCTCATCTTCAGACCAGAGTGTTGGTCCTTTAAGAATCTGTAGTTCTCAAAAAACAAAACAAAACAAAACTCCAAGGTGGAGAATAGGAGAAGTGAACTGAAGGCAGACGCTTAAAAGGCCTCAGTTCATCTCCAGCCCTCGTTGGAGCATGCTCAGAGCTTGCCTTGCCCCATGTGCACCTCCTTGGGACCAAATGTCTAGTGAACACTCGGTGGAGATGAATAGCAGATAAAGATTCAACCCTATCATTGTTGTAGCACCTAATGTTGCATGGTGAATGGGGGAACAAATTCAAAACAAGAATAAGACTACAGTATGAGCAACATTTCTGAGGGGTGGAAAATTTTGCCCCACATGTTGGATAGCTGAAAGAAAAATATACAGTGCCTTGCAAAAGTAATCAGACCCCTGACCAAAGCTCTTATACTACTGAATTACAAATAGTACATTGTCATTTAGTTCTGTATGAAAACTTACTTTGAAACACTGAAACTCAAAATCAATTATTGTACGGTGACATTGGTTTTATGTCGGGAAATGTTTGTAAGAAACATAAAAAACTTTTTGCATCTGGACATGGAGTTGGTGATCTGAATGTGGGGGGCCTTACATCAGTCCCTCTGTCATGGACAGATCACTGCTTGCTGAAGTTTAGACTTACAGCGGCTTTTCCCCTCTGCAAGGGTGGGGGACCTATTAAGTTGGTCCGCCCCCAGAGACTAATGGATCCAGATGGTTTCCAAAGGGCTCTGGGGAGTTTTCCAGCTGATAGGGCTGGCGCTCCTGTCAAAACCCTGGTTGAATACAGAAATGGCCCGGGTGGTTGACATGATTGCTCCTGAGCACCCTCTCCTGTGTAGAGCTCATATGGCTCCATGGTATACCCCAGAGCTGAGAGTGATGAAACAATATCAGAGACGGCTTGAGTGCAGATGGAGATGAACTCCTAGTGGATGCAATTATACACTGGTAAGTGCCTATGGTAAGCTGTATTTAGGGGCAGTGGGGGCAGCAAAAAAACAATATTTTGCTGCCACTATCAAATCATCAATCTGCCGCCCAGTGGAGCTCTTCAGAATTGTCCGAGGGCTATTACACTCTGGCCCCAGGGACAAGGTAGAACCATCTGAGGCCCGCTGTAATGAATTTGCTAGGCACTTCCTGGATAAAATCTTTAGCATCCGCCAGGACTTAGACTCCAGTGTTATAGCAGGTGAATCAAGCGAGGTATCCAGAGCACAGCCTTGTCCCGATTTCTTGGATGAGTTTCAGTTGGTGCAGCTTGAGGACGTTGACAAGGTGCTTGGACAGGTTCGTGCAACCACTTCTGTGCTGGATCCTTGCCCTTCTTGGCTAATAAAAGCTAGCAGGGATGGAACAGCCGGCTGGGCCAGGGAGGTGATTAATGCCTCTCAGCAAGAGGGGGTGGTCCCTGGCTGCCTGAAAGAGGCAGTAGTGAGACCACTCCTGAAGAGGCCCTCCCTGGACCCAGAAAATCTTAATAATTATAGGCCGGTAGCAAATGTTCCATTCCTGGGCAAGGTCCTGGAATGAGAGGTTGCAGGCCAGCTCCAGACACTCTTGGATGAGACCGATTATCTGGATCCATTTCAATTGGGTTTCAGGCCTGGTTTTGGCACAGAAACAGCCTTGGTCGCCCTGTATGATGACCTTTGTCGGGAGAGAGACAGGGTGTGTGTGACTCTGTTGATTCTCCTTGATCTCTCGGGCTTTCGATACCATCGACCATGGTGTCCTGGGGAGACTAGCTGAGTTGGGAGTGGGAGGTACTGCATTGCAGTGGTTCCACTCCTACTTGGCAGGTCGCCTCCAGAAGGTGGTGCTTGGGGAACATTACTCGGCACCCTGGACTCTCCAGTATGGGGTTCCACAGGGGTCAGTTCTGTCCCCCATGCTGTTCAACATCTACATGAAACCATTGGGTGCGGTCATCCGGAGCTTTGGAGTGCATTGCCATCAGTATGCTGATGACACTCAGCTCTATTTCTCCTTTTCATCTTCTTCGGGTGAGGCTGTCAATGTGCTGAACACCATGGTGCCTGGCTGCGACAATGGACTGGATGAGGTCTAATAAACTGAGGCTCAATCCAGACAAGACTGAGATGCTGCTAGTGGGTGGTTCTTCTGACCAGATGGTGGATGTCCAACCTGTCCTGGATGGGGTTGCACTCCCCCTGAAGGAGTAGGTTCATAGCTTGGGGGTTCTCCTAGAACCATCTCTGTCACTTGAGGCTCAGGTAGCCTTGGTGGCATGGAGTGCCTTCTACCAACTTCGGTCGGTGGCCCAACTATGTCCCTATCTGGACAGGGATAACCTGGCTTCAGTTGTCCATGCTCTGGTAACCTCCAGATTAGATTACTGCAATGCACTCTATGTGGGGCTGCCTTTGAAGATGGTTCGGAAACTGCACCTTGTGCAAAATGCAGTGGCCAGATTGGTAACAGGGACCAGGCGGTCCGAACATATAAACCGATTCTGGCCTGCTTGCATTGGCTGCCTGTATGTTTCCAAGCTCGATTCAAGGTGCTGGTTTTGACCTATAAAGCCTTACATGGCTTGGGACAACAATACTTGATGGAACGCCTCTCCTGATATGAACCCACCCATACACTACGTTCAAGATCAAAGGCCCTCCTCCGGGTGCCTACTCCAAGGGAAGCTCGGAGTGTGGCAACAAGGGAGAGGGCCTTCTCAGTGGTGGCCCCCAAATTATGGAACGATTTCTCTGACGAGGTGCACCTGGTGCCAACACTGTTATCTTTTTGGTGCCAGGTCAAGACTTTCCTCTTCCAGGCTTTTTAGCATGTGTTTTAAATTGTTTTTATTTTGTTTTAAATTTTAAAATTGTGTTTTAAATTGTTTTTAAAATATGTGTTTTAAATTGTATATTTGTTTTAATGTTTTTGATTGCTGTAAACCGCCCAGAGAACTTCAGGTATGCAGCGGTATACAAGTGCAATAAAAATAAATAAATAAATAAATAAAAACTGAAAAGTGTTGCTTGCATAAGTATTCAATACCCCCACATTAATAATTGGTAGAGCCACCTTTTGCTGCAGTAACAGCTTTAAGTCTTTTGGGGTAGGTATGTACCAGCTTTGCACACAGTGTTGGAGGGATTTTGGCCCATTCTTCTTGGCAGATTAACTCCAGATCATTCAGGTTGGTTGGACTTCGCTTGTGGACCACAATTTTCAAAGAGCACCATAGATTCTCAATGGGATTGAGATCAGGACTTTGACTGGGCCACTGTAGGACATTCACCTTTTTGTTCTTGAGCCCCTCCAATGTTGTGCTGGCGTTGTGCTTGGGCTGATTGTCCTGCTGAAAAGTGGACTTACAGTTTTTTAGTGGACTGAAGCAGGTTCTCTTGCAGTATTTCCCTGTATTTTGCTCCATTCATTCTTCCCTCGATTTTAACAAGATGCCCAGTCCCTGCTGATGAGAAGCATCCCCACAGCATGATGCTGCCCCCACCATACTTCACTGTAGGGATGGTGTGTCTTGAGGCACGGGCAGTGTTAGGTTTGCACCACACACAGCGCTTAGAGTTTTGGCCAAAAAGCTCTATCTTGGTCTCATCTGACCACAAAACCTTTTCTCGTGTCGCAGCTGGGGCATTCTCATGCTTTCTGGCAAACTCCAGACATGTTTTCAGATGGTAATTTTTGAGTAACGGCTTCTTTCTTGCCACCCTCCCATACACATCATCATCATCATCATCATCATCATCATCATGTATATCCCACCCTTCCTCCCTAAGTGAGATCAGGGCAGGAAACAAATTTATTTATTTTATTAAAGTATTTGTAAGCCACACTTTCATAAAAGTACACCAAGGCAGCTTATAACATACTAAAACATTATAAAATTAAAAACCAATCGCAATATCCCTAAAACAGTAATGAAACCATCAACAAATACTGCATTGGTTGGAAGGGGAAAAAAAAAACATGTTAAGAAGCCTGTCTAAAACGTTCAATTTTCAAGAGACGCCTGAAAGCAAGAAGGGATGGCTCCTGCCAAACCTCTTTTGGTAGGGAGTTCCACAGGGCAGGGCCTGCCACACCAAAGGCCCGGTCCCTGGTGGAGGCCAAATGATAAATCACTAAAAACATTTTTTTAACACCACAGACCCAGAGTGCCTCCTTTTGCCCTCTTTGCCATCAGAATACTGGTTGTGGAGGAGGGGAAGCCACTGAGGTTTCCACGGCTCCCAGAAACATGCCTCCGTGGGCGGACCTCCTGCTGCACCCACAAATCTCCTTCTCCACCTGCAGAGGGGATGATCTGCACTATCTGACAGCCCCTGGGATACCCTCCCAGAGAATCTGAGCATGCATGCATAGATAGATAGATAGATAGATAGATAGATAGATAGATAGATAGATAGATAGATAGATAGATAGATAGATAGATAGATAGATAGATAGATAGATAGATAGATAGATAGATAGATAGATAGATACACACACTTGCCAGTGCTTTAAATGCAGGCATAAATGAATAAGAGGAAGCCACAGAGATAAATCAAATTAAAGAAGGGTTATAATCAAATGAATAGGCACAAGTCAGAGAACAGTGCAGAGCTGCTGAAATGTTGACTTCAATTGAGGTGGGCTTTTCTTCAGGCCCTGCCCCAGAGCCTTTAAAGTCGCTACAGCACAATGCATTTATCACACATCTTTCATTGCTTCCTTTGCAAAGACAATTAGACAGAAAACCTTTCAGGTTCTCTCTTCCCCTTACCCCAGTGTGTTTTTCCATCTGTGCTACCATCACTGGTCTAAGAGATGGACTATTTTTTGCATAGCTCTTAGGACACTTTTCACGTGATTTATCTTTTTCTTCTTAATGGTTTAGGAAAAGGAATCATGCCGATGGAAAGGAAATATTATTGAGATTCTAGATGAGCTTCCTAGCATTTAACTTTCATCCTAGAATATCTCACTCAAAATATTTGAGCTTCTAAGTTGTATCAAGTTCTTGTGTTGAATGCCTGTTTTCAGCTGTTTCAAAATGTATTTTAAGCATTACAGGAAAAAAATAGTAACTAATATTTCTTCTTTACCCACAAATCCCACAGAGTTAACGTTTGAAGCAGAAGGATTAAAAATAGTTTTAATAAGGTTTTTTTGTAAGTGTGTAAAGTACTCCATAAAACAGTCTGGTTGCAGGGCATTGCAGACTGAAACGAAGCAGAAGATCATCCTTACAATAAATCTGTGGTGTTATCCTCATACTGTAGATGGGGCTAAGGATGAAACAAGGTGACTTACCTAATGTCAGCAATTGAGGCTTAGCTGTCACTTTTCATTTTGATCCTGGGAACAGCTATTCACTTCCAAGTATAAAATACATGATTCTTACATTAGTTGAGAATAGCACATGCACATTTAAATTGCTTCTTTTCTTGGCAAATATACCCATGCCATGGCTGGGGAAGGAGCATCTCCCTCCTTTTGTCTAATGGTGCCATTCATAAGAACATAAGAAGAGCCCTGCTGGATCTGACCAAAGACCCCATGTAGTCCAGCATCCTGTTCTTACAGTGGCTAGCTAGGTGCCAATGAGAAGCCCATAAGCAGGACCGATGAGAAGCCCATAAGCAGGACTGGAGCACAACAGTGCTTTCCCCACTTGTGATTTCCATTAACTAGTACTCAGAGGCATACTGCCTCCTACAATGGAGTGGAGAACATAGCTATCATGTAATAGGCAGACCCACACCATACATTTAAAGCACATCTATTGCACATTTAAAGCACATGACTTCCTCCAAAGAATCCTGGGAACTTTGGTTTCCCCCTTACAGAGCTATAAATTCCCAGCACTCTGAAAAAACTACACTTCCCATGGTTCTTTGGGGGAAGTTGCATGCTTTATATGTGCATCAGATGTGTTCTAAATGTATGGTGCAAATGGTTAATATGTAGAAAAAGGGGTCAAAGACCAGAATGCTGAGGTTTTTTTGGAAAACTGGTTTTATTGCAAGATTTTTTCAAAAAAGCCCAACGCGTTTCAGATGATTGTTATCAATACAGTACAATACAGGAACAAAATTGTTTGTTTAACCATTGCAAAAGTTCATTATCCCCTGATGAAGGCCTGTGATTATGGGCTGAAACGCGTTGCACTAAAACCAGTTTTCCAAAAAAACCTCAGCATTCTGGTCTTTGATCCCTTTTTCTACACGTTATATTGGATGCTCACCACCCCTTACTGACGCAAATGGTTAATAGTCACTGATAGACTCATCCTTCACGCCTAATCCTTTTTTAAAGCCATCCAAATTGGTGGCAGTGGCTGTTACTGCATCTTGTGGAAGTGAATTCCATAGTTTAACTATGTGCTATGTGAAACAGTACTTTCTGTTGTCTGTCCTGCTGAGTCAAGACTTAATAATAGAGACAGAACTGATGCCAAGCAAGCCAGAAAGTGACTCATGAGATAGCTAAGAATATACCCACCATCAAGAGGGGCTGTGACAATAGCAAGTGGTGAATCTATGTCTTGGGGACAATGCGGCAAAAATCTAGCATAATGCCCTTTCCCAGCATGACTCAGAGGAGTCACTAATGGTGCATAAAGCAGCAGATTAGAAAAACTGTTCAATAATTCATTTTTTTTAAAATAACAAATACCCAGAACAGTTGGCATTTTCTCCTGAACCTTGACAAAAATAAACAAAACAAAGCTTATAATTAAACTTATATGATTGCTTTAATAACTACACACTCGCCATAACAAAGCTTGTTGTGAAGTTCCTTTTAATATTTTCCCCACTGGAAAATAGAGCCCCAATTCTTTTAATAATCAGAATTCAAAAAAGATTTGTTAATTGCCTGATCAGTCAAAATAAAAGCTAACAATTCCTCTTCATTTCACCAGGGGCAACACTAGATCCTTGTCTCTTAGTAGTATTCAGGCACTTGATAGTGTGTCAATACAAAATACTTTATACAGTACATTTCAAGTATTCAAAGTGCTTCACATAACTTTATCTCAGCATTTGCCACAGTATTATTCCCCTATTTTAGATATGAAAACTGAGAGAATAGAGGCTTTAGGCTTACTTAAGACCACCAGTGAATTTGTAACTGAGGTGAGATAGATTTGAACCAGAGACTGCCTGGTTCATAGCTTGGGTGGTCATGGGGTGGGTGGGTGAGAGGACAGAGTTCTTGCATCTTTAGCAGTAGTGTAAAAGTGGGAATTTTGCAGGTATAGCTTGTCATGCAAGGTACATCCATTGAAATTCCCTCTTCTACACAACTATGGAAGTGCAGGAGCCCTGCGTTCTTTTTCACCTGGTCATCTCATTAGTACTCTTGGCTTCATATGGTTCTTAGCTCTTCCAACCAAACAAGTCACTTCAGAAAATTGTTTTGATAACAAAATATTGAATCTCCTTCAGAGTCCAAATGAAATTATTACATGCTTCTTGATGGCTGTGTGCAGATTCTATGCCTGTGTGGTTTTTTTTTTTTTAAAAAAAGACAGTGCTATCCTATGCATGTCTATCAGAAGTAAATCCCATTGAGATCAATGTGACTTATCCTCAGGTAAGTGCATATAGGATTGCACCCTAACAGCACAAGCTTGCACATGACTACTCAGAAATAAGCCTCATTAAATTTAGTGAGGTTTACTTCTGAGTCAATAGAGGTTTGCTGCCTGAGTTTCTTATTAGTTCTTAACTTCTTATTGATTTTATTTCTTAAAATAGGAACATAGGAAGTTGCCTTATACTGAGTCAGACCATTGGTCCATCTAGCTCAGTACTGTCTACACTGACTGGCAGTGCCTCTTTAGGATTTCAGGCAGGAGTTTCTCCCAGCCCTACCTAGAGATGCCAGGGATTGAACTTTGTAACTTCTGCATGCAAGGTAGGTTCTCTAGCACTGAGCTAAAATAAAGCTGATCTTCTAGCTTAGATCACAAATGCCAGTGAATGCTATTGTGAATCTGTAAATTGCTTGTATTTGTAAAATTACTTGTATTGTTATATACTGACAAACTATTCAAATAAACAGCTTAAGAAAAAATTGCTGGATGAGTAGGTTAATTCTTTTACTGACATTTCTTTTCCCCATCAAATTTTTCTCATGTAGGGGCATTACATTTCTGTCTAATTATGTATTATGAAAACTGTACATACAAGTTTTTGCTCTGCAGTAAAATCATAAAAACTAGCAGGGACAGGCTATTGAAAAATGTACTTCATAACCCCAAACTGATTTGTATGGGCACTAAGTAAATTAGTGGTATTTAAAGGTGCTTAACTTGTTCATATTGTTTGTCTTTTTAACTTAAATTTACTTCGGGTTCTTCCAAAAGCTCAGTGTGGCTTGCATATGGTTCCTGGGCACTCTGCTCTTCCAGGTTTTACAAGTGTTCATGAGTAGCATGACGCTGCAAGGTGGGGCAGCAGTGGTGATAGTGCTGCTGCTCACTTAAGGCATGCAAGGTACCTGGTGGCAGTGGCAGCACCAACAGCAAGCTGGTGAGCGAGCGAGTGGGGCAACGGCAGAGGCAAATGAGGGGCCTGGCAGTGGGTGGCCCTGGCCCTTGGTAGGTTAGTCAGTGGGGGCGGGGGAAGCGAGGGGTGCCATGGGGTGGAGAGCCATGGAGAGGGAGGACTGGTGACTCATGGGGGAGGGGTAGCACTGGTGACCTGTCGGAGAGGAGGAAGGGAGAGCACTAGTGACTCATGTGCAGAGACGGAGGTGGGAGCACTGGTGACCCGTGGGAGGAGGAGTGCTGGCAACCCATGTGGGGGAGGGAGAGGGAGCATTGGTGACCTGTGTGGGATGCTCTGGTGACAGTAGGCAAGGTTGACAAGCTAAGCGAGCAGGGACGGAGCCCTTAGTGTGTGTGTGTGTGTGTGTGTGTATTCCCTGTTGTTTATGCAGATATATTTTCCAAATTTTGATATTAACACAGTCCAGGTTTTTTTTAGAATGCAGTCCAATGATTGGGCCCACAGCTGGGTGTGTAGCAAGATGGGGAGGGGAAGAATGGGTTCATCAGGCGGGCCACAAGTACATTAAATTACAGCTTCCCCACAATAAAGTTGGAGGGGTTTATTAGTCAGCTTTTGAATGATTACCCAGAAGCTCTAACTCTTATTGCCAGAGATTTAAATGCTAGAACTGGCGCTAGTGATGCAAAGCTGTATTCAGCTTCTCCCCCCCCGGAAGCAGATTTGGAACATCCCCTCCCCCTGAGACAATCTAAAGTCCAAAAGTGTAACTTTGCTGGGCTATGTTTAATCCAATTGTCTAACTCCCTAGACTTAGTGATTTTGAATGGGACCGTAAAGGGTGATACTCAGGGGGAATTCACATTTCTATCCAACTGGGGGGCTTCCACCATTGATTACTTTATAATCTCATACGTGTTTCTTAATAGGGTGCTCCAGTGTGAGGTGGGGATGAGATGTGACAGTGATCATTTACCATTGCTTGTATCGCTTAATCTGGAAGCCCAGGCAATTTACTTGGAATGTGTGCCCATGATGAATTCCCTGGTGGAGTATGGTCCCGCCCGTATGAAATGGTCCCCGAAATTGAGTGACACCATGCTAAAATTCCTTCAATCCGAGGAAGGCTATTGTTTATGTGAATCTATACTAACTGCACAAACTCCAGATACAGCCTTGGAGCTCTTTCAGAAACTCATCACCTCTATTTGCCACTCGTTAGCCCCAAAAATTACCAGAAGGCTTGGAACTCCTTACTCCAACTCCAAATCATAGTATGACCATGAATGTGTCACCCTTAAGAATCTCCTTTTGTGTAAATATAAAACTTATAGATCTGTAGATTCACCCTCTCTCCCTGAAGAATACCTTGAACTCAAGAGGAGCTATAAAGCCCTAATTAAAACAAAAAAAACAGCAGGCTAGGAGGGAGGACTGGAAAAATTTGATCAACGCAGTTAGAACAAAGAACTCATTTGCCTTTAGGGGTGGACAGACTGCTGCTTCAGCCGCGGATTTCCATATTCCACCTAATGTATGGGAATCCCACTTTAGGAGGGTATTCTCCAAGCCCCTTAGTAAAGATTGTGTATACGAAAAGACCACTCAATTGAAAATGCTCCCGAAATGGCCTACAGTTTCTGTCTCGGAGATTATCTCCCTTGTTGGCAGACTGAATACGGGCAAGGCTCCAGGAAGCGACAATATCCCGGCAGAACTCCTCAAGGAGAATGTGGACTGGTGGGCTCCGCTTTTAGCAGTGCTCTTCACAAATATAGATCGAACGGCACGTTTCCCAGAGGATTGGAGGTTGGCTATAGTAATCCCAATTTTTAAGAAAGGGAAACACTCCAACCCCGCCAACTACCGCCCAATTAGCCTGTTAAGCACCATCAGCAAGCTCTATGCTTCCCATCTTCTTAATAAACTCCAGGAGTGGCTGGATACTGAGAAAATCCTAGATAATGAACAGGCTGGTTTCAGGGTGGGACGATCCACCCTTGACCAGGGACTGGTCTTACAGCATCTCGTGGAGAAGTATATGTCTCTCTCGGGTGGAACTCTATATGCAGCGTTCAATGATTTTTAAATCAGCTTTCGATCTGATTCCCAGGAACAGACTATGGGAAAAATTGAGGGAACATAATATAGATGAGCGACTTCTCCTATTAATTCAAGGCCTACACGCGAACACCTACCTAAAGGTTAGGTGTAACCGTGCGGGACAGTTAACTGCACCCATCCCGACTTACAATGGTGTTAAACAGGGCTGTGTTCTTGCGCCATCACTATTCAACTTTTACATTAACCCACTAATTAAACATCTTGCTAGGGAAAATGCTCACCCGCCTATATTGGCGGGAAGGCCATTATCGTCCCTTTTGTATGCGGATGATGCCGCCCTCCTGTCCCTATCCTGTGTGGGTCTACGTCGCCTTCTGAGAGCACTTAGTCGCTTCTGCAAGACAGAACTCCTTACAATTAACTACGAAAAATCTAAGATCATAGTATTTACACGGAAGAAACTCAAACATCGTTGGAAGCTGAATAATTATCCAATTGAACAAGTCCCCCTTTTCAGATATTTGGGGATTATTTTTCACTCATCGGGCTCCTGGAATTTCCACCTAAGAAACTCAGCTGAAAGTGCACAGAGAAGTATTAGGGCTCTTCTCTCTTTTTTCTTCTCTAAGGGGGGGCAATACATCCCAGGGGCAATGTTAGTCTTTCACTCCAAAGTCGTACCCCAACTCCTATACGGTTCCCAATTGTGCACCCAGGGTGATTACACCCCCCTGGAACGTGCACAATCTAAATTTCTCAGGAACATTCTGGGCTTACCTTGCTGCGTCCCAAATGTTGCATTACACCAGGAGTTAGATACCTTGCTGGTTGAGACTAGGGCTTGGGACTATCGGATAAACTTGTGGCTAAAGCTGATTCCCCCCCCCCGGGACTTGCTACACTAACTCTTATTGACCCTTATCAATCGTGCTGGAAACGTGCGGTGAATTCTAAATTGCTGTCTATGGGCTTCTCATGGGCAGCAGTATTACATATGGGATATTTCAAAGCCAAAGAGCTCATCTTGTTACACATCAGAGACACTGAACTACAGCATAACATGAGCCAATTGTCAGCATTCCCCAATATCGGGTTTAGCTTAAAAGCTCCTGCTCTCGCAACTTATTTAACTTATTTGAGCATTCCCAAATATAGAAAGGCATTTTCTTTGGCCAGATTTAATGTTCTCCCCTCTGCTGTATTAGAGGGGAGATATAAGAAAGTGCCTTTCAAGGAATGGTTTTGTCTCTGTGGCTCTGGAGCGGTGGAAGAGGTAGAGCATGTTATATTACATTGTTCTCTATATACAGACCTCCGCACTCTGTTTATCTCCCCCTGTCTTTCTAGAAGATTTAGATCTTCCGAACATAATCAGGTACAGATTTTACTTGACGACTGTGATCCATTTATTACGGGGAGGGTAGCAAGATTCTGTGTTGCGGCCATGGCATGCAGAAAGTGTCTGGCCCAAACATTTTAATAATTACACTGTACCTGCTCTGTAAATGTATATAATTCTGCTATTTTAAATGTGCTGGTCTTGGACCAAAATAAATGAATTGAAAGCTTCCCCACAAGACTTGGCATGGCATGGGGAAGGGAACCCAACACCACCACAAGCTTGCCCACTACCTGAGGCACTGGAGAGGTGAATGAGAGAAATGCCAACTTAGAAAGCATAGGCCATTCTCAGCCACCCATTGTGACAAACCAGGGAGTATGGATAGGGCAACCACTTACACATCAATAATAAAAAAGGACACAGATTTGCATATGCATATGCATGTATGTATATGTATAGATGCAAATTTAGAAATTGTAGGCAGTATCCAATAATATAGTTCCATTAGTGCAAGGACTTCTAGCTACGTAATGGAACTTCCCTTCTTTTCCTTTCCCTGCCCCTCTTAAATCTGTTCTGGGGGAAGTTCCATTGCATAAACAGGAATCTTTGTGCTAATGGAACTACTTTTGGATACTGCAAAACTACTAAAATTTAATCGGAACTACAATCCACCTTAAGACTATGACCACTGGTGACCTGTGTGCCTGCTAGGAATGTGTGAGAAATTCAATTCAGTTCTCATTTCAAGCTGAATCTATCAAATTCACACTTTCCAAAACAATATGCAGACCTAAACACAGCCATCCTTTGAAATTCACATTTACTCAAATTTTGCAATGCAGTTCACCAACCAAGCAATGTTTACAAACTGCATATATTAGGGGAAAGTGTGCATGAAACTGAGTGAAAATAACATTCAAAATGCATTATATGATGAGAAGTGACTTGCAAAAATGTCTACATGAATTTAAACTTCCTACCAAAAGACATGTTTATTAGGAGAAATTTGCACTAAAATGCTGGAGAATTTTCACGAGGATTTTTTTTAAAAATAAATAAATCGTAAATTGCTGTAGTAGTTTTCAGTACTCTACATTTCTGCAGTACTCAACAGTACTGAGAAACTGCAAGAACCAAAACTGACATATCTTTCAGTCCCTAGTGCCTGCTCAGACTGCTGCCCAGGAGCTGACTACTAGCAGGCAACTTCAAAGCCATTCTGTGGTTCTTTATCTTCAGTTCAACGTAGACTGGACAGCCCTTCAAATAGTCCTCTGTAAAGCAGGACACATGCCCATCCTAGGTATGGCTGGTATTGAAATCCACTTGATAGGCTGGAAATGAGCCCAAACTCCAAGGCCCTTTAAGGTCCCAATGAGAGGCATGTAAGACACCACCAGGCAAGGATCCCAGCACGATGTCTCAGTGCCAGAGTATTAACCCCAAGCAAAAGAGCAAGTACCCAAGAGAATAACAAAACAAATGTTTGCTAAACCCTGGAACCTTGGTGGTTGTTGTTATTGTTGTTGCTTAAAGTATTGTAAACCACTTTGATTTTTTCATTGAAATAGCGGTATACAAGTATTTTTTATAAATAATAAATAAATAAAACCTCTGGAACCAAATGGCCAGTCCTGTTAGTTGGTAACTGGTAACCTACAGCAAAGGAAGCCAAATCAAGGAATCAGGTGAGAATTAAGAAGGAATGGAGGGCAGGTGGAGAGAAAATATTGGCTCGAGTCCAAGTTGGAGCCTCAATTTCTGTCATAGGAATTAACAAGGACAGAGCTCACCATCTAATCCGTACGAAGGTTTTGCCCACCTAAGGCTAGTTGACTTGCCAGTTGGCCTAGGGTGACTGTGAGATCCCACTTGTCAGCTGAAGTAATAGGCATACCATTGATTATGCTGGTCATATTCATGCTTGCTTTCCTCTCTTGAGCAGGGCGCAATGAAGAGGCAATACCCCTATCTAAAGCGGGATCCAGGTATATACTATAAAAATATAAAGAGAATATTCTGAAATAAAATACCAAGATATTATTTTCCAGAGGGCTAGCCATGTTAGTCTCTTGCAGCAAAATAAAATAAAATAACAAGTCTTGTGGCACCTTAAATCCTAACAATTTTATTATGGCATGTGCTTTCATGTACTCAGATCTGCTTCTCGCATGCAGGAAATGAAATTTTAGTTGGCAAGTATATAAAGGAGAAAATTGTAAGATGTTAGTTGAATGGCAATGAGATGTCACTGAATGACAATAAAATAATCATTTTTACTTTGCCCAAATTAATTTCAATAATTCACAAAATAAGACCATCTGGCTTTTTTTACATGAATAATTTGTTGCTTCCCCCTCCTCAAGAAATATGTTAATTTTGTTCACTTTGCCATTTTTCACAAGCCTCCTCACCCAAATTCAACTTGGGCCCCTTCTGATATTACTTTAGCACTGTGAGAGCTGCTGCAGCATATTCCCCTTCTATATTCTCCACCAACATTCAATTCTAGGTAACATAGGCCCTGTTCACACGTTACAGTCAATGAGTGTACAGTCTGTGAACCCGGGTACACAAGCAGTTGGTCTGTACACTCGTACAGTTATTCACATGTAACATTCAACGAGTGTATAGTCTATGTACCTAGGTACACAAGTAGCTGGGCTGTACACTTGTACAGTTATTCACATGTAATGTTCAACGAGTATACAGTCTCCATTATACAGTATACACATTTGCTGCCAGGGAAAGAAAATGGCTTCAATGACACTTATTAAATGTGCCATTGAAGTAATTCCCTTTTACTGGCAACAAGGCAAGGCATGCTGGGTCTGTTATACTTCCTGAAACTGTTTCATGTCAAGGGGTACATTCAATAGAAAGAGTTTTGGCAGAAACGGGAAAGTAGTTTTACTCTTTTCATTTTTCCTGCAGATTCTTATGTTTTTAAAATCAAAATCAAAACACCAACTATTTAAAAGAAAATACCAGCCTGTAACTATAATTACAGCTATAGTCTCTCTTGCAATTTTACCTCCATTTACCTGGGAGTAAGCCCCACTGAACTCAGTGTGATTTACTTCTGAGTAGACATTTTTTCACCTTCCTTCCCTCAAGCTCATTGCTAGCACACAGAAGCTCCACTCCACTTACCTGGGAGTAAGCTCCACTGAACTCAGTAGGATTTACTTCTGAGTAGACATTTTTCCTCCTTCCTCCCCTCAAGCTCATTGATAGCACAAAGAAGCTCCATTTCACTTACCTGGGAGTAAACCCCACTGGATCATTCAGACCATGGTATTTCCAATCTCTATGTATGGATGTGAAAGTTGGACAGTGAAAAAAGCGGATAAGAGAAAAATCAACTCATTTGAAATGTGGTGTTGGAGGAGAGCTTTGAGCATACCATGGACTGTGAAAAAGACAAATAATTGGGTGTTAGAACAAATTAAACCAGAACTATCACTAGAAGCTAAAATGATGAAACTAAGGTGATCATACTTTGGACACATCATGAGAAGACATGATTCACTAGAAAAGACAATAATGCTGGGAAAAACAGAAGGGAGTAGAAAAAGAGGGAGGCCAAACAAGAGATGGACTGATTCCATCAAGGAAGTCACAGACCTGAACTTACAAGATCTGAACAGGGTGGTTCATGATAGATACTCTTGGAGGTCGCTGATTCATAGGGTTGCCAAAAGCCGCAGTCGACTTGGAGGCACATAACAACAACAACAAGCCCCACTGAACTCAGTGGGATTTACTTCTGAGTAGACCTTTTTAAAATTCAAATGTGAATTCTCCAAAGCTTTCCCTCCCCCCATTTTTTCTCCTTCCTTCCCTCAAACTCAATCATTGCCAGCACACAGAAGTACTGAACTCAATGGGACTTACTTCTGAGTAGACTTTTGAAAAATTGCAATGAGTCCTTCAAAGCTTCCCCCCCCATTTTTTGCCTCTTTCCTTCCCTCAAGCTCATTCATTGCTTCAGGCTGGTCTCCCTTTCCTCTTCCTTGTCCTTGCCTCCATTTCAGCTTTATTCCTCTTTCCCGCTCCGTGGCTCCAGCAACTGATGTTTCCTTGAGCTCATTTCTGATTGGCAGCAGCAGAACAAAGCTTCAGGCTGTCCCCGGGGAGAAAAACTAATTGCTCACGATCAGCTCCACGTGGACAGCATGCAGGGAGAATCAACATGTGAACAAAAGACGTCTTTTTTCAGGGTACACATGGTGATTTTTCAAATCACCACGTGTGGACTCTTTCTCAAGAGCAGCTGTACCCAGGTACAGGGGGCTTCTACCTAGGTACAGAGTAACGTGTGAATACCCCCATAGAAAGAGCTCATAATAAAGCGCCTTCCAACGACAGAGTCTGGACAGCCCAACCATTAGAGAGAAGGAGGAGGCAAGTCCCTTAAGAAGCTGATCTTAGTTGTCATGAAAGGGCAATAAATTTTTAGATATTTATTTTGTCTTTATTTACTTTTATTCCCAGAGAGAGGCACTTGTGATTTTCTGCCTCGTGTGCCAAAATGACTTGGCCAATGTAATATTCAAATTTATTTATTTATTTATTATTTGCCCTGTCTCCAGTGCTATTAATGAATACATTTGTGTTTAGTCAATTTTTTGTCTGTCTCTTGAGCTACACCCTTAAGTCAATAACATCACAAAACTAATTCAGGATCCAGAGCTATGATGTCTCTGGACATAGTTAACAATTTCATGAAACACTATAGTTATAGATTGCCAACAAGTTTTCTATTTTTTAAAAAAATGAGACTATCATTTGTTGAAATTGTTTATTTATTTATTAAATTACTATTCCATATTCTATTCCATAGCTGAAGCTCTCTGGGTGGTTTACAACAAAGAAATCAATATACAATATATAATATACAATTCATATTTGGAACCATTAAAAGGAAAAATATATCACATTTTAAATAAACATAAGTAAACAAATCTCAACAATGTACATAACATAATTGTTAACATCAAACAACCTCAGTAATTGTTATCATGTATAACTTACTTTTAAAAATTTGGTTGGAGTAGTATATATTTTGTAAATCATTTTAAAACATTTTTTTCATTCAATAAAATTGAATGTTTTATAAATACTTCCATTACATCAGTAACCAGAATCTCTGCTCGGTTATATTTAAATATATGTCCTTTTTGGGGGGAAGATGCCCCATAGAATCTAATTGTATTTTGATAATGATAAAACATTTTATTATTTCTTTCAGTGCTTTTTTGCTGGCACTCATATCTTGATAAAGGTGCCGTAGGTGCTATCACAAAATGGCTGCCATAGGCAGCAGAAAAAGAGGTGCCAGTAGTATGTACAGGTGAGTACTGTCACACAGATACACTCCATTTCATTTATATCCCAACTTCCTGTAATCAGCTCAAGGTGGCATACCTGGTTCTCTCCCTTTCCATTTTATCCTCACAGCAACCCCGTGAAGTAGGTTAGTCTGAGGAGCTGTGACTGGCCACTCAGGTCACCCAGTGAGCTTTATGGCCCACTGGGGATTTGAACCCTGATCTCCCAGGCCCTAGTCTAACACTAACCATTATACCACATTGGCTGTCTTTTGTTCTCTTATCTTGATTGACCTTAGCAAGAGATGCTAAAAGCAACAAAAAAGCTTTCTTCAGGTACATCCATAGCAAAAGACAGAGAAAAGAAATGGTGGCACAGCTACTCAGTGAGGATGGCAAAATGATAACAGATGACAAAGAAAAAGGCAGAAGTGCTCAATTCCTACTTTGGCTGAGTCTTCTCCCAAAAAAGGGTCTATGACCCTCCCGGGAAACATGAAGTAGAAGGGGCAGGATTGGAACTTGAGATTGATAGACAAACGATCAAGGAATACTTAATCACTTTGAACAAGTTCAAATTGGCAGGGTCCGATAAACTGTATCATAGAGCATTGAAGGAACTGGCTGAAGAACTCTCAGAACTGCAGTCTATTATCTTTACGAAATCATGGAGGACTGGTGCAGTGCCAGATGACTGGAGGAGAGCTAATGTTGTCCCTATCTTCAAAAAGGGCAAAAAGGAGGAACTGGGGAACTACAGACCAGTCAGCCTAACATCAAACTCTGGAAAAACTCTGGAGCAGATTATAGAGCAGTCAATCTGTAAGCACCTTGAAAACAATGCAGTGATTACTAGGAGCCAACATGGATTTATGAAGAACAAATCCTGCCCAACTAATCTTATCTCATTTTTTGATTGGATAACCTCCCTTGTAGTCTGTGGGAATGCTGTGGATGTAATATATCTCAACTTCAGCAAAGCTTTTGACAAAGTGCCCCATGATATTCTGATTAGCAAGCTAGCTAAATGTGGGCTGGATGGAACAACTATCAGGTGGATCCACAGTTGGCTCCAGAATCATACTCAAAGAGTGCTTATCAATGGTTCCTTCTCAAACTGGGCAGAAGTAACGAGTGGGGTACTACAAGGCTTGGTCCTGGTTCCAGTGCTCTTCAACATTTTTCTTAACGACTTGGATGAGGAGGTACAGAGCATGCTTATCAAATTTGCAGATGATACAAAATGGGGGGCACAGCTAATACCATGGAAGACAGAAAGAAAATTCAAAGGGACCTTGATAGGCTGGAGCATTGGGCTGAAAACAACAGAACGAAATTCAACAGGGATAAATGCAAAGTTCTACACTTAGGAAAAAGAAACCAAATGCACAGTTATAAGATGGGGGATACAGTAGGGCCCCGCTTTACAGCGCTTCACTTTACAGCGTTCCGCTAATACAGCAGTTGTGAATTGTAGAAAGGCCCTGCTTTACAGCACTTGTTCCGCTTTTATGGCGGTTTTTTGCCGCCGGGCGCCATTTTGGTCAATGTAAGTTAATGGGATCCGCTTTACAGCAGTTTTCGCTTTACAGCGGGGGTCCGGAACGTAACCCGCTGTATAAGCGGGGCCCTACTGTACTTGGCTCAGCAATACGACATGTGAGAAGGATCTTGGAATTGTCGTCGATCACAAGCTGGATATAAGTCAACACTGCAATGTGGCTGCAAAAAAGGCAAATGCTATATTAGGCTGCATTAACAGAAGTATAGTTTCCAAATCACGTGACGTATTAGTTCCCCTCTATTCAGCACTGGTTAGGCCTCCTCTTGAGTACTGTGTCCAGTTCTGGTCTCCGCACTTCCAGAAGGATGCAGAGAAACTGGAACAGGTTCAGAGGAGGGCAACAAGGATGATTAGGGGACTGAAAAGAAAGCCCTATTAGGAGACACTGCAAGAACTGGGCATGTTTAGCCTGGAGAAGAGAAAACTGAGGGGAGATATGATAGCACTCTTCAAGTACATGAAAGGTTGTCACACAGAGGAGGGCCAGGATCTCTTCTCGATCATCCCAGAGTGCAGGACATGGAATAATGGGCTCAAGTTGTAGGAAGCCAGATTTCCACTGGACATCAGGAAAAACTTCCTAACTGTTAGAGCCATACGACAATGGAGCCAATTACCTAGAGAGGTAGTGGGCTGTCCAACACTGGAGGCATTCAAGAGGCAGTTGGACAGCCATCTGTGGGGAATGCTTTGATTTGGACTCCTGCACTGAGCAGGGGGTTGGACTTGATGTCCTTATAGGCCCCTTCCAACTCTACTATTCTATGATTCTATTACCTTTCCTGTTTAAAAGACACTTTCTAATACACTTAACAGCCTTATCTTAACCATGTTCTCCTGAAAATGTCTCATTAAATTGGGATCTGAAGCATGATCATAAGCATGTTTATTCAGAAATGAGATCCACTGAGTTCAAAGGGATGGAGTCCTGAGGGTGTTTAGCAGTACAGCTTAGCAGTACAACTTATTATAGATAACTGTTTTACTAGCGCTGAACAAAATAAAAATCCAATATAAACCATTTACCCCACAATGTATTGTGATCCAAGCCAGATTTTCTACCAAATAATTTATTGTAATGATTAGGAAACAACAGTTGAATGATGCATCTTAAATATAATTTCACAGCATCCCAGGTTTTAAGAATCAAATAAGCTATTTGATTATCTGCAGTTGTTTTTCCTTCGTGGGACTTCCTGTGTCACACAAGCATGAAGAGGTTCTTCCATGGTATGTTAGGTATTGCCAAAGAGTAATAAAAGGGTTCTGGCTTGGGGAAAGAGAGCTACATTCTCAGATGGATTAATGGTATTCCCTGCCAACTCTGTTGCTGCAGTACGGTGATGCTTCGGAGCCTTGGAGTTCTGATGCATACACTGAGTTCCTGACAGTAAAATTCAGTTCAATGGAGGCACAGTTCCACATGCACCAAAGGCCATATACACTGTGCTAACTCTTCAATTGATACAAACAGACAATCTCTCCCATGTAGAAAGGTCATGTGGAGACTGGACCAATGTTTGACTCAGGTAATCTTGGGCAGTACAACTATCCTGCCTCATCATATATCGTGACTGGGGATCTCGTGCACTATTTTGAACTTGATTAAGTATCTCCATACTTAACAGTTTGCTGCATCTGGGGTTCTCCTAATAAGGCAAATTTGTGTAAAAACTGTAAAAAGTTTGGGGATGGACTAAATGGGTTTTGGGGGTTCCCTCCAAGTCTGTTTCTTCACAGCTGCAGAGAAGGGGACTGCAAGAATGGTCAAGTCAGTTTATTGATTAAGTCAATGGCCCTAACCAGATCTGTTAAGTATCTGCATATTATGTAAGTGGACCAAAGTGTTCCCTCTGTGAACTGTAGCTCTGTGAGGAGAATAAGGATCTCCTAATAGTTTTCCGTGGCGCAGAGTGGTAAGCGGTGGTAACGCAGCCGAAGCTCTGCTCACGGCTGGAGTTCGATTCCAACGGAAGAAGGAAGTCGAATCTCCGGTAAAAGGGGTCGAGGTCCACTCAGCCTTCCATCCATCCGTGGTCGGTAAAATGAGTACCCGGCATACACTGTGGGGTAAAGAAAGGCCGGGGAAGGAACTGGCAAACCCACCCCATATATACGGTCTGCCTAGTAAACGTCGCAAGATGTCACCCTACGAGTCGGAAACGACTCGCACTATAAGTGCGGAGACACCTTTACCTTTTTAATAGTTTTCGACAATCTAAGAAACTACAGTTCCTAGGATTCTTTGGGGGGAGCCGTAACTGTTTTAAGGGGTATGATACTGCTTTATATAGTGCAGATGGGGCCTGAGTAAAGGTGATTTATTTTAAAACATTTTACATTTCTGTAGATATTCATTGCCCAAATATTTTGTTTATATCTGTGTATTTGCCATTTAAAATTAAATCTCCTGTAAAAAAATCTCCCAGGTTCCACCCCTTCTCCTCCTTAAAGTGGAAGAAACAATGGGCACACTTGAAGAGTTATTTTATTGATTGATTGATCACCGTACAATGGTCACAAGATGGGTCACAATTCCATAAAATCAGTCCAACTCATCCAGATACAGCAGAATCAAATTAAAACCAATCCACATGCTCCTCCATCTGTCTCTTAAAACAAACTGAATTTCACAAGACATAGCAAAAAAGAAACCACCTGGCATTGACAACTCATCAGTGTCAGCACCAGTCTGATCTCTGGAGAAAGAGCATTCCACACTTGGAATTTCACTAGGCAATGGCCATGTGTTTCTTTGGGGAGCAGAAGCCACAGAGCCACTCGGAAGCTTAGGGAGTCCTTGATTCACCTCAAGGCACCTGGTTGATGGTGCAATCCAACTCAGAAACATGAGAACCTTCCCCGAATCATCCTGATTCACATTGGAATGTGGGATGCACACAGAGCCTAGGCACACTCCTACCACATTCCTAACTTTCACCACTATCTAAGAAACAATTTCCAGACACCAATTTCCATTCATTCACATGCTATTGGATAATGTTTAGCTATAAACAATATATCAGAGTAATAGTTGCCTGTCAGGTGGCTTACTGCCATACAGCTCTGAAGACAGCTCTGGGCTTCTGCTGGGAGGAAGGGCGGGATATAAATCAAATAATAAATAAATAAATAAGAGCACAGGAGACTCCTTTATTCTTACAAGTTAGCAAGTTATAGCTGAAGCAGTTGCTTGCATTCCACCTGAATGCAAGCAAAGCAAAATGCATGCACAGCATGGGTTGGCATATATGCCTTGTGAGATCTGCTTTTCTACCGAGGATTCAAAAATCTTCAGAAATGAAGCAGGTGACAATAAATACCTGTCTGCTGGATGTCTGATTTAGACAACCTCATCCTTCACAGCTAATCTGTTCGCTTGAAACTTGGTCTTTATTCTATTGATCCTCTGTCTTTATACTTCTCATCTTCCTAAGAATAAGAAGGCATTCAGTGCACATAGGCAAACATTTATGATTGAAAAAGAATACTCTCGTCCTATTTATTCCAGGTGCTGACTGCAGATGCTGGAATAGTAGGCATATGTTATTTTTCAGGGTGACATTTTACTGCATCAGACAATGCTGCCAGATGTGTTGCAAATTTTGTTTAATGTACTGCTTTTTCTTTTCTTTATTCACAGCCACAGCCCTTAGAATTCTTTTGTGGTCTATTAATATATATATATTCTGTATTTGTGTGTGCATGTGTGCATATATGCATCATGCTGCAGTCTGGGTGTGATCAGAAGGCATTGCTTTAGGCCCTATCTGCATTATATGGTTAAACAAGATACCACTTCAAACAACCATGGGTTCCCTCAAAGAATCCTGTGAACTGTAATTTGTTAAGGGTGCTGAGACTTGTTAGGAGACCCCTATTCCCCTCACAGAGCTACCATTCCTAGAGTGGTTTAACAATCAATCCCTCTTCTCAGGAAACTCTGGGAATTGTTGCTCTGTGAAGGTAACTGGGATATCCTAACAACTTTCAGCACCCTTAATGACAGTTCCTGGATTCTTTGTGGGAAGACATGACTATTTAATATATAATACCGTTTTAAATGTATAATGCAGAAGGAGCCTTAGTTCAAATTGCAGGCATGTCTTGCTGCTCTGCAGTTGTAATCAATTGACATTATGGTGGTTGTTTTTCATGTGATTGTATATTTTCCTAATTATTTGTACAACAATTGATGATGAAAGCATGGGAAATATCAACATAGGTAACTTTTACTCTGTTGTAACTCTATTCTTTAATGTATTTAAGAATAGAATTTTCCTGTGTGAAGGCTTCAGGGTCATGCTACATTGCTGAATGTTCTGTCAGTGAGATTTGAACTATGATGGCTAGGGTTGCCAGGTTCATGGCCTGAGACTGATCCTGTATCTTTAGGAGAAGAGAAAGTCAGCCAAGTGCAGGCGTTCTTGCAACACTGTAATGGAAAAAAACACAAGGTGGAATTTTCCCTCCCCCCCCCGCACAACTTTTAAAGATACAGAAGACCTCTTGGTTGCTAGGCCCGGGGAAGGGAGAATCCCACCTTGTGGTTTTTCCCATTACAGCTTTGCAAAAACACTTGCACTTGGCTGACTTTCTCTTCTACTAAAGATACAGGATCAGTCTCAGGCCATGAACCTGGCAACCCTAATTGATGGCACACCCCACATTGTGTTGCAATCAACAAAAGATGAGCATGCATGTAGTAAACCAGATGAAGATACAAAATGCAAGGCTCTATTTCCGTTTCAGTTGTAGGTTTCTCAAAAGTTTGTTTAGGAAAACGTTTCCTAACTACCTTTCAGTGATACAGTTTGATGCTGCACAGTTGGCTCATAGAAGCTAGGGTAACTTGAATTGCAATATTATTTATTTTATTTTAAAAAATATTTTTATGCTGCCATTCAGGACAGAAATGCCTTTTTAATGTGGGTCACAGAAATCACATATAGACAATCAACCACATACAAAATATTAAAATTAAGTAGCAGCATAAAACAACTCAAACCCAAACCAAAACTTCACAGAAAGCATAATATAAAATAAGCAGTGCCAATTAAAAAATTTAGTCCAACACAATTAATTAAATGCAGATTGGAACAAAAAGGCCTGTTTAAAAACAAGCAAAGAAGTGGCCAAACCCAAGTTCATAAAGAAAAGCAGCTGGGTGATTTAAAAGACCTCTAATCAGCAGTTTTGGTGAGCTGCAAAATGATGAAAGAACAAGTGTTACAGCCATTTAAAAGCCTTGTTCATTCATAATATGTTTAAAGCGCCATACCACTTTTTTAAAAAAGATGTTTTTCCATAAAGGCCAACTGAAAGTGAAGCCTCAGGCTTGTAAAAGCAGGTCCCTTTAAGGACTGTTGTTTTGACCAACGATGAGATACACTCCATTTCTGATGTCAGAAATTTATTTAGAGGCTACATCTACTTCTCTAATGACTCTGCAGTTATATAAGAGCTGTCCAGTTTCCTAACTACCTTTTAGGTAGTTTAGGTATTGCTTAAAAAAGGATTAGCCTCAGAATGTTTATGGGAGAATAAAAGTCAGAATGTCTGCCTGCATGATCAGTTTGCATTTGGTGGACATCTGTGACAAACTTCTGCTGTAGCTCAACAGTGCTACCTAGAGTCTCTGCAAACAGGGCACTCTTCTGGGAACAAGCAGACATGCTGGCTTTTATGATCAGGAATGCTAATATGTTCTTTCTTAGATGATCTGCAAGGAACATGTTTTGAAACCCAAGAGTTTGCTGTAATAAGTAATAGGTAACAGGTTAGTTACCTTATGCCTTAATATCCCATGCAAGTAAATTAATGCTCAAGATTCTACAACAAAGGCTCTTACCATATATAGAGACAAAAATGCCAGATGTCCAAGCTGGATTTAGAAAGGGAAGAGGCACCAGCAATCATATCACAAGCATACGTTATGGAACGGACCAAGGAATTTCAGAAGAAAATCACCCTGTGCTTTATAGATTACAGCAAAGCCTTTGACTGTAGATCATGAAAAACGATGGAATGCTTTAAAAGAAATGGGGGTGCCACAGCATCTGATTGTCCTGATGCACAACCTATACTCTGGACAAGAGGCTACTGTAAGGACAGAATATGAAGAAACCTGTTGGTTCCTCATCGGAAAGGGTGTGAGACAGGGGTGTATTTTATCACCCGATTTGTTTAATCTATATGCAGAACACATCATTCGGAAAGCGGGATTGGACCAAGATGAAGGAGGTGTGAAAACTGGGGGACAAAATATCAATAATTTAAGATATGCAGACGATACCATAATCTTAGCAGAAACCAGTAATGATTTGAAATGAATACTGGTGAAAGTTAAAGAGGAAAGCACAAAAGCAGGACTACAGCTGAATATCAAAAAGACTAAAGTAATGACAACAGAAGATTTATGTAACTTTACAGTTGACAATGAGGACACTGAACTTGTCAAGGATTATCAATATCTCGGCACAGTCATTAACCAAAATGGAGACAATAGTCAAGAAATCAGAAGAAGGCAAGGACTGGGGATGGCAGCTATGAGAGAACTAGAAAAGGTCCTCAAATACAAAGATGTATCACTTAACACTAAAGTCAGGATCATTCAGACCATGGTATTTCCAATCTCTATGTATGGATGAGAAAGTTGGACAGTGAAAAAAGCGGATAAGAGAAAAATCAACTCATTTGAAATATGGTGTTGGAGGAGAGCTTTGAGCATACCATGGACTGTGAAAAAGACAAACAATTGGGTGTCAGAACAAATTAAACCAGAACTGTCACTAGAAGCTAAAATGATGAAGCTGAGGTTATCATAGTTTGGACACATCATGAGAAGACATGATTCACTAGAAAAGATAAAAATGTGTGAAAAACAGAAGGGAGTAGAAAAAGAGGAAGGTCAAACAAGAGATAGATTGATTCCATCAAGGAAGCCACAAACCTGAACTTACAAGATCTGGAAGGGGTGGTGCATGACAGATGCTGTTGGAAGTCGCTGATTCATAGGGTCGCCATAATTCGTAATCGACTTGAAGGCATATAACAACAACAACAGGTTAGATTGACTTTTTGATTTCATTTTGAAATTTCTGTATGTGACCTTCCCTTTTCCCTGCCTTCTTGCAAATAAACAGCTTTTTAAATACATGCACACATCTTCCCCATATGCTAGACTGCCTATGTATTAAGCTACCTATTGTGTTCTAAGGGATATTTCACAAGGTTAAGTTCTATGTCCACTGGGCTTTGGGAAAATCAACCCACAGCTTCTCTCTTTATTCATTCTTTTCCTTGGCCTGGAATGAAGGGAGAAGTCCTGGGCAAGAGGGCAGATAAGGGTGTTAGGAGGGTTGCCGTGGGATGACAGCCTATTGTAATTCACTTTTGGGAAAGACCTTATACAACAAGATGATTTTCCATTAAGGAAAAATCCCCCTGCTCAAAGAACTTCTCCTAATTTCTCTTCTGTATGCCAGTCCTTCCTTGCTGTAGCTTTTCTAGCATGGCTTCATTTAACCATAACTTCTCTAAATTAAAAAGAGCTAACCTTTTAAATATTTCTTTATATGGGCACATTTTCCATGTCTATAACCCATCCCCTAGTGTATCTCTGAACTCCCCCTATTTCCATGATAGTGTGATCATAATTAAGCTCAGCCTTCCATGTATAACAATGATTAATATAATAAGCTATAATGTTGTCAGTCTTCCCCCATGAGTGGTTACTGTAAATTTAAATCCTCAGCTTTAAAAAGTACAGCATTGTACAGATGAGTCTAAAAAAAATCAAAACACCCTAAAATGAACAAACTATCTTTGCACTGCTGAAATCAAGAACTTCTCTGTTTACCTCCATTAATTTTGGACTACAACCAAAGCGAAAAACACTTGATGCCCTAGCTGAGTGGAAAAGAACAACCAAAATTCTTTCACAAATGAGAAGCTTGCTCTTGATATACATTTGATGAAAAGATAAAACTGCTTTTAATTTTATCTAGCTAGAATTTTAGCTAGCAGAGAAGCAATGGCATTTCACACGCTGGTCTAGCATTATGTGAATACGTCTGGCAAGTCTCAGGCTTGCACACTCCCCCTCTCCCTTCTCCTCATCTGGCACAACTGGAAGAAGGAGATTGGAAGCTTTCACTTCCATTTTAACCAACCACATGAATTCAGAGAAACAGTATTTAGCCTTAACTATGGTTTACTGAAACAAGTCTATTTCAAACCATGGTTTATGAAGTTGCCTTGTTTCAATAAACCATAATTTATTTTTATCTATTTTTATTTGATTTATATCCTGCACTTCCTCCCAGCAGGAGCCCAGGGTGGCAAACAAAAGCTCTAAAAACATATCAAAACACGGTAAAGCAGACCTTAAAATACATTAAAACAAAACAATTTTAAAAACATTTTTTAAAAAAGTTTTAAAAAGTCTTTTAAAAAGGGTTAAAATTGTTTGTTTTTTAAAAAACATATTATAGCTAAGATTAATTGCAGTTTAGGGTTTGGAAATGACTGACCTAAAGCTAAACTTACTATGGTTAATTGAAAACAAAAGTGAAACCTTCCTCACATCCTCTTTGCAGACACATCAGAGTAGGAGAGGAGATGGAGTATGTGAGCCTAGGCACACCCATGCTCATTCACATAAGGCTAAACCATAGTTTAGTATACAGTGTCTGAGGGATGCCACTGACTCCTATGGATGAAACCCTGATAGTCCTCATCAGTGCTTAGCTGCTTCCTTCCTTCCGGTCAAAAAGTCAAAGGTAAGTGTGAGGAAGTCCCTATAATTGTTTCAGCAGGGAAGTTCACCTCTGAAGTGTCTTGGGCTCAGGGGAAGATCCATAAATCTTCCTGTTAAGACAACTGTTTTGGAATAAAAGAAGTAGTGGAGACAAGGAAGCAGTAGATTAGAATTGTCCATCTGAGGAACTGCTGCTGCTTGAATTCCAGGACAGAAACCTAATTGAGATTTAGGGAGGCGTGCACAGTCTATAGATGCTGCCTTAACATGTGCCAGAGCCGGGGGAACAAGGCTGTGCTGTCAATACTTCCCCCTGCTTTTTCACACACACTCGCACACCCATCTGATGAAAAACAGCATCTTTCAGAGGGGATAAAAATGCTTGCAAAATGTGTCCCCCATTTGGGTTCAGCCTTAGGGAAAAGCAACCTTATGAAAAATGGGCAGAGGGTTCTTTAGAAGTGCGCACGCATTAACATTGTTTACTCTCCTTTTTCTCCCTAAGGGCCATTTGGCCTGAACAGAAAGGAGGCTTACTCAGTTAGGCAGGGATAGTTCTACAATAGAGATGTTTTGATATTTCCCATTATGCCGCATCATGTATTTTGTTCAATTTTGAACAGGTGTTAATCTGCTTTCAGGAAGAAGCGGATTGTTGGGCTTTGTTCCTAATCAGAGCTATAGGCAGCCGTGAAGCTATTCCAGCTTTTCCTCAGTTAAATTGGCTATGAATATTTAAGAAGAAAGGCAGCCTTTTCTTTTCTTTTTCTTTTTTGCTGCAACCCAGGCCAATGTGTATCTCCCCACCCACTTTTTAACAAAGCCACATCAGGAAGGTGGTTTGCTCATTTTTGCTGTTTAAATACATCCTGAATTCTGAAGGGGCCGAGTGGAAAGGGAAAACAGTCCGCTCACTATGTTCTTGTATGTCTTGTATTGTGCAGACATTAGAGTGCTGGGGTCAGTGCAAGCTGTCAACAGGAAATAGGAGTGGGATGTTGCATCTAGCTGATGAGGGGAAGCCATACATAATGGATCACCTTAGGACTCAATAAGGCGTGAAAAGGGAAAAGATACAGTTAAGTCAGAAAGGGGTGGCAGCGCTGCCATTTTAGAGAACAGAGATTATAGAGAGGTGTCGGGTAAGGTTCATAGGCCTGCCCTTGGATACATTCGAGGTTAGCTATTTTTTAAAGGAGTACATTTTAAGAACATTTGTTGTGATTGCTTTCCGCTCCCCCCTTTAAAAATCATTATTATTAAATAACATCCACTATATAAAAATTAGCATAGAAAGAAAGAACAACAATAACAACAAAAAAACCCAGAGAACAGAGTGGTACACAGTAATGTCTAGCAATATTAGTAAGTTCTGTATTAATATTTGTTTTTCTTCCTGATATCATCTTTGTAAAATTCATGTCTGCAGTGCACAGATAGGCAGTTAACTCTTCAAGACTGATGATCAAGACAGACTAAATTAGAGATATTCTTCCACAATCACAGAAAGGGTTTAGAAAGGTCTGATAGTCCTCTGCATTGGTAAGTTAAGCCAAACACAGAGTAGAAAACTAAACAACCCAACATTCCCTTGACTGAGCGGATCTTGGGTGTCAATTTTTCCAGGAATTGCTGTCTTTTTATACCCCACATTACTTAAATCTAGCAACATGTATGTTATGCCAGGCTAGGCCAGATAATGGGTGAAAACATCAACGCAGCTGTTTCGGGGGGAGGAGGGAAGCAATGGAGGGTGCTAAATCCACCACATATTCCCTTTCCTGAACAGCTGATTATCAGCTTATCGTAGATTTGATCTGCACTATCCATGGGAAGGAGTGGTAGCTGGATCAGGCATGGAATTGTATGCACAGCACAGCACCCATTGACCTGGGTGCTTCATCTTTCAGCTAGGCATCCATATATGGGAGCTTACTGTGTTTGTAAATAGGTTTAGGCTCAGGTGATATAGGTATTTCTAAGGAATAATAATATCTGGTCTGAAACAATGGGGAGGGGGGCAACAACTGCCCAACCCTCCCTGATTGGCTCCCCGAGGAGCGGGGAGAACTGTAAATGCAAGGGGTAACAGATTGAAGCTGATGTAAGCAGCAAGGAGCGTGTGTGGACATTTTTTTAAAAAAAGGGCGAAGTGATTGGAAAAAAAATGTAAATGTACTGCCTTCAAGTCGATTCCAACTTATGGCGACCCTATGAATAGGGTTTTCATGAGGCTGAGAGGCAGTGACTGGCCCAAGGTCACCCAGTGAGCTTCATGGCTATGTGGGGATTCGAACCCTGGTCTCCCAGTTCGTAGTCCAACACCTTAACCACTACACCACATTGAAGAGGGGGAAAAATAGCAGAAAGGCATTGAGTTAATAGAGAAGCGAGCCAGAAAGAAACTGACAGCCAGGCAGTAGGAGAGGAAACCAGTATGAAGGAGGTTGTATTAGAAGAAAAGGAATGGCTCAGGCTATGGATAAGAGTGCTGGGAAGTAGATGGGCACTCTTTTGAAAATGATGAAAGAGCAGAAATTACTTGGTTGTAAGGGGGAAAGGTTGGATTTATTTCTTCCTTCCCTCTCAAAGGTCCCATAGAACCACTGCAATTAACATCAGTTAAGTTTTGCTTGGCTTTAGGCTGCATTCAGACAGCAGTTTATTCCATTTTCCCAATGTTTTCCTTACCTGATAATTTCTGCATTTTATTTGATCTTTCACATGACATAAAATCCACTTCTGGAAATCCTTCCCATCTGAATTGCTTCCAGAAAAAATCAATTTGCAACCCAGAAAATCCATTTGCAACCCAGGAGTTAAATGACAAAATTTGGGGTGGTATACCAACATATAGTTCCTTCCTGTAGTTTTTGTGAGGGAATCATGGGGGAACAGAAGTGTGCATGTGTGGAAAGGGTGGGGGAATAGCAACATGTCCAATGACATTCATTGTTGTGTCACACCATGCCCACTTGTGTGAATGACATTTAGTGCAACATGGTGGTATATCAGTCAGAAAGCCACTCATTAGTCAAATGAGTGTGCATTTTGAAGGATTGGTGTTTCATTTGTCATATTGTCTTGGAAAGTGTGAATTTTATAACTTAGGCTTTAAATGTGATCTGAACTGAGTTTCTCCAACCCTAATTCCATGTGATGTCCTGCTTCTGTTTGGCCAGGGCAGCATAAATGACCTATTACAGGGGGTAGGCCCAGTGCAGATGCTAGAGTTAATTCTTTGGTTGGCACAACGGGATGAGATGGCTGATATATACCATGGAGGTGGTAGTCAATCTGCTCCAGTTAAGAATTTGAAAAATGTAAACTCTTTAATATTAATCTTAGCTGTAAAGCATTTAATTTCTAACATTTATTGTGTATTTTAATTGGATCACATAGTTACATCCTTATATCCCTAGGGATCACACACCTACATTTTCCCTCAGTGACAGTTTTTAAAGTCCCAGTGACTCAATTTTTGGCATTTCACCACTTGCTAGATGTCATTTTACATCAAGCAGTTCTATCAAACGAATAAAGCTGGTACCTCTGGTAGAGACATAGTGAAAAAATAAGTACTGTACCTATTAAAGTATTGCTTAGTTACAAGTACTGCCGGTTATGATGTCAGCCTACCATTTTAGATTAGCTTCCAATTCTTTGCCGTAATTTCTTTAGAGACATCCAAAGCTACCATCAGTTTCATATTTTAAAGTTCCAAAGGTATCTGTTGTTTTCACTAAAGACTAACAAAAGTATTGAGCATGAGCTTTAATACATTTAAAACATTTTAATGTTTTTACGTTTAATTTTTTGTTAGTTAACTTGCTGCTATGTGTTATTGATTTTATTATATTATTGTATTTTAATCCAGTTTTGTACACCGCCCAGAGAGCTACTAGCTATGGGCGGTCTAGAAATGAAACGAAATAAATAAATAAATAAATAAATAATAGGCAATTGTGTGGATCCAGATGCATGACGAGGACAGTAAAGGTGTTGGCATACTCATAGATCCAGGCTAGGGGAGGGCAAAGTGTCTGTTTTAGAGGGTATGATTTTTTTTTTTTACAATAATTTTTATTCAGATTTTCATAAAACATACAAGACGAAATCATAAAACATTCAAAGACAAAAAACAAAATCAAAAATAGTTAAACAAAAAAAAACAAAAAAGAAAAAAAAAACAAAAATAAAAAATAAAAAATAAAGAGTAAAATATTGACTTCCCATTTGTCAAAGATCAAATCAGTTATAAGTCTATAATATATAACAATCCTGTCTCTTAAGTCATATTATAAAATCACTTTCCTCCAGTAGTTATCTTACTTAATCATCAAATCTCATAAACATTACTTTATTCTTTCCACAAAAAGTCAAAGAGAGGTTTCAATTCTTTAAGAAATATATCTATCAATTTTTTTTTCCAGATAAGCATATCGATTAATCCATCTCATTACTAATTATGATAATCTTATTGTCATAACCATAGTCAAAATAAACATTTCAATTAATCCATCACATCAGAATCTGTTAGGTTCAGTAATTTCAGTAGCCATTGTTCTATTATCCCTATTAGTTCCATTTTCCATCTTCCATCTTCAGTAGTCTTGTTAAGTCCAGTAATTTCAGTATCCAATCTTCCATTATCAGTATTCCATAATAATCTTGCTGTCAAAGCCATAGTCATATAGTAAGAGTCTGATGGGAATTACCTCTATCCCAAATATTTTCTTGCCATCCATTCTGAATAGGTTGCTGAAATACTGCTGTAAAATCATATCTCTGTTCTTTTTTTCAAAATACACTGGGTCATCTCTTGAAAGTTTTTCCATTGTCACATGGCTGCAGTTAATTCCATAGATTTTCTCTATATTGGGCTCCATCACATCATTCCAGTCCAGAAGATTATCCATGCCATTGATAACTTTATCTCTAGAATCTTCATTAATTTCTTCAGAGATAACATTGAGTTCCAAACAATAGATTTTATTTCTAAAGTCCATAGACTCCAAATCTTGTTCCTGTTCCACGTTTGTTCCAATCTCCGGGATCTCCTCTCTCACAGGGACCCCTGTTCCAGTCTCCAGGGTCTCCTCTCTCACAGGGACCCCTGTTCCAGTCTCCAGGGTCTCCTCTCTCACAAGGACCCCTATGTCTTTAATCTCCTGTGTCTCCAAACAATAGATTTTATTTCTAAAGTCCATAGACTCCAAATCTTTTTCCTGTTCCACGTTTGTTCCAATCTCCGGGGTCTCCTCTCTCACAGGGACCCCTTCCAGGGTCACCTCTCTCACAGGGACCCCTATATCTTTAATCTCCTGCTTCATTTTACTCAATTCAATTTTCAGCTCCTTACAACCCTGTCGCAGGTTTTGTTTCGTTATCTCAATCTCATCCATTATTTTCTGAAACATAGTTATTTCCAGATTCTCAGCCACTTTCTTAATTGCCATTTTAAAAGAAAAATATAGGAAAACCACTTCTTATTTCAGCAACAATTGGGTTAATACTCCAAACTTGGTGACATCACAGTATACACAGAGCAGACAGCCTTATCTCTCCATGCTTAAGTAAACAAAATGCAGTTCCCAGGATCGAAACAATTAATGGCGGTCGTCAGAAAACAGATTCGTCAAAATAAAATTGACCAAAAAGAGAGTAGTCTCAGACAATATAATATTCTTCAAAATAAAAATCTGGAATAGAAATCCCTCTTCTGTGTATATCTTTAGAATGCAAATCCAGGACAGCTTTTTGCAACAAAAACAGAGATAAGCTATTAATTAGTGAGTAGCAGAGAGAAGTTATGGCTCCCCAGTGAGATGTCAAAAACCGATCAATCTGGCAAATCTCTTTTAAACAGCAACAATTTAAGTCAAGTAAAAGAAAAATATAGAAAGAAGGGTGCTTGCCTGTTAGTGCGTTCTCTCTTAGAAGATAAGATGAACGTTCGCTTTATCAGATAGAGCTTGTTGTTGAAAATCCGTCCCACCTTCGTCGGCTGGACCTCGTCCCATAAATTAATGAGATCTGGTCGTCCCAACAAAAATAGGCTTTGAGGTTAATCTCTTCGTTTCTCCCTACCCGGGAGAAGTTTAATCAGTCAAAAAAAAAAAAAATCTGACTGATATATCTGAATAAGCTTCTTTTGAGGCAGGAGCCCGTCTCAAAAGCAGGCACAGGCTAAGTCACCCTTCCCGGAAGTTCTGTTTTAGAGGGTATGATTAAGGCTACAATCTTATACCCACTTGGTTGTGAAGTCCCACTGACTTAATTAAGTTAATGCTAAATAAACATTATTTAATATTCAATATATGCCAGTAAACATGCCTAGAATCAGGATGTGCAGGAGAAAGCGCCACATCTACAAATCTCATCTTGCAACACATTATCTTCCCTCTCCCTCACTTACAACTGGACCCATATCTGCATCTATAATTCTAAATGCCTTTCCTGTCTCCCTCATGTATCTGAGGACATTGATTGATTGATTGATTGATTGAATTTATTAGTCACCCATCTGGCTGGCCGTCCAGCCACTCTGGGCGACATACAAAATAGGCATACAATACCTAGACATTAAAAATCTAAAAACAATGAAGATAAAATCTAGCCAACCCCAAAAGCCTGCCTGAAGAGCCAGGTCTTCAAGGCCTGGCGGAAACTCATCATGGAAGGGACATGGCGGAGATCATTTCGAGGGAGTTCAACAGGGTGGGGGCCACAACTGAAAAAGCCCTCTCCCTAGTCCTCACCAGTTTGGCTGTTTTGACTGATGGGATGGGAGAAGGTCTTTTGAGGCTGATCTTGTTGGGCGGCATAGCTGATGATGCTGGAGGCGCTCCTTTAGATAGACTGGGCCGAAATCGTATAGGGATTTAAAGGTCAAAACCAACACCTTGAATTGGGCCCGGTAAGCAACCGGTAACCGGTGCAACTCTTTTAGCACTGGAGTGATATGATCTCGCTGGTGGCTGCCTTTAATCAGGCACGCCGCCGCGTTCTGTACCAGTTGCAACTGCTGGACCGTTTTCAAGGGTAGCCCCACGTAGAGCGCATTACAGTAGTCTAGGTGAGAGGAGACCAGAGCATGTACCAACGATGGGAGCAGATGATTGGGAAGGTGGGGCTTAGCCTCTGATACAGCGCTGCCCAGCTCACAGCCAAAACCTGAGCTTCCATGGACAGTTGGGAGTCAAGAATGACCCCGAGGCTACGGACCTGGTCTTTCAGGGGCAACTGTACCCCACTGAGCACCAGGTCTATATCCCCTAAACTTCCCTTGTCTCCCACGAACAGTACCTCGGTTTTGTCAGGGTTCAGCTTCAGCTTATTCCTTCCCATCCAGCCACTCACCGATTCCAGGCACTTTGATAGGGTTTCTACAGCCAACCTCGGTGAAGATTTAAATGAGAGATAGAGCTGCGTGTCATCCACATATTGGTGACACTGCAGCCCAAATCTCCTGATGATAGTCCCCAGCGGCTTTATATAGATGTTAAATAGCATCGGGGAGAGGATGGAGCCCTGTGGCACCCCACAAGTGAGAGGCCAAGGGTCCGAAACCTCATCTCCCAATGCTACTCTTTGGTGCCTATCAGAAAGGAAGGAATGGAACCACTGCAATACAGTGCCCCCTTTGCCTAACTCTCCAGACGATCCAGAAGGATACTGTGGTCAATGGTATCAAATGCCGCTGAGAGGTCCAGGAGGACGAGGAAGGTGCACTCACCCCTATCCAACGCTCTCCTCATATCATTCACCAAGGCGACCAAGGATGTTTCAGTCCCATGTCCAGGCCTGAAACCCGACTGAAATGGATCCAGATAATCCTCTTCCTCCAATTGCGCTTGCAACTGCTTTGCCACCACCCGCTCGACTGCCTTGCCCAGGAATGGTAAGTTTGAGATTGGGCGAAAGTTGTTCAAATCTTGGGGATCCAAGGAGGGCTTCTTTAAAATTGGTTTTATTACTGCCTCCTTGAGGGCTGATGGCATTACACCCTCTTCCAAGGATGCATTTACCACCGCCTTGATCCCCTCGCCCAGTCTGTCCTTGCAGCTCATAATGAGCCACGATGGGCAAGGGTCGAGTAAGCAGGTGGTTGGCCTTAAGGTTGAAAGCACCTTGTCCACTTCATCAGAAGAAAGAAGCTGGAACCAATCCCATACCACCGGAAAACCACTGGCTGACTCCGGCTCGCTCGCTGTATCCATAGCTTGCGGAATCGCACTCTTTAGACGATCAATTTTATCTGCAAAGTGCTTTGCAAACTCATCACAGGAGGTCTTAGAATGTTTCATAGGTTCCGAAACAATTGGACCGACCAGGCTTCGGACCACTTGCAACAGCCTCCTGGGACAGCACTCTGTGGACGCAATAGAGGCAGCTGCCCTTATTGCCACATGGTAGGCTGCTGCAGCCGCTCTAACCCGTGTCCGATTATCATCAGAGCAAGATTTCCGCCACTGGCGCTCTAGCCGTCTCACCCCCGCCTCAGAGTTCGCAACCGTGGAGTATACCACGGTGCTGTCTGAGCTCTATTCAGGGGGAGAGGGTGTTTCAGAGCCACCTGGTCTAATGCCCCGGTGATCGCCTTATTCCACTGCTCCACCAGGGTCTCGACCGAGTGCCCGTCTGCAGGCTCCATAAAGTCCCCAAACACATTCAGGAATCCATCAGGATCCATCAAGTGCCTGGGGTGGACCATCCTAATGGGTCCTTTACCCCAATTGAGGGTGTGTGGCATCGAAAGGTCTACTCTCACCAAGTAGTGATCTGACCATGACAACGGGGTAAGAGATGTAGCCCCCATTTTCAGATCACTCCCCTCCTCTCCGGAGACTAATACAAGGACAAGTGCATGACCAGCTACATGGGTGGGCCCTGTGGGAATAAGGTGCAGCTCCCAGGAAGCCATGGTTTCCATGAAATCCCAAGGTGCCCCTGTAAGGATGGTCTCAGCATGTATGTTGAAATCCCCCAGCACCAGCAAGTTTGGGGATTGCACCCGCACATCCGAGACCACCTCCAGCACCTCGGCCAGGGAGTCCGTCGTGAAGCGGGGTGGGCGGTACATGAGCAGAATCCCTAAGCTGCCCTTTGGGACCAACCTCCAGTACATGCAATCAACAACCTTGGTCTCATGGAGAGGAGGTCTGGAGAGAACCAGGGACCCCTGTTAGATGACTGCCACTCCCCCTCCCTGACTTCCAACCCTCGGCTGCTGCGCATATAAGAACGCAGTTGGACACATGGCCTCAAGGATGGGAGCTGCAGCCTCATCCAGTCAGGTTTCCGTAATGCATGCCAGGTCCACGCCCTCATCCAGTATCATGTCATGGATGAGAGATGTTTTTTGGGCAATGTACCTGGCATTGCACAGCAGCAACCGAAGATTAGAACATGGAGTCCCGCATCCCCCAGCTATCTTTCGGTCTTGGGCAGGCCCAGAGCAAGGGACAGATATTCCGTATCTCTCCCTAGTTCCTCTTACCTGATGTGGCCTGCCTCTAGCACTCCACCAGCATCTGCCTCCCAGCCTTGCTATATCTTGGCCTCCCACCCTTCCCCCCTCACTTCCCCCCGATTTACACATGCCCCTGATGCTGGAGTCTGCAACTCAAGCCACCCACCCTTAAAACAACCCAGAACCCATCCTTAAAACCACCCAGAACACCTTAAAATCCCACAACCAAACCAGAGACCCACCCCCCAACAACAGTTAATTTAAAATCAAAGCAAAATTATTTAAAACTAACCCCCAAGCCCAATCCAAGGCTAGAAAGTCCTCCAAAACAAGCTGCGTTTGAAGGCTGGAGGGTGGGGCAAGGCAGGTGGAAACAGCCTCCCCTGATAGCAGCCAAGTCTCTCTCCCCTATTAGAGTAATATGCTGCCCTTCCTCCCAGTAGGAGCCCAGGGCTGCAAACAAAAGCACTAAAAACACTCTAAAACATAATAAAAACAAACATGCATTTCTTGCCTATAAAAACTCCTGCAACACAGTCGTGACCTTGCCACTCTTCTGGATTATTTTAGGGTTCAGCTTGCCTGTTCCTAGAGTAGGAGATGCCTATTTGGCTTC
Organism: Rhineura floridana; assembly: GCF_030035675.1. Taxonomy (NCBI): domain Eukaryota; kingdom Metazoa; phylum Chordata; class Lepidosauria; order Squamata; family Rhineuridae; genus Rhineura; species Rhineura floridana. The sequence continues at coordinate 147,175,646 of NC_084483.1, read as the reverse complement.
AGTTTGTTGAGCAGAGTTTTCTGTAAAAATATACGTAGTGATGGTAAGCTGCCTCAGTTATGATGGGAGAAGTGGGAAATGATTTTTTTAAAGCAAATAATACATCCATCCATTTTGAATGCTCTGTGCCAAGGCTGTTCAGGTCTTTCCCATAGCAATGGAGCAGGTACATCATAAACGTGACATGTATGCAGCACTCTTTAAAATGAAGGATCTCAAGATGTCTGTTCTAACTCAGTGGATATAAGGAGTTGTAATGGAAGCCATAGTGACTCTGACATGTGTAATATCTTGTTGGGACAAACAATATCATACTTCATTTCCAGACTTTCCCATAACAATGAATTAATGAGGTCCATCATGTTTAATGTTTTGTTTCCCCGTCATGTTTAATATTAGCAGAGACATCTAAAGCAGGGATGGAGATCCTTATCTCCACACACCCCTGTGAGCCAAGTTTGACAAGTGGGTGGGGCCACCCCATGACACCATAATGATGTTTGAAATCAAATCGCGCAGGCAGTAATGTGTGTGCAACATTTCCTGAGCACCAACTATCAGCTGATTTTACTATGTATACCTCCTAGTATATTTTTTGATTCCCAATTATACGAAGATTTATACATAGTAAAAATCAACATGACCCTTCTTACAGGCTCACAGTTCATGAGATCTGCTGCTTAGGTCTGGTTCACACAAGCATACCTTACTTGATGTCTCCTTATATCAACCTTTCCCAACCAGTTCCCATCATCCCTGACCATTGGCTATGCTGGCTGAGGCTGATGGGAGTTGCAGTCTACAACAGTGGTTCCCAGACTTCCCTCCCCCCATGGACCACTTGAAAATTGCCGACAGTCTTGGCAGACCACTTAATGATTTCCCCCCCCTTGTAGCAAATTTAATGTGCTGTGCTTGATGCTGTATGATTTTAAACTGCATTTTTATGGCTTCTTTTATTTGTTTTATATTGTATTGTATTGTATTACAGTTTGAATTCCATAGAATTCAAATTGTAATACAATAAAATAAAATATAAGACAGGCGCAATAAAAATAAAAATCAATATGAATATTTAATGCAATTGATGTGTTGTCTTCTGTCTTCAACCAGAAATCCACAGACATGCCATGGGCCATCTGAATGAAGGTTTTGGACCACAGATGGTCCATGGACCACAGTTTGGGAACCTCTGGTCTAAAACATCTGGAGGGCATCAGGTTGCAGATGGCTGTCTTAAACGATTACTTGATGACTAACCACTAGTAGTTAGTGGACTCCTGTGAAAATCACTGTATTTGAGGTGAAGAGAAGAGTATTTGATTTGTGATTGGTCATTCACCTTCTTACCTTTGAGTTACCATCTAATACTGCAGTTATCGCAGGACTGGCCCAAGGCATTTTGCTGCTTGAGGCAAAGGACAAAGTGGTCCCTTCTCTATGTACTGAAATGGGCTAGACTGGCGATACAATTATACTTTAAGGCAGCAGCATCCAGTGCTCCTAAGGGCAGCAGGTTAGCTTAGAAGAGGCAAGCTGGGTCATGTGGCATGTCAGTCCTTGATGCTCCCTGCCCCAAAGCAGCTGCTACCTGAGTCAGCTGCCTCACTTTGCCCAATGGTAGGGCTGTTCCTCAGTTATTCAGATCTTACTCCTTGTATGATAAGAAGGGATGTATTGCATTCTGCATATCTTTAAAGCAGCATTGACCATTTTTTTCCAGCTGCTGGGGATGGGCTTTCCCTCTACCATCATTGACATAATTATACTCCCAAGCAGTGGGGTTGAAGAGAGTCTGGTTCCCTATGCAGAATAACTTGGTAGTGCCTCTACCAGCATGAAAATGTCCGCTGGGTGCCCAATGCTCACAGGTTTCAATTTGCCGCCTCTGGTCCAAACCACATAAGACCCCCTTCACTGACTTATCTTTGCCCATCCATGATTAGCCATTCCCTGTGTAAATCTAAATCAGAGCTTGGAAGTAACTCGTTATTTTTAACGAGTTACTTGTAATTTGTTACAATTTTAAATGAGTGGGTAATTCCATTACATTTGGCAAGTAACAGAACGACTAGTAATTTCCCTACTTTTCAGCTGCAACTTTAACATTTCCACGTTAGGTTGGATGTTACTTGGGGGCGGGAACAAGGGGAAGTCAGCTCCTTCATGTGCCTCACACTGATTGGACCTCTGCACAGACTCTCTCTTCCCTCGTGATCTGTGTTAGGAGGCACGAGGGAAGAGGTGAATAGGCAGGGCCTGCTAGCGTCTGAGAGGACAAAATGGACGCCGGAGGAAAAAGCCAGGGCAAGGACAACGGAGGAGAAGGCAGCAGCAGAATGGTGAAGAGCTGTGGAGGTGAGTGACGATGATTTGTGTGTGTGTGTGTGTGCCCCCCTGTGGCACCTTCTGCCCCCCGTGGCACCTTCTGCCCCCCTCGCCCCCCACAGCACCTTTTGCCCCCCCGTGGCACCTTCTGCCCCCCCGCGGCACCTTCTGCCCCCCCGCGGCACCTTCTGCCCCCCCGCGGCACCTTCTGCCCCCCCCACTGCCTCTCCTTGCCTCACTGCTGCCCCCTCCATCAATCACAAGGCACTTCTGAAACTTCGGCTACTTCTCTTCCTTCCCCCCCTTTTTGAACTCTCCCCCTTGTTCCCATGCATACCTGTGTGCTGTATTTATCCAGACAGAGCACTCCTGCCTTTTAAAATGCCGGCTAGCTTTTTATTGTATATTTATTTGAACTCCATCTTTCTTTTTATTTGTATTTTTGTCCTGTTTAATCACAAGACTGAATTGTATGTGGGACAAAAACTGTCTCAGTAATAATAATAATAATAATAAAAATAAAAAATCATTAGGCGTATAATAAATGGCTTAAGGCTGATTTTTTTGTTCTTGGCAGAGATGAGGTGAGAAGTAGGGTCCTTGCAGCTCCTCCTCTCGGTCCCCCAGTTCTCAAACTCATGTTCTGTGAGAAAGAGAGAGATTCCCAGTCCCAGAGAGAGACAACTCCTGTAAACCCCATTCTCTCCAACAGCATCCCCAGGCGGGGTACCTGTGAAGATCATCTCTTGTTGAAAAAAATCCATTTATTGCAGCTGAATATCTGGGCAATGTAAAATTAAAATGTTTAACTGATTAATCCTCTCCCTTTCAATAAACTGATCAATTACATTTCAATTGATTTGCTTATCACCAAGACTTCAAATCTATGAGAATTTCCAGAATAATTAAAATAATTAAAAGGAGTGCAAGACAATGAAGAATTCAATACAGAAGCTCTAGGGCACACAGTTAAAAAAAAATCAAGGCTGATCTTTGTTATTGTTTCATGCATTCCCCAGTACAGTAACACACAAAATTACTCTAAAAACAATAAACAAGTGTCTCATATTAAAACTCATTCTTACTAATAAAAATAGGCCCCACTGATTAATCAACTCTCCTTTTAGTTAATTAATCTGCTGAAAATTAAAGCTTGTAGCCCTAGAGTTGGTTTTTTCTTTTTTAAAAAAATCATTTGACCAGGAAGACAAGTACCGTTCAGTTCGCATACAGTGAATTTCAGAGTTGAGATTAATCTGTTCTCATCACAGCCCAGGCTTGTGTATTTATGTGCAAGCCCTTTCTTGATGACATTGCCATGTGGTGACCAAAGCAAGGAGGAGAGAAGTCTCAGGCTGTGTGGTGCAGTTGCTGCAACACAATTGCTGCCTAGAAAAGAATGTGCAGGTGCAAAAAGCAGAAGCTCAAGTAAGCCTCAATAAGATGAACAGTGCCAAAGCTGCACAGGCTGCAATAGGCAATGTTGAGGGGTTTCATCATTACTGCTTTTTAGGAAGTGAAGGTCAACCACTGTCAGTGCCGCCCTGGGCTCCTACTGCGAGGAAGGGCGGGATATATATAAATATAAATAAATATATATATATACAGAAAGAAAGAAAGGAGAGATGTAAAGGGGAGTATTTCTTTAGATGTTACCCTACTTTCCATTTTTGCTTTCTATTTGCTTCTAGCCCTATTCTGTCACTCTCCAGTACACATGAAGAAGGGGCAGTGAGGGCAACTCCCAAACCTGGGTGTTGCGCCTCCAAGTTAGTTACTTAGAACTAGGTATGCCTTTCCTATCTACGATGTATTTCTATAAATGAAATAGCTTTTCTTATTTTACTAAGTCTTAAGTCTCAGTGATCTCAGTGCAGGGTAAAAGCCTGCCACAAACACACACACTGGCACACACAAGCATCATAGACTGTTGACAATCTCTGCTAATATCTATACAAATGTACATAACATGCATCACCTGAACTCACATGATCTAGAGTTACCTTAGATCTTGCAAGATTTGCAAATGAGAAGCAATAGGGTTTTATATTAGTTCTGATTGTCTATTGGGCTATCATAGGTTATATGTTTTTTTCATTTTCTATGGCAAAAACTCCAGCTTCAGTGGAATTTATGTGATGTGTTCTAATCATTTGAATTGGGCTAATGAATGCTTTATTCTTTCATCAGAACTTTAGCAGTAGTACTAAAATATTAATAAAAAAGAAAAGGGAAAGAAAAATACTTTACATACATCATTCAGCTGTATTGCTAATTATAGATATAGATATAAAAGATAAACGGCATTTTGTCAAAAGTATTTTTGTCTACATTTTATACCTCATCCTTGGTTTTCCAAGCTTGGCATGGAATGCTTCTCATACAGAATTAATTTGAAATGCTACATATTTATTATCATAATCATCATATTCAAAATAAAAAATATGTGTACCGCCTTCAAGTTGATTCCAACTTATGGTGACCCTATGAATAGGGTTTTCATGAGGCTGAGAGGCAGAGACTGGCCCAAGGTCACCCAGTGAGCTTCATGGCTATGTGGGGATTTGAACCCTAGTCTCATTTTGTTCTCACAACAACCCTGTGAGATAGTAGGTTAGACTGGCCCAGGCAGGGTTATTCAGTGAGCAAAAATGATGCAAATAGGATCTCTTTTAATTGTGCTATCGACCTGCTTACTTCCACTCTGACTGGGGGATCTTGCAGCATGGGGAAGAGATGGGGGCACATCACAGCTGAAGTTCACCCATATAGGAGCATTATCTCTTGTTTATTACAGAGACGCCTGTTCCAGGTTTTGCTGCTGAGAGCAGCAGTCAGTTAGTGCGGCCACTTGAGTCACAGCTTGTTGATCCTGAGGAGGCAAAACTAGAAAGTGAGGTTCAGAAAGGAGGCCCTGTGCATGAGGAGGAGGAGGGCATGAAGCAGTGCCAGTTGCCCACAGCCACATCTGCAGAACAGCAAGTACCATGGTTTGGCTTTGAGAAAGCTTGTACATTTGTGAGCCAGAGTGGGAAAAATGTTGTTGTACGATGCAATTACTGCCTGCCAAGGATCAAAAATGTGAGATCAGCTGTTTCCTCCTCATCCAATGTGAAGAAACATTTTGAGGTAAGCCTTTGTCATGCTGGTCCTCAAAGAGTGTCCATTGTCTATTTATGTTTAAATTGTGAAGTTCCTCTTCCATTTTTTCTTGGATTCATGCTTTGTTCTTCTTCCTCAGAGGGCACACCCTGAGAAGCTGAGAGCAATTGAAGAAGCAATAAAGGCAAGGAGACGTGGCCTTCCTGAACCAATGCATGACACCCCTCCTCCCAAAATGCTGAAGCAGCAGCAGACAACCCTTGAGAGGTGGGGATCTGGCAGGGAGCCTGTCACCCAGAGCAATCTCGACAGGAGAATCATTGATTTCATTGTAGAGGAGACATTACCACTTCAGACTGTGGACAAACCATCATTCATTAATCTGGTTCGCATTGGACTCCCCAAAGATCTCACCATCATATGTGCCAAGACTCTGAGAGACAGAATTGAGAAGAGAGCATGCCACATGAGAGAAACTCTTGCAAACCCAATGGGTGCTGTGGCATATATAGCAACCACTGCAGATTGTTGGACCAATGGCAAGAAGAGTTACTTTGGGGTAACAGCCCACTGGATCAACCCAACTACCCTGAAACGTGAGGTCGGGGCCTTGGCTTGTAAGCGTCTGAAGGGGCGCCATACATATGATGTCCTTTCAAAAGCACTGCATGATGTACATGTGCAGTACAGGATCCACAACAAAGTTATGTGCACTGCTACAGACAATGGCTCCAACTTTGTGAAAGCGTTCAGAGTTTTCATGGCCAACGAACCAGTGGAAGCTGCAGGCACCAGTGACGATGATGGTGATAACCAGGAGGAGGAGGAGGCTGAGGTGGAGTTTGTGCCTATCTGTGAGATCCTGGACACAGGACCTGAGGCAGAGGAAGAAGCTGCAGACTCAGGAGAGGATTTTGTTTTACCACCACACCAGAGATGTGCTAGCCACACCCTCAAACTTGTGGCAACACAAGACATAGAGGCCATGCTTTCTGACTCCTCCAAAAGTAGTCTTCTTGGTCCTTTCAAGAAACAGTTTCGTTCCTTGATGGGAAAGTGCAGCAAGTTGTGGTCCAAGCAGAACCAGTCAGCCCAGATTGCTGAGTATATCCGTGCGCAATGTGGTGTGTATCTGAAGGTACCGAATAAGACCAGGTGGAATTCCACCTTTGATGCGTTGAAGCAACTACATGAGCTCCTGTCAACTGTGCCACTAAAAATGCATGCCATAATGGACCGCTGCTCCTTGTCCAGGATCACAGCTGCTGAGATTGAAGTGGTACAGGAATACACAGAGATTATGGAGCCACTAGCCCAGTCCCTAGATATCCTGCAACGGGAGAACGGCATGTTCATGGGGTGTTTGCTACCAACACTCTGCAATCTGGACCGCAAGTTAGAAGGACTGGAAAACAAACCTGAGAGGTGTGCGCGAAGCCCTAAGAAAGCGGTTTGCAGCTATCTGGGAGGACAAGAGGCTTCTTCTGGCAGCCTGCCTATACCCTCGCTTCAAACTAGATTGGCTGGAATCGTGTCAGGCCACCACCCATACCAACAAGTAAGAACATTAGGGAAGCCCTTTGGGTGGATTACTCCAAGGGAAATGCTGTCTCAAGGGAGGCATCAGAGGGCTTAAGGTGGTAGGCAGGGGCTGGGCCATTTCTTCCTGGGGCTCCTCATCACAACCTTGGGTTGCTGCAGGTAATCCTTAAGGGTCTGCTGTGCTGCCCCATGAGTGTGGTGACTTGGTCACCTTCCTACCTTCCATGTCATCATCCACAGGCTCAGGCTGGACCCTGAACCAGGGGACATGACAAGCATCAGGAAATGAAGAGCAGATGATGGTTTCCTAACATATATGTGTTAACATATCCTCTCTCTTTCTTAGATACACAATGGAAGCCTTGTTGAAAGCTGAAATAAAGATGGGTGTACTTAATGAGGACAGTGATCAGTCTTCAGATAAAGACCAGGAAGGAGATGACTTAGAAGATGACTTCTTTAACTTTCTGCCCCAGGGCAAGAAGTCAGCAGTGGACACTGCTGAGGAGGAACTGGTGAGGTACCTGAGGTCTCCCAGCAGGGAAGTGTCATCACTCCATGGCTTTCCACGTGTGCTGCGGTGTTTTTTGCAGCACAACACAGGCATGCCTTCAAGCGCCGCAGTAGAACGCCTGTTCAGTACTGGTGGCAACGTAATGACTGTAAAAAGACATTCCTTGTCTGACATGCTCTTTGAGCATCTTGTTCTTTTGAGACATAACAGAAACATATTATAAAAGCATTTCAAGTGTAAAATTTGATTTCAAGAGTTGGGGTATCTTCATTGCTTGGGGGGATGTGAGATTCTGTTATGCCATTATGTTAATCTTATGGATAATTTTTTTTATTCTACTACCCCCTGTGTGTGTGTGTTTATTTTTAATATTGTTTTAGGCTTCTTAGATGTGCAGCAGCCAAGGCCAGCACCTTGTAGGAGTTTTTTTTTAAAAGTAACTGAAATGTAATTGTAGTGATTACTTTTGAGAAAAAGTAAAGTAATCAGTTACTTTCAGAGCAATTGTAATTGTAATGGTAATTACTACTTTTTTGGGCCAAGTAATTGTAACTGTAATTTATTACTTTTTAAAAGTAATCTTCCAAGCTCTGATCTAAATATGGTATTTGCTTTTAATAAGGCACTTTATACCTAGGGAAGAAAAAACTCAACTAAATCTAAATCTATAGGGTTATGGGGGAGAACCCCTAAACAAAAATACACTAGAACATGCCTTCTCTACCACCCAGTATTTGGAGATGTGCATCAATTCCCTTATTATTATTCTAGCTGTGCATTAAAGCTTGCAGCTAGACTCACCAGGATGCTGTTTCATAAATATTAATCATGGGTATCTTTTAGAGTAGTGGCTTTTCACTTAGTGCTAAGGAGTGTTCTTTAACAATGAGGCTTTTTCAGGTGAATTATATCCAGGGCACTTATTTTCCTGCTATTGGCACAATCTGTGATATTTGCTCTAAAGAGCACAGCTTGTTTCCTACCAAGGGCTGGGATTTGCAGACTTTTGTAAAGAAAGCCTCTGGTCTCAGTTCCTAGTTACAGAAAAATGCTGCACTCTTCTCTAGCAGGATCACTGGGAGGGATCCTGATTTGATGAATTTTTTAAAAACTGCTTTCCTGCTGATTACTGCTGCAGTGCTTCTGTGGCAGTGGGCTTTGCAAGTGCTTTTTTTTTTCCCTTTCTTTTTTTAAATATCAATCTTGCCTTAGAAGCTGGTGTTTTAAAAGGATGCTTTGGCACATGAGGCTTAATTAGTCATACATTTTGAATCATGTACCCATGCCCTATGGCAGCAGGCAAGCAGCTAAAAGGGCTGAAAATGAAAACACCTCCCTACTGGTTCAAAAGGGAAAACTGAACTCTTGAGCAGATTACTGCACAGTTCTGCAGAGCTTCTGGTGCTGCCAAGTTGCAACTTGCCTGAACATCACTTTGTCAGTGGAAAACAGGCTGCATAGAGCTTCCGCAGAAGATGGTGGCTTAACCATTCTCTCCCAGCAGGATTTTTGTGCTAAATAACACAGACAGAAATTCAGCAGGTGCAACTCTTCCCCCATCAGCATTCAGATGAGAAGGGCCGTAGCTCAGTGGAAGAGCCTTGCTTTGCATGCAGGGCCCAGGTTCAATCCTAGGTAGGGCTGGAGAGACCCCTGCCTGAAACCCTGGAGAACTGCTGCCACTCTTGTGGACAACAGTGGAAGCTAGTTGGACGAACGGTCTGACTTTTTTGGGACAGGGCCATAGCCCAGTGGCAGAGCATCTGTGCTGCATGCAGAAGGTCACAGCTCAGCCTCTGGTATCTCCAGATTAGGGCTGGGAGGGAGTGCCCCTGCCTGAAACTCTGGAGTGCCACTGCCAGTCAGTGTAGACAATCAGAGCTAGATGGACCAGTGGTCTGATCTGGGATAAGGTAGCTTCCTATGTTCTTATGACAGAAAAACTTTGCTGGCTGGATTTTTCTAGGTCCCTACAATTCGTCTCCAACAGCTTATTTGGGCTGTAATGAAAGGGAGACAATTGTTAGGAATTTTATTTAATCCGCTGTCTGACCTCAAAAGAGTGGGAGTGCATTTGCAGTGGGACTGGAAGGAGGGCAAGAAGCCACTCTTGAGACCCCACAAATGAGTCCGAATGAGTGACGCAGGTTCTCCTCAAAAGCGATCCATATCTTGCCCCACCAGTCCCACAGCCCTGCGTGCAAGTCTCAGGAATCTAGTGATTTTCACTCCAAAACTACATCAGGGTACTCACCGTTTGTGCCAAATGATTTCCTTTCCTGCTCATACCTGCCAAGTGACCAACCAATCAACCTATTTGCACAGCTTCCGCCTCTAATTGCTCCCACCTGAATTTACAGTATGGACAGAGCAGGCCAAAAAAATCCCCTCTACTGGCCAGTTGCAGATGAGGATAAAAAAATCCTATTTGGCTGCATCATGGCAACTGGTTAAGCCCATACTGTATACTGGGAGAGAGGGCTGGATGCTGTATGGAAGTTGGATATGGGTGGGGTCACCATATATAGTCCATTCCTCCCATGTGCTGGCACACTACCATGCTACAAAATCTTTCTTTTTTTTACATAGACAAGAACAAAGTTGATAACTGTATTTATTTCTATGAATGGTGTTCATACCATGGAAAGAGTAATGTACTAAGTTATGCTGGGGGTGGGGGACATTTTTGTTTTGTACAATGTGTCAAGATGTTAGAAAATCAGTCATTGAGTTTACCTTGAATAAACAACCCCCATATCCCCAACAACTGAATGGAGATGTTCATTACTGTTATTCACATTGTGATGCCCTTTGAAAAATAAAAAGGGAGCCATTAAAAAGCCTTCTTGGTTCAACTTCCATTTCCAGAAATTGTTTTACACAGTACGTTTTGTTTACAAATGAGATTGGGTTTGAAAGAAAGTACACGGCACTCAAGAAGCAATCAGATGGCCAACAACAAGAAATGATTTTGTGTGGGGTTTTTATTATTATTTTTGAAGGAGACAAGCAGAACAATGGCACATTTTGTTCTCGAGTTAATAAACACAAATCGTAAGGTAACTGCTAGGATTACTTAGTGGGATGTTACAGAACATGTATAATTTTAGAGTTAGCTCTGAAAACAAGGCAGATCAGTGCAATCAAGTGAATGAAAGTTGTTCTTGGCTATAGAAGGCAATAGTTTTAATGTACCTGTCCTCCCATGAGACTTCTTGTGTCACCTTGAGCAGATCCCTGACTCTCAGTGTCAGATCAACTGCTGGTATGAGTTCTGTAGCACTTTTAATTTGCATTGTGTTTTGAAAACATGATTGTGTTTGTTTTCAGAAAAACTCTTGTGAGGTTGGTCCCTTATTCCTGTTTCACCAATGGGAAACTGAGGCTGCATATACACCATTCATTTAAAGCCCATTTAAGCATAGGGCTTTCCCCAAAGAATCCTGGAAACTGTACTTTACCCATCACAGACTACAATTCCTAGCACCCTTAACAAACTACAGTTCCCAGGATTCTTTGAGGGAAGTCATGTGCTTCAAATGTATGGTGTGTAAGCAGCCTGAGGCTAGTGCAAAAAAAGATTCTTAATTAAAAGCAAAAATATTTAAAAACTAGAACACACACACAAGACAATATACATCATGCCAGGAAGTTGCCAATATGGCAAATGTGGGTGCAATGGGACTCTTGCTGTCTTTCCTTTGTGTCCACAAAGCCTCTGGGCTTCCTCATTCACTGCCCCCTCAGTCATGAGACATTGAGGATGGTTAGCTTTTTCTCTCTTGAAAAGTACAGCTAGAAGGAAGTTGGAAAAGTGGTGCTCTTTCCCACTTCCTCTTTCAGCTCTATCTGTTTTCCAAGGCTCGACCAGATCTGAGGTTGACCTGGATCCCTTGGAAAGGCAGATCTCATTCTGGAGTAGGGTTGCCTGCCGGAAGCCCAAACCCTGAGATTTCAGGAGCAGGTGCTAGTGATGTCACAGGGGTAGGCCCTAGTGATATCATGGGGTGGGACCTAGTGATGTCACAGGCAGACCCTAGTGATGTCACAGGCAGACCCTAGTGATGTAATTAAGCATGAACATTAAGTATCAACCTCAGTTGCCTGGAGCATACTACCCAAACAAACAAACAAAATTCTCTGATTGGAAATTAAGAAATCTTAGCTAAATGAGGGTGTTTCCAGGTCCAGCTGAAGTGATGGTATCATCCCTTCTCACCTGCTTAGAGACCCTGGGTAAGGAACATTTAATCTAGCCTACTTGCTTCTGGGTTTAAGTGCCACCAGTCACCAAAAGGCCATTGTAGGAAGAAAGCTTAGTGCTGTGGAGATGGTAGATGGGAGCACTCAAAAATGGATGCCCCTGAAGGCTGCAATTGTAAACACACTTACTAAGGGACTAAGTCCCATAGAACTCAACAGGACTTATTTCTGAGTAGATATTGTTAGGACTGTGCTGTTAGTAAGGCTTGACTAGGGATCCTCTGCAAACAAAACTATATCAAAGCAGGGTTGGAAGCCCCCTGCCCGGAATGCCCTGCCCCTGCCTTTTAACGTGGCTGCTCCAAACTTCTTTGCAGACTTGACCCTTATAATAATAATAATAATAAAATTTTATTTCTTGGTCGCCTATCTGTCCAAATTAATGGACACTCTAGGCGACTCACAACAATAATTAAAATACAGTATAATCAAAACACAATAATTGATTTATCCAACATCAAAACATCAATTAAAACATCACAATTACTACTCCACGCCCAGGTTCCTATAGGCCTGCCTGAATAGCCAGGTCTTTAAAGCTTGGCGAAAGTTCAACAGGGAGGAGGCATGTCGAAGATCGTAAGGGAGAGAGTTCCAGAGGGTGGGGGCCACAATCGAGAATGCCCTGTCTCTGGTCCGCACCAGCTTAGCTGTTTTGACTGGTGGGACCGAGAGGAGGTCCTGTGTGGCTGATCTTGTAAGGCGGCCTAATTGGTGATAGTGGAGGCGGTCCTTCAGATAAACTGGGCCGAAACCGTATAGGGTTTTAAAGGTTAGCACCAACACCTTGAATTGGGGCCAGTAAACCACTGGCAACCAGTGCAAATCCATCAACACCGGGGTGATGTGATCCTGGCGACGGCTACGCTTAATCAAGCGTGCCGCTGCATGTTGCACCAGTTGCAGTTTCCGGACCGTTTTCAAGGGTAACCCCACATAGAGCACATTACAGTAGTCCAAGCGAGAGGAGACCAGGGCATGTATCACTCGTGGGAGCAGATGTACAGGAAGGTAGGGTCTTATACGCATCTGATTTCACATTGTGGTTGTACATTATTATTTCCTCTACATTTTAAGTGTGCTCTTCTTCCTTGAGGTGGTCATGGTTACCCTCTGTTGTTTTCACCCTGAGGGGCAGATTAGGCTGAGAGATGGTGCATAGCCCATAGTTACCCAGTAAACTTTGTAGCTTATTTTCATTTTAAAATTCCATGAAAATGATTTACATGCAGGCAGAGTTTATGCAGATCCACATAATACATTTAAGTACATCCAACTGGCATTTAAAATGCATGACGTCCCCCAAAGGGTCACCCACGAGCAACACCTCGGTCTTGTCGGGATTTAGCTTCAGCCTGTTCTCGCCCATCCATCCACTTACGGACTCCAGGCACTTAGACATGGTCTTCACGGCCAATTCTGGTGAGGATTTAAATGAGAGATAGAACTGAGTGTCATCCGCATATTGATGACACTGCAGCCCAAAGCTCCTGATGATGGCTCCCAGCGGCTTCATATAGATGGTTAAATAGCATGGGGGAGAGGATAGAACCCTGTGGCACTCCACAATTAAGAGGCTAAGGGTCTGAAACCTCATCCCCCAATGCTACCCGTTGGTACCTGCCTGAGAGATAGGAATGGAACCATCGTAGAACGGTGCCCCCCATTCCCAATCCCTCTAGGCGATTTAACAAGATACCGTGGTCAATGGTATCGAAAGCCGCTGAGAGATCCAGGAGGACGAGGAAGGTATATTATCCCCTATCCAACGCCCTCCTCATATCATCCACCAGAGCGACCAAGGCTGTTTCAGTTCCATGCCCAGTCCTGAAGCTTGATTGGAATGGATCTAAATAATCTGCTTCCTCCAAGTGTGTCTGTAACTGTTTGGCCACCACTCGCTCTATCACCTTGCCCAAGAATGGTAAATTAGAGACTGGGTGAAAGTTAATCAACTCTTGGGGATCCAAGGAGGACTTTTTCAGAATGGGCTTTATCACTGCCTCCTTAAGGGCTGATGGCATTGCACCCTCTTCCAAGGATGCATTTACCACCGCCTTGATCCCTTCGCTCAGTCTCTCTTTGCAGCTCATAATGAGCCACGAAGGGCAAGGATCAAGTAGACAGGTGGTAGGCTTCACAGTAGAGAGCACCTTGTCCACGTCCTCAGCGAGGAGAGGCTGAAACCAATCCCACCGGACCGGAATGCAACTGGCCGACTCTGGCCTACTTCCTGTGTCCATGGTGTATGGAAGCATGTTCTTCAGGCATTCGATTTTATCGGCAAAGTGTTTAGCTAATGTGTCACAGGAGGCTTTAGAATGCTCCATGGGTTCCTGAGCAACTGGACCGACCAGGCTTTGGACAACTTGGAACAACCTCCTGGGACAACACTCCGCCGACGCAATAGAGGCAGCAAAGAATTCCCTCTTTGTTGCCTTTGTTGCCACCTGGTAGGCCGCTATTGCTGCTCTAACCAGTGTCCGATCGTCTTCGGTATGAGATTTCCGCCACCGGCGCTCTAGTTGTCTCACCTCCTGTCTCAGACCCCGCAACCATGGTGTATACCAGGGTGCTGTCTGAGTTCTATTCAGGGGGAGAGGACGTTTCGGCGCCACATGGTCTATCGCCCTAGTGATCTCCCTATTCCACTCCATCACCAGGGTTTCGTCCGGGTGTGACCGGCTACATGGGTGGGCCCTGTATTACTAAGGTGCAGTTCCCAAGAAGTCATGGTTTCAATGAAATCCCGAGGGGCTCCCATGAGAGCGGCCTCAGCATGTACGTTGAAGTCCCCCAACACCAATAGGTTGGGGGAGAGCAACCGCACAGCCGAGACCACCTCTAGCACCTCGGCCAGGGAGTCTACTGTGCAGCGGGGTGGGCGGTACACAAGTAAAATCCCTAAACTGCCCTTTGGGCCCAACCTCCAGTACATGCAATCAACAAACTTGGTCTCGTGGAGGGGGGGTCTGGTGAAAACCAAAGACTCCCGATAGATAACTGCCACACCCCCTCCCCGCCTACCAATCCTCGGCTGCTGTGCGTATCGGAAACCAGCTGGACACATGGCCTCAAGTATGGGAGCTGAGGCCTCGTCCAGCCAGGTCTCCGTAATACATAACAGGTTTGCGTTCTCATCCAAGATCGTATCATGGATGAGAGATGTCTTCTGTACCACAGACCTGGCGTTGCACAACAGCAGTTGAAGGTTGGATGGAGTCCTGCATCCCCCAGTTATCTTCTGGTCGTGGACAGGCCCGGAACAAGGGATGGATATAAAGCATGTATCCCTTGTTCCCCTAAATCAGCGTGGCCTGCCACCCGCACTCCAGGATCTGCCACCCAGCCTTTCAATGTGGTGGCTCCCCACTCCTCCCTCAGCAGCCTCCTCTGGTCTGCACATGCCTTCTCTCCCGTCTGCCGATCAGGCAGGCCACCCACCCCCAATCAGGCAGGCCACCCACCTCTTCACTGCAGAGAGGTTTGAGAAATGAGTAAGAGTTAAGAAGATTCTCTACTCTTTCCTGCCTACTCTGTGGGCTGCTATAAACTCATTTTGACAGTCAACCCAATTCCAGTGAATAATAATTGACAGAGAGAAAGCACACATGGTTTGGCCTACTTTCACAGGGGTAGAAGATTGGGCAGAAGATTGGGAACAACAGCAATTGGACCAAAACTAAAAAATCCTGGCAGCCAGTCAGCCAAAAAAATCCCCATGCAGCACAACCTGAACCGGGGCTACAGCTAGTGCAGAATGCTGCAGCACGACTGCTGACATGAGTGAGATTCTATCAGCATATAATGCCTCTGCTCTGAAATCTGCATGGGTTGTTGATTTGCCACCAGGCCAAGTTCAAGGTGTGCTTTCCATGTTATGGGTGCCACATTGTACTGTTCTTGTACGAAATTGATCCTTTAGTGTGGCAGTACCTATGCTTTGGAAGTCCCTGCCTATTGACATTATACAGGCACCTTTATTGTAATCATGTTGGCACCTACTAAAAACATTTTTGAGTAGGCAACCCTACCCAGGCATATAGAAGCTATTCTGTTTTTATCTGTTTTTAACTAATTGTTGGTTTTATTATTTTGAATGTTTTAAATACCTGTCTTTAACTCTTTTTGCCAATAATGTTATTGTTTTAACTCCTTCTATAAATTGCTTTGAGGTTTTTTACAATGAAGTAGTATATAAATGTTGTAAATAAAATACGTAAATAAATTTCTGAGTCACTGTGGCCTTTGGGTGTCTTTCCTCTTTTAGCCACAAAGCAATCTGCCTTAAACCGACTCAGTCCATTTGGTAGCATCTAGCTCAGTACTGATGACATGGACTAGCATTGGCTCTCCAGGATTCCAGGCAATAATCTTTTCCATAGATTGAATTTTGGACCTTTGCATGCAAAACATATGCCCTACCACTGAGCTACAGCCCTTCCCATGTTTAAAAAAGTATATTTTAAAATTATTCCTTCATTTCACCAATGAATGCATAGCATACTAGGGCAGATCCTCACCAGGCATTTAAAGCACATTCAACATACATTTAAAGCACATGAATCCCACCACAAAATCATGAGAACTGTAGTTTGTTAAGGGTGGTGGGAACTATAACTATGAGGGGAAAACTATACTTCCCAGGATTCTTTGGGGGACGTCATGCATTTTAAATGCCAGTTGGATGTACTTAAATGTATTATGTGGATCTGCATAAACTCTGCCTGCATGTAAATCATTTTCATTGAATTTTAAAATGAAAATAAGCTACAAAGTTTACTGGGTAACTTTGGGCTATGCACCATCTCTCAGCCTAATCTGCCCCTCAGGGTGAAAACAACAGAGGGTAACCATGACCACCTCAAGGAAGAAGAGCACACTTAAAATGTAGAGGAAATAATAATGTACAACCACAATGTGAAATCAGATGCGTATAAGACATAGTATGAAAAATATTTATATAAGCATGAATGTCAAAGATGTTTATTATTTGCACAACCTGTAAAGATATTTATAGTGCAATCCTATGCATGTTTACTCAGAAACAAGTCCCAATGTATTCAGTGGGGCTTACTTGGACAGGGAAGCATGCACAGGACTGCTATTCAGTGTTAAGGTACTTCATTCACCCAGTTCAGAATCATGCCACTTTAAGCTGTTTTGCAATTGTTTTATACTTGTTTTATGGTTATTGGATTTTAAATGGTTATTGGATTTTATTTCTTGTTGTGAGCTGCCTAGGTTTCCAACCCTAGCACACAGGGTTGTTGGAAATATTCCATATACACACAATGGAGATGTAAAAATGCATACACTCCATATAATAGTTTATTGTCAAAACCAGTTGTCCATTGCAGAACATTTTTTTAAAAAAATAAGTATTAGTTTCCTGCCAAATAAAAGCAGTGACAGCTAAGTAAGCCCTGCCTAACTGCTTAAAAAAGGATCAGAGGGGGATAGAAACATTTACAACACAATCCTTTTCTATGTTCACTCAAAAGTTCCATTGATGTTCAGCACAATCCTAAGCATAGCTATTCAAAAGTATGTTCTACTGAAAACTTGGGAAGGTTTTCAAAACAGGTTATGAATAAGACAAATAAACTGCCCTCTTCAACAGTTCAGTAAAATTTCAACTTGTTGGACTCCTTAATTAGAAAAGTATAACACTGCAGCATGTACACTTTTTAAAACTTCTGTTCCAAAATTAATTGAAAGATAAAATGTATAATATGCCATTTTTGCAAGTAATTAAAAAACCCTGCATGTACACTTTTATTATAATAATTAAAAATTGTGTACTGTGTATGCCTATCAAGATCATGCTGTGATCTTATGTTGTAGTGCATTTCTATGCATGTTTACTCAGAAGGAAGTCCCAGTCCTATACAGAGAAAGTATTCTTTATGCTGCTGAAAGCTATATGTTTACTGAATTCCTAATGTGAGACAAGCAGGAAAAGGAAACTGTTCTGAGAAGTTGAAATGGGATTTAGGTATTGCCTGGGGGTCAACACATCTTGTCAATCACAACCCTGACTTCACTTATTAGCTAGAAACCTGAAAGGGCAGGGATTAGAGCTGCCAGTACTAACAGAAGTTGGGGGGGGCTGACATTTTGGTTTATATCTTTTGAACCAGACCACCTAGAAACTTTAAAAAAAATTAAAGCTATGAGTCCAGAGATTAAGGTGACTCACCCGGAGACCTGGAGAGTACCCCCACGAACCAGACTTTCTGGGTGAAAACCGGAGACTTGACAACCCTATTATGGAGCCTGGGTAGGGAACATTTAATCTAGTCTCCTTGCTTCTGGCAAGAAGGGTTTAAGAGCCTGCTCTAGATCCTTGTCCATCTTGGCTGGTCAAGACTAGCAGGACTGGTACCACCGGCTGGGCCAAGGAAGTGATAAATGCCTCCTTGAGTGAGGGAGTAGTCCCTAGTAGCCTCAAGGAGGCAGTAGTGAGACCTCTTTTGAAGAAACCTTCCTTAGACCCAGATAACTTGAACAATTATAGACCGGTGGCAAATATCCCCTTTTTGGGCAAGGTTCTGGAGCGGGTGGTTGCCAATCAGCTCCAGGTGCTCTTGGATGAGACCGATTATCTGGATCCATTTCAATCTGGTTTTAGGCCTGGTTTTGGCACTGAAACAGCCTTGGTCGCCCTGTACGATGATCTCTGTCGGGAGAGGGACAGAGGGAGTGTGACTCTGTTGATTCTCCTTGATCTCTCAGTGGTGTTTGATACCATCGACCATGGTATCCTTCTGGGGAGACTCGCGGAGTTGGGAGTTGGAGGCACTGCTTGGCAGTGGTTCCGCTCCTACTTGGCGGATCGTCGCCAGAAGGTAGTACTTGGGGAACATTGCTTGACACCTTGGACTCTCCATTGTGGAGTCCCTCAGGGGTCGATTTTGTCCCCCATGCTTTTTAACATCTACATGCAGCCTCTGGGTGCCGTCATCAGGAGTTTTGGAGTGCGTTGCCACCAGTACGCTGATGACACGCAGCTCTATTTCTCCTTTTCATCTTCTACAGGTGAGTCTGTGGATGTGCTGAATCATTGCCTGACCGCGATAATGGACTGGATGAGAGCTAATAAACTGAGTCTCAATCCAGACAAGACTGAGACACTGTTGGTGAGTGCCTCCCCTGCCCAGATGGTGGATGTTCACCCTGTTCTAGATGGCGTCACACTCCCCTTGAAGGAACAGGTTCGTAGTCTGGGAGTTCTTTTCGATCCTTCCTTGTCTCTTGAAGCGCAAGTGGCCTCGGTGGCAAGGAATGCGTTCTACCACCTTCGGTTGGTAGCCCAGCTACGCCCCTATCTGGACAGGAATGACCTCGCCTCAGTTGTTCATGCTCTGGTAACTTCTAGGCTGGATTACTGTAATGCGCTCTACGTAGGGCTGCCCTTGAAGACAGTTCGGAAGCTTCAGCTAGTGCAAAACGCAGCAGCCAGACTGCTGACGAGGACCAGCCGGTCAGCACATATAACACCTGTTCTGGCCCGTTTGCACTGGCTACCTATTTGTTTCCGAGCCAGATTCAAGGTGCTGGTTTTGACCTATAAAGCCTTACACGGCGTGGGACCGCAATATCTTGTGGAACGCCTCTCCCGCTATGAACCTACCCAGTCACTTCGCTCAGCATCTAAGGCCCTCCTCCGGGTACCAACCCATCGAGAAGCCCGGAGGACAGTTACTCGATCTAGGGCCTTTTCTGTAGTGGCCCCCGAACTGTGGAACAGCCTCCCCGAAGAAGTATGCCTGGCGCCTACGCTTCTATCTTTTTGGCGCCAGGTTAAGACCTGGCTATGCTCCCAGGCATTTTAAGCGTTTATGTTATAATTTAAATTTTTTATTTTTTATTTTTTTCTTTAGTTACTGCTTGTGTTTATTGTTTGTTGTCTGATTTTATTGTTGATATTTTGTATTTTAACCTTTTTGTACACCGCCCAGAGAGCCACTCGCTATGGGCGGTCTATAAATGAAACAAACAAATAAATAAATAAATAAGAGCCCTCAGGCCAGTCCAGACCTGTCAACAGAAGGCCACTGTAGGAAGAAAGCACACTTACTAAGAGACTAAGCTCCATAGAACTCAACAGGACTTACATCTGAGTAGATATGGTTTGGATTGTGCTGTTGGTAAAGTTTGACTAAGGACCCCCTGCAAAGATGTCCATATCCAAGCAGGGTGCCAAAAAGAGTACAATGAAGGTGCCTGCCTAATGTCAGTAGGCAGGGAGTTCCAAAGTGTAGGTGCTGCCACACTTAGGATCAATTTCGTACAAGAGCAGAATAAGTTCTATGTGGTATCTGTAACATGGAAAGCACACCTTGAACTTGGTTTGGTAGCAAATTGACAACCAGTACAGATTTCAGAGCAGAGGTGTTATGGGCTAATAGTGTCTCACTCATGTCAGCAATTGTGCCACAGTATTCTGCACTAATGGACCCTCCGTGGCGCAGAGTGGTAAGCGGCGGTAACGCAGCCAAAGCTCTGCTCACGGCAGGAGTTCGATTTCAACGGAAGGAGGAAGTCGAATCTCCAGTAAAAGGGGTTGAGGTCCACTCAGCCTTCCATCCATCTGTGGTTGGTAAAATGAGTACCCGGCATATGCTGGGGGGGGGTAAAGAAAGGCCAGGGAAGGAACTGGCAATCCCACCCCATATATACGGTCTGCCTAGTAAACGTCACAAGACGTCACCCTAAGAGTCAGAAACAACTCGCACTATAAGTGCGGGAACACCTTTACCTTTTTATCCTGCACTAACTGCATCTCCAGGGTCAGGTTGTGCTGCATGGGGATTTCTGTGATGTTGGCTGACTGGCTCCCACAATTTTTTAGTTTTGGTTAGGAAATCTGACTGGTTGTAGGATGTTGAGTTTTCTTTCTTACTCATAGGAATCTTGTTGTGGTTGGTGTGGTATTGCATTGAGGAAATAATCACTGTCTTTTTCTTTTTCTATTTGCATTCATTTACCTCTGGCCTTAGTCCCTTAGTAAGTGTGCTTAGAATTGCAGCCTTTAGGGGCATCCATCTTTACTCCTGAGTGCTGCTGTGTAACATCTCCACAACACTAGACTCACTTTTACCTACAATGACATGATGACTGGCCTGGCCTGAGCATGTAGGCCTACAATGGCCTCTGATTGGCCTGGCATATTTGCCAGAAGCAAGTAGGCTAGATTAAATGTTCCCTACCCAGGCTCCCTAAGCAGGTGAGAAGAAATGATTACGACACTTCAGCTGGACCTGGGAATACCCTCACTTAGCTAAGATTTCCATCTTAATTTCAAATCAAGAGATTTTTTGTTTGCTTGAGCGGTATGCTCCAAGCAACTGTGGTTGATACTTAAAGTATCATGCTCAATGATATCACTAGAGCCTGCCCCCATGACATTACTAGGGTCCACCCCATGACATCACTAGATGCTGCCCTCATGACACCCCCAGGGCCCACCCCTGAAATCTCAGGGTTTGGGATGTTTATGACCTGGCAACCCTAGTACAGAGTAAGGCCCCACCCAGTGCTGTGTTTGTATTCCACGGTATTGTTGTAGATCAGGGCCAGTGGGCACATTTGAAATTTTGGTGTACTTTGGGTAGCAGTCACAAATGGCTACCATGGAAATGTCATAGAATCAGAGTTGGAAGGGGCCTTGTAGGCCATCAAGTCCAACCCCCTGCTCACAGTGACATAACACACAATGGCTGCCTCACTTAAATGACCAGAAAAAGAGATAGAAGTACAAAATGGTGTAGATGTTCCCCCCCTTCCCCCCGGCAAAAAGGCACCTGATAAACTGGTGGGCAGAGAAAGAAGCTCTTAGCAACTTCCCTGTTGAGAACTGATGCATCGAATGAAATGTAAACATGTTTCAGGAAGCTGGTCCAGTGCAAACAGGAACTGAGCAGGAAGAGCAAATAGTCTCTCATGCATTGTGGATTTTTGAGGGGATGTTTACTGAGACTTGAGGATTTAATCCTGTAAATATCCGAGGGATAGCCATAGTGGTTTCCCCACAGTGGCGGTCATTACAGTTTTGGGCTGTGTAAAAAAGGAACCACTTAATTTCCCCTAGTGTTCTGTGGGCATTTGGTCTGAAAAATGCAGACATGAGTGGTGTCACTGTGTGAGAAACCTGCCAAAATGCACACAAAAATGTCCAAATACTTTTATGCTAGGCACCTTTAAATTTGATTTTTTTTTTAGGGGGGAGAACTCAAAGAGATTTGGTTTCTGGGTAAAATCATTTCTTTAGATTACAAGTTTGTCAGTGGAGTTCTCTTTCTGCCCTGTGTCCCCTGTTAACAATCTGGTGTTTGCTCTCCCTTCTTTATCACATCACCCTGGTATTATTCCTTTCATGATAAGCCTAGAGATATTCATTTCACTTTAAGCTGATACTGGTTTGCAACATTTTTTTTAAAAAAATATTTATTTATTGACCACTTTCTATTCAAGGATACGCTTGATGAGAAAGGAAATGAAATTTCATGTGAATTTCCATTCTGTCCTTGCGTTTGAAAGGCAGTTAGGAATGGTGAAAACTGGGGAGGGGGAGAGGGGAGGGAACTTTTTATTATCTCACACTTTCAAAGATGATCTTGAAAAAATGAACGCCTTCAAACATAGACTTTCAGAGACTCAGATGCTTGGATTTTTAGAGAGAAAGGTACTTCCAAAAGATATTTTTTCAGGGAGACCAATGAAAGAGGAAGACAGAGAGGTTTTTTTAAGAGAGAGAGAGAGAGACAGATATGAATTCTTGAAAGAGAATTATTTTTTTGAAAATCAGGAAGGGCAAGTGGACACTGAAGAGAGGAAGTTATAGAGGAGGAAGAAAGGCAGAACTATCAAGACCAGGCTGGGCTCATGTCAGTATGTGTCCCCTTCATAATATGTCATTTACACTGATGTTTCTTCATACACAAAAAAGCAAACAAGAACATGCTGAAGAGCCCCCCCCCTTGCTGTTTACATTTTAAAATTTAAAGTGGAAACCTGTTTGGCTCCTTGGCAGCCACACATGCAACTCTATTATATGTGCTTGAATATAGTTCCTCTGGGCAGGGCCGGCTCCAGGCATGCGGGGGCCCTTGGGCATCAGCTTGCCCTGGCCCCCCGGTGGGTGGGTGTGCGCAAGTGTGCATATGCGTGCATGCGCCCCCCCACCCCCACGGCCCCCCTACCTGTCTAGTCTTTACCATTGCCCTTAATGAAGATGGCGGCCACGGTTTCCCTAAGGGGAATGAAGCCTCCGCCGCCATCTTTGTTGATGGCACACGTGCATGCTATGCACGCGCATCTCTGCCATCAACTAAGATGGCGGCAGCGGCTTCAGTACCTTAGGGAAGCTGCGGCCGCCATCTTCATTAAGGGCAATGCTAAAAAGTCAGCTGACAGGTAAGTGGGGGGCGTGGTGCAGATCATGGAAGGGGAGCGGAGGGCCCCTCAAGGGCTCCTGTAGCTCCGGGGCCCTCGGGCCAGTGCCCAACCTGCCCCCCCTTTAGAACCGGCCCTGCCTCTGGGTTGTGGCCATGGAGGGCAAATGCTTAGAAGACTTTGTAAAGCATCTTCCTACCCTTTTGTAAAGGACAAAGATATGCCTGGTCAACTGAAAACAAGGGAAACAGAGTGGTGGCCTTCAAGACGATAAAGTTTAAGTGTTGTAAGCCTTCTTGATGATCTCAGTTATCCTAGAATGAAGGTCAAGCAGCAGAAGGACACTGGATTTAGGCCAGGAAGAGCTATTTTTGATAATATTTATATTTTGCCACATGACTTATAAACATTCCTCCCTAAAATACAACAACACTATATATGGTCTTTATTGAGCTTAAAATGTTTGATTCCATTAACCAGGCATGGGTCCAAAGCATGTTGACGTTTTGTGGCTGCGCCAGTATGCCTCAGTCAAAACTTAGTGAGGAATGCACAAATATTTCCAAGGGAACTAGAGCTGATTGTCAAGGTCTACAAGCACCATTTATTTTTGGTCCTCTTTGGTCAGTTTTTAAGAGGATTGTGGTTTCATCTACTCTGGGAAAGGAAAACTGTTTTTGTTTTTTTATATGCAGATGATGCCATTTTTCTCTATACGATCACAATGCCTTTGTTGCTCTTTATCTAACTTCTGTTCATGTTATCTGGAGAATATTACATGTGGGAAGGTCCCTGTGAAAACTTCAGGCAAGAATCTTTCTTGTTTTAAATGGATTTTAGGTATGGATATATGAACCCAAGTAATAAGTATTGTTATTTACAAAATCAATTACTCGGATGCATTCTGAATCTAAAATATATGAAACTGAAAGCCAACTCGGGCCTAATTAAGTTGGAGACAAGATATATGGACTCTAAATATTAATGGCCATCAATTTTGCATGATTTGCATGAAACAGAGCTGCAGATATACTTGATTTAATGGATTATAGGCAATTTGATCCTTTTGCCAAAAAGCTACCATTGCTGCTCAACTGACACCAGAAGCAGAAATGGCTACCATTAAAAGCAAGGACGTGTCTGCATATTACAATCACTACAGGAAACACTGGTATTACAGTGGTGTTTTCAGAGCTTGGAAAACTTACTTTTTTGAACTACAACTCCCATCAGCCCAATCCAGTGGTCATGCTGGCTGGGGCTGATGGGAGTTGTAGTTCAAAAAAGTAAGTTTTCCAAGCTCTGGGCGTTTTTCACTGCAAACATATACTAAATGGATGTCCCCAACCCATGGACATATAGCACAGCATGCTGGCCCAATCAGTGTTACCAGCTGGGTGTTCATGTGTATATAAAGTTCCCTATAGGCTATGAGAAACCCCATTTCCTACACCAACTGGAATGTGTGGAGTAGAGTTACCAGGTCTCTGGTTTTTGGCCGGAGTCTCTGGTTTTTGGGGGGCCCCTCCGGCTCTCCGGCTAGCACCTCTTAATCTCCGGACTCTCAGCTTCAATTTGAAAAACAAATTAAGTTTCTAGGTGGTCTGGTTCCTGAGATGTACACCAAAACGTCAGCCACCCCTGCAACTGTTTAATCTATTTAACTGATATGACGCTGAAGTTGGTTCCTAGTTCCCAGTTCCTTATTTGCTTGAAAGTTCAAAACACTAAAAAAGAAGAGTTGACAGCTACAGCAACTTCAAACCAAACTTAACATGTCTCTGAACCCCAAAATATATGTTGGGGTACCCTGTATGATATATCACTGTGATCGGGGGACTCTCCCCGTCAAGAATAACAATACATTTATGCAATCAAAATCATCAGGCTTCTGATATTATCATAAATACATAATGATGTCATAAAATCATAAAAATAAGTATCTGGGGGTGCCCACCCCAAAATCTGCTCTGGGACAGCACAAATCATATACCCCAGGAAAGGGGAGGGTGTCCTCTATGAGATGCCACTGCATCTCACCTGGCCCAGAGCTTCTGCTGGGCGCAGGGCACGGAGGAAGGCATCTATGCAAAATCAAAGCAGACCAAAACATACAGGAAAAAATAGGTAACTGGGGGTGCCCACCCTAAAATCTGCTCTGGGACAGCACAATTCATATACCTCAGGAAAGGGGAGGGTGTCCTTTATGAGATGCCACTGTGTTCTGCCTGGCCCAGAGCTCCTGCTGGGCATGGGCATGCACGGGTGCATCAATGCAAAATCAAAATGGACAAAAACACATAGAAAAAAATAAGTAACTGGGGGTACCCACCCCAAAATCTGCTCTGGGACAGCACAATTCATATACCCCAGGAAAGGGGAGGGTGTCCTCTACGAGATGCCACTGCATCCCGTCTGGCCCAGAGCTTCTGCTGGGCACAGGGCACAGAAGAGGGCATCTATACAAAATCAAAGCAGAAAAAGACATACAAGAAAAAATAAGTAATTGGGGGTGCCCACCCCAAAATCTGCTCTGGGCCAGGACAAATCATATACCCCATGAAAGGGGAGGGTGTCCTCTATGAGATGCCACTGAGTCCCGCCTGGCCCAGAGCTTCTGCTGGGCGCAGGGGAAGGATGGGGGCATCTATGCAGACAGAAAGGGTAGAGAATCTTCTTACTCTTACTCGTTTCTCAGACCTCTTTCTGAAGTGAAGGGTCAAATCTGTAAAGAAGTTTGGAGCAGACACATTAAAAGATAAGGGCAGGGCATTCCAGGCAGGGGGTTGCCAACCCTGCTTGGATATGGATGTCTTTGCAGAGGATCCCTAGTCAAGCTTTACCGACAGCACAATCCAAACTATATCTACTCAGAAGTAAGTCCTGTTGAGTTCTATGGAGCTTAGTCCCTTGGTAAGTGTGTTTAGAATTGCATCCTTCAGGGGCATCTATCTTTATTTCTGAGTGCCCCCATCTAACATCTCCATAACGCTAGGCTCCTTTCTTCCTACAGTGACCTTCTGGTGACTGGCCTGGCCTGAAGGCACTTAAACCCTTCTTGCCAAAGCAAGTAGGCTAGATTAAATGTTCCCTACCCAGGCTCCATCTTTTAGCTAAGATGTCTAGCTTAATTTCCAGTCAGATATTTTTTTAATTGTGCACTCCAAGCAACTGTGATTGATGCTTAATGTATCATGCTTAATGACATCACTTGGGCCCGCCCCTAAAATCTCAGGTTTTGGGATGCTTCTGACCCGGCAACCCTAGTGTGGAGTGCATCCCCTCTCCGTTTCTGATCAAAACTTTGCAATGTTCTTGTTATTTTTTATTTATTTATTTACATACATATTTATAGCCAGCATTTTCATAAGAATACATCAAGGCAGAGTACAACATATAAAAATAAAATCATTGAAAACAACCATAAAAATACTAAAAACATCAATCAAACATTAATAAATACAGATTTGTTAAAAAGAAAAAAATCAGATGACAAAGGCCTGTCAAAATAATATAGTTTTCACAAGGTGTCTGAAAGAATGGAGAGATGGTCCCTCAGAGAGATGGTCTCTGAGCTTCTTCCCTTATTTGTGTGAAGCAGAACAGGCCAAACTTTTGGGAGCTAGGTTGTATCCTGTGTTTTTAAAGAAATGTTCCCTTGCTTACTATTTTAGACCTTTCAACGCCATTTTTGCTGACCTAATCAATTTTAAAAAGCATAATAGTCTCATAAACAAAAGAGCTATAGTTATTGCTCTGTTACAGGATTTGACCACGATTGTCTCCTTTAAATATCTCCCCTGATGCAGTGTACTGCAGAAATCCCTTAGATTAGAGCTGTAGTTGAAGCTATCCCTGAATATAAATCTTTGTAGACACCATTAAGCTGTATTTTAAAGCTTAAAACTCAGCAGTTCCTTCTTTAAAATCTTCTTAAGATTTCCTGTTCTAGGCAGATTTCTGTAGGCAATCCAGGTCCAAACTGACTAGCTGATATAAAAAAGGCAGCTGACTTCTAATTATCCCTTCATTCTCTTTCATAATGTCTAGTAGACAACAAGGGTAGCCCCAATTAGGGTTGCCAGGTTCAGGGCCTGAGACTGATCCTGTGTCTTTAGGAGAAGAGAAAGTCAGCCAAGTGCCGGTGTTCTTGCAATTCTCCCTTCCCCCTGCACAACTTTTAAAGATACATCCAGCCTAGTACTGTCTCTAGGCATCGGTCCAGCATCTGCACTGCCTCACCTGATTCAAATGGAATGGAGAGTAAAACTGGGTGTTATCCACACACTGGTGACATTTCACTGCAAATCTCAACAGCTTCATTTAGATGCAGGTAGAAGCAGACCTGCTGTAGCACAATGCCTGACACTGTGGCACAATGCCTCATCAAGCTGCTCTAAGAGGTGGAGGAGAATCAACAAAGACACACTCTCTCTGTTTCTTTCCCCAGAATCAACCAGGGCAACCGAGGCTATTTCAGTGATGAACCCAGGCCTCAAGCCAGACTAAAATAGGTCTGTGATCCAAACTGTGGTCCACAGACGTGCATTCATATGGTCCCCAAGGTGTCTCAGGATTTGTGGTTGAAGACAGGAGACAGCACATCCATTTCATTAAATATTCCATTTTTAATTTTATTGCTTCTTTTATTTCTTAGATGGTATCACATCTTATGGCATACTGTATTGTATTTATGCATTCAAATTGTAATACAAAAAAATACAATATATAAGAAATAACAGAAGCAATAAGAATCATACTGCATCTAGCACAGCTCATTGCAATTGCTACAATAGGCAGAAAAGTCGCTAACTGGCTGCCAAGACCCTCAGTAATTTTCAAATAGTCCTTGGGAGGAAAAAGTTTGGGAATCACTGTTCTAGATATCTGTTTCATCCAAACATGCCTGTAGCTGAACGGCTGCACCCACCTTATCCCAAAATGGGATAATAGTCCCTGGGCAGTAGAATCTTGGGATGGCCTCTTAGGGGAAGGGCTTACCAATGCTTCTTACAAGGCCCCTGGCATCACCCACCTCCCACCACAAGTTGTTAACCACCCCTTGACCCACCCTCATGTTCAACCTGCGTGTCTTGTTTCAACTTCCAAACACACAATAAGCGGAAGAATCTGGGTGGATCTTTGACTTTTGGCATAGATGGTAATGGAGTGAAGAATCAAATCCAAGAAAACATTAATAGTGTGAATTTTATCTCGTGTTTGTGTGACATGTGCATAAGGTGTTATGGCCTGTCCACATATTGAATGATTGATTCCAGCAATACCAAGCCCTTTATCATGGCAGCAGTGAAAAAGACAAACTCAGTGTTAGGAATTATTAGAAAAAGGATTGGAAATAAAACTGCCAGTGTCACACTGCCTTTATATAAATTGATGGTGTGGCTGCATTTGGAATGCTGTGTTCAGTTCTGGTTACTGCTGTCTCAAAAAGGATATCATAGCTGGAAAAAAAATGAAGAAAATGACAACCAAAATGATCAAGGCATTGGAAAACCTTCTCTATGAGGAACAGCTCAAAGATTTGGGACTTTAAAAAAATGATAAATAGTGACGTGTAGGGATGGAAAGATCTCTTAATTTCAGTTCTCTCATTTTCTCATTTTTCCAATCTTAAATTCAGTACTCCACATTTCTGCAACAATTTGTGATTTTTTTAAAAAAAATCCTCATGAAAGTTCTTCAGCATTTCAGTGCAAATTTCTCCTAATAAACTGATTTTTGTATTCGGTTTTGACTAATGTACACAGTTTTGCAAGCAATTTCTCCTAAAATAATGCAATTTTGTATGTTATTTTCACTAATATATTCATTTTTATGTGTACTTTCCCATCATGTATACATTTTTGTAAACATTCGTTGGTTGGACAACTACATTGCAAAATCTGGATAAGTGCAAATGTCAAAGGATGGCTGTGTTTTGGTCCTCATATTGTTTTGGAAAGTGCAAAACTGGCTTAAATACGAACTGAATTGAATCCCCCCTATCCCTGGTGGCAGGGCATGATTCACAATATATAAAACCATGAATGGGATGGAGAAAGTAGATAGAAATATCCTCCTCCCTTCTCTTATAATGCATTATAATGATACAATGTACACTACTTACGAGATTTTTGAAATACTGAGTGGTATATAAATGCTTTTAAATAAATTAAATAAATAATAGTAGAACTCAGAGGCATCAAAATGAAATTCCTTGGCAATGGGTTCAGAAAAGAGAAGCATTTCTTCATAGAATGCATGTGAATTCACTCTTGTGGTATCTACTCCCACAAGCTTTCATGATGATCCCTTGCTTAGATGACTTTTTAAAGGGTTAGATAAATTGATGGAGGATAAGTCTATCAATATCTATTACTATGAGAGTTAAATGGAGCCTTTATGTTCAGAATATCTCAACATGGGTTGGGGTAACCTGAACCCCATTCCCTTCCAGCTCACATTTCCTGATCATTGCCTGTTTTGTGACAGTGCTGCTCCTGGTGGCTGGCAGCCTCCATGCTTTCTTCTGAGTAAAACCAAAAAACAGCCATCTGCCACTAAGACTAAGGGACATGCTGCTACTGGTAAGATTGGCCAGGTTTCTCTGCCATCCCTGAAAACCACAAGCATGACCTCACCCATGAAGGCTCCATACAATTTTTCATGGTTTGCCCAAGCTTCAGTTGTAAGCAAGGAAAAAGTGTTCAAATTGCAAGAAACAAAGATACTCCTTTTGTTAAACCTGCATCTCTTTTTCCTTTCATGTAATACAGGTGCAGCACAATTATGTATGCCTGTGCTGAAGTAGGTCCTATTCGGTTCAAAGGGACTGACTCCTAGGTATAACTGTAGTAGCCAATGTGTTGCTGTCCAGATGTTTCTGGACTCTGACTCCCATCAGCCCCAGCCAGTAGGGCCGAAGATCAGGGATGATGGGGGCTGGAGTCCAGCAATGTCTGGATGGCTACCCTAGTTATAGCATAACAGCCAAATATTTGCACACAATTTGTATTAGATGTTTTAGCTTAGCCAAAGGTCAGGAATGATGTGAGCTGAAGTCCGACAGCATCTGGGGACCCAAGGTTGAAGAACAGTGTGAGCACACAGGTTATATAACACTGTGAATCCTTCATTGCTAGAGGGTGCTTTATTACAGAGTCATGAGGAATCAGTTTGTGTAGCAAAATACAGTTTTGATGCTGGATGACTGGGAAACAGAATGGCTTCTGAGCTTACAGGAGCTAGCCAGCCCTGCTTTATTTTGGTTGCTCATTTTCATGCTTAGAGCAGTATTTAATAAAAACCCTTCAGTACCCAGACTGAAATGGAGTTAATCTCTGGGTTTCTTTCTGTCTTATGTCATGAAAGAGGCTTAACGGAGGTGATAATGACTTCTTTCCTGGCAAGAGTATTCTTCATCTGAAATTCAGTGCTGAGTAATGATGTCCCTACTCTTTTTTTTAATCTTTAGTCTGCAAGACTAAAGAGCTATTCCTGAAACAGTTCCCTAAAGGGAAGAGTTTGCAAGAGGCTACTTGCTATGCATTTTTCATTTCAGAAAAAAATACATTTATCGTTCAGGTGAGACGAGTTAAGAAAGCCTTCCTGTAGCACGTTCACCTGTAAACTTCAAAGCACTCCAAAGCAATAGAGATAGTCCAGTATTATTATCCTGATGTGACTGGAAATTGGGGTGTGTGAGAATGCGCTACAGATTAGTTACGGGAAGGAACTGTATTATGCCTTTAATTAATTAATTTATTTATTACATTTATATACCGCCCCATAGCCGAAGCTCTCTGGGCGGTTTACAATTAAAACAATAAAAACAAATATACAAATTTTAAAACACAAAAAACAATTTAAAAACACAATTTAAAAAAAAATTAAAACCAATTTAGAAACACATGCTAAAATGCCTGGGAGAAGAGGAAAGTCTTTAAGAAAAATCTATTAGGGCTTCCCCAAGTGAAAAAAAAATCTGGACCTAGGGTGATACAGAGGCAGTCTACCATCAAGTGGTTTGTGTCCCTTTGATGTGTCTTTGGTGGTGGGTTAAGCCTCAGATGAAAGTCCTTGAGTGAACACATTTGGCTTGAAAGTGGTGCTTGCAGTATGTGAGTGAAAGGTTCCACACACTCGCAGGTTAACTGTTTTCAGTGTTGTCTCCAGGGACAGAGGAGAATTAACATTGGTTTGCATTTTGAAAATGGAAAATGGAAATGGACTGCCTTCAGGTCAATCCCGACTTATGGTTACCCTATGTACAGGCTTTTCATGGTAAGGGGTATTCAGAGGGGGTTTACCATTGCCTCCCGCTGAGGCTAGTCCTCCCCAGCTGGCTAGTGCTGCTCAGCTTGCCACAGCTGCACAAGCCAGCCCCTTCCTTGTCTGCAACTGCCGGCTGGGGGGCAACTGGGGTCTTGGGACTATGCAGCTTGCCCACAGCTGCACAAGTGGCAGGACACATAACCCCTGAGTCATTCACTGTGGAAGTGATCTTCAGATGGCAAAACGAGGAGACACGAGCAGGGATTTGAACTTACAGACACTGGACTCCCAGTTGAAGCAGTGTACAAAAACGTGTATTTCACGGGGAAAATGTGTACAAAATGTGTGTTTTTAGGGAAAACTAGCTTGAAAGCCTGGGATGGATGCCGCTGTGGCCCACGAGGGTTGCAACTTGCTGCTGCACCATCATTAAACACACACGACAAAGCTCAGACTTTAAGCTATGTAGACTCTTGCATGAGATAAATCCCAGCTATGTGTGTGCTTGAATTCCAGTGGGTACAGAAGGGCTTACTTCCAAGTAAACTAATTTAAAGTTTGCTTTCTGACAAAGGGCACAGGCTGGGGATTAGCCATGTCCCTGCTTTGCAGCTTCTTACTCAGTTCATGGCTCCTGGCAGTTGCCAGCACTCCAGTGGAGATCTGCTGCTGCCCTGATGACTTGAGCGTTGTTTCACAGAGAGGTCATTCCACAATAATTGTTGTGTGTGTGTGTCACATTTTTGTGTGTAACCTTTTGTTTTATAACTTTTTGTTAGATTTTTGTTTTGTTTTGTTAAATGAAAGCTACAAGTCTGGGTCACCAGCTGGCTCTGGCCCCAGGCCAACTGGAAACAGACCCTTTCTATCCATCTGTTGACAGCCCTGAGTGAGGGGTCAGCAATGACTAGTTTGCCTCTCACACTTTTGTTCCCACTAGCTTGGGCTTACTCATCTCCTAGGAAGCTCCAGTTGGCGGCAGGCCTCCTGGTGGGCTAGGGGTTCAATTTGGTTCAGTTCAGATTCTAATGTGACCCTACCTAATTTGCACTTTACAAAATATGTGAACCAAAACACTTACACTTCCAAAGTCACACTTCTCCTAAGTGTGTGAGGCAGTTTTCCAACCAAATAATATGTGCTAAAATGTATATATTTAGGGACAGTGTGCATAGAAATTCATGTATTAGTGAAAATATCATGTAAAATGCATTAGATTAGGGGAAACTGTGTGCAAAAATGTGTATCATCAGGCAACTGCACACAAAAATGTGTGCATTACAAGAAATTTGCACTAAAATGCCGACAAACTTTCACAAGGACTTTGTAAATAAATAAATAAACCTCAAACTGATGCAGAAATGTGGAGAATTGAACTTACAATGGGAAAAGATGAGAAAGGGAGAGAAGCTGAAATGGACCGATTTGTCCATTCCTAGCCGGGCCCTGGCAGGTGGCAAACTGTGATGTCTGCTGATTCAGGATAGGGAAGCTATTTTTGAGGTGGCCGAATATTCCATTTTATGTGAAACATGCGGAAGTTCTTCTATAGTTACCAGAGTTTTGTCTAGCTGTTACTCTAATATGGTCTGGCTGATGAAAGCTTGTATATGGGCAGAGCAATCCAACTCGGGGAAGCCAGCGTAAGTGCTGGAGCAAGAGAAGCTGTTGAGCCTCTGCTCCCCCACGAGGGCCAGGGAGGGGGAAGACATGAGTTTCAGGTTTCCCAGCTGTCAGAAGGCACGGAAGACCCAGGAGTTGTTGAGTCTCAGCAAGACCTTGGGAGGGGGAGTGAGGTTGAGTCCGGGCCAGTTCCCATGGATGGTGTGGTCTCCGAAGAGGAGAGCACGCCACCCCCAGACAGGTTGGATGAGCCGTTGGCAGATGTTTCCGAGTGCGCGTTGACTCCCCCTTTACCAAGAGGCTCTCGGGATGCTTCAAGCGCATCACTGCCCCCTAACCTCGAGCCGGTTGCTAAGGAGATGGTTCTTTCAGACGAGCCATTGGAAGCGTGCACCCCGCTCTTGACGCCGCAAGAAGCGGACGGGACAGAGGCAGGACTTGCAAAGGAGTCAGAGATTATGATCTAAAACTTTCCCTACTTAAGACTGCAGCTCTCTGGCTTGAGCTGCTTAGTCATCTTTCTTCACACATTGCAGAGCATGTCTAGAGTGCAGTTAGGGAATTCTAGTGAGCTAGCTTAGAGGTTTCTATGAAGCACACTGCCTTTGATGTATCCATTACTTTAATAAAACAAGATTTAATTGCACCTGTGTCTCAGCCTGAATCCCGCTCTGAACAGGACAGAAGCTGAGGTAAAGTTCCACCACATCCAAATGCCATTCAGGAGCCTCTGGGTGGCTGAACACCAGCTTAGCCAGGACCTGAGCACAGGGACCAGAAAATAAAAGCCTGCTCTTCCAAATACCCCTACTGGGGAGTAAGCTCTCTCCATTGACTTCTATTGCAATTATTTTCTTAGACCAACCTTTTCCCCAGTGTAACTTTTGCCTGGATTGGGACCTGCAGGAGGCTCCGAACATGAGTTGAATGCAGCTTAAGTTCCCTCACCTTGCCCCTTTCCTTGGCACGCGTCAGACACACCCCTTTTTCGGGCCTTACACCAGCTCCACTTGTGCTGGTCTCGGCTGAGCTGGTTGAGTCCCAGGCTAAGGGACTTATGCCAGTTGAGCCCAGTTAAGCTGAGACTCAGCCAGCTCAGGTGGAGATCTGCCACACCCAACTTCCCTCAGCCTGGAGTATATGCAAGTTGGATTATGCCCTAAGAAATTATATTCTCTCTGAAGCTTTCTTTTATATGAACTATGGAATGCCCTCCCAGACGAGATACGCCTGGCGCCTTCTCTGTTATCTTTTCGGCGCCAGGTAAAAACTTACCTTTTCGCCCAGGCTTTTTAAATTTTGTAAATTTT
The DNA here is from genome assembly GCF_030035675.1 of Rhineura floridana. Classification (NCBI taxonomy): domain Eukaryota; kingdom Metazoa; phylum Chordata; class Lepidosauria; order Squamata; family Rhineuridae; genus Rhineura; species Rhineura floridana. The sequence continues at coordinate 147,141,290 of NC_084483.1, read as the reverse complement.
TAAATATTTTAATTTAACATTTTAAACTTAATATGATCTTAATTTAAATCTCAATGGCAATTTTATTAATGTTTTATAATTGTACTATATATATATTTTTTTCCACACTTGCTCATATTTTAATTGTGATTTTATTTGTTGTACACCGCCCTGAGAGCTTTCTGCTATAGGGCGGTCTAGAAATGTAATTAAATAAATAAATAAATAAATAAATAATTATATCTCAAAGAGGTGCCTACATTGAGATTTGGGTAATATGCAAATTATATTTAGATTTAATCAATTAATCGCTCAAAGGCAGATGATTATTCAGCTAAACAAACTCCAATTTCTTGACAGCACTATTTCTCATCTATGCTTCTGAAATTATCTTTCTAAAGAGTTTCTGTCTGTTATTTTTTTAAAAATAGAATTGTAAAGTAAAAAGGCATTTCTCCATCCTGATCACCTGGATCTATGCAGAAGGAACAGCCTATCGCCTCCTGTTGATTTCCATCTTATGCTTGAACACTGTTGACAGCTTAAACATAGTTTACCGGTCATGCCATTGAAAATTCAAATAGTTGTTTCTGAAATTAAATGTGGCAAACTGCGTCCTGAGTGAAAGCTCAGTCACTACTGTTGAAAACTAATCAATAATTTCCCTATATTTTCTAAAACGTGGGGAAAGTATGAGTAAAGTCATTTTGTATATGATTCATTTTGTTTTCATGTTATACATATTGTTTAGAGATTTATTGTTTAGTTATGTTTACTTAAATTGTGAACTATTGTTTTTCTTATTATGTAGAATTTATATTGATATTTTATGTTGTAAACTGCCCAGAGAGCTTCAGCTATGGGGCGGTATACAAAAGTAAATAATAATAATAACAACAACAACAACAACAACAACAACAATAACAATAATAATAATAATAATAATAATAATAATAATAATAATAATAATAATAATAAATGTCTTGGAGCATTAAGAATTTGCTTTCTTTCTCAAATATGGAAGGACACCCCACTACTGTTAATCTACAAGATGTAGTGAGAAAATGAATTTTTACTTTCAAAGGAAGAGCTTTGCCTTTGGTATATGATGGTTCTGCTCTGCTGTAATGGGTATATTTTATCTCAATTGCATGGGCATCCACAAGAAATTTTCCAGGAAAAGTGGGGTGAGGGGTGGGGAACACTGAAAGGGTTAGTTACAAAAAAAATGAGAAAAATAGTGCTTATACATTTTGCTTCATATCTCAGATTCACAAATGCTAGAAACCTACTCTTTTTAAAAATTAAAGCTGGGAGTCTGCCCTCCTTGCCCCCCCCAGGCTTCCATGCAGTACTGAATTGAATTGAATTGAATTGAATTGAAACTTTATTTTTACCCTGCCCTTTTTCCAAACTGGAACTCAGGGTGGCTTACAAATAGAACTACATGTAGTTAAAAACATAGAAAAACATACAATTAAAATACAATTAAACTATGCACAACCTTAAAACCGTGAAAGGCACTTAAAAATCTAAAAACAATTTAAAATAATATAAATAATAATATAAAACAATACAACAAGCCTTGTAAAGCCCAATCCTAAGCACCTTCTATCCCAAAAGCCTGTCGGAATAAAAAAGTCTTTACTTGCCGACAGAAGGATGGCAAGGAGGGGGCCATTTGTGCCTCCCTAGGAAGGGAGTTCCAGAACCTAGGAGCAGCCACTGAGAAGGCCCTATCTCGCGTCCCCACCAATCGCACTTGTGAGGGCGTTGGGACTGAGAGAAGGGCCTCTCCTGAAGATCTCAGGGCCCGGGCAGGCTCATATAGGGAGATACGGTCTGCCAAATAGCCTGGACCTGGGCCGTATAGGGCTTTATAGGTCAAAACCAGCACTTGGAATTGTGACCGGAAACAAACTGGCAGCCAGTGGAGCTGTTGCAACAAGGGAGTTGTATGGTTCCTGTAACCAGCCCCTGTTAAAACTCTGGCTGCAGCTCTTTGTACCAGTTTAAGTTTCTGAACAGTCTTCAAAGAAGCCGTATGCCTTTGTATGTACCAGTTCCTAGGAATCTCAAGTGGAGAGAGTGCTTTTGTGTCAGGCTTTCCATGGGCATCTGGTCACTATGAGAACAGGATGCTGGACCAGATGGGCCTTAGGCCTGATTCATCAGGGTTCTTCTTATGTTCTTATGTACAGGCCATCTGACTCCAGCATCTGGTGCATCATTTCTCAATCTGCTTTTTGATAATGTGTGACTCAGAATTTTAACTGATATTTTATTAGATTGTTCTCAAGAAATTACCTGCAATAAACAATAATGTTTAATTAACCCCCCCAAAAAAATCCAAACAAACAAACAAAAATAAATAGGACATTGATCATTGGTTATGCACAGTTTCCACAGGATGCTTGGTGTTGGGAGATGGGAGAGGGAAACTGGAAAACCTGGGGGGGGGGAGTATATGGAATGGAACACTGGCTGGCTGGAACGATGAATAGGAGTGCTCTACACTGCAACATTTTGTTGTAGGATACACTTGTCAAAAATAATTGGAGAAATCATTTAGCTGTGACATGTAGCCTAATTGGCTGGTTATAGAAAGAAGAAATATATACTATCCCTTTCATGTAATGAGTTTAGAGTTGAAATCAGCTCGGTTGAGAATGATTACTCAGGAGGTAGTGCTTTCGCCAATAACCTATGAAGTATGTGAGACCAGCAACTAGCTTCTCTACTTAGAGATGTAAGTCAGAAGCTGGTCTATTGAAACAAGTGGCCTTTTTTCAAATCCATAAAGTGTTGCTAAGACCAGAATTTGGCCATTTAACTAAGCTGTCTTGAAACACAGTAGAATGAAAAAGAAAGGACTCAATTTACTAATCGTTTGCATGGTACAATTTCCATAAATTGTACTAATAGGGCGACTTATAAAAATTCTATTGTATTAAGGAAAGCAATTTACAAAATCTATTTAGAGCCATAAACTGAGGTTTGTTGCTAAAGTGGCTCTATTTCCAAATAGTGTTTTATATATAAAACAAATTGTTCCTATTCAAGGCACATTATGTTAATGGTGCATTACATTAATACCTGGTATAGACATGTGCAAATAATGAAAAACTCAGATTTTTTTTAATCTACAGATTGAAATGATGGCTGCCTTCTGTTTTGGAGACATTGTGCTTAATCTCTATGAAAAAATAATTTCAAGATAATTGCAGGTTTTTAGGGTGAAAATTACTTGGGGCGGGAGGAGATATTTTCTAAACCTGATCAGCTTGTCACTGAAGTAAATATGCCAGTATATAGGTATGAATGCATTAGACCATACATACACTGTGGAATCACTGAAAACCTACACATTAGTTTTCTGCCAGCAAAGGTTTAATGACTGGCATTACAGTGACAACATGTATCATTAATAATGCATTATAGTATTTACTAAAGTATTATGCAGTGTTATGGTAAATACTGAACACAAAGTTACAGGTGACAAAGTACACAAGGATGGATACAATTGTAATCCGCAATCCCTTCTCTCAGACTTTGTGCAGGGAACTCATTCGGTGCTGCTCTGCGTAAGGGTGCAGAACAGAATAGAAGAAAACTGCATATGCTTATTCCTTGGGCAAAATGCATTCCTGGGCCTCTCTAAGCCTTTTAGGGACATACGGATAGTAGTAATTTCTATGACTTATTTGCAGCCTGAAGGTTCTAAGGGGCTGCTTCAGCAGTGGAGGTACAAACAGATATTTATGCTGTACTCAGCATGTCAAGTAGGGCAGAACCATGCATGCAGGTCTGTCCCCCCACCAACCACTTGAAATGCCTTGATTCCCCTTCACAGGTACAAATTTTGATACAATGCTTGGCATACGTCCTGGATTGCATGCAGTAGGGCTGTTTGTGTTCAGATGGGTTGAAAGAAGGCAGGAACAGCCACACAGGCTAGCACCACCACTGCCAATGGCATGCCTGACAATCATGTCCCTTTCCCATCTGTGCACCATCAACTTAATTTATAGTTTTCATAGTTTTCAGGTTAATTTACATCAGGTGTATTTGCAATTTTCTGGTGGGTCACAAAAATACTTTTAAGCTGTCAGGTTACAAAGGTGCATCGTTAGAATAGGCCAAAAGCTGAATGATGATGATGCTTGACACACCTCTGTAGGGGAAGGGACTTCCACAATTTTGGGGCTACCACTGTGAAAGCCTTCTCCCAGGCTGCCACTCTGTAAACTTCTGATTGTGGCATAACTACCAAGAACTGCTTTCCCTAATACCTGGGATGGTCTGTAGGGAAGGATATGATCTTTTAGATATTTGAGGCCCAAGTCATGTAGGGCTTTATATGCCAATATGAGCACCTTGAATTGGGCTCAGAAATAAGCCAGTGCAACTGCTTTAGAACAGGAGCTATATGTGTTGTAGACATCACCCCAACCAGTAGTCTGGCTGCTGCATTCTGGACCAATGGAAGCAAGGGCAGCTCCACATAGAGTGCACTACAGTTGTCCAGTCTGGAGGTTACTAGAACATGGAGTACAGTGGCCAAGTAATTTCTGTCTGAAAGGGTCTGTAGCTTGCAAAACTAGCTGTAGCTGGAAATAGGCATTGTAGCCACCAAAGCCACCTGGGCCTCCAGTGACAGTACTACTAAACTATGCACCTACTCCTTACAGGGGAGTGCAACCCTGCCCAGAACAGGTTGTTTCCCCACCTTTCAGACCAGAGAATTCAGAGCATATAACACCTCTGTCTTATGTGGCTTCAGCCTCAATTTAGTGGCCCACATCCAGTCTTTTGCAGCCTCCAAGCATCTGTCTAGCACTTGGATGTCCTCTCTTGATCTAGATGGTACAGAGAGATAGAACTGGGCATCATCCATATATTGGTGATACCTCACGCCAAATCTCCTGATGACAGCTCTCAACAGCTTCATATAGATGTTACATAGCATAAATATGAACAAGTTCCCAGTAATGACAACATCTGATCAGGATCAAGTGCATGCACAAAATTACATATTCCTTTCTTCTGGTAAGCTCCCATTGTTTCAACAAAACATCACATAAGATATTAGATATATACATATTTAAAAATCCCAATGGTTTAAATTCTGCTCAGGTACACCTATACAAACCTACTGAAGCCATACATTTCTGTATATGTATGCATAGACAGGATCTGTTCTAAAAGCCTGGAGAAATTAAAATTAAGGACAGGAACATGCCATGCTTAGTAAAACTGGCTATTGACCAAAGGAAGTCAAGACATGAAACACCTTTCAGATCTTTGGCTTGTTCAGAGGAATTCAACAAGGCTGAGTAGCATAAACAAGTATTTGTACTAGTGAGGCATGAAATAATTGCCTAGCCAAAACAGGAAGGAATTAGAGTGGAAGGGTGGTAGCTGTTAAAACAAGAGTAACACACCCAAACCCAGATGGCGAGCTTCCTTAATGTGATGAAAATAAATAGAGCATGCAGCTAATAAATGCCAAGCAGGGAAGCACATTAGTTTAATGTATATTCCATACAGAAACACATTAAGAAAACATGAAGGTCACAGAAAAATAAAGCCCAGAAAAAAATAGGAATTTAAAATAGCAAGGGAAACTTTTTAAACATGAACTGCATATTTGGACCTGGTCAAGCAAAATATTCTTTCAGCCAACAGAGCTTTGATATAGCATGTGTATTTGCACAAACATATAATATGTGGCACAGTTTCATCCAGGTAGTGATTATATGTGCACAGAGGCCCATGCATATGCATCTTGCCAGTTCATTTTTGGGTGCAATTCAAGGTGCTCACTTTAGTGTTTAAAGCCCTAAATGACTTAGGTCCAAATATCTGAAGGACCATCTCCTTCCCTACAGACCTTCTTGTGTATTAAGAATGGCAGAAAGGGCCTCCTTGGTAGTTCCACTGCCCTCAGAGGTTCAGAAGGTGGCAGCCTGGGAGACGACATTCTCTGTGACAGCCCCTAATTTATTTATTTTTTAAAATCCCAGCCCCCAAATTGTGGAATTTTCTTCCATGTGGCACCTTCATTATGTATTTCTGATGTATGCTGAAGATTTTATGTATTTATTTATTTAATTAAGCTTATATAGATGCATCTCTTTATCCTGGCTTTTGACAGTGGAGATACACACACTCACACAGACACCACTTTGTTCTCTGTTGTTTGTTTTGAACTGATTTTAATATTGTATTTTTAAATTGCTGTCACTGCCCTGGGATCATATGGTGAAGGCTGAGTAAGAAATTGAAATAAGAGCAATGATAATATCCCTTGCTGGACTGGAAATCACATGCACAAGCAAATATTCCTCTTTCCCACCCAACAGCAAGGGTTGTGCTTGTGCAGATCTTTTATGTGTTGTACACATAACATGTATCCCAGTCTGCATCTGTATTGGAATTGTTTTTAAAGATGTTTTTAGTGTTTTACAACTTGTTTGCCACTTTGGGCTTCTTTTGGGAGGAAATGTATGATATAAATTTAATGATAAAATGAATGAATGAATGAATGTTGTGAACTGCTTTTCTTTTTGGTGAAGGGGAGATACTTTTAAGACATTCATGTAATACAAGCACATACTCCATACACGCTTATTGCAGCCTTCTGCTACTGAAAAGCATCAGCAAGAACAGGAGCCAATTATTTTGGCGTGTGTTAGACAATATCATATGGTCAAAAAAGTATTTGGGGCAAGACGGATGCCGAGATTCTGACCATGCACACAAGCATAGCAGTACAAAAATTCTGAATCAGCTGAATATTTCTCAGGAATTACATAGGAAAGATGAGGGCAGCAGGGCTTGATTGCCAGGATCTGGATTTCTGTGCCTTTAACAGCTGGCTGGTACAGAAATGTTCAGCAGTTTGCATTGCTGAAGTACTATGAGAGTGGAGAAGCTGCAAACCTATCCCTGCCAGCCAGAATATTGATATGAATTCTGAACCCACACTATTCCAAAGGCTCTGAATAGGGCCAGAGCTTGAAAGGCATTGTAAAACAAACCTTTATGCCCTAGGGCCACATGCAAGTTGTGGTTTGTTTATCAATACTTGAATTGGATTGCACCACTGCATAGTATAGGGTGACTTGTTGGTACCCCTGAGCCCTCTATTTGAAGGACTGCCAAATTGAGATGGATGGATCAGCATATTTCCATTCTGTGTCAGCTTTCCATAGGACCATTCCATATTGGGTTTTTTGTGTGTGGAACCCCCCCCCCTGAAAAATGTTCATTTAAATTGTTCATAATTTCCCCTAATGTACATTTTTGTACATTTTGTGTGCATTCTTCCCCTAAAGTGTACATTTTGTATGCTTTTCAATGTATGGCCCCATAAAATATGCATTTTGTATGTGTTTCAGTAAAATTCCCAGTTTTGTACATCTTTTTTGAACTGAAACGGCATCTCAAAGTTGAGAGAAATGGGTAATCTGATAGAGAGCTGTGATCTGATCCACACACAAGCCTGATATTAGATGGATTCAATTTAAAATATGGACCCAACAAATTTCTGCTATATCCCTGTTGTTAGAGGAGAGTCTTCTCTTTGAAAAAATCCTCTATTAGAAAGACTATTCAGTTTAAAGAGAAAGAACTGTAAGAGAGAAAAGGGGCTGTGAATTTGGCTATGAACAGCACCTGTTGTAGACTGAGCAGGTACATAATCATCCCTGATTATAGTCTTCCCTACTTTGGTGAAATTTATTGTATTTCTGTTTACATTACAGCAAGGATTCCTGAACTGTGGTCTGTGGACCATCAGTGGTCTGTGAGCTTCATTCAGGTCAGGCGGTCTGCAGTGTGTCTGTGGATTTGTGGTTGAAGCTGGGAGATAGCACACCCGTTGCATTGAATATTCATATTGGTTTTTAATTTTGTATTGCTTCTTTTATTTATTTTATTTTATTGTGTTACAGTTTGAATTCTATGGAATTACAATTACTATAATGGGCAAAAAATCATTAAATGGCCAGCTAAGACCCACAGCAATTTCCAAGTGGTCTTTGGAGAAAAAAAGTCTGGAACCACAGCATTATAGCACTTATTTCTATATTTGCATCTATCTATCTATATTAGCATATGCAAATTTTATGCTAATCTATGTCATCTGTAGTCCTCTTTTTGGTTATGCTTTTCCTCTTTGTTGGCAATATGTAAGTGGTCACTTTGCTGGAGGGCACCTCTGTCTATACAAACGGAGAAGGGCCGCAGCTCAGTGGTAGAACACCTGCTTTATCCTGGGTTCAATCCACAGCATTTTAGGTAGAGCTGGGGGAGACCCTTGCCTGAAATCCTGGACAGCAGCTGCCAGTCAGTGTAGACAGAACTGAGCTAGATGGACCAATAGCCTGACTTCCTATGTTCCTATGTACTTATGAAGGTGCCTTCTCAATTGAAGTGAATGGGCTGTCCTCTCAAGGAGAAGTTCTATGTGTACATTGAAACTATTAGAAAAATGATACTTACACATTGTTGGAATGTGTTTTGGTTTGTTCTCTGATGACCACCACATTCTTATAGGTGGCAATTTCAGCCACTTAAAAAAATTCAGGTCCTCTGTCGTTCAGTTTCCTTACCTGTAAAGAGAACATAGACGAACTACCCAGGTGGCATGTAGGTGTTGCTAGCTTTGCATATGTTCCAGGTTTGTCAGTCAGGATCAGTTCCATCAGGGCTTATCTGGCAAAACTTCTCTGTTTCCCTTGAGAAACTGTAATCATTTATATTTCATCATCAGTTCTTACATGTTAGAAATTAAAACATATTTATGATAATCCTCTTGGATGAAAGCCTGAAATACTGAGAGCTTAATCCTTCACTGCCAAACAAAGGCTTGCTGTGAATAAATAGCTTAAGCACTTTCTAAGTCAAGTGCTAACTGTTATACTGTTAAAATGACTCCTTATAAAGAAGGAATTAGGGATTCTTCATTCATTTTGTCTTAGTCATTTTGTTTCACAATTTGAATGGATTTTCAGAACCAGGAAATGCTACACATACTAAAAGTTTGCAGATTTTCAGTGCAATTAAGTATCTTGTCCATAATGCATAAATCAGAAACAATCCAGCTCAGTAGTGGATTTCCAGTAGTGGGTTTTCTGCATTGCCAGGGGAATTAGATGACCTCTGAAGTTCCTTCCAACTACACACTCTCTTTTTTTCTCTGTGCAGAGCACATCTAAGGCATTAGCAATGGTCATGTACAGGTCCAATGTAGCCAAATCCCTACATGTAACCGGAGGTATGCATTCTGTTTCCTGTAAAATGTAACAGGGCGAGTGCTCTTGTGCTTAGGTCCTGCTTGTGGGCTTCCCATAGACATCTGATTGGCCACTGTGAAAACAGAATGCTGGATTAGATGGACCTTGGCCTGATCCAACAGGGCTCTTCTTACATATAAGTGTTGGTGGGAATGCAGGCCAAAGGTACAAGTTCAGAAGGACATTCACATGTGCAACCTTCCTGGCATGAATGGGTTCAAGCAGTTCTACAACTACTATTGTATTGGTAACTGTTGTGAATTTAATTCATTGGGAAATGTACAGGGGAACTTCCTGGTGTTCTTGATTGGCATCTGGCATCATGTTTAAGACAGCTGTAAAGGTAAAAGTTACCAACATTTTGACTGGATTTGTTCCTGTGCCTTTAAGAGCAGCCCGCCATGTAGAAATATAGCAGGTAAAGCTTTTCTTGTCATGGAAATAGAATGTTGGGAAATAATTTACCTGCTTAATTTGGTCCTAGGGTATGGTCTGAGGGAACATGAGGCCATCAGCCTGCTGAAGCTAAGCAGGTCTGGATTTGGTCAGTACCTTCATGAGAGATTCGCTGGGAACCACCTTGAGTTCCTTGATGAAAGAAAGGTGGCATATAAATGCAAGAAAACACTTTCTGCATATCAGGCCATTGCAGGAAGAAGCTGAAGTTCAGGGATTCTGATGTGTTCCTAGCTGCAGGTAATTTTTCCCCAGCAGAGTGACATTATCTTTGGTTATTATGAGGTATAAATAGTAACCATAAGAAACGCTCTTAAAAGTCATAGCCTTTTTTTTTTTGCATTTTAATTTGAATATATCCAAGAGTAGGTTTTTGAATACTGCTCCCCTTCCTGTATTAGAGCCACAGGAGCGGAGCTGCTAAAAGCAACATAGACAAAACCAGGTGTAAAAGCGATAAAATGAGAGCAAGATAGCAATTCAGTGGCAGGAGCTGTGCTGGCAATAGAATAAAAATAAGAATGAATTTTGCTTCACCCACTCACAGCCATTCTTTCTGAACCACCAGCATCCAAGAGTTTGCTTCTTGTGACAACTACCATCAAGAACATGCAACATGCAATGCTGTGCAAAAAACTGGCATAAACAGCTCTAGCCCTATAAAGTTGTTGCCCTGGATTTATGTTGGTGCACATAAAAGAAGAATGTCTTCTTTCCTGGTGCAAGGCATTTCTGATTCTGAAACTATCAGCAAAGCTAATGCTCTTGGTGAACTTGTCCAGCTGGTGATCATTCTTGCATTTTCCATGCAATCTATTTCCCACCCAAGACAATCATAGCCTGCAGATTGCACATTCTGTGCCTGATGGAGCACAGGGTGAGTCCTGGGTCATGAAAGGAATGTTCAGAAGAGAGAACAGCCCTGCGCCTTCAGACCTGCCAGTGGTTTTATGAGGACACTGAGTTTCCATGAGTCTTTAAAAAAAATATAGTTTGATAAATAATCTTAATTTGGGTTTGTTCAGACAGGTATTATTCTTTAATCTTGCATTGACAATAATTGGAGCCCTTTTTATATGTACAGTGAGTGTGTGGTGGCAGTGAAGAATCAGGATTGTACCTGCTGTTCCTGCTTCTAACCTCTTATCTAAGCTGTCAGTTTAAACAGAGCTGACCATACAAGTTATATGTGAGCAGGTCATCTGTGCACAATCAGTAATGCTGCAAAAAAGCAGTGGGTCCTTATGAAGATGCATCAAGCACCTATGCATGTATAGTTCTGCTTATGTAGGATACATTCAGGCCAGCCTCTAAATGTGCAGAGTCTTGGCCTGGGGCCAGTGGGTGCTTCCTGCTCTCCCTCCCCCTTGCTCACTGACCATGGATATGTCATGTGAATAGCACTTTGATGTGGAACATAGACACAGGTTTAAATGTTGGAGAGCCTTAGACAAATGAAACAGAACTATCTTGTTGCTGAATACTGATGATAGTGCACCAGTTGTCCTCAGTGGTGTTCAGTAACCCCTCACTGTGCTCTTACGTGAAACAGAAGAAATGCTCATCATTTCATGTCCATTGACTTCCTTTGCTGCTTTAACATGGGCTTTGCAGCTGCCTACTTCTTTTCCAGTACCTTCTGGCCTCTGTGCCTCAATGAGCAGGAGAGGTGCCATTGCTTGGAGTAGTGTAGGATGGTGACACAAGGCAAGGCCTTCTTAGTGGCAGCACCCTATTTATGGAACTGTCTCCTAGGAGACATATGGTTGGTCCCCACATGAGAAATCTTTCAGGACAAGCTGAAGACATTCTTATTTGTCGGAGCATTTGGGCCCTAGAATGACTAGTCCTGAGAGTTATATTATTACAAATGTTCAGTGCTACTAAGTTGACTGACTCTGATTATGAGTCCTGCTTTTATTGTATTGGTTATAAAAGAGAGTGGCTGTATACTATAGCCAGTGCAGATTTTTCGCATTCCGCAATGTTAAATTTAAAATACCCCCATGCCATTCTGATGCTTCCCATAAATTCATTTCAAAACAAAACCTTACAAAACTTATAGTCCTGAGCTCAGAAATGCTTGCTTAACAACCCCGTACATTTTCATGGCAATACACAAAACAGTCAGAGAGAATTTAGAGTTCAAAGTGTAAAAAGAGAAGAAAAAAACCCAGACCCTTATTGGACTTTTTTCTGTCAGCGTTCTCATAATTTGTTGAAATTCATTAAAAATCAGCCATGTTCACAGACTAACTGTAATTTTATTACTGACCTCACCCATACTCTGACCTCCATCTTCTGCATTTGAAAGGTTAAAAAAATGCCTGGCTGATTTTTAATTAATTTAAGAAATATAACTTTAAAAACAATGTTAAGCCCAGGCATGCTCAATAAGAACCGACTTTCAGAGTTCTAAAAGCCAGACTCACAGCTGCTTGGCTTGCCAAATTGGGGGGGGAACCCCAAAATGCCACACAAGATCAGGGAGATAAAAAAAAAATTCAAAATGGTTTTTATTGTATAAATCTGTATTGGAACTTGCCCAACACGTTTCAGCCCAACCAGGGCTTTCATCAGGGGCTATAAGCATAACAGAAAATTACAATGAAATGGACAGACCTTTATCACTTACATATTTAAAATTAAGGAATACTATGAGTATAACAACATATATTTTGTGACTAACAGTTCTAATGATATTTTCTTTAAAAGTAAATTTTTTGGATTTCATTTACACAAATGTAAATACAGAATCTTTACTTTAAGTTGCAAAAATAAACTTGGATAAAAAAGCATTGTTATACTTTATGTTGTAAAAAATAAAAAAGGCATTGTTATACCTAATAATTAAAAATTTTTCTTATAGCAACAAAGCATGATGATTGCATCATATATAAAAATATATACCAAGGATTGAATTGTTTTGTAATAGTTTCCAAGAGCAGAAAACAAAACATGTATAAGGTTATTTCAACTTATGAGAAACAATATAACTGAACAGACATTACTTGTACTCACATGTTTGTAAATCTAAAGAAATTTCTTTGTGTAAAAACAAAGTAACTACAGCTTTTCTCAAAAGCACCATAGGCTAAATAATTTTATAATGGTTTACAGAAGGAAACTATATGACTTATATAGGTTTTTTTATTTAATTTTTTTTAACACATGGTAATTAATTTGACCTTTAGGTGTAGGATTAGTTACACCTGGAGTACACCTTATGTAAAAGTCAAATAAAACTAGTTACATAAATCATTAAATTTAAATTTACAAATACTGTTATAAGAGAGGAACCAATGAGAAATCTTATTCTCCTATTCCCCTGACAGAGCTTCAGTGGCCAGAGTGGTTTAACAGTCAGATGCTCTGATTGAAGTTCTGTGAGTGGCATCTCCTAGCAATTCTCAGCACCCTTCACTAACTACATTTCCCAGGATTCTTTGCAGGAAGCCATGACTATCTAAAGTGAAATAAAGGTCTGGTGTGGATGTGGCCAGTATAGCTTTAGTTTAAATTTGGGTGGGAGACTACATGTTCCTGTTGTAGAATAAAAAGGTGGGGGGGAATGCTGGAAAAATGATACTGTTCACAATGTTTTCCTTTTGGAAGGGAAAGAGGCTTCCCCTCTGCCCAGTGCCCACCCACCTAATCTCCTCCTCTCCCCTCCCCTTCCTCCCTCCCTCTTCCCCCTCCCTGCCTCCCCCCAGGTCAGTTTCACCTATCCTAAGCATGATTGCACAGTAAATCCTACTGAAGTCAAAAAGCATGCAAATGCTCAAACCTGCCCTCCCCTCCTTCTCCCTCCTACCCCCTCCTTCTTGCCCCTTCCTGCTCTTTTGCCTCTCCCTCCCCCTCCCCTTTCAATTCCTTTCTCCCTCCTCCTTCCCTCCCCCTCTCCTCCTCCGCCTCCCCCCCATGGTCAGGTTTACCTATCTTAAGCATGATTGAACGGGAGTAAATCCCATTGAACTCAATAACCATGCAAATGATCAAACCTGCCCTCCCCTCCTCTTCCCTCCCATCACCTCCCTTTTGTCTCTTTCCTCCCCTTCCTTTGCCCCACCCCTTCCCCTTCCAATCCCCTCCTTCCCCTACTCCTCCTTCTGCTCCCCTCTCCCCTCCCTTCCTCCTTCCATCTCCTTTTCCCTCCCCCTTCTCCTTGGTTAGTTTTACCTATCCTAACCATCATTACATGGCAGTAAATCCCATTGAACTCAATAAGCATGCAAATGATCAGACCTGCCTTTCCCCTCCTTCCCTTCTCATCTCCCTTCCTCCTCCCTTCTTTCTCCCCTTCCCCTGCTCTCCCTCCTCCTTCCCTCTCCATCCCCTGTGGTCAGTTCCACCTATCCTCAGCATGATTGCAGGGGAGTAGATCACATTGAACTCAGTAAGCATGCAAATGATCCATCAATCAATTCTCAGCAGACTTGCACAGGATCCCATTTCTTACCTCCCAGATTAAAAAACAGAGAAATTCACTAATAGGCAAAAAAAAAACCTTGCTGTTTAAAAACGTATATAGCCTATAGCCCACAGATCTTTCTATCTAACTTTAAAAAGCAGGGAAATTGGGCAGCTATAGTGAATGCACCAGGGGAGCAGGAGACCTGACCTCCTCCTCTCTGAGATATTGTACTGCCTTACAAATTTGTAAAATTTGGGTTGGTCTTTCATGGTCCAATCCACTTCCTGTGTAGCTTGGAAGAATTTGGTAACATGTGCCTCTGAGCATATGGTGAGTGCTGGCAACACCTGGAATCAGCCCAAATAACAGAAACAAGACATGTGCTGTGCTGCTGTTCTTTTAGTAGGAAGGGAGCAACAATATTAAGACAGTTGATGAAGTATTTAAAGATAGTAACTTTAAATATGTTTGATTTACTTTGCAGTTTTAGTGAAGTTTCCTATAGTAAATCATTTTATTTTGCTTCTGTTTCTGTGAATATGTGAACTACAGCAACACTCTGCAACACTAAAAAAACTCCGGAAACAATAGTGGAATAATGGCACTGACTGTTCTGCAGAATACTTTCCAAAGGACATGAGGAGTGTCTCAGTTTGCACAAGATAAAACAGTGGGAGGTGAAATATATTCTAGCAAAATTCTAGGTGTGCTCTATGTTTTTATTTATTTATTTAATTTAATTTATATACCGCCCTAAGCCCAAGGGCTCTCTGGGCGGTGTACATAACAATAAAACAATCAGAAAATATATAAATACAATAATACAATGGAATCAAACCAAACAGACGTAAACAAAAATCAAAAGAGCAGCAAAATACATCAATAAATATTAATAGTACACATTAATTTAATTGACAATGCCCATCTTTCCTTAAATGGAGTAGTTTAAGCATAGCAGGCTGAAAGCATGCGTTTTGGGCAGGCCAGGTTTGTTTCTTCCAACAGCTAGAGTCATTACTTAAGTAGCAACATATTGTAATCCGTCTGATTTTACATCAAACTGAAGTTTCAGATTCAGATTAATGCACCCAAAATAGAAATAAAGCATGACCTCCAGTTTGAAACACAAAAGTCTGTCTTCACCATCATATGACATTGACCAATACAAAGGCTTTGAAATTAATAAAAATAAATTTGACAAAGATTTCTAGGATGAATGTTTAGTTTAGATTCTCTGTAGAAACAATAGTAACACAGAAAAGAAGCAAGTAAGAGCACCAACAAACATACAAAAATGTCATTCTCCATCTTTGGAGGTGGCAGGTGTTGCCACCACTCCCCATATGCTCAGAGGCACAATTTACCAAATTCTTCCAAGCTACACAGGAAGTGGATTGGACCATGAAAGACCAACCCAAATTTTACCTGGATTTGTAGGGCAGAGAGGAGGTCAGGTCTCCTGCTCCCCTGGTGCATTCACTATATCTGCCCCATTTCCCTGCTTTTTAAAGTTTGATTGAAACATTTGTTGGCTATAGGTACGTTCTTAAACCGAAAGGGTTTTTTGCCTATTAGTGAATTGTATACCTGTTTGGAGAAAGGATGGGATATAAAAAAAATTAAAAATAAAATCACCGTCATCATCATCAACCATAATGTTATACACGGCTCTTCTTTTAGGAAGTTCAGAGTGACTTAAGGAGGTCTCCCATCCAAGGAGACATTAGGTTTATACCTACCTCCTTCACTTCAGGGTTATGTGCTCCCTTCCCAGAGCTTTCAGACTCATCTTAAATGTTGGCTGCTAAATACATGCAGATGAGGCAGCTCATGGGAAACAGTTGAAATCCCCACAGTTTCTGTATTTTTTTTTTTTTTTAGAACTACAGATGTTCATTAACTTTTCCTATTGGAAGAAACATATGGAATGAAATCCCCCCCCCCCGATTACTGTAATTTTCCGGTAAGTCAGTATGTACAGGCATGGGAAACAGGCAAATTAATCTCTCGCATTTCATCAATCATTGATATTATCTTTGTCAAAAAGAAAGAATCTGGTTATCTCACAAGTCCTACCAGCAAGGTTTCCTCGATTTTCTTTGTTTTATATTGCTCTAATCCGTCTCTTAGTTTTAATCACCTAAACCTACCAATTCTTAAATGCTCTGTTGTGCTCATGTTCCTACGTATAGATAGTTTGGGTTTTATATGGACCTTGAGCCATCTGGAAATGCCTCGGGCACGGCTGAGCAAAATCCCTTCCCCACTGCAGTGTCGCAACAAATATCCATGGTGGCAGACATAAACAAGTGAGGCAGCGGGGGTAATACTGTGGGCCCATGATGTGCAGCAGGCATGGCAGGTGAGCAACTGAGATGGTGGAAGCTGGGCAAACCATCCAGGAACTGTCATGACAGACTGGGACAGGTGTTCTTGTGCAGCTCGCCTTAGCCAGCCACCTGCTTTCCCTCCTTGTCACACGAGAAGGTCTAAAGGTGAGGAGGAGGTTGGCAACCTGTGGAAGGGGGGCTTGGCCAGGTTTAAGGGGAGAGGGAGTTTGGCAAGACCTGGGGGGTTGGTGGTGGTGGGTATGGTATGCTGCGGTTGGTGTGCAAAGGGCGCAGGGGCAGAACCCCTAGTATAATAATATAAAGTCAACAATCTATTTGTCGCCCTTTAACTGTACCACAAAATATCCATCTTGAGGTAGGCCATTTCACTCTGCCTGATAGGGAGGTGTTCTTCCCTGTTAATGGTCAGTGTTTTGATGTGTTAAAGCTCTTTGTCATAGTCATGGTCTGCAGCAGCTTGTTGCGCCGTGAGCTGTGCACAATTGCATTAAAACAGTTAGAACATAGTTTCAGCAGTACAATCAGCCAGTTGTATAGTTCAGCCCCTATTTCAAATAGCATAATCTTTTATTTTCCATCATTGGGGTAAGATCAGACATGTCATTGCTTTTTCTTCTGTCATGCAGTTGTAAACTCTAAACAAATATGAGTAAAGCTAAGTAAACACAGTCCTTGGAAGAATTACTTGCTGGAATTTCAGAATAGCTAGAATGCACTTCTCAACATCTCTTTCTTAACTGTTTGAAAGGTGCACTGCAATCCGATGCACTCTTATCTGGAACTAAGTTCTACTGAATTTAACTTGACTGACTGGAAAGTAAATGCACAGAGGATCATGCCACTTTCTTAATGTGTGCTTCATAAATTCATCCCGTCACTGTTCTCAGCCTTGGAAAACCTATACCTACACTAGCACTCAGATTAACAACACAGTTCCTGCCAGTTTTTGACAGAAAGTGGTGACTTCATGTGAAGACACTTGCATCACTTTGATCCTTCCTCTCATGGGCCCTTCCCAAGAAAAGAGGAGGTGTACAATGCACTCAAACACCCATAGAGTGTCTCTCATTCCACTATGATGAGGGAAACTTTGTACTTTGTACTAATAAGCCTACAGGTGGTAGCGCTGTCCCTCACACTGTATGCTTGGCTATCACACTGCTCCTACAGGGGTGTATGTGTGTGAGTCTTCTCAGCCCCCTTTCCTGGGAGACTATAGCCAGGATATCATATGCTATCTTGTTTTTCTATTGAGCTGTGGCTCCATATGGGTTTCTTTGATAAGAGGCTATGGTTAGAGTTCCTGGGCATGATATATGGGGAAGGGAAGCGAAAGGTGTATGTGATGTGTTTGCCTCCTGAACATGGTATTTCCTCTATCTCCTGTGGCTGTGGAGTTGAGGAGTTGACTGGAAGTTTCTATATATCCGTTGTGTAAGCTAATAGGTTAAATTAGTACTTTTTGACCAGATTGGGCTCCTGTAGTTGTCTTCCAGTTCTATCTACTGGGTGCAGTTTTTCCCTCAGTCTGGTTATGTTGCAATAAATTATGGCTGCGTTTGAAGGCCTGGTTATGTATGGTTTTCTCCCTGGACCACAACACAACACTAGCTGACAACGAGGATGGGATTTTGCTGAGAGTGAAACAACTAGCAGGGTGGAGATCCACTCTCAAGTATTTACTCAAAGGTAAATAGACGGATTAGGCCTCAACTAATGATTCAAGCAGTCACTGTACTTAATATGGCGCTGTTTGACACATTGGGGAGTTTGATGTTAGCCAGCCTGCCTTCTGGGACATCTGCTGAGAGACTTTCATTGTATCTTGAAGCAAACAAAATAGATGGCCCTGAGCAGAAGTGAGCTGCTCTCCTCACAGTTTGTGGGGCCCAAATTTTTGCCATAATAAGATCACTCACTGCACCTGCTTCACCCAAGACTAGGACATTTGATGAACTTGTGGAACTAAAGGCACACTTTCCCCCAACACCCTCATGTCAATGGCCAGACATTTCACAAATGAAATCAACATATTCTTATATTGCAGAGCTGCATTGTGTTTCCCAGCACTGCAATTCTGGGGACTTCCTAGATGATATGTTGAGAGTCTGTCTTGTATGTGATGTTCAAGATGAAGCTCTCAGAAGATGTCTCCTCACTGAGCACAATTTGACATTTCCAATGGCCCAGAAAAGGCCTTAGCAAGTGAAACTGCATCATTACAGGGCACAGAAATTATGGGCTGAGCTCCTAATGTAAACACTTTCTACAGCAAGCCAGAAGTGACCTCTGGCTATCAGGGTCAACAGAACACAAAGACTGCAATCCCTGCATTAGCTACATATAAGATCAGTTGTACCAAACCTTGCCCAGGCTGTGGTGGATTACATCAAGGCTTGGTCTGCAGATTCAAGGATGCTGAGTGCAGATTTTGCAAGAAGAAGGGCCACATTGAGTGAATTTGCCATTCAAAGTTGCGTGGGTTTGCCATCCTTACAAAGCCACGGAAGTCTAATATGGACTCATATCACCTGGCATCAGGAAAGCTTGCCTATTCTCATGACATTGAAGTCTAGGAATTTTATCACATTCAGAATGTCTATAACAAGGAGCCCCATGGTTCTGAAATTTTTGCAACAGTGCTCATCAATGGTCATAAGTGTAGAATGGAAATAGATTCTGGTTCTGGGGTAGCAATAATCGAAGAGGATACCTTCTATCAACTTTTTCTCAGGCACCTATTCCAAAGTTGTCAAGATCACTGTGACAGTCTTTTGTCTTTGGGATTACCACCTCCTGATTCAATTGAGGATGAACTTGCTGAAAAACTTTGGAAGTCTTATGCCACTTTGATACATGAAGAATTTGAGCTTAAAAAAGAGAAATGTGAAATTGACATTCCCAGTGTCACATTCTTGGACTATTGCAAGGATGCTTCGGGTATCCATCCTACCCAGGATAAGGTGTGTGCAATCCATGATGCACCTACACCAGAATCAAAACAGGAGCTGCAAACCTTCCTCAGGCTGTTTAACTTCTACCATGTTTCTCCCCAAGAAGTCAACCACTGTGGAGCCACTCTACCACTTGCTGGGGAAAAGAGTTCCTTGGAGTTAGGCTCAGCAACATGTGGAAGCTTTCTGGAATGTCAAAAAGTTACTGACTTCCATTTCCATGCTTGTACATTACAATGAACAGAAACCATTACTTCTTACCCCTAATGCTTCACCTTATGGTGTTGGTGCTGTACTTAGGCATTTACTGTCAGATGGCATTGAGGCACCCATTGCTTTTTATTCAAGGATTATGTCATCTACTGAGTGGAAGTATGCACAAATTAGCAAAGAAGCACTTACAGTTATTGCAGAAGTTTAGAAAATTCACAGTTATCTATGTGGTTGTTCATTTGATATTCACACAGATCATGAGCCTCTCTTGGAACTTTTCTCAAAAGTTAAACCTACTGTACATGCTTAGTTATGTCATTATGTATTCAGTGCTGGAGTTGCTTGCTTAGTACCTATGACTGCACATCTGTCTACAAGCCAGGAAGAACAAAAACCAGTGCTGATGCCCTGAGCCATCTGCCTTTGCAGATTCCAGGTTATGGATGCCACCTCCAATGGAGGTTTTGATGTTGGAAGCCCTTCCAGACCCACCTATCCAAGCAGAGCAAATTTCAAGATTAGCTGCTCAGGACACTGGCTTTTAAACTGGGCATGGAAGGGATAGCCAGTTGAGAAACTGCTTGAGGAATTCAAGCCATTCGTGGATCATCAGCATGAGTTGTCAACCCATAAAGGATGCCTCTTATGGGGAAACCATGTTATTATTCCAGAAGGTGGGTGTCAAACTATCTTGGCCACACTGCAGGAATTGTACATGTGAAAGTGTTAGCCAGAAGCTATGCCTGTGGCCTGGAATTGATTCAGACATTGGAAAGACTGTAAATGAGTGCAACATATATCAGGCTACTTGACATAATCTATCATGGGCTCCTACATTTCCCTGGGAAGCGATCAAGAAGCCTTGGTCAGGAATCCATACTGACTTTGCAGGTCCCTTCCAAGGAAAGAACTTTTTGATTGTGGCTGACTTATACTCAAAATGGCTTGAGGTGATCTTGGTTCCATCACAAACATCTACTGCAGCCTTTCCCAACCTTTGGGTCCTCAGATGTTGCTGGACTACAACTCCCATCAGCCCCAGCCAGCATGGCCAGTGATCAGGAATGATAGAAATTGTAGTCTAGCAACATCTGGGGACCCAAAAGTTGGGAAAGGCTGATCTACTGCAGCTATTGCAGCCCTGCAACAATTATTTGCAATACATGGATTGCCTGATACAATGGTTTCTGACAGTGGACCAGCATTTACATCAGTGAAGTTCAAGGAATTTGTTAGTAGAGACTGGACAACCAGACTTGCCAGGTTCCTCATTGCTCAATATGCCATTCCATGTCGAGCAACTGGCATCAGTCTCTCTGAGCAACTCCTGGGGCATTGGCTTAAGACTTGCCTTGACTGTCTTCACCCTGATTTAGCTGAAGACTTTCAAGGTAAACAAGAATGTACTCTGGATGTTGCTCTATCAGAACATACTCTTCATTCATTATTACCTTGTGAACAGTTTTTTTGCAAGGAACTATGGGTCTGGATCCAGGTGGGTTCCTTGCGCAATTATTGAGATCATTGGACCTATATCTTACAAGGTCCAGAGTGCTGACAATCAAATTTGGCATTACTACATTGATCATTGAAAATATTCTTCTCAAAGTGATGTGACATCAGCAGAATCATTAGAACCATCTCCTTTAGAGCACCAATAGATGCTCTTCCAGTTCTAGCTGCTGGGTGGAGCTTTTCCATCAGTCTAGTTACACTGCAATAAAGTAAGGTTGTGTTTGAAAGCCTGGTTATAAATTGTTTTCTCCCTGAACCCAACACAACAATATTGATAATGTGGTGTCCTCTGTGGTGAGTATTGTTATACTTGGTAAAATTTCCAAGGACTCTGTAGGAGTGTCTGTCAGCACAGAGCTTGGAAAAGTTAATTTTTGAACTACAACTCCTATCAGCCCCAGCCAGCATAGCCACTGGATTGGGCTGATGGGAGTTGTAGTTCAAAAAAGTAACTTTTCCAAGCTCTGTGTCAGCATCAGTGCATTGCCAAAATCTGTCCTCTGCTTTCTTAAAGCTTTCTTCCTTTGCAAAATTTTATTGTATTATAATTGTTGTAAACTGCATCGGTATCTTTTTTTTTAATGAAACTGTGATATACAGATTTTTTAAATAAATAAATAAATAAAGCTTTCATTTTTCTGCCTCATTCTCATGACACCTTACAATTTTAGTGGGTGAGGGATTTTGAGCTCATCATATCATTGTGAGGTGGCCAAGAGTGGTGCATGTGTTTTTCTTTCTAGTCAACATTTCTTCAATCCTCTGCAGTCTCTATGGCTGCCCCCACTTCCTGATCTGAATAATAATAATAATAATAATAATTTAATTTTTGTGTCGCCTATCTGGCCGAAGTCACTCTAGGCGACATACACAATTAAATTCCAGTAAAATTACAATTTAAAATACAGACCAAATACAACACAGCATCATAAAACAGTGTATAAACAACGGGCATTCAGTAATATTGATAAAGATTAGCCCACCCCGGAGGTCCCAAAAGCCTGTTCAAAAAGCCAAGTTTTTAATGCTCGGCAAAATGCATCCAGGGAGGGGGCATGTCGAAGATCGAACGGGAGGGAGTTCCAGAGAGTGGGGGCCACCACTGAGAATGCCCTCTCCCTAGTTCCCACCAACCTAGCTGTTTTTGTTGGTGGTACTGAGAGAAGGCCCTGCGTGGCTGATCTGGTCAGGCGGCTTAATTGGTGGTACTGGAGGTGTTCCTTCAGGTAAACTGGGCCAAGACCGTATAGGGATTTAAAGGTTAATACCAAAACCTTGAATTGGGCCCAGAAAACAACTGGAAGCCAGTGTAGATGAACTAACACCGGCGTAATGTGGTCACGGTGGCGGCTATTTGTGAGCAGACGAGCCGCCGCATTTTGTACCAGCTGTAATTTCCGGACCATTTTCAAGGGTAACCCCACGTAGACCGCATTGCAGTAGTCCAATCGAGAGGTGACCAGGGCATGTACTACCAGTGGGAGCTGATGAATAGGGAGGTAGGGTTGCAGCCTCCGGATAAGATGTAGTTGATACCAAGCTGCCCGGCTCACTGCCGAAATCTGAGCTTCCATGGACAGCTTGGAATCAAGAACAACCCCAAGGCTGCGGACCTGATCCTTCAGGGGCAATCTTATCCCACTGAGTTCCAGGTCAACAATACCCAACCTTCCCCTGTCACCCACGAGTAGCACCTCGGTTTTGTCAGGATTGAGCTTCAGCATGTTCCTTCCCATTCATCCACTCACGGATTCCAGGCACTTGGACAAGGTCTCCACAGCCAACTCTGGTGAAGATTTAAACGAGAGATAGAGCTGCGTGTCATCAGCATATTGGTGACATCGCAGCCCCATGGTGTCTTTCCCTACAGCGCAGGCACCCAGGAAAGCTGCACAGTGCAGACCACTAGTTAGATGAGTTGTAGAATGAAACAAAGAACACTCACAAACACCTCTTGGCCACCTCAAAAGTGAGGCAAGCAGGCCAAAAGACCTGCTCCTGACCCATGAAAATTTAACCAACATTTTTCTCTCATCTTTTTATTTTTGAATGCCGTTTCTTTACTTATTAACTGATGGAGAATGGCCAGGAAAAAGAATACAGGAAATTTGTTTTCCACAGCACTAATCAATGTTGCTATTTAGCTATTGTGCATTGACCTTGTTGGTGTGAGTGCATAGGACTGTAATTATGTTATGCCATAATTTGCCCTGGTGTAGTGGCTGCCCAGCATAGTGGGATTATAGGATTACCCTAGCAGGCTGCAATACTATGTATACTTGATTTACATTTTTAAAATTCATGTAGACGAATCTATAAAACAGTTAATAAAAACATCTCTAAATGATGTACATGAAATAATATAAAACAATTATAAATAATACACAGATAAAATCATAAATATTAAAAATAAGTATACATCACTTATGTGTCTGGGTAGGCTTGTTAATTTTTTTTTCTTTGAGCAAGTGTCTAAAACAGTATAGTGAGGGTGCCTGCCTAGTGTTAATAGACAGGGAATTCCACAGCATAGGCAAGTAAATGTGATAGAATTCAAACTTCTCTGAGTAAATATGTACAGGATTGGGATGCAAATCCTACATAAGGATACACAATGGAGCAACATCCTTGCCCTGCCAAGTTCTCAAATCTTACTTCTGCATTCACTAACTCTCACCTCTCTATTCTTTCTCAGATTCTTAGTCTATTTAAGGAGAAACAATATCCAAATTCTGCACAGTCAATACCATGTTTTCCGTCCCTGTTCCAGTGCACTGGATGGGTCATCAACATTTAATTTTCTGGCTAATTGAAAATTGTGCAGTGATGTCAAATTAATGAGAAAGCATTCAAACAGAGAGCTTTTGGCTTAATTAGATAGTTAACACAATCAATACAGCATCAATTGTTATTCATATTAATATTTAATTTGACTTTGGGTGGTTTTCTTTCACACTGCACAGACAGCTTGCAATTCCATTTATCTTGTCCCAGTTCATAATATTATACTTCTGGAATGACCTAGAAGGTCAAGTCAACCCAACTCCCAAGGCAAAATCCTCCATGTCAGATATATGAAAGAGGTTATATAGGCTCAGGTTTTGCTTTAATTTCCTCTAGAAACCAAAACAAAAATCTGCAAAAAGAGATGCTGTAGATGTTTTGTTTCTGACCCTCTTTAACTATTGCTCTATCTGTTATCCATTGATTGCCGCATGGGGAGACTTTCACCCTTGCCTGTCACAGGGGTTATCAATGTGGCAGCCACAGTCACCACTGCATCCAACCATACTTCCTGTGAAACCCATGAAAGGTCTCTAAATATCCCCTCAAAAAACCCACAATGCATAACAGACTGTTTGCTCTTCCTGCTCATTTCCTGTTTGCATTGGCTCAACCTCTACATTCAACACCCCCCTTTAAATATGACCATGTTTCAGTGGGTGCCAGGATTGGACGCCCACCCTCCCCTCAATTCTAAACATAGGAGAGATACAAAGAGCTTCTCTCTGTGAGCTAGTGTGCTGGTAGCTAATATACACACACTAATGGTGTGGTTAATGGGGCATGTCTGCATCATTTTGTGAACTTGTCTCTTTTTCTGTTATTTTAGATGTGAAAGCCATTTTGTGTTATGTCATCTCCCCAAAGGCAGCCATTTTTATTTATTTATTTTATAAATATATTTGTATACAACTATTTCAATTTTAACAGAAGATTTATGCAACTTTAAAGTTGACAATGAGAACATTGAACTTGTCAAGGATTATCAATACCTTGGCACAGTCGTTAACCAAAATGGGGACAATAGTCAAGAAATCAGAAGGCTAGGACTGGGGAGGGCAGCTATGAGAGCACTAGAAAAGGTCCTCAAATGCAAAGATGTATCACTGAACACTAAATCAGGATCATTCAGACCGTGGTATCCCCAGTCTCTATGTATGGATGTGAAAGTTGGACAGTGAAAGAAACGGGTTAGAGAAAAATCAGCACATTTGAAATGTGGTGTTGGAGGAGAGCTTTGCGCATACCATGGACTGTGAAAAAGACAAATACTTGGGTGTTAGAACAAATTAAACCAGAACTATCACTAGAAGCTAAAATGATGAAGCTGAGGTTTTCATACTTTGGACACATCATGAGAAAACATGATTCATTAGAAAAGATATTAATGCTGGGAAAAACAGAAGGGAGTAGAAAAAGAAGAAGGCCAAACAAGAGATGGATTGATTCCATCAAAGAAGTCACAGACCTGAACTTACAAGATCTGAACAGGGTGGTTCATGACAGATGCTGTTGGAGATCACTGATTCATAGGGTCGCCATAAGTCTTAGTCGACTTGAAGGCATATAACAACAACAACATTTCATTTTAAGACATCAAAACGTAACAAACAAACCATACAGTAAAAATCATTTTGTAACTGATGCCACTGACACTTCCTCAAAAATCCAACAATGAGAGAATCAAGATTACACTGATAAATTTCACAAGTCAAGTCTGTTATATATCAGTCCATGCAATCAGTCTTCAGCCATCCCAAATGTTAGCCCAAATAGTCATTCCATAACTGATCATGAGTCAGGGTGTTTTATATCCATGCAATTCCAGGTCAAGTGAAAGTTGTCTGCTTCTGTTGCTTTACCCATCACTCTTTCTTTATGTGTGAGTTTCTTCCTGAATGCTAATCACTGCACTTCTTGGTACCAGTTGTCTAGTAAGTTGGTTACCAGCATGGTGCTGGTAATATAATCAATTATGGATCAGAGAGTATTAATTGGTTCATTATTTTATTTCCTGAAAGGCTAAGTTCCAGAATGTTGCAATCTCATCACATGCTCACCATGTATAAAAGAATGTGCTTCACTACAGTCCCTCCAGCAAATTGGAGAAGACAAACTGGTCATCCTGATGAAAGTGTGGGGAGGCAGATACCAGCGGAATGCCATCAATATTCTTTCTTCTAAGGAGGGGGAGGGATCAGAAAAATTCTTTCTATAGCAGAGAGGACCTGGCAGGTTAATGCTCTCAGGAAATGAATTTCCTCAACCATCCCTTTTATACATGAATGGAAGAGATACATGAAGAATAAGCATGGCTGCCCTATCACGCGTAGTTTGGCCCTTAGACCTGCTTGGCTATGTTACCAGCACCATGCTAGAGAAATGGTGTAAGACAGTGGTTCCCAACCTTTATGAGCACGGGACCCCCTTTATGAGCTGAATTTTTTTTGTGACCCCCTCCCCCCAGGGAAGCAGGCTGGCTGCCAGGAAGGAAGGGGGAAAGCAGCCTTTCTTTGCAGCCCTGCTTCTTTTTGCTTCACAAAAACCTCTCTCCTCTCATTCTAAGCAAGGGCGTTGCCAGTAGCGGAAGTGCAAGGAGATGGGAATCAGTGATAGTAATCCCCTCTTCTTCCTGGTAGCTGCACCCTCAGCCTCCTTTGGCATCTGCCATGTATTCTATAGGCAGATGCCTGCCCTTAGTGCTCCTGAAAGACGCTCTGGCACTTCAGCAAAAGGCCTCCCCTCTCGTTTGGAGCAAGGGGGAGGTGTCATCTGCAGCGGCAGTGGAAAGCAGACAGTGTAGAAGGAGTGAAGACTTTTTAAAAAAATTAATAAATAATTCATCTCTTTACTGTTCACGGCCCCCTCTGGATTACTTCGTGGCCCCCCTGAGGGTCCCAGCCCCCAGGTTGAGAACCACTGGTGTAAGACATAGAATACATTTACTTAAATAAGCCACCCCAGTGAGATGTAAGTATGCTGTTGGAATGGAGGGACAGGGGAATCACAATTCAACAGCAGTCTACCTGAGGACAAAAAAGTTAATTTCCTCCTTGCTCAACGTGATATATAACTCTTGGCTTATATGGTCTATCCACAATTAAATTTGGGGGGGATGAGGCAATGATACCAGTAAACAACTCAAAACAAGCAAGTATCTTAATAAAACCAATATTAAATGTTCTAAACCATTTAGTCACATATGCAAGTCAATAAATGATAGATTTTAATTAATGTGAAGTGTGCAATATGCCTCCTTTAAAAAAGGAACTTGTGCATGAAATCTGGCTCTGGGATGATAATGATTTAAAAAAAATAAAAAAAATAAATTTACACCCTTAAACAAATCTGCCACAGCCCTTGATTAGGATCTTTTTAGGGAACCCTCTTTTCTTATGGAAGTCAATCAATGGATGATAATGCATTTAAGTGTGTGCCTTTCCTTGAGGGTAGACATGTTGTGAGCAATTGGGAGGGTTGGCTTATTTTTGCAATAGAAGCTGCATCTCATTATATATAGAGATGCATGATTATTTCATAAAGAAAGCAGTTATCTTGTTTGTGGATTCTTGAATTCAGAAAGCTGAAAAGCATTCAGTATTTATGCAGGCACTTGAAAGCAATCTGCTAGAAAGTTGAGTTCATTTTTGGTGGGGGTCTCTCATCTTTTTTATTTTTAAAGGAAATATCACGCATACATACACTGCCATACAAATTGCTGTGATAAATTTATTTATTTATTTATTAAATTTATTTATTTATTAAATTTATACCCCGCCTTATGGCCCAAAGGCCCTCAAGGCGGCTTACAAAAAAACACGAACATAATACATCAATAACATAATACAGTTCTCAAAATTAAATAACAATTCTCAAAATTAAATAACAAATAACATTTGCAGTAACTAACTATAAAATATGGTGATTCCCGCATCATAACGTAAGTTAGCAAAAAAATAAAAACAAAAAACAGAACAAAGCAGTAAAAACAAAGACTCTTCCATGGTTTTTCTTCTCCAAAGTAGCCTCAAGGCGACTCCAAGTGGACAAGTCGCCAAGTGAACTAATGCTTCATTTACAAAAAAATCATGAATGGAGTGCCAAATTTGTACTGAGATTCTGCTTAGACATGGTGCACATTGTACAGCTTAGTCATGGCCTCCTGTTGCAATTGCTTTCCATGGCAGCTGCCTCAAAATGGAAAGTCAACCATGCACATTGGTTTGTCATGCAGCTTTGACCAATTTCTCTGCACCACTGATCCTTTGGTAGTATCATGGAAAAAGTTAATGTCTAATCCACATAGTGATCTGATACATGCAAATGGCTTCCCCAAAATCCTGACAGCTGTCATAGGGAATGATTTAAAAGCCAGCTTCTGCATATCAGCTGTGTCCTATGCAACAGTCCTTAATCACCATGCCTGTGAAATGCTCTTATTTCACATCATGATTTGGCCTGGTGATGACAACTCAGAGCAAGCTTGGTCCAGCAGAAGTTCATATGGTCCCCTTTTCTAGGTTGACTACTTTGTATGGAAGTTAGCTTTGCTATAGGAATGTTCAAGATAAAGTACAATAGATGGCTGATAGTGGTTATTAATATTATAATCATCTCAAGGTGAAGTACAAGGTGAAGTACTACAAGGTGAAGGAAAAAACAGTTCAAAACTAAAAAAAAAGAGAGCAGATATATTTAAAACAAAAAACCCCAATACAATATTGACATGTATGGCAGAGATCTATTCATCCAGCTGGGAAAGTCAGTTGGAATAAAAATGTCTTCAGTTGTTCCCAGGAAGTGTAAATAGTAGACGTCTGTTGTTTCTTGATAGAGCATCCACACTGAAATCCCTACTTGGAGTTACTGTGGAATATTGTTAGCAATGGGTCATTCTTTACATTAATGTTTGCAAAAGCCACCCATTAGAACAACTATATGATTCTTTCTATACCTTCAGGCAAAGAGTGGGTTGGGAGTCTGCCTACACATTCATTTTTTGCACAAAGAATGTCTGTAGAATCACAGTAGCAAACCAGAACCAAAGTAGCCTGAAAGTATACTTTTCTTTTCCAGCCCCACAGATTAACAAGCTAGGACTTTGAGGCTACAATCCTATCCCTATCTGGGAGTAAGCCCCATTAAGCTAATTGAACTCAATGGGACTTTTCTGTTTACATAAGATTGCACTGTAAAACAATGAAATCCTGCAGCCCTAGCTTTGATGAGTGTGTGTATGTATGTGTGTATGTAGTGTTACAGGACTGGGTTTTTTTCCATCTGGATGATATTTGGTTCCATTCCAAGCTTATGGTTTGTATCTATATGGGAGTCTGTAGTAGAAGGAATTGCTGAAGTGGCTGTACCAGTCTCTTTATTAAATTAATAGTACAAGCTCATTGAAAATTCTCTTTACATGTCTAAAGAGTTGGTCAAGTACAGATGTGTTGCCCTAGAAACAATTAGCTAGGATGCCTCTAGAAAGCAGAGGTAGGTCTTTCCCCCCCCACCTAGCTGGATGCCATGTCATTCTAGGGGTAGGAGAACAATAGGCCAGGGGCTAACTTTTGTCTAGTCTGGTCTAAAGCTGGGAAGACACACAGGTTTAACTTGGTCTTTGTGATGAACCAAAGTTATGGCTTTGGGGGACCTCCCTTGAAACCTAACGGGGAAGCCATTAGGGAGAGTGTGAATGCTCTGGGCCCTTCCACCTTATGCTTAGGTTGTATATAATTGTAAATAAAACCATATATAAAAAAGAAACCACAGTCTCCCATGACCTTCATTCTTAGGAAACTGAACCCAAGATAAGCACTGACACCCCTGACATGTCTCACTACTTAGAGATTGGGGTGCATATAACAATACACATATATACATGCACATGAGCACGCACGCACACACATGTGCACACACACATTTATACACACACAGATAGATACATACACACTAAAGCAAACCAAGTCCCCAAATATAAGCTGTTAATACAGGAAACATTGAAATGTTCTTGCAAGTCTCTGTCTTTACGCAAAATTTACCTATTACCAGTGTAGTGCAGTGCAGTAGCCATTGAAAATTTGCTCTTTTTTTCAGATTGCTCTTTTTACAAAACTTCTGGTGTAGTTCCCATCTCAATTATTAACAAAGAACTTCCCTGCTGCTAGAGCACTGACATCTGGAACTTGAGTCCAATAAGCTTGCTCAGCTGAACAGACTGTGTGCTTTTGTTACTAGCTGTTCATGGGAACAATAAACCGAGCTCACAATACTCTCTTGGTCTCCCCTAAAGAAACACCCTTCATCTTCTGTCTATGCCCCTGAAATTTTCTGCCAGCAATTATCAAATTGTATGTTTGTAATGTACTTAATACATATTTATTTATTTATTTAAAAATAACATAATTGCATGTATGAAGCCATAGCAAACCACACACAGGAGTTCTTCACTATATAAACTTTCTGCTATAATCTGGAAGATGATAAAACCAGGAAAAACATGTAATATACCTCCAGTGTATTTACTCTACAGTCAAAATCATTGCTGAAAGGCAACTTTATTAGTAAAGGTAAAGGTGTCCCCGCGCTTATAGTGTGAGTCGTTTCCGACTCTTAGGGTGACATCTTGCGTATTAGTATTAGTAGTGGATGTTTTTCTAATGAATCTTGTCATATACATTGTCAGCTGGGTACTTGAGTGACAGACAAGGACAGATCTTTGGCATATATGCAGTCTCTTAACTTTGAACAGCTTATGAGCAGATTGGCTTAGTAATATGAGCAGACAGAAACATGCTCAACAGGCACAGAAGAAACTGGCAAGCTGTTGAAGTTGCCCTGTGAGTTGCAGCCTGAGTGTGTCATGGGCAGCTGGACATAGAGGAATGAATTATAGTGAACCTGTTGGGTTGGCCTGGCCTTTCAGGATTCCTCTGACCCTTTCCAAATATCTTGGCATTTATTAATGCAAAACATTTTTATTTTCCTCACATACATTCTAGCCATTGACCTGGATGAGCAAGGAAAACAGAAAGTAAACATTAACATGAAAAGTGGCCATTTGCCCTTGACACAGGAACCTTTGGAAAAACTTTTCCTGAAACCCTTTGTTAGGAATAAATTTATTCTAGACCCCCAAAAGTTGCCTGGGGTTGTCAAGAGTGGTTTAAAAGAACCTACATTTCTGTCAGAACCAATGTTGCAAAGAATTCTGGACCCTAGAGAAGCACAACTCTAAGTTCAGTTTCTTCCCATGAGAAATAACACCCATAGGTGCCTCTCTGGCTGGAATAATACTATCTTGGAAAGATATTATGTATCCCAGTTGATTGTTGATGGTTTCTCTTGTCTTGCTTCATTTTTTTATACACACCCTGACATTGTAGCTAAAAGCATAAAAGAACAAGTGTTTCTAAACACTTTGCTAGAATGAATCCATAGTTTTACATCATACTGCTGACACAAGCACACTAAAGCCTCATGTTTACCTTTCACCAAATGTCAATTTAACCCTCTTATTCGCATTTCCTCAGTTCTTATCTCATATTAAGCTGCTTAGATTGACATGTGTATGAATTATTTATCAAACTCTCGCTTTTTTAGAATTATGAGAAATGTAACAAAGGATAAGAAAATGCGCTTGTTTTATTAGTTTTATTCTATGATTTTAGTAAACATTGCATCTTGTTTTGCTTATGAAACCTATATAAATGAAGCCTTGGGCTAATAAATTTTGTTCTCTCTCCTGACAGACTGTGGTCTGTATGGTTAGAGACCCTTTCTTGATCAAGCAAGTAATTGTCTGTGTGTCTGCTTTACTTTTGGTATCTGGTGGGACCACTAACAGGTAAAATAAATTATTGAGCTTGTGTGCCTAATTAGAATTAAGGTATACACCTGCTCACCCCTCCAGAGAAGGGAGGGGGTATTTAAATTTGTTCCTAACACCTTTTTCCCGAAAAGACAGCGGTGGTTGTGGAGAATACTGTCTCCAGCATCTAGTCTGCTGACGTGTCCACTGACAACACTGTATATTAACACTGACATGAATTGCTGCACCACATAATTTTATTAAGCTAATTGTTTACTGGGGTCATTAGCCATGGTTGTAGCATGAAAAATGTAGTACGCTTAGAGTTTGCTCCATGTCTCCAGGGTAGAGTAAAGAAAGGCAATGGCCCTGGTTTTGATTCTTTATGTGGCTGCCATCCATCACTAGTCAAATCCAAATACTCTCGTTGCTAGGTCCTTAATATTATAAGAGATTCATCACTTTCCTCCAGAGCCCTTCCAAAAGTCTGCTGTGCTCAGTTGCTGTGGGAGAAGGCTAGAATGGAAATGAGGCTTTCATTCAGTGAACGCACAACCCCTTGATTACCACGAAACAAGGAATGGGGTGGGGGAAGCAAGTGACACATTAAAGATGTTTCACACTTGGGAAGGGCCAGTCCCTGCTTTCAGTGGCCATATAACTTTTCTGCATTTGCTGATATGCTTATGAGTTAGAGAACACCAAAGGCTTTCTTTTGATGTTTAATGGCACAATAGTGATCTCACTGAACGAGAATATTAAAGCCCAAGGAAAAGAGGAAAATAGCAGAAGCAGCAGCAGCAGCAGATTTGAGGAAATATTTGCAATTGACTAATATATATATTCACTAATAGGCAAAAAGCCCTTGCGGTTTAAAAATGTGCCTATAAACTTGAAAAAGCAGGGAAACTGGTCAGACGTAGTGAATACACCAGGAGAGCAGGAGATGTGACCTCCTCTCTGAGATATTGTACTGCCCTACAAATTTGTAAATCCTGTGTAACTTCGAAGAATTTGGTAACATGTCCCTCTCTTGTTTTACACTTTGAACTCTAGTTTCTCTCTGAGGGCTCACCTGCATGGTGGT
The DNA here is from genome assembly GCF_030035675.1 of Rhineura floridana. Lineage (NCBI taxonomy): Eukaryota > Metazoa > Chordata > Lepidosauria > Squamata > Rhineuridae > Rhineura > Rhineura floridana. Next base: position 147,108,428 of record NC_084483.1, on the reverse strand, counting down.
TTAGTGTGTGTTTGACACATCTTCTTTTCATTTGCATGGTTCACATGATCTTACTGGCAAACAGAAGCTATCATGTAGTTTTTCCCTGTAAATCTGTACTAACCCAATCCATTAATAATATATATAGGCAGTGTCACAATATTTCAAAAGAAGATATCATATTTGAAACATCTGCTGAGCCATAGGTTTAACACCACACCATGTGTAAAGAGCGATGTGCAGAACAGTGAGGGAAATAGGACTTAATGGTGTGCAACAAAATCCTATTTTACTTCTCTAGAACTCTGTTGTGCTCTGTGGTTTAGATGATAGGTAGAGATTCCCACCTCGGCTTTCTGTATGAATAAAATAGATGGTCAATTACATTTCGAAGTAAACTGTCTGGGGCACAGCATTGGCTATATTTTCAAAGATGAAAATAAGCTGACTTCTGTTCTCAGCACTGGTGCACAAACGAGGCATGCACTGTTCATTTCAGAGGAATTGCTTACGACGAGTCCTTGATTACAGTGTGTGAGGTGGGGGCTTTGGAATTGTAACAGTATTTTCAAAGCCTCGCCAAAGTAGATTCCAAGGAATCTTTAGGGAAACACTGGGTATAAAACCTGTTTGCATCTATAGTATACATATGCAAATTGGTGCTCAAAGGTACAGTTTTTAGTCTAACGATTTATATTTCTAGTCACTATTATTGAATTCAATGGAACTTACTTGCAGGTAAGTGGGGTTAGGATTGCAGACCTAGTTATCATTGCTAACAGCCGTTCATGGACCTAAGCTCCACAAATCATGGAATCAAAGAGTAGTACAGCTGGAAGGGACCTATAACACCATGGAATCCACCCCCTCCGCTCAATGCAGGAATCCAAGTTAAAGCATACCTGGCAGGTGGCTGTCCAGTTGCCTTTTAAATGCCTCCAGTGTTAGAGAGCCCACCAACTCCCTAACTAATTGGTTGATTGATGTACTGCTCTAACAGTTAGGAAGTTTTTCCTGATATTCTGTTGAAATCTGGCTTCCTGTAACTTGAGCCCATTATTCCATGTCCTGGACTCTGAGATGATTGAGAAGCTATCCTGGCCCTCCTCTATGTGACTTTTCAACTACTTGAAGAGTGGTATCATATCTCCAGTCTTCTCTTCTCCAGGCTAAACATGCCCAGTTCTTTCAGTCTCTCCTCATAGGGCTTTGTTTCCAGTCCTCTGATCATCTTCATTGCCCTCCTCTGAACCTGTTCCAGTTTGTCTGCATCCTTCCTAAAGTGTGGTGTCCAGAACTGGATGCAGTACTCAAGATGAGGCCTAACCAATACCAATCAGGGAGGAACTAATACTCATGTGATTTGGAAACAATGCTTCTGTTAATGCAGCCTAAAATAACATTTGCCTTTTTTGCAGCCACATCACACCGTTGGCACATATTAGCTTGTGATCAAGAACAATTCCAAAATCCTTCTTGCATGAAGTATTACTGAGCCAAGTATCCCCCATCTTATAACTTTGCATTTGGTTTCTTTTTCCTAGGGGTTAAACTTTGGAATTATCCCTGCTAAATTTCATTCTGTTGTTTTCAGCCCAATGCTCCAGCCTATCAAGATCACTTTGAATTTTGTTTCTGTCCTCTAGGGTATTAGCTATTCATCCCAATTTTGTATCATCTGCAGATCTGATAAGCATTCCCTGCACCTCCTCATCCAAGTCATTAATAAAAATACTGAAGAGCACTGGGCCCAGGACTGAGCCCTGCGGTACCCTACTCGTTACCTCCTCCCAGTTTGAGAAGGGAACATTGATAAGCACTCTTTCTGAATCTGTTCTGGATTCTCACCATCCATCTCTCATTGCAGTCACTTCTCACTTCCCACCTGTTTATTATGCTTATTATGTACACTGCCCCAGGATCTCATGGAACAAAGGGTGTCATCAATAAATACATAATAAAATTGAAGCTCATCTGCAGGGGCCCACACCTTTTGGTTTGCCTGAATTGCATGCCACTGTAGTTCACCACCATCCGCTCTCCTTCCTGGAGTCCTGTGTAGAGAAGTAGGGGAAGGTAAGAGAAACTCCTCTGTCTTTGCAGAAGACAAAACCAGCATCTTGCTGCTTCTACAAATCCAAGCAAGAAGGGGAGAAGGGAAGAAGCAGGTCCTTCCCTTTCTTGAGTTTTAAATGAATCGTAGAGAACTGGTGTGTGAAAAATCATGCCTACTTTTTTGTTTTGTTTTTGCAGAAGCCAAAACAAGGAAACCCCCCCCCCAATCCAGTTCTCTATGGATCTTAGAAAGTTGATAGAATCATAGACGTGGAATATATCTTGGAGATCATCTAGTCCAACCTTCTTCTCAGTGTAGGATCTCCAATGAAGCATGTGATTGCAGCATCCGTGCAGGCCCTCCAGTCTCTGCTGAAATATTTCCAGTAAAGAAGAGTCCACCACCAGTAGCACAGTGACAAATTCAGAAGTGCAGGGTCCCTTTACGATAGTCTAGCCACATCCCCTCACAGCCATGTCCACTCACTTGCTCTCTGTTGACATCTCAGTTCTTCCCATGTGCAATTTCTCCCACAACAACAGAACAGAGAGAACAGTCTTCCCCCTAATATGCTCTTCTCAAGGCTAAATATATCAATTTCTTTCAACTCTTCTTCACAGGACTTGGTTTGCATATTCCTTATCATTCTGGTCACACTTCTCTGGTCATGTACCAGTCTGTTAATGTCTTTCTTAAAATGTAGCGCTTGGAAGTTAACACATTATTTCAGATCTGGCTTGACCAGTAGGGATGGAAAGATCTGTCAATTTCTCTCAGTTTCTCATTTTTCCAAACTTAAATTCAGTTCTCTCCATTTCTGCAGCAATTTGCATTTTTTTAAAAAAAAAATCCTCATGAAAATTCTCCACCATTTTAGTGCAAATTTTTTTTGTAATTTTTTTTTTGTAAGCAGTTTTAACAAAGGTACACACTTTTTACACACTATTTCTCACATCACATTCTTGGTCATGTTCAGCTAAGAAGAGAATCATTGTATTCGGTAGGGAGATGGAGAATTTTGCTCAGTCCATATTTTAAAGCAAGCTGACGTAATTCACATTTTATGTAAATGCAGACATAATTCTGCATTTATGCACAGATCAGAGTGCAGTTAACAATTGGATACTACACTTTTCTGAATTTTGCAATGACATTTTGGTTCACAAAAATGTGTGCTTTATGGGGAAATTGCATATAAAATGCCTGCAAAAAGTATAGAAAATGCACAGAAAAACAATGCAAAAATATGTGCTTTTAAGCTTGCTTATCTGCCATTACTTTTCCCATTCACATATTTGTACCTACAGTTCACTCCTGACTGGAAATCCTTTATGTATAAGATAAATTCACAAATTTCGCAATGTCTGCTCATTCTCTAGAAGCACTTCTTCCCCTTCCCTTCACCTCATGCATTCATTCACCTAATTGGAATACACAGTATAACTGCATTGGAGTGCTGAAGGACCTGAATTTTAATTCAAGTGGTGTCCCACATGCTGGCTTTAATGTAGGTATTTATTCATAAGCTGGAACAGTGGCCCACAATACACCAAAGAGATTTAAGAATCACAGACATAAACAAATAGCTTTCCCACATAAACATTGAAAAAATAGTAAACTTTTCAGGATGAAAACAAAATGTCAGGGAACACACAGCCAACCAATATATGTTTGAAACAATTATATTCCTCCAAAACCCAATTATCTCCACCACCCATTTAATTAATGTCATTTGCTTGGAACACTCTCCAGAATTAAAATGAATAATGATGAGACTAACATATTAGTTTTTTTTATTTCACAGAACCTTAATAAATGCTCAGATTTTCATTTAAACTGGCAAATATCAGTAAAGGTATGAGAAATATAATTTATGCCAATTATATTCTGTATATCTGTTTGCAAAAAAAATCTGAGTCAGGAATCATAAGCCATTTCTTTTAATAAATACTTAAAGTTAATATTTTTTAAAGTTATCAGCACTATGTAATCGAAGTTAAACATTTTAAAGTCCCATCTATTTCAATGGAAGGTAGTTAAGCAGGAGTTGAATTTTCTCCAGTTAAGGACAAATCGAGATGAGTGGAACTTAAAATATGATTCATTTGTTTGACAGCTTATATATGACTATTTCTACACTGATATTTATTTATTTATAAAAAGTTTCTACCACTTGATCACAAAAAAACTCTAAGCGGTTTACAAAAAATATAGGATTAAATATACAATATGTGAGAAGTTTACCAACAAAACTAGAACATTAATTTGTATGAGGAAAAAATTACAAATGATATTAACACTCATTTTATTTTATTCATTTCTAAAAGATATAGTCTGCGTTTCTCAAGGCAAGGTTAAATCTCAAAAGCATACAACAACATTAGGAAAAATGCATACAAGTTTAATAATTAGTCCTAAAACAACTCAGTAATAGTTATGTTTTTAAAAAGCAGCGCGTCTGAAAAGCAGCACCCCAAAATCCCTGTTGAGAGGCAAGTCTTTCCTGCTTGCCAAAAAGCAAGCTGCAACTGCAGCGCATAGCCAGGAAATGAGGAGGCAAGACAAGATGAAGTGTGGGTAAATCAAGGGCCACATTTATTGGAATAAAGCCAATTACATGCTTGATTGCATAATAAAATGATCTGCAGAGACAAGTGCGGAATGTAACTCATCCCCAGTTGGGCGAGGGCACTCTGCCATGGGAAAAGGGGGTGGTCCAAGCCCAATCCCCTCTTCCGGGCCCCATCCCTGTAGGGTGGTTAGGGAGGCCTTCTTACTCCACCCCCCCTCAGGGCCGCACAACTCTGAGTGGGTGTTACAGGTTAGCCCCAAAGATGAGCCTTATCCTGCCAACCGGCCGCACAACCTGGAAGGCAGGCCTCAGAACCCACCAAACACCTTAAAGGGTGCCTAAGGGTGGTCACCAAACCCTACCTTGTGAAATTCCGCACCTATCCACCAGATGTGACCAAACAACCTATTTACTGATTAAACTACAAGGCCAGGCAACAAATCAGCCAAATAAAATTAAGCCAAATAAAGTTGAGCAATCAGCCGAATTAGAAGAACAGTACAGGGTAGGCAAAAAACTTGCCAGCAAATGAAGGCTGGTGAGCTAAACATTCCTACCAGGCCTGAAGTTACCAGTTACACTTGTACTGCCCTGAAGGGAGGGCAGGTGGGTGTCATGTAAGGCTGAAAAGAGGCCGAGGGGAGACGGAGCAGGGCTTAAATAGCCACCCTGCTCTGCCCCCTAAGTGACAGGCGTGCGTGGCCACATCATGCCAAATGTAAGGGGCTTTTGAAACCATGCCAGGTCTTCCCTGGCATGGCTGCAAAGGCCCACCATCGCCAGAGCCCTTGGGTCTGATGATGGCGGGAATTGCAGCATGTAGCCGGGAAATGAGGAGGCAAGACAAGATGAAGTGTGGGTAAATCAAGGGCCATGTTGGAAGCATCAAGGCTTTTATCACATTATTTTTCCACTATTATTTTACGGCTATTGGGCAGTATAGAAATATAATAAATAAATAAATAAATAAATAAATAAATAAATAAATAAATAAATAAATAAATATGAGGATCAAATGAGACTCTACTGTTTTCTCTTGAAGACTGTTTTGGAAAGCTGGTGTTAGGGGTGATATCAACCTCCTAGACTTGTATCATCAGACATTTTACTGGTTAATATTAACATGAAATCACAGAGACTGTAGTTATTCTGAATCGCGCTATTATTCCTGCTTTCCTTTTAGTCCTCTAAGCATTTAGTGGAGTGCCAGGTAGAGCAATTTGCCACACCAGATGGGATTTAGATGTGGTGGAGGTTTCCCTCTGCCTGGCTCCTCTCAGCTCTACTGGACTCCACCGGTGAGGGCCTTCTGTCACCACACAGGTTCCCAGTGCACCAAGCACTGATGGGTGGAAGTTACTACTGCTGGTAGTCAATGTAAATCCCTGGAATGTGGAATGGAGGAGGCATCCTCAATGCTGGATTTAACCTCTAAAAGCAATATTTCAAGGCAAACGCCTCTGGAGACTGGGAATTTACTCAGAGAAACAAATCTATTGCAGATCTTATTTCTGAGTATACAGAGGCTGCAAACGCACCATTTTACAATCTCAAGAGTTGGAATGGAGTGCACCAAGTGGCCACCAGCGCAACCTTGGTGAGCATGATACAGCATTTTTGCAGGATCCATTGCAGTCAGTTGAGAGCTTCATTTCCCACCCAAATTTAGCAAGCCTAAGGAACTGGTTGTTAACTCTTTAATGGCCAGACACAACTGCAGCCTACACCAGCTCCTCTTAAAAATACCCAGCAACTGATTCAGTTTGTCAGATCAGCTCTGAAAGGGGATATTAGTACAAAAATAGCCCAAATAAAAAAGATTAAATCCAGAAAGAAGCACAAACATTCGCCTCTTTCCTCATCTGATTCCTCCCTATCTGATACTGTCCCTTCTCATTAGAAAAGGAAGGCTAAAAGAGTGAAAGGAAGAGGCAAAGTAAGAAAAAATATCTAATTCCTCATTCTTCTGACTTATCCAGTTATGATTTCTCAGATCCTAGGAATTTAACTAAAGGGGCTGAAGAAAATAAGACTTTATCTGTGCAACCAGTTGTTCCCCCTACATAGCCCATTGTGCCATCCTTGCCAACAGTGCCCATTCCCAAGATGAGAATGTAAGGGTAGAATCTGAGAAGGAAGAAGGGTGATGTTGCTCTGTGACAGAACCTGAGGAGCTGAATGTCAACAGGTCTGTCAATTATTAAAACTGCTTCAGCTTTGAGATTTAAACCCTCCTCAGTTAATCCAACTGAGCCACCTCTTAGGGGTGGTGGTGTTTATTCCTACTAATAAGGTGGCACAAAATATGGTGTCTTTACCAGAAGTTTTTAAGGAACTTACTTTCACAGAGTGGGCAAGAGATCATCTAGCTATGCAGCCACACATTACATGGTAGATGATACTTATTCAGATATATTGTGAATATTCCTCTCATAGATGATTCAGTTATTAATATGGTTTCTGGAGCTATTATGCCAAAAGAAGGCAATGCCACACTTAAGACACTTGGGGAAAAGAGGACAGAGGCTGTGCTTAAGAGGAATTTCGAAGCAGCCAGCATATAGAGCCAAAACTACCTTATCTGTGGTGGCTAGAGCTAATGTTATGTGAATGAAAGAAATTATGCAAGACCCAGAGCTGGATGCTGATAAGTTGTTCAGACTGATAGCCAAACTTACCAGAGGTTTAGAAATGATTGCTGATACATCCTTGGACACACTTATATTCATTTCCAGAAACATGGTAGCTAATGTAGTCACCCGCAGGCCTCTTTGGTTGTCTCACTGGACAGTAGATCTAGCTTTTAGAACTAATTTAGCCTCAGCAACCTTCAAGGGAGCCATTTTGTTTGGAGAAGAAATATTAAAAAAGATTCTGGTTGAGACTAAGGATATGCCTTCAGGTTCCAAAAAAAATGACAAGAGAGTATATTTAAAAAAAGCCACCTTTTCCCTTTCATCCCCAATGTGGTAGTTTTTGCTTCAGAGACTTCAGACCAGTGTGGAACAGGAAAAAAATCCACTAGACTAACAGGCTTCAATGTCCAGCATTCAGATCATTCATTCAGGTCCAGCTCAGCCTAAATAGAACAGAGAATAGTTCTGATGCCAGGCATCACTAGATAGAGGGCCAGCTCCAGCTGTTTGTCAGTGCTTGGGCAGACACTGTTAGACTTGTGGGTATTAAACACATTGACAGAAAGACTCAAATTAGAACTCACACAAACACCTCTCAACAGATTTTACTTCACTCCAGTCTCCAGGACCAAAAAGAGGCCAGCTGTTCTTCAACAAGCCATAGACCATCTACTCCAGATTGACTCTGGGGAGTTGGTCCCTTTACCAGATTAAGGGCAGAGGATTTATTCAAATTTATTGGCAGTGCCCCAAATGGGTGGGGACTGGAAGGTGGTCTTAAATCTGTGACGCCTCAACAGAAAGAGATGAAAAAAATTCTGCATGGAACCACAATTTCCCCCATTTTCCCAGAACACTGCAAATTCCTCAGGTTTGCTTACAATGCCAAACACTACCAGTACAAGGCCATGCCATTTGGGTTGGCATCTGCCTCAAGGATGTTTACCAAAATCATGGTAATGTTGGTAGCACACCTCCGACTTCCAGGTATACAGTAGGGCCCCGCTTTACGGCGTTCTGCTTTACGGCGTTCCGCTGATGTGGTGGCTTTCAATCAGGGGAAATTCCCCGTTTTAAAGCAGATTTTGCCGTTTTGCGGCATTTTCATGTGACGCGACCCATTAAAGTCAATGGGTTCCGCTTTATGGAGATTTCCACTTTACAGCGGGGGCCTGGTCCCTAACCCGCCGTATAAGCAGGGCCCTACTGTATACCTTTACTTGTATTTAGATTATATATTGATCAGATCCCCATCTCTTCCAGAGCACAATGGGATCTGCAGACCATTTTGCAGTGCCTGAGAAATCAAGAATTTCTGATCAATGCACACAAAAACCATTTGAGTCCCTCATACTCTCTGGTACACTTAGGAGCCAGGATATATACACAACAAGGCATACTCACTCCTTCAGAGGACAGAATTTCAAATATTATACAACTAATTATCAAATTACTTGCTCACAAGACAGCAGATATACTGGAATTTGCACAACTTTTAGGGATGATGATATCCTACATGAACGTAGTTGCCTAGGCCAGGTTCCATTCCAGGATGCTACAAGAACCTTCCCACCTCTTCAGGAGGCCATATCACAGAAGATCCAGCTGACACTTCACCACTCATTCCTATGGTCACTCAAACACAAGAACCTGAGTGTAGAAATTTCCCTAAGAGACCTGGTCCATATGGTGATTACGACAGATGCCAGGTTGCAGGGGTGGTGAGTAGGGCTCATTGCCAAAACATCACAACACAAGGTCAGTGATCAAAGGAGGAGGCTACCTACAGCATAAATTGGCTAGACCTCCAGGTAGCAGGCTTAGCACTTAGACATTTTGCAGATCATAAGGAACTCAGACATGTGCTACTTTTCGCAAAAAAACAAACAAATCTGAAATCTCACATCAGTTGTGAAGGACGATCTCAGCCCAGATCCCTACACAAGGAAGCATTGAGCCTCCTCTTTTGGGTAGAGATCCACCTCACATCCACAGTGGCAAAGCACGTAAAAGGGAAGCTCAATCAGAAAGCAGGTTATCTCAGTCATCACCAGATAATGCCAGAAGAGTGGGATCTAAGCAGGCAAGCATTCTAGTTCATACAGACACACCTAGAGCATCCAGTGATAGACTTCTTCACCACACTTCAGAATGTCAAGACCAAGAGGTTCTATTCATACTTGCAGAGCCCCCAGGAAGGGGACATGGATGCTCACAGAAGTCCGTGGCCACAGGGTCTGCTTTATGTGTTCCTGCTTTTCCCTCTCTTAGCAAGAGTGCTATGCAAGGTATGCCAGGAAAATGCACATCTAGTCTTCGTAGTCCCCCTCTGATCCAGAAGGGCCTGGTTTTCTGAAATTTTTTACCTGGCAATAGGACTGCCTCTACTCCTGTCCTTCTTCCCTCACATACTGACACAAGGCCTGATTCAGCACTCAGGCCTAGCTTGGCTTTAGTTAGTCACATTGAAATTTAAAGGAACTAGCTGTTAAAGGCAGGCTATAGCCCAGCAGTGGTGGATATGATGTTAGCCTCTTGCAGAGGATCTTCTAATAGAATTTATGAGGCTACCTGGAGGGCCTTCACTAGCTCGTGCCATAGAAAGCAGTTTGACAGGTCCCAGGTGGATATACAAGAGCTCTTACTTTTTCTGTTCCTTGAACAGGACCTTAGACCAAATACACTGAAATGTCAGCACTTTCATCTGCAATCTCCTCCGCAGGCTTCAGACTACTTAGTGCTCACGCACACTTTTAAAGATTCCTTAGAGGCACTACTTTACTATCACCACTGGTGGTACATAGGTTCTCATGATGGTGTCTGCATACAGTTGTTAAAGCACTAACCAAATTGCCATTTGAGCCACTGCATTCTGTACCTCTCCATATTCTGTCATTTAAGGTGAAATTATGTCAGCAAGAAGGGTATTGGAGCTCAGTGCCTTATCTGTCAGCAAGGACCTATGCATCTTCCATAAGGACAGTGCTGCACCTGGACCCGGCATTCATTCCCAAAGTGCATTATGTTTTCTACAAGGTCCAGGAACTTATCCTTCCCTCCTTTTGTCCCACCCTTCTCATTCCTTAGAGAAAGTGTGGCACACTTTCAATGTTCAGAGAGCACTCAAAATTTACATTGATGGATCCAAACATTTCAGCGAGACTTTCAGTTTTTGTGTCTTTTATCCTAAGTCCCTGGGTCAGAAGACTAGGGTCACCATGGTTGCTACTTGGATCAGGGCCTGCATAGCTATGGCCTATGAATCTCATCAGCCAGGCCTCCTAGGCATATTGCAGCTCATTCAGCTAGAACAGCAGCCTCCACAGCTGCACTGGCTAAAAACTCCAGCATTACAGACTTTTGCAGAGCAGCAGAATGGGACATCATCTCCTTTTACATGTCACTACAAGATGGAGCTACAAACTTCCATGGAAGCAGTCTTTAGAAGGCTGGTGCTGCAGCACATCGTTCCTTTGTAATGAGCAACTATTCAGTATCCCACCATAGGCACGTACAGGCTCTGGTACATCCCACTGTAGGCTGGCTAGGAAAACGGAACATTGGGAACTTACTGTGAATGGGCCTTTTCTAGCAAAAGTTGCAAGCCAACCAGAGGCCACAGCCTGCATGCAAGTTGCTCATTCTCACTGCCATCTACATTCCATTATAGTTCTTAGGGGAGTGTTCCAGGTTAGGTAGGGCATTCCTTTCTTTCTATTTCTCTAGTTGTCCTTGTGCTGTTTCTTGTTCTGTCTTACACTATTCAATACAATTGTTTCTGCAAGAGGAGCTAACTGCTAGGCTCAGACATGAAAGTAATGGAAGAGGAAGGAGGAGGAGTGGAAGAAGTGACAAAAGTTAGTCACATGGTTTCCTACCTGGGTGAGTGGGAGAACAATTAACCTGCTAGAAAAGGCCCATTCACAGTACGTTCCCAAAGTTCCATTCCATAATTCAGCAGCATGGTCTTTGCACTCCAGAATCCAGCTATGTTGCCCTTATACAAGCATCTGGAATAATGAGCATCAAGGAGAGAGGGAGTGTGTGTGAAAGAGAGGTGCTTGTCTTTTAAGAACCTGAACCTTTTAAGATTGGAAAAAGATTGTTCACCTTGTGATATGAAACAGCACACATGATACAAGCCCAACAGAAGATGAGGCAGGTCTAGTGAGGGAGACCTGTAAGTAAGTCTCATTGTGTTCAATGGGGTTTACTCCCTAGAAAGTGTGTTTATACACTTCAATAGTTTTGCCTCAGTGGCAGACATGGAAGCGCAAGTGTGGTAAATACACAGAGAGCTGACTGCTTTGCAGACTCCCAAGATTGCGTTTGAGCATATTTAAAATGGAAATTAGAACAAATTGACCAATGCAGATCACATTCATCACCTCCAAGCTCTGTCTGGATTAGGGTTGCCAGGTTCAGGGCCTGAGACTGATCCTGTATCTTTAGGAGAAGAGAAAGTCAGCAAAGTGCAGGTGTTCTTGCAACACTGTAATGGGAAAAACCACAAGGTGGAATTCTCCCTTCCCCCTCCACAACTTTTAAAGATACAGAAGACCTCTTGGAGGCTGGGCCTGGCAACCAAGAGGTCTTCTGTATCTTTAAAAGTTGTGCAGGGGGAAGGAAGAATTCCACCTTGTGGTTTTTCCCATTACAGTGTTGCAAGTACACCTGCACTTGGCTGACTTTCTCTTCTCTTAAAGATACAGCATCAGTCTCAGGCCCTGAACCTGGCAACCCTAATCTGGATATTTATTTGTATCATGTTTTGCACTTTCAGTATCTCTATCTTTCATGTGGCTAAATGAATGCCTTTGGATTTACAGTGCAATCCAATACATGTCTACTCAGAAAACTCCATTGACTTCAACGGGACTTACTCCCAAGTAGGTGTGTATTGGATTGCAGCCTTATTCACTGTTTGTGATCATCTGATGGGAGGAATGTTAACAAAACTTTGTTGGCAGAACTCTTTATATTATGCAATCCAAAAGGATCTGTTTTCTATAGAAAGCAAAGACTACTCAATAGTTTGGAGAAAATACTACCCCTGCTTTCTAAGTCTCCACATTTGCAAGGGATTTCCCAATTGTTGCTGTTTGTAGCCCAAATTGCTAGCAGGTGACTACACTGAAAGAGACTCTGGCAATTTGGGATACCAGCAGTATGTTGTAGAAGATGGCATGGTGGGGCGGAGGCACTTGCCTGATCTCCCAGCAGGTGAGTTGTTGCTACTTACTGGGAGGAAGAGAAGGAGGGGCAAGGGGAGGTCAGCCTGGTGCAAACAGACTTGTAGATTGGCTCTACTGGTGCATTTGCACCATACTGCCCTTCCCCCTGCCCCATCTAAGGTTGCCAGGCTCAGGGCCTGAGAACGTGGCTGACTTGGAGGCTGGGCCTGGCAACCAAGAGCTCTTCTGTATCTTTAAAAGTTGTGCAGGGGGAAGGGAGAATTTCACTTTGTGGTTTTCCCCATTACAGTGTTGCAAACAAAACCTGCACTTGGCTGAATTTTCTCTTCTCAGATACAGAATCATTCTTAGGCCCTGAGCCTGGCAACCCTAGCCCCATCCCCTTCTTCACCCAGTAAGCAGCAGCAACACACCTGCTGGGAGGTCAGGTAAAAGCCTCTGCCCCACCATGCCATCTGAAACTGACAGTGTAACAGCTAGAACTAGGATTGCCAGGTTCTTGGCCTGAGACTGATCCTGTATCTTTAAGAGAAGAGAAAGTCAGCCAAGTGCAGGTGTCCTTGCAACTCTGTAATGGGAAAAACCACAAGGTGGAATTCTCCTTCCCCCCTCCACAACTTTTAAAGATACAGAAGACCTCTTGGTTGCCAGGCCCAGCCTCCAAGAGGTCTTCTGTATCTTTAAAAGTTGTGGAGGTGGGAGGGAGAATTCCACCTTGTGGTTTTTCCCATTACAGAGTTGCAAGAACACCTGCACTTGGCTGACCTTCTCTTCTCCTAAAGATACAGGATCAGTCTCAGGCCATGGACCTGGCAACCCTAGCTAGGACAAATAATAACAACAAAAGAAAGAGACACACACACCCCGGGCCAGTGCAGAATCAGCAGGAGTGGGCACTCCTGGGGCTGTGGCATTCATCCAGCCAGGCTTCATGCAGATCCTGGGCCTGTTTATTAGAATGTATATAAGGACTATCCATGTGTGAAGCCATGTGTGTGGGCTCTCTGTGGATGTTGTAAATCAACACAGGTAAGATGGGGAGGAGTGCACTGCTGCAAAGCTGCCTCTTCCATGTTCACAGTGCTTTCTTTGAACATCAGAAAAAGGCTATGGGCAGCTGGAGAAAGGGAAAGTGCTCCATGAACATACAGTGATCTGTCTACCATAGGTCACATTTAGGGATGGAAAGACCTGTCAGTTTCTCATTTTTCCAATCGTAAATTCAATTCTCTACATTCCTGCAGCAATTTGCCCTTCCTTAAAAAAAAATCCTCATGAAAATTCTTCAGCATTAAAGTGTGACTTTCTTCTACTAAACACATTTTGTTATGCAGTTGTGACTTATGTACACATTTTGCAAGCATTTTCTCCTAATATAATGCATGCTGTATGTTATTTTCACAAATATATTCATTTTTATGCACACTTTCCTGTAATATATGCCTTTTTTGTAAACAATGGTTGGTTAAGTTTGTAAACAATGGTTGGTTGGAGAACTGCATCACAAAATTCAAGTAAGTACGAATTTTGAAGGATGGCTGTGTTTTGATTCTCATATTGTTTTGTAAAGTGAGAATTTGATAAATTTGGCTTTTAATGTGAACCAAATCAAATTTCTTCTCCATCCTAGTTGCATTGCAGTATTGGGAATCCATGTGTGCATTTGATCATGGCCAAGAATCAAAGGAAACTGAACACTGAAATAGAGAAATATTTTTGTGTAGAGAATGAGAGGCTTGAACATATAGAAGTAATAATTTTATGCGACTATCTGTTATTTTCTTGGGAAAAACACTGACTTTATAAACCACTTTATAAAACATTCAGGTTGTCACAGTTAGATGCCATAGAGGTATGTAAACTCAGTCCACCTGCTTACAGTGCTGAACTGGGCAACTAAAACTGTCAAAATCACTTACAATTAAGGTAAGCACCTTTATTGAACACAAAGCAATGTAACTGTTTAGCTGCTCACCCCAATTTATTACTAGACACGTACTCCTGAGCCAGCTTCCATTTGTAAACATTGCTAGTGGTGCACCACAGGATGTTTTAATGTTTATTGATAAGCAACAGTTAACAAAAAAAGATGAATCCACTAACAGGATTCAGTGAAGCTAGAGCTCTTTAAGCATTCAAAACAATCTAATTTTGTTTAGCTGAAACAGGAGAACCCTTGTGATTGTTGTGGGAATTTTTCTTTACTTTGTTTAATACTGAGTTAATAAGCTTGAATATTTCCTAACACAGAAAGTACAGGTAGTAGCATATTATATGACTGAGGTTTAAAGGCCGTACTTTTCTTCTTTAATAGACTTTAGTGCACATAAAATGTAATTATATCAGTTATGGGGAAAAGTCATTTTACTGCCTGGCTTAAGAAGCATTAAACCAAAACCTACCAAAGCTAATTAAATCAAAGGAGAAGCATCAGGAGACCACAAATGAAGTTGAGAGGCTTGGATAATTTTTTTGATTGTGCAAGATGAAAAGAAATAACCTATAGGTTTTTGTCAACAGTTGACCAATGTATTCAGGAAACACATGTACCATTTGCTGCTCATCACTGGATAAAAACATGTTATCCAACTACCCCACCCCACAAGTCATTCCTGTGCCTAGGGCAGGATCCTAATTCTACCACCATCACCCCAAAAACAAGTACAAGAGGAAGGCATGAATCTAAGGATCTAGAGCAGCCTTTCCCAACCAGTGTGCCTCCAGATGTTGTTGAACCACAACTCCCATCAGCCTCAGCCAGCATTGCCAATGGTCAGGAAAGATGGGAGTTGTGGTCCAACAACATCTGGAGGCACACTGGTTGGGAAAGGCTGATCTAGAGGCTTGAACTCTACATTCTCTGATAAACTGCTTCTGCTCTTCACAGCTGTTGTGCAGCTGTTGTAGAGAAGCTGCATATTTCCAATTTTCTCCTCTCTTGCTGAATGTGATGTAGTGTGTTAGGCTGCAAATACAAGGACAATAAGAACCTCCGCTGGCTGCCCTGTTGTCCCTGCTAAACCTCTCAGCAAGCTGGCTTCAGGCTTCCCATCTACTATCATGAAAGCATGCTTAATTATTCTATGCTGAAAACACTAGATAATTAAAACAAGAAAGAGTCTTTGTTGTAACACCTTAAAGACAAACTTATGGCCTAAGTTTTTGTAGATGAGGTATATGAGGTGTGATCCTAAATTGGCAAACATACACTCAGTCATGGCAGGGTGTGTGTGTTTGGGAATGTGAGCTCAGAGGATTACACTTCTATCCCATGAAGTGAATTCTGGTCTACAAAAGCTTAGGCCATAATACATCACTTAGTCTTTAAGGTGCCACAAGCCTCATTGTTGCTTTTGCTGTGACAGACTAATGCTACCTTTCCTCTGAAAACTATTTCACTTGTTTGTTGTTGTTATATGCCTTCAAGTCGATTATGACTTATGGCGACCCTATGAATCAGTGACCTCCAAGACTAGTAACTGTCAATATATTACAGTGGGTAACTAGCCAATGTGGGACTATAACTTCCATCATGCCAGACCATTGGCCATACTGGCTGGGACAGATAGAAGTTATAGTCCAACAACATCCAGAGCACACCACATTGCGTTAATGCCCTTTCTGTGGCCCTATCTAGGTTGTGTCCAGAACAGGTGTCTCCATTGTGTCCTCCCTCGCTCTTCAGTTACACTACTGTTTCTTCAGCTGTTTGAACTTGGGCCTTCCTTTTATACTCAATCTATCTTCTATGTCTCCTGAAGCACAGGGAGATAGTTGTGCATGCAAGTGCATTGAGAATCCATGGATTAGGATGTGCTGATGAAAGGGATAATTAAAGCTTCTATGAGCAAGAAGATTCTTTCCTTCCCCATTATCTCCAGTCTTGCCTACTCACTCACTCACATGCCAAGTCCAGCTTGAGAGAGAGCAACAGAACAAGGCTAACACCTCTGCTCAGAGATATGCACTGGTTGCCGATTTGTTATCAGGCCAAGTTCAAGTTGTTACTATTGGTATATAAAACCCTTAAGTTTACTTACTTCGATCTGTAGAACTGGAACTATTACAGGTGCCGCACAATACTCATTCCGTACTTGTAAAAAATTGTTCTTTTAGTGTGGCAGCACCTACACTTTGGAACTCCCTGCCTATTGACCCAAAGCAGGCACCTTCACCTTCTTTTTGGCACCTGCTCAAAGCATTTCTATTAAGGCAAGCCTATCAGACACATAGCAGTTGATGCGTTTTTATCTCTTTTTAATGTATTGCTGTTTTAATTGTCTTTTAATTATTTCTAATCACTGATTTTTAATTCTTTTTATTGATAATTTTAATGTTTCTTGTAAATCACGTATAGGGTTTTTTACATTCAAATGGTTAAATAAATAAAATAAAATATCTGGGACTGAGTCTGACAGCTGGTGAGCCCTGTCCATTCCCTTGGAGAGCCAGTTAATCGCACCCATACAACATGTCTCATCATCTCTCCTGGTCCCAAGGACCTCACACCACAGTTTTAGAATCTAGATGAGAGTAACACAGTTCAGCCTCTATGCACGATACTTTAGGAGATCTCTCCATAAGATACTAAGCTTAATTTGTGTATGTGTGGGCATCTGGAAAGAAACTTTTCCCCTCAGATGTGCAACTCAATCCGGATCTGAGAGTTTCAATGGAACTGACAGTTTTATCATGCAGTCAGTTTTGGTTGGCATGAATGTTCCTAGAAAAAATGTACTTCTCACCTCATTCCAAATCCCCAGAGGTCTATTTGGAAAAGGAAGGGAACCTTAGAGATACAACTTGGTATAGCTGAGGTGTTTATCCTTGAGCTAAAGAAACTTACATTGAATTCTTTAATTTCTAAGGTGGTGCTCAAGCTTATCTGAAGTTATTTCCAACACACTTCACCCACTAAATTTTGGATGTACATTTGGAGTGGCTTGTAGCTGGTCAGTAGAGAGGGAAAGTCACTGTGAAGATGCTTTAGTGGTACTCTCTCTTCATTGTTATTCCATCACATATTCCAGGACTCTGTTCAGACATTCTTTGAAAGAGGTACTGGGGAAATGCCACTCATTTGATAATGTGACTGAGCGTTATGTGCTGGAGGACCCAGATAAATACAGACATCACTAATCCCTGCCTGTCAGAGTCAGGGGCATTTTGTGAGTAATACAGGGATATAAGACTTTCTAAGAGTCATAATGGAAGCTTACCTGGAAATTATAGCCATGGAGATGGGAACTGTTCTCCACGAGTGACTGTTTATTGAGATTATTTGGTGGTGAGGGAGCAGCAGTCTGCATATTGACTAGGGATACGTGAATCTGTCAATGTCAGTTTCTCTCAGTTTTCCACAAGTTCAGTTCTTCACATTTCCACATCAGGTTGCAATTGGCTTTTTAAAAAAAACTCATAAAATTCATTAACATTCTAGTGAAAATTTCTCCTAATATACACATTTTTGTATGCAATTTTCCCTTATACACACATTTTTGTATGCAATTTCCCCTTATACACACATTTTTGCAGTGCAATTTTCTCTGGTATAATGCATTTTTGTATGTTATTTTTGCTTAAGTGCCCTGGTCTGTACATTTTTGTATACAATTTTTTTGTATATATATATTTGATTTAGTGTACTTGGCTTGAGAACTGCATTGCAAAATTCAGTGAAGTGTAAATTCAATTAATGGCTGTGTTTTAGTTTGTGTAGTGCTTCAGAAAGTGCAAATTAGGTAGGTTTGCCTTTAAATGCATGCTGAATCAAGTTTCTCCCCATCCCTACTATTGACCCAGATGCTTACATTAGTACTACTAAGTATCTTCAGGAGATGGGTTCTATCATTGAAAGAGGATCTATATCCTGAGAATGAAACTCCTGCTTCCAGGAAAGCTATCAGAGGAAAAGGGGAGAATAAAAAGAGGACAAAGAAAGTCACTGGGTTTCAAAATGAGGGAAGAAAGAATAAAGGAATAAAATATTGAGAAGAAGCTGGAGAAAGAGGTCTGGAGAAGGAAGGATATTTAAAAGAGAGAGAGGAAAGTTGTGCACAATGTAAAAATTGTAAAATTGGGTAGAAGAGAATGACAAGAGGGAGAAGTGTGTGTGTGTGTGTGCATACATGTGAAGATGCCAGTACCAGAAAGAGATGTAAATTGTTGGAGGAGAATTGAATGGGAAAGATAGGGAGCATGGGCAAAGTGTGGGATGAAGAATGAATAAAGAATGGATTGAACAACAGGAGGGAAGAAAGAAAAAATAAGAAAACCAGAGAATAGGTGGACTTTTGAAGGATTTGTATTTGCATGCATTAGGGATTGCAAGGCTTTTGGCTGTGACTTACCCCCTTGGTGACCGGTGACCTTCCTAGCCAGTTCTAAATAGCTGAGAGAAACTTGGAGCCTGGCCTTTTATGATCATGGATACCTCACTGGGCAATGGTGTAGTTTCATATTAGCCAATAGGAGGCAGTGGTAAGAAGTCATGATCTTCTGTGAGGAGTCAGAAATGAATGCAATGGAGGCCCACAGCTGGTCACTCTCAGTAGGTCACCATGAAAACACAGCCAAGCAGGAAGTGGAAGGGGGGGGAAGGCAGCAGCTGCACTTATCTGACTATCTAAAAGAGAGCCATTGTATGAGAAGAGGTAACAGCTTAGAATGCTGTAGGAGGCTCTTAATAATGTAGTCTAAGAAAGATCGGAGCACGTCTGGCTACTGGATGGTAAATACAGGAGACCCAGGAGAAGGGACAAGGTAAGAGTGAACTGGGGTACAGAAGTTATTCCATCCAAACCCGAACAACCATTGAGAGAACAAGGTTGGATGTTATGTCCAGAGGCAAGGCAACAAGGGAAGGGAATGACTTAGACAAAGAGCCAACAGGAGTCCTTGTGATGAGACAGACCCCTGATACCCAGTGTATCCCGCTGAAAGGGTTATTTTGGAGCTCTGTGGTTCTCCTGAAGGGGTAGTACGTGACATCTTCATCTTCTGGTGAATTATAGGTCATTGTTCAGTGTTCTGTTCTTGGATAAAGTAGTTGAGTAGGTGGTGGCTGAGCAGTTCCATGCACTTCTGGATAAAATAAATTATCTAGATCTATTTCAGCCTGGTGGATGACCTATAATATATGGGGAATTTGACCCTGTCAGTTCTCCTGGATGTCTTGGTAGTTTTTTAGTGCTGTTCTTCTGGGCACTGTGTTCCAGTGGTTATGCCCTCACATTGCTGGAAGGTTCCAGAAAGTGGTTTGGGGGTGCAGGATTGTTGTTCCTTTGTTTGGTTGCCTGGAGCCCATACTGTCCTCAGTGTTGCTAACATCTACTTGGAACTGTGGAACTTGTTTAGAGATTTGCAGTTGGTTGTCATTAGTATCCAGATGATATATAGTGCTATTTTTCTGTTCTATCTGAACAAGGTACTGCACACTCTTTGCTGGATGCTTGTCTGGAAATGGTAATGGACTTGATAAGGAGTAATACACTGAATCTCAATCCAGACAAGACAAGTTGTTCACAGCAAACAATATTAATTCCTATCGAGTGGTAGGAATACCTTCCCTGATTGGGGCCACATTCCCCTAAAGTGATCAGTATCACAGCTTGGGAGCACAGTTGTAAAGCATTCTAACCTCCTACTGAATGCCTGGCTGGGCTGTATCCAATTAACTTTGGATAATTTGTCGGCTTCGCCACTTGCTGCAGAAGAGGGACCTGAATATTGTGGTGCATGTCTTGGTAATCTCGCGTGTGGACTACCGTAGTACATATATGTGGGGCTGTCCTTGAAGACTGGAAACATTTAATTGCAAATAGTTACTTAACTGAAATGTAACTTATCTCAACGTTCCATAGTTTGCAGACAGAAAAATAAAGGCGTTTTTATTATTAAAAGACTTAAAATCTAATAAGTAATATAGAGCTATATGTTGGGATGACAGGATAGGATTGAAGAAGGGATAAAATTACTCTGGGCAATGTACTTGCTAAGACAGAGGTGAATAAAAAGGGCAACATTTTAAGATTCAAGCCATTCTTAGTATTGCAAGGCCCTGCAATCTTTAGCTATAACAACCCTGCTGAAAATCACTATTGAAGGTGGGATAAACAGTACTGTAGAGAAAGCCATTGGTGTAGAAGATGGTCAGGCAATTGGAGATAGTTAGAATGTGGACAGTTACAACCCCCACCACAAAAAACCAACAACACATGATGTTACCGAAGAGGTTTTGAAACTTGAAAAGTCAGGTTTACTCTCTTTCCCTTCATCATAGATCCAAAGAAAGGCACCTGAAGATGGCAACTGAGAAGTACTCTCCAGGGGTTAAATAAACAGTGCGCCCCTTATGCTGAGATGTGGATTAGATACTTGAACTGCCTGTTCCTTTCAGGGGAAAATAAACTCTGTTGTATGTTGTTGTGGAAGCTGTCCAGCTTCCGATAGGGCAGTGCTGTGAGATATCAGGCAGCTGCAGATTTCAGCCTCACACAGTTACAACTGAAATAAAGGTTTCTTTGTTTGACTTCAATAATTAAAATCAAGATTAATGTGTTCCCAGCCTGATCAGTGACAGCCACATTTAGAACATAAATATAAATGTAAATGTCTTACCAGTTTATCCGGATCATAAAATTAAAATGGAAAGATTTATGGGAGCTGTAGAAACCAGGGTACGTGAATTTCAATACCATTATAATTCTTTTTAACACTGGGTTATTTCCCAATATGATAGTTTTTTCTGAAAACAATGTTAATGCAAAGTGACTGCATATATGGAGCATTATTATAATTAATTGCATTTGTAATGTTAAGCATGGTTGGCATAGATTTTTTGCCATTTAGCAGTGAATGATAAGGATATATGGTTATTTTCGATAGCAACTTCCTTCCCATTCACTCATCATTTTAAAATATTTCCTTACACTCTGATCATAACAATATTTTCACGTAAGGAAGCCTAAGGGTGGTATTCAATGCTAGCCCTACTAAGAGTAGATCCATTGAGGTTCATTAGGTTTATTAATTTCAGTGGGTCTCCTCTAAGAAGGACTTAGTTTGGCTGCAAGCCTACAATCCTACTTATTTCTTATGTAGGGTTGGAGATGGATGACCTTGCATAAGCTTGCATTGATCCAGAAATAGGTAACTAGGCTAGTTAATTGCCAAATGTGCTAAATTTCCCCAGGAGCAGCTGTCTTCAAAACTGTCCCCAGCAGAGCAACAAAATTGTTTCCAAAGCTTTCCTAAGGGACTGCTTTGAAGGGTTAGTTGTCCCTGGCAGAACTGGGAGTGCAGGGTAAAGCCCACCTCCCATGGGGGAACTTTGGGCCAAGAGGATCCCCTGGGGTGTGTGTGAAGCTTTTGCCTCCTATCCCCAATTTTCCTAAGGGTAGTTCTCAAACACAGCTCTCCGGCAAAGCAACAGAGAAAAATCCTTGGTTTTCTAGATTGTTGAGGAGGTGAATCTAGGGAACTACTAGCTGGGGCAGGATCCTTTGGGTTGCCAGATACAGCTTTGTTTTTTCATGCCTGTGCTACAGAGTCTGGTGCCTCATCCTCCTCATCCAAAGAGGGGTTGATATTGGGGTTCTGAAATTTTATTTTTAAAAATTCTAACCCACCCTTCATCACAACATAATAGCGGGTCATGGTACAACCACCTAAACAGACATTTAAGTTGCAAATTGATTATGATGCATGATGAACCATTCACATTAATGGCTTGGTACATGATTCCTTGACATACACCTCTCTGTTTAGTTGCCTTTCTTGGCAGTAGATGCACTGTGAAGCTATTGAACTCTTCTGAAGATCTGACACCTACCTATCATTGTGATGGGCTAAACAAGTGTTCTAAATGGGCTCCTAGCTGATGTGGTCTAAGATTGAAAACTTGATCAGCATGTCAGATGAAACCTAGAATCTCGTTTTGGTTATTAACTGTTGGTCCTAATGGGTCCATTGATGGGCTTGACAAGAAAACTTTACCACTAGTTCTTTTTCAGTGTTAATGTGACCTCGCTGAGAAAATTAGCAAGACATCTCAGGAATCTGTCTTTCACATTATATGGTATTTAAGTCAACATCCATTTTTAATTAAAAATAGACAACATTGCACCTTTGACCTCCTTTTCACTTGTTGAAACTTTCCAAGCTATGTTTGGGAAGTGCCAAGGCTCGAGCATAGAGCACAGGCTTTGCATGTAAAAGGTCCCAGATTCAATCCTCAGCATCTCCAGGTAATGCTGGGAGAGACCTTTGCCTGAAACCCTGGAGTCAGTGTAAGCCAGGGGTTCCCAAACTGTAGTCCGTAGACCACCAGTGGTTCATGAGCTTCATTCAGGTGGTCCACAGCATGTCTGCATTTATTCATATTGATTTTTTCATTGCATTTTTATTGCTTCTTTTATTTCTTATATTGTATTTTGTTGTATTACAATTTGAGTTTGATGGAATGCAAATTGTTATACAATAGAACACAATATGAATGAATGAATAAATGAATGAAACTTTATTTTTACCCTGCCCTTTTTCCAAACTGGAACTCAGGGCGGCTTACGAATAAAACTACATGTAGTTAAAAACATACAAAAATATACAATTAAGATACAATTAAATTATACGCAACCTTAAAACCATGAAGCAGGCACTTAAAATACTAAAAAACAATTTAAAATAATACAAATAACAGCATAAAACAATAAACAAACCTTGTAGAGCCCAATCCTAAACACCTTCTATCTCAAAAGCCTGTCGGAATAAAAAAGTCTTTACTTGCCAACGGAAGGGAGTTCCAGAACCTAGAAGGAGCCACTGAAAAGGCCCTATCTTGCGTCCCCACCAGTCGCGCTTGTGAAGGTGTTGGGACTGAGAGAAGGGCCTCTCCTGAAGATCTCAGGGCCCGGGCAGGCTCATATAGGGAGATTCGGTCTGACAAATAGCCTGGACCTGGGCCGTATATATAAGAAATAAACAATAAAATACATTTAAAATCATGCAGCATCTAGCACAGTCCATTATAATTGCTACAACAGATAGAAAAATTGTTACATGATCCACCAAGACCACGAGCAATTTTCAGTTTGCTCCATAGGGATAAGATTTTGGGAACTAGGTGGTGTAAACAATACTGTGCAAGATGGACCGATGGACCAATGGTCTGACAAAGTATAAGGCAGCTTCCTGTGATCCAGGCTTAGTTGTGAAGATCAGCCTTGGCAAACCTGATGGAAAAACTCTGTTTAAAAAGTTGTCATTAAAAAACAACTTTTTAAAAAAAGAGTCGAAGCATTTCCCTAATAGTATGTCTATGTTTTAAGGTAACTCTATATCAGTTTGACAGAAATATGCTTTACCTTTTGCAAGAAGCTAATCGAGACAATGGGAAAGATTGATCAGATTTAACCAGGCCTTCTACTTGCTATTGAATAATGCTTTGTGGCTTTGAACTGTTTAATTAAAATAAACAGGAGAGCTGACATGACAAAATTCATTGTGTGTCTGTGTTTGAAAAGGCAAGACAATGGTGGGGCTTTAGAACAGATTAGTTCTGTTTGGTTATGACTCCATAGATTCCATGGGGTAACTTTCATCTTTCTATATCCTATTCACTAATATTCTATTCACTAATATTCTATTCACTAATAGGCAAAAAACCTATTAATGTACCTATAGTCCACAGATATTTCTATCAAACCTTAAAAAGCAGGGAAATTGGGCAGCTATAGGGGGAGCAGGAGACCTGACCTCCTCTCTGAGATATTGGACTACCCTACAAATTTGTCAAAATGCAAACACCATTTGGGTTGGTCTTTCACAGTCCAATCCACTTCCTGTGTATCTTGGAAGAATTTGGTAACATGTCCACAGGAAGAGGGGGAGAGGAGCAGGAAGGAAGAGGAGGGGAGAAGGACAGGTTTGATCATTTGCATGTTTATTGAGTTCAGTGGGATTTACTCCCGTGCAATCATGAGGAAGAAGGAAGAGGGGAGGAGAGGAGGAAGGGAGAGGAGAGGGAAGGAGGGGACAGCCAGGTCTGATCATTTGCATGCTTATTGAGTTCAATGGGATTTATTCGTATGTAATCATGGTTAGGATAGGTAAAACTGACCATGGGGGAGGAGCAGAGGCAGGGGAGAGGAGAGGGAAAGAGAAAGGGAGGGGAGAGGGAAGTGTAAGGAGGGGGATGGGGAAGGAGGGAATTGGAGGGGGAGGGACAAAGGAAGGGGCAGGGGAGGGCAAGTTTGATAATTTGCATGCTTATTGAGTTCAATGGTATTTACTCCCTTGCAATCATGCTTAAGATGGGTAAAACTGACCATGGGGAGGAGGAGGGGGAAGGGAGGGGGAGGGGATTGGAGGGGGAGGGGATTGGAGAGGGAGGGGATTGGAGGGGGAGGGGATTTGAGGAGAAGGAAGGGGCAAGAGGAAGGAGATAGGAAGGAGGAGAAGGGAGGGTGGGTTTGATCAGTTGCATACTTTTTGAGTTCAGTGGGATTTATTTCTGTGCAATCATGTTTGAAAATGGAAATGGACTGCCTTCAAGTCGATCCCGACTTATGGCGACCCTATGAATAGGGTTTTCATGGTAAACAGTATTCAGATGTGGTTTTTACCATTGCCTTCATCTGAAGCTGAGAGGCAGTGACTGGCCCAAGGTCACCCAGTGAGCTTCATGGCTGTGTGGGGATTCAAACCCTGGTCTCCCAGGTTGTAGTCTAACACTGACCTGGGGAGGGGCAGGGAGGGTAGGAGGAGGGGGAGGGTAGGAGATTGGGTGGGTGGGCACTGGGCAGAAGGGAAGCCCCTTTCCTTTCCAAAAGGAAAACATTGTGAACAGTATCATTGCTTTTCAGGGTTTCCCCCACCTTTTTATTCTACAGCAGGCACATGTAGCCTCCCGCTCAAATCTAAACCAAAGCTGTCCCTTGCCATATCCACACCAGACCTTTATTTCACTTTGGACAGTCATGGCTTCTTTCAAAGAATCCTGGGAAGTGTAGTTAGTGAAGGGTGCTGAGAGTTGCTAGGATATGCCCTGTTCCCCTCACAGACCTTCAATCAGAGCAGCTGACTGTTAAACCAGTCTGGCCACTGGAGCCCTCTCAGGGGAATAGGAGTCCCCTCTCGGTACCCTTCACAAACTGCACTTCCCAGGATTCTCTGAGGGAAGCCATGACTGCCTCACATGAAAACAAAGTCTGGTGTGGGCATGACCCCCCGATTAGCCTAGCCAAGCAGCTGTAAGTCTGGCTTTTAGAACACCAACAGCTGGTTCTTATTGAGCGTGCCTGACATTATCATTGAGTGCAACCCAAAATTTCTTAAATTAATTAAAAATCAGCCAGACATTTTTTTAACTTTTAAACTGCAGAAGATGAAGGTCAGTGGATGGGGCAAGGTCAGTAACAGGATTACAGGTACTCTGTGACCATGGCTGAGTTTTAATGAATTTCAACAGATTATGAGAACTCTGAGAGAAAAATGTCCAAAAGTGCTCTGGGTTTTTTCTCTCTTTCTTTAGACTTTGAATTCTCGATTCTTTCTGACTGTTTTGTTTATTGCCATGAAAATTGAGAGGGTTGTTAAGCAAGCATTTCTGAGTTCAGGACTATAAATTTTGTAAGGTTTTGTTTTCAAATGAGCTTATGGGAAGCATCAGAATAGGAAGGGGGGTATTTTCAATTTAACATTGCGGAATGTGAAAAATCCATGCTGGCTATAGTATACAGCCACTCTTGTGGCTGTATAATGAAAGGATGGATATTTCTTCTTCAATAGAAAGGTGATCAATAAGCTAAAATGTTTGCTGTGTTTTAAAAACTGAGAGATATAGTGGTGGTTGATACTAACTTGAAAATGCAAAGCAGGGGTGAGTGAAGCGGAAGGTAGGCAAACCATAGGGGATTAAGTTCAATTAACTTTCAGAAGACCTGACCAAATGTCTCACAAGAATGAATAAAAATAAATGCAGAAAACCTACTGGCCTGGAAATCACCCCATTAATGTTGTCAGTTTCCCATAGGAGAATGAAAAGGCTAATCTCTTTGGATTTATTTAGCCCTTTCATTAGGTCGTGTTAGAAGAGATTGTGCTCATTTGGGGTATGACTAATTCAGTAACATTGGTTAAGATGAAAGCAAAAACTGGAAAGACAATAGATCTTCATATTTTGAAGATAGGCCAGCATATCCAGTTTGGAGGAGACTCCCCATGCATTGTCATTAAGGAGTACATCCAGTACTATTGACCATGATGGAAGTCACCGTCTGATGTTGATATACCCTTTTCATTAGGTAGATTAAAGTTTCATCTTTCAGAATATAGATCAGCTTCTCTATTTTGAGGGTGTTTGTCAATGAATTGTCATTGAGGGGTTCACTTCTGGTATGACCACAGTGCAAACCAACTTCTGAAGTTGTTGGCATATCTTTTCAGGAGATAAATTGTTTCTGTTTCTGTGAATATTTTATAGTGCCTTTTGCCCAGGGTGTACTTTGTCCAGAGTAAGAGTCACAAAAACCTAAAGGACTTCCATCAAAGAAAGCAATTTCTTACTGGAGCACTAGCAATTACAATATTCCAGAAAACCAGGGTGATTTCTGTCTTTGTGATTCTGGTTACAGCCAGGATATTGCCTGTACTGGAGGGTATTATTCAGAGAGAAAGATGGAGAGAATATGGTCTAAGAAACCTGCTGCTGGGTTTTGATCAGGAAGACCTGGAATTTCCTCTGGTACATTTCCTGTATGGCATTGAACAAGTCATTAGTCAGTTCATCTATAAAATGGAAGCGATGCTAACCATCTCAAAAAGTTGCTGAGAGGCAGGGCTGGCACCAGGCATGACAAGGCCCTTGAGCACCAACACCCCCTCCTGATGCAGGTGACATGGGCTTAAGTAGGCCCACCCCACCTACCTTTTGCATATGCCTGCTATCACCCAAACTGGTGACAGGGCCATCAGTCCCTTAGGAATGTCCCTGTTGCCATCTTGGGTGATGGCAGGCATGTGTCCGACATGGCAACATAGGAGGTAGGTAGGGCGGGCCTATTTAAGCCTGTGTGGCCTGCATTGGGGGGTGTTGCTTGGGAGGGTAGAGCTCCCGCTCCACGATCTGTGGCAATATTGGATTGCTGCCCATGAATCACCCCATGACCTGATTCCAGTGTAGACAGCAGAGCAGGAGCTACAGCCTCCCAGCCTAAGGAGGGGCTCTTCTGGGCCACAGGGGCCCTCAGCCAGTGCCCAACCTAGCCACCCATTGGCGCCAGCCTGCTGAGAGGGAAAATGAAAAGACTATATTAAAAAAATATAATAGAGTCAAAGCAACCAGAGGGGAAATTGATCAGAAAGCCTTATAGCTAAACCACCCTGGGTTCTTATGAGAAAAAGGACAAGGTACAAGAGTTGATATTTCAGGTTGTTCTGCCCAATGTTAGAATATGTTAGAACTGCCCCAAAGTAAAGGGTATTAGAGATATATTTCAAGTATAATGAGTAGAACATTTTTAGACACATTGGCTTATACCTAAGATAAATTAACATAAGGAAGCTATGAACCTACCCGGTCACTTCGCTCAGCATCTAAGGCTCTCCTCCGGGTACCAACCCATTGAGAAGCCCGGAGGACAGTTACTCGATCTAGGGCCTTTTCTGTAGTGGCCCCCGAACTGTGGAACAGCCTCCCCGAAGAAGTACGCCTGGCGCCTACGCTTCTATCTTTTCGGCGCCAGGTTAAGACCTGGCTATGCTCCCAGGCATTTTAAGCGTTTATGTTATAATTTAATTTTTTTCTTTTTTCTTTTTTTCTTTAGTTGCTGCTTGTGTTTATTGTTTGTTGTCTGATTTTATTGTTGATATTTTGTACTTTAACCTTTTTGTACACCGCCCAGAGAGCCACTCGCTATGGGCGGTCTATAAATGAAACAAACAAATAAATAAATAAATAATGGAAGGAAAATTTCCAGTCTCCACCCAGCCACCACTGTAGCCCACTGTACTCCCTGAAAAATCCCTCTGGAGGGTGAGAGGGACCCTCCTGAGCAATGTGGGATGAGGTCTGGGAGAGTTCTGGGGGAAAGAGGAATTGAATTCCCCCTCTCTCTGCAGTCCCCCCCTCACTGCATTCCATGTTATTCAGGAGGCCCCCTCTGAGCCTCTGAAGTGTTTTTTTTTTGGTGGGTGCAGAAAGCTGTAGGGAAGAGGAAGGGACAGGAAATGTTGCTTCTGTGAACTTTTTTAAGGCTGGAGTCCTATACCCTCTTACCTGGAAGTAAGCTTCACTGAATTCAATGGGACTTATGTCCAAGTGAACTGATTGCACAGTTTAGTTGACCTGTTAGGAGCAAAGTCATTGTTATTTTTGTTACAAACACAAAAATGGGAAGAGGTCAAGACAGAGAAATGGAAACATATATGTTTGTTGCTGCTAAGTACTGGAAGCAGAAATAAATAGCCAACAACGAAGGACCAGTTGCATAAATGATGGGATTAAACTGCCATGTCAAAAACAACAAATAATCAATATGCAAAGGAGAGCCAACAAAATACAGATGTGTTTTGCTACAAAGCCAGTCTTTTAAGTCTGTTGAATTTTGTAAATGAGAATTGCATATGGATAAATGTTTTTTTTTTAAAAAGTGTTTTTAAATTTCTTTTTTTTGCATATTTGTTTTTAATGTTTTTAATTGTTGTAAACGGCCCAGAGAGCTTTGTTTATGGGGCGGTACACAAATGTAATTAATGATGATGATGATGATGATATGATTAAAAATGCCTTTCACACATTTTGCAACCAATGTGCGAAACCTTTTTTGAAAAAATGATAGATGTATTTAAAGTTTTTTAAAAATGTTTTTAAAGATGTTGTGTTTAAATGTTTTTAATGGTTATTTCCTTTTAATATGTTTTAAAGTCTGTTTTATGGTGTTTTTAGTGCTTTTAGTGTTTTCCACCCTGGGCTTCTACCGGGAGAAAGGGCAGGTTATAAATCTAATAAATAAGTAAACCAATGGCTGTAAAGAGGTAAATTGCTCACTTTTATAATGAGATAAATTCACTATAATTGGAATAAACACAAACATGCAATCCCCAAAATGTTATGTGGTTAAGTGGGCCAGTGTGGTATTGTGGTTAGAAGTCAAATCCCAGCATGAACCTCACTGTGTGACCCTTGCTCCCGCCATCTCTCAGTGTCACCTACATCTCAGGGTTGTTTTGAGATTAGAAGGAGGTCATTTGTGCTGCTCTGTGCTCTTTGGGAGAAAAAATAAAATGTAATAATGCCAACGTCAACTGATGTGCCAAATTTACTACAATGTCAATGATTGTCACTTACTCTTAAATTTTTATTATAATCAGAAAATGAAATAAATAAGTGATGTTGAAAGTATCCCACTGTTTAAGATATGATACTTTACTTACAAATGTGAGTGTTTAGAATGCTTGAGTTCTTCTACAGGCAAAAATATAAAGCAAGGATGAGTGTGGGAATGGTACCTTTCCAGCCCAAGAAATGTTATGACTTGGTGATGTCTATCTGAGAATTGGATTCAGTCTCTATCATATGATTCCTTGCTGAGCTGAGCTGTATGCTGGAAGATGGACTCACCAAAGAATTTACAGCTTTCCCATTATTTCTCCATTAACCTCATCCTAGAAAGCAGAAAAGCAAGCAGGTAAGTCATATTGTTATTAGCCAAGGTCATAATGTCAAATTCACAGGAAAACTAATCTTGCAGCACTATGCCCTTTTTTTAAAGTTCAAGCATCCATTATGTTTTCAAGGACAGAGCTAGCCCAAAACCTCCAATTTCTTCCCCTGGGAAAAATGCTTC
The DNA here is from genome assembly GCF_030035675.1 of Rhineura floridana. Lineage (NCBI taxonomy): Eukaryota > Metazoa > Chordata > Lepidosauria > Squamata > Rhineuridae > Rhineura > Rhineura floridana. The sequence continues at coordinate 147,078,144 of NC_084483.1, read as the reverse complement.
ATTTTTTTCTCTCATTCTCAGTGTGCTTTGGAATTTCTTTAATTGTGGTGGTTATGGAGTATACAAGGCTTTTTCTTTCCATTAAATATTTTCCACATACTCGCTGCCTTCCTCACTGCCCAAGTTTCCTGATCTGAAAAATCCCTATGGGAGGAGTTAACTTGTGACATCTTCTCCCAGGCTTTAACTGAAGTACAGGGAGTTGGCTAGGGATGTACAAACATACTTTAATCCATTCTGGCATCCATTCACACTTTCTTCTGGTATTTTCTCTTCTTCTGTAATTGGTTTATCTTGCCCAAGCCTTTCTTCCATTATGTTTTCCACTGATATGGAAATATGCATTTTTCAAATGTATAACATAGTGTATGATAGACACATAAATCTCAGCTATCAACTGATATTTACCAATCAAATACCTTCTCTGTGTCTTTCCTTTCAAAGTTAATGAATATTCAGGGTAGCCTTATTAGTCTTTCGCAGCAAAACCAACAAAGAGTCTTGTGGCACCTAAAAGGCAAAGTTAATGAAGTGTCTAATGGCCCATCACAAAGCCATCCATCTCACTACCTTGATTTCACAGTTCAGTATAAACTTGTTATCCTGTACCATTTCTCTCTTTCCATTTCTCTTTAAAAGAAATGGGGGTGCCACAGCTTCTGATTGTCCTGATGCGCAATCTATACTCTGCACAAGAGGCTACTGTTAGGACAGAATATGGAGAAACCGATTGGTTCCCCATTGGAAAGGGTGTGAGACAGGGGTGTATTTTATTACCCTATTTATTTAATCTGTATGCAGAACATATCATACGGAAAGCAGGATTGGACCAAGATGGAGGTGTGAAAATTGGAGGGAGAAATATCAATAATTTAAGATATGCAGACGATACCATACTACTAGCAGAAACCAGTAATGATTTGAAACGAATGCTGATGAAAGTTAAAGAGGAAAGCACAAGAGCACGACTACAGCTGAACGTCAAAAAGACTAAAGTAATGACAACAGAAGATTTATGTAACTTTACAGTTGACACTGAGGAGATTGAACTTGTCAAGGGTTATCAATACCTTGGCACAATCATTAACCAAAATGGAAACAATAGTCAAGAAATCAGAAGAAGGCTAGGACTGGGGAGGGCAGCTGTGAGAGAACTTGAAAAGCTCCTCAAATGTAAAGATGTATCACTGAACACTAAAGTCAGGATCATTCAGACTATGGTAATCCCAATCTCTATGTATGGATGTGAAAGTTGGACAGTGAAAAAAGCACATAAGAGAAAAACCAGCTCATTTGAAATCTGGTGTTGGAGAAGAGCTTTGAGGATACCATGGACTGCAAAAAAGACAAATAATTGGGTGTTAGAATAAATTAAACCAGAACTATCACTAGAGGCTAAAATGATGAAACTGAGGTTATCATACTTTGGACACATCATGAGAAGACATGATTCATTAGAAAACATAATAATGCTTGGAAAAACAGCGGGAAGTAGAAAAAGAGGAAGGCCAAACAAGAGATGGATTGATTCCATAAAGGAAGCCACAGACCTGAACTTACAAGATCTGAACAGGGTGTTTCATGACAGATGCTCTTGGAGGTCACTGATTCATAGGGTCGCCATAAGTCGTAGTTGACTTGGAGGCACATAACAACAACAACAAACCATTTCTCTCATTCAGGCATCAAGGAAAGACAGTTTAGCACCCTGTTGAAATTTTGCTCTTTGTGTCCCAGATCGTATGAATTCCTGTGGGCATATTAAACATTTTACAGTCACCCTCCTTTTCTCAGTGTAATGCTACTTAACCCACATATACATTCTTTTTAAAATTGCAACATTTTATTTAATAAATGCACATTTTATACAGAAAATGGTTGTGTGTGTCTGCTGTAATATAACATTCAAGCTAATTTCAGTTTTAAATGTTAGTAGTAAACATGATTTGAACTTTGACATCTTAACATATTTTTTGTGCCACTGAGTTCCTGTCATGTGAAAAAGAACAATAATTTGTTCTTTTTGTTTCAATGAGTTTTTAATATTGTATTTTGCATTGTTGTGATCCACCCTGGATCTTTCTTGTGAATGGTGGGTAATACCAATACTACTACTAACAGATATATTCCATTGGTTTTTAAATTCCCAGTACAATGGAGATTAAGTAAATATGTATCAGCTGCCTCCAGCAAGGAGCAACAAGTTATATGCACACAAAGTCAACAGCATTTTAGGAAAAAAGAAAAAAGCAGTTGGGAAAATGGCAAGGGCACTTGAGTTTTTAAAACAAAGGTTTAAGGGATGATGGTCAGAAATGAGCAGTCAAATCCAGAAGGTTCTCCCCAGTTTGCAAAGGCTGCAGTCCTAACCCAACTTACCTGGGAGTAAGCCTCATTGATTTGAATTGGATTTGCTTTTGTGCAGATATGTTTAGGATTGCAGCTTTAGTGCATATTGGCTGCCTCTAGCAAAGAACAACAACTTAACACATGCACAGAGTCAAGCAACACTTTTGAAAAAACAATGAGGCACCTGTTGCATCTGTGGCAATTATACATCAATGAATATGTAAATAACATACATTGCAAAGCAATTTATGTACCTATTTACGTTTAATGTGCTCATGTAAAAAAAACTTTCATTGTAGAGAACTAAGGTGAAATGCATTTATATGAAGAGTCCATGCTGTGAAGGAAATTGCTTGATAGTCCATTTTCAGAGCATTCTCCTGACATTTCTACCATGTGCCTAACAGAAGTGTGCTTGCTGATTTTGTTAAATACCTTCCTTTTTACCTTTTAAAATATTTCTACAGTGATTGTTTTTAAAGTAAACAGACTTCATTTTTAAAACATAAAAATGAGCAACTGTCAGGAACACAGTAGAGAGCCTCCCTATCTTCTTGTGCTTACAGGAAACCCCAGCTAAGGATGTCATGGGACATTCAGGATGTGTGGGCATCTGGGAAAGCTGAGCAAATCAGAACACCAGAGAAATGATTTGTAGAATGAAAGAAAGGACACTTGAAATAACCATACTCAAAAGTAAGTTTACCACACACAAAAACCCTGCATCTCACCTTCCATAATTTTATTTAATAAGTTTCAAATCCAACGTTTCTCATTAATTGATAGAGAGTGGTTGGGGAGGGGGGAAACAGAGAAGGTACTAGAAACATGAAGCTGGTTTTGCTTCATTCTCCTCTCTTGGTAGTGGTATTGCAAGTCAGCACAACTTGTGACCCACCAAATTAAATGTAGTCCACTAACCAGATGTAATTCTTCCAACTGCTCAACATTCTCCTCTGCTTTGTGGATCAAGTATTTGCAACTTTGAAAACAAATGTAAAACATTTAATGACTTTTAAAAAAAAAAAAGTGAGATGGAATATCTAAGGAGGAAAGGTGTATGTTTGAAAGAGTAATAACATGTTCCAGGCACCAATACTAGCTACCAATGAATTGGTTGCTCTAGGCTCTTAATAGACAGGGCCTTTGATTTATCATGCTTTTTCATTGCCTGCTGGAAAGAACCTGACGCTTGATTTGCTAACTGTGTCTCAGTGTGCCATTTTTTGAAATGAGACTTCTATTTGTTGTACCTCTTCCTCTGTTTATTTAGTGGACACATAAAGTCTTTATTTCCTACTGTCTTCCCACAGCTGAAAATTTGTAGCTTTGCTAATAAAATCAGCAGTTTGTCAGGAGAAGGGAGAGTATACAAGTGGCAGACAAGTGCTTTCCTTAGACTGCTGTCACCCTTCCTGTTTATTTCTCAAACTTCAACATTGACAGGAAGTTGTAAAGTTGTGAGGAAATGCCTGAGTTATGTAGGAACTTGATGAGGAATGTTATGAGAATCTGGGTAGTTAGCTAAGGTATTTTCATGATTTTCAAAACTTATTTGTTTGGAAACATCAATACAGGCAGAGTGGCTAGTGAAAGCATTGGGTGAGCATCTGAGGGAGAGGATTTAATTTCCCCCTAACTGTATTTTCAGGCAGGTTTTTTGTGATAGCGTGAGGGTTCCTTTTGGGAACTATCATGCCTTCACCTCTCTGTTCTCCCACCACCACCTCCTCCTTGTCTGAAGTAGCAGATGAGGGTGTATGTTATTTATTTCTCCCCAAATACACTTTTATATAACAATGCTGCTTTATTTCCTCATCCCTTGCTATATCTTGAAGGTTTACAGGCAAGCTTCATTCCCCTGCGCCTCTTTGTATCCTTTCTTGAGATCACAGCTATGGGTTTGCTTTCTTAACCTGCTGTTGTACTTTGAGGTAATTTTGCTGCCACTGTTTGATACTGTTTCACATACCTTGTTTATATCGATCCTTATATGTATCATAGTAGCGGGCCAAATAACCAGGTGTGTTTTCAACCAAAGTGATTTATTAAATAACAGATTTGAATATGAATAAGAATACTTTGTGCTCAGGTTCTTAAGAACATGTTTACAAATAAACCTTTACTTTTGGATGAAGTACACTCATTAAATTGCTCTATTAATACCAGTAATAATGTGCTACCTAACTACCCACTTTACGCAGAAGTACAGGAAGAAATTGATCATACACCAAAACAAGATGTGCTGATAATCATGGGGGATTGGAATGCAAAAGCAGGGAACAGAGAAGAATTAGGAATTGTGGGGAAATGGGGCCTAGGAGACAGAAATAAAGCAGGAGAAAGACTTGTTGAATTCTGTGAAGCCAATAATTTGTTTCTTGTGAACACATTTTTTGAGCAACTGAAAAGATGACTGTACACATGGACATCACCAAATGGTCAATATAGGAATCAAATTGATTATATAATTGGTAGCAGAAGATGGAGAAGTTCCATACTTTCTGTGAAAACAAGACCAGGAGCAGACTGCGGTACAGATCATGAACTGGTCGTATCGAAAATCAGAGTAAAGCTAAAGAAGACCAACAGAGCAAACATAATGCCAAAATACAATTTAAATAACATCCCAGAAGCATATAAAGATCAAATAATGAACAGGTTTGAGGCTTTAAACTTAGTTGACAGAGAACCAGAAGAACTATGGAATTAAGTCAGAGATGTTATCAGGGAAGAATGCAAAAAGACAATACCTCTAGTTAAAAAAAGAGAAAGACCTCAATTGATGACTGACAAAACTCTTAAAATGGTTAAAGAGATAAGGAAAGCAAAAGCAAAAGGAGATAGAAACACAGTCAGAACCCTAAATGCAACAATACAGTGACAAATACGTAGGGACAAAGACAACTACAGTAGGGCCCCGCTTACCGGCGTTCCATTTTCCGGTGTTCCGCTGATGCGGCTGCTTTCAATTAGGGGAAATTCCCTGTTTTAAGGCCAGTTTTGCGCTTTTGCGACATTTTGCGACATTTTCGCACGCCGTGCCCCATTATCTTCAATGGGTTCCGCTTTACGGCAGCAGTCCGGAATGGAACCTGCCGTATAAGTGGGGCCCACCTGTATTACAATACTTACTGTATAGAAGTAGAAGAGGACAACAAAAAGGGCAGAACAAGAGCCCTGTTCCAAAAGATTAGAGAAATGAAAGGGAAATTTAAACCAAGAGTAGGGATGTTGAATAATCAACAGGGGAACACACTGATTGACCAAGATGAAATAAAAGGAAGATGGAAGCAATACATTGAAGAACTCTATAAAAGAGATGCCAGGATGACAGATTCATTCACGGAGGAACCGTATGATGAAGAACCAGAAATTTTAGAATGTGAGGTGAAAGCTGATCTTAAAATACTTGGAAGAAACAAATCACCAGGAATAGATGGCATACCAATACAGTTGCTGCAAGCTACTGAGACTGAATCTGTCCAAATTTTGACAAAAACAAGAGATGGATTGATTCCATCAAGGAAGCCACAGACCTGAACTTACAAGATCTGAACAGGGTGGTTCATGACAGATGCTCCTGGAGGTCGCTGATTCATAGGGTCACCATAAGTCGTAGTCAACCTGGAGGCACATAACAACAAACTACCCACATTACAACCCTCTTCCTTCAAGTCAAATCCCTATCTCCTGTTCAACTGCTCAACACTAAAATACAAAACTCTCAAACCCTATTCACTCAACCAATCACAAACCAGCCTTTAGCAACATTCTGTTTCACACATTCCCCCCTCCCAACACTCGCCATATACCTTAATCATTCTAATAAAACCCTCTTACCATAAATAACATAATACCAACACAAAGAACATTTTATCATAAAACTCTGGAACATCACAGAGGCTACTCGTACTTTTTATGGTGTTCAGCAAATTGGAGGCATTGTTTGCTGTGGCTATACCTGTTTTACTCAGCTGAATGACTATGGCAGCTCTGTACATACCTCAAGAGACATGGACCTGCTGTCTACAACAGAGTGAATGGAAACACTTTCCCATTAGAAAGTCTTGTGCACTTTGGAAGGCACACAGAAACTAAGCTTGGAGAAGTATCAAAGCAGGGAAGACCAGAGACCAGATATACAGTTAACCAATAATAATGTCAACGAAGTACAGCTCAGAACTTCAGCTGATTTGGTGTGGCAAGAAGAAAGCATGGATGCTGACTGTGTCAATGTGATAGGAAGGAACCGAGTACTTCAGAGCTTTAGCCGTAGCCAGAAAAGCATGAGTTCTACCAGTTTTTCCGTGGTAGGTGCTTCTACACAGGTATTTCATTATATATTTATTTATTTATTATTTTATTTATACCCCGCCCTTCCTTCCAGCAGGAGCCCAGGGTGGCAAACAAACACTAAAAACACTTTAAAACATCATAAAAAGACCTTAAAATACATTAAAACAAAACAACGTTAAAAACATTTAAAAAAAACTTTCAAAACATATTTAAAAAGGGTTAAAGATATTAAAAGACATATTAAAAGCAATTCTGACACAGACGCAGACTGGGATAGGTCTCAACTTAAAAGGCTTGTTGGAAGAGGAAAGTCTTCAAAAGGTGCCGAAAAGATAGCAGAGATTGTACCTGCCTAATATTTAAGGGGAGGGAATTTCACAGGGTATGTGCCGCCACACTAAAGGTCCATTTCCTATGTTGTACAGAACAAATCTCCTGATAAGATGGTATCTGCAGGAGGCCCTCACCTGCAGAGTGCAGTGATCGGCTGGGTATATAAGGGGTAAGATGGTCTTTCGGTATCCTGGTCCCAAGCTGTATAGGGCTTTGTACACCAAAACTAGAACCTTGAACTTGACCTGGTAGCAAATGGGCAGCTAGTGCAGTTCTTTCAGCAGTGGGGTGACATGTTGGTGATACCCTGCCCCAGTGAGCAGTCTCGCCACTGCATTTTGCACCAGCTGCAGCTTCTGGACCAACCTCAAGGGCAGCCCGACATAGAACGCATTACAGTAATCCAGGTTAGAGGTTACCAGTGCGTGGACAACAGTGGTCAGGCTATCCCGGTCCAGAAACAGCTGCAGCTGTCTTATCAGCTGAAGCTGGTAAAAGGCACTCCTAACCACAGAGGTCACCTGGCCTCTAGCGACAAGGATGGATCCAGGAGCACCCCCAGACTACGGACCTGCTCTTTCAGAGGGAGTACAACCCCATCCAAAGCAGGCAACTGACCAATTATCCGAACTTGGGAACCACCAACCCACAGCGCCTCCATCTTGCTAGGATTCAGACTCAGTTTATTGGCCCTTATCCAGCCCACCACCACCAAGTCCAAGCACTGGTCCAGGCCTTGCATGGCCTCTTCTGATTCAGATGTTACAGAGAAATAGAGCTGGGTGTCGTCAGCATACTGCTGACACCTCACCCCAAATCTCCTGATGACTGCTCCCAAGGGTTTCATATAGATGTTAAACAGCATGGGGGACAAGATGGTACCCTGCGGCTCCCCACAGCACAACTGCCAGGGGGCCAAAAGACAGTCACCCAATGCTATTCTCTGAGAGCGACCTTGGAGATAGCATCGGAACCACCGTAAAACAGTTCCTCTAAACCCAGCTCACCAAGCCGGCCCAGAAGGTTACCATGGTCAATGGTCTCAAAAGCTGCTGAGAGATCAAGTAAGAATAACAGGGTCACACTCCCCCTGTCCTTCTCCCAATAAAGGTCATCCATCAGGGCAACCAAGGCCAATTCAGTCCTATAACCAGGCCTGAACCCAGACTGGGATGGGTCAAGATAATCTGTTTCATCTAAGAGTACTTGCAATTGCTGCGCCACAACCCTCACAATTACCTTCCCAAAAAAGGGGGTATTTGCAACCAGTCGGTAGTTGTCATAAACCAATGGGTCCAGGGTGGGCTTTTTCAGGAGTGGTCGCATCACCGCCTCCATCAAGGCGCCCAGAACCACTCCCACAATGATGCGTTGAGCACACTCTGGATCCACTCAGTCAAACCCCCTCGGCAAGCTTTAATAAGCCAAGAAGGGCAAGGGTCAAGAGGATACGTTGCTGGCCACAGCATCGCAAGCACCTTGTCCACGTCATCATGCCGCATCAACTGAAACCGTTCCCAAGAACGTGTGCTCCTCCTTTGCAAGTTTTTCTGTAGCATACACACGTCGTTGTCATCAAAATGCTACTATTCCCCACCCCCATCCCATTTATTCTGGATTTATCTTAATTTACCTTTAACCCAGTAAATTAAGAAACCATAAGGCAAAAACCCATTGGTGATATCTCAGTGACCTGCTTTGCAATATTATGCCCTCATCTGGAAGCATCCTCTAAAAAGTAGCTGTTGCAGAATTTTAAAACAATCCACAATAATGAAATAATTTAAATCAAACAACATCATAAAACAAAATCATAATCTGTGCCTGAAGAGGACAAAATGAACAAGGACTTCAGGTTAAACAATGAAAAGATGGATCTCCATGGGTTTCACATGGCTGCTACCATGAGTAGGCCCTTTCCAATGTTTCCACCAACCTGTTCTTCAGATGGTAGCAGGGCAGGAAAAGGGAACAGAGGACGACAGAAAACTGCCTTATACTGAATCAGACCATTGGTGTATCTATCTCAGTATTGTCTACATTGATGGGAAGTGGGTCTCTAGGGTTTCAGGCAAGGACTCTTTCCCAGCTCTAGTCAGAGATACTGGGGATTGAACCTGGAACCTTCTGCATGCAAGGCAGATGCTCTACCACTGAGCTACAGCCCTTCTCCTAATCTCAGTGGATTGGCAGATCATACAGGATTTCAGCATAGGAAGGCAACCATGAGTTCTTCTTAACCAAATGAGTCACTAGCTACCTGATCTAGCTCTAGTTATTATGACTGTGTGACCTACTACTTTCACAAATTCACCTGTTGAGCACCAATGATCTTATAATCAGCTATTATTTTTCAAAGCCTGCAACAGTAAATAATGCAAGAGGCAATTCTGACTCAGATTAATGTCCTTTCCTTTCTATTCATATATTATAATAACTTTTCAAAAAGTAATTGTTGAAGTGGTTTCACCCAAAGTTTGTTGGACTTTTCTAGAAGAGTTGCTTCATCCAGCTTTTCCAACATTCTTTGAGAAAAACAAACCTCTACATGATGCAAGCATACAAATGCAATGTAAGCAAGGACTGAGATGAAAGCACACACATATTGTCTGAATGGTTCCCGTGAGAAAAGGAGATGCATGTAACACAGACCTAAACGTACATCTCTGGTGTCAAAAAGAACGGAATGTTCCACACCATACAGTTGTTTTTGTACAACATCTTGTTTTTTCATACACAAAAGAATGCAGGTGGCATTTCATCTCATAGGCTATTAACCAGGAAATGGAAAATATCTGAGTGCCAACAATAATTAGGAAACTTAGGAATCTAACGTCTGGAATTTTTTTTAAAAAGACTTTATTGTGTGCCTTTTGAGAAGAATTATGGATTATATTCCCAATGGAGACAACAATATTGTTTACTGAAGTCCGAGCATTGATGTTTTATGCATGGTCTTCATCAAAGTTCCTGTGCCCACCTTCCCACCCCTTACAAATTGAACTGATAAAACAGTTTATGCTTTTCCATGGGCACTCTGGTTAAAACTGCCTTTCATAATTTGGTTCTTGTACAGTGTCTGCTGAAGTTGGTCCAAGGCAAAAGTGAAAGCTGATATCTATCTAGGAAAAAACAGCATATAGAGCAGTGTGTATAGACAGCATACACAGACAAACACATGCCCACTATGCCAAATAATAATGCAATCAGTCAATCTAGTGGTAAAGTAATCAATTCCTTTCAGAGCAATTGTAATAATAATAGTAATTTATTCCCTTTTGGGGCCATGTAACAGTGACTGTGATTTTTATTCCTTTTTAAAAGTAATCTTCCAAGCTCTGGTATGATCTAATTGGTCAGTGGACATTCTGCCATTGGGCCTTAGTCGTAGTCTGATGCAAGGAGAGAATTCCACCCACATTTGAAATGGGTGGCTGGAGAGAGACCCTGTTTGGAAACAAGCAGTTGCCCTCAAGCCACAGAGACTCAGAGTAGATAGAGCTGGGTATGTGAAGAGAAGGACAAAAGGAGAAGAAATTCAGCTGAAGGAAGAGCTGGAAACTGGAAGTGAGCAGAGGCTTGGGAAGCTGGAAATCACCGGCTGGAGTGTAAAAGTTCTGTGGGGAAGAACGTGTGACTCCTGAGGCAGCCTTTGAGAGAGATCTGCAGCCAAGAGTAAGTGTGTTAGTTGCTGAATGCCTGGGGCAACTGAGGTTGTTGGACCAGAGAAAATACTAGGGATGGAATCTGCCCACTGCTGATCCGCTGCTGAACACCCTGTGCCTGCCCACCCCAGCACCATAGAGGAGGAGGCGGTGGTGGGAGATGTCTCCATAGTTTGTTCTTCATTTCTGTTTTTCCTTAAGCTATAATACTTTACTTATTTTTCTAATCCTTTTACCACTGCCACCATGTAACTAAATACCAGATCAATGTTATACTTCAGTTTACCTGCCAGTAGGTAGTGATAAGCATAGGACAAAACAGCACAGACAAAAAAAAAAGAAGGTATTGGATTTCTGTAATGCTTTATCAGTGCACATATGAGATGACACAAATAAGTTGAGGGAACTGAAAGCTAAAGCAAACTGTGTGTACTCCAATTCCAGAATTTCTGAAATGTCTCCCAGTTAAACCAGAATTCAGAAGCAGTGGAACTCAGGAAGAGCAAATCCATGGCATGATAAAAGGACTAGAATAGGAATTCATTCATCCCTACTCATTCTATGAATATGCTGCTCTGTTCTTTATTATTGGCACACTGATGTTGACATTTCCTTTAGGTATGCTAGCACTTACATGCTTTCTGATTCTCTACCAATCACTCATAGAGGAAATATGACTTGGTAGTTTTAATAGGATAGGCCATGGTAAATGCATAAAGACATTATTCAGGTGTTCTGCTCTGTGTTAAATCAATATGCTTGTGTGTGTGTAGGGGGGGAGTGAGAATGAGCATGCTACCTCTGATCTCTGCCACCATCCCCATTGCCCTTCATGACTTGGAGGGATAACTTCTGCAGAATAACTGGTGCTCTACTTGTGTAGACTCCCTGTGCAATGTAGAATTGTGATTTCCTTGGATTCTGCATTACGTGGGTAGCCTATGTTATGTGGCTTTTGCAATTAACCTCCATTTTGCGTCCAAAAATGGGACAACGATGAATATAGCTAAAGTGGGATGATCATAGGAAATGACCCTACTGCTTTGACTCTATGTACAATCTTATGGCTGTCTTTTTGCTTCACCTAGTTACTAGAAGAGGTGAGGAGAATCCAGGAAGTTCATTTATGTTCTCCTCAGGAAGCTAGAATTGCAATAATGGTAATGGGACAACTTATTTATTTATTTATTACATTTTTATCTTGCCCTTCCTCCCCATTAAGAGCCCAGGGCGGCAAACACTAAAAACACTCCAAAACATCATAAAAACAGACTTTAAAATATATTAAAACAATACATGTTTAAAAACATTCCTTTCAAAAAAGCTTTAAAAAGCAATTCCAACACAGATGCTGACTGGGATAAGGTCTCTACTTAAAAGGCTTACTGAAAGAGCAAGGTCTTCAGTAGGTACCTAAAAGATAACAGAGATGGTGCCTGTCTAATATTTAAGTGGAGGGAATTCCAAAGGATAGGTGCCTCTACACTAAAGGTCTGCTTGTGGAACGGGCCTCCTCATAAGATGTTATCTGCAGGAGGCCCTCATCTGCACAGCGTAGTGATCGACCAGGTGCAGGTTTTGCCATATCGAAGATTCTGCTTTGGACTCCAGAGACAGACTCCTTCAACTAACTGGGAATCCCAAAGAATTACTGATACAAACTACATAGAACAATGGCACTTGCTGACAGAGGCAGACAAGCTCAAGCCATAATTGTTCTTGCCAGGTAAATCCATTAAGGAAGACCATTCCTCCAGGTCAACCTTCCTGATGAGTCATCCCTGATTAGCTACCCAATCTACCACTTACAAGAATCTTCCAGGGTTTTACCCAATTCCCCTTTGTTCCCTCATTTTGTTCAATCCCCTTCAATTTTCTCATTTTGAACTCTTCTCATTGGACACACTTTAGATAATCTACAAACCTATTGAAAATCAGGCGTTGAGCTTGCTCTGGGAATTATCTCCAAGAGTCTTGTGTCTTCTCCATGTTCCATCTTTTCTGGAGACCACCTCTGAGCAACATCTCAGTGCACCCCAGGAATATCATTAATTCAACACTGGACTTTAACCTGAGGCTTGGTAAAGGATCTATGGCACTACTCCCACTTTCTAATAAAGATTGTGAGGCATATACCCCTGGACCCAGTGCCTGAGCTCAATTCTTTCCAGCTCTACATTTAGCCAAGTGCCAGCAGAGGTAACACCACAACTACTTCTATCTTTCAAAGCTAATCATCCCTTTTTAGTTAATAATAATAATAATAAATAATAAATTTAATTTATGTGTCGCCTATCTGGCCGATGGCCACTCTAGGCGACGTACAAGTAGGCAGTTAAAACACAATACAAAAAATACAATAATACAATATAAACAATGCAGCAGCGAAAACAATACTAATACAGGGTACGAGGCATTCCAATCATAGCAATTAACCCTCCCCGGAAATCACAAAGGCCTGTTGAAAGAGCCAGGTCTTTAAGGCTTTACGGAATACATTTAGGGAAGAGGCGTGCCGTAGATCTTGTGGGAGGGAGTTCCAAAAGGTGGGGGCCACCACTGAGAATGCCTTCTCTCTAGTTCCCGCCAATCTAGCTGTTTTTGTCAGAGGGATTGAGAGAAGGCCCTATGTGGCTGATCGTGTCGAGCAGCATAATTGGTGGCGTTGAAGGCGCTCCTTTAGATAAACTGGGCCGAAACCGTATAGGGATTTAAAGGTTAATACCAACACCTTGAATTGGGCCCGGAAAACAACTGGAAGCCAGTGTAGATCGAACAACACAGGTGTGATGTGATCCCAGCGGCGGCTATTTGTAAGTAATCGAGCCGCCGCAATTTGAATAAGTTGTAATTTCCGGACCGTTTTCAAGGGTAACCCCACGTAGAGCGCATTACAGTAATCCAATCGAGAGGTGACCAGGGCATGTACTACCAGTGGGAGCTGATGAACAGGAAGGTAGGGTTGCAGCCTTCGTATGAGGTGTAGTTGATACCAGGCTGCCCGGCTCACTGCCAAAATCTGAGCCTCCATGGACAGCCTGGAATCAAGTACAACCCCAAGGCTGCGGACCTGGTCCTTCAGGGGTAAACTCACCCCATTGAACTTCAGGTCAACATCTCCCAACCTTCTCTTGTCCCCCACGAGTAGCACCTTGGTCTTATCGGGGTTCAACTTCAGCTTGTTCCTTCCTATCCATCCACTCACGGATTCCAGGCACTTGGACAAGGTCTCCACAGCCAACTCTGGTGAAGATTTAAACGAGAGATAGAGCTGAGTGTCATCCGAAAATTGGTGACACTGCAGCCCAAATCTCCTAATGATTGTCCCTAGCGGCTTCATATAAATGTTAAATAGCATGGGAGAGAGGATAGAGCCCTGCGGCACACCACAATTGAGAGGCCAAGGGTCTGAAACCTCCTCCCCCAATGCTACCTGTTGGTACCTATCGGAGAGAAAGGAACGGAACCACTGCAATACAGTACCTCCAATTCCCAATCCCTCCAGGCGATGTAGAAGGATACTGTGGTTGACAGTATCAAAAGCCGCTGAGAGATCGAGGAGGACAAGAAAGGTGAATTCTCCCCTATCTAATGCCCTCCTCATATCATCTACCAGAGCGACCAAGGCTGTTTCCGTACCGTGACCAGTCCTGAAACCCGATTGGTATGGATCCAAGTAATCCGTTTCATCCAAGTGTGCTGACAACTGGTTGGCCACCACTCGCTCAATGATCTTGCCCAAGAATGGGAGGTTCGAAATTGGGCGAAAGTTATTAAAAACTTGGGGATCCAAGGAGGGCTTCTTTAAGATGGGCTTTACAATTGCCTCCTTGAAGGCTGATGGCATCACACCCTCTTGCAAGGATGCGTTCACCACCACTTTAATCCCCAAGCCCAGTTTCTCTTTGCAGCTCACAAGGAGCCACGATGGGCAAGGATCAGTTAAGCAAGTGGTAGGCTTCACAGTCAAAAGCACCTTGTCCACATCCTCAGAAGGGAGAAGCCGAAACCGATCCCAACTTACCGGCTTGCAACTGGCCAACTCTGGTTCACTTACTGTATCCACGGTGCACG